>NC_044035.1:149349361-150631861 GCF_901765095.1 Microcaecilia unicolor
GATCTCTCTAGACTCCTATAGCCCCTCTTAAGATTTGCCAACTCTGTTGTATACCAGTGATTCTGTTTTAAGCAACCATTCCTTTCTTTCAGAGGTGCTAATTTGTCTAAGAATAAAGCCAATGCATTATTCACAACCTGTAGCTGTTGTTCTGGTGTTGTATCTCTGACTTTAGTTCTCTCCCCCCCCCCCCCCCCCCCCCCCCCCCCCACCCCCCCCCCCCCCCCCACACACACATGCACTTTCTGCTGAAAATGTTCTGCATCAATTTTCCCTGGCTAAGACATTATTAATCTTAGACTTGGATTGAAGCTCTTAAATGGTCTTCTAAACAAAATTCAAGACAAAAATGATCAATCCAAGGAACAGCATCCCACTTCTGATGACCTATTAGTGTCTCTGAGTCATTCCTTTGATGAAAGCCAAAGAAAATCAAGAGTATGACCACTTTTATGTGTCGCTGATCAGTATCAATCCTAAATCCAATTGCAACAAAAAGTCTAAAAACTGCTGTACTGAAACATCACTATACTTTTCCAAGTGGATATTCCTATATCCTAATATAATTAATTCCTTAAAAACAAGCATATATCGAGCTATGATTTCAAGTATCCACTCACTAATGTCATTCCAAGATCCTGGTAGCCTGTAGATTAAAATTATCCCCCGTTTCCCCTTTTTCATAAAATCAGTAAGTTGGCAAACCATCACTTCTAAACCAATCTCCATAATGTTTTCTAACTTTGTGATGGTAGAAGAATCTTTGTAAATAGTAGCCAACTCATCTCCCTTCCTTTCTTATCTAGGATTATGTAATATCTGATAACCTATAGGACAGAGTTCTAACACATGGGGAGAATTAGGGTCTGGCAACCATTATAAAAGTCAAACCCAGGTGTATCATTAATCAGGTCATGAATTAAAATTGTCTTATTACTGACTGAGCACGCATTTAAATACAAGCAATTGACCCATAATCCTCTTCCGTAGGAACCCTGGAAATAACAGGAGGATATATTATACACCTACCCTTGTCTCTCAATCTTTCTTCCTAACATTATCATAAATGGTCTAACACCCCATAACCACTTCTGGGATCCATATACATGTCATACAATCTACTAAATTACCCCAAACTCTACTTACTCTATTCCTATGGTGTACTCCTTTGTAACCTAATTGTATTACTGGTATTGATAAAACTACTAACTCCCCCACATTTCCAACTTTCGATTTTCCACCTATCCCAACCCTAGAAAACACAGCTGTAATAGTAGCAACTAAGACATGATGCTTTTACATAAGGGTTTCTTGAACAGTACCTTCACCTCCAATAGCTCTAAAGTTGCCCACAAAGGTGCATAGCATAGCATAGTAGAGCATGTAATGGATTTGTTTTGTAAAATCTGAAATTTAAAAAAAAAAAAAAAAAAGAAAGATAGCAAGATCAATTTCCTAAACTCAAGAGAACATCCAGAGTGGTGTACAGAAGTGTGCAGCTCTAAAACCTTTTTCGTGTCATTTCCCATTTGTTTATGGGAGCGTTGTTTTATTCAGGGCTTTTTGGCATTTTTCTTACATAAGCAATGTCATTACGAGTGCAAGCTGGAAAGAGTGCACACTTTTTGCATATAGTCTAAGGACCATATAAGAAAAGGAGGCACTCTTTTAACAGTGGAACTTAATTTAAACTTGAATCTCTATTGTACATCCTGAAATAGAATTTGAGAATGGAAAGACAGCTTTTCACCATCTTGTGGATTTATGATTTTGCAACAAACATTGTGTATTTTCGCAAAAAACACATTGTCAAGTATTGTACTTTTCTATTTTTGGAACTTCCTGCAGTAAATAGCCCACTTGTTCCCCTCTTCCCTTCCCCCCACCACCAGCTTTATACTCTGCAGTGCAATCCCGTACATGGTATTAGGATTAGCCTTTTGTAACAATCTTGTGCTCAAACACTGTTCCCTTGTACCTTGACAGCTGTGATAGGACAAAAGTCATTGATTGTAAGCAGCCTTGACTCATGGAGTGATCCAGCTGGAGAGGGCATAGAAGATGGATTTCTCAGCAAATGTTTGGCTGATGGTGCTGATGAGAAAAAACATTTTATCAAGTATTTTGCTGCTTTTATTTCTGCTCATTAAGTTTGCTTGCATCTAGTGCTCCATTGGAAGAGGAAGAAAGTAGGATTTCTAGTAGTGACATGTTGTACATCTCCCTCTCCCTTCTCTACCTATCTTAAATAATATACAGTATTTAGGAGAACTTTCTCCCTGATACTTACGTTTTTTAATTCTCTTATTTCAAATTCCCTTCCTTCTCTGCATGCTGCTATTAATCTTTGCTTTTTGCTTGTTTTTTGAAGTGCCCTCCAATACACATGGTAGCACATTAAGGGCCCTGTTTACTAAGGTGCGTTAGTGTTTTTAGCGTGCCTACACTTATTGCGTGCGCTAACCATGTAGGCGCCTATAAGGATATTGTAGGCACATACATGGTTAACGCGCGTTAAAAACATTAACACATCTATAACGCTGCTTGGTAAACATGGCACTAAATGACAGCTGATAAAGACCTGCATGGTCCATCTAGACTGCCCAACGAGGCAGCCAGAGCCACACCCAGCACTCTGTGCAGGTTGCACAATTGAGCACTGGCATCATAAGCAGGACAGTCAGCAATTTGTCACCAAGGTATCGCATTCAGGCAGTTATATATGATGCCACAATTTCACATCACCATGCCAGTAGTCCAAAGAGAGATTTTATTTTTATGGCCTCAGCATAGTCACATTCATTATGATAATGATTAAACCAACAGTCCAATCATATTGCTAATTAACAATTTTTTACTGTCTAATGTTTAAGATGCCTTCCCCTCCTTTATAGAGATACACAGCACCCACATTCTTAGCATATGATATGAACATGATATAAAATATTTATACTTGATCCTGATTTGTTTTTGCCATTTTCAGCAGAGGTGACAAAAATGCCACACAGCGCTATAGGTGCTAGAAAGTCCTTTATTATATTGAACCTAGACTCGACACAGGCTGTGTTTCGACCAGTAGGCCTGCATCAGGAGTCTTAACAAAATGATACTTCAAATGCCTGTAATGTGATGAAATCACATACCGATGAAACAATATAATCTCAATAAGTTGTTGCTTAGAAAGTTCCCTCATCTACTTCTGAGTATATCACTGACCAAGTTGGTGCTTCAGATAAGCATAAAACATTTACTCAGACATCAGTAGTTTTTCTTTAAACTATTGGAATGGCCATCTATGCAACATTCCTGCACATCATAACACATCAACAGCCATCATATCATTTAAGTTTATTTTGATTTCATCCTCTTTCTATATAGGGATCCTCCGTGTTTATCCCATGCATTTTAAAATTCTGTCATTGTTTTTCACATTTTGGAATTCTGTCAATGTTTTTATCTCCACCACCTCCAATGGGAGACTTTTCCAGATATTCATTACCCTCTCTGTGAGAAAGTATTTCCTGAGGTTATTCCTAAGTCTACTCCCGTACAACCTCAATTTAGGTCCTCTAATTCTACTGCTTCCATGTCTCTGAAAAAGATTGGTTTGTATATTACTACTGTTCAAGTATTTCAACTTATGTATCATATTTCCCCTATACCTCCTTTCATCTAGGATATACAGGTTTTCAAGTCTCTCTTTTGGTACAAATACTATTCTTGTTGTCTTCTTCTGAACTGCTTCAATTCTTTTTATGTCCTAAGTGAGATACAGTTTCCAAAACTGAACACAAGTGGGACCTCACCAATAGCTTGTACAGAGGCATAAACTCTTCTTTTATACTGTTGGTTATGCCTTTCTCTCTGCAGCCTAGCATCCTTCTGACTGTGGCCACTACCTTGCCACATTGGTTCACTACCTTAGGTCCTCAGATACTATCACCCAAAGGTCCCTCTCCCAATCCATGCATATCAGCCTTTTACCCCCAAGCACAAACAGCTTCTTTGGATTTCTACTCCCCAGCTGCATCATTTTCCATTTCTAAAGCGCTACTAGACGTACTCAGTGCTGAACACTTGAACATGAAGAGACAGTCCCTGCTCGAAAGAGCTTACAATCTAATTAGGACAGACAAACAGGACAAATAAGAGATAAGGGAATTACTAAGGTGGGGATGATAAAATAAGGCTCCTGAACAAGTGAGTAAGGGTTAGGAGTTAAAAATCTTCTAATACCTGTGTATTTTCTGGGTCTAAATATAGCCTGCACTAGCCTTATCTTAACACGCTGTCTTAAAACTATCATTGGTCTGGGGGACGGAAAAGGAGATTATTGTATAACTTTCAAACATAGGCGTAGTTTGACTGTTTCATTTGGAGGGGCAAAGGATAGAGTGGGGCATATTAGCATATTCATTTGCATATATATATATATATATATATATATATATATATATATATATATATATATATATATATATATACAAATGAATATGCTAATATGGAGGATGGAAGGAAGGGAGAAAGAGCTGGCTTTTTTGGGCATAATGGTCATAACCTTACCTAACCATAACAGCACTAATTCCAAGGACAGGACGAGCTACAACCTTATGCGTGGAAAGGCAGCACTGTAATTACACCGGGCTCTAAAACACCAATACACTGCCTAGTGAAAAAACAAAACAAAAAGGGCTCCAAATACTACATGCTAGCAGAATACTGCACCTTGATCACACATGAAAAACCCATGACACAACAGATATGACACAAGGAACTAGAAATCAAAAAATATGAAGGCAAAATACAGAACTGGAAAGTTACCTCAAGAAGTCAGACTCAGCATGCAGCAATACTAGAGAAATCGAAACTTACATGCAAAATATCACAGATGCACATTTCCAAAAGCTGACATATTCCAATTTAAAAATTCTGAATAAAATACTTTTTTCTACCTTTGTTGTCTGAGCATTTAGTTTTTCTATTCGCTTTGGTCCCAGTGCCTTCTGTTTTATGCAGTATCTTCTTTCCATTTGATATTTTTTCACTCACCATGTCCACCATCCTCCTGTGTCCTTTTGCGTCCTGTCTACCATCTGTAGCCCTGTCCCTATCCTTCCTCCAGTTTCAGCAGCTGCCCTCAAAGTGTTCCGATCCAGCCCTTAAATTCAGCAGTTTGCCCTCCATCCATGTCCAGCATTTCTCCTCTCTCTCTTCCCCTCCATCGATGTGCATCTCCTTCCTTTGTCTTTCCTTCCCTCCATCCTTGTCCAACATTTCTCCTCTCTTCCCTGCCCTCCACTCCATTCATGTCCAGCATTTCTCCTCTTCCCTCCCCTCCATCCATGTGCATCTCCTTCCTGTCTTCCCTCCACTCCATCCATCCATGTCCAGCAACTCTCCATTCTCCCCTGCCCTCTCCTCCATCCATCCATATCCAGCAAATTTCATCTCTCCCCTACCCCCTTCATCCATCCATGTCCAGCAATTCTCCTCTCTCCCCTGTCCTCCCCTCCATGTCCAGCGATTCTTCTCTGCCCCTCCCCTCCCCTCCATGTCCAGTGATTTCTACTCTCTTCCCTGCCCTCTCCTTCCATCCATGTCCAACGATTCTCCTCTACCCTCCTCTCCTATCCATGCTCAATGATTCTCCTTTGCCCCCTATCCTCCCCTCCCATCCATGTCCAGTGACTTGCCTCAGCTCCCTCTTTTCAGTCCCCGAGTTCTTGTTCCCTCCCCTTCCTCCATCCATCCATGTATGTCCAGCAACTCTCCATTCTCCTCTGCCCTCTCCTCCATCCATCCATATCCAGCAAATTTCCTTTCTCCCCTGCCCCCTCCATCCATCCATGTCCAGCAATTCTCCTCTCTCCCCTGTCCTCCCCTCCATGTCCAGCGATTCTTCTCTGCCCCTACCCTCCCCTCCATGTCCAAAGATTTCTACTCTCTCCCCTGCCCTCTCCTTCCATCCATGTCCAGCAATTCTCCTCTACCCTCCTCTCCTATCTATTGTGGTAAGTAAGAGGGTGTCCTATAGGGTGTAGGCCACTAGAGGGCGCTAGAAGAAGATGGCGGTCGCTAGGACCGGGGAGAGCCCTGGGAGGTCCACAGGTGCAGGCGGTTATGGGCTGGGTCCTGTGTAGCTAATTAACCACTTTATACCCCACCTGAGTTGTGAAAGGGAGGGAAGTGAGCTAGCAGCAGAAGAAGAGAGAGCCCCTGAAAGATACTGGCTAACCTTATGGACTTGGTGTGGACTGGGTGTCCAAAGGAGATCAGCAGGCTGAAAGTCCTGGGGTAAGAAGTCCCTAAAGCATTAGTGTTTGACTGTGTGTCCTCAGTACTTATAGGAACTGTGTGTTCAGTGGAGGGACTGTGTGTCCAAAGAAGAAAAGACTGTGTGTCCGGAACTGTGTGTTCAAAGAGGGGGGACTGTGTGTCCAGAACTGTGTGTTCAAAGGGAGGACTGTGTGTCCAAAGTACTGAGAGAAGCAGGCTGCAAAGCCTGGGGTTGAGAGTCCCCAAAGTACTGGTGTAGTACTGAGCCCATGTATCTGTGTGAGGAGGCTCAGGGTGAAGATCTATGAAAGTATAAAGTATTAAGCTAGAAGAAGTATGCCCAGGGGCGGGAATAAAGAGTTGCCTGAGAAATATGCAGTTGGTGAGACCTGTTTAATTTGCTTAGTGGGAACCAGGTCACCCTGAGCGAGAAGGGGTAGCACACTAATTTGCATATGATCTGCATATTGAGAACCAGGTCACCCTGAGTGAGAAGGGGGATATCACACTATGTTCAACAATTCTCCTTTGCCCCCTATTCTCCCCTCCCACCCATGTCTATTGACTTGCCCCTGCTCCCCCTTTTCAGTCCCCAAGTTCTTGTTCCCTCCTCTTATTCCATCCATCCATGTCCAGCAACTCTCCATTCTCCCCTGCCCTCTCCTCCATCCATATCCAGCAAATGCTCTCCCTCCCCTGCCACCTCCATCCATCCGTGCCCAGCAATTCTCCTCTCCTGTCCAGCGATTTCTCTTCTCTTCCCTGCCCTCCCCTCCATGACCAGCGATTCTCCTCTGCCCCTCCCCTCCATATCCAATGATTTCTCATCTCTCCTCTTTCCCCCTCCCATCCATGTCCAGCGATTCTCCTCTGCCCTCCCTCCTATCCATGTCCAACGATTCTCCTTTGACCCCCACCCTCCCAATGATTCTCCTCTGCCCCTGCCCTCCCCTCCATGTCCAGTGATTTCTCATCTCTCCTCTTTCCCCCTCCCATCCATGTCCAGCGATTCTCCTCTGCCCTCCCTCCTATCCATGTCCAACGATTCTCCTTTGACCCCCACCCTCCCATCCATGTCCAATGACTTCCCCAACTTCCCCTCTTCAGTCCCCAAGTTCAGTTCCAACCCAGCCCCACCCTCCTGACCTGAGCTTCCCGACAGCCCTCCTCTCCGTTCCTGCCACCCTGTGTTTCAACCTTTTATTTTAAGTTGCAGTGACGGCACTGGAAACAAACAGCACAGTGGGCTCGCCTCTAGCCTTTCCCTTCCTTCTCAGTGTCCCGCCTTCCTCTGATGATGTATTTCCTGTTTCTGTGAGGGCGGGACACTGAGAGGGAAGGGAAAGGCTGGAGGCAAGCCCTCTGTGCTGTTTGTTTCCAGTGCCGTTGCTGCAACTTAAAATAAAAGGTTGAAATGCAGGACATCAGGAACGGAGAGGAGGGCTGTCCGGAAGCTAAGGGTGGGAAGGAGGGACAGAGAGCTGCCTGCAGCTGGGTTGCACTGCCCACTGCATTTGGGGGGGCAATGCCCCCCCAAAACTACGCCCATGGCCCATGCTTTCAAAATTTATTCTTCTTATATTCTAATTCTTTGTAGTTGACTTGAACAGTAGCTACAGCAGTTCTTCAATATCCTATAATTGCCAACCGAGAAAACCTTCAAACCTCAGATGTAAGTGTGTCTAAAGAGCAGAATCTGATGTGTGTGTAACCTGTGGCTGCTTACTTGGGCTGAGGGCAGTCTCTCTCTCTATATATATAATTTACTTATTAGGATTTATTTACCGCCTTTTAGAAGGAATTCACTCAAGGCGGTGTACAGTAAGAATAGATCAAACACAAGCAATAGGCAATAATATTTCACAATCTTTGCTTATTTTTTTACTGTAAAAATATTCAAATAATAATGCAAACTATGGCATAGTATACTACTTACAATGTCAACACAATACGTAATAGAACATTTTAATTGATAGTGAAGGGTATAAGCTAAGATGGAACATATAGATAAGTAAGAGAGTAAGAAGAGTTAGAAAGTAAAGTGACTAATTTAAAGAAAGTTGAACATGAGGTCAGAGAGATGGTTAAATATTATCTCAGCTAGGGTAGGAGTGGATAAACATGTCTTGCTGCAGTATATGCAGCCTGTGTCACTCACTGTGCGTGTGAGTGAGACTAACAAGTTAGTTACTTATTCCATTAAAGGCCTGGTTGAAGAGACAAGCTTTCACCTGCTTCCTGAATTAGAGATAGTCTTGTGTTAAGCGGAGCTTTTCAGGCAGTGCATTCCAGAGTGTGGGGGCTACTCCAGAGAAGGTTTACATGTGGGTATCACATCATGTAATGTCTTTTGGAGAGGGTGTGGTTAGTGATAGTCCTTGAGAGGACCTTAGTGTCCTTGGCAGTGTGTAGAGGATCATCCTATTCTTCAGGTACTTAGTGGGTCTAGGCAAGAATTGGGTGGGCACCATGTGTTCCCCCCCCCCAAAAAAAAAAAAAAAAATTATCTCAGCTGGTGGGAAAACGCTTCTTTCTACCTTGGCAGCAGGCATGCACTGAAAACTGAGTATGCGCAGGTGCCAGTGTTGTGGAGAGTAGCATTTTCGTTACCATCAGGGGGAAATCTTCAGCTGGTGGAGCTTGGGATTCCCACCAGTTACCACTAAACATGTGCTACTGTTGGATGGGCCTGAGCCATAAATGGGTGGGCCCTGCCCACCCAAGCCCACCTGTGGAGGGCCATTTCCTTTAAGGGCCTAGAAGATCAGATACAGTTTTAAATTTAGCCCTGTATTGTACTGGTAGCCAGTGAAGTTTTTGCAAAAATGGTGTGATGTGATCACGTTGCTTGCAAACTTCTGAGTCTTGCTGCAGCATTCTGAATCAACTGGAGCTGGTGAAGACCCTTTGTAGTCAGACTGTTGTATAGTGCATTGTAGTAATCCAGTCTTGATGTTATCATGGCATGCACAACTGGGATAAGGTTTACCTTCTCGATTTAAGGAGAGAGGCAGCGTAGCTGTCACAAATAGTGGAATCAGCTATTGAAGGTTGCTTGGATTTGGGGAATCAGAGTAAGTGTTGAATCTAACTGTATGTATGTATATATGTATAGGCTGCTGAGCCACTGAAAAACATGGCCTTGTAAAGAAACAGAGAAGCAGCTGGCACTCATTAAAAGAAATCTGCTCAGTTCCTTTATTGAGTAATTCAAGGTACTGTGGCATAGTCAGTGTCTATAAGGAGGAACTGATCCATGGAATCCTGAGAAAGCAACATTCCAAAATAGAAACCTAACTTTGGTTAATGGTTATTTTTAGAAGTTCCAAAGAGTTTAGAACATTTAGAAAAAAAAAAGATTCAATGAAAAGTGTATACAGAGCTCATATAAAACCAGACAGACAATCAAGGCAGGTGGGCTTATTCAGGGACACCAGAATATGCCTTTTATTTTGAGATAGTTAAGGTGAATAAAAGTATTGTCATCCTTAAAGGAACAGAACACCTCTGAAGCTCTCACAACAAAAGGGGTCCCAGTTCAGGTACTTAGCTTTCTCCTTTTGAATTTTAATTTTAAGCAGTAGGTGTAATGCAGAAAGATCCAGATCCAGAAGACAGCCGCATAGGTGCCCAGTATAAGAGACTTGGGGAGGCTTAGCCCCCAAAGTACCAGGCTCGCCATATCAGGTCCACTCCCTGGGTTCATCACTTCTTTCCTCCTCCATTACTTCGGGTCCAGTGTCTCTCTTTCTCATTCTCCCCTCCCCCTGATGTAGCATCTATCCCTTTCACTCCCTTCCTGCAGTTCCTCTAATTTGCTTAGATCGCCGCCAGTAGTGGCACCCCAGCAACATACTAACTAAAACAGCTTGCTTTGGGGCTTCGGCCTGACGGCATTCCATGTGACACATCCCGCTGCCTCTGACAAAACGTCCTGGGGCGGGACACGTCATAAGGAAGGGTGTCAGGCTGAAGCCCCAAAGCAAGCTGCTCTAGTTAGTACGCTGCCACGCTACTGGTGGTGATCTAATCTAATGTGAGGGACTGCAGGGAGGGAGGGAGAGGGATACATGCTGCATTCGGGGGGGGGGGGGGAACAAGGGAGAGGGATAGATGCTGCAAGGGAGGGGGAGAAACGAGAAAGAGGGACAGATGCTGCAAAGGGGGAGAAAAAAATGAAGGTGAGGGATAGATGCTGCAGTGTTGGGGGGGGGGGGAGAAATGAGGGAGAGATATAGACCCTCCAATGGGGAGGGGGGAATGAAAGAGGCACTGGATTAGAAGTAATGGAGTTTCTATTTCTGTATTAGTGCTGTGTGCAGAGTCTGATTTCCTGAGGTTTCCAGTTCCGTTTTTTTGCCTTCATATCTATATTACTCATATATGGCACCTTGTTTTCACATTTGTTAAGGGTCTCTTTGTGTTTTGTATGTGTAACCAAGGTATTCTGCTAGTATGTAGAGTCTGTGTAGAAATCTTGTTGCAGTGCTATTTGTTTAAATGTTTTTCACTAGATGGTGTATTGATGTTTTAGAGCATAGTGTAATATTTACAGTGCTGCATTTTTATGAATAAGATTGTTGCATTTTGAGTCCTGGAAGTTAGTGCTGTTGTATAAAAACACACTCCGAACCTTATCATACTATGTTTGTGTAAGTGCTTTACAGTGGAGAAATTGTGTTGGCCTCACTGAGCTGGCATCAAAACTTTAATTTTAGTTTGTCATAACATCAGAGTGTTAGCATCTCCACACTCTGGTCTTGTATATTTCTTCCCTCCACTACCCCATGTCCAGCAGGAAAATCAACAAGCTCTCTGAAGGTAGAAGTGGAAGGGGAAGATATTTATGTAAGAGAGAGGCAGACTGGCTATGGGAAAGTGGGATGTGAGAGAGAGAAAGAGGGGAAAGATGGACTGCAGACTTCTATATAGATGTAGGTATCAGCTACTGACACTTTTTAAAAATCCACTTTAATTCAGTTGCCTAAGAGACCTATATATATCTACTGAAGCGTGCATTGTTTAATTTTCTTTGCCACTTTATTCTCTGGCATTTGATATGTATCTTTAGTATCTAAATTTAACAAAAGTTATTATCTGCCACTATTTTGCTGACCTTTCTGTATGCTTTCAGGCAATTAAGGACTCAGGCTTGACCCCGCCCACTTCAGCCTCCCCAAACATCTGAGCCACCGGCTGCCTATGGACAGCAGCAAGTGTGCGTTCGTCCTGGCCGTGGAAGCAGAGCTAGCCAATACAAGCTAGTATCAAGCCGATGGAAGAAGTTAAAAAAAAAAGTTTTCATAAACTGAGTGAAAGAGAAGAGAAAGAAACAAACAAACAAAGACAGAAACAGACACACTGACAAATTTTAGAAAAGGACAGATACAAAGGAAAACATGCACAAACAAAGGTGCACTTACCTTATCAAAAGTTTCCTGTTTCCTGTAGACTGGGTTCTACCTGCAAAGAAAAGGATCCAGCCCATTATGTTAAGATATTGAAAACCAGTTATAACCATAGATGGAGAAGGTACTATCTGATAATTAATGGTGGTCTTATTGAGGAATAGCGATACTGACCTCTAATGGGTTTGCTTCATAGACAGCCCACAATCTAGAGAAGGAAAGACAGACTGAATTGTTAATGTGAAGGACCTAGAGATTTATGTTATGTACTTAGCTAATTTCAGTACACAGTTAAGAGAAATTGTTTAACAGAAGCTTCTGAACGTTAAACTTTTCTATTTAATAAAAGTCAATTGGGGCTGATATTCAAAGCAATTTACAAGGATAGGAGCCTCTCCTGCCCATTTAAATTGCTTCCCGCTGCCTAAGTGGTGATATTCAGTGGCACTTAACCATAAGGTACCACTGAATATCCTCACAAACTGCACAACTAAAAGGGGCGGCACTGGGGAGGAGCCTGAGTTTATGCGGGAGTCGGAAATATTCAGTGCTAGCACCCGCATAGCTAAGCGGCCTAATTTAGGACTCTCCTGCCTGCTTCAATCACTTTGAAAATATGCCAGGTTATATACATTGCCTCGGATGAACTCCTTCAAAAAGCAGCAAATAAATCTTACTAAATAAATAGATACATCTCTATCACTGAAAACAATGCCATTATTTTTTAACATTTTAGATCCCGGCAGGGGTTGAAGCCATCATGATATGAAGCCAGCCAGGAATGCTGTGACTAACATGAAGCTTGACAGAATGTTTCACATGGATGGATAGTGGCTTTTATAGTACAGGATATTACATTTTAATAACATCAATACACGTTCTATGTTCCGAAAATCACAGAAAGTATCAGCATGGAAGCTGGATCTAAGATAGCCGTATGATCAGACGCACCCATGGGAGCTTCTTACCTCCTCAATGGTCTGTTATTGACAGGAAGCCTCTAGTGCTCCCTATATTACGGGGAAGAAGAGGAAAGGAATAGTCTGTCAAGTGCCTCTGACTTCGGTGCCTGCTCCCCTGCTGAGACAAACCACTTTGGAGCGATTTTGGGTACGTGCTAGATCTGCTGCTGCTCCTTCTTCAACCATGCTGGGTCTAAGCTCTTCCAGCTGTAGTGGAAGTGGGGTTTCATTTAGTACCCCGCAGGGGTTTGAATCACAGCAACTTGGAGGTCTGACACAGCAGGTGAGAATGGACCAGGAAGAAGTTCAGTTTCCTCAATGCTCCCAATGGAGGGATCAGTGCTGGCAGTTTCCTCTTCCCAGATTTCTGCAAGTCAGTAGATTTTGGATCAAGGATGCAGGTAATTGTGAGTACTTCCACTGGTCAAGGAGAGCAGAGGGTCTCAGGGTTTACTGTGCAGCACAGTTGCAGAAGCCTGGGATAATCACAATAGACTTTGTGGGATGCTTTGCAGTTCCTCAACTCTGTTGTAATTTCTGTGGCAAATGTTGTGGAAGGGTTTCCTAATTCTAAGGGTCTTATTGAAGTCCATTCCCAAGAGTTGAGTCAACAAGCTTCTAAGATAAATTAATTAGAAACTAGAATTGGAAAACTTCAGCAGGTTAATGTTAACTTACTGAAGGATAGAGTGTTCATTCAGAGAAAGATGAAATACTTGGAAATTCAAACCCAGAGGAATACTTTGCGATTTTTAAACTTCCCAAAATCCCCTTTAGTAGCACCTAATGAAGTGCTCTGCAAGTATTTGCGAGTGATACTGAAAAATACCATCAGAGTCCTTATCATCTTTGAGAAGGGTTCAATATGTGAATGTCTCAGTGCGCTCTGATGTTGCTTTTCTACAGGAGCATGAACATTCTAATTTGAACATTACTGAGTTTCTAAAATCGTCCTAGCAGTTGGTGACCCAAAGGACCACCTTATTAGCCACATTTGCATTGGAAATGGACTGATCTTTGGTTCTTAAATCTTATTTCCATGTAATGGATGAACAGTGTTTTGGTTTAAAAATAAGGTCCTAAGTTGGTGACTGTTAAAATCAAAGATGACCTCTAGGAGGTGTAATTATTTATTACTAGATTTTTCTTCAGTTAAATATTTATGTTTTAGGGCTGCCTTCTTTCAATCATTTTTCTTCTTGGTAGCTCGTTACTGGAATGATCTTCCACTTGAATTACACCTGATGAAGAATTATTTGTTATTTCGTAAAGCTTTGAAAACGTGTTTACTAGGCTAGATGGGTTTTAATTTACATTTTTAATTTAAGTTTTAAATATTTTTTTCTTTTGGGTTTATTGTATTTTTTTGGTGTTTTGTTGTCAGTTTCTTTACTGTTTGTATCTCACCTTGAATCTAATATATGAGAGTTGGCAAGGGGTAAATCCCTGATAACATAATATTTATTGAGAATTACTTAGAAGCAGCACCAGGAGTTCCTGGTTTTGCTGCTTAGAGCCCAGGCACTGGGTCTGAAGTTTATATTGAGATTTCCTTGCTCTTGTCTTATATTTTGGGAGAATAAGTCTTACATGTTTTTTGGACCTCAGCTGGGTGAATTTCTTGTGGCTAGAGAAGAGGCAAGGATTCATATATCTGACTCACAACCCACTGAGGTCGGCTAGTTTTCTAGCAGTAGGAAGCATTCTGGTCGCTGCATCTGAAGAAAGATATAGTAGAATTTGCAAAGGTGCAGCGAAGGGTGACTAAAATGATAGCGGGGATGGGACGAATTCCCTTTGAAGAAAGACTAAGGAGGCTAGGGCTTTTCAGTTTGGAGAAGAGACGGCTGAGGGGAGACATGATAGAGGTATATAAAATAATGACTGGAGTAGAACAGGTGGATGTGAAGGGTCTGTTCACGCTTTCCAAAAATACTAGGACTAGGGGGCATGTGATGAAACTACAGTGTAGTAAATTTAAAACAAACCGGAGAAACTTTTTCTTCACCCAAAGCATAATTAAACTCTGGAATTTGATGCCGGAGAACGTGGTGAAGGCGGTTAGCTTGGCAGAGTTTAAAAAGGGGTTGGACGGTTTCCTAAAGGACAATTCCATAAACCACTACTAAATGGGCTTGGGAAAAATCCACCATTCCAGGAATAACATGTATAGAATGTTTGTACGTTTGGGAAGCTTGCCAGGTGCCTTGGCCTGGATTGGCCGCTGTCGTGGACAGGATGCTGGGCTCAATGGACCCTTGGTCTTTTCCCAGTGTGGCATTACTTATGTACTTATGTAGTTTTAGGTTATATTTCCTTATTATACTTTTGATCTTGAACTTGCTTAATTGTGGTAGAAAATTGAAACACTAATTTCCTTAATATTCTGTTTCTTGTACATACAATTTTTCCATTGTCACAATGTTGTTATTTGTTATTGTTAAATTGATAAATTCAATAAGAAAGTTAAAGAAAGAAAGAAAGAAAACATCACCATGCCCACAGGACAATCTCTGTATTTTAAACTTCTACCCTCCTGGTTAGCTTTGCTATGATACAAACAAGGCTGCATTATTTTGTAGACTGTGTTTATAGGTTGTATACTGTTTTTATCTACCCCTCTCTAGACCCCCGGTGGACCCTTCCACACGGAGGTATACAGAGGGTTTGTTCTTCTATTAGCTTCTTTACCGCCTCCCTAAATTCTAGTGACACTCCTTCCCATGGGTATCGCTGTTGGGGAGGCATCAGAAGGCGCAGTTCAAATCTAATCCTCATTACCACGGCTTTCTGTCTATCCGGATGTAAGTGAATCTTTGGCCATTTGTGTTCCCACATTAAATCTATGTAAGTGTGAGAGAGAGAGACTCTAACTTGTGTGTATGTGGGTAGTATTCAGTGAAATAGGTGAATGAGAGAAAATAGATTGAAATAAAGACTGAAACCAGTTAGTGAAAGAATTACTCATTTATTCTTACCCCCAAATAGGGACTTCAGTCAGGTACAGACATCGGACAGATTCTGGGTACAACTGGACCGAGCTTCGCTGCTTCCAAGGTGTTGGGGAAAAGTTCCAAAGAATCCTTGGAAGAGCACTGTTTATATAGAATTTGGTGCCCATACAAGTCTATGGAGAGGGATTTTTTTTCTCTAATATTGCTTAATCTATGAGTCATGACCTCCGGTCAGGTGCCCACCTGCCCCTCCTCCCACAGATTGCTTAATAATTTCAACTTTTACACTTTCACTTCCTCTTTTCCAATCTTATGACAGAGATCTGTGTTTTTATATCTTGTGATACCAGGAGCCATATTTCAAAAACATCCTCCATCTTAAGAACCACACTTTTTTCCTTCTACATCTTAAGTGTTACATTCATTTTGAAAGTTGTACCAGGTTTCACTAGGACTCACCAAGCAACCCTGCTCTTGCAAGCTCTCTGCTATAAGTAGGGTTACCATATGGCTCCAGAAAAAGGAGGACGGAATGAGCCAGCCAGGTTTTACTTCCATTGCTTTCCATTGAAAGCAATGGAAGTAAAACCCGGCTGGCTCAATCCGTCCTCCTTTTTCTGGAGCCATATGGTAACCCTAGCTATAAGGCCATCAAAAGGTTACTAGGCCTAGTCAGTGCTTTTCAGCTGTTCCAAGCTGTGCAGCTTGGCCCACCACTATTCCAGTGGATAGGTCTCAAGCTTGAACACATATTAACAATACCCAAACTAGAACCGCTATAAATGTCAAAGGAAGGAAAGAGGGGCACTGGTGAGCTCCCACAAAAATGGACTGCCTAATCGTCTTCCTCCTCTATCAATTCTGTGATTGCAGCATCCATTGCTAAAATATTGATCTATATACTAGTGTTTTAATCATTGGTAAACATGGCCAGCAAGAATTCAAAGCCAGATACAAGCTATACTTTGCCACCAGCAATGAAAAGTCCTAAGTCAGATCCTCCAGCCCCACACAAGATGGCTGCCAGCAAGGACAGTGAAATCTCACTATATATGTTTATGCTTATTGTTTGTATTTATTGAGGCTTGATGTATGACCTTTCAAACTGAAATCAAAGTAGCTTACAATAAAAGTCATTGCAGAGGAGGAAGTGATATCAGCTCAAACAATGGCAGCTTGGGGCTAGGGCTCTGCTTGAGCTGCTTTATAAAATCACTCTTTCACCCTCTGTTTACCTGCTCCACAGTGATCTTGGTGGCGCAGAGTGTTTCCTTCATGATGGTGACCTGCAAGAAATCTGACACTGATAAATCTGTGGCTCCACACCAGGATAAAAGATCGGGCAAGGCGAGAGAGGTAGAACCACATGGCAGCAAGATGGTGCTGGTGGTGGAGTCTGAGATGGAGGACGGCATGGGCAAGGACTCAGACGCGATCTAAGTGTGAGACATCAAAACAGATACAGGAGCTTCAGTCGGATTTTCAGTTGGTAAGGCAGGATTTGAAATCAACGCTGGCGGGGATCAAAAAGGAGCTGGGAGCTCTTTCAGCGCAACAGGAAGTAATGGAGGAGAAACTCACTCAATGTGAGGAGTACAATGAGGGGATGCAATCCTTTTATGACTCCCCAAGCACAGAGACCAAACTCCTCTGGGAATGGATTGAGGACCTGGAGAATAGGTCATGCAGAAATAACCTGCGTTTCAGAGGTATACAGGAGGAAGTGGCTTTTGTGAATTGCTGAGGTGATTCAAGACATTATAAGCTATATTCTGCAAATGGAAGATCGTGTGTCACCAGCATTCCCCAACATTAGACTGTATAGAGAGCACAGAGCATTTGAGAATAAACAAGATAATAAGCCATGTGACATCGTGGTGTGTCTGCAGCATTTTCAGCTTAAAGAGAAAATGCTAAAACTGTCAAGGCAGCAGGCTACTATTCAATGGAAGGCGCTTACAGTTGAGATCTTTCAGGATATTTCTGCAATCCCTTTGCGGTGAAGATGAGAGTTCTCAGTTGTGACGGCCTTTCTGAGAGAGGCTAACATAAAATATAAGTGGAATTTCCCATGTGATCTGCAGTTTACTATTAATGGTGTCACTAAGTGAGTACTATCCCTAGAAGAGATATAGCAAGCCTTACAGCAGCTACAGGTGGCCAATCTACCTAGTGGCAGAGAGTGCAGAAGGGCAAGCTGCGTGCTTGCAAGTATCCTCGCCTGCCTACTAGTCCTTCGAAGGAGGGATCGGAGAATCCTATGATCTGAAGTACCCCAACAGCTTTGACGGTAGGGTTATGGATGTACCTTAGATTTAATTTTGCTGCAGGTGTGCTGGTTAGCTAGCACACCTATCACTTGCTCTGTGCTTGTTCTGCTGCTCCTCCACCAGGTATTGAGCTCTTTGGCCTCACACAGTTGGGTTTGATGCTTGGACTGGTTGTGATTGCTGACCCTGCATGCTTGAGGGGGGGGGGGAGGGGGTAAGATGTTAGCTCCACAGGGGAAGTATATAGGTATTTATCACTTTTCAGGATGTGTTGATCCTCCGGGGGCTCTTTAATCCTCTTGAGCAGATGTGCACTACCTCAATTTACTATGCCCATATTCCTGGAATATGGGGAGGGAAGGTGGGTGGAAGAAGGGTGGGGAGTTCTAGGGGAGACAGGAGAAGTGGGATGGGGAGGGAGGGGGAAGGGATGATGGTGGTGCTACAGGGAATCTGATTATTCTTATTGGTCTGGGGTATGATCAGTTGGTTAATTGTTGGGCTTCACTTTGTTTGGGTTATTTCCTTGGAGGAACTTATGGGGGGACATGTTAGTATTGGTACGTTGAATGTGAAAGGGTAAAACTGGGGAACTTGTTCAGAATTTGGTTGTCACTAACTTGTTTTGTATGTTGTATCATATTGGGATTATGTGCTTAATAAAAAATATACAACTTCAAAAAAAAGTCATTGCAGAGAAGGGAAAAAGAACTATAAACCAATGACAGAAGACCAGGGGGAGGGGATCGATACTGCCAAGAACAGGGGACGCGGTCAAGCAGCGATTGAACTGAGCTACAGCCTCCTCAGAAAAGCCATTGTGAAAAGATGAGCCTTGAGGGCAGCCCTAAATCTAGGATAGCATTGTTCAGGTTGGACTTGGGGAGGGAGGAAGTTCCCAAGAGATGGGTTGATATAAAAGAACAAAGAATGGCAAGTCAGCTCTAGGTGAGTGAAATAACATCATGGAAGAACTACTGACTTTGAAGAACATTTTGAAGGAGAATAATACTGTTATAGAGCTGAAAGAAGAAATCATAACTCTTGAAACCCAACTTGCATAGGTGCAGACAACTACGGAAATACTTACTCATAAGTGTCATGAAAACATGGAGAATTTCTCCTTTAAGTGACAACAACAGGGTGATTAATACCCTAAGAATAGATCTAGCAGACTTAAACAGTCACTCTTGCCAGAAAAATATCAGGGTTCTAGGCATCAAAGTAGTGCTGAAAGTACTAATGCAATTAGCTTCCTGGAATTATTGTTGCCAAGCCTGCTGGATGTACATTTTGACAGAACATGCTTACTGTGTGCCTTCTGCTCAACAATTTAGAAATTTCCCAACTCTTTTGTCTTCGTACTATCCGGGTAAGTGCCACTGAAAATATGGCTGTCCCGGTGGGTAGGAGTTGTCTGGGTAGGGTCCAGTAAAGAAGCTGGATCATCAAAGACACAGTACAAGCTGTATGGCATTCAATAAATATATAGTCACATTACAATACCTATACTAGCATTATTTCTCAGTAATCTGATAGCCCCATGTTCATCCATAATGAGATTTTAAAATACCCTAGTTTTTTAATTCTCTTTGAATCTCTGGGTGAACTGAGCCAGGGGGAATCCAGTAGGAGAGGGAGGACAATGGGCATAGCCTCATAGAGATGAACACTTGCAGGAGTGGAGAGTCCTAAAGGAACAAATAACTAACTTTAAAAGAGTTGGCTGTTAATTTTGGTCTCTGCCTGTAGTTTTACCAATGTGATTTTGTCCCCTTTGCTTAAAGACTATGTTTAAGTAAACTCTTTGGTTCAGAACCACAGTTCTGACCTGGACTAAGTTATTGAATACGGATGGAGAGTGTGGATTGATTTGCCAATGGTAACTCCATGATTCTTGGTTCTGATCCATCAATAATCTCAGTCTACAGGGATATGTATGTAAAGGGGTGTTAAAAATAATTTGTTGTGAAAAGAAAAAGTCATTGTAGGCTCACCATGGAAGTTTTTTCTTTTTGCTAATATGTAAATGTAGTACAGAGACTGCGGAATGTTGTGGATGTCACACATGGCTGATTCTCCCTGCATTGCCCTGGCAACCATAGGGTAAACATTCTGTTAGTAGCTAATTGTGGACAGTTGGGAAGGAAGCAACTTACTGACTGGATGTGTACACTTTGAGGTCCCCTGTCAAGCCTGAAAATACCTTTACATTTGATGATATTGGCATATTCTGTCCATCTCTGAAGATTCCAATGAGTGAGAGTGAGATTTAGTTTAGCTGTTCCAGACTGGTAAGTGCATAAGAAGTGCAGCCAGAGCTGTGTGAGACTGTGGAGAGCCCCGCGGTGGTTTAGTGAGCTCTTGAACGGTTGTGTGTGAGAGAACAGGGTCCTGACAAGTTTCACACTGCAAAGAAATTTTTGTTTCAGAGATATCAACCCAGAAACTCTCTGAAAGATTTCTGACCCTTAAAGAGTTCCTATTGTGACTGAACTGGGACGGGGGATATACTGAAGGCACCTCAATCTGAGTGTTTGCGAAGAAATATTTTTTAAAAAGCAGACTAACTAAAATAGTTGAAGCAGAGTGGGAACCTTGCAGAGGGGGCCCTGTCCATTTGCTACCCCATCTTATGAGTTGTGGGTTGGGGCAGCTCATGTATATTGCTGTTGTTTGAAGCCTGGTGCCCAAACACTGAAGTTGATGGTGATGACATATTAAAGGGACATCACAGTTATTTTCTTTAGCGGAGGAATTACTACATCCCTGCAAACTGAGTGGTGAAGTCATTGAAACTCACAGACTGACTATTCTCCTCACACAGATTATGAATGATCAAATTTGAAAGGGAACTGGGAGGTTTAAATATGGAACCCAATTACCATTTCCTTTTCTTAAGCTAGACAGGGACTATAGAGCAGGGAAGAGGGTGTAACACCACTAAAGCTGAGTATATGACAAAGCTATAATTAACTGAGATATAGGAGTAGTTAGTTAAGGTTTTCCTTCTTTGAGTTCTTCAAGTTAGGAAATAGGTGCAGTGGGAGCAGAGCAATCCAGCTGGAGACAAAGGAAGACGGACGCTGGATCTGTAGGAAGGAGAGCTAGCTAACGCAAGAGAGTGTCAGGCAAAGTAATTACTAGAAACTGTGGTTGTGGGGAGGGACAACAAAACTGGTTACAAAGACAGACACATAGAGAGAACTACAAACTCATACTATTACTTACCTGGGTGGGTTAGATCCTGTTTTGTTCTTACATTCCTAGTCTGATATGAGCCTGACACTGTTGTAACATGGTTGTGATAACTCTGATATAGCTGTTTTTATAAATTAATATAAGAAAATTTTGCTGGCAAACTGTTTTACTTAGAGATCTCTATAGTTTAATCCATTTTATCAACTAAAATAAAAAAAATCTTAAACATCAAAGTTGTTGTACTTCCTCTCACCAACTGACCATTGGGATTTGGAAACAGAAGTATGTAATTCCAACATAATTATTCTCTTTGTGAGCATCTAGCTGGTGTGAACCCACTTCAAAACCTGAACCACCCCTGCTGTGACAAAACAGTAAAAATAAGCAAAGGTGTAATTCCCTCTTCCACCACTAGGGGCTCACAAAAGTGGTGTCACAGACAGGATAAGAAACTGAGAGAATTATTGCTTTCTATTTGTGTTAACCCAGTTTTTCCTGTAGCATTCTGATCCCTCTGCGGCAAGCGTTTCTGAGCCGGAGTCATGGAAGATTGGAGAGAAGAGATGCAAGCTATTCGACAGGAGTGGGAAGCTCACCATCAGCATTTGCAGAGGCAGGAGGAAGAGTTGCATAGAAGAGTTGATCTGACGAGAGGAAGAACAGAGAAGGGAACGAATGTTTATGGAGGGACCATGTATTTACCAAGGGATAAATAGATCCCAGATTTCTCCAGAATACCAAAGAAGCATGGCGACCTGATAGTTGAAGAATGGATTGTGTAGACATGAGCTGCCCTGAAAGTGTTGCGGGTAGGGGCACCCCCAGAAGATCAGCTAGAAGTGGTCAAAGACCACCTGATTGATGAGGCCCGAGATACCACTTGTTTTGTTAAGCTGGGTGCACAGAAGGATGTAGAAGATTTGTTTGAGATCTTGCGGACAGTGTACGATGACCAGGTGCCAGTTACTTTCAGGATTAAGGAGTTCTATGATCAGAAGCAGGTGGCTGGGGAAGATATCCATATGTATGCTTACAGCTTGCAGGAGAAGCTGTCAAGAATAAATGTCAGAGACAAAGAGTGTTTCGTTGACCCAGAAACGATGTTGTAGGAGAGATTTGTTCTGGATTTGAGGGATGAGAGCCTAAACTGGTAGATGAAGAAGCACATTGGAAAAAGTCCTGAGTTGTTCTACAAGCTGCAGTGAGATGATCCAGGGAAGATGATCAGGCAGAGATGGAAAAAAGACCTTTACTGCTGGTCAGGGGAAAGAACGAGGTGTGTGAGGCTAGTGCGGATTCTAGTCTAACAACGCATATGGAAAGTTGAAGTAAAATGATGTTTGACCTGTTCAAGAGATAGGAGCAATTTTTTGGACAGCAGGAGAGACGGGAAATACAACAACTGACCCTGTTACAAGTTTTTCAGAGCGAGACAAGAAGAAGGGATTCCAGTGAGAGATCTACAGTCACTTGGGATAGGAATCAATAATTTGGTGGAGGTAACAAAGCTGAAAGACAATTTACAGAGAGAAAGAGAGTTCCCCTCAGAAACGATAGGGGAGAATTGATTTGCTATCGCTTCCATGAACCTGGGCACTTTGCATGGGAGTGTGAGAGTGAGATGGTGCTGACGAATGTCCGAAAAGATACAGGAGTGGTAGCAGGGGCATCAAATATGGCTGTGAAGGGACGTGAGGTATGCATGAATCAGGTGTCTGAATCTGAGCAGCCTGTGAGAACTTCCATGTCAACAGTGCAATTACAGAGGTGCGATAAAGGCCCAGAACCTGGAAGAAGGAAGGTTCTTGGTAAAAGGCCTATCTTGGAGGTGTTAATTGGGAAGACTCCTTTCAAGTGTTTCATGGAGAGATGGGTAAAGTAAACCAGGCTTGTCCAAAGAACTGGGACCAAACAAATACTTAATAATAAAATCAACACAGTTTATTAATGTTTCCTTAGAAACTGTGTTGATTTTATTATTAAGTATTTGTTTGGTCCCAGTTCTTTGGACAAGCCTGGTTTACTTTTCCCACTTCTTTTATCTCTGTTTGCTGCCCCTTGGGATATATTGAGTTCTCCACGTACGTGGATACTCTTTAGCTTTAAGTGTTTCATGGACACAGGTTCTCAAGTTACCATGATAACGGCAAGCTTCTACAATGACTACTTTGAAGATAAGGATAGCCTGGCATGTATGAAGTTAACTGCCATCAATGGTATGACGATACCAGTTAAGGGTGTATGGAAGCAGATGTAAACTGTTTGGGGGTAGGAAGTGTTGTATTTTTATCATGCAAGATGATGAAGGGTATAATTCAGTGAATTCAGTGCCAGGGATACTTGACATGAGTATATTACAAGAACTCGATTGGACCAAACTGGCTAACGAATGGACAAGGAGAGGGGAGATTAATCAGATTTGGAGAGGGATGAGGAATTGTGAGAAAGAAAGGACTAGTTTCGTGAAGTTAATGGAAAGAAACGAGACTGTACTGCCACCCTTGACAGAAAGCATGGTGATGGGGAGATGTGCCAAGTTGCAGGAACATCTATCCATTTCTGTTATGGTGACCAGCACTTATTCCATTGTGCTGAGGTCGAGCAGTGAGGATAATGAATGCTGGACACAAAGAAGTGTGGCTATCCACAAGAGCGATAATTGCAGAGTTGATTTGCCCATCGGAAATACATACAACTGCACCGATGGCATTTTATAAGGAGGGTGGTGTAAGTCAGAAAATGTAATAGAGCAGTGGTGGATGCAGCTACACCGACAGCAGTGGTTGAAGGTATTCCAGTGCAAGTAGATTGGGAAAAGCTTTCATCACAGGAACAGAAAGAATTGAGTGCCTTGTTGGAGAAACACCGACTTTGTTTTCAGTAAGTGATGTTGACATTTGATATACCGATAGGATAAGCCATGCAATCAACACAGGAAGTGTAGCTCCGATTAAGCAACCATATAGGCGTGTCTCACCACACATCTATGAAGAATTCAAAAAGCATGTACAAGATTTGGTGGTGCAAGGGATAGTGGAATGGAGTACCAGTCCTTGGGCTTCTATGGATTTCATCATTCGGAAGCCAGATGATGGGACCATTCGATTCTGCTGTGACTATCGCAAGCTCAATAGTGTGACTTTCGAGGATACATACTCCTTGCCATGTACTGATGTGTCCCTAGGTGACCTGAGTCAAGCCACATTATTCTCTTCTCTTGATTTGATGGCAATATATTTTCAAGTAGCCATGAATCCGGAGGATCATCAGAAGACTGCAGTGACCACACCCTTTGGCCTATGTCAGTGGATATGCATGCCGTTTGGTCTTTGTAATGCCCGGCTACATTCCAGTGCTTAACGGAGTCTGTGCTTAGCGATCATGTGTTTGACATTCTTCTCCTGTATCTAGATGACATTTTAATCTTCTCACTAGATTTAAAAAGTCATCTGGAGTGTCTGGATAAGGTGTTAACATGGCTGTCTGAGTCTAGATTAAAGTTGAAGCCCAAAAGGTGTATGTTTATGTTTCGAAAGGTGAAATACTTGGGGCACATGGTGTCTGGGAAGGGCATATCAGTGGATAAAAGCAATGTCGAAGTTGTCAAAAATTGGAAGACCCCACAGAATGTGTCAAAGCTGTGCCAGTTCTTTGGTTTGGCCAGTTATTATTTGCGGTTTGCATCATCCTTTGCCAAAATTGCCGCACCATTGCATTGTCTAGGATCATGACAGCATTGGTATTAGCCTACCCTATATTCCAGTTCCAATTCATCCTGACTACGGATGCTAGTCATCAGGGATTGGGTGTTGCGTTAAGCCAAGTGCAGGATGGAAACGAATGAGTCATCTCATATGCCAGCAGGGGAATCCGTAAATCTGAATGAAACGATTGACATTCAGATTTAAATTGGAATTACTTGCGTTGAAATGAGCAATGATGGAGAAGTTCTGGGACTACTTGATGTACAGAAAGTTCGTGGTCAGAACAGATCAAACCCCGCTTAAATATTTAAACACTGCAAATGTGCAGGCAACAGAGCAACATTGGATTCCACAGTTAATGGAATTTGAGTTTGAAGCATGTTACAAGCCTGGAAACCAGAATGTGGTGGCAGATGCATTGTCTCAAGTTCCTCAATATGTGGAGGAAGAGGTAGAGGATCGATAAAAAGATTTCTTGAAAATTGATTTCAGAGAGGTATGGAAGTGTCTCCGGCAGAGGGAGAAAAAGGTGGTAACCGGCAAAGTAAGAAAAAAGAAGTTAGTCTAAATTACTCTTTAGAGGGGCTGGCTAAGGTGTAGAAGGGAGACAAAGATCTAAATGCATTGTTGGAGCATATGGAAACAAGTGATGTAACAAATTTGACAGTCTGGTCACAAAGTCGTAAGAAGCTGTGGCGGCAAAGAACTAGATTGGCGAATGTCAACAAATTGTGGTACAGGCAAGTGCATGACAGTAGAGATAACAAGGAAATCTTACAATTTGTGGTTCCTGAACAGTTACAGTGAGAAGTATTCAAAACAAAACAATCATGTAGGACATGCTAGTGAGGAAGTAACCTTGTGCAACTTGAGAAGAGATTATTACAGTCCCAATATGGCGGCTGATGTGAAACAGGGAATAAAGGCCTGTAAATGCTGTATTCTTGCCAAAGATTTATTCCCAAAAGAACGAGCCTTGTTTAAATGTTTCCAAGTCACATACTCATTAGAAATCTTGGCCTTAGACTACACCAGCTTAGAGCCTAGTTCCAACAGGATGGAGAATGTGTTGGTGCTAACAGACATGTTCACCAGATTTTCTGTAACAGCTGCAACCAGAAATCAGACAGCTGTAACTATAGCCAAGAGTATCATGCAAATATGGGTTAATTATTATGGGTGCCCAACGCAAATTCATTCAGACCAGGGGCAACATTTTGAGTATGAAACCATACAAGAGCTCTGAAAACTTTATGGCATGAGAAAGAGCAGGACAACAGCATCATATTCACAAAGAAATGTGCAATGTGAACAATTTAACCACACCATCTTTGACATGCTGCATATACTAGATAAAAAGAAAAAAATGTAAGTGGTTAGAGTACTTGCCTGAACTAATGATAGCATACAACAGCAGTATTCATAGCTCAACTGGGTACTCACCATTTTTCAGACGAGATTCACGACTGCCATTCGACTTACAAGTTAAGATAGAGGAAAAACCGCCATGCAAGTTAGATGGGTAGGTCAAATTGCACAGATAAAGACTGCATGAAGCCTGCAAGATTGCTCAAAGAAAGTCATCATGGCAAGCGGAGGCTCAAAAAAGATTCTTTGACAGAAGATCTCAGGGAGCACAGGTTCCTAAAGAGATCAGGTGTTATTAAGTAATAATAAAACGCGTTACCGAGGTAAAATCAAAGATCAAAGGGAGGAAGTACAATATAAAGAGGTTTGTGTTTACTAGCCGGAAGGGAGTACAGTGCAATCCACTTAAGTGCAAGGGTCTGGGACCAAAGAAATGCATGCAGTTAACCAGAGCGTGCACTTAACCGTTGTGACCCAAAGAAGCTTGACATCTGATAAACATATGTACAGTACTGTTTATTATTATATGTACAGTATACAGTCTTAGTTAACTGACATTAGGCTTGCTTGAAGTAATCAGTTATAGTCCTCTGTACACTCTTTGGTTTGTGAGTTCCATAGACTACGTCTGCCAGACGGTAAAAACTGTTATAGCACTGACATCCAGTGACCTCCAGATAGGCCTGCACAGTGTTGAGACTCTCCAGTGCTCTTGCAAAAGTGACAGGAGGAGGTTGTTGAATTTCATCAGCATGTGCCTCGCTGCTCATTTCTTCATCTGTTCCATCATCAGCCTTTGTTGCCTGCGTGTAGGCGCATATCTTGTCATCAGTGCTGTCTTCAGCTGTTTGTAGATCGTAATCAACAGCTACGTAGCGATGGAACTCCTCTTCAGTAGCACTGGCTGGGATGTCAATAACCTCTTCATCTGACGCATTTGCAACAGCTGCATCTGTTTCGTCCCTCTCCACATCCTTAACAAAGCTTGCCTGCTTGTAGCAGTTCACAATGGTTGCCTGTGTAACATGATTCCAGGCTTCTTTCTGCATATGTGGGGAATCCAACCATGATAGATTACGAGCCAGTTCAACAGCACATTTATCCTTGTCAGTCTGATCATCCATAACGCTCATCAGATGACGTAGCACAAGAGCCTGATAATGTTGTTTGAAATTGGCTATTATGCCCTGATCCATAGGTTGGATCAGAGAGGTAGTGTTTGGTGGCAGGAAGACCACCTTGACGTTAGACAGCCTGGTGACACTTTGGTGTTAAAGTCAGAGTTTAAATTTTCTTTTGCTTAGTGTGCAAAGTCGTGTGGCCAAGTAATAGAATAGCTGCTAATTGGCAATAATGACCAATTATTGGCTATAATTGGTGCTAATTGACACTAATCAGTTATGGATGTAATTGTGCTTAGCTGAAATATATAGCATGCAACTGCAAGATGGCATGGATATGGGAAGGCTATGGATGAGTCAGGGGCATGCTTAGCACGCACTTGCACATCTTATAGAATACCAGCATTTATGTGCCTAACTGCCTACATTTAGGTGCGAGCATTTACACTAGCCATTAAGCTAGTGTAAGTATTCATGCCTAAAGCTGAGATGTGTAAATGTGGGCTTTCATGTGGACTTATGCTAATATTCTTCAGTGGCAATTGCTGATATATAATTTACGCTTAGGGGTGAATTCTAAAATATGTGCCTATAAAATTGGCACGAAAAAGACCCGCTTAAGTGCTATTCTATAAGCTGCACCTAAAGTTAGATTTATAGAATAATGGTTAAGCCCAGGGGTCATTCATAAATTTATTCCTGTCCATTTGCACCAATGAAAACATGGTGCAAATGCCCCTTCCTAAATTTAAGCACAGAAGCCCCTTATTCTATAATTGCGTATGTAACTCAAATCCACACACACACACCACCCCAAAATGCCCACGATCCTAATATTTCTGTGCCCCCTTTTCCAGGATGTAGGATGTATGTAAAATTTACACATGGATCAAGTGCCTAAATTTATGCACATACATGTTAATTGATTACAATTAGCACCAATAATTACTTGTTAAAAAGCCAATTACTGGTGTTAATTGGCTTGTTATTCAATTAAATGGTGTATGCAGATTGGGCTCATTCCTAAGTTTGAGTGCTCAATTTTTGGTGACTTTTATGGAATCAGGATGTTTAGTGCACATCATCCTGGCTCCTAACTTTCAGCGAACTATAATTACCCATCCCCCTGATTTTATAAAGGTCGCCAAAACATCCATGCACAAATATAGGTATGGTCTTGATTTGTGTGCACAATTAAATAGAATAACAAGCCAATTGGCTAACAAGCACTTATTGGCACTAATTAGATTTAATTGGGTGTTACACACGTTAAGTGAGGAGTGGACTCTTCACCTAAAATGAATGTGTGGCTCAAAAAAAATGGGGTGTGGAAAGGGGATGGTCATGGGCATTTCAGGGCGGAACAGAGGCATGGCTTTGAGTTTTGCACATAATCACAGAACAGTGCTCCACACGTAAATTTAGGCACAGGCATTTGTACCACATTTTCGCTGGTGCAAATTGTTGTGCCTAAGTTTACACCTATGCATTATTCTATAAACCACACTGAACTTCAGGCGTGGCTTATAGAATAATGTTTAAGCGGGAGGGGTTGGCGCCAATTTTGTAGGCACTCTTTACTGAATCTACCCCTATGTGTCTGGTCACATACTTTGTTCATGTGAGCTCATAAATCGCTGGAATGGTGCATGCCAAAAATGGTTGGACTGGCAGGAGTTGAAATGGGTACACTTTTTCCAGCTCCCCATCCTTACTGTAAGCATGAGGTGTAGCAATTTATAGTACAAAGGCAAGTGAATGTATGAATGTTCAGTTTTGAAAGCTGATTGAACCATGAATGTTTATGAGACCTGAAGGAATGGAACAGTTGTTAAGCTGAAACCTTGACAATCGGTGTTACTGCTCAGGAGTTTCACACTTGAGCTAATTCAGTCTTTTTTTTCTGTGTGGGCTTTAATCGCCAAACCATTTCATTTTGAAGTGCTGTTGAGAAACTTAACTGCATGCACTTTGCGGGAATTAAAGCATATTCAGGACTCACTAATAATTCTCTAGGTTTTAGAGCTGTACTTGAAGCCTTTATAATTTTAATAGGCATTTACATTGTCATTTATAATAGTCCTCGTTTAAATTGGATATGTAGTGGTTTTGGAAACCAGTACCAAACCAATTTGAACTGCAAAAATTAATTAATGATATTCAATCTCTGTTGCATGTACTTATAACTGATTCCAAACCAGTTAAATGGGCTTACACTTTTGTCCTAGTTTCCCCATACTGTTTAGCTTTGTGAAGCTTGATGTTGTATGTAAAGATGAAGAAACTACTGCGTCACCAGGAATCTGGATCAAAATCAAAGCCTCTAGGGCACCACGGGAAGTATTCTTTAAACCATAATGAAAATGTCATCATTTTACGTTGACCTTTTTCCTGTGTAATTTCTCTGGAATTTACTTTGCTTATGGGTTGAAATTGGGTCTAATCTGTATCTTTGCAACTGGGGTTAGAACAGTTCTTAATTTCCTGCACCAGCTTTTCTGTTTCACGGAGATCAGGCTGTCTTGTCAAGTCTAATACACCATTAAGCTGTCAGAGATTACAAGAAAATAGTAGCCCAAAAAGTCAACAATGTTGGCAAGAATTAAAAGTATACAATATTTATGAGAGAGATTTGCATGCACTGCCTCAACTGCATGTAAATCTATCTCATGAATATTCCGTATGGATATCCCGAAAACCTGTCTGGCTGGGCTGCCTCCAGGTCCAGGTTTGGGAACCATTGTTCTAAAGTAAGAAAAACAACTGTTTCCTACGGGGCAATAAATAGAAATAAAACAAACAAAAGAAAGAAAATCAGATAATACCTCTTTTATTGTGTTATGATTCTGCTAAGACTGGCAGGGGAATGGCTGGGACTTGCTTTTGATTGGCCTGTTAAGGATTGAGCTGACATCTGAGGCAGCAGACGTCAGAAGTCAGATCTATTTAAATCTACCACTCCCTACAGCCTATGCTTTAGCGTTGATTCCTGTCAGCCAGGCCTCTTGCCCTCTCTCTGTCTGTGCTAGTAGCATGCTGTATTGCTGTGCATCCGTTGGAGTTTGCTTACTCTTCTTGTTGCTTGTAGCTTCTCTGTGTGCTGGTTGTTTCTAGTGTATGCTTGATTGTTTCCCTAGCCTAATAGCTTCCCTTGATTACCTTATTTCCGTGCAGCTGTGGGTGCTCTGTTTGCTCTGTCTCTGTGTGCTGCTGAGTTCTGGTAAGAACATTGTTTGTTTTTCTCCTTTGTTAGCTTTTAATCTTTGACTGCAGTGTAAGGCCTGCTTCTTTCTGACTTGTGTGTTAAAGCAGTCCTTCCCTTTAGCCTGCTTTAACTCTTTGTCTGCTGTATTTGTCTCCTGAGTCTTGTGAGCATTGCTCCTTATCTGATTGGTGTATGTAAAGGTAGCTTTCCCTGTTTGCTTGCTTTCCCCTTTGTCTCTAGTGTCTGTTATTTGACTTTGTGGCACAGCCTTGTGTATTCTTATGAGTGGTTTCCCTTTACCTTCGAGTCCAGTATGGTCAACCTTGTGTATTCTTGTGAGTGGATTTCCTTGACCCTTGAGCATTGGCGTAGCCAAGGATGGGCCCGGGTGGGCCCAGGCCCACCCACTTTGGGCTCAGGCCCACCCAGTAGCAGCACACCTGTGATGTGGCTGGCAGGGATCCCTAAACCCCACCAGCCGAAAACTCTCAACAACTATACCTCCTGCATACCTTGTAAATAGCAGATCTTCACCTACAGCGAGCAGCAACTGATGCATACTGTTCGTATCGGCCCCACAGTCTTCCCTCTGATGTATTTCCGCCTATGCGGAAACAAGAAGTTGCATCAGAGGGAAGGCTGTGGGGCCAACATGAGCAGTGTGTATTAGTTGCTGCTTGCTGCCAGTGAAAATCGGCTATCTAAAAGGTATGTGGGGGAGGGGGTTGTTAGAGAGTCCATATGGCATGCAGGTGAGAGAGGGAGAGATCAAATCACTTGTGGGACAGGGTAGAATTCTTCTGCCCACCCATCTTGGGCCCAGGCCCACCCAAAATTGGGTGTCTGGCTACGCCTCTGCCCTTGAGTGCTGTGAAGCACAGCCTTGTGTATTCCTATAAGTGGTTTCCCTTTACCCTTCAGTGTGTATGGTATAGCCTAGAGTGTTCCTATGAGTGGCTTCCCTTTTCCCTTGAGTACTGTGTGGCACAGCCTAGTGTATTTGAGTGCTGTATGGTGTAGCCTAAAGTATTCCTGTGGAACTTCGCTCTTGTAGAGTCTGTGTCCCTTCTGTCCTCGGCTTTCCTTTTTCCCCTGCGGGCTTTGCCTCTGCTACCTGTGTTTCTGTGTAGCCTTTGTTTGCATTCTCTTCCTCTGGTCGTAGCCTCTACCTGCCAGCTTTTTGTCTGTCGCCCTTCCCTTGTGTCACTATCTAGCGCTGTGTGCATTGCATGTGCTCCAGTCCCTTTTGGGACCCCTCATTGTTCTTTTTTCCTTTCCCTAGTGTGTGACTCGGTTCCAGTTCAGCCGTATGCTTGGAATCTGTACAAGTTGGTTCCCGTTCAGCCATGAGGCCCGCCTGAGTGGTCTATCTCCCTTTCCTGGTGGTGCTAGTGGATTGTCCTGAGTGTGCGGGGCTTTGTGGCCGTGGGTTTGCTTAGCGCCTGTTTGGTCTACCCTAGGCCTTGGCCTTCCTAAGCCTCGGCCTAGGCACAAGGGCTCACAAACAGTTTAACATATCGGACTAACAATACAATTTTGACTAGCTTTCAAAGGCAATACCTTCTCCTTCAGATGTTTTTCTGATCTGAAGAAGAGCTAATGAAAACATTTATTGTTAGTCCAATAAAAAAGGTATCAACTTTTTTTTTTTACTTCTATTTATTACCTTTAAAAGTGATCTAAAACAGCTACCACACCATTTTATCAATGGGTTAAATATTCAGCTGGTGGTGGTCAGTGATTTTTCTCACCACTACTGGCTTTATGCCCAGATATTCAATGTCAGGCCAAGTCTGGGCACCGGCATTGAATATCCGGGGTTTTGCGGACAGCTAGCACTTAACCAGTTAGGTTTTTAGTGCTGATATTCAGTTAACTGTCAATGAATATCCCCAGATAGCCCTGCACAGGCAATTTAACAAAGCAGGAGCCTACATGATTAAATCACTTTGAATATTGACCCCCTCCCTCATTGTTTCTTTATTTTCCATCTTATTGCTCAATCCTCTTAACGGTTCTGGAAGGTGCTGTTAAGAGACACAAGGTCCGGCTCCTTATGAAGCATTGAAGCGAAACAGGAGCTCGCTGTTGGGTGCGCACATTTGTGTTTGCTCCAGCACAGACCACAGCTAAGTACTTTTATAGTACCATAAGTTGCACAGCATTTATATGAAAGATTAATCATTGCTAAGAGGTTTTTGAGACTAATGACGATTCTCGCCAGCATGAGCTTAAATGGAGCCACGCCGAGCAGAGCGGTCAGCTGTTCTATTAAAAGTGCCGGCAGCTGTCACTGAGTTTCCGAAGTCTTTTCCTCTATTACCTCACGGTTATCAGAGTACTAGAGAGCTATACTTGTGTGAAGTAGACTTGGTATGATTAAACAACGTATTGGCAAGTACCAGGAGTTTTGTTTAGTATTTATTTATGAAATTTCAAACAAAAAAAACAAGACAATTTGCATCTTGATAGAAATTTCCTTGTATCACATACAACTTAAGGAAAACTCAACTGAGAAACTGCCGATTACCGCCGGGACGCGTGTGTTTTTGGCATACACCAAACTCAGAATTACTGCCAGGTGCACAAGCTAGCTGGGCAGTAATGCTGATTTCACGTATGCTACACGCACTTAGGCCCTTACGCGCAGGGCCCCATAGTAACATAGTAAGTGACAGCAAACAAAAGACCTGAATGGTCTACCCAATCTGCCCAACAATCACACTCATTATCAATTCATGATTAAATCAACAATGAGACTTTCTTTGATGTTTCTAGGACATAGACCGTAGAGGTCCGTCTGGCTCTGACCTTATACTCCATCTACTAGAGTTGCTGTCAATGTCCACTCCATTTACGGGACTCAGATCGTAAAAGTCTACCCAGCACTGTCCTCTGTTCCAGCTAGTGAAGTTGCCACTGAAGCCCTTTCCAGCCCACCTAAACTGGATTGCCATATACAGACACAGACCTATAAAGTCTGTCTGGCACGGGCCTTAATTCTTTACAGCCAGAGTAGCCGTCCAAGCGTCACTCACACATCCACCCACCTGCAGCCATTTAAGGTTATTTTTGTTTTGTTTTGTTTTATATCATTTATTTTCTAAATAGAGTTCCTCTATGTTCATCCCACACCTTTTTGAATTCCATCACTGTTTTTGTCTCTAGTACCCAAAAGTGGAGGAAACAGTTTCTATCTTTGCAGCAGGAAACCCTCACCTTAGGTGCAAACTTTTTCTGCATTTTTTATGTAAATGTGTGGTTCAACTGAGAAGTATCTTTTGTTTTTTGTGATTCATCATAACTGATATCATTTATACAGAGCCGCACATCAGCAACGTCAGTTTCTGGTTAGGTGACCAACTAATAAGAATCATATTGTACTGTATTTGGTAGGGATTTTTCAGTCAGCTGTTTCATTTATATTCAAGTTGCCTACTCTCTGAGGCTTTTTTTGTTTTTGGATCCTTCTCTCTGGAGGTCTAAGATTCCTTGCTTTTTTTTTATTCCTTTATAGTAATCGAGAAAATGTATTTGGTGCACGCTGGATGGTTACCGATTGGGTAACACATGAGTCCTTACCGCTAAGTCAATGGGTGACGTTAAGGGATCAGGCCATAAATAGATGCGTTCTGGTTTTCATTTTGCCACATGTCCATTTCCTGGCCCCACCAAAAAAAAACATTTTTCCAGACACGCTGGAGAAATGGTCCAGCACATGTCCAATACACGCACCCACACTACTGCAGGCCACTTTTTGGCAAGCCTTTGTAAAAGGGCTCCTATATTTATACACACATCAGGAAAAATATTCAATTTAGTGCCAAGGACCAATCTTTCCTACATCCATGACCTCTTATCTCTCTTACTCTCTATCTGCTTGCTCTAACTGAAACTTGGCTTTGCCCTGCAGACTGTGCTTCAGTCACGGCCCTATGTCATGGAGGTTATCTTTTCTCCCATACTCCTCGCCCGGTTGGCCGCGGAGGTGGTGTCGGGCTACTACTTTCACCCTCTTGTAGATTTCAACCTCTTCTTCCATCTGAGTCTCACTGCTTTTCTTCCTTCGAAGTCTACTCCATCCATCTATTTATTCCTCTACCTCTCTGAGTAGCAGTCATTTATCGACCCCCCCCCCCCCCCCCCCCCCCCGATAAGTCCCTTTCTTCCTTTCTCACTGACTTTGATGCCTGGCTTTCCTTCTTTCTTGAATCTTCATCTCCTTCCCTCATTCTTGGGGATTTTAACATTCATGCTAATGACCCCTCTGACTCATGCTTCTCACTTTCTTGCTTTAACATCCTGTTGCAATCTTCAACTGCGCTTCACTACCCCTGCTCACCAGAATGGCCACTGTCTTAATCTTATCCTCTTCTCAAAGTGTTCATTCTCCAGTTTCTGCGCCTCAGCTCTTCCCCTCTCTGACCATCATCTGATAACTTTCACACTTAAACATCCTCCTCCCCAGTCCCGTCCAATCTTAACCAATACATTTAGGAATCTTCAGTCTATTGACCCTTCTGCTCTGCCCTCCAGTGTTTCAAATCTCTTCTCTACCACTATGTTATCCAAGTCTGTCAATGAGGCTGTCTCTTCCTATAATTCTATTCTCTCCTCTGCTCTGGATACTCTTGCTCCTCCCATTCCCCGTTCTGTAAGGCGTACCAAACCCCAGCCTTGCTGACCTCTAGAATCCGCTACCTATGTTCCTGTGCCCGCTCTGCTGAACGCCTTTGGCTGAAATCCCATGCCCATGCTGACTTCATACATTTCAAATTCTTGATGACCTCCTTCCAGTCTACTCTTTTACTTGCCAAACAGGACTTTTACATCCAGTTGACAAATTCTCTTGGCTCAAACCCTCAACGTCTCTTTGCCACACTGAACTCTCTCCTCAAAGTGCCTTCACCTCCAACTCCCCCTTCACTTTCTCCCCAGACTCTGGCTGAATGCTTTCATGATAAGGTTCACAAGATTAAACTTGAATTCTCAACCAAGTCACCTCCATCTCTCCTTCCCTTATTCCATTCTCTCAACCATCCAACCCCTGCCTCCTTTTCTTCCTTTTCTGAAATCACTGAAGAAGAAACTGCACATCTTCTTTCCTCCTCAAAACTAACTAGCAGACTGCTAAAACCTGTCATTTCTCTACAATATCACCAAAATTCGCTCTTTCCTTTCTGAGCACATTACCAGACCCCTTATCCACACTCTTATCACCTCTCGCTTAGACTATTGCTTCTCACAGGTCTCCCACTTAGCCATCTCTCTCCTTTTCAATCTGTTCAAAATTCTGCTGCATGACTAATATTCCACCAGTGTCACTATGCTCATATTAACCCTCTCTTCAAGTCACTTCACTGGCTCCCTATCCGTTTCCACATACAGTTCAAATTCCTCTTATTGACTTATAAGTGCATTCACTACAGCTCCTCAGTACTTCTTCACTCTCATCGGCCCCTACACTCCTCCCCAGAAACTCCATTCACTGGGTAAATCTCTCTTATCTGTATCCTTCTCCTCCACCGCTAACTCCAGACTCCATTCCTTTTATCTTGCTGCACATTATGCCTGGAATAGACTTCCTGAGCCGGTACGTCAAGCTCCATCTCTGGCTGTCTTCAAATCTAGGCTAAAAGCCCACCTTTTTGATGCTGCTTTTAAATCCTAACCCTTACTCACTTGTTCAGTACCCTTATTTCATCCTCCTCACCTTAGTAATTCCCTTGTCTCTTATTTGTCCTGTTTGTCCTAATTAGATTGTAAGTTCTGTAGAGCAGGGACTGTCTCTTCATGTTCAAGTGTATAACGCTGAGTACGTCTAATAGCGCTATAGAAATGCTAAGTAGTAGTAGTAGTAGTAAGAAATTCTACATTCCGATATCAGAAATATAAACGCGTGACTGAATTCTTATCCTGCACAAAGGTTACAATTATGGTAGATCTTTTAACAACAAAATCTTCTGACTTTTCCAAAAAACAGTTACATCTAAAGTAGCTTCTGAATTCATCTCAGGTCTTTTAGCATTTTTATCCAGCGAGACATAAAAGATATGAATCAGTGGGGGTAGAAAACCTTCTAGAAATTTCAACGTCTCTTTCAAATATCTATAAAACAGGTCCATTAGTGATGAACAAAAACTTGTGGAAAATTCAAGATTTTGATCTTGAGTGTCTAGCCACATTCTCCAGTTTCTCTTGCTTTCTGTGAATGACAGTTTTATACAAAATGAAAGCCAACTGAGTCTCTTTAATTGTCTTTAACTCTTTATCCAAATAATCTGCCCTCTGAGTCAATGTAAAAGACTTGAATTCAACACCTTGAGATTTCACCTGTGTCTGTGAAGCAAAATTAGCAAACTACACACGTAGTTTCTGCATCAAAGCAACAGCGGTCCAGATATCATCCAAAGTTATTTTTCATTACATATTACTGGAGAGGAGGCAGAGATAATAATTTCAGTGCTTTTTCTAACACTTCCTGCAGGCCACTAACCGTAGCCTTGGAGCTTTGCCCCTTCTCTGCACTCACAGCCCTCTGCGTCATAGCCTGGGGCAGGAGTTCCACCTCACCCGATGATGCTACTTGTTTGAGCTCTCTTCCTACAGCTGGTTCCAAAATCCGGACTGGGGCCTGCTGTGGAGCTACAATCCCACTGCAAAACACTGCTGTTGGATTAGGAATTACAGGACTCAGTGAAGCTTCGCTGCTTAGTGAGAATGCCCTGAGAAGGCAAGAGCATGCTGGTGAACTCCTGGATGAAACGATGTCCTGAAGCTGCTGTGGAGGTTGAAGTTCACGAGGAAATCATAACTTTTCCCTGATGCTTAGTCTTTGCTATTAAGAAAGAAATGCAACAGAGGAAAAAAAGGAAAGTCAGAGCAAGTCATCAGAGCGTCTTATAGCATGACAGTCAGTGCAGCCTGACCCTGGCACCATGCTTGAGGTATATTCAGGTATAGTTGGTATTTCCCCTGTCCCCAGAGGGCTTACAATATAAAGGGATTCTTTTACTAAGCTGCGGTAAAAAGTGGCCTTAGCGCGCTCTTATGTGGATTTTTCCTGCACACTAAGGACATTTATACCACAGCCAGCAAATGGCTGACTTTCTATTTTTTTCCATTAATGGCTATGCATTAGTGTTGCCATTAGTGCACAGCCATTAAAAAGAATTACGTTGGGAGCACCTACTAACACCTATTTTGTAGGCGGTAAGTGTTCACGCAGTAATTCTGTGCTAACGAGTTAGCATGCAGTGATGAGGATGCACTAACTGATTAGCACAGAAATGCCCATTCTCTGCTTCCCCCAGACAAAAGACCCCTCCAACAAAAATTTTACAACATTTTTTTGTAGTATGCAGATTTTGAACTTACTGAAGGATCCTGAGTGCATCCCTTGGTAAGCCTTTAAGCTGTAGTAAGCACCTGATAGCACTCACTGCAGCTTAGTAAAAGGACCCTTAAGAGTTTGTACCTAAGGCAGTGGAGGGTTAAGTGACTTGCTCAAGATCACAAGGAGCAGTAGTGGGATTTGAACTGGACTTTCCTGGTTGTCAGGTCAACCACTAGGCTACTCCTCCACTCCATGGCCTTTTCCAGTTGTCTTTACCCCCTCCCCCTCTTATGGCCAGATATTCATGTACTAACTAACCTCCCTGTTTACTAATCCGCGCTAACGGCTGCCGCGCAGCAATGCCGACACAAAGTGAATAGGCTGTGTTGGTATTAGCGTACCACAGCTGCTAGTGCAGCTTGATAAACAGGGGGGTAAAAGAGGATGAATGGTTGAGTGACTAGTCTAGGAGCGACTTGGAATACTAGAATTTTCTATGAAGGAAGCAGAAGCTAGCCTGCAAGAAGTTTACGGTTCAGCTGCTCCCTGCAGATCTGAAATGGCTGTTCTGAAGTCCAAAACTTCTAGGGGATCTCTGGACATAGAAATATTAATCACATACAGGGTCTCTGAACTAAATTTGCAGGGCCCTTCAGCACACACAGTTGTTCATATGCTGAACATACCTAGTAACCTCATATCATTGCACAGGCACAGAAGGGCAACAAAACTTTATTGAGCACCTGGGTGACCGTCTATTGTGCAGGAGTTTCATGCTGAAGTGGCAGCAGAGTTAGCATCTGTCTTTATTGTTGTGGTTTCTGATTTGAAAGCCAAGCTGTGATTTACTGGTTCAAGGATGCATTTTGCCTTCTAAATGAAGCCTGGGAAGCATTTTTAATTGTGGGTGCGAGGATGACAAGATTCTTTTAAATTCATATAATCCTTGGTCCCACCCACATAATGTCATATTTGCATAAATCTCATTAGAAAAAGTGCAAGTTTCATAAATCTTATGACAAATTAGTGTGGAATCATTCAAAATGTGATGTATTAACTTACAGGTAAAAATGATGGTACACTGATTATTGTGAATAATTATGATGTTTCAAGGTTATCCAAGAAGGAATAATTGGAGTTCAAAGAAGGACTTTGTTTGAATCCAGAGATTTGTTATTCTCTGTTTTGATACACCTGATCTGATTTCTTAAAAAATATATATATTTCTTTCTGCATTTTTTTTGTCAAGATAGATGCATTGTTTCAATTGTATTGGCAGGTTAGAGTATGAAAGAAATGTTAACAACTATCCCTTAGAATTCAGGATCTTGCAATAAAACACATATTATACTCATTAGCAGATGTAGGATATCCTCCTCTAAAATTGTATTCAATAAGGATATCCTGAAAATTCGACTGGATGGGTGTACCCCGAGGGCTGGTTTGGAAACCCCTGGCCTAAGCCATGTACCCGATTCCTATGTTTCCCAAAAATATTCAATACAATGAATACAATTGGATAATCTGCCCTGCATTAAATAAATGTGCATTGGCAAACGTTTGTTTTATTTTTTGATTGTTTTTTGTATTTTTCATGTTTTTTTTTAAATTTTAATAAGTGCTTCAGTTTGGAAATTCTCTCTGTTATCTGTGTGCATGATTCTTACAGTGGGGTCCATATTCAAAGCAATGTAACCAGGCAGGAGAGGCTTCTGGCCAGTTAAATTGCTTGTGTAGGGCTATCAGATGATATTCTGCGCAGAAGAGTAGCCAGGGAGAAAGGAGCGCTGACTACTTAGGCACATGCGTGAGGATGTTATAATGCCGTTATATCGCTCCATGGTGCGACCGCACCTGGAGTATTGTGATCAGTTCTGGTCGCCTCATCTCAAAAAAGATATAAAGGAATTGGAGAAGGTGCAGAGAAGGGCGACAAAAATGATAAAAGGGATGGGACGACTACCCTATGAGGAGAGATTAAGACGGCTAGGACTCTTTAGCCTGGAGAGAAGGCGGCTGAGAGGTGATATGATAGAGGTTTACAAAATAATGAGCGGGATAGAGCGGACAGATGTGAAGCGTTTGTTTACACTTTCTAACAATAATAGAACCAGGGGACTCAAGATGAAATTAGAATGTGATAGGATTAAAACAAATCAGAGAAAGATTTTCTTTACTCAGCGCGTAGTTAGACTCTGGAACTCATTGCCGGAGAAGGTAGTGACAGCAGCTGGCCTTGCTGAGTTTAAAGGGGGTCTGGACAGATTTCTGAAGGAAAAGTCCATTGATCGTTATTAAATTTTGGGTTTTTTGCCAGGTTCTTGGGGCCTGGATTGGCTGCTGTCGGAGACAGAGTGCTGGGCTTGATGGACCTTTGGTCTTTTCCCAGCGTGGCAGTGCTTATGTGCTTATGTACTGTGCAGACATGCGAGATCACCTGAAAAATAGGTTCTGGCGCTGTCAGAAGTCTGTTTGGGGGAGCAGTTGCTCCTCTGGCGCCCCACCTAGCTACACCTCTAATTCTGCTGCACTTAACCAATTAGTACCACTGAATACCAGAACTATCTGCTAAAGCCATGGTCTGTCAGTGGGTGGAGTTGGCACTTATGCAGTTAAGTGTTGATATTCATCGTTTAACCGCCTAAGTTAACTGGACAGATTGACCACATACAACTCAGGCGGATAACGGATAGCCAGCTGCCCAAACACTAATATTCAATGCCAGTTCCTGGGCATGGCCTGCCATTGAATATGTGGGCATGTGGCAGCCAATAAACCGCTGACTGGCTGAATATTTGCTCCACAGTGCTACTAATCAAATCTTGTGTAAGAATAGTGTGTGCAATCAATGACTCAACAAAAAAAAAAGACCTCTAAAATTTTGGATACTTTCCTATGGTTCTGGTTTGAGAATGCAAGTCAGCAACTGTGGAGGTATATAGACCCTATAAACAAAAAATCAAATAACAATAAAAATAAAGAACAACATATGGAGGAAAAGGCCTCAGAAGTCAAAGGCTACGCGACTCAACTATCGGTAATTACCAGATCTCTGGTTTGAGAATGACATAAAATGATGTAAGATATATCATTTGACATATCTTGAACCATTTCAAATGATTGCACATAATTAGCATTAATCATAGTGAAACATCAGATTAAATATGGAAAATATAAATACTTCATTTATTCTCGCATACACAAATGTCTGAAAACATATTTTCCATTCCAAGCATGGAAACCTAATTACTCTAGGTTGAGTGTTACGATTATGGGTCGAGGACGTCCAAGTGTTAGGTATGCCCAAGTCCCGCCTTTGCTACGCCTCCGATACGCCCCTTTGAACTTTGGCTGTCCCCGCGACGGAAAGAGTTGGGGACGTCCAAAATCAACTTTTGATTATACCGATTTGGACGACCCTGTGAGAAGGACGTCCATCTTCTGATTTATGTCGAAAGATGGACGTCCTTCTCTTTCGAAAATGAGCCCAATAGTAACATAGTAGACGGCAGATAAAGACCTATATGATCCATCCAGTCTGCCCAACAGGATAAACTCATTGTATGTGGTACTTTACATGTATACCAGACCTTGATTTGTCCTTGCCATTTTCAGGGCACATCAGGGCAAAGACACTGGTTTTGCTTCCCAATTACTGGTGTTGCCACCCAATCTCTGCAAAGTTTTCCGTGGATCCATTCCTTCTAAACAGGATTCTTTGTGTTTATCCCATGCAGTTTTGAATTCCATTACCATTTTCATCTCCATTACCTCCCACGGGAGGGCATTCTAAGTATCTACCATACTCACCATGAAAAAATACTTACTGACATTATTCCTTAGTTTGGCCCCTTTCATCCTCAATTCATGTCCTCTAGTTCTACCACCTTTCCATCTCTGAAAAAGGTTTGTTTGTGGATTAATACCTTTCAAATATTTGAACATTTGTATCATATCACCCACTGTTTCTCCTTTCCTCCAGGGTATACATGTTCAGGTCAGAAAGTCTCTTCTCGTACATTTTGCAATGCAAATCCCATACCATACCATTTTTGTAACTTTTCTTTGCACCGCTTCAAGTCTTTTTACATCCTTAGCAAGATACGGCCTCTAAAACTCCACAATACTCCAAGTGGGGTCTCACTAATGACTTGTAGAGGGGCATCAACACCTCCATTCTTCTGCTGGTTATACCCCTCTCTATGCAGCCTACCATCCTTCTGGCCATGGCCACCGCCTTATCGCATTGTTTCTTCACCTTTAGATCCTCAGATACCATCACCCCAAGGTCCCTCTCCAGAGTCTTTCCCTTCCTATCCGATACCTTAAGAGCATCACTCTGTACTTCTTGGCATTAAATTTTAACACTTGGATATCCCTTCTAATGTGTACTCATGTGGGATCAGTTTTCTGAGAGGATTCCCTCATAGGCTCAAAATGAGAACAGCCCTTTTGTAAATCAGGTTGTGGGTGCAGAACTGTGTGGTGTAGCAAAACATTAATTAGTAGGTATAGATGAGAAGAGCCTCTTAGAGGATAAGAAATTTCACAGTCCTCTCAAGTAGTAATTTGGGCAAAAACGAGAAAGTTCCTATTTAACATGCAATGCAGTAGGGATGGAAAATAAAATTCAGATCAACTCAAGCTGAACAAATCAAGTAGAGTAAAAAAATAAAAAAAACAAGAGCTTGTCTGCCCTGGTCTAGAAAAACACACAGATGAGAAGAGAGGAATTTTAACCCAAACCAGTATCCAAGTGTCCAGCTTGGAGGTTTAACTGTATAATTGCAGTATTTAGCATTTTGAGGTGAATGAAGTAAGCTTGCATTACAGCTGTGCACTTGCAGGTTAGTGCACAGTTTTTAATGCAAACATAACACCAACATTTTTGCTCACTGATGCAGCAAACAAGCCCTGCATAAAACTTGTGCGCTAACCTGGGAGAGCATACTGGATGCCAGCACACATGTTTCTGTGCATATGGTAACTAGAGCTGTGCATAGGTGTGAGCACAACAATATTGTATCAGCACCTGGAGTTGCATATGTAAGAATGCTAATCTGCACATAATATTTTTGCACAGAATAGCATTTCAGCACATGTTCAACTCTGACTGCTGCTTAGACCTGTGCATGGCTCTAGCTGAGAAGCCTATGGGAAAGGCGTGGCGTTCCTCCCCTTTTTTTGAGCAGCTCACGAGACAATAAATAAATAAAGACAAGGGAGCCAGTATAATTTGGGGAACTGAGGTTCAGTTTCCAAGTTGGCTTCTGTTCTTCAGGCCAGCTGAAGAGGTTGTGTGGTCAGTGTTCTAAACCGCAGAGTATGTGTGAGGCAGAAAGTGGTAGGAGCAGTGGCGTAGCCAGACCTTACATTTTGGGTTGGCCCAGAGGTAATATGGGTGGGCACCATGTATATAAGTATGGGTAGTGTTTCTCAGGATACTAGAAAATAGTGCCTTAGAATGCACTTGATGATGGATTTCTAATTAGTCTGCCCAACAGCTGCCCTGCATCAACATAAATCACGTGGAGGGGCATAATCGAATGCGAACACCCATCTCTATGGGCGTCTTTGTCCAAGAATGGGTACGTGAAGGGGTGGGACAGACCGTATTTTCGAAAAAAATGGGTGTCCATCTTCCGCTTCAAAAAATACGGTTTGTACAGACCAAAATGCCATGGATTTAGTCGTTTCCGAGCTGGGCGTTTGTTTTTTTTAGCGATAATGGAAACTAAAAACGCCCAGCTCAAAAATGTCCCAATCCAAGCCATTTGGTCGTGGGAGGGGCCAGGAATCGTAGTACACTCGCCCCCCTGACATGCCATGACACCAACTGGACACCCTAGAGGTCCGTGCGGTGGATTTCAAACAACGCTCCCACATGCATAGATCCCTTTCCACGGGTGCTGATCCCCCAACCCCCTCCCCCAAAACCCACTACCCACAAATGTACAACACTACCATAGCTCTTAGGGTTGAAGGGGGCACCCACATGTGGGTTCAGTGAGTTTTGGAGGCCTCCCATTTACCAGCACAAGTGTTACAGGTAGGAGGGATGGGCCTGGGTCCGCCTGCCTGAAGTGCACTGCGGTACCCACTAAAAATGCTCCAGGGACCTGCATACACGCAGGCCTCTAGGACTTGTTGCTGCTGTATAATCTTGGCACACCAGTTGACATCTGAAGACTAATGTCTCCGAAAATGTCCTTTATTGGAATAAGCACGTTTACTCACAGTTAACTGCAGATCAGAGGTTGTGCCCCACTGGCAAAGAGTCTCCCTGGTACTGAGATGAGCAGTAGGTCAGAGCTGGCAAAATGGTGTACAATGCCCTCTTTCATCAACATTCAAGGTAAGAACTAAGTTCTGTAACGTGGCTAACACATGAAAGGGATCTAAAACTGTCTTACAAAAATGGCCACTACCTCATGGACTACTGGAAACAAAACAGGGCACACTCTGACCCAGTAAGCAGAGGGAAAAGCACCATGGGAGTAGAGCCTACCAACTACCAACATCGTGAGCATGTAACACAAGCTAGTGGAATCACGGAGCCCAATACCCTACACCCATCACAATGCATTGCTGATGTGACTCTGCAGTGCCCTTAACAGAAAAGGTGTCACACTCACCCGAGACCCACATCAGAACCAGGGAAAGGCTGTCACAGGATAGAACACATTCTGCTGTCATGAAGGTGGGTACGGCATTTGAGGCTGGCATATAGGCTGGGGAAAAAGTTTGTAAAGTGTTTTTTTTGGTGGGAGGGGGTTAGTGACCACTGGGGGAGTCAAGGGAGGTGATCCCCGATTCCCTCCGGTGGTCATCTGGTCAGTTGGGGCACTTTTTGGGGACTTGGACCTGAAAAAAAAGGGTCCAAATAAAGCGGACCAAATTCTCATTAAAAACGCCCTTCTTGTTTTGATTATCAGCTAAAGACGCCCATCTCTCCTCGGCCGATAACCACCTTCGCCATGCCTCAGACACGCCCCCATCAACTTTGTTCGTTCCTGCGACGGACTGCAGTTGAAGACGACCAAAATCGGCTTTTGATTATACCGATTTGTTCATCCACGGGAGAAAGACGATCTCCCGATTTGGGTCGAAATATGGGCATCTTTCTCTTTCGAAAATAAGCTGGATACATACCTAATTGAAAAAAACAATACTTTTAAACATAGTTACATTATGCCATATCTTAAACTTGCCCAAACATAAGTCTACCATACTATGGTACTTTGTGTGTCAGTGCTCTGAAAATGAGCCACTAAGTTGCAAATCTTAACACCAATTCTGAACACAAATACCAATAACAGTACCTTTAAAAAGGCAGCAGTGAACATACACAACAGCAAAATACATCCCATTGGAAAAGGCAGACAACTCCGACTCAGATATCCCCACACAAACCACATGCCAGTCGAATCTCTCACCTGCTTGGCCACATGCAGAACACAGACCAACTGGCATCAATTACAGAATAAAGGACCAAAAATTAGAAATTGTCCTGTAGCTTGGTATCAGCCCTTCCCTTCCCTACCCCCCCACCCATCCCCATAGTCTGGGATCAGACCTACCCCCCCCCCATCCAGCCCCCTAGCCCAGCATCAGCCCTTCCCTTCCCCATCCATCCCCCTAGCCCAGCATCAGCCCTTCCCCTCCATACCCCCACATTCATCCCTATAGTCTGGTATCAACCCTACCCTCCACCCATCTATCACTGTAGCCCGATATCATCCCTTCCCTACCTTGCCCCATCATCCATCCCATAGCTAAGCATCTACCCTTCCCCCACCCCTTCCTGTAGCCTAGTGTCAGCCCTGTCCTATCCCCCTACCGATCTCCCCATAGTCTGGCATCTCCCTTGCCCTTCCGAATCTCTCCCCCCACCCAGAAGCCCACCAGCATTACACTGTAACTATTAAAAAAAACATTTGTGTTACCTGGGCAGCTGGGCTTCAGTTTCCCAAATTAGTTGCACAGTGTGCAGTCTGTGTATATGGTGGCAGACTGTGCTCAGTATGTTGGCTCCTGTACCTGTGTGCTGTGGCTGTGGGCTGCAGGGGACTGCTGAGGCCTGGAGAGAGAGGGGACTGAACTGAAAGCTGATTCTCCTGCCACCCGGCACCCAACTTTAAAAAAAAACGGTGAAGCGCCTCGCGTCTGCTCTGCTGTAAAGCAGGCAAATCGACTCGTCGCGTCGACCCTTCAATCACTGTGTCCCGCCCTCTGATGTAACTTCCTATTTCCACGAGGGCGGGGCACAGTGATTGAAGGGCCGACGCGACGAGGCGATTTGCTTGCTTTACAGCAGAGCAGAGCAGACGCGAGGCGCTTCACCGGCTTTTTTTTTTTTTAAGGCTGAGTACCGGCACTGTTGCCAGGTCTGTGGGTTTCCCACCCAATGCTTTCCGCAACCCATTGCGGGCAATTGTTGCCGGCTGCAGGAAATTGGGCGGCTATTAAAAAGCCGCGTTGCGGATTTGGGCGGTTTTCTGCGGCTTCTATTGGTCCAATTTGGTCCAATAGAAGGCCCGCAGAGGCTGGGTTAACGACGTCGGGGGCGGGGTTAGTGACGTCGACGGCTACGTCGGGGGCGGGGTTAATGACAGAGGGTATGTCGGGGGTGGGGTTAATGACGTTGGGGGCGGGGTTTACCTTTGGGCGGGTTTTGGGCTCGTTTTGGGCAGGGACATTTTTTTTCAACCTGGCAACACTGAGTACCGGGTGGCAGAAGAGGGTCGTCCGTCGACGGAGCTGGTAGGCAGATGGGGACTGCGGCACTAGCGGAGCACCCCCCCCCCCACCTGCTGACACTCGGGGCGGGGTGGACGTTGGTTGGGCGGGCCTGGAGGGAAAGTGGGTGGGCCTGGGCCAACCCAGGCCCACCCGTGGCTACGTCCCTGGGTAGGAGGAATCCCGATTATTGTGTTATGATCAGACTTGGTCTAAGAGTACCAAAATCTAGACAGAGCCATACGCCAAGGAGAAAAAACTATGTAACATTGGATAGTTGTGAAGAAAGAATCATGCACTGCAGTCAATTCTGTTTAAGGTAGGGGCCCAAAGAGCAGGATGGAACTATTGCGCCAAAAGAGAAAAGATACGTGATTCAACCTAAATCTAAAACGGTATCGTAAAGCTTTAACCATCACATTGTTAGCATTACAGAATAGGGATGGGTATTTATTTGCAGTGATATGGGAAATGACAATGACTTAGTCAAGATCGGGAGGCGGAGCTGGTGGTAGGGAGGCGGGGATAGTGCTGGGAAGACTTATACGGTCTGTGCCAGAGCCGGTGGTGGGAAGCGGGACTGGTGGTTGGGAGGCGGGGATAGTGCTGGCCAGACTTGTACGGTCTGTGCCAGAGCCAGTGGTTGGGAGGTGGGGCTGGTGGTTGGGAGGCGGGGATAGTGCTGGGCAGACTTATACGGTCTGTGCCCTGAAGAGCACAGGTACAAATCAAAGTAGGGTATACACAAAAAGTAGCACATATGAGTTATCTTGTTGGGCAGACTGGATGGACCGTGCAGGTCTTTTTCTGCCGTCATCTACTATGTTACTATGTTACATATACCATTTCAGTACATTTCATTATCAAACAAAGAGAAGCAAGAAAAAAGACAAAAATTCATGTTTTATCATTCGATGATGATATTGCGCATTCTTTCAAGAGAGTGCACACTCTGTGCACAGAGAGCACCCACTGTGCATGCATAAATTACCATGCATGTGGGGACAACTGCCCATGCATGCACAATGCGCACTCTGTCAGAATGAGTGTGCCCTCTTTCAAAAGACTGCACACTCTATGATTTTGCTCCCATGACAAAAACATGGCCAAACAAAAATGACTAAAACAAAAATTTCCAGAAACAATACAGGAAACAACAGGAAATGAACATTTTCCAGCTGCCCGTCCCAATTATGGAAGAAAAAAGGGCTTCTGCTAAGTATGCCCTGGAATAGCCTTCTTGAGTCAGTATATCATGACCCTCTCTGGCCTTATTCAAATCCAACCTAAAAGCTCATCTTTTTTAGGCTGCTTGAAAATCTAAACCCTTTATTCTGCTATTCATGCTCCTGTTGTTTTCAATCATTTTCCATAATAAATGAGAATCTCCAGGGCCGCTGAGATATGTAGCTGGGCCCGGAGCAGAGCTGAACTGCAACAAGTCACCTTCCCACTCTTGTCATCCCACACCACATGCACCGCCCGCCTCCTTACCTTTCTGTCTTTGCTTTCAAGGGGGGGGGGGGGGGCTCCTGCATGCCCGCTCCCATGGTCTGTCCTTTCCTGCCACTGTCCGTGCCGGGAGTCAGGACCCGGGTGATTGCATTAACGCAATATCATGCTAATGCAATCATCTGGGTCCTGGGCTGAATGCATGAGCAGGGGAGGACAGACCTGGAAGCAGGCAGCAAGAAGAAGCTTGCCGGCACCGGGCCTGGACCCAGGGAATTTTGCCCTCCCCCCTCAACAGCCCTAAGAATCCCTAATCTTTTATTTGACCTGTTTGTCTGTGTTGAATAAATTATAGGCTCTGATGAGTGGGATTGTCTTTTATAGATATGAGTACAGCATTCCATAAATGGCACGTAAAGTTGTGCACTATTCTGAGATGCATGCGCCACTAAATTGGCTAACGAGCCAATTAGCACCAATTATTGAGTAGTAACAATTGGCATTAATTGGAAGGAATCCTGGATTTGCACAAGTATCTTTCTAGGTGATATTCTATAAAGATCAGTGTGCAAATCTTATGGTGCACAATTTAAAAGGGAGTGTGGCCATGGGAGGCGCATGGGAGAGTCAGGGGTGTTCATTAAATACATGCACAGTGTTACTGAGGGATCTGCACTTAAATTATGCACCAGGAATTACACCAGGTTTCAGATGGTGCAAATCCTTGCACACAAAGTTTGATGCGGATATCAGCTTTAAGCGATATTCTGTATATGCCCCTGGATTCAATATAGTGCGCTTAGAGATCTGCGCTGAAATCTAGGTGTATTCTATAACAACACGCATAATTTAATTGGCTTAACAAGCTAATCAGCATTGATAACAGAACTTAAGCAATAATGAGCACTAACTGGCAATAATGATAATTTATGCACACAATTCACTAAGCGTATTCTGTAATGAACTGCACCTTAATTCTAATGCATGCAATTCAAAAGGGGCATTGCTATGGGTGGGGAAATGGATGTTTTGTGGGCATTCTAAAATTTACACATGCAGTTATAGAATATGGCCCAGTGCATGTAAATCTATGCGCAAGGATTTAGGCCACATTTTCATTGGCCTAAATGGATGTGCATTGTTTTAGGTGCTAGGATTTCTGCCGAAGCATATTCTGTATACCAGGCCTAAATCTAAGCACAGCTTATATAATACGATTAGGTGGAAATCTTTACCACGCGGATATTTTAGGCACTATATAAAGAATCTGGCCCACAGCACCCAACTCAGAGTGCAATTTATAGAATAGTGCTCTGTGTGGCTTTTTTTCAGAGCCCAAATTTGGGTGCCATTTACTGAATCTAGTTCCATTTTTATAGTAGCGCTATGAAAATAATAAATAGTAGTAGTAATTACGGTAATAAAATACCACTGCAATGCAAATAGAAATAAAATAATGATGAATTTATTTTTGATGCCTGATGATCCAAGTATTAGTAAGAGTGGACCTGTGTTTGGGTCATTACCTATAAAGAGATTTATATAGTCCTCAAAATTGGGTTAAGGAAGATAAAAAAAAAAATAACAGCCACTAATCACTTTTAAGGTCTTTCATTTTAACACAATATTTTAAGATCTTTAAAATCCAAGCATGACTTTTTTTGACAATATTTCACCACCCTCCCTCCAAAATAAAAAGAAACTGCTCATACATACCCTGCCCAATTTGAGAGGCAATTTTCACATTCACAACTCAAATATCAGCTGCCCTCTACTAGGGGAGAGGAGAAGAACTGTTTGAAAAAATAAAAGAGCTATGAAAAAAAGAGTAGCTGTATCTCAGTAATAGAAAAAAAAATCAATTGGAGAAGGCGTTAAATGCAACTGTCTGGTAGCGGCAGCAAGTACTGTGGTCTCAAACATTGTAACGGGTCAAGCTGCCAAATAAAGTGTGATTGCCTTGATCCCTCTAGTGGTAGTACTGCAAGACTACAGCTAGGAGTTTATAGCTGTCAGAGAGGACAAGAGTGATTGGGAGAGAGTTGGCTGCCTCTTGATGAGGGAGGGAGCTTACTGATGTGTTTTGAGAAGTTGGGTGGAGGTCAGGTGTACTATTGTGCTTTTGGGAGGAGGGGTTGATGCTAGAGAGATTGGCTGGGGGCAATTACACCGTAAGAGGCTTGAAAAATGCACCAGCAGATATCGCTGATACACCCATGCTGTCTGTCAATGCATCCATCTTGTGGTAAGTGTCTGTCATGTACTATAATACAGGGTTGATGTTTGCCACTCCCTCCATATTTATTGCTTAGGTTTTGCGCTTACTGCGTGTTAAATTTTGCACCAATATGCAGTAAGTGAAAAACGTTATTGTAGTTTTGTAAGCAGACCCCCTTTGTTTCTTATTTATTTATTTATGTATTTGTTACATTTGTATCCCACATTTTCCCACCTATTTGTAGGCTCAATGTGGCTTAAATAGTACCGGAGAGGCGTTTGCAGACTCCAGTGTGAACAAATACAAAGTGATATTGTGGTAAGAAAAAGTTCATGTGGCACAGCCACATTAAGACATCATATAACGGAAGAGCTGTGTTATGTCCATTACGTACTTTTGTTTTGTTGCAGAGATCAGGCATTTATGTTGGATCGGTAGGGTATGCCTTTTTAAACAGGTTAGTTTTTCGTGTTTTCCGGAAGTTTAGGTGATCGTACGTAGTTTTCAAGGCTTTTGGTAACGCATTCCACAGTTGTGTGCTTATGTAGGAAAAACTGGATGCATAGCTTGATTTGTATTTAAGTCCTTTGCAACTTGGGTAGTGCAGATTTAGGTACGTTCATGTTGATTCGGATGTGTTTCTATTTATGAGGGGAAAACATACTCTGGGGCTTAAGTGTAATGTTCTCTTATTGTCTGAGATGTCGTTCATACCTCACATAAAAATGTTCTTTTATAGATCTGCCAGCAAGGATAGCTCAGATTTTTTTTTCACTTTTCAATTTGTTGAACAGTTCAATTAACTTCACAAAAGAAATGAAGTGAGAAGGAAATATAGTAAAAGAAAATTGCTCTCTTTCGATGTTATCATTAAAATAAACCAAACATGGGAGCTCTTACACTGATTGGGAGAGATATGTACAGACACAGGCAGGCACGTACATTTCAATTACAGTTCAAAATGGCTCTTGCAATCATTTGGCTGTCACTTGGGGTGGATCGTACTGTATTCAGAGTGCATGACTATGAGTTCTTGAACAGAGCAGTGACCTCCTATGACTAGGCTTCCTCCCACAGAAAATCAGAATGAAAAAAGCCCAAAATAGTTTTTAAAAATTGTTAGTTACATGAAAATATATGTACACGCTAGGCCGGTCCTTAGATGGAACATTGCTCTGCACTGAGGCCCTGTTCAATTGTGAGCAGTTTATTTTCCTGATCTCCCCATGTACTACTTAGGTAGTAAAAAAGTGTTTAGTTAGTTTTAATAGTGAGTCCTTGTTATTTTACCTGTATCTGTTTGCTGTTTACCACTTTTACCGTTCAGTGTTCTACTTTTTTATGATAATAGACCTATTAGTTTATTAGTTCTGTTGACTTGGACTGACTAAGAATCCTGGCAGTTTGTGTTCTAAGTCTATGAGTGTTTTTCTAGGAACTGTGGGACTCCTAGGATTGTGGGCCCAGTCAGTGGCGTAGCTAGGGTAGTTGACACCCAGGGCTGGTCACATTTTAACACCCTCCTCCAAAATCCAGTACTAGGCATGCCGAGAATACAAAACACTCAGGACCTATAGAGCAATTCTACCATACCATAAGCAGTCATTTCTACAAGTCACACAAGGAAAAGGAAAGCATCTTAAACACTACAGTGAGTACTAGAACATAAATTTACCTATTGTAAAATGAAACCAGACAGAATAGTACAGATCGTGGATCCTGCACAGTCAATGCCAACTGAAAGCCATGTCTTTTTCACAAACACAGATAAACCCTAATCCACTATAGAATAAGTAATCATAAACTTTCTATTTAGACAAAAATTAAACTGAACCCCCAAGATGCCAGACTCTGCATACAATGCAACACCACAGAAACAGAAAATGTCCCCTAGTACTGTGCAAAGCAGATGTAAATTTGAAAAAACTAACAAATACCAATCACCACTTTACAAATTAACAAATAGAAATAAAACAAATATAGAAAATAAAATAATACCATTTTATTGGACTAATACATTTAGCTTTCAGAGGCCAAAACATCCTTCCTCAGGTCAATACAGTATAGTGCTGTTACAGTATCCTATCCTGACCTGAGGAAGGGGGTTTTGTTCTCCAAAAGTTAGTCAAAATGTATTAAAATTAGTCCAATAAAATGATTAGCTTGTTTACATGTTCTATTATGAACATTTATTAAAACAACTACAATACTACTTTATCCTAAAGCAAAAAAATAAAAATATATATTTTATTTACAGTTTGTTGTCTCTGGTTTCTGCTTTCCTCATCTTCTTTTCACTGTCTTCCTTCCATCCAGCATTTGTCTTCGGTCTCTCTCTGCCATCCAATATCTGCCCTCTCTTCCTGCCTCTTCCATCCACATCTGCCCTCTATCTGTGACCCTTCCATCCACCATCTGCCCCTGTCTGCCCTCTCTTTCTCCCCCTTCCATTCACTGTCTGCCCTTTCTATTCCTTCCATCCACTGTCTGCCCTTTCAATCCACCATTTGCCCTCCCTCTCATCCAGGATCTGCCCCCTCTCTCTGCCCCTTTTTCTCAGCCCCCAGTTCCAGCCCCCTTATCCCACCTGCCCCTAGTTCTAGCCCTAGCCCACATCTCCCACCTGCCCCCCCTTTCAGCCCCCAGTTTCAGCCCCACTATCCCACCAGTCCCCAGTTTCAGCCCCAGCCCTTTTCTCCCACCAGTCCCGAGCTTCAGCCCCCAGCCACTTCTCCCTGTCCCCTTTCAGCCCCCAGTTTCAACCCCAGCCCTTTTCTCTCAGCAGTTCCAAGCTTCAGCCCCAGCCACTTCTCCCTGTCTCCTTTTCAGCCCTCAGTCCCAGTACTAGCCCCCTTATCTCACCTACCCTCCTTTTCAGCCCTCAGTTCCAGTCCCCTTCATCCACATGCCTTGCATTAGGGCCCCCCTTTTCAGCCCCAGACCCATTCTCCCACCTGCCCCAGGCATGGCCCCCATTTTCCCTCATGGCCCCTTCTCATACCCCAGTTCTAGTCCCCTTCTCCCATCTGAGCCACCAAGGTTATCAACTCACCCCTCACCTGAATAGACTGAGGACAATAGTGGACTTTTGGGAGAACACTAACTGTAACTGCTATGGGCCGGGGCTTTAAACACATCATCCAACAGGACCCAGACACTGGTCTTATTTTATGTTTACCAGTATAAGAGCAGAACCTCTCAAACTGTGTAGCACCATCAGGAAAAATTGCATGCCACCAGTCAGGACAAACTAATCTCTCTTTCAAGCTTTATTTTTTATGGTTTGATATTAGATTACCTCATGTGAAATAAGTTGCACTGTTAACTTGTGTGACTTAGGTTAGAGTGCATTGAAGTCCTTGATCTCAGAGCCTAACTTTAAAAATTGGATAGGATTTGTTTGTAAAGCAATGGGATATAATAAAGGTGTATGCACCTGCTCTAGCTAACCTCTGGTATCTTTGTCCATGGATCATGGACTCCTTGACAGAGCTCAGTAGGAGGTGAGAGAGCTGTGAGAGCAAGAACTAACAGTTATTTAGTACGGAGTATCCTGAGATTACCAAGAAATGTCTTTTTTTTTTCTAACTGGGTGAGCATGTGTAATGTTGTACAGTGACAGGTGCACATTTAGGAGCTGACTGCTTAGATGGGAAACTGCTGAAATGCAGCTCAGTGGGGATCCAATCTGATTTCTTCTGCTGGCTGCAGTAGTTTGCTGGACCAGGAATAGGGTTGGACAGTGCTATCAGGTTGCCCATTTCCAGGACAGAGACTTTAAACCCATCCTACATTTCTGGCAACCTCATCCCAATTCATTACAGGACCTGCAACACTGATTTCAGTGAGGAGGATCAGTGACTATAAATACCAGATTGCTTTGGAATGCACATTCAAGCTAGGAATGGCCAAAAGGTCTCCCTGATCAAAGTGGGTAATTTGGCAACTCCTGCTTTGATTTCTGGCACATGTTCCTGATCCCTGAGAAGAATGATTTGAGTGATGCAGTACACACAAGGTTAAATATGTGTAGCAACTGAGGTTTAGTTGGTAGATCTTGAATTTTGACTTCACAGTGCTTACCTTGGGTCATATGTGGCAAGAGAAATGCCTAACTAGCTCTAAAAGGACAGCCAGCTGGGCATTGGAAGCTGCTTTTCTGGTGCACATCTCTCTCATGATACAAAATCTCTCAGCCACTTCTCCAGGTTGGAGTGGAGGAGTAGGCTAATGGTTAGTGCAGTAGGCTGAGCAACAGGAGAACTGGGTTCATTTCACATTGCAGTGCCTTGTGACCTTAGACAAGCAACTTAAACCTCCATTGTCCCAGATGCAAAACTTACCCCCCCACACCTTTTACAAAGCTGTTGCCAGTGCAGTAATGCCGACATAGACCACTTTGAATGGCCTATGTTGGCATTGCCGTGTGACAGCCACTAGCATGGCTTTGTAAAAGGGAGGGGGCTAGATTGTGAGCATATAATATATTTAAACTGTTTTGGTTGTGCCTCAGAAAATTGGTAATTCAAATACATCACCCTTCTTATATCAGTTTCACAGATACTTTGATTCTTGCAGCTTTACTCAATTATAAAATGGCCATTTCCTCAATTAATCACAGCACTAGTCCCTTTTTTTTAGATCTTCCTAGTCAAGGACTTGCCACTTGAACTCAAGGCCTTTTCTTTTCTTTGGTTGTATGTCTTGCCTGTCTGTTTTGAATGGATTGTAAGCTCCCCTTAAGCAGGAACTGTCTCTTATGTGTTTTATAAAGTGCTGTATACACCTTGTAGCACTACAGAAATGGCAATGATAATATAGAAGTGAAAAATGCAAATGATTTAAAGTAACATTTCATTTTAATTAAAGGAGGAATTGTTCTAATACTAGGTTGCTTAAGTCATTGCAATTTTTTTTATTAGCAAGATGAGAAACAGTGGATGTTTTAAAGATGAAACACATATCGGAGGTAATTTTAAAAGCCTCCCATTTGGAAATAGCAGAATTTACAGGTGTAGATAGGCTACACATAGAAATATCCTATTGTGACTCTCTGCCTTTTTTCTTCCTTCCCACTGTTCCCTCTTTACTCTGTGATGTGCCCTACTTCCCCACAATCCCTTTTCTTCTTTTCCTTCCTCTTTTCTTTCTTCTAAGGTTGTAGATTTTTTAATTGTGTTTTTCATTTTTTTTGTAAACCGCACTGAAGCCTATGTTAGGCGGCATGCGGTATATCAAGCATGTGTTATAAATCAATCAATCAATCAATCAATCAATCAATCACTGTCTACCCTTGGAACAGAGCAGGATGCTGAAATTCATAGGGACTATGCCATAAGCATGGTTTGTACATGTAGTTCCCATTCTACAATGAGAACGTGCTTATATGCCAGTGAAGTTCACCATCAATTTTTGCACCTGCTCTAAAGTGAGCATAGCTTTTATAAGAATTCTTTTTCTAGCCATTGCTCGGTTTGAGTGAGTGAGGGGTTTAATGTCCTTAATCGCCTGTATATTTATGTTTTTATTTTTTTTTTATTTTGCTCAAACCTTTTTCAGTAATAGGTCAAGGTGAGTTACATTCAGGTACACTGGGCATTTCCCTGTCCCTGGAGGGCTCACAATCCAAGTTTGTATCTGAGGCAATGGAGGGTTAAGTGACTTGCCCAAGATCACAGCAGTGGGATTTATACTGAGCACCTGTGGATATCAAGACTGGTGCTCTAACCACTAGGCCACTCCTCTACTATAGTTTTATAGTCATTAAAGGTACAGAAAACCACCTTTGAAGCCTCCTTTGCTAACTGGCAGCACTTGTAGTGTCATTTTTAAAAATCCGGCCACTATACAACCCCCTAATTCTATAAAAGTCGCTAAAATTACACATGCAAATTTGGACGCATGCAGTTTAATTGAATAATGAGCTAATTCGCGCTAATAATTGGCTTAACAATCAATTATAGGCACTAGTTAAATGTAATTGGAATTTACGCATTTAAATTTAGGCATGGGATCCGTGCCTAAATTTTACGTGCGAGTTCAGAAAGGGGGCACGGAAATGGGAGGGTCATGAGCAGAATGGGGGTGTTCCTAACATTTATGCACATTGTTATAGAATGAGGGGAGATGGTGCATATTTGCACCACGTTTCACTTGGTGCAAATGGCTGCACCTAATTGTAAGCATGGCTTATAGAAGAGTGCTTTTTTCAGCGCCATATATAGAATTCACCCCTTAAATACCAGCAGGTGAATGTTGGAAAACTGCCGCTTCAGTGCATAAGCACCAGCAATTATATATGGTGGCTGCCCAGTGATGCCATTACCCATGTCAGCATGTCCTGTGCATTTTACAAAAAGCTCTGCGTTTTGCAGTCTTTTGTAAAATACCAAAGGAAAGGTGAATGCCTGACCTGGATGTTCCAATTCCTCATTTGGTCTGTTCAAAATGGGGCTTCATGTCAGTTAAGGTGGTAGGAACAAGTGTGTTGATGTGTTTTAGCATTAGGTAGGGTATAACAGACAACTAGAGGCAAGTTCCAGCAGAAGTCAAGTCTATTTTATTTTAATTCTGGAAATTATGCAGTGCCAAGGCAGCTGAAGTGCAGATCTGGTCTTTACAAAATAATAATGCAATTGTACCTTTAATTACTGCTGTTGTTAAAAGGTCATTTGCAATTGCATAGGGACAAAGAGACTCAGAAATGGTGAGATGAAGAAAAGAAAGGCCATCAGCCTCATGCAAGGCTGCTTAGAATGCAGAATAGGGAAGATTTTCCCCTCAAGATAATTGTGTGAAAACATATCAGAAAAGTCAGAGAAATTACAGCTTTCAGGACAGCTTGTGATGGCCTTGGCTGTGTTCAACCCCTTCCCATTTTTTTCAGGTATTTGGTATCTAAAATCCAAAGAAAAGACATTTCCCTTTTGTAAGTCTACAACAAACAGTATGCGCTTTTTTTTTTTTTTTCTGTCCTTCCTCATTGTTCTGTTTCTATTGCTCTTCAGGTACCTCAGTCACCAAGTTACTCGCAGAGGATCTGGATGATGACCCCTTGGTGTTCGGAGTAGTTGGGGAGGAGGCCAGAAGGGTGTTTGCTGTGGAAAGTGAGACTGGAGTAGTGTGGCTAAGGCAACCCTTGGACAGAGAGGTATTCAGCTTTTAAAAAGTCACTTTTAGAAAGATGTTCTCACTCCTGAGTTGATAGTGCATATCCTGCATGTTAATAATGGCAAAAACTCATTACCAACTAGAAGCCATGAATGGAGTAATTCTACAACTGGTGGCAACTATCAAGGAAAGCAGGTGCCTACTTTCCTGTATGGAATACTAGCCTCACAGGTGAAATACATTCCTACCCCCCAATATTCAGTGCTATTTAACTGGCCAGGAATGGCTCCTGCCCGGTTAAATAGCACTTACGCAGCTATCTTTGAATATTCAGCTGGAGATAACTGGCTATTCCCGGTCAGGCTTAGCAGCTAACTAGTTATACCATGTGATATAACAGGCTATCCACAAATATTCACCACATCACCGGCTAAGTTTGGCAGCCAAATCAGGCTTCCCAAATAGCAGGCCTACCTTTGGCTGCTATAAACTTAGCCGGCTAGCGCTGAATATTGACTTGGCTGGTTAAGTATAAACTGGCCAAAAATAAATCGGATATTCAATGCCGGTCACCAAAAACAGCCAAGCATTGAATATCCGGCCTCACCACCGACTGCGGGAGTTAGCCTGGCTGCCTTCAATAGTCTGAATATCAGCTCCCTACAATTTAGGCCATGCACTTACACTAGCCCTAGAGCTGGTGTGCGTGCTTGCACCTAAACACTGGAGATAGGCACATAGTTTGTAGTATTGTATAAGTTATCCTCTCATTCTAGTCACGTTACATTCCTCACCTGATTCCAGGCCTGCGCGTCTGATTCGCCGGTGAGGTGCGGTCTGGCAGTGCTAGCCGGCTTTTTGATGTTTCTCCAGGATGGGTCGGTTTCAGTTTCCCACGTCTGGCAGCCGTCATCCGGCTTAGAGCACAGGCAGCAGCCATCTTGGCTAGCTCAGGAGGGGGCGGCCATCTTGTGTAAACGAGATCAGGAAGGAACTCCATATTTGGTCTTGGGAGGATCTCCTATGGGGGCAGCCATGTTGGCTTCACCTGAGTGTGGTTTGCTCAGATTTCCTCACTATTTAAAGCACTGCCTCCAGGCCTTCATTGCTTCAGCCTCATTTGTTCTGAGGAGTTGCTGTCGGAGTGCTGTTCACCGACTGCCTTCTATTCCTGTTTTTTCCTGTGTACCAGACCTTGGCTAGTTATCTCAGATTTCGCTTGTTTGCTGCCTGCCTTGACTCTGGACTGATTTGACTATTTCTTTGCCTGTTGGAGTACTGGTTCTGGACAGTGTCTGCTTCCTGCTATCCTGGTCAGCGGTTGTGCAACCCCGCCGGTTCCTGAAGTCCTGGTGGCCGCCTGCAGCTGGGGGCTCAACTCCCGGTGAACGGTGGTCGCTTCCCAGGTGAAGCTAGGGGTTGTCTGGCTGCCTGACCGAGTGCGGTGTCACTCCATCTCTGCCGTGCTCAGTCGGGGCACAGGGGCTCACCACTACCGGGTCATAACATCACCTAAAGATAGGCACCAGTTGCATCTTTAAGTTATAGAATATTAGCACTTGAACGCACACTAGCTGCACGCTGAGCACTATTCTGCAACTGCCTGTGTACCATTGCCTTCATGTATAAGTGCAAGGGGGTCTTCATAAGGGAAGGAACATGGATGGAACTTGGGAGAGTCCATTCATGTGCATAACTTACAGAATACTGTAACTTAGTAGAAAAGGGCTTATGCCCAGGAGTCGCGCCTAACTTTAGGTGTGGCCATTTTGCACCAACTGAAACATGGTGCAAATGTATGTACCTACATTAGGCACGTATCCCCGTTGTGCTATAACAATGTGCATTAATTTTAGGAACACCCCCATTACGGCCATGTCCCTCACATTTCTACATCCCCTTTTTCCGATCGTATGTAAATGCCAATTAAATCTAATTAGTGCCAATAATTGCTGGTTAAAAAGGCAGTTATGGTGCTAATTGGCTTGTAATTCAATTAAATTGTGCATGCAAATTGGGCGTGCACCAAAATTTGCACACACAATTTTGGACGACTTTTATATAATTAGGGGGTTAATATGCACGTGCTCTTATAAAATAGACCCACAACATATGTAATTTGGGCATCTAACTTGTAGCATCCAGTTACAAACTTGCTCCCTATGGGGAAAATTCTCTAAATGGTGCTCACAGCACTTAGCACCGATTCCCACGCCCAGTTCTGCTGAAATCTGTTGTAGATCTTGGGTCCCAAGTCGGGTGCGGAGATCCATTATTCTATGATGCCCAAATTTTTAGAACAGCCCTGACTCATCCATGCCCCTCCCTTGGCCATGCCCCCTTTGGAGTTGCATTTAGGTGTTCAGCATTATAGAATAATGCAAAACCAGATGTGTGCACAAATCCTGATTGGTACCAATTAATGTCAATAAGTGGTTGTTAACATCCAATTATTGATGGTCAACAGCTCGTTAGCCAGTTAAGTTGTGTGTGCATCTCTGAGAGCAAACCCAAATTTGGGTGCCTAAATCTGGGCGCCATATAGAGAATCCTGGGGTATGTGCTTTGCTTTACGCTGGCATTCCAGTTGTCTATGAGCAAGTTTCTTCGAAAAGGTCTTTTTAAAGACCCACCTCATAGATCAACACATCACTTGTCTTTCAACGTTTGCATCAGCTGTTCTTCGGTGACTGAGCTACAGGCCCACTATATGGATCACCTTACCACGTACTTTTAAACGTGTGTATCAGATGTTCTCCGTCGACCGAGACTCCTGATGCAGGCCTAACGGCCGAAACACAACGGTTGTGTCGAGTCTTTTTTCATCAATAAACAAGTGTTTTTACTACTACTACTACTACTACTACTACTACTACTATTTAACATTTCTAAAGCGCTACTAGGGTTACGCAGCGCTGTACAATTTAACATGGAAGGACAGTCCCTGCTCAAGGAGCTTACAATCTAGAAGACAGGTGTACAATCTAAAGCTTACAATCTAAAAGACAGGTGTACAATCTAAGGACAATCTAAACAATCTAAAGACAAGTGTACAGTCAAAAGACAAGTGTAGAGTCCATCTGACAGGGCATACTATATTTCACGAAAGGTTAGGTGCCGAAAGCAGCCTTGAAGAGGTGAGTTTTAAGCAGAGATTTGAAGATGGGTAGGGAGGGGGCTTGGCGTAGGGGTTGAGGAAGATTGTTCCAAGCATAGGGTGAGGCAAGGCAGAATGAGTGGAGCCTGGAGTTGGCAGTGGTGGAGAAGGGAACTGAAAGGAGGGATTTGTCCTGTGAGCGGAGGTTACGGGTGGGAACTTAGGGGGAGATGAGGGTAGAGAGGTAGTGAGGAGCCGCAGACCGGGTGCATTTGTAGGTAAGGAGGAGAATCTTGAATTGTATGCGGTATCTGATCGGAAGCCAGTGAAGTGACTTGAGGAGAGGGGTGATATGAGTTTATCGGTTCTGGCGGAATGGAATATAAGACATGCGGCAGCGTTCTGAACAGATTGAAGGGGGGATAGATGGCTAAGTGGGAGGCTGGTGAGGAGTAAGTTGCAGTAGTCAAGGCGAGAGGTAATGAGAGCGTGGACGAGAGTTCGTGTGGTGTGCTCAGATAGGAAAGGGCGAATTTTGCTGATGTTGAAGAGGAAGAAGCGACAGGTCTTGGCAGTCTGTTGGATATGTGCAGAGAAGGAGAGGGAGGAATCGAAGATGACTCCGAGGTTGCGGGCAGATGGGACGGGGTGAATGAGGGTGTTATCAACTGAGATAGAGAGTGGAGGAAGAGGAGAGGTGGGTTTAGGTGGAAAGACGAGGAGCTCGGTTTTGGACATGTTCAGCTTCAGGTGGCGGTTTTCCGTGGTCAAACATCCCACTTTCTCCTATAACCATATTGGTGTGAATCCTTCCCATGCTGTGCCCAGACTCTGGGCCTACCTGTAAAACTACCCATATATATATATATACAGAATAACATATGTGTACACATGGTATCTATCCCCTTTTCTTCTATTCTATTAAAATTGTAATTCTTCCTCACCCTTTCTCTTTCATGTTTTATTATTATCTTTCTTTCCTACAATTTTTAGATTGTACGCCGCCTAGACATGCTTTTTTATGGGTGAGATAGTAAATCCTGAATAAACTTGAAATTTGATAAACTTGATGGTATGCTAATGAGGAAGGCCCTTTGTGACTGATTCTAATTCAATGGGAAAAACTCCTGATGCTTCAGACCATTAGTGGCCTATGTGAAATGACATTGTGGCCTCAGTCCAGTTTAGAGTGAAGTGGTGCCCAAATCATTCAAGGTGCTGTCATAACTGGTCTCAGCATTGGTTTAAAACCCTTTAGTGTCCAATGTTTTCGTAATAAGCCATATGGGAACAGATAGATGGGAACATTGGACACTAAAGGGTTATTGAAATGTGGAAGCTGAAACAGCTGTTGTATTCTGTAAAGCATTTCCACTTGAAAAGCATGTTTTATAAGTGAAAAAAAGGAAACTACACAGCCAAATATGCACTTATAAGTGCCCCCACTGACCGATGGCACATAGTCATTCTCGGAGTCAAAGTCTGAGCAGAGTTGCAGTGTTCACTGGTAATTTTATATATAAAATACATGAATACATGCATAGAAAACATGCAAGAACATTTATACACTACTGGGGATAGTTCTGGGAGCCTGTTTTATAAAGAAACATAGATGCCTGTCTTGCCCTTATAAAATAGATTTCTCTGTGGACTGTTCATGTAGTTGCTCCATTATAAAATTACTCTGTTTGGGCTAGATTCTATATATGGTGCCAAACAAAAAGCAGGGAGGGGCGGGGCTTGATTAGGGGGCAGAATGACACGGGGACATCTGCTGGAAATTTTTCATTGCATACCCTTTTCAAACGACTGTGCACATTATTTGCAAAAATTGAACACTATTATTGGCAAATGAAAAAACCATGAAGGGCTAAATTCTATATAAGGTGTCAAAAGTTAGGCGTGGTTTATACAATAGCGCTTACACCCAGGAGTTGCACATAAATTTAGGTACTGCATTTGCACCAATGAAAATGTGTTGCAAATGCCTGCACCTAAATTTATGCACTGAGCACCCATATTCTATAATTTCACGTGTAACTCAAAATCACACCCCAGATCTGCCCCGAAATGCCCATGACCCTCCAATTTCCATGCCCCCCTTTTTGGGCTACCTACAAAATTCAGGCACAGATCTTTCCAAATCTATTGAACAAACATAAGCAACTAATAAAATACCATCCACATAACAAAAATAAAAACCAGACCATTAACCCTGTCTTAATGTAATTAAAGGGCTAATAAAAATGTTGAACAGCCTAGGAGAGAGGGCAGAGTCTTGTGGTATTCCATAATTTAATTCAGACTTCTCAGATGTAACTGAATTATTAAAAACCTGAAATGTTCTGTTTGAAAGGAAAGAACCATTTAAAGACAATAATCTGTAATGCCAATATCTTTTAAACAACACTGCTGTAATTTATGATCTATCAGATCAAACTCCGACGCTAGATCTAATGAAACATCCAATGTAATATAACCATTAACTAATAATTCATACTCTTCACTCAACAATGCAATTATCAATTTCTGTGCTAGGCCCTTCTCTAAAACCGTCCTGGTGGGAATGTAATACATTTGAAGTTTCTACAAGACTCACCAACTACTCTAATACTAATCGTTGAAGAATTTTTGCTGGAAATCTCATATTCAATATTGACCTTGCCCTAATCACCTTTTAAATTTTTTACTAATGGATATACCAAATAATGTTTCCAAGGACCAGGCACAATTCCTAACGAAAGACTTTGATTAATCATCTGAAGTAGAAGCGGAAGCAAACTGTGATTAGGGAATTTTAGCGAGGTAACAGGTATGTGATCTAACTCAACGTAAGAATGCTTCACCTTTGAAAGTAACTTGTTAAGCACTGTCAAAAAGCTTGAGTGAAAAGCTGACTATTGTGACACAGGTACCATTCTTTCCCCTGAGTTCAACTCTAATTCAAATGTTCCATAATCCTTAACTGTAATAAACGATTGTCGCAATATTTTTATTTTATCACAGAAGAAATTCCCAGATAAAAATGGGCTTAAATAATGCAAAATATGCACCTTAAATACGTCATTTGAAAAATATGCTTCACGTGTGACCACAAAGTCAACTGCTGATCCAACACAACTCCCAGAAAATCAACTTCAGACTTCACTAGAATCATTATGGGGCAATTCTATGAATTGGTGTCAGTAAGTAGGTGCCACAAAAATGTTGTGCTTAGTGTCAGTTCTATAACTGTTACGGAATACAGGCAAAAGGAGGTATTGGCACACCAGAATTTGGCATGACTGCTTATGTCAATTCAATGGCAGGCATAAGTAAGCATGCCTACGTGCGCCATTCCACATGTGCAACCTATATTATTCATTAAGTTGTGTGCATCACTAAGCGAAATGCCCATGACATGCTCATGTGCCACCCATGTTAATTCCCCCCATGCAGTTGTGCAGCTGATTTTATTCCCAGTGATTCCCCTCTTCTTTATAAAAGGTCATATACTTGTTTATGTACTTTTTTTTTCATATGCACTGAACACTAACCCCCTCTTCCATATCATCAAGCTGATCAATCCATAGACTGGTGGGTTGTGTCCATCTACCAGCAGGTGGAGATAGAGAGCAAACTTTTGCCTCCCTATATGTGGTCATGTGCTGCCGGAAACTCCCCAGTATGTTCTCTATCTCAGCAGGTGGTGGTCACACACAGCAGCAGCTCTGGCTAGGCCTCCAAGCCTAATCCTTAGGTTTTGTTGAGGCCTGGGGTTGAGGGCTCTTTTGAGCAAGTGCAAACCTGGTGGTGCCAGGTCCCTCCTTTTCTCCCCCCTCCCGCTGGCTCCGTTTAAAAAAAAAAAAAAAATTTTAAACGTCTTTAAAGGCGTTTAATTCGACGTTTCTTTAAACGTTCATTGCAGCTACTCACTGGGACACCAGTTCGTTACAGCTCGGAGCGGCAAGCAGGTAATTTTACCTTTTTATAGCGGGCAGGGGGTTCCCCGATTCTTCTCCTCGTGGCATATGGCGTCGGAGGGCGAGGGCGCAAAGGGTCGCTCCCCGGATCGCTGGAGCGCTTCTAGAGGGGATGCGGGGGTTTTACAACCTGATTCGCCCTTGATGGGTGACAGTTTAGTGACCGATGAATGTCCCGGTCGTTCCTCCGGCGTGGCGGTTTTTTCCCGCCATAAACGCCCATCCCCCGCTCCTCGCCTCCGCCATCTTGGCCGGCCACGCGGCTCGGACGGCTTCTTCGTGGGCCGCCCTTGAGGTTGGAGACATTAATGCCATGAACGCCCTTAATTTGGGCGACGGCACAAGCGGCTAAAGTTAAGCGCCGTTCTTCCCGCGCGGCTCCTTCGCGGAGTTTCGCGCCGGACGCCATTTTGGATGCGCAGCATGTCTCTCCCCCGCTATTGCGAGCGCCGGTTGAGAGTGCGTCTAGGGCTGTTGCCCAGGCTGCGGAAGTGCACAGTCTGGGGGGTTTCTCCCCTGAGTTTGTTTTGCTGCTGCATCAGGCTTTCCTCATGCAAAACGCTGCCCCTGCTCCCTCTTCTGATAAAGAGGTTGAGGTTCCCAGAGGTAAACGCCCTCGGGTTGATTTCCAGGCCTTGGAGGACTTTGTCTCCTCCGATGTAGATGAGGGCAGCGTGTCTGAGGTCTCCCAACGGTCCTTTGCGGATTCCTTGGAGGAGATAGATCCCCGCTCGGATGGAGCGGATGACCCCTCTGCAGCGCGGCTTTTTAGCCCAGAGGATTTGCCCAACCTGTTTTTACAGGCCATGGACACTTTGAAGATTTCCTCTCCGGAGGACGTCTCTCCCTCAGCCCCTGTTGGCTCTGCCATTATGCTGGGGACGAAGCGCCCGCCTAGATCCTTCCACATGCATGATGCCATGCACACCTTAATTGCGGCTCAATGGGATGTCCCGGAAACGAGCCTTAAAGTGGCTAGGGCTATGTCCCGCCTCTATCCTTTGGCTGTGAGTGAACGTGAGGCCTATCTGTGGCCTACCGTGGATTCTTTAATCACTGCGGTGACTAAGAAAACGGCGTTGCCGGTGGAAGGTGGCACAGCCCTAAAGGACGCCCAAGACAGAAGATTGGAGGCGGCCTTAAGGTCGTCCTTTGAGGCAGCTGCTTTAAGTTTGCAGGCCTCAGTTTGCGGCTCCTATGTGGCCAGGGCGTGCCTGACTATGGTGCAGCGGGCTTCCCCCTCGGATCCTTCCTTGAGGGCTGATTGGCCGGCCCTGGAATCGGGCTTAGCCTATTTGGCAGACTTGCTGTATGATGTCTTGAGAGCCTCAGCTAAAGGCATGGCTCAGACAGTCTCTGCGCGGCGGTGGCTTTGGCTGAAACATTGGGGTCGAGCTGGACAAAATCGTGTCCGATCTCGGCACGTCTAAGGGCAAGAAATTACCAGAGGTCAGGGCTCGGGCTAGTACTCGTCCCGGTACCTCCAGAGGACGGTTGCTGGAAGCCCGTCGGTACCGCCCGGGCAAGTCGGGTTCCTCTGCCCCCTCTTCCTTCAAGAGGAATTTCTCCCCCAAGCAGCATTCCTTTCGCAGAGACCGCCGTCCCGGAGGTGCTCCCTCCGGTCCTCCCCCAGGGTCTCGTACCCAATGACGGGGCCTTGGTCCACGCCCCAGTGCAGATTGGAGGACGGCTGTCCTCGTTTCTGGGCGAGTGGACCGCTATAACTTCAGACGCGTGGGTGCTGGAAGTCATCAGAGACGGCTACAAGCTAGAGTTCTGCCAACCCTTAAGAGACGGGTTTGTACTCTCTCCCTGCAAGTCTCCGGTCAAGCTGTGGCAGTGCAGCAGACCTTGGACAACCTGATCCGCCTGGGTGCGGTCGTTCCGGTGCCAAAAAATCAGATTGGCAAGGGACGTTACTCCATTTACTTTGTGGTTCCAAAGAAAGGAGGTTCTGTCCGGCCTATCCTCGACCTCAAAGGGGTCAATTGGGCCTGGAAAGTGAGGCACTTTCGCATGGAGACTCTCCGCTCTGTTATAGCGGCAGTGAAGGCAGGAGAGTTCTTGGCTTCCTTGGACATCAAGGAAGCGTACCTGCATATTCCCATCTGGCCTCCTCTCCAACGCTTTCTGCGTTTTTCAGTCCTGAGACGACACTTCCAGTTCAGAGCCCTCCCTTTCGGGTTGGCTACTGCTCCGCGGACCTTTTCCAAAGTAATGGGGGTCTTAGCGGCCTTCCTGCTAAAGGAAGGAGTACAAGTCCATCCTTTTCTGGACGACTGGTTGATCCGAGCCCCCTCTTATGCAGAGTGCGGCAAAGCTATGGACCGGGTAGTTGCTCTTGTGAGCTCCCTGGGATGGATCATCAACTGGAAGAAGAGCCAGCTGCGCCCGACTCAGTCCCTGGAGTATCTGGGAGTTCGATTCGACACCCAAGTGGGCAGAGTGTTCCTGCCAGACAATCGGATTGTCAAGCTTCAGGCTCAGGTGGACTAGTTCCTAGTAGCCTCTCCTATTCGGGCTTGGGACTACGTGCAGCTGTTGGGCTCTATGACGGCCACGATGGAAGTAGTGCCCTGGGCCAGGGCTCATATGAGACCACTACAGCTATCTCTGCTGCTGCGCTGGACTCCGATGTCGGAGGATTATGCTGTGCGCCTTCCCGTGGACCCAGCAGTGCGCAAGGCGCTGAGCTGGTGGACGCAGACAGACAAGTTGTCTGCAGGATTGCCTCTGGTGACCCCGGAGTGGATTGTCGTCACGACAGACGCCTCTTTGATGGGCTGGGGAGCCCACTGCTTGGGAAGGACAGCGCAGGGGCTCTAGTCTCCTGCAGAGGCAAGTGGTCTATCAACCTCCTGGAACTCAGAGCCATTCGGTTGGTGTTATTGGAGTTCATCCCGGTACTGGTGTTGTAGCCTGTACGGGTCCTGTCGGACAATGCCACGGCTGTGGCCTATATCAACCGCCAGGGAGGTACCAAGAGCGCCCCTCTAGCCAAGGAGGCTATGAGTCTTTGCCAGTGGGCGGAAGCGAACCTGGAGCAGCTTTCAGCGGCCCACATTGCCGGAGTCATGAATGTCAAGGCGGACTTTCTCAGTCGCCATACCTTGGAGCCCGGAGAGTGGCAACTATCTGCTCAGGCGTTCTTGGACATCACGAAGCGCTGGGGCCAGCCGAGCCTAGATCTGATGGCGTCACCGGCCAATTGCCAAGTGCCGCGCTTTTTCAGCAGAGGACGGGACCCTCGATCCCTGGGAGTAGATGCTCTTCTCCAACAGTGGCCGACACAAGAGCTCCTCTATGTGTTCCCGCCCTGGCCCATGTTGGGCAGGGTGCTAGACCGGGTGGCAAAGCATCCCGGCAGGGTAATCCTGGTGGGTCCGGATTGGCCCAGACGTCCCTGGTATGCGGACTTGATCAGGCTCTCAGTCGACGATCCTCTGCGGCTGTCAGTGGAGCAGGGCCGGTTACATCAGGGTCCCGTGGTGATGGAGGATCCCTCTCCCTTTGGTCTTACGGCCTGGCTATTGAGCGGCAGCGTCTGAGGAAGAAGGGCTTCTCAGACAAGGTCATCGCCACTATGCTGAGAGCGAGGAAACGCTCTACTTCTACTGCTTACGCCAGGGTTTGGCGTATCTTTGCAGCATGGTGTGAAGCAGGCTCACTTTCTCCCTTCACTGCTCCAATTTCTTCAGTGTTGGCGTTCCTGCAAGAAGGTCTGGAGAAAGGCCTGTCGCTCAGTTCCCTTAAAGTCCAGGTAGCGGCTCTGGCTTGCTTCAGGGGCCGCCTGAAGGGTGCTTCCCTGGCTTCGCAGCCAGATGTGGTGCGCTTTCTCAAGGGAGTTAATCACCTGCGCCCTCCTCTGCACTCAGTGGTGCCTGCGTGGAATCTCAACCTGGTGCTAAGAGCATTGCAGAAGCCGCCGTTTGAACCCTTGTCAAGGGCATCTCTGAAAGACCTGACGTTGAAAGCAGTCTTTTTGGTGGCTATCACTTCAGCCAGAAGAGTTTCCGAGCTCCAGGCACTCTCATGTCGAGAGCCTTTTCTGCAGTTCGCTGAGGCAGGAGTGACTATTCGCACAGTGCCTTCCTTTCTGCCCAAGATTGTTTCTCGCTTCCATGTGAATCAGCAGCTCTGTCTCCCTTCCTTTCGTAGGGAGGACTACCCAGAGGAGTACTCTGCTCTTAAATATCTGGATGTGAGACGAGTCATCATCAGATACTTGGAAGTGACCAATGATTTCCGGAAATCGGATCATCTGTTTGTCCTGTATGCAGGTCCTCGTAGGGGTCTGCAGGCTGCTAAGCCTACAGTGGCAAGATGGGTCAAGGAAGCCATTGCAGCGGCTTATGTGGCCGCGGGGAAGGTGCCGCCTATACAGCTGAAGGCTCACTCCACAAGAGCTCAGGCGGCCTCGATGGCAGAGGCCGGTTCCGTCTCCTTGGAAGAGATATGCAAGGCGGCAACTTGGGCTTCGGCCCATACATTCTCCAAGCATTACCGCTTGACTGTGGCTGCTCGGGCGGAGGCCCGGTTTGGAGCTTCAGTGTTGCGGTCAGGGATTTCTATGTCCCGCCCTGGGTGAGTACTGCTTCGGTACATCCCACCAGTCTATGGATTGATCAGCTTGATGATATGGAAGGTAAAATTATGTATAATCATACCTGATAATTTTCTTTCCATTAATCATAGCTGATCAATCCATAGCCCCTCCCAGATATCTGTACTGTTTTTATTCTGGTTGCATTTCAGGTTCAAGTTCAGTCTTCAGTTACTTCAGAAAGACTTCGTGTTCAAGTTTTTTCACTTGGATTCTTCAAGAGTTAAGACGAGTTTGTGTTACAGTGAGCTGCTGCATTCCTCTCCCCTCCGTTTTACGGGGCTGGATTGAGACTTAAAATTCTGCCGGCACTCCCTCCCGCTTCGTGCGGCTGTAGGGCAGTTTTGTACCCCTCCCGCTTCGGCGGTGTTAGGGTCAGTCAGCTCCTCCCGCGGTTGCGGTTGCAGGATAAGCCAGATCCCCCCGCATCGGCGGGTGTGGTGTCCCTCCCCCGCTCCGCGGGGGTGAGCTGGACGGATTCCCCTCCCCCACTTGTGTGGGGATGAGCTGGGTTAATTCCCCTCCCCCGTTTCGGCGGTGGTGAGCTGGGCAGAGTGTCCCTTCGTGGGTGTAATTCTCTAAGTGCTGAGTCCTGCGGATGGAGCTTTGATATCGACATACTGAGGAGTTTCCGGCAGCACATGACCACATATAGGGAGGCAAAAGTTTGCTCTCTATCTCCACCTGCTGGTAGATGGACACAACCCACCAGTCTATGGATTGATCAGCTATGATTAATGGAAAGAAAATTATCAGGTATGATTATACATAATTTTACCATTCTATAATCTTATGCCACAAATGTTATGCTTAGTGCACAAAATCATGCACGCAGGTTATAAAATACCTACAGTTATGCACATAACTTAATTGACAAATTAGCTGCTAATTGACATTAATCAATTATGGCACTAATTGGCATTAATTTGAAGTTACACATATATTTCCACTTAGTTTATTTTATCTGGCTGATATTCAGCACTATTTATCCGGCCAAGAAATAGCATTTAGCCGGCTAACTGCTAATATTCAGCATGACATAGCTGGTTATCTCCGCTGAATATTCACAGTTAGTGCATAGAAGATTCTATATATGGCACCTAAAAAAGTGGCGCTGAAATCAATGCTGACTAAGTGTATTCTATAATCGGCGCCTAGATTTAGGTGCCGATTATAGAATACGCTTCATTGACATTTCAGTGCCAATATCTGCGTACATCCATTTACGCAAATGAAAGTGTGGTGTAAATCTCAGCGCTTAGATTTAGGCGCACTGGGCCATATTCTAAATCTAGGAGCCTAAATTTTGGAACACCCATGAAACGCCCATTTCCACGCCCATAACCACACCCCTTTTTGCCTCCACACATTAGAAGTTCGGCACACATTGTTACAGAATACGCTTAGCGAGTTGTGTGTCTAAATTGTAATCAGTGCCAATTAGTGCTCATTATTGCTTAAGTGCTGTTATCAGTGCTCATTAGCTTGTTAAGTCAATTAAGTTATGTGCAGTGTTATAGAATCTGCGCCTATTTTGGTGGCTAAATCTAAGAACACTATATAGAATCTTGGGGATAGCAGCTAATTGGTTATATCGTGCAATATAACCAGCTAACCACGAATATTCAAGTACTGGCCGGTTAAGTTAGTGACCAAATCAGACCACCTAAATAGCATTCCTATCTTTGGCTGCTACAAACTTAACCAACCAGTGCTACATATTGACATTGCCAGTTAAGTTTGAGCTGGCCAAAAAAAAAAAACAACAGATAGTCAATGCCGGTCACTGAAATGGCCCAGCATTGAATATCAGGGTCAATTTATTTATTTATTTATTTATTTTACTGTGCTTATATCCCACAATTTCCCACCTCTGGCAGGCTCAATGTGGCTTACAACAATTGAATAACAAACAGACAGGGTACAATAAATGGAAAGGGGTAAGCAGGACAGTAAGTTAGAGAAAAATAGATGGGTCAGTCCAGCATAGCAGCATCAGACCATACTGGTGGCTTCCTGAGATTAACGAGGGCAAACAGGATCTTTGGGGTAGGCTTGCTCAAATAAGCAGGTCTTAAGCAATTTCCTAAAAGCCAGGTAATCCGGAACCGTTCTCACTGATTTTGGCAGGGTATTCCACAAGTGAATGCTGACGTAGGAAAAGGTGGAAGCATACATGGTCTTATATTTCAGCCTAGAACACATAGGGTAATGGAGGGTTAGGTATGAACGGGCAGTCCTGAGTGAGTTTCTAGGAGGGAGGTGGACAAGGGCACTTAAGCAGGCTGCCTTCTGTACTCTGAATATCTTACTCTATAATTTTAGCGCGCAAGTTCTATATTTCATAACTGCAAAGGGGGTGAAGACGTGGGAGGGGCCATGCATGGCACTTATATGCTAAGATTATAGCATATCGACAGTTACGCACCCAATGGTGACATTTAGTTGCGGACATTGACACCAGCCATTGATATGGAGTTAGTGACCACGCCTAAATGTTAGTGTGTAAATGCTGACTGATGCTAGTATTCTATAACGGCAATTATGCGTGTAATTGGCAATATAGAATTCATACATGCACGGAAATATGGCGCTTAAAGTTGCACACACAGATTTAAGCGTGCACCCAATTTGCGCTTGCAATTTAATAGAGTAACGAGCCAATTAGCGTACTAACCATCCATTATTGGCTCTAATTGGCAACAATTTGAATTTACACGCACATCTTGCTAAGTGCTATTCTATAAAGATGCGCCTGTAAATTGTTTAGTGTGCAAGTAAAAAGGTGGTGTGGCTATAGGAGGAGCATGTGCGGGTCGGGCTTTCACTAAAAATGTGCACACTAATATGGAATTTGAACGATATGCACCTAATTGACACGCATGGATCTACACCAGGTTTCAGTTGGTGCAAGTCCTCGTGCCTAAAGCTGGACATGGATCCCAGTGCTAAGCCCTGTTCTGTAAATAGTGCTGAACTCAGAGAACTATTTATAGAATAGTGCTCAGAGCTCATTTTTTTCAGCGCCCAAATTTGGGTGCCATTCACTGTTCCCTCTAAGCTGAGCAGGAGTCCTCAAACTGCATTGCTGCCATTGGGGACGGTGCTTCAATATTATGGTTTCAGTCGCTATGGACAGGCAGGTTCCATTGAGTCCTGCAGAGCTTGCCTGTCCCTCAATATTGAAAATGTGATACTGAAACAGCGCTTCCCACTGGCAGGCTTGTAGGTGGAGGACTCGTGCTCAGCTTAGAGGGAACAGTGGTGCCATTTACTAAGCATGCAGAATCCTAGTATCTAACTTTTGGTGACCTGTAGAGAATTAGCCCCTAGCAAAGCATTTGTAATAACGCTTGCAAGAAAAGAAAACCTGTGACAAGGAAGAAATGAAGATTTGAATCAAGTTCACAAAATAATGGCAAAAAAATATCAATAAACAGTGCTACACATCCAGACTGCCTAATGAGCTGACAATGGATAGACTATTTACTTACACTGCTACTTCTGAACATTTCAATATCTTCCTTTTGAGCCCTGACATTCAGGAGTTAACAGCTCATTAATAAGGCACACTCAGAAATAATGTATTTGTAGAAAGCCCATTCAATATTGCCTTTGTATATATAGTATCTACGCATATACTTTCTTTGAGCAGCACGTAATTGATATTTATATGCTATTCCGCTCTGGAACTGTGTCGGTAATTGTACCCCTAGGTCCCTCCTTTTCAAGATTCCCCAATGGTATTTTACATGTAATTATACTACTGTCAGAAGATAAACACTATTTCTAATCGTATTATTTTCTTCTATTTTCATTTGCAGACTAAATCGGAATTCACCGTTGAGTTTTCTGTCAGTGACAGCCAAGGGGTAGGTCCGACTTTTTTTCATGGTGTAAAACTCTTCAGCTAGGCAATCAGCCAATGAGAAACTGAATATGAGAGGGAAGAGAGGGTTCTAAAAAAATTACTGCAAGCAATTCCAGCCTTTCCTTGCAGGAGGCATTGTGAGGCACTTCACAGATACTTAAATATCAAGTTTTACTAGAAGTCTATATTTAAGCACTGGTACTGGTCATCAGCTATTAAAGGGAGATACATTTCCCCCTAATCCTATAAACTCGTACACTCAAATTTACAACTAGCACGCTAATTTGCACACTCAAGTTATAGAATAAGGCCAGTTGCATGTATAACTTAATTTAATAATTTGTTCTTAATTGGAATAATTAGCCAATTATTTGGCTATGATTGGCCTTAATTGGCTCCAATTAGCAGTTATGTGTGTTATATAAACGGGTTCCAGGAACAGAGGGCCCGAAAGATAAACCAATAATCTTGATTTTTGTAGCTGTAAGAATGACACAGCATCTTGGGGCACTCTGGTGACACTGAACCTCCAGGTGGTGAAAGCCAAATTGGACTCAGAAATATAGGCATATAGCTCTATGCCAAAATTAATGGAACTTATTCATTCAGAAATGGAGTTGGCTTCTGAATTCTTCCTAAGGAGGGCAAGGACTCAGGAGGGTGAGGGGTGGGACAGGAAGGGAATAGGATTGGCTGGGGAGGGGGAAGGGGACAGAGCGGTAGGTTATTGCAGTAGAAGTTGTAAGTATATGTGCTGTTGAATAAGGTGTCTAATTAGGGTTGCCAACCAGCCAGTTTTCAGCCAGCCTGGCTGGTATTTCAGTGGCCAGGTCAGCTGCCGGCAGACCCCGCAAGCCAGTTTGTTTGTCCCCTGATGGTCACGCAGATACACTTTGGCATCGATGTCTTCCTCTCCCTCTCCCTTCCTTTCCCAGTGCAGTGTCCCCATTGCCTCTGTCTCCACCCGCCCCCCCCACTCCCCCCTCACAGGTCCAACCTTCCAGTGTGTCTCCCTCTCCCCACGTACGTAAAAGTGCCTTTGTTGAAAAGTGACACAACCACAGTGATTGAAGCAAGCAGCCTCTGCAGTTCTACCCTCAGCTGCGTCCTGCCTCCTATGATGCAACTTCCTGTAGCCGTGCAGGCGGGACTCAGCCGAGGGAAGGTCCTGAATGCAGGCAGAGGCTGCTTGCTTCAATCACTGTGGCTCTGTTGCTTGTCAGCAAAGGCACTTTTAGGACCTGGAAAATACTCTGGGAGAGGGAAAGACGCTGGAAGATAGGACCTACTGTGCTGGAGAAGATAGAGACAGAGGCAGCAGGATAGATGTCATCTGGACTGGGCGAGGAAGGAAGAGGGGGAGGGAAAGATGCTTGATCCATCAGGAAAAGGCAGGGGGGAGAGATGCTGAATCTGCCAAGTGGGATGGGAGGAAGACTGAAATGCTGGATCCCGGGGGGGGGGGGGGGGGGGGGAGTGAGAAACCAGACCAGACTGAGGGAGGGGGGAGATGTACTCTGGATATCATACTCTATAATTTTAGCGCGCAAGTTCTATATTTCATAACTGCAAAGGGGGTGAAGATGTGGGAGGGGCCATGCACGGCACTTATATGCTAAGGTTATAGCATATCGACAGTTACGCACTCAATGGTGACATTTAGTTGCGGACATTGATACCACTTGGGGGTGGGGGACAGGTGGGGATGGAGAGAGAAAGACCAGTTGTGGGGGTTGGAGAGGGGGAAAGACACAGGACCCAGAGAGGGAGGGTGAGATGCCAGTAGACCATGGGGGGGGGGGGGGGGCAGGGGAGAGACAGGGAGACATGCTGTGGGCGGAAGGGAAGAGAAGAGAGGGGAGGGAAAGGGACACAAAAAAGAGATCCTAGGCATGGAGGTAGTATAGAGACAGGGACAGAGAAGGGCAGTACTGGAAAAGGGAGGAATAGGGGCTTGGGGAAAATACTGGAAACTGGGGGAGGACAGGGACACTGAGAGGGCAGATGATGAACATGGAGGAAGAAGGGGGCACAGAGGGCAGATGCTGGGGGGCGGAGTGAATAGAGAGAGGCATAGAGAGGAGATGCTGGAAACATGGATAAGAGACACAAAGGGGAGATGGATAATGGACATAGCGAGAGAAGAAATGTTAAATGAACAGGAGACCCTGCAAAGACAGGAAAAGAGAAATGCAGAAAAGAAACACTGGGATGGTTGTAGAGGGGTGAGGGGAAGGCTGCGACAATAGGTAAGAGATGGGGTGGGGCATGGAGGAAGGACATGTGAGGGGCATGAGTAGAGCAAAGGAGGAGCATGAAATGGGGCAGGTTTCAGGTTTTTCTCTGTCAAAAACTGGCAACCCTATGTCTAATATGTTTCAATTGAGAGACAGTTTGGGTACTTTCACTCTTTTTCATTATGTAGTTGAAGTTGTGATGTTGTGGATCTTTTGCATTTGAAAATAAATAAAGACGAAGTTTTAAAAAATTTCCTTTCAGTATTCACCCCCCTCCCTTGAAATCATGCAAACTGCTTGTTTGAACCAAGATGTTTGAGCAATGGTTCCCAAAAAAATCAAATAGTAAATACTCAAATCATACAGAACAAAATTCATAAATAATATCTTAAAAGCACTGTATATCTTTAAAAAACATCTTAAAAGAAAAAAACATGTTACATCCATGCATAAAACTAAGAACATACATAATAAATATGGCCAACAACTAATAATGAACAAACAGAGATAAAAGGTACATGCAGATGTGCAGCTGGTACTTATTCAGAATTACATTGAATCGTGAGCTTGACAATGGTAGGGTGAACAAATCAGTATAACAATATCCAGTATGCTGTGCTGGAGTATCATAGTGCTCAAACACAAGTACGCCTGCATGTCCTTATACATATGTTACAAAAGGCTCAAGGGTAGGTTCAATAAAGAGGGCCAAAATTTAGTTACTGGGATGATGTGTGTTACTTGCAAATTCTATAATGGCAGTTCTGCGCAGAATTGCTGTTATAGAATACTAGTGTTAAGTCTACAGTTTTGTGACTAACTTTAGGCACAGGCCCTTATGCCATGTCGAAGGCTGGAGTAAGTGCACACACCTACCTGTTGGCAGTTAGGCACGTAACTTCTAGTATTCTATACACGTCCCCTGACCCACCCATGCCCCGCCCACATCGACACCTCCTAGATGTTGCACTCAATGAAATCGGTGCGCACAACTTCTAAAATAGCGACTAAGGGCAATTGCACACACAAATGATAATTAGTGCCAACCCCAAATTAAGCCAATAGTTGGCTGTTAACTCCAGTTATCATCAATTATTAAATTAAGTTGCATTTGCAATAATTTGGTGCGCAAATTTGTGTAGTAGGTATAAATTTGGGTGTGTAAGTTTATAGAATCCAGTGTTTAGCAAAAACCTTTAGTAAAATACCCAGGAAATTTTTTAACATCCTAACTTGGACATCCTGTTTCTCCTCTTGACATCCTATAACAAAATGGGGCTTCAAGTCTGTCAATTTAGTGGTTTTGTCTGTATATTATGGTGAAGCCCATCGGACTAGATTCTATATATGGTGCTGAAGAAATTGCTATTCCATAAGCTGCATTTAAAGTTAGGTGCAGTTTATAGAATAGCGCTTATGCCTGGAAATCGCACCTAGCTTTAGGCGTGACCATTTAAACCTACTGAAATGTGATGCAAATGTATGCGTATCCCCATAATTCTATAGCAAAGCACATTAATTTTAGGAATGCCCCTGTTCCGCCTGTGCCCCTGCCATTCCCACACCCGCTTTTTCACATCGCACATAAAATTTAGGTATAGATTCCCCACCTAAATTTACACACGTAAAGTTCAATTAAACATAATTAGTGCCAATAATTGCTTGTTTAAAAGCCAATTATTGCAGCTAATTGGCTTGTTATTTAAGTAAATGGCGCATGCAAATTTGGCACATGCCCAAATTTGCAGGTGCAGTGTTGGGTGACTTTTACAGAATTAGGGGAATAATGTACTACAGTACTCTTGGAAATATTCAAGATTTGAAATATAGCCAAAATTCTCATAGAGCTGGCTTGATGATTCATTAGTAGTGTTCCACACAGAGGTGTGAAAAATTGGGGTTTAGTTCCCAAATCTGGCTTTTGCTCTTTGGCCTGGCTGGGAATGCTATGGAGAGAGTTTATGATCCTTGGAGTTACTGAGTGGGCGTCTCCATCATGCAATGACAACACCTATTGGCCAGAGTTGGACTTCATACATACTGAGTTCTGGAGAGTTAGGAGGAGATTTGATATACTGCCTTTCTATGGTTACAATCAAAACAGTTTCCCAAGCTGTGGGAAAAAGGGTTCTGTGCTAGTGGCAGGGGCTGTTTTTCCCGCAGCAGGTAAAAAGCCCAAGGTAAACATGGCCATGCAGTAAGAGAACTCTTACCGCATGGGCATGCAGCGGGAAGTCCTTACCACAACCCATTGAGGTGGTGATAAGGACTCCTGCAGTAACCCGGCAGCGCACGGCAATGCCTGGAAATGGCATGTGCTTAGGGCAGAACTACCGCTGGTGGCCACGTGAGGCCAGCAGTAGTCCTGATTTAGCGGTTGGTAAGTTTGTGTTGGGCTTACCAATGCTTTGCAAAAGACCCCCCTGGGGCAATGGAGAGTTAAGTGATTTGTCCAAGGTCACAGGGAGCTGCAGTGGGAATTGAACCCACTTCCCCTGGTTCTCAGGTCACTACACTAACCAGTAGGCGATTCCTCCACTCCACTCCTTCAGGTAATTGTAGCTGGTACCAAAGCCAATAGATGTTTGTTTTTGTGGAAGAAATCACCAGCTTTAAATAAATCAATCAATAACAGCCCTAAAGCTTTTGTGAAGTAGATGTTGTCATGGATTCAGCTTGCTAATAATACTTGGACTTGTCGTTTCCTTTTCTTGTAGGTGATAAAACAAAAAGCAAATATTCAAGTTGGCGATGTGAATGACAACAGTCCAATGTTTCATGATCAGCCGTATGCTCTGCGCATTGCAGAGGTAGGAACCAAAGTGTTGTACTACTACTATCTTGTGATGATAGTTTATTAAGGCCATTGAGCTCCTTTTCTGTTAATTTGGAAGGAAAGGGGCAATTGCTAAATTACATTTGTGTCTGCTGCCCAACATTTTTATTCCAACGTATATTCTGTAGATCAGAAAATTCAACCATATCAAACTGCTTTGGTGAAAGGAAATGATGAGATGGTTTTGTACAGGTATTTACTAGTGAAAAATTTCTACATCGGAGGCCAGGATGGGTAATGGTAAAATGCCTGTTGAAATATCACAAGGCAGAACTGTAATGCCTTTGACTAGTTACAGTAAAATGAAACATGGGTCAGTTTCCTGTTGTGTTCAAGCTTAGGTTAGCATGTGTGCTGGATACTTTCAATATAACTAATTCAAGATTGAATCTGTCTTTCTGGGTAGGTCTGAGTTAATATAGAACTCAGTCTCCATCTCCTCCTCATGTGAACTCTAGCACCAGTAAAAATAAATAAAAAAAAGTATTTCTTCAAGGTCCAAGGTTAGCATGAAAATGAAATTATGTGTATTAAAAAACCTCTGCATCTCTTTATTCCATTTGCTTTACAAGAGCATGTTCTATAGGGCTTCTCAGAATAAAATGAGACATTTTGGTTTGGATGCCTAGAATTGCCTGCCACCTTGCCTGAGGCCACTTGTGAGCTGAGATCTGGCTTTAATCACCTAGTGGATAATTTTCTAATCATCAGTTAGCATACAAAAAAATCAGCTTATAAATATTTCGTGCAAATGGCCTTTGGGGTTTCTAATTGCAAGTTTTACAGCCAAACTTTCAGTGTTACAAATCAAGCTACTAAAAATGTCAGAGTTCAGCAATCAGTAACATTTTTTTATCAGGTAGACATTGAATCCTGAGATAACCAGTATTTGCATGCAGAGCAATTACTTGTGAGAGAAGGGAGAGAAGAAGATGGAGATCATATCGGAAGATGTACACAGTAGGACCTACATATGTTTGTATAGTTAATAAGAGGCATCTTTCCTCTTATCAGAAAGGTGCCTTCCAGAATGGATAAGACCCTGAAGCAAAGCAAAGTCATTTTGTTTTTCAGGCGTAAGTTGGTGCCCCTAAGTGAGCCAAGTGACACGCATAATTTATAGTATAAGTGGGAGACATGCCTATGACCTGCCCATGCTCTGCCCACTTGTACCCACCCCCTTGCAGTGAGGTGCTAAGGCACTTAGGGGCCATTTTACTAAGCCGCATTGGCACCTACACGTTCACAACTTGCACCAATTTGGAATTACCGCGTGGCCTGGGCGGTAATTTCGATTTTTATGTGCATCCACTACGTGCATAACAAAAGGTGGTGGTAGGAGTAGCTACTATACAATCATTATAATCACTCCTACTGCTGAACAGAAGGAAACAGCATTATCAAATTCCTATGTCCACCTACTCTGGAACCACTCTAGTAGCACTAGAAGTTTTAAATGAATAGGAATTCGACATAGAGCTCTGGGGAAAAGCCTCAAAGTGCCGCAAGGTTCTGAGAAGTAACTTTGCTCGGCAATGGGTGATCCTGGTGACCAATCGCTAGTCTTCTCAGGATCGATACCTCATCATAGGCTGAAAAATCCCAAACATTGCTCACATAGGATATTGGAGCACGTATCATATGTTAAAAAAATGCAGGTAATGGCTTAATAATCTAATCTCTGCAGTTCAATCATTAAAGGGAAAATAGGAACAGTTCAGAAAACGTAACTTCCTGATCCGCCTTGAGATACTTCTTGATCCGCCTTGTGATTGGTTTCCTCACCCTCCTCTTCCTTGGCCGACGATGGCCAACGTTTTGCTCTGTAAACTGCTGCGTCAGGGTCCACATAGGAAGATGGGCGCCTCTACTGCAACAAAAATCACCATATAATTATACAGCACTCCAAATAAATATGCATCAAATTCAAACTTCTTACTTGAACAATGGCTCATCTCAGACCTGTCAGTCGGCAACACTTAAAGTCTCAAACCGTGGTGTATATAAACTCTTGCTATGGATGACGTCAGACGCCTATAATGTTCATAGCCAATTCGATATAGAGCTCTGGGGAAAAGCCTCAAAGTGCCGCAAGGTTCTCAGAAGTAACTTTGCTCGGCTATGAACGTTATAGGCCATCGTCGGCCAAGAAAGAGGAGGGTGAGGCAACCGATCACAAGGCGGATCAAGAAGTATCTCAAGGCGGATCAGGAAGTTACATTTTCCGAACTGTTTCTGTTTTCCCTTTAATGATTTAACTGCAGAGATTAGATTATTAAGCCATTACCTGCATTTTTGAACATATGATACGTGCTCCAATATCCTATGTGAGCAATGTTTGGGGTTTTTCAGCCTATGATGAGGTATCGATCCTGAGAAGACTAGCGATTGGTCACCAGGATCACCCGTTGCCGAGCAAAGTTACTTCTGAGAACCTTGTGGCACTTTGAGGCTTTTCCCCAGAGCTCTATATCGAATTCCTATACATTTAAAAATTCTAGTGCTACTAGAGTGGTTCCAGAGTAGGTGGACATAGGAATTTGATAATGCTGTTTCCTTCTGCTCAGCAGTAGGAGTGATTATAATGATCATCCACTACGTGCACCAGAAAATAATTTTTATTTTCTGGCGCGCAGCAGAAACTGAGCGGTAATCGTCATTATAAACACATAGACGATTACTACCCAATTAACGTGTGAGACCTTACCGCTAAGTCTGTGGGTGGCAGTAAGGTCTCAAACCCAAAATGGACATGTGACAATTTTGATTTTGCTGCACGTCCATTTTCAGCAAAAATTTTAAAAAAGGCCTTTTTTACAGGCGCGCTTAAAAATGGATCTGCGTGCGCCCAAAACACACGCCTATGCTAGCGCAGCCCATTTTTCAGCGCACCTTGTTAAAAGAATCCTTTATACACTATCATAAAATAGTGCCTAGTGCAGGGGATAAACTCAGAAGTAGCCTGAGGAAATACTTCACAGAAAGAGTAGTGAATTTGTGGAATGACCGCCCAGTAGAAGTGATGAGATGAAAACTTTCTGAATTCAAGAGATCCTGGGTCAAGTATATAGGATCTCTAAGGGGCCCTTTTACTAAGCAGCAGTAAGCCCACCGTGAGCTTACCACATGCCAATCTGGAGCTACCACTGGCCCAACACGGGCGCCGCCAGTAGTTCCACCCCCAGCGCACGGCATTTCCGATGATAGCAGAAAATGTCAAATATTTCCACAGGGGGTTACCCAGCAGTAATTGGGCTATGCCGCATGCTACACGGTTACTGCCGAGTTAGTGTGGGAGGTAGCGGTAAGTGCTCCCGCCCACACCCTGCATGGCTACATGGTAAAAACAATCTTCTCCGAGGACAAGCAGGCTGCTTGTTCTCACTGATGGGTGACGTCCACGGCAGCCCCTCCAATCGGAAACTTCTCTAGCAAAGTCCTTTGCTAGTCCTCGCGCGCCCGCGCGCACCACGCATGCGCGGCCGTCTTCCCGCCCGAAACCGGCTCGAGCCGGCCAGTCTTCTTTTGTCCGCACTCGGTACGGTCGTGTTTCGCCGTGTCGAGCCCCGGAAAGTCGACCTCGCGCGTCCAAATTTATTTTTGACGTGTTTTTTCTTCGGAAAAGTCTTTCACAGTGTCGGGAAGTGCTCCGGAAACCCCCCCCCCGGGTTTCGTGTTAACCCCTTCCCGTACTTCCAGCTTTTTGTCCCGATAAGTTTTCTTTCGTCGTCAGGGTAGGCCTCTTTTCGGCCTCGGTCGAGATTTTCTCCCTTAAAAATTTTTGGTGCTCTTTTTCCGTCATTTCGGATTTTGATTTCGCCGGCGTGATTTTTCCGCCCATGACATCGAAGCCTTCCAGCGGCTTCAAGAAGTGCACCCAGTGCGCCCGGGTTATCTCGCTCACTGATCGACACTCGTCGTGTCTTCAGTGTCTGGGGGCCGAGCACCGCCCTCAGAACTGTAGTCTGTGTTCCCTGCTTCAAAGGCGGACTCAGGTAGCGAGATTAGCCCAGTGGAACGTGTTGTTCTCGGGCTCTTCGTCGGCATCGGCACCGGGATCTTCGAGTGCATCGACGTCGTCAGCGTCCAGACCATCTTCCTCGGCCGCCCCTGCATCGAGTGCATCGAGGCATCGGGCCTCTGCATCGGCGCCAAGGTATCGGGCGACTGCATCGACGTCGGTGGTACCGGGACCTCGTCTGCTGATGTCGTCGGACGGTGGTGCATCGTCAGGAGTGCAGGTGAGGGCTGTCCATTCCCCTGCTGGTGGCGGTGAGCCTTCGGGTGGGTCTCCTCCTACCCTGAGGGCTCCTGCGGTACAGCCCCCCCGAGACCGACCTCCTTCGGCCTCGGCCCCGAGGAAGTGACGGCTGGATTCTAAGTCCTCCTCGTCGGTGCCGGGGAGCTCCGGTGACATGCTTCGGAAGAAGTCGAAGAAGCATCGACACCGGTCGCCTCCCCGCGTCGGCACCGAGAGCTCTGGGTCGCCGAGGGAGTCGGCACCCAGCAGGCATCGGCACCGAGAGGACCGCTCACCCTCTGTTCAGGAGGTGTCGATGCGCTCCACTCTGGACAGCCCGGAACAGCCTCCTCGCCCGGAACAGGTTCTGACGTCGACGCCTGCATCGACCTCTTTGCCTTTCTCTGCAGCCGCTCTGAACGAGAGCCTCCGGGCCGTTCTCCCAGAGATTCTGGGAGAGCTGTTGCACCCTACCCCTCCGGTACCGGCGGTGCTTGCGCCTCCGGTACCGTCGAGCGTGGCGCCGGCTGGCCCATCGCCCGGGGTGAGGTCCCCGACGTCGGTACCGCTTGCGGTGCCGACTGCGGCCACCTCCCAGGAGGGCTCCCCGACTACGTCGGCGGAGAGAGCTTCGCCGATGCGGGCGAGGGAGTCTACCTCTCGACGCCCCCATCGTGGACGTGGCTCCACCGAGTCGAGCCGGGCGAGGTTGCAGACACAGGTTCGTGAACTTGTGTCTGACACCGAGGGTGAGGCCTCGTGAGAGGAAGAGGAAGACCCCAGATATTTCTCTGACGAGGAGTCTGAGGGTCTTCCTTCTGATCCCACTCCCTCTCCTGAAAGACAGCTTTCTCCTCCTGAGAGTCTGTCTTTCGCTTCCTTTGTCCGGGAGATGTCTACGGCCATCCCCTTCCCGGTGGTTGTGGAGGACGAGCCCAGGGCTGAAATGTTTGAGCTCCTGGACTATCCTTCTCCACCTAAGGAAGCGTCCACTGTTCCCTTGCACCATGTCCTAAAAAAGACATTGCTTGCGAACTGGACCAAGCCACTAAGTAATCCCCACATTCCCAAGAATATCGAGTCCCAGTACCGGATCCATGGGGACCCAGAGCTGATGCGCACCCAGTTGCCTCATGACTCTGGAGTTGTGGATTTGGCCCTAAAGAAGGCTAAGAGTTCTAGGGAGCATGCTTCGGCGCCCCCGGGCAAAGACTCTAGAACCTTAGACTCCTTTGGGAGGAAGGCCTACCATTCTTCTATGCTCGTGGCCAAAATCCAGTCTTACCAGCTCTACACGAGCATACACATGCGGAACAATGTGCGGCAGTTGGCGGGCTTGGTTGATGCTCTTCCCCCTGAGCAAGCCAAGCCTTTTCAGGAGGTGGTCAGGCAGCTGAAGGCGTGCAGAAAATTCCTGGCCAGAGGGGTGTATGACACCTTTGATGTTGCGTCCAGGGCCGCTGCTCAAGGTGTGGTGATGCGCAGGCTCTCATGGCTGCGTGCCTCCGACCTGGAGAATAGACTCCAGCAGCGGATTGCGGACTCGCCTTGCCGTGCGGACAATATTTTTGGAGAGAAGGTCGAGCAGGTGGTAGAGCATCTCCACCAGCGGGACACCGCATTCGACAAGTTCTCCCGCCGGCAGCCTTCAGCCTCTACCTCTACAGGTAGAAGATTTTTTGGGGGAAGGAGGACTGTTCCCTACTCTTCTGGCAAGCGTAGGTACAATCCCCCTTCTCGATAGCCTGCGGCCCAGGCTAAGCCCCAGCGCGCTCGCTCTCGTCAGCAGCGTGCGCCTCAGCAAGGCCCCGTGGCTCCCCAGCAAAAGCAAGGGGCGAGCTTTTGACTGGCTCCAGCAGAGCATAGCCGACATCCAAGTGTCAGTGCCGGGCGACCTGCCGGTAGGGGGGAGGTTGAAAGCTTTTCACCAAAGGTGGCCTCTCATAACCTCCGATCAGTGGGTCCTGCAAATAGTCCGGCAAGGATACACCCTCAATTTGGCCGCAAAACCTCCAAATTGTCCACCGGGAGCTCAGTCTTACAGCTTCCAGCACAAGCAGGTACTTGCAGAGGAACTCTCCGCCCTTCTCAGCGCCAATGCGGTCGAGCCCGTGCCATCCGGGCAAGAAGGGCTGGGATTCTATTCCAGGTACTTCCTTGTGGAAAAGAAAACAGGGGGGATGCGTCCCATCCTAGACCTAAGGGCCCTGAACAAATATCTCGTAAAAGAAAAGTTCAGGATGCTTTCCCTGGGCACCCTTCTCCCCATGATTCAGCAAAACGATTGGCTATGCTCTCTGGACTTGAAGGATACCTACACACACATCCCGATACTGCCAGCTCACAGACAGTATCTGCGATTTCAACTGGGCACACGTCACTTCCAGTACTGTGTGCTGCCCTTTGGGCTCGCCTCTGCGCCCAGGGTGTTCACAAAGTGCCTGGCTGTAGTAGCAGCGGCACTTCGCAGGCTGGGGGTGCACGTGTTCCCATATCTCGACGATTGGCTGGTGAAGAACACGTCCGAGGCAGGAGCCCTGCAGTCCATGCAGATGACTATTCGCCTCCTGGAGCTACTGGGGTTTGTCATAAATTACCCAAAGTCCCATCTTCGCCCAGTGCAGAGACTCGAATTCATAGGAGCTCTGCTGGATTCTCGGACGGCTCGCGCCTATCTCCCAGAGACGAGAGCCAACAACTTGCTGTCCCTCGTCTCGCGGGTGCGAGCGTCCCAGCAGATCACAGCTCGGCAGATGTTGAGATTGCTGGGCCACATGGCTTCCACAGTTCATGTGACTCCCATGGCCCGCCTTCACATGAGATCTGCTCAATGGACCCTAGCTTCCCAGTGGTTCCAGGCTGCTGGGGATCTAGAAGACGTAATCCACCTGTCCACGAGTTTTCTCGAATCCCTGCACTGGTGGACGATTTGGTCCAATTTGACTCTGGGGCGCCCTTTCCAAATTCCTCAGCCACAAAAAGTGCTGACCACGGATGCGTCTCTCCTGGGATGGGGAGCTCATGTCGATGGGCTTCACACCCAAGGAAGCTGGTCCCTCCAGGAACGCGATCTACAGATCAATCTCCTGGAGTTGCGAGCGATCTGGAACGCTCTGAAGGCTTTCAGAGATCGGCTGTCCCACCAAATTATCCAAATTCAGACAGACAACCAGGTTGCCATGTACTATGTCAACAAGCAGGGGGGCACCGGATCTCGCCCCCTGTGTCAGGAAGCCGTCAGCATGTGGCTCTGGGCTCGCCGTCACGGCATGGGGCTCCAAGCCACATATCTGGCAGGCGTAAACAACAGTCTGGCCGACAGGTTGAGCAGGATCATGCAACCTCACGAGTGGTCGCTCAACTCCCGAGTGGTGCGCCAGATCTTCCAAGCGTGGGGCACCCCCTTGGTGGATCTCTTCGCATCTCGAGCCAACCACAAAGTCCCTCAGGCCCCCGGCAGACTGGCATCGGATGCCTTCCTCCTGGATTGGGGGGAGGGCCTGCTGTATGCTTATCCTCCCATTCCTCTGGTGGGGAAGACTTTGCTGAAACTCAAGCAAGACCGAGGCACCATGATTCTGATTGCTCCGTTTTGGCCGCGTCAGATCTGGTTCCCTCTTCTTCTGGAGTTATCCTCCGAAGAACCGTGGAGATCGGAGTGTTTTCCGACCCTCATCACGCAGGACGAAGGGGCTCTTCTGCATCCCAGCCTCCGATCCCTGGCTCTCTCGGCCTGGATGTTGAGAGCGTAGACTTTGCCTCTTTGGGTCTGTCAGAGGGTGTCTCCCGCATCTTGCTTGCTTCCAGGAAAGATTCCACTAAGAGGAGTTACTTCTTTCTATGGAGGAGGTTTGCCGTCTGGTGTGACAGCAAGGCCCTAGCTCCTCGCTCTTGTCCTACACAGACCCTGCTTGAATACCTTCTGCACTTGTCTGAGTCTGGTCTCAAGACCAACTCTGTAAGAGTTCACCTTAGCGCAATCAGTGCATACCATTACCATGTGGAAGGTAAGCCGATCTCAGGACAGCCTTTAGTTGTTCGCTTCATGAGAGGTTTGCTTTTGTCAAAGCCCCCTGTCAAGCCTCCTACAGTGTCATGGGATCTCAATGTCGTTCTCACCCAGCTGATGAAACCTCCTTTTGAGCCACTGAATTCCTGCCATCTGAAGTACTTGACGTGGAAGGTCATTTTCTTGGTGGCAGTTACTTCAGCTCGTAGAGTCAGTGAGCTTCAGGCCCTGGTAGCCCAGGCCCCTTACACCAAATTTCATCATAACAGAGTAGTCCTCCGCACTCACCCTAAGTTCTTGCCAAAGGTCGTGTCGGAGTTCCATCTGAACCAGTCGATTGTCTTGCCAACATTCTTTCCCCGTCCTCATTCCTGCCCTGCTGAACGTCAGCTGCACACATTGGACTGCAAGAGAGCATTGGCCTTCTATCTGGAGCGGACACAGCCCAACAGACAGTCCGCCCAATTGTTTGTTTCTTTTGATCCCAATAGGAGGGGAGTGGCTGTAGGGAAACGCACCATATCCAATTGGCTAGCAGATTGCATTTCCTTCACTTACGCCCAGGCGGGGCTGACTCTTGAGGGTCATGTCACGGCTCATAATGTTAGAGCCATGGCTGCGTCGGTAGCCCACTTGAAGTCAGCCTCTATTGAAGAAATTTGCAAAGCTGCGATGTGGTCATCTGTCCACACATTCACATCTCATTACTGCCTGCAGCAGGATACCCGACGCGACAGTCGGTTCGGGCAGTCAGTTCTTCAGAACCTGTTTGGGCTTTAGGATCCAACTCCACCCCCCGAGGGCCCTGTTTGTTCTGTTCCAGGCTGCACTCTCAGTTAGTTGGTAAATTTTTTAGGTCAATCTCAGTTATGTCCTCGCCGTTGCGAGGCCCAATTGACCATGGTTGTTGTTTTGAGTGAGCCTGGGGGCTAGGGATACCCCATCAGTGAGAACAAGCAGCCTGCTTGTCCTCGGAGAAAGCGAATGCTACATACCTGTAGAAGGTATTCTCCGAGGACAGCAGGCTGATTGTTCTCACAAACCCGCCCGCCTCCCCGTTGGAGTTGTGTCTTCCCTTGAAGTGTATTGTCTTGCTACATACTGGACTGGCCGGCTCGAGCCGGTTTCGGGCGGGAAGACGGCCGCGCATGCGCGGTGCGCGCGGGCACGCGAGGACTAGCAAAGGACTTTGCTAGAGAAGTTTCCGATTGGAGGGGCTGCCGTGGACGTCACCCATCAGTGAGAACAATCAGCCTGCTGTCCTCGGAGAATACCTTCTACAGGTATGTAGCATTCGCTTTACCGCATGGCCATATCTTTTTTCAGCTTTTTTACATGCTGTGACAAAAAGGGCCTCAGCATGCAGCAAAAATGTCTTACCACTAGCAGAGAGCCCTTTTTACCACAGCTTAGTAAAAGGGCCCCTAAGGGAGGAGGGATAGTAGATGGCATGGATGGTCAGACTGGATGTTTTACTGAGCACTCCTTCAACAGACCAGGAGCAATGTACTACTACTACAACTACTACTTATCATTTCTATAGCGCTACTAGACCTACGCAGCGCTATACACTCTCACTCCAAAGGAACAGTCTCTACACTGAGAAATTGTAATTTTATGCAAAACCAAACTTTACTGGAACTCCGCAACAGGCAGTTAAATCATACTTCATATTTCTGGGAACAAACAGTTCTTGTACCTTCAATTTAGAACCAATGGGTCAATTTCTCTCTCAGGGAGATCATGGGTGATTTCCCATCTCTGGTATATACTGTATGCATAGAATTAGTAGTCTCTCTGTATGTACACATTACCTATCCCTTTGGGCAAAAATAATCCAAGGGTATGCTTGTAGGGTTGGTTATCACAAGCAGACTCCTTCAGTATCAGACCTCTCTGTCTGTCCTCACTTCCAGGGATGTACTTCTCTGAGTTGCACTCTTTGGCCTTGAATAGTCTCTTACGTGCCCCAGTTCCCAGGCTGGGCTCCCTTTTACTCACCCAGAGCACTCCACAGTTCCTCTTACTTCCTTTGGCTAACAATAACTTCCCCTTAAACTCAGCCTTAGGTAATCTGGCCTTTCCAGGATACCCCCTTTCCTCACTGGTCCTGGTGAGGGTGAAAGCAACCTAAGACCATGTGCTCAGTGTAACATCAGTGTTACCTTCACACTCCACCCCTAATGTTATTCAACAACCAAGAACATTTTCCTCTGCAGATTACCCAATATACACACTTCCTGGGACTGGGTTTTCTTGCACCTTCAGAGCTCCCTCCTCCCCCTCCCTCCCAGGTAATTCTGGAGAGTTCTTGCATATTCTTTTGTAATCCCCATTATAATGGGGGATTACAAATAGGTGTCTTAATTGATGCTTTTAGTAGGTGTCCTATTATAATATTACTCTCCAAATATATAATGCTGGCAAATTATTTTTTTAAAAAGACACTTATATGTGTAGAATCATGACAAACATACAAGGCCATTTGGAAAATTGATCTCCATGTTCTTATTGTCCGATAAAATTCCTTATAGTTTACCGCTGTGCTTGGTATATTCTGTGAGAGCCTGAAATTGCATTAAAACCATGGCTGTTTCTATTCTGGTTTGCACAGGCTTGACGTTACAACACTGTGCTATTAATTTGGAATCAGAAGCCAGAATGATGCCGTCTTGGGCCTTATGAGATATTTCAGCTTATGAGGTCATGTTAAAGACTGAATTCTACTCTGCTCTGAATTTTTATGGAAAGTAGAGACTATAGCAATCAAGAATACAGACACAGCAAAGATAAACACTACAGTTTGGTGATTTTAGAATATGGATGGTATTTCTGTAAGAATGCACCCATGTATAGGTGCCCATTCTGTACATACTAGTGTAACCAGGAATATTTGCACCTATACTTTAGGCATGAGCACTTACAGTACGAACATAAGAACATAAGCATTACCATACTGGGACAGACCGAAGGTCCATAAAGCCTAGTGTCCTGTTTCCAACAGTGACCAATCCAGGTCACAAGTACCTGGCAAGATCCCGAAAGAGTAAAACAGATTTTGTGCTGCTTATCCTAGAAATAAGCAGTGGATTTACCCAAGTCCATCTTAATAATGATTTATGGACTTTTCTTTTAGGAAATTATTTAAACATTTTTTTAAACCCTGCAAGCTAACTGCTTTTACCACATTCTCTGACAACGAATTTCAGAGTTTAATTACACAATGAGGAGCCCCTTTATTAAAGGGTTGACGCGTGTCAACAGGTTTGCTGCGCGCAAATCCATAAGTACTGCCAGTGGTAGTTCCCTCCCCAGCGTGCACAGTTTCAGATATTATAAAAAATGTCTATTTTTGTAGCGCCGGTTTTTACCCAGCAGTAATCATGCAGTGCTGCACGCTGCCTACTTACCACCAGATTAGCATGGGTGCCCTTACCACCATCTCAATGGGTGGCGGTAAGTGCTCCCCCCTGAAATGGCTGCGTGGGAAGTGGTTCACTTACCACACAGCCAGCCTGCTGCAGTAAAGGAGGTCTCAGCACATGTAAAGAATCACGGGCTGATACTAGCACAGGCCCCCTTTTACCGTAGCATTGTAAATGACCCCAAGTGAAGAAATATTTCCTCTGGTTTGTTTTAAATTTAACACTTAGTAGCTTCATTGTGTGCCCCCTATTCCTAGATCTGGTATAAGTGCTGGTACATAAATGTCAGACATATGTGTGAAACTTATTGTATTATATAAGTTATGTGCGTGTGAATCCTGCGTATGCTCTGCCTATGTGTATGCCTAAATGTAATATATGTATTATGCAAAATATGCACATAGAGAATCGCACTTAGGAAGATTTTCAGCATTTCTTTATAGATGTGTGAGTTTTTTTTCTTCCCTTATCAACATTATTCTGCATATAGAAGAAGTAAGAGAGTTCCACTCACGCATGCACGTGTATATGCTGGTATTCTAAAGAGCGTAATCTGTGTGTAAATATTAATGCCCATTATATCATTCTGGTTCATTTATCTTACCATTATTCATTTTTCTAACAACTACTGTAACAGATTGAGGGGAAAGTTATTAAAGTTTGATAAAAGTCAGACTTTTACCATACCTTAATTTATCAAGGAAGTCAGCAACCTGTGGTAGTTCAGGGCTATAAGGATACTGACTTTCATGGTATATGAATAACACTGCCTTGCAAGCTGTGTTATTCTACTGTCCTGGGAGCAATGGGACACACAGCTGCAGCATGATGCTCTTAGGCACTGCATAAATGGGTCAGACATTTAAAATATGCTGTCCCTCTTTTGTTGTTGTTTTTTTAAACTTTATTTTAATCATAATGCACAAAGCCTAGACAAAAAGAGCAAAACAAGATCATAAGAAGTGATTTCTCAAGGACCTATCATATTGTAACTAATACAAGTACATTATAGTTTCCAAGAAGGACCAGGAAACATAACATGGTCTCCTATACTCGTACATTGCCTTTTTTCATTTTCCTTTACACATAATGCCAAACAATCTAACATGCAACATTTAGATATTCAGTTCCATTCAACCCAACCACACAGTCATTCTCCTCATATCCCACCCTTAAGGGGCCAAATCCAATAGAGATGAATATGTGGATACAGACTCTCCAACCAATCCTAGCACAGTGAAGAATCTTGGTATCTGTTGCATAACATAATGTGGTTTGTCTTTTCTCCTTGTATGTTTATAGATCAATATCTCAAACCTAGCCATGCCCTTCATCTTTTGCTCCCACCTATGTATTGAAGGCTCATTCTCTGAGGCCCAAGAAACTAAAATCCTCTTTTTGATTAACAGAAAAGCATTATATATAAAGTTTCATTTTGGCTGTGAAATGTGTTGTTCAATAAGTATTAGTTGGACCCCCAGAAGAAGAAGGAGGTTATAATTCCATTCCATATGTTGTTCAAGCATACCTTCTACCACTGTTAGTTGCCAACCTAGAGCATTCCAGAAAGAAGCGCACAAACAACCCCATCACACGTTTTCATTTAATATAGATATCTCCCTCCCATAGTCCTAGAGATGCACCCTGGGCTCTTGTGATATAAGATCAGTGGAAGTAGCGGTGAGCCTTTATCATCTGTCTCCTACTATATATCATCTGCTTTGGCTCCACTTGTGAATGAGAACTATTGGAATGTGAGTGAGTTTTTCGCCAGCTGGTGACTCCAACTCCAGAAGTTTAAAGGGATGCCGAGTGCTGAGGTGTCACGCCAAAGGGGCACATAATGTCCCTTTGTATGCACCTTCGTATGTGCCTTTGTATGTGTGTATAGAGGTTTGATTAAATGTTTGTTTTATATGTAATGTTCTTCATTGTTTAGAAAGGCTTTAATTTGGCTTTAATATTTTAAGATGTGAGAGGGGGTCTACTGGGGTGCTTCAAATTTGGGTGGTATATTTAAGGGGGGGTGACTTGGGAGGGATGTTTCAAGTAAGGGAGAACTTGTAGGTGGGGAGGGTTCAGCTTAGGGTGATCTTGAATTGAGGGTCTTCGGGGAGTCAACATATGGGAGGACCTTGAGAAGGGGACTTGGGGGGGACAGATTATTTTAACTGTGGTCAGCCCCGTTAAGCAATGTCTGGAAGCATCAGGCTGTGGCTTTTGGGCCAATGTTCCCAAAACGATAAAATAACCTTAGCTTTTTGCTAGGGTTATTTTTCCAGGTATAACATGGCATGTGATGTTCACCACAAGCTACGATATAGAATTTACATAGTAATGAGGGGCCTGATATTCAGCTGACAGCACTCAGTGTTTGTCTGACTGTCGCTAGCATTATACCAGAAATTCAGTGTCGGGCCATGATAGGGCTCTGGCATTGAATTTCTGGGTATACGGAGCTGGCCAAAATATAGCCAGTTAAGTGCGATATTTAGCTCTCAACTAGCTATAAAGAATGGCAAAAAGATAGGACTGACTGTTATGCAGCTCTATGTATGCAGTTAACTTTTTTTTTTATTTAGTAATTATATCACAATTCACAAGTAGAACACATGTTACAGAAAAACAGAGAAGGTATAATTATAACATCAGGCAAAAATTATAAGAATTAAATCAAACTCTTCTTTAGACCACTATAAAGAGTGGGAGTGAACCTGAATACAATGGAGTTTTTAAGGAAAATTAAATGTAAGGCATAGACTTAACATAATACAGAACCACATTTAAACAAAAAAGAAGCTTCCACTGGAAATTTTCTTAAAATCCAAAAAGATCTTAAGCTGTTCAGGAACGTTTAAAAAAGATATTTAGTCCACAGGTATCGAATTAAACATATGCCAACAAAAAAGACGCTTCCAATCTCTTGACTTCCTCTCGCATGGCCAGGAACCCTTTTCTTCTATCTTGTGTAATTTTAGCAACATCCAGATAAATCTAAATTTTTTGTCCACAAAATAACATTTGGGATTTACAAAAGTACATCTTCATTGCTGCATTTAGACACAAGCAATGTAGCTCTATTGTTGACCTGAGACAAATCTTTTTGACGCTAGATATACCTGGATGTTTCTAAACCACCTTAAAATTAACCCTGATAAAACCAATATTTTGTGGGTGGGAAAATTACAAGAGCTGATGTCTCAAATAAATCCAAAATTGGCTGGAGTGGAAGTGTTTCTAATGTCTAATATTACATTGTTAGGTGTTATCTTAGACTCTTGCCTCTCCATGGAATTACAAATTAAATCAGTGATTAAGAAATGTTTCTTTAAATTAAAATTACTAAGGAGGCTGAAGTGTTATTTAGAGTTAGATCAATTTCAATGCATTATTCAGTTTTTGGCCTTCTGTCATTAGATTAGTGTAATGTGGTCTATACGGGTCTCTCTCAGAAACAATTATATATGCTGCAAGCAGTGCAGAATGCTGCTATTAAACTGATTTTGGGTGGTAAGAGGTTTGAACATGTGACTCAATATTTCATTCGGTTGCATCGGTTATCACTACAGGACAGAACTGAATTCAAGATCTTAATTTTTGTTTTTAACATTTTATATGGCTTTGCCCCAAGTTACCTGCAAGAATTTGTAATGTTTTATACTCCTTTTAGGTGCCTTTGCTGAGAAAATAATGTTATATTGGTGAAATGTACTAAGGTTCACTGTAGGTTGCAGACCACAGAACAATGTTCATTAGTTGGTAAGGGGGCTGAATTATGGAATCATCTTCCCAATTTCATTAGGAATATCTATTTATTTGTTGCATTTGTACCCCGCATTTTCCCACCTTGCAGGCTCAATGTGGCTTACATAGTACCGGTGGTGTTCGCCAAGACCGGTTGAGAAGCAAGTACAATGTGATGTTATGGTCGAGTAAGGTTTGTGTGTTTCAGGCACGATTGGGATCGAAGAGAGGATGGGTTAGGTAATATCAAGAACCAGATGTCATTCTGTCGTAATTTGAAGACATTTGTTCAGGAAATATCTCACTGGATATATCTGATATTGTTGGTACCATTTGTTCTTATTATATCTTTTTTAGTATTGTTTTTATTGTAACTTAGAAATTGTTTTAAAATCTGTATGATTGTTATATTTGTGCCATGATTATATTTTGGAATCTGCTCTGAACTGAAGGGTTGAGTGGAATATAAATGTGTTAAATAAAATTAAATTAAATTCTTCCTGATCCTGAACTTTATTCCCCTCTGTTGGTCCAGTTGCAAATTTAGTGGGATTTGGCAAATAATAAAAATTGGAGGCATAACTTCAAGAGAAAACTTAAGAATCTCAAACAAATACTTTTTAAAATATTCAAGAGGGATAATACTTATGGGAAAGTTCAGCACATGCAAATTTAGGGGCCCTTTTACCAAATGGTGGTAAAAGGTGGCCCGCGGTGGCAACAGCACGTGGGATTGCCATGTGCTGAGGCCACATTTTTCCACCACTGATAAAAAGGCTTTTTTTAAAGGGCCACTAAATGGCCGTGTGGTAATTAACTGCTGTGCGGCCATTTACTGCTGGAGTCCTTACTGCCTCCTATTTAGGAGGCGGTGGGAGCTCCAACGGTAATTGAGCAACACATGGCACTGCCCGATTACTGCCAGGCACACCCCCCTGCAGTAGAAAATAGAAAGGTATTTTCTAGCGCCAGAAATGGCACACGGGAAAACTGGAACTTTCACTGGGCTCCTAGGCAAGCCCAGTGGTAGGGCCGATTGCCGCGCATCAAGCCAGCGTTAGCCCTACCACCCTTTGGTAAAAGGGCTCCTTAGTCACTTGTTATGGTTCTCAATTTGTTATATTTTATTTATTTATTTATTTTTAAAAAAATATATAACCCGTTTAACACCTAAGCAGCTACCATAAAAATATATACAATAAAAATTACAAACAAAATAAAAATACAAATATAGATATGCTGCTACAATCATCTTCTATCATTTGTCTGGGAATAAGCATTAAACATTAGCAAGTGCCTGAATAAAATGCTGTATCTTTAACAATTTCTTAAATTGCAAAACATTTGAACATAAATGCAACTGACCAGGTAAGGCATTCCAGATCAAAGGCCCTGCCATTGAGAACGTAAGCCCTCAAATTCTTTTACCTCAACCCAGCTTGATTGAATCTTATCTTCCCTATCCCAATACAACATTTTGTACTAATCCCGTACCGGAATTGGCGAATGCCTTCATGGTATTATGTAAGCCACATTGAGCCTGTGAATGTGTGGGAAAATGTGGGATACAAATGTAACAAATAAAATAAAATAAATAGCATAATGTACACGTTTTACTAAATCCAAAGGTAGCTGCATTGCAAAAGCAGACTTTAAGCCCCTACCAGTAGAAAAATCCTTAATAGCAGACTGAAAATATCATGGTACCTGAACATACACAGATTAATGAATTTTGCAACGAATTATAATTTTATCCTTAACTATTACTGCCATTGTTTCTTTAAGTTGCTTAACCTCAGTTTGTGTTTGCTGTATTGCTCACAATAGTCTTGTTTAACTTTGTCTATGTTATTCAACAATAAGTCTACTTTATCAGCAAGACTGGAGATTTCTTGTGTGGATTTTGAAACCATTGTATCTTGCCGCTGTAAGACCCACCAAACATTTTCCAGGGTTACCACCTTGAGGACTGACAAAACCAACATGGCTCCAAAGTTCTCTTTCTCAGCTTTCGATACTTCGGGTCTGTCCTCTTCTCTGCATAGTTCCAAAGGAGGGACTTCTGCCCCAGGAATTTCTGTGGGCAGATCCCAGACGAGTGCTGGACAAGGTGGCTTGTTAGCTACCTGGGGGGGGGGAAGGTCTCATGCCCCAGAAGACTGGCCGCTCCATCTGTTGAATCAGAGAAGAGGTTCTGACTGGGGAGGGAACAGCTGCCCCCTTCCTCTTGGTATGAGGTATTTCTTATAAGGCAACAATAACCAGGCCAGGATTACTCCACCAGAGGTACAAACAGCCAAATTACGTGCTGCCATCTTGATGGCCACACCCCTCCGCTCATCTTCCCAACCTATGTAACTGGTTAAGTGTCGACTCCACCCCAGAAATGCCCTCAAAGTAATTGGTTTCGGCTTGGGCGCTAACTAAGCATTTTCAGCAGCACTATCCAGTTATGTACCGTTGAAAATGCTTGGTTAGCCCTAGACAGGCATTTTAAACAGGTAGGAGCCTCTCCTGGCCTTTTAAAAAATTTTGAATACTGGGCTCAAGGTGTTTTGCATACATTTGCATGTTTTGCATCTCATTACTATATACCTCACAGTAATTTAAAATACTGTGTTATGGCGCAGTATTAGAGCACTTTAACCCACATAGCCATAATGCAGATTGATAACTAATCCTCCCCCTCCTTATATTTATTGATGCATTTTTGGGATGGAAGAATCTATTTGGATTCAACCAAACCCTTTCTCTATAATGGGAACTAAACCAGTACAGACTGCAAGTCTATTCTGGTAAATCTAAAATTTGACTGTAGTTCCCATTGTCATCATCAAGATGAGGAGTTTAGTTGCTTGGTGCCTTGAGGAAACACATTTTATAATCCCACCACACAAAGCAATGTCAGAAGTGCCTTAAAAATACAGAGGTCGATATTCAAAGTGATTTAACTGGACAGGAGAGGCTCCTGCTGGGTTAAATTGCTTGTGTGGGGCTATCCGCTGATATTCTCTCTCTGTCTCCGGTTTATGTAAGCCACATTGAGCCTGCATGTCTGTGGGGATAATGTGGGGTATAAATACATTAATAAATAAATAAATATTCAGAGGTACCTAACAAGTTAATATAGCTGAATATCAGCACCACTGTTCCCTCTAAGCTGAGTGGGAGTCCTCCACCTACAGTCCTGCCAGTGTGTGTGGGGGGGTGCTGTTTCACTATCACATTTTCAATAGCGAGGGACAGGCAAGCTCTGCAGGATTCCATGGAACCTGCCTGGCCCTAGCGATTGAAAACATAATATTGAAGCACCACCCCCTACTGTCAGCAATGCAATTGGAGGACTCCCACTCAGAGGGAACAGCGATCAGCACTAATTGCTAAACTCATAACCAACGATTTTGTGTGCAGTCTGGGGGGGCGGAATTGGTACTTGTGTAAATATTCAGCACTTAATTGCTTACATTAACCAGACAAACCAGCCTGCATAAAACTCAATCATGTCTTTGTCTGATTTCACTTAGGCAGTTAACTGTTTTGATTTGCTGATGCAATAAGTGACGGTATCCTCCTATATATCCTGTGTCCGTGGCTTTCTTCGGAGTTGGTCTGCTAGGCTCCATAGATCAGGGTGACATCACGTAGAACGTCAGAGCCGGAGGAGGAGGGGTGAAAGGTGCAGGGCACAGGGGCGGAGGCGGAGCTTGAAAGCGAAACAGAAGCGTTGAGAGGTGGAGTAGCTGAGAGCGTCATGACCAATGGCAGGGAAAGAAAGGTTGGAGTCCTTGGGCGTGAGTGGAGGGGGCAGAACCACGGAGAGCGTGCTGCTGTGCCGAGTCGGCGCGCGGGTGTGCTCGCGAGGGGGGGACCACAGGAGTCAGAGCGGTGCAAAAGAGGAGGAAAGCAGGTGACGGCCGCGGCTGCCCCTCCGGGCCCCATGGGAGGGTGTGTGGGCAGCCGCCACGACTCCATGGGAGGGAGGGAGGGACCCTGAAACATGGAGGGAGAGAGGGACCCTGAAAGTCGGAGGGAGGGAGGAAGGGGGGACCCTGAAAGTCGGAGTCAGGGAGGGACGACCCTGAAAGTTGGAGGGAGGGAGGGGATGACCCTGAAAATTGGAGGGAGGGAGGACGGGAATGACCCTGAAAGTCGGAGGAAGGGAGGGAGGGAACAATCCTGGAACTGGGAGGGAGGGAGGTGGGGGACAACCCTGGAACTTGGAGGGAGGGGGGGAAGGACGGGAGGGGGGAGGGAGGGGGAAGGAATGGAGGGGGAAGGGGGGGAAGGAAGGGAGGGAGGCCTCTGGCACACACTCTCATTCTCTCTCACACACACACACTCTCTCTCTCTCTCACAGACACACTCGCACCCAGTCTCACTCTCTCTCTGTCACACACACACACTCACACATTCACTCTCTCTCTCTCTCTCACAGTCACTCTCACACACACTCTCTCAAACATACACGCTCCAAGGAAAACCTTGCTAGCGCCCGTTTCATTTGTGTCAGAAAGGGGCCTTTTTTTACTAGTAGTAAATAAATAAACAATAAATGATTAAGTGCAGAATATCACACTTAACTGGAAAAGGGATAGCTGGCCACAAAAACCTGGATATTCAATACCAGTGCTGGGACATAACCCAGTATGCAATAGATGGGCATAATGCCAACAGCACACAAAAAAAAATGCCGACTACCGCGGGTGAATATTTACCGCACAATGCTTGAGTAGAACCCTTGTCACCCCGCGCTAGTTCCAGCCCTGCCTATAGCTTACCAGTTCAGGGGCAGTCCAGTTGCAAATACAGAGTTTTGCATGTATTAGAGTCTGCTGAAGAATTTCCATGTTTGAACCAAATTGACTCAAACAAGTATAGGTGTAGCCTACTAATTATAGCAGTGTGATCAAAACCAGGGGAATTAGTGTCCAAAGTTTGTTTTTCACACAGATGTTGCTTTGTGACCTTGGACAAGTCACTTAATCCCCCATTACCTTAGGTACAAAATTTAGGCCCCTATTTAATAAGCTGCATTATTTGCTAATTAACATGAATTAATTGACAATAATATGTGTTATTTGTTCTTAATACAGAATAGTTTTACTGCAAGGCACATTAAATAATAATGAGCTATAAAGCATGCAAATGAACACAAAGCAGTACATTGTTATGCTAAATGAATATGAGAGCTTGCAGTAAACTTCATAGTCTTATATGTAAAGGATGAGAAACCTGAATGAGCTCATTGGGTTCCAACAAGAATATCACAAAGTTCTTGCTATCCAAGCAGGACAGTCGCGAAATTGCTTTAGTTCCCGCAGACTCTGATGATTCTTACAGCAGCCAAAGCTACCTTTAAGAATGGTAGGCCAAATCTGATGATTTTGGCTGATTATTCAAAATGATGGCATTGTATAGGGGTAGGGTCCTTACCCTCAGACCTCAGTTAAAAGTAATTGCATTAAATTTAGGTTCATCTATCCAGCACGTATGAGCTAACCTTTGTCTGCCATATGTGTGTACCTTTGATGGTCCAGAGGATTAGGCTTTCTTCATTGCTTCTGATTGAGAAACCTAAGGAAATAGATGTTGTGTAACCTAACACTACTCATACCTCCTAATTCTATAAACCTGTGTGCATCCCTGGATTCTATATAACGCGCCTAGAATTCTGCACTGAAATCCAAGTGTATTCTATAACACCGCGCGTAACTTAATTAGCTTAACAAGCCAATCAGCATTGTTAACAGCACTTATCAAGCAATAAAGAGCACTAATTGACAATAATTAGAATTTACACGCACAAATCACTAAGCGTATTCTGTAATGCAGAGTGCCTAAATTTTAATGTGTACAAGCAAAAAGGGGTGTGGTTATGGGCAGGAAAATGGGCGTTTTGTGGACGTTCCAAAATTTACGCACTTCAGCACACATGGTAAGAGAGCTATGCACCTGGGAGCAATTTCTAAAGTCCACTGCAGTGCCCCCTAGGGTGCCCGGTTGGTGTCCTGGCATGTCAGGGGGACCAGTGCACTATGAATGCTGGCTCCTCCCATGACCAAAGGGCTTGGATTTGGTCATTTCTGAGATGGGCGTCCTCAGTTTCCATTATTGCCGAAAATCAGAAACGACCAAGTCTAAGGACGACCATCTCTATGGTTGACCTATATTTTCAGATTTGGGCGTCCCCAACTGTATTATCGAAATGAAAGATGGACGTCCATCTTGTTTCGATAATATGGGTTTCCCCACCCCTTCACGGGGATGTCCTGCGAGGATGTCCTCAGAAAAACTTGGGCGTCCCTTTCGATTATGCCCCTCCACATGACCCAATATTGAGAAAAACATAATGTTCTTGATCTCTCGCAATTTGATTTCCGCACCCATTCTAGCACTCTCCTTGCTATTTTAACATCAAATGCAAGCTTACTTTTAGCAAAAGATCATCAGGCCATTCTTGTGCAATTTTACTTGATATCTGCCTTCTATCTGGTAGATCACTCATTATTATTAAGAATAGTGGATGAGAAAAGGGATTGTCTGTATATGACTGATATAGGGGAATTTTATCTAGTATAATTTATAAAATCAAAGTGAAAGTTAGTGGAAAAATGGGTGTCCCAATATTTTGTGAAGTTAAATAAATAAAATATTAAAATTCTTTGGCTGGGAAAACACCATTTAGACTGCACAGGTAAAAAAATGACATTAGTGGTCTTTATTTTGTATTTGAACCTTTTTTAAGGTATTGGGAGTTCATCAGGATCCATTACAATCTATAGAATTAAAAAGTTTTTTTTGGAGGATGAGACAGCTTAGAAGGATCAGATATTTTTTGATCAGATATTGTTTTGATTTAGATCAGTTTAAGATTTTGATTCAAGCTTGCATTTTATCACAGGTTGACTACTTTAACAGCCTATATACTGGCTGTTTTCAGAAGTTTTCTGTTAAATTAAAAACTCTTCAAAATACTGTGGAGAGATCATTTTATCATGTGAGCAAATATGAAAAAGCTACCCCTTTAATAATCAGGTTGCACTAGCTGCCTATACAGTGGAGAGTTGAATTTAAATTGAGTTGCTTAGTATTTAAAATAATACAAGGACAGGCTTCTCTGTCTTTTAGTAAGCTTGTAGCTTTTTCTTCTTATGTAAAGCAATTGAGACAAGGTAAAAATCTGATGCACTTTCCTAATGTAAAGGAAATGATAAATGTTTGAGAAAACATTTTCTTACATCAGGCAGCTTTGATCTGGAACATTCTTCCGGCCGAGATTAGATCTCAGACCAATTATATGGTATTTTGCAGGAAGTTGAAAACCTATTTTTTTCAGAAATACTTCTCTGTTTAGTGAATTTTAGGGTCCCTTTTACGAAGCTGCACTAAAAGGTGACCAGTGGTAGCTTTAGCAATTGGTTTTCCTTCATGGTTCAGACACCTCTTAGCGTAGCTGCAAAAAAGCTGATATTTACATCCACGGCAATAATGACCAGGTATTAAGTTCAAAATTAGTGCCTGGCCATTTACTGCATGAGCCCTTACCGCCAGGAATGCCCCTGTGATAGAAAATAGAAAAACATTTTCTACCACAGGAAATGGCATGCACCCCTGATTTGTCCCTTCAGTTATGGCCACTGACTAAGTTTCCCAGAATGGGGACCCACAACCAGGGCTCACAAAACAAATTGTACTTTGGATGAGCTGGGTGCGGGCCATTGCCAAAGACAGTCCTCCAGTAGGCCGAAGGGTATTCCCACTCTGGGGGAGGCAATGGTCCATTCTCTCAAATAACCACAAACAGTCTCAGTGGGTAACTTCAAACTTTCTTTTACTGGATCAACATCAAACCAACAACAGTTCATAAACCAACCCTCATTTCTTCTGCTTAAGTGCATAATAAGCCAATGTCCTTTAAGTGTCTGTCCCATCCCGGATTAGGGATCCTCTGGCTGACTGGCAAAGTCTTACTTGGGGGGGGGGGGGCACTCCTTTCTTCTTAAGGTTCACCTCAACATGGAACCAACTCAAACTTCTTTTGCACCCTGCAGAGGTTTCCAGCCAAAAGCCACTCCAAAGTCCACCTGCTCAGCTCAGGGACTCCCTCTCGGTACTAAGGGTCTCGGTGGAGATAAGGCAACCAAAGACTCAAATCCACTTTTCACAATCTCTTTTGCCACACTAGTACACCATACTGCAGATTAAATCTACATGACTGAATTTGGGCATCCTGTCATATATAAAGATCCAAAAGGTTTGAGCTGATGTCTGGACTGAAGTCACTAAGGAAATCTACTGAAGCAGCATTTAATTTTCAAAATGATGACTACGACAAAATGAGGAAAATGGTTAAAAAGAAGCAAAGGTTAGGATTTTAAAACAGGCGTGGACATTGTTTAAAAATACCATTGTGGATTCCCAGACCAGATGTATTCCAAATATTAACAAAGATGGAAAGATGAACAAATGACAGCCAGCATGGTTAAAAGGTAGAGTGAAAGAGGCTACTAGAGCCAGAAGAGCATCCTTCAAAGAATGGAAAAAGGATCTGAATGAAGTAAATAAGAAGCAACATAAGCACTGTCAAGCTAGATGCAAAGCATTGATAAAGAAGGCTAAAAGAGAATATGAAGAAAAACTTGCTGCAGAGACAAAAACTCATAGTAACAACTTTTCCAGGTACATCAGAAGCAGAAAGCCTGTGAGGGAATCCGTGGGACTGTTAGATCATAAAGGAGCAAAAGGGGCACTCAGGTAGGGTTGGCGAGTCCTTTGATTAGCGCCGGCGAAGGAGCGTCGACGCTCTTAGACCTGGAGAAAACAACTCTATCGCTCCCGAATTATTCAACCACCATGTCCAAAGGAGTGGAGAAGTGAGTTAGAGGTATATGCTGAAACGGAGGATGTTTACAGCAGAACCTGAATCGGCAGAACCACTCCTAAACACCTATGAGAAATCAACTTGGAGTTTTTGGCTCCCATGGAGGTTACATTGAATATCATCTGGAAGGCGCTTCGGGACCTAACGGTGGCAGTAAATAATTTTGTTTCAGATATAATTTTATTAGAGAGTTACATGGACAATTCAACTGAACCCTTTGAGAGTAAAAAATTGATATAACAAATGATTCTACATGAGCAAGAAGTGGTTATGATAATAGACCAGAAATTTTGAATAATAAAATGAATATTATTATAGATGATTAATGTCGAGATTATTGTTTTTCCCAGAGTTCTGGGTATGACTCCTAAAGTTTTCCTCAGAAATATTTCCTCAAATTATTACTTTGGAAGGAGTGAAGCCTTTGAAGACTGGGATTACTTTAATCAGTGGGATATGAAATAGAGACTTAAGTTTATGTATTGTTAAATAACTTCTGATTTTTAAAAGAGAAAGAATGTAATCAGATGTATTGTTTCTAACTAATATTGGACAATGGGTATGTTTTTCAATGAAATGGTTTGACTATACACCGTATTGGCCTTGAAGAAGCCAACCAGATGATCAGTGTGGAATAATGAATTAGACAAGTAATATCTGGGGTTAATCAGGTTAATGCCACAGGGTTTTTTTTTCTGTTTGCTGTTTAATTGATCTCCTTGCCTTGTTTCACTCTCCCTGTTTAGTGGTCTAAGGAAGAGAATACAATTACCTGACTGAAATAATTCCTACATATTACTTTCTCTGTATTTCCGGCAGGTTGTTTTATCGCTTGTGAAGGTTTAAATGGTTATAGATTAAAAAAAACAAAAAAAAGAGGCACTCAGGGAGGACAAGGCCATAGCGGAGAGATTAAATGAATTCTTTCCTTCGGTTTTAATGGAAGGAGATGTAAGAGATCTACCTGTACTAAAAATGGTTTTCAAGTTTGACAGTGTGGCTGAAAGAAACCTCGGTGAACCTGGAAGACGTACGGAGCCAAGTTGACAAGTTAAAGAGTGATAAATCACCTGGACTGGATGGTATACACCCCAGGGTACTGAAAGAACTCAAACATGAAATAGATAATCTGCTGTTAGTGATATGTAACATGTCGTTAAAATCATCCATAGTACCTGAAGATTGGAAGGTGGCCAATGTAACATCGATTTTTAAAAAGGGATCCAGTAGTGATCCGGGAAATTACAGACTGGTAAGCTTGACATCAGTGCCGGGCAAGATAGTGGAAACTATTATAAATTCTGGTATCTGTCTTAAAGTTGTATTTATTAGAATTGGGTTTTCAATCTTCAGTGCCAGAGACCTAATTAAATCAGTTTGGTTACATAGCAACTAGTGACTCATACCTTGGGAGGAGGGGCAATTTGTGTACAACTGTGTAGTTAGAGAAAAAAAACCCCAGAACTTCACTTTACTTTGGGAGCTGTGAGCTACTCTGGGCTTTTTCAGAATTGGTTTGATTGGTAACTGGATCTGATAGAGGATATTCAAAAGATTAGTATGAAAGGGGAGGTGCTGCTGTTGGGAGATTTCAACTTGTTTGATGTGGATTGGAACGTCCCACCTGCGGAATCGGAAAGAAGTAGGGAGATTGTGGTTGCCTGTCAGACTGCCTTGCTCAGACAAATGGTGACGGAACCCACGAGGGAAGGATCTAGTGCTCACAAATGGAGGAAGTGTTTCTAATATCCAGGTGAGTGCCCACCTCTGTAATAGTGATCATCACACTGTATGGTTTGATATAAAGGCGAAGGTGCAGTGTGGACGCACAAAACTAAAAGTACTGGATTTCAGACGTACTGATTTTGATAAAATGAGGGAATACATGAAAAAGGAGCTGTTGAAGTGGGAACGCATAGAAGAAGTGGAACATCAGTGGTCAAAGATGAAGGCTGCTATAAATATGGCGACTGATCTTTACGTGAGGAAAGTAAACAAAACCAAGAGAAACAGGAAGCCTATATGGTTTTCCAACCAAGTAGCTGAAAAAATAAGAGCAAAAGAGGCTTTGTTCAAGAAATACAAAAGAACGCAACAAGAGGATCACTGCCACCTGGACCCATGCCCCAATTACCTTATGAAAAATGCCCTGTCCCCGCTCATCCCCGCCTGTCCCCACTGCAAGTAATCTCCTCAATCCCAGTTCCTGGGCCGCCAAGCCCTTGCCGTGCCGCAGTCACCTTAACCCCACCCCCACCCCAAGAAAGTCAGATTCTATAAGTAGTAAAACTTCTAGTAAAAGTAACATAAATTATTTTTTTGCATACTCTACTAAGACAGCTTGAACCACCCTTAGGATTCACCTAACCACCCTTAGGATTCACCTTTGGGATTAAAAAGCAAAACCATGTACATAAGGACTGGATAAATGAATTAAAGCAAAGTTTAAAGTAAATGCCCTTAATATGTAATACTTGATGTAATATTCACATAGGAAGCGGCCTGGGGCAACAGTTTTATTTTCTACTGAACATAATTAACTTTGTATGAACTTGGTGGCTAATAGTGTTCTCAACTGGACAATGTTGGCACATTTAGACTGATGCTGGACAAAACTTCTGCATGAAGGAAGTCCTTCTCTAATTAATACCTTTCTGTGAAAAAGTAGTAATAAATAAGGCAAGTGCATTTTTACAATACACCACTGCAATTCACAAAACAAAAGGAGCAAGTTCCCACCTTCCATCTTTTTCTTTAGATGTAGACACAGGAAAAAAAAAGATTAAAAATGCTCCCAGGTTTGAACATAATTCATGTTTAATGTGGGATATAAATGTCATAAATAAGTAAATAGATAGATAGAAACTCTGACTGTTGAGCATCTGATTCTCATAACATGTTGCCTGTTTTAGTGGCTCTTTACCAGGAGAAAAAAAAATCTCTGCACGAATATAACATATGCTAGGGTGTCCCTATAACCATTAAAAAAATGGCACTAACCAACAATAAAGAACAACATCATGGATGCAGCAGCTCATAGGTTCGCTCACTTTGAGTGTACAGCGATGACGGCGGCGTGAGGAAGGGGAAACAGACTCACCCTTCTACCTTCCCGACTCCATCCATCCACCTCCCCTCTGACCCTGGGTGCCCTCCCGGCACATAGCTTGAGGCAGCTTGGTGGTGTAATGGTTTCTTTGGGACAGGAAATATCCCCACTTTTTCCTGCCATGTACTGCAGCACTGATCCTCTCCTCTCTGCTCTTTTAAACTGGCTGCTGACATTCAGGGCCGCCGAGAGGGGGGGACAGGGGGGACAAAAGTCCCCGGGCCCGGACCTCCGGAGGGGGCCCGGTGCCACCGCAGTCAGGCCCGCCCGCCGTCGCTTCCGAACTAACTAACCTTAAACGCCTCCTTCCTTTCCTTTCACCACCTTTGCGGCAAGCAGCAGCAGGGCAGGCCACTCCTTCCTTCTGTGTCCCGCCCTCACCTGACGCAACATCTGCGAGGGCGGAGCACGGAAGGAAGGAGAGGTCTGCCCTGCTGCTGCTTGCTGCGAAGGTGGTGAAAGGAAAGGAAGGAGGCGTTTAAGGTTAGTTCAGGGCCCGGTAGCGGGTGGAGGGGGGCCCGGCAGCGACGATGATCTCGGGTGGGGGGGGGGGGGGCCCAGGGGCGGCCTTGTCCCGGGCCCGGCTCTGGCTCTCAGCGGCCCTGCTGACATTTCCAGCAGTGGCCTCGCAAGACTTCCATGGAGGCCGCCACTGGAAGTCTCAGCAACCATTTAAAAAGAGCAGAGAGGAGAGTATCAGTGCTGCGGTACCAGGCAGGAAAGAGTGGGGATCTTTCTTGCCTTGAAGAAGCCACAAGACCACCAGTCTGCCTCGAGGTATGTGCCAGGAGGGCACCCTGACTTGGGGAGGAAAGGCACTTCTGCGGGGATCACACAGGATCTAGGTCCATCCTTATGGAATTCCTGTGGACCTGGATTCATCCTTGCAGGATCCTCGCAGACATGGAGGGTATCCCCACGGTACCTGCGGGAATCCCGCTATCCCCACTTCTGTGTAGCTCTTTACTCCGGAACTCGTTGCTGGAGGATGTGGTAACGGCGGTTAGCGTATCTGGGTTTAAAAAAGGTTTGGACAAGTTCTTAGAGGAAAGTCCCATAGTCTGTTGTTGAGATGGACATGGGGGAAGCCACTGCTTGCCCTATGATTGGTAATCCCAAATCCAAATGTGAGAGATACATTATATAGAATGTCTCTGGGAAAACTAAGTGACTCACATTACTATCAAATACACAGAGAAAAATTATTAAATAAAGCTTTCAATTACATAGCATATTAAATGGTGATTTTTATTATTATTTATTTTTTAATGTGTGCTCATATATTTTCAAAGGAAACCAGAACAGGTCTAAACTGTAGTCCTAATACTTTTAATCATTGCACACCACTTTTCAAAAGTGCTTCACCAAACATCCACCATTTGTAACCAAACTCTTATTAAGAGGCAAAAGCTTTAAGATTCTGTTTGAACTTCAGAACCTGAAAAGCTTTTAAGCTGTCCTAATTTGATTAATGGGTTTGCAGGCCTTACCGAGGATCTTTAACCAAGGATATTGATTACTCCTAATTAACTCTAATTAACCACAGTTACAGATGTTCTGCTAGCAGATGCTTTTTCAATGGAATGTTGTTTTCAGATACATAGGCAGGCTGGCAATGGGGAGATGTAAGTGAGGCCTCTCTGTATGCCAGTGATGTATGTTATCATAACATATGCCTGACTCTTTCCATAGCACAACTAACAAGAATTAGTGCTATTAATAAATCAAGCAAATAAATAAATAAATAAAAGTTTCCTACACTGATTTTAACAGGGTCAGAAAAAATACTTCCTGTGTCTGCTAATATTTGTTGCAACAAAACCTCCACCATACAATTCTGATATTATAACCCTATGCTGAAAGGACTACCTCTAGGGGAAAAGGGACTCCATTTCTGTATCTTTTCGTTGGGTACTCTCAGGGCTGGTCTTAGCAAGTGCGGGTCCCTATGCAGACCAATCTGATGGGGCCCTATCCTAGCCCCGCCCCACCCTAGCTTCAGGGCCGGCCACCCCTCCCTCTGAGCTCCAGGGTGGCCACCCCTCCTTCCGAGCTCCCGGGCCATCTCCAGGGCTCCCCAGCTCCAGGGCTGGGCTCCCCAGCTCCCTCCCTCCCCTCCCAGCTCCAAGGCCGGCTGGCAGGTCTCTCTCTCTCTCTTTCTCCTTCTCACCCACCAGCTCCAAGGCCCCCCTCCCTCCCCGCTCCAAGGCCTGTCTCTCTCTCTCTCTTCCTCCCACCCACCAGCTCCAAGGCCCCCCACCCAGCTTCCACCCAGCTCCAAGGCCCCCCCTCCCTCCCAGCTCCAAAGCCAGCTGGCCGGTCTCTCTCTCTCTCTCTCTCTCTCTCCCTCCCACCCACCAGCTCCAAGGCCCCCCTCCCTCCCTGCTCCAAGGCCTGTCTCTCTCTCTCTCCCTCCCTCCCACCCACCAGCTCCAAGGCCCCCCACCCAGCTCCCACCCAGCTTCATGGCCCCCCTCCCTCTGAATTTTAAAAGTTACCTCGTCGTCGATGTCGGAGCGGCCAGCAGGTAGCAGCAGCTGTGAAAAGCGTGCGAGCTGCTGGGCGGCACTTCAGGAGCCTTCCTTTCGCTCGCTCAGCTCTGGTCCCGCCCTCAAAACGAGGGCGGGACCAGAGCTGAACGAGGGAAGGGAAAGGAAGGCTCCCGAAGCACCGCCCAGCAGCTCGCATGCTTTTCACGGCTGCTGCTACCTGCCAGCCACTCCGACGTCGACGATGAGGTAACTTAAAATTCAGAGGGCGGGGGGACTGGAGCTTGGGCGGTCGGGGCAGGGCGACTTCAGGCGCGCCGCGCGGGGCCCCTTTAAGCATGAGGCCCTATGCGGTCGCCTCAGTCGCCTCGCCCTAAGACCAGCCCTGGGTAATCTGTGTTCAGACTGCCAGATCTGTGATTTCAGATTTATTGATATGTCCATTCAGGACCTGATGGCAGAATCATTAAACCAAATTAGCAAATAACCACATGAAAAGGTGACAGTTTTGGGTCACTATCAATCTGTACCAGGATTTGAATCATTAACCTGGAAGGGACTTTGCCAACTTATTTTCCCCTATAAAGAGCAAGTCAACATGGTGGCCCTAAAGCTGGCTGAGTGTCAGACTTGTGAGTTCTTGTACCAAGTAGAGCGCTGCTGAGCCCGGTACTCGGACCAGGTTCTGCTTGGCGGCCGGACAACCCCGGGTTTCACCTGCGCTGACCACCATTCCCCAGAGGTTGAGCCCTTAGGAGCGGGCGGCCTGCAGGACTTACGAGATAAAGCTGGAAGCGGGGTGGTGAACGTATCGGGCAGGCAGGCAGGAGGCAAGAGAGTGATCCAGGTACAGGCAAAGTCAATAGGCAGGCAGCAGGCAGGGGAGTAATCCAGGAACAGGCAATATCAACAGGCAAGCAGCAGGCAGGGGAGTAATCCAGGTACAGGCAATGTCAATAGGCAAACAACAGGCAGGAGAGTAATCCAGGCACAGGTAAAGTCAGCAACGAGGGACAAGTAGATAAGAAGCAAACTATTGAGCAAGTAACACCTACCAAAGTAGAAGCCGAAGCATGGAGTCCAGAAAGAGCTCAGCTGATAAAGTGCTGGAGCAGGAACCAGCGGGGAGAAGGAGCACAGCCATAGGACAAGAGCAGGGGAAAGAGGAACTGGAAGACCAATAGGAGAGAAGCAAGGGAAGCCAGGCAGAGAGAGAGAGCAGACACAGGTGCATGGAAGCAAAACAAGAGCCTGCAACCACCACTTTCTGAACAAACCCAGAGAACAACTACATACACATGGTTCAGGGCAGTGCCAGTCAAGTGTACGTGTCGACAGGACCCCATACAGCCCAAGGACGCCGCTTGCGTTGAGGTAGGGGACATGACACTGAGTGGAAATGCCTCATTCTCTCCCCAAGGCTGCTTAATGCCAAACTATAGTGCTCCATAACTATGAAATTATTAATTTTTCAATATTATTTAAAGAAAGGCATAGGGGTCCTTTTACTAAGCTGTGCAAAAAGTGGTCAGTGCTATTCCTAGTGCGGGTCTTTCCCGCATGCTGAGGCAAATTTTAGTGTGGCAGTAAAATGGCCCCATTAATGGTCATTCGCTAATTTCCCCATTAGTACATGGCCATTAGTGCATGAGCACTTACCGACACCAATTTTCTAGGCAGTAAGGGCTCATGCATTAATCAGTTAGTATGTGGCAATGTAGTTGTGCTGATTAGCACTGAACATGCCTACTCTCCACTCCCAGACACTCCCCTAGCACTAAAAAATAAGTTCTGATTTTTAGTTCGTGGAAAGCGCGTGCCGATCCCAAAACTACCTCGGGATACCTGAGCACGTCCCGTGGTTGTGCTTTTTACCGTAAAAGAGCCCCATAATCTGGGGATTTCTTTTGAGTATACTGTATCCGCTGAAGCAGAAATGTCCCTTTTGGTGGAGTCGGCGACAAGTCAGCAGATTAGCAGTGAAATGGATTCAATTTTATTCACCACATAAAAGCTAACACATATAAAACTCAAATGCCCGACACGGCCATGTTTTGCCCTTCCAAGGGTTGTGCCAGGAGCTTCATAAAACCGTTAATAAATACTTAAAAATACTATAAACATATCAATTAAATAAATAAATCCATACTTATATACATATATAAATAATCAAATTATAAAACCACAAATAAAAAACAGTAACATTCAGAATGATACTATCAAAGACCAACTACAGATATAAGAATGTAAAAAGAGGTGGAATGAAACGCTCACATACCTAAAAGGTGTGACCCAACTGTGTCATCTATTATAAGTACATAAGTAATGCCACACTGGGAAAAGACCAAGGGTCAATCGAGCCTAGCATCCTGTCCACGACAGCGGCCAATCCAGGCCAAGGGCACCTGGCAAGCTTCCCAAACGTACAAACATTCTGTACATGAATTGTGGATTTTTACCAAGTCCATTTAGAAGCGGTTTATGGACTTGTCCTTTAGGAAACCGTCTAACCCCTTTTTAAACTCTGCCAAGCTAACCGCCTTCACCACGTTCTGCAAGGAATTCCAGAGTTTAATTACACGTTGGGTGAAGAAGAATTTTCGCCGGTTTGTTTTAAATTTACTACAATGTAGTTTCATCGCACGCCCCCTAGTCCTAGTATTTTTGAAAAGCGTGAACAGACGCTTCACATCCACCTGTTCCACTCCAGTCATTATTTTATACACCTCTATCATGTCTCCCCTCAGCCGTCTCTTCTCCAAGCTGAAAAGCCCTAGCCTCCTTAGTCTTTCTTCATAGGGAAGTCGTCCCATCCCCACTATCATTTTAGTTGCCCTTCGCTGCACCTTTTCCAATTCCACTATATCTTTCTTGAGATGCGGCGACCAGAATTGAACACAATACTCAAGGTGTGGTCGCACCATGGAGCGATACAACGGCATTATAACATCCTCACACCTGTTTTCCATACCTTTCCTAATAATACCCAACATTCTATTCGCTTTCCGAGCCGCAGCAGCACACTGAGCAGAAGGTTTCAGTGTAATAAGTACAAAGCTAAAGGCAATGAGGAATAATTATCCAATTAATAAGGGGATCTTTTACTAAAGCTTAGTTTGAATTATTTGCAGCAGGGCCCATAGGAATAAAATGGGTCCTGCTGCAGGTAACTCGAGCTAAGCTTTAGTAAAATAACCCCCTAAGTTTCTAATAAAAAAAAAAACCTCTTAAAAACATACATATAATAAGTTAGTCTTCTCTTTTCGGGACTACCTCTATCTTCATTACTACTACTGCTTACTACTACTTATCATTTCTATAGCGCTACTAGATGTATGCAGCGCTGTACACTTCATTAAAGTGTTTACAACTTATATAGTCCACTGCAGTCAAACTCTTATTCTATGCTCATAAATTTGATCATGTAAGCCCACTGCTAAAAGATGAACATTAGTTACCAGTCTCCTTCTGTATTACTTACAAACTTCTTCTGGTTCATATTGCCCATCAGCTCCAGCTTATCTCTCTATTTTGCTTATTCCTTACTCCTCCCACCTCAATCTTTTTGTTCCTCTCGACAAGCTCTTCTTCACCTTCCTCCTCTCTGAGGAGGTCTTTTATAAAGGCACAATAATGTTTTTAGTGCATACTAATGATTAGTGATTTCTCTAAATGCTAGAGACTCCCATAGGAATATATGGGTGTCTCTAGCATTTACCACACACTTATTTTTGCCTATGCTGGACCCAGTGGCGTAGCAAGGGCGGGGCGGTGGGGGCGGTCCACCCTGGGTGTCAGCTCAAGGGGGGGGGGCTCCCAAAGTCCTCTTCTTCCTGCCAGCTCCCGCACCCTACTACCTTTACAAAGAAATCTTGGAAGCCAAGGCGCAGCGCCTCGCGTCTGCATGTAAAAGAAGTGTGGATCATCTCTTCGGGCCTTCCCTCACTCTGTCTGTCCCTCCCTCCGCTGATGCAACTTCCTATTTCCGCAAGGGCGGGACAGACAGAGTGAGGAAAGGCCCGAAGAGACGATCCACACTTCTTTTACATGCAGACGCGAGGCGCTGCGCCTCAGCTTCCGAGATTTCCTTGTAAAGGTAGGGTGCGGGAGCTGGCAGGAAGAAGAGGACTTTGGATGGAGCTGAGGGTAGGCATGGGGTGGGGACTCAGTAGGGGGAACAGATGGGAGAAGGGGCGTGGAGCCTCCCAACAGTTAAGATGCACTCCGGGGGGGGGGGGGGGGGTGCAACGGCGATTAAAATGCACTCCGGGGGGAGGGTGCAACGGCGAACCGCCCCGGGTAGCAACCACCGTTGCTACACCAGACTGGAACATGCTACCCTCTTATCTCAAATTGGACACTTCACATCTGTTTAAAAAGCTTCTCAAATCCTTGCTTTTTAGCCAGGCTTTTTCCACATAATGCACAGCATGTTTCATCTATCTTCCTCTTCTTCTTTTTTTTCTCCTGTTTTTCTCCTCTTTGCCCCCTGAATTTTTATTGTATACTGCTTAGCTGCCATTTGGCAATTAGCGGTATATCAAATTAAAGAAAATAAATCATCTAAAAGTCAGCCATTCAGGCTCAAATTTGAAAAATCTGTCCCAAAGCATTGTATAACACACACAAACCATTCTCCGTGTGCAAGCAGCTTGTGATGAATCTGCCCCAGCTGTGTGATTATATGTTTTATTGACTGTGTGTGCAAGGGTCAGAGGTCATGCCCTAAACGAAATTGAATAAAATGAACTAAAATATAAATTAGATATAAAAAGCTGCAATGTCAGGTGAACAAGCTGTGAACTGGCATAATACCCCACTAAAATCAAAGGCAGCTGATAAATTTAATGAAACTAACAGGACTATACTATGTTTATCTAAATGCGAGTGGATTTCGCTTAACAGAGCCATAAGGCCTGTCTCGGTACTATAGTGTAATCTAAATCCAGACTGCCTAGGATGAAGGGTTAGTGTCTTTTTAGTTGTCACGATTGTGGTCGTGACCCCTCTCAGACTCACCTTATTTCCAGCGGTCAGCTTCTGAGCTGGCTTCTGTCTGTTCTTCCTGAGTTAGTTCCGTCTCTGTCTCTGTGTGCTGGCTGCTTCCAGCATGACTCTGATTACTCCACTATACTGCACCTGTGTGTGTTAAGCCTCTCTGTGCTTCAGTATGCTTTCTGCCTATGTCTTGGTTTGTGTTCCTCTTGCCCTCTGGTGGCCAGAACTGGTGGCTGCCATAGACTTTCCAGACTTTCTTTCTGGTCCGGTCCAGATATTCCAGCACTCCAGACTTGGTTTGAAGTTTGGCAGCTAGCCTCACCCGTAGCTGCCTCATGATTCCTGCAGCTGAGTTTCAGCTGTTAATGGGTTTATTATCACCCGGAAACCTTCTGAGTTTGCCTTTGCATCATCTAAGGTCCCTGGTTTGTTGGTGCTTTGTTGCACTTCTGCCTAGTCTGGTTTCTTGTATAGTTCCTTGTCTGATTCTAGTTAGTCTGTGTGTAGTTTAGCTTAGGTTTATTTGCTTATTTCCCTAGTCTTGTTTCTGGTCTGTATTCCTTGTCTAGTTTCTGTTTGTGTGTCTTGCTTAGTGGCTGCTCTGCAGCTTTCAGTCCTATCTCTTGTCTGTCAGTATTTGTACCCTGTTTCAGTGGCTGCATGGCAGCTTTCAGTTCCTGTCCTTTAGCTTGTCCATTTCCTGCTTTGTGTAGTATTGTCTGTCTGTGAGTCCTAGCCCATTTTCCTGCCTTGCTGCCCATGTATATTCCTTTCCCCTCTGACCCTCAGTCCCTGTTCAGCCTAGTTGGTATCCAGTGCCTGCCCTGTCCGGGAAGTCCTGCCGGCCGCCTGCACCCAGGGGCTCAACTCCTGGGGAAGGGCGGTCAAGCGCAGGTGACGTCTAGCTGTGTCTGTCAGAGTTCTGCCTTGTCTCTGGTGTGGGGTGGTTTTGCCTGCCACTGCTGCTCCACGGCAGTGTCCCAAGGGCTCACGAACCTAGTTTCTGCCTTGAAAGCCTGACATCAGTAAAGGATGTAAGCTGTTCAAATACAATGTTTTCTAAGATTTTTGATAAGAAACATATTAGAGACCAGGTGATAATTGGCAGGCATTTAAGGATCTAATGATATTTTCTTTCAGGATTGGGTGGACAATGATAGTTTTCCACAGTACTTGTACCTGATCAATAGTAAGACTATGGCTTATGATCAATAACAAAATTTGAATTAGTGACCTTCAACCAAGAGGAGGGGAAAGGATCAAGTGGACAATTTGCCAGCTTAAGAGTAGTTTAAATATATTCATTGATAAATATATTATAGCAGAAAAATACATTAAATATCAAAGAAAAACAGACATGTCCATTTCCATGTTCAAACCTAGGGGGGCTACTATTTTAAATTTGAATATAAGCCTCTATTCAGTCCTAAGCAGAAGTTTATCCAGATCACTTCCTCTCCATGTATACGTGGGACAGCCAAAGCAAAGAATCTGTAATCCTCAAACTTGTGTCCAGTTTGGATGATGTGTTCTACCAACATTTTTTTAAATCTGGTGTTTAATGGCACTTTTATATTCAATAATCCTCAGATTCAATTTTCTTTTGGCCTTGCCTATGTAGATCACATTGTAGGGGCATATTACAACACATATGACTCCCACAGTTTTACAACTGGAGAAATGTCTGATATCAAATTCCTCTCCAGTGGACAGATGAGTGAAGGTTCTTACTTCCATATTGACAGTACATACTGAACATGATCCACATTTAAAATGTCCAAAGGTGGGAGTGCAGAGGGCACCAGCATGTTCCTCAGGTCCTTTTTCCTTTTGTATGCTACCAATAATCCATTATCTAAGGAGTGGTATATTATGGCAACTGCAATAGTCATTTAGTTAACATCAGTGAGTTTCTTGTATGTATTGGTTGAAAACATACCATCATAACATGAAATCTGTATATGAAGAAATGGGATACTTTGTTTGTCAAATTGCATTTCGAATCTAATATTATGGTTCAACAGGTAAAAGGTGTACTTTGAAAGCACTTAGACTTTTTGAGAAAGAAAACATGCAAAAAGTGTCATAAAACACCATTTGGATGGATTTCTTCTCAAAACATCCAAATTGGTATTTTCAAAACCTGTTTTGCAGATGTCTATGCATTTCAACTGCAGTGCATCCAAATCACAAAGGGGGGGAGGGGGAGTTTCAAAGGCAGGATTAGGGTGGGCTTACAGTGTGCCTAACACTTGGATGTTTTACAGCCATAATGGAACAAAACCAAAATGTCTAGGGCGAAAACTTTAGTGTTTTGGTTCAGACCTGTTTTTCTAACAAATAAGACACAAAAAGGTGGCTTAAGAGACCAAATATCAATTGAGGGGATTCAGGGATGACTCACCCCTTACTCCCCAAGTGCCCACTGACCCCCTCCCACCCCCCAAAAATGTGAATAAAAATAATACTCATCAGCCTCTATGACAGCCTCAGATGTTATAGCCAGGTTTGTTAGAGCAGCATGCAGGTCCCTGGAGTAGAGTAGTGGTGGGTGCAGTGCATTGCAGATAGTTGGACCCAGGCCCATATCCAGTGCTTTTTTTGTGCCGGTACGCAACGGTACGGCGTACCGGCACCTTTTTTTTTTGCTCCCCCCGCCCCGTGACGGACGCAGTGCCAGCCCCCATTTCCGGCCGCTGCTGCTTCTCCTGTTGAGCAGCAGCGGCCGCTACACAAAGAAAAAGATTTTTAAAAAACTTCAAACCTGGCTGAAACGCGGAACCCCGGCACTGTAGACAGCCATTAGGCATTGGCTGTTGTCCCTCAGCCGCTGCTCCTCTTGCCTCTACGTCACTGTGCTTCTCCGGGGTCTTCCTCCAGGGGCAGTGACGTAGAGGCAAGAGGAGGAGCGGCTGTGGGGCAACAGCCAATGCCTAATGGCTGTCTACAGTGCCGGGGTGCCGCGTTTCAGCCAGGTTTCAATTTTTTTTTTTAATCTTCTTTTTCTTTGTGTAGCGGCCGCTGCTGCTCAACAGGAGAAGCAGCAGCGGCCGGAAATAGGGGCTGGTGCCGCGTGCGTCGCGACTTCGCGCCGTTCGCGGGAAACCTGGCAGGGAGAGGGAAACCAACAGAGGGAAGGATTGGGGAGAGAGAGAAAGAGGGAAACCAACAGAGGGAAGGATTGGGGAGAGAGAGAGAGGGAAAACAACAGAGGGAAGGATTGGGGAGAGAGAGAAAGAGGGAAAACAACAGAGGGAAGGATTGGGGAGAGAGAGGGAAAATGGGAGAGAGAGGGAAAAACAGATGGAAGGATGGGGAGAGAGAGGGAAAAACAGATGGAAGGATTGGGGAGAGAGGGGAAAAACAGATGGAAGGATTGGGGAGAGAGGGGAAAACAGATGGAAGGATGGGGAGAGAGAGAAAGAGGGAAAACAACAGAGGGAAGGATTGGGGAGAGAGAGAAAGAGGGAAAACAACAGAGGGAAGGATTGGGGAGAGAGAGGGGAAAACAGATGGAAGGATGGGGAGAGAGAGGGAAAAACAGATGGAAGGATTGGGGAGAGGGGAAAAACAGATGGAAGGATGGGGAGAGAGAGGGAAAAACACAGATGGAAGGATTGGGGAGAGAGGGAAAACAGATGAAAGGATGGGGAGAGAGAGGGGAAAACAGATGGAAGGATGGGGAGAGAGAGAGAGGGAAAAACAGATGGAAGGATGGGGAGAGAGAAAGGGAAAACAGAAGGATAGGGAGAGAAAGAGGGAAGACGCTGGATGGAAGAATGCAGAAAGAAATAGGGGAGACACTGGAAGGATGGGGAGAGAAAGCAGAGCTGCTGGATGGAAAAGGGGAATAGAGAAAGACTGGAGAATAAGAGGAAGGGGCATGGGGAGAACAAGGGTGAGGAAAAGATGAAAAGCCACGGGTAGATGAAGGAAATTAAAGAATGGATAGTAAGAATGAATTAAATCTGGACAGAGAGCCTGAAAAATATTGAAGAAAGCAAAGAAAAAGGAGACAAAAAATTACAAATGGCACAGAAGAGTTAAGCGAAAACAAAGGAAAGGAGAATCACAGACTGGGACCAATATGGAAAGAAAAACAGTCACCAGACAACAAAGGTAGAAAAAAATCATTTTATTTTCATTTTAGTGTTTGTAATATGTCCAATTTGAGAATTTACATTGGCTGTCTTATTTTGCACTGGGTATACTACTGCTACTAGTTAGCAAATCACGTTATTTTTTTCTCCTATAGTACTGTAATATTTTCAATGATGTCTGTTTATATGCGCCATGGCTGGTATAGGGAGTGTGGTTAATGTGGGTATGGCTATCATAGGGGTGGAGCCATATGTGGTGACCCCGCCCATAATGAGTACCGGCACCTTTTTTTCTACAAAAAAAGCACTGCCCATATCTCCCCCTACCTGTTACACTTGTGGTAGAAACTGTGAGCCCTCCCAAACTCACTAGAAACCCACTGTAGCCACATATAGGTGCCCCCCTGCACCCATAAGGGCTCTTGTATGTTGTGACTGGAGGAATGTGAGCCCTTGTGCCCCGACTGAGTACGGCTAGGATGAAGTGACACTGCACTCGGTCAGGTAGCCAGACAACCCCTAGCTTCACCTGGGGAGCGACCGCCGTTCCCCGGGAGTTGAGCCCAGGGCCGTGCCGATGCGGTAAGCGAGGTAAGCGCCGCAGGGGGGCGCCCACCTCTGGAGGGCGCCGCCGCGGAGCTTACCCTCGCCCCGCCGAGGCCTTTAAATGTTTTGGTCGCCCCGGGTGTCACCAGAAAGGGGGGTGCCGCCGCTCCCGCTGTCTTCATCCTGGCACCCCCCCCCCCCCCCGCACCAGCCCTTTAAATTTATTTGCCGACGCGATAGTGAGCGCAGCACCTCGTGTGGAAGTAAAGGAAGCGGATCCGATCATCTCATTGGGCCTTCCCTCACTGTCCCGCCCTCCTCTGACGCAACTTCCTATTTCCTCTAGGGCGGGACAGTGCAGGAAGGCCCAATGAGATGATCGGATTCGCTTCTTTTACTTCCACACGAGGTGCTGCGCTCGCTATCGCGTCGGCAAACAATTTCTTTTTAAAGACGGGTGGCAGGGAGAAGACGAGGCAGGGTGAGGGTGGGGGACAGATGGGGTGACCGTGAAGGTGGGGGAGGACTCGGATAGCAGAAGGGACTGGGTGGGAGACAGATGGGGTGAGGGGGACTCGGATGGGCAGAAGGGACTGGGTGGGAGACAGATGGGGTGAGGGGGACTCGGATGGGCAGAAGGGACTGGGTGGGAGACAGATGGGGTGAGGGGGACTCGGATGGGCAGAAGGGACTGGGTGAGGGGGACTCGGATGGGCAGAAGGGACTGGGTGGGAGCCAGATGGGGTGAGGGGGACTCGGATGGGCAGAAGGGACTGGGTGGGAGACAGATGGGGTGAGGGGGACTCGGATGGGCAGAAGGGACTGGGTGGGAGACAGATGGGGTGAGGGTGGGGGGCACTTGGATAGCAGAAGGGACTGGGTGGGAGACAGATGGGAGAAGGGGCATGGAGCTGGAACTGGGGTCTGAAAAGTGAGCAGGAGGGAGAATGGGGTCATGCCTGGGGCAGGGGTGGATGGGAGAATCAATGGATCTGGAACTAGGGGCAGCCGCAGGTGGGAACTGGGAGCCGAAAAGAGGGGGCAGTGAGAGAGGGGGGATAGATCCTGGATGGAATGGGGAGTGAGAGGGAGGGCAGACCCTGAATGGATGGGAGGGGGAAAGAGAGAGGGCAAATGGTGAATCGAAGGAGCAGAGAGAAAGGGCAGACAGTGGATAGAAGGGAGTGAAAGAGCAGAAAGTGGATGGAAGGGGGCAGAGATAGAGGGCAAATGCTAGAGGGAAAGGAGAGAGAGAGGGCAGATGGTGGATGGAAGGGGGAGAGAGAGATGGCAGACTGGGGCAGATGGTGGATGGAAGGAGCAGAAATAGAGGGCAGATGTGGATGGAAGGCACATTAGAGAGGGCAGACACTGGAGAGCAGAGAGAGAGCGAAGACAGATGCTGGATGGAAGGAAGACGGTGAAAAGAAGATGAGGAAAGCAGAAACCAAAGACAACAAACTGTAAATATATATTTTTATTATTTTGCTTTAGGATATAGTATTTTAGCTGTGTTAATAAATGTTTATAAATAGAACATGTAAATAAGGTAATCTTTTTATTGGACTAATTTTAATACATTTTGACTTAACTTTCAGAGAACAAAACCCCCTTCCTCAGATCAGGATAGGATACTGTAACAGCACTATACTGTATTGACCTGAGGAAGGAGATTTTGGCCTCTGGAAGCTAAATGTATTAGTCCAATAAAATGGTATTATTTTATTTTCTGTATTTGTTTTATTTCTATTTGTTAATTTGTAAAGTGGTGATTGGTATTTGTTAGTTTTTTCAAATTTACATCTGCTGTCTTTATATTTTGCACAGTACTAGGGGACAGTTTCTGTTTCTGTGGTGTTGCATTGTATACAGAGTCTGGCATCAGGGGTTCAGTTTAATTTTTGTCTAAATAGAAAGTTTATGATTACTTATTCTATAGTGGATTAGGGTGTATCTATTTGTGAAAAAGACATGGCTTTCGGTTGGCATTGACTGTGCAGGATCGACGATCTGTACTAATCTGTCTGTTTTCGTTTTACAATAGGTGAATTGATGTTCTAGTGCTCACTAGTGTTTAAGATGCTTTCCTTTCCCTTGTGTGACTCGTAGAAACGACTGCTTATGGTATGGTAAAATTGCTCTATAGGTCGTGAGTGTTTTGTATTCTCGGTATGCCTAGTACTGGATTTGGGGGGGGGGGGGGGGGTGTGGGTGTTAAACAATGACCGGCCCCGGGTGTCAACTACCCTAGCTACGCCACTGCTGCCGACGTCTCCCTTGCCTTGCACTCGTTGGTTCCCTCAGTGTCCTGCCTTCTTCTGACGTCAGAAGAAGGCGGACACTGAGGGAACCAAGAGCGCAAAGGGAAGGGAGACGTCGGCAGCGCTCCGCTTTCACTGATGCTGCTGCGACCGGAAGTAAAAGATTTAAAGGCCCCAGGGTGTGGAGGGAAGGGCAGAGAGGCATGGATGGGAGGGCAGGGCCCAAGGAGAGGACAAATTGCTGGAAGGGAAGGGGAGGGGAGAGAGGATTGCTGGCTATGGATGGAGGAGGGAAGGGCAGAGAGGGACAAGGATGGACATGGGGGCTCAGGGAGAGGACAAATTGCTGGAAATGGAGGGGAGGGGATAGAGGAGGCAAGGATTGCTGGCTATGGATGGAGGAGGGAAGGGCAGAGAGGGACAAGGATGGACATGGGGGCCCAGGGAGAGGACAAATTGCTGGAAATGGAGGGGAGGGGAGAGAGGAGGATTGCTGGCTATGGATGGAGGAGGGAAGGGCAGAGAGGGACAAGAATGGACATGGATGGGAGGGCAGGACCCAGGGAGAGAGGAGAAATTGCTGGAAATGGATATAGAGCAAGAAATGAAGAAGAAAGGAGAAAAGTAAAGAAATAAATGGAAAGGAAGCCCTGGAAATGGAGTTAAGAGGACATATAGCAGCAGAATCAGATACTGGACCAGCATGATTGAAAAAAGAAAGTCACCAGACAACAAAGGTAGAAAAAAATTATTTTATTTTCATTTTAGCGTTTGGAATATGTCCACTTTGAGAATTTACATCTGCTATCTTATTTTGCAATGTATAGCAATTTGTTTCTAAGAATGGCAAGTGGTGAGCGATCATTTTCATGGGGGGGGGCGTGATCATTTTCACGGGGGGGGGGGGGGGCGCCAACTGATAGTCTGCAGGGGGGCGCCAGAGACCCTAGGCACGGCCCTGGTTGAGCCCCCAGGTTCGGGCAGCCACCAGGACTTCAGGAACCAGCGGGGTTGCACGACCACTGACCAGACAGGCAGGCAAACAGACACAGTCCAAAAGCCAGGTAAATCCGTAGAACAAAGAGTAGTCAAAAACAGTCAAAGGTCAAGGCAGGCAGCAAAACAAGCGAGGTCTGGGAAACAAGCCGAGGTCTGGAACACTGGAACTGAAGATAAGGAGCACCGGCGTGGACCTCAAACACAATTGAGGCCGAAGCAAAGAAGGACTGGAGGCAGGGCTTTAAATAGTGTTGAAATCACTCTCAAACATGTGCAGCTGATTCAAGATGGCTGCCCCCATCAGCAGAGATGCCTACGTCCTTCCTGACCTCGTTACTCCAAGATGGCTTCCCAGGGCCTGATCTATCCAAGATGGCTGCAGCCATTGATCCAACCCAGATGACGGCTGCCAGAAATAGGAAACAGAAACAGACCCTCCTGCCTTCCTGAAGCTAACCAGCACTAAGATGGCCAGCTATGTTTGCTGAACCACAACTCACCGGCGAATCGGCCATGCAGCCCTGGCACCAGGTGAAGAACGTAACATTTTAGTGGTGTATAGTTGTGGGTAGTGGGCTTTGGAGGGCTTGGCAGACAAGATAAGGAAGCAACGGTGAGATGTATACCTGGGAGCATTTATAAGAAGTCCACAGCAGTGCCCCCTAGTGTGAGCCGTTGCTGTCTTGGTATGTGTGGGGGACCAGTCTGCTAAAAATGCTGGTCCCTCCTACATCCCAATGGCTTCATTTTTTACATTTTTCACTTGAGCGTTTTTTTTTAAATGGCCTGAAAAGGTAAATGCACAGAGAACAAAACCTTACTACAAATGGTATTTTAAAAAATAGACGTTTTCCTTTTTCAAAAATGGTTACATTTGCTATTCGGTCTTGATGTCATATCAAAAATGCCCCTCCATGTAACTTTGTAAAGTCTGAGTTCTTTGAAAATGAGCCCCAAAACCAAACATAAAATTCTTTAAGTTCTGTTGATGTCCCCTGCCATATTATGAAAATATCATCAATGTATCTCCTCCACAATACAATATTTGCTGTATGTTGGTGTTCAGTGAGACACATCTTTTCAAAATTAGCCATATATAAATTGGCTGTTGAAGGTGCCATGGTAGCACCCATGGCTGTCCCCTTGATTTGTTAGAAAAAATCACCTTCAAAAGCAAAAAACAAATTTGGTTAGGGCTATAGCTGCAATCTATACAATAAACTCTGTTGATATTCTCGGACAAAAACCTCTTTCTCTGATAGTATCCCTAATGATTGTATAGCATCAGATTGCGGGATATTGGTGTATAAGGACTTCACATTCAGCATTACTAACAAGATGTCTCATCTACATTTCATCTTTGTTGATAATGTCTGCAGAGACCCTGGTGTATGAAGGAAATTGTGGAATAAAAAGTCTTAAAAACTGATCAGTAAAAACTGAAAGGGGCTCAAGTAAAGAACCAATTGCAAATATGATAGGTCTCCCTGTGGGAGACTGCAAGGATTTGTGTTTTTTTGGGTGCCCATATATTGTTGGTGTCACTGGATGTTCAACAATTTTTTTCTATTTTTATAAAACATCTGATCACTCAGCTGTCTTATAGTTTCAGATATGTATGCATCTCTATCCATTTACATCAGCTCCCACTTTATCAGCTGGTTTAATAATTATAGGTGTGGCATTGCTCTTAATATCTTCCTTAATATCTTCCAGATAAACTATTGACTCCTTTATCCTATTTTACCCCCCTTTTTCATTGTATCCTATTAACACAAAAAAAGAACAAAAACAAAAAACCCCTGTCCTTTCACTTGCAGAGTGTCTGACCTCTATAAGTTCCTTATCTGTCTCCATCCTATTGCCTTTATTGCACTGTGATTTTATATTTTTATGCTGGTATTCTCTTAAAGGGATTTTATAGAACTGTGTTTTGAACATCTGGGCTAGTGATTTCATCTTTTTATGCTGAAATTGTGTTAAAGGTGTTTTCATTGGAGCTGTGTTTTCACCTGTACCAAGTGTTTTAAACCTGTGGCTTAATCCAGTCAATCTGGTGAATCTGGTGTCTGTTTTCATTAGAATTGTATGTTGAATCTACACTGCCAGAGACTTAATTCAGTCAATTTGGTTGCATAGCATCTGGTGACTCATAGCTCTGGAGGAGGACAATTTTGTTTTGAGCTATTTGGTAGAACCTAAGTTTACCTTGTGAGCTAAGCTGGGCATTTTCAGACTTGGTTTGATTGGTAACTGAGGTTACCTGTGTCTTAGTCCCACCCACTCCTAAGTAAACTCCCTTTATATAGGGTAATCAAGGGACAAGTATCTTCATTACACTTAATTGGTCAGTCCTAATGCATGTTATTCCCTATGATAGTTTCACCTTTTCACACTTGTGAATCACATCATTATGACCTTCATTCAGTGCAATATATGGTCTGCTTTAATCCTAAGGCAAACTATCTGGAACCTTAGAGCTTATCCTATCTGTCTCCAAATATCAGCCTTGAAAGAATTCGGAGGGAGGGGGCCTGGAACTTGGAAGGAGGGAGGGAACGAACTTCCAGTGGGTGAATGAACTTCCGGTGGGTGCAATATTGGGGGTGCTTGAGCACGCACAGCACCCACAGAGTCAGCGCCTACGCTGAAAGTGATCCGAGAAGAGAGAGAGGCTTTCAAACGCTGATGTTGTAATTCACCTGGGGACGAATGGCATAGCCAACAATAGCAAGTTTACAGTACAGAGAGCATTCCAGAAGCTTGGGGAGGGACTGAAATCTTTGGTTCAGACTGTGGCTTTTTCTGAAGTAATTCCTACGTGGGGGAGGGGAGAGGAAAGACTACGCAAAACAGAGGAGTTCAATAAGTGGCTTGAGTCTTGGTGTAAAAAGGTTTTAGATACATAGGAGAATGGGGTAATACGTGGAAAAATAACAGGCTGTACTGTAATGATGGGCTACATCTTTCCGTGATGGGAAAAAGGATCCTTGGGGAGAAATTCAGACAGTATGTTTCTAGACATTTAAACTAGAGGGTGGGGGTGACAAAAGGGGATTTCAGAAAGTCACCCCCACAATAAACATGATGGCAGAGGGAAAGGTCATGTAAATATAGAAAACCACCCAAACTCAATAAGCGCATGGAAAGCTATGTGCACAAATGCTCGTAGTCTAAGTAAAAAGGTTCAAGACTTGCAAGCCCTGATGTTTGAAGAAAATTTGGATATTGTTGCTATTACGGAGACATGGTTCAACGATTCCCATGAATGGGATGTGACTGAACCAGGCTCTAATCTTTTTAGGAAGGATAGAGAGGACCGCAGAGGTGGAGGGAGTGGCTCTGTATGTGAGAGACAATATCAGAGCAGCTGAAATGCGGGGAACCTGGGTAAAGGAAGAAGCTTTATGTATCATCCTGGAAAGAGAAGACATAACCTGTATCCACACAGGGGTTATCTACAGGCCTCCTGCGCAAACGGAGAAGTTAGACAAGGATCTGATAGAAGATATTCAAAAGATTGGTATGAAAGGGGGTTGGAATGTCCCGTCTGCGGAATCGGAAAGAAGTAGGGAGATTGTGGACGCCTGTTAAAGTGCCAGAAAGATGCTAGGCTGTGTAGAGAGGGGCGTAACCAGCAGAAAAAAGGAGGTGTTGATGCCCCTCTACAAGTCGTTGTGTTCAGTTTTGGAGGTCGTATCTTGCTAAAGATGTAAAAAGACTGGAAGCGGTGCAAAGAAAAGCTACAAAAATGGTGTGGGATTTGCGTTGCAAACCGTATGAGCAGAGACTTGCTGACCTGAACATGTATACCTTGGAGGAAAGGAGAAACAGGGGTGACATGATACAGATGTTCAAATATTTGAAAGGTATTAATCCTTTTTCGGAGACGGGAAGGCGGTAGAATTAGAGGACATGAATTGAGGTTGAAGGGGGGGCAGACTCTGGACTAATGTCAGGAAGTATTTTTTCATGGAGAGGTTGGTGAATATGTGGAATGCCCTCCCGCTGGAGCTGGTGGAGATGAAAATGGTAATGGAGTTCAAACATGCGTGGGATAAACACAAAGGAATCCAATTTAGAAGGAATGGTTCCATTGAATCGTAGCGGAGATTGGGTGGCGACGCCGGTAATTGAGGAAACAAAACGGGAGCTGGGCAGATTTTTACGGTCTATGCTCTGATCGTGACTGAATAGATAGGGATGGGCTGGAGTGTAAATTTTAAGGGGCTTCTATGTTAAATTCAGAACTTAGTACAAGAACAGTACTGGGCAGACTTCTACGGTCTGTGCTCTGAGAACGGCAAGGGCAAATCAAACTCGGGTATACACATAAAGTAACACATACCATGTAAAATGAGTTTATCTTGTTGGGCAGACTGGATGGACCATACAGGTCTTTATCTGCCATCATTCACTATGTTACTATGTATTAATGGCTTCTTCTCTTCCTTAGTAATGTTGTCAAAAACCTTTTTATTTTGTTGTTCTAAGAACCAGGCTTTCATATGTCTGGATGAGCGGATTGGGGACACCTGAATGCTGCCACCTACTATTGATCCTTACTATTGATATGTCTACATTACTGTCAATATTGGTTGAAAAGTGACCAACAAAGTGTCAACAAAGGGTACTGAGGGCTCTGTTTACTAAGGTGCGTTAGTATTTTTTGCGTGCATGCTAACCATGTATGCGCCTATAGGGATATTGTAGGCACGTACACGGTTAACATGCATACATGGTTAATGCACATTAAAAACGTTAGCACACCTATAATGCTGCTTAGTAAACAGAGCCCTGAATGTGTTGTATGTTGGGGTGGGTACAAATTAAAGACTTTATTTAGGACATTAACCTCAGTTTCAGTCAAATCCCTTTTGTAAATGTTATACACTCCTATTTTATAGTCTACTTTCTGAATATTTCCCTGTGTCGGTACAGTCTCCCTCTCCCTTTGTTGTAAAAAATCAGATCTTGTTTTCCTACATGAGGACTGTGTAATGCTGAATTTCTTCTCCATATTTGGTCCAATTGAAAAACCTGATTTAATATATTTGCATGGGAAGGGGGGAGGGGAGTTCCTTTGGTTTACGGCAGCCCTGAAATTATAGAATATTATTTTGGAAAATGCTTTTAAGTAAAATTTTCATTTTTGAGGGAGTGCATAACAGTGGTAGCATTATATGCTTAAGGTGAGGTTATTTCATCTTGCCCTGATCTAATGAAATTGCTATATTTTATTTAGCAAAACATTATATATAGGGCCTCTCTTATCAAGCCGCTGTAGTGGCTCCCATTTACTTTGAATTGGCTCTGTTGGCATTGCCGCACGGCTTGATAAAAGAGGCCCATAGTCTGATATTGTAATTTGACACAACCATCTTTCTGTGTTCCAGCACAAGTATTCTTAAGTCAGGTTAAAGTTGCTGGGTATGTATGCAAGGCTCCTTTTCTCTGAGATATATGTAATTACCCATTTTATCGGGACAAAAGGGTCTGAAATTTCTGTTGAAGAACTTTAACGAGGCAGTGAAGATGCTTTCAAGTCAATAAAGAAGGGACTGGGAGTCCTGCTAGACTTGGCAAGCTAATTCACCAAGCCGGCCTCGACAGACCTCATTAAGTTCCCATGTATTCATTTCATGCTAATCGCTGTCAGCCTGACTGCTGTTTGATTTGCTGTAATAGAGTTTTATGGCTTTCCAATTTGCTCAAATGTGTTTGCCTGTCTCCCTGCCCTGCAGTGCTGTTGTAGCACATTAGTTAGGTGCCCAAAAGCATGCCAAGCTGACCTTCAGAATTTTTCTCTTTCAGTGCTCTTCCCTCCTCCCACTAACTCCTCTTCCACTCCCTCTGCTGGTGGCTCCCAGGCCATAGATCTTGTCACAGAAGGCAGAGGACTGAGTTATGAGCTGCACTGTGGCTGCTCAGCCAGCACAGGAAAAGGTGGAAAAAGCAAGCGAGCAAGTCAGCAAGCCTGCAGGTTCATATTTACAGCAAAGAAACTATGCAAAATACATCATCTTTGAGTAGCTTTTTTCTGTTGCCCTGGCTTTCCTGATATTTGGAGGCATTTACTGGCAAGTACCTGGGAGCTTTGTTTTTTTTTTTTAACACTCACTGCTATCTGGCCCAGTCATTGCAATGACAGTCCTTCACCCGTTGCCACAGATTGAAATTCTCTTCAAAATTCTCTATGTGGACAATTTGATAACTGGACGCCATAAGTTAGGCGCCTAATGCAGCACACTGAGCACGAATTTTATAACAGCATCTGGATGCTCAGACTCCATTTTAGAATACTAGCGTAAGTCGGCATCTTCGTGCCTACATTTACGCACACCCACTTACACCCTGTCAATAGCAGGCATAAATGTATATTCTAAATGCAGTACTTTAGTACAGTGTTTCCCAAGTCGGATCCTGGAGTACCCCTTGCCAGTCAGGTTTTCAGGATATCCACAATGAGTATGCATGAAAGAGATTTACAAGCAGTGTAAGCAAATCAAGTTCATGCATATTCATTGTGGATATCTTGAATACATGACTGGTAAAGGGTACTCTAGGACCAGACTTGGGAAACACTGCTTTAGCACATAATTGACAGTATTCTGTAAGATACATGTATAAATGTTGGTCCCGCCCATGGTCCTCCCCTGTGAACACCCTCCTTGCATTTATGTGCTGTGAGTTGTGCATATCATTTATTGACTAGCATTGTCTAGCATTGGTCTGGCCCAGCATGGTGATGCTTATGTACTTATGTAAATTTAGGTGCCAAGTTATAGAATAAAGGGGAATATATACTTTCATTGAAGCACATGTGTGGTCCTCTGGACACGCTTACTAGCCCTGGTTTCTTCACTGCTCTATTTGCTGTTCCCCATGGTTTGAAAATCATAAAAATTCTGATAGGGAGTGTAGCTTGGGTGTAGCTAGTACTTACCTGGTTAGCAGCAATATTCAGACCTCTAACCGGTTAAGTATTATTATTTATTATTAATTTAGATTTTGCTCACACCTTCTTCAGTAGTAAGTAGATAAAGTTAGGACAACAGTATTAGCCAGTATCCATGTGACTGCACACACCTGGATATTCAATGCTGGAGCCCAGATATGACCCAGGCTTGAATATCCAGGCTCAGGTCAGTCAACGGCTGTCAGCAGCTTCAAAACCACTGACTGTTGAGGGCTGAATATTACCCCCAAAGTGTTTAGGTGATAACCACCCCACCCCAGTTGTCAAGATATGCAAAAAGCCCTACCCCTTAATGCCAAAATCTGGAGCTACCCCTTCCCCATCTGCCTAAGATTAAAATAAGGGTTCTATTACCCATAACAGGGGCAGAAGCAATCCCTAGATGCTCCTGCCTTAGCAATGCTATTTTTCCCAAATGGAAGGGGGGAAGGGAAATGGGACTTAATATACTGGTTTACATATATTCAGGTACAGTACTTATTTTGTACCAGGGGCAATGGAGGGTTAAGTGACTTGCCCAGAGTCACAAGGAGCTATAGTGGGAATTGAACTCAGTTCCCCAGGATCAAAGTGCACTGCACTAACCACTAGGCTACTCCTTCACACACCTCCTGCCCCCTAAGATAGCAAAAAGAAGTCATAGATTGTAAGCCCCATCTGGGGCAGAGATATACCTATTGAACCCAGGGCCGGTGTAAGATATACTGGGGCACAGAGCAGAAATTAAGGAGGGGGTCCCCAATCCCTTCTCCTCAATCTTCCCACTCGCCATTACTACCACACATAAAACAAAGTCAAATTACTTTTTCACACACAAAACACTGTCAGACCTTCACCAAATATGTCAAATTGCCCCATTACATCTTCCAGGTTTACAGAGATTTGATTCAGTTTCTCTGATTCATCAGCTTTGAATACCATTTCTGGCAGTAGTATCTCTCCCAAATCTTCCTCGATGAAGACCGAGGCAAAAAATTCATTTAATCTCTCCGCTATGGCTTTGTCTTTCCTGAGTTCCACTTTTACCCCTCAATCATCTAGCGGTCCAACTGATTCTTTTGCCGGCTTCTTGCTTCTAATATACCTAACAAAGTTTTTTCTATGTGTTTTTGCCTCCAATGCAATCTTTTTTTCAAAGTCTCTCTTTGCCTTCCTTATCAACGTTTTGCATTTGACTTGCCATTCCTTATGCTGTTTCTTATTTTCAATTGGATCCTTCTTCCATTTTTGAAGGATTTTCTTTTAGCAAAATATTTATTTATTTATTACATTACATTTGTACCCCGCGCTTTCCCACTCATCGCAGGCTCAATACGGCTTACATAGTAACAAGAGAATACAATCTGTAGTATCAGAATCAACAAAGGAGGTATGTGATAGGACAAATGAACAAGGAGTGAATGGGATAGAAGAGGTATGAGAGAAAGGATAGGGATAGGTAAGGAGGTGGAGCGATAAAGGAGAAGTTGGGAAGAGCATGGAGGGTAAGAAGGTTGGTCGGAGATATTTTCTGAGTCATTGTTGTTAATGATTAGTTGAACTGGTAGATAGATGGGTTGCTTATGTTTGCTTATGGTAGGTCAAAATAGCTTCCTTCACCTCACTTTTTAACCATGCTGGCTGCCGTTTGGCATTCATAAGTACATAAGTACATAAGTACATAAGTAGTGCCATACTGGGAAAGACCAAAGGTCCATCTAGCCCAGCATCCTGTCACCGACAGTGGCCAATCCAGGTCAAGGGCACCTGGCACGCTCCCCAAACGTAAAAACATTCCAGACAAGTTATACCTAAAAATGAGGAATTTTTCCAGTCCATTTAATAGCGGTCTATGGACTTGTCCTTTAGGAATCTATCTAACCCCTTTTTAAACTCCGTCAAGCTAACCGCCCGTACCACGTTCTCCGGCAATGAATTCCAGAGTCTAATTACACGTTGGGTGAAGAAAAATTTTCTCCGATTCGTTTAAATTTACCACACTGTAGCTTCAACTCATGCCCTCTAGTCCTAGTATTTTTGGATAGCGTGAACAGTCGCTTCACATCCACCCGATCCATTCCACTCATTATTTTATACACTTCTATCATATCTCCCCTCAGCCGTCTCTTCTCCAAGCTGAAAAGCCCTAGCCTTCTCAGCCTCTCTTCATAGGAAAGTCGTCCCATCCCCACTATCATTTTCGTCGCCCTTCGCTGTACCTTTTCCAATTCTACTATATCTTTTTTGAGATCATTCATTCCTTCTTCCTTTTGTAAAACATGGAATATAGCTGGCCTTGGCTTCCAGGATGGTATTTTTGACCTTCAAAGCTGCTCCTCTAAGTTTTTTTTTCACCGTTCTTCTCATTTTATCATAGTCCCCTTTTTGAACGTTAAATTCTAACATATTGGATTTCCTGTGTGTACTTACTCCAGAGCTGATATCAAATCTAATCCTATTATGATCACTGTTATCAAGCGGCCCCAGCACCATTACTTCCTGCACCAGATCATGCACTCTACTAAGGACTAGGTCTAGAGCTTAACTACTCTTGTTGGCTCCTGTACCAGCTTCTCCATATAGCAGTCCTTGATTTTGTCAAGGTATTTTTCCTCCCTAGCATGCTATGGTGATACATTTACCCAGTCAATATTGGGGTAATTGAAATGACCCATTATTATTGTATTGCCCAGTTTGTTAGCCTCCTTAATTTCTGATAGCATTTCTACATCAGTCTGTTCATCCTGGACAGGTGGATGGTAGTACACTCCTATCACTATCCTTTTCCCCTTTACACATAGAATTTCAATCCATAGGGATTCCAAGATCTGTTTTGTGTCCTGCATAATTTTCAATCCATTTGATTCAAGGCCTTCCTTAACATACAATGCCACCCCTCCAACAATTCGAGCCACCGTATCACTATGATATAATTTGTACCCTGTTATGACAGTGTCCCACTGGCTATACTCCTTCCACCAGGTCTTGGAGATGCCTATTATATCTAGATTTTCATTTAGTGCAATATGCCTACTATATCTAGTTTTTCATTTAGTACAATATATTCTATCTCTCCTATCTTATTTCTTAGGCTTCTGGCATTTGCATATAGACATTTCAAGCTATGCTTGTTGTTCCTATTTACATCTTGCTCAGCAGTTGACAGCTATAATTTGCAGTCTTGAAAATCTGTCTGCTTTTTATTTAAAGACACCTGGAGGGGCATAATCGAATGGAAACGCCTATCTCCATGGGCGTTTATCTCCGAGAACGGGTCCATGAAGGGGCGGGCTGAACCGTATTTTCGAAAAAATGGACGTTTTTGAGCTGGGCGTTTGTTTTTTTTAGCAATAATGGAAACTAAAAATGCCCAGCTCAAAAACGTCCTAATCCAAGCCATTTGGTCGTGGGAGGGGCCAGGATTCGTAGTACACTGGCCCTCCTGATATGCCAGGACACCAACTGGGCACCCTAGAGATCAGTGCGGTGGACTTCAGAAAAAGCTCCCACATGCATAGCTCCCTTACCACGGGTGCTGAGCTCCCAACCCCCCTCCCCCAAAACCCACTACCCACAAATGTACAACACTACCATAGCTCTTAGGGGTGAAGGGGGTACAGTGGGTTTTGGAGGCCTCCCATTTACCAGCACAAGTGTTACAGGTGGGAGGGGGATGGGCCTTGGTCTGCCTGCCTGAAGTGCACTGCGGTACCCACTAAAAGTGCTCCAGGGACCTGCATACACGCAGGCCTCTAGGGCTTGTTACTGCTGTATAATATTGGCACACCAGTTGACACCTGAAGACTAATCTCTCTGAAAATGTCCTTTATTGGAATAACCGCGTTTACTCACAGTTAACTGCAGATCAGAGATTCTGCCCCATCACTGGCAACGAGTCTCCCTGGTAGTCAGATTAGCAGGTCAGAGCTGGCAGAATGCTTACAATGCCCTCTTTCAGCCACATTCAAGGTAAGAACTAAGTTCTCTAACGTGGCTAACACATGGAAGGGATCTAAAACTGGCTTACAAAAATGGCCACTACCTCATGGACTACCGGAAACACAACAGGGCACACTCTGACCCAGTAGGCAGGGGGAAAAGCACCATGGGAGAAGAGCCTACCAACTACCAACATCGTGAGACTGTAACACAAGCTAATGAAATCACGGAGCCCAATACCCTTCACCCACCACAATGCAATGCTGATGTGACCCTGTAGTGCACCTGAGAGCCACATCTGACACAGGGAAAGGCTGTGAAAGGATCGAACATATTCTGCTGTCATGGAGGTGGGTACGGAATTTGAGGCTGGCATACAGGCTGGGAAAAAAGTTTTTAAAGTGTTTTTTTTTTTGTTGGGGAGGGGGTTAGTGACCACTGGGGGAGTCTGGGGAGGTCATCCTCGATTCCCTCCAGTGGTCATCTGGTCAGTTGGGGCACTTTTTTGGGACTTGTTCGTGAAAAAAAGGGTCCAAAAAAAGTGACCCAAAATCGCGGTAAAAACGCCTTTTTTTTCGATTATCAGCTAAAGACGCCCATCTCTCGGCTGCTAACCACGCCCCAGTCCCGCCTCCGACACGCCCTCGTCAACTTTATTCGTTTCCGCGACGGAGTGCAGTTGGAAACGCCCAAAATCGGCTTTCGATTATTCCAATTTGGGCGCCTTTGCCAGAAAAACGCCCATCTCCCGATTTGGGTCGAAATATAGGCGTTTTTCTCTTTCGATTATAAGCAGGCTGGTCTACTATGGTCTCTATTACAGCCTCACTTTCGGGATGCCTTATCTTCCCTCTTTTCGTGATATCTTTGAAAGATACGCCGTGTTAATGCGTTAAGGTAGACTGGAAAGGTGAGGGAGACATGGAAGAGATGCCAGAACATGGGGGCCTCCTGTGGTACCTAGGTCAGCTGCTCTGTTTGCCCCCCCCACCCCCCACCCCCACACACACACAGAATAACACTGGCCATGACTGAACCTGAATGTCACTTGCCTTGAGCATGGGTTTCAAAGATGAGTCATTACATTCAAATTTAATCTAATTTGCTACCTCCTCTCCTGGTAGTCAGGTGTTCTCTGACTTCTGATCTCAGCATTGGCAACTCACCCCATCTGCCAGGTTTGCCTTCATAATGTATGGAGCATGGATGTTAAGCCGTGAAGAAAAGAGGACCGTGAATTCTCAATGTATGTACATTGCATTTGGAATCTAAACCTAAACGTAGCTGCCTGGTTTAAAGCAGCAGGTACAAACATAAATGATAGTATTCTAGTTATTTACGCTTGTAAATGGCCATTTACATCCTCATATCACCTCTTTTACAATACCAACTTGTGGAAAATTATGCACCATTTTGATAGTGCATACTTTGTTGGTGGGTGTGCATAGAGGCAGAGTATGGGCAGAATGTGCAAATATTCACATAAATTATAATATTTTATCATTTATACGTGTTCCAACTAATATCTAGGGGCAGGCATTTACAGTAGGTATGGTGCTGGTATAAGAAATTGCACCATACTTATAAGTTTTAACGATAGCAAGATCCTTCTCTCCGCGTATCTTTTTAGATGGCGGAAAGACTTCAGAAACTCTACTTTCATTATAAATAATCAATACTTGTAAATAGCAGACCTCCTATGTATGTTTTATTGTTGTCTGTAGTGTGTTTTCACTGTTTTTCAAACAATAAATCTGCACTTATCTGGACTGGGTTGTAGCTTCTTCAGCCCAGCCCAGATAAGTGCAGATCAGAGGTGAAAGATGAAACCTAAGACACTGGGCGGAAAATCCATTTTATAGTCATGGGTGTGTGTGTGTGTGGGGGGAGGGGGGGTTCTGCTACCACAAAAGCCTTCCCACTGATTACAGTGAAAACTCCCAATGTTCTACCAGCTTCTTGAGCTTTCTGTCCCTTTCTGGAAGATACTAGCACCCTCAGAGAGTTCAACCAGAGCACACAGACCTCCTGACTGCAGGAAATGTCCATCAGATACACTAGTGAGAGCATTGAGGATTCAGTAACATCCCGTATTGCTGAATTCCTCAGTCTGTTACAAGTATTTACATGGTTGGTGTAGTCGCTGGTCACATAAATGCTTAAGTGCTAATGCTAGCGGCTGCCATCTTGGCCTGTGTCTTGTGAGGAAAGTTTTCAAAGTAACTTGCCCAGGTAACTAAATAGTTAGCTAGGGAAATTCCCCAATCCAAAAATTGCCCTGTCATCATGGGTCAAAAAATTTCAGCTGCTTTTAAACAGGTTGAAGCCAAAGGTGGGTGGAAGGTAAAGTACAGAAAGAGATTTCATTTTGTATTCTTCTGCACCTGCTCTGCAATGTCTGTGAGAAGTCCCCATCAGCTTTGAATTTTTTAATGAAAACTCAGTAGAGTATAATCAGAGTTTTCCTTCTCTTTCACTTTGGTTAATGACACCATACATCTCTTCATATATTATTGTGCTGCGACATCAATGAATTCCAAGGAAACAAAGACACATTGAAAGACCATTGGTGTGCTGGAGCCAGCTCGTACCGGCTTGTGAGAGCCGTTTATTAAGTTTTTAAGAATTTTGGATCCGGTTGTTAAAGTAGGCCCCCTGTGGCTACTTTAATAACCAGCTCCTAAAGTTTGGGATCGTGCCCCCTCCTGAACTCCCTTTTACTTTGCTGGCGGGGATGATGAGCCCTGCCAGCCAAATAAATGGACTGCTGCCACTCCCTGCTGCTGGTTTCCGCATGCCATGCCAAGACTAATCGCACAAGTCCGGGCATACTGCTCAGAGCTGGAAACAAGCAGTGAGGAGCAGCAGCTGTCCATTTATTTGGCTGGTGTGGCTCGGCATCCCTACCAGCAAAGGTGTACCTAGTGTGCCTGCATTGGGAGAGGAATGCATTGCCCCTCCCAGTTTACCCCTGGGTCTCTCTCCCCCCCCCCCCCCCCCCAAATTGCAGGGCTGGTTATGCTCGGGGAGAGATCCCATTGTTAAAAAATTACCAGCACACCACTGATTAAGACCCCTAGCTGGATCCAATACATGGATTTTATTAGACATGCTTGAAGAGGTTATGAATAGTGGTACCTGTGAATACATTTCAGCAAGCTATGGACTTTATAGATGGTGCTTATACACTTAACTATTATTACTGACAGCAGCCACTTCTGCAGAATTGTAGATCACATGCTGTAAAATGTATGTGTGGCACCATGACCATTTTTGGTATATTTCACCAGTCTGAAAATAATTTTATAACAGGTAGCTTAGTTTGAGAGGTCAAGCAGGTGCCTATTTTATAAAGACAGAAAGGTGGTTATTTTAGAAGCTCTATTCATGTTTTTTGACATCTGAAACCCAGGATTTAGACATCCTTATCGCATGGACTTCCAAATCTCAATTTTTTAAAGCCAGAATACAGATGTCTAAAACTGCAGTATGTCTATATAGCAAGGGGGCATGGTCTGGCATGTTTTGTGTAGGTCTAGGGAGGGGCCAAAATATGAATTTTTAACTCTGGTTGTAAAAGGGGAAGAGATGTCCATGTCCAAAAAGATGGACGTCCATATTTAGACCAGGAAATTGGCACATCCAGGATACAGAAAGTTGCTCCAGTTGAGCAATACATCTCTGATGGTATTTTCGAAATGAAAGATGCACATCCATCTTTTTTCGAAAATACAGGTTTCCCCACCCCTGGATTTTGCCATTGTGTAAAGACGTCCAAATCGCAACTTGGACGTTTCTTTCAAAAATACCCCTCCATTTTGCCATTTTATAATACAGAGGTTCCTTTGCTGCCACAGAGACATCCACATCCCTTGTTTTCAGGGCCGGTCTTAGCAAGTGCGGGGCCCTATGCAGACCAATTTGATGGGGCCCCATCCTAGCCCCGCCCCCACCCTAGCTCCAGGGCTGGCCACCCCTCCCTTTGAGCTCCTTGGCCATCCCCAGGGCTGGGCTCCCCAGCTCCCTTCCTCCCTCCCAGCTCCAAGGCCGGTCTCTCTCTCTCTCTCTCTCTCTCTCTCTCTCTCTCTCTCTCTCTCTCCCTCCAACCCACCCACCCAGCTCCAAGGCCCCCCTCCCTCCCTCCCTCCCACCCAGCTCCAAGGGAAAGAATGCTCAAAAACCATACATTTTATACATCGCAAAGACAGTACAACAGAACGCTGCTCAAAGAAAGCCAGAAAAAAAAAAACAGATTACAAAATAAAAGCAGATTGTAAAATAAAACTTACTGTGTTAAAGTCTCTCAGTGTCTACTCACTCTCAATTTCAGTATCGCTACAGCGGCAAATGAAAAAAAGTTACCTCAACGTCGGGTTAAAGCGGCCGGAACTGGTAACAGCAGAAGTGAAAAGAGTGCGAGCTGCTCGGCGGCGCTTCAGGAGTCTTCCTTTCCCTCATTCAGCTCTGGTCCCGCCCTCGTGAACGAGGGAAAGGAAGACTCCCGAAACGCTGCCGAGCAGCTCGCACGCTTTTCACTGCTGCTGCTACCTGCCGGCCACTTTAACCCGACGTTGAGGTAACTTTTAAAATTCAGAGGGAGGGGGGGACTGGAGCTTAGGCGGTCAGGGCGGGGCGACTTCAGGTGCGCCGCGCGGGGCTCCCTTGATGCGAGTCCCTATGCGGTCGCCTCGCCCTAAGACCGGCCCTGCTTGTTTTGCACCATTCATAGTTTGGGCTATCACTAACTACACCCTCTCCAAAAGACATTACACAATGTAATACCCACAAGCAAGCCTTCTCCGGAGTAGCCCCCACACTCTGGAGTGCACTACCTGAAAGGCTCTGCTTAACACAAGACTATCTCTACTTCAGGAAGCAGGTGAAAGCTTGGCTCTTCAACCAGGCCTTTAATGGAAGAAGTAACTAACTTTTTAGTCTCATTCACACACACAGTGACCGACATGGTCTGCACATACTGCAGCAGGACATGTTTATCCACTCCTACCCTAGATGAGATAATATTTATCCATCTCTCTGACCTCATGTGCCACTTTCTTTAGTCACCTTACTTTCTAACTCTAACTACTCTCTTACTTATCTATATCTATATGTTCCATCTTTGCTTATACCCTTCACTGTCAATTAAAATGTTCTATTACGTATTGTGTTGACATTGTAAGTAGTATACTATAACATACTTTGTATTATTATTTGAATATTTTTACTGCTGTAATTGCCTATTGCTCATGTTTGATTTATTCTTACTGTACACCACCTTGAGTGAATTCCTTCAAAATGGCAATAAATAATAATAAATAAATAAATTTCAGTTTGTAAAATGGATGTTCACACTGGACATAGCCAGCACTTGGCTGTCCATTTCTCATCTATTTCTAAAATGCCCTTCATAGACATCCAAATGTCTTAATTAAAGTGCTGTACAAAAGCTTCAGAAATTGAGGTTATAATGTCACAGACATTTACACCAGCTGGTGTAAATATACACATGTACAATTCACGCTAACATATACATTGTGACTCCATCTGTGCTCTGCCCAAAACCTACCTCCAAACATGCCTTCACCAGAGTTGCATGAAAATAAGCGAATTCTTGTCATTGCGTGTACTTTTACATGGGGATAATTTTGTGAGAGCATTTTATGCCCATATACTTGCATGTACGTGTGATAAAGCCTTTATTAAATGTGACTGTCTGGAAAACTCATGAATAAAGTCACTAGAATTTAGTCATGTTTTCTCAGACACGGCCACAAATTACCCCCTTTTAGGACATAGAGTGGGATACACAAGGTCATCCTGCTTCCCTGAAGGTTGGCAGAATTCATTGTTCTCCCTAGTTGAAGTCTGATATGAATAAAATGATTACTTTTATAAAATAATAATGATAATAGTAATAATAATAATAATACTAATAATGTTGATTTCCGAGTCTGTTCTGCAGTAGAGTCTATGGGGGCTCATATAATTCTGTTGCAATGGAGCCTTGGCCTGTTGCTGTGAATATGAAGTAGGCCGAAATAGAATGCGTGTGAACTCTCAGCTCTGTCATATTAGCATCTCATTTGCACATGCTGTATATGGTCATAACTCCTTTTTATTTATGGAGACTTTTAAAGCGAATGGAAATGACAAAGAAAAACAACTCTTATTATGTTGTAGTATTGTCGCATTAATAGATAAGAAATGGATTTATCTTTCTTTCAGCTTGATATAGTTCCCTTTCATACATGTGATTTTTTTTTCAATGAGAATTTTTGTCTTTTTTTTTTTTTTTTTTTTAATGAAAGCAAAAAACTGATAGAAATATGATTCTGTGTCAGTTTTCCCCACACAGCTTGACCAAGGAATCTGTTTGCTGTGGAGGGGCATAATCGAACGAAAACGTCTATCTCCATGGGCGTTTATCTCCGAGAACGGGTCCGTGAAGGGGCCTCAAAACCCACTGCCCACAAGTCTACACCATTACTATAGCCCTAAGGGGTGAAGGGGGGCACCTACATGTGGGTACAGTGGGTTTGGGGCGTTGGATGACTAATAAGCATTAAGCAGCACAATTGTAACAGGTAGGGGGGGATGGGCCTGGGTCCACCTGCCTGAAGTCCACTGCACCCCCTAACAACTGCTCCAGGGACCTGCATACTGCTGCCAGGGAGGTGGGTATGACATTTGATGGTGAAAATAAAAAGTTGTGAAACATCATTTTTTTGTGGTGGGAGGAGGTTAGTGACCACTGGGGGAGTCAGGGGAGGTCATCCCCGATTCCCTCTGGGGGTAATCTGGTCATTTAGGGCACTTTTTGGGGCCTTATTCGTGAAAAAACAGGGTCCAGGAAAAGTGCCCTAAATTCTAGCTACAAACGCATACTTTTTTTCCATTATCGGCAAAAGGCGCCCATCTCTGTTCGGGTGATAACCATGCCCCAGTCCCGCCTTCACCACGCCTCCGACACGCCCCCATCAACTTTGTACGCTTCCGCGATGGAGTGCAGTTGAAAACGTCCAAGTTCGGCTTTCGATTATACCGCGTTATTCGTTTTTGTGAGATAAACGTCCATCTCCCGATTTAGGTCGGAACTTGGGCGTTTTTCTCGTTCGATTATAAGCAGGATAGTGTACCAGGACTGAACCTCCATAGCTCTGCTTTGAGCTCGCATTTCATAGTAATGATGACAGATAAAGACTAATTGGTCTCTTCCGTCTGTCTAGATTGAGATTTTCTCTTTTGTTTTCTACCACTGTGGATAGATAAGCATATACATTCTCATTTCCTGCACAAGAACTGGCTCACCTCACATCAGGCTTCTTATCCAATTCCCACCACAACTGTCCCAAGTATGTCCCTTGTTCAGCCTGTTACCCACACCAGCCCATTACCACCTTCCTCTGTGTTTTTAAAATCCTGTCTTGATTTACAGTAGCTTTCTGCCACCTTTGCTGTGGGCTACCGCAGGCATCAGCCACTTTTGTAGTAAAATGTATTTCTCATGTGTCCTTTATACTAATAGATTATACATCATAAATGGATGATCTTGCGCTTTTTCTCACCACAGTTAATTTTCTAAATCCTTGACCATTTTTTTCAAGTCTAGTAATACTCTTCTTATGCCATTTGGCATGTTGTAAGTTTTAGTATACACATACAGGCATATATTCATTTATATCTCTCAACATTGTTGTTAATAAAGATATTGAAAAGAAACAGTTCAAATATTAAGCCATTTGGGGACCCTTTGAATACTTTGCCTTCAGCAGAGTGAACTCCATGAACCACTATTCTCCTTCCATTCGCCCATTACTGAAAAAAGCGTGAGCTAAATTCAGATCCCTCACTTCTTTTTGCCCACTCCACTTTTATACAGAATGGTGCCAAAAGCCTTTCGGACATTTAGATAGTATCTCCTATACCTTTGTGTTCCACTGCTCGTGCCATTTCTTAAAAAACTTCAATCAAGCGTCACTAATTGGCTTTAATTAGAATTTACGTCCACAACTTTCCTGGCATATTGTATAACACGGTGTGTGTAAATTCTAATGCGCGCAGTCAAAAAGGGGGTGTGGAATGGGCAGGTTGTGGGCTTTTCATAAAACTATGTGCACTATTATAGAATACACCCGATCTGCGCCTAACTTAGGCGCAGTTATTTAGGCCTGGTTTTAGGTGGCCTAAATGGGTGTGCCTAAATTTTAGTCGCAAGAATGGCACATGCGCATATTCTTTAAACTATACCTAACTTTAGGTATAGTTTATAGAATCACACTAACCACATGGTTTTTCGGCACCAATTTTTAAGGTGCCATTTATAGAATTTGGCCCAAAGTGTACACTGTGCATAAGTGACAGTATTCTTATATTTATGTGTGCAATTGGTACTTAAATGTAGGCAACCTGTGATAGAATTTCCCTTTTTTATCTATTGATGACCCCTCTAAATTGCTTACCAAGAACAACTTATCTGCTATCCCAAAGCCTGTTCTTTCTCTTTTGGTTATGATTGTCTGATTATTTAAAATATGCTATACTGATCTTCAAACAAATATCAAAAAGGAGTACATAAGAATAAACTATTCATTATAAAAGTCAAAGATTTAAAAAAAAGCATGAGGACATACTGTAGCATCTATCCAAATGATCAACAACAACATCCCCCTCACAGTTCTTTTTCAAAAGCTTGAGGAAAACAATGGATTTTGAGAGCTTCTTTAATTTTAGAGGAGGAGATCTCCATTCAGAGATACTGTGGTAGTTCATTCTGTGGTGATGGTGGGAAGTAATCAAAAGAGACTGATGTGATCTAGTCTAACATTACCTGTGGTTAGTATTGGAGTGGAGGAGTGGCCTAGTGGTTAGGGTGGTGGACTTTGGTCCTGAGGAACTGAGTTCAATTCCCAGCACAGGCACCTCCTTGTGACTCTGGGCAAGTCACTTAACCCTCCATTGCCCCATGTAAGCCGCATTGAGCCTGCCATGAGTGGGAAAGCGCGGGGTACAAATGTAACAAAAAATAAAAATATTACCAGTCGATTTTGTTCTTACGAATGGAGTTCTCTCTTTGGAATGTAAGGAATTAAAAAGTCAAAGGGATAAGATGTCTTAGCTGAATTGAACACCCTATGAACTAACATCAATATTTTAAACTTAATCCTGTAGGAGACAGGTAACCAGTGATGTTCTATAGAAGTGGAGTGATGTGGTGAAATATTTTAGAATATAAAATGAGTTTGGAGTTATTTCAAAGAAGATAGCTGCACATATCCCACTGCAAAATCTAGGATAGGATTTTTAAAATGAATGTAATAAAAAATCACTTAAGCATGGGAAACTAAACAAATAAAAGTGTTTGGCCTGCACAACCCAGAAGTTATACATTTACCATAAATATATAACTTTCTTATGCATGGATTTTCAGCCTCTGATAGTGGTTGGCTGAAAATCTATAACTGTCCCACACCACTGTCCATCTAGTGAGTGAGGAAGGGAGGAGATGGTGAATCAGTAGCTGCGGCAAGCAGATAACTTCCTCTGACTTCCTGCCTCTATCATCTGCCTAGTGTCTGTTGTTTTCTCAAGCTAATGATCCAGTTCCTGCTCCAGTCTGCTAGCCTGGGAATGAGAAGGCTTCAACTCCCAAAGCCTCTTGTACCTGGGAGTGAACTCAATAAATAGTACCCAAAGATCATGTTCATGTTCATTTTATTAGATATACCGCCTATTTAGAAATAGTCTAAGTAGTGTATGTAGGACTGGCACAAGAAGGGCTAAGAAAATTTGGTGCTGGAAAGATCTACACTAAGAGGCTGTTCAGCAAAGGGTGATCGCTGTTTGCTGAATAGCATCTTAGTGTGGATCGCATGACTAATGTTTATTTATTAGGATTTATTTACTACCTTTTTGAAAGTGTTGAGTGTTAGATTTATACATGCTGAAACCTGGTGTAATGCCAGTGCCCAACCTAGGCATATGCATATGACACTATTCTATAACATTGTGCCTAATTTCTGGGATTGCCCCCCTGATCCACCCATACTCCTCCCGTAACTACAACCCTTTTGAGTTGCGTACCAAAAACTTTAAGTGCGGATGTTATAGAATAGCGACTAGGCCAGATGCATGTGCAGATCAAAAGTGATGCCAATTAACTCCAATCGCTCATTGTTGACACCTTGTTCACTCATATCACCCCTCTCCTCAAGTCACTTCACTGGCTTCCGATCAGGTACTGCATCCAGTTCAAGCTTCTCCTACTAACCTACAAATGCACTCAATCTGCAGCCCCTCATTACCTCCCTACCCTTATCTCCCTTACGCTCCTACCTGAAACCTCCGCTCGCAGGACAAATCCCTCCTCTCTGCACCCTTCTCCAACACCGCCAATTCCAGGCTCCACCCTTTCTGCCTCGCCTCTCCCTATGCTTGGAATAAACTTCCTGAGCCCATACGCCAAGCCCCCTCCCTGCCCATTTTCAAATCCTTGCTCAAAACCCACCTCTTCAATGTCGCCTTCGGCACCTAACCATTATACCTCTATTCAGGAAATCTAGACTGCCCCAATTTGATTGACTGCACTTTTTGCCCTTTAGATTGTAAGCTCCTTTGAGCATGGACTGTCCTTCTTTGTTAAACTGTACAGCGCTGCGTAACCCTAGTAGCACTTTAGAATTGTTAAGTAGTAGTAGTAGTAATTTGCGCACACATTTGGCTGGCACACCCAATTTTAGGCAATCTATATAGAATCTGGGGGCTGGTGCCTATGTCTGAATGTAGCTTGTTTTAATGTTCCAATAAGAAAGAAAGTGCTGTCTAATGTGGGGTAAGCTGAAAGTAGAGCAAGCAATTTGTTTGCAGGAGATTCATTTTACAGAGTTGGAACATGTCAATCTGAAATGTAAATGGGTCTCACAAGTACTTTTTGCCTCAGGCATTGACAAAAGCTATGGAATAGCAATTTTATTACATCAAAGGGAAGCATTTCAATTGGAAAAATCACTTGTTGGCCCCTAGGGTAGATTTGTGATGATTTGGGGCAAACTGTATAAGAGATCAACAATACTGGCTTCTACATATACACCTAACAATTACTCTACTCTGCAGAAATGGTTTCCAAAATTATATCTCTGGGATAATAACTAATCATCATAGGTTGTAACCCACATTGGGTGGTCCTTTGGTGGATCAGAATGGTGATAGATAACAACTGTAATTAGATTAGATTAGGAAACTTAAAGAAGGGGATTTTATAACAAGGCACCTATTAAAACATTTGAAAATGTACCTATTCAATAAAGGGAGATAAACCAATGATAACAAACCTTAACATACAGGGGAGAACTGTGAAAACACACCAATCCCAAAACTCTGTGATCTAGAAATCGTGAATAGGGACCATCAGAAACTAGCATTTAGTAATGCTGGTTTTAACATATTTTTTATGTGCAGTAAGATGCAATTGTTAAGAGCAGATGTGTTCAATTATAACTTTAATAATTCAAGGCACAGCTAAAGTATTTATCACCAGCAATTTTAGGAATCTGTTTTAATGGAGTGCAAGAAAAGGCATTCCTGTTTTTATGCAGATGATATTTTTCTTCTATGTCCAGCATTAGAAACCATAAGACCATAAAACTATTAAACAGAAATATTTCTTTAGTAGATTCATAGGGTAAGAATAATTTTCTAAAATTGAATAGACAGAAAACAAAATTTGTTTGGTTTGGCGATTTTGAGTCGATTCCACAGAAGAGTGTTATACTGGATATAGGAGAAATTTTGCAGATAGAAAATAAATCAAAAGTTTTAGGTGTGATTCTTGATTCTTTGATGACATTAGAGGATCAGGTTAATGTTCTGACAAAAAAAATTGTTTCTTCTAGTTACGACTGTTCACTGTTGAAGGCTGTTCAGTCTTCAACATTTTAGAAGTGTTGCTCAAGCAGTACTTTTGCCTTATTTGGATTACTGCAATTCATTATATGGGAGAATTTCTGTAAAGTTGTTAAAAAAGTTACAGTTGCTCCAAAATACTGTGGCCAGATTTTTAGAGTGAATAAGTTTGAAAAAGCTTCTCTTTTATTAAGGAGTCTTCATTAGCTGCCAGTATATTCCAGAACAGAATTCAAGATAGTTTGCATGACTAAGACTTATAAATCACTGACAGGCTGAAACTCAGACAGATTAGCAAACTATTGTGTACATCTTAATAATTATATTGACTCCTGTTCTGTACAAAATTTTACTTTGGCTTTTCCAAATTTTAGAGGGGTTAGATTGAAAAAAATATTTAGAACATTCTTCTAGGTATTTAAGTCCAAAAATTTGGAATAGTTTTCCCATTCAAATTAAAAGTTCTACCTCTTACTTGCTGTTTTATAAAAATTTAAAAAACTTATTTATTTTCTGTAAATGATATGGAGTAGTTTCATGTATATTTTTTGGTGTAAGCTGTAATTCACTCCATTTATGAGAGGTCTTTTTTTATTGTAATCCATGTTGAATCCTAACAGAAAAATGTGGAATATAAGACATTTTGTAGTACAGAATTGTGCTATATTGCCTCATAAGTTTTAAGAAAATGGCTTCAGGAGTTAATGTGCAGATATCTCCAGCTACCTTCTGCTGAGAATCAGGAATTTTCTAATGCAGTGTCCTTGTTTCCCACACCTCCAAAATCCTGTGGGAACCCAGCAGGATTTTAAAGAACCCTATGCTTGTGTCATCATCTTGTCAACCAATTTTATAGCTTGCAGTGTTCACTCTGAGGGGGTCTCTTACAAAGGCACGGTAGCATTTTTAGTGCACACTAAAGATTAGCACATGCTAAATGCTAGAGGTGTCCATAGAAATATATTTCTTCTTAAATGGTCTAAAAGTCAGCAAAGGTAGCTCTGTATATAGATAATATTAGACCCAGCCTTTGAATTATTCAATCAATTTGTAACAAAATTCAAATCCAAACTTCACTTTATATTCCAACCATATGAAACTTTATTCATTATCGTCCAAACACATTCTAAGATTTGTAACTTGCTGCTTTGTATTCTTCAGTTTGTAACTTCATACTGATTACCCCTATATCACCGTTCCCAAAATATCTTCTCATTTTAATTGAAAACACTTGAGTGTCTTTATACACCAAATTTCTTAAAGTGCAATAAATGGACACCTTCACCACACACATGCGGCATGTTTCACCAATTGCTGCTTCAGGGTGTGGTCCGAATTCTAACTCTGTATGTAGCAGTGTCTCCACTGCATCAGTGTCTGTCATGTTCAAGTGTTTTCAATGTGCCCCCTCACCTCGGGCTCTCCCTCCTGCCGAAGTCTGGCTATGCCCCTGGGCTAAAAGTATCAGAGGCTGTGGGTGCTGCAAGGAGTTTATGTCCTAACAGAGAAAACATTTCCAAAGATGGTCAGGAGATTCCATTAAATACTCAATTTTATTTTGAATTGCAAATTTATCATCAGCATTATGCATGCAAAACATTGCATCAATTGTTAAAGGATATTTAGGCACCCCAGGCAAAACTTCAGTCCCCCCCCCCCCCCCAATTGATTATCAAGGTCTTAGTCCATCTACCTCTGAGATTGTAGTAATTAAACACAACAATCCTGATTACCCCTATATCACCTTTCCCAGAACAATCATGTGCAAAATGAATATCATACATTGGTTTGCACATATTTACATATGCAGGGCAATTTCCAAAGTCTTTTAGCCAGGTAAATTGGCTATTTGTATATTATCCATCCTCCCTGCTAGTAAAAAGTACATGCAGATGGTACTTTGCATTTGTGGAGCTGTCATAACCTATTGTTGTGCCATGAATACAGATATTCCTTGCTGCTCCTCAGAAGCTGCCACCCTGGGCAACTGCCTAGTTTCCCAAGTGTTAAAGCGAGCTCTGAAATTATTAAAAAATTTGAAAATAATGAAGAATTAGATGAAGTTTCTGCTATCAACGCAGGGGAGAACACAGGGGAGAATAGTCTAGATAAAGATGGTTCATGCACTAAATTTATTTAATAACTTGTAAATGCTCCCCTTGATGATAAAGGGGTTATTTTATAAAACTGCGGTAAAAGGGGACTCATGGTGGCGTTGCAGCATGGGTTTGCCATGCGCCAAGGCCCCTTTTTACCACAGTGGGTAAAAGTTTTTTTTCAAAGGGGAAGTAAATGGCTATGTGCTAACTCAGCACATTGGTACACAGCCATTTACTCCCAGAGCTCTTACTGCCTCTAGGAAGTGATATGGGCTCCTACGGAAGTGATATGGGCTCTTACGCTAACCCAGCGGTAACCGGAAACTCCTTTAAGTGTACATTAGCAAGAAAGTCTACATTAAATTAAGGATTTAAGATTTGTGGTTTATTGCAAGTTCAATGCAGTGAGAAGGATCTTTGGTGGATAAACTTTTATATAAAGAACAAAAGGTTTGTATTTCTATAGAACGCTACTCAACTGAGAGGGCTCAACAGCGAAATTGAATGGCAGTGATTTCAGTGTACTGATCAATTATGATAATTGAACCAAGAGACATTTAAATCCAGCGCTCTGTGACGTGTGCCAGACAATAATTTTTATTTTCCTGCGCGCGGCAGAAACTGGGCAGTTATCGTCATTCTAACTGTGTAGACGATTACCGCACAGTTGCTGTGCTAAGTCAATGGGTGGTGGTAAGGTCTCAGACCCACAATGGACGTGCGCCAATTTTTATTTTGCCACATGTCCATTTTCAGCAAAATTTTAAAAAGGCCTTTTTTACAGGCATGCTGAAAAGTGGATCTGCACGTACCCAAAACACACACCTACACTAGTGCAGCCCATTTTCAGAGCACCTTAGTAAATGGACCCCATAATGAGCAAAGTGGGTTTGAGGAAGAATGGATGCACACTGATTCACCTGCAGACATTGAATCCATAAATTCTGGAACAGCAAGAGGTTTTTTTACCCAGACATCAAGATTGGAACTTGTAGAAAAGTACTAATACGGTTGTGCATTTGTGAAGCTGTTTCAGTTCAAGTTTAACTTGGCACGCTGAATGCACTATGATGGTTCAATCAGTCCAACCACTTGCCACTATGGTTCTATCTGCATGAATTGAGCACATTCATATCACTATTTTATATTTGTGTGGTTTTGGATTATATGATTACTGTTCTGTTAGAGGTAATAGTTAAAATTTAATGCCAAGAAATGCAGAGTGATGCACTTGTGGTGCTGAAATACAAAAGAGTTGTACCAGATAGGAGGGGAGAGATTGGTAAACTGGGCTCAGGAGAGGGACCTTGGAGTCATGGTATCTGAGGCTCTCAATGTGAGGAAACAATGTGACAACTCGCTGGCCGCAGCCAGAAGGATGCTAGGCTGCATAGAGAGGGGTATAACCAGCAGAAGAAAGGAGGTGTTGATGCCCCAGTACAAGTTGTTGATGAGCCCACATTTGGAGTATTGTGTTCAGTTTTGGAGGCCATATCTTGCTAAGGATCTAAAAAGACTTGAAGCGGTTCAAAGAAAAATGACAAAAATGGTATGGGGTTTGTGTAGCAAGACGTACAAGGACAGACTTGATGACCTGAACATGTAATACCCTGGAGGAAAGGAGAAGCAGAGGTGATATGATACAAATGTCAAAATATTTGAAAAGTATTAATCCGCAAACAAACCTTTTCCAGAGACAGGAAGATGGTAGAACTAGAGGACATGAATTGAGGTTGAAGGGGATATGACTCAGGAATAATGTTAGGAAGTATTTTTTCACTGAGAAGGTGGGGACTTCATCCTATACTGCCAATAGCAATGGTAAGAAAGCTGAGCTAGCTCCAATGCCTACATAAGAAGGTTGCCATGAAGGAAATAGAATGGTGTTCAGCATCACTATTCCAGGACAGGAGGCAGGCAGCATCAAAATTGGTGACATGTTCTTTGATCCAACTCTCTGGTTACTCAGTCAAGGAAAATAAATTCATCTTACTGGCCCTGGATGACCAGTCTCTGCTGCAGTTGAGAATGTAGGGATTAAGCAGCTATTGCATCTCTTAGCTAATTCCAAAGTGCTCTTCTGGACAACTTTTAGTAGGTAGGTGATACTCCTTGTTATAATCAGTACCATTCCTGGCTGCAGGCACAGCTGGCTAAGGCAGAGGGTAGCAGCATGTACTTCACCAGTAACATCTGAAAAACTCAGAATGCTACACATTTACTACCTCTCCCTGATGGCATAGTGGTGGCAGCTGGATAAGGCATGGGTAGCCTGTAGGTATATATTGGTATTGAAAGACCCCTGGGGCATCAGGATTGGACAAACATGTCTCAGGTGATAGAAATCCAAAGTCCTTCAATGATTCCATGAAGGAATTGGATTCAAGGAGGGCCACTTTGGGCAATATCATCTTGACTGTGGATAATACACTAGAGACAAATTTAGAGGTTTTTTTTTTAGCAATAAAGGGATTGATATCAGAGATGGTGGTGTTAGTGGATTCTTGTTGGAAAAGTGTTGAAGCCTCTCACCAAGGAAGATGCTTACATACTAGCCTTTGTGGGTAAGTTATGAGTAAGGTGGAAGAAAGTGCACATTGGAGGCAGAGAGGCAGTAGGAATGCATCAGTGGAAAAAGTAGGCCCCAGGAAACTATTTGCACCTTGTTAGCTATCACCTCCTCCCACACCTTTATTTGTCAGCCCCATCTGGGCACCAGAGATCAGTCTTTGTTAACATAGACCCTAGCTGTACTGGTAAATGGCAGAGACCCACATCAGCCTGCTCCTTCTGAGACACTGCATTCATTTCTGTGTTGTGGTACCTTACAGAGCTCATCAGTCATGACCACAAATTGGTTGGGATACTGGACACACAGGTCTGTAGTCTTGCAAGACCTAATCAAGGTAATGTAGAATTTCCTTTCCTTCACCAATTTGTCCAGTGAATGAATATTCTCAATAGCAGGGACTATTGTAAGAGGGAGGGATACAGATAAAGTGGGAGGGTGGAGTGTGAGAGGGAGATGATTTTGCTGCATAGGTGAGGGGGGGGGGGGGGTAGAGGGAATAGATGCTAATAAACTGGTGAAACAGAGAGGGGAAGGTGTACTGGTCAATGGTTTGGAGTAAAAATAGAAAAAGGAATGGATATTGCTAAGAAAGAGGATGCTGTTGTGCTTGGAGAGAGAACTTGTAGGATACTAAGCAGGAAGTGGTGCAAGATCAGCGCTGACCCCAAGCAGATGCTGAAAGCATGCAACCCTTGAAAGGTGCAAGATAATGATGTCCCATGTAGTCTGTACAGGGTGTGACCCCATGATGCTGCTTGGCTGGAGGAGACAAAAACGGGGGGGGGGGGGGGAAGTTAGGCAAAAGTGGAGGGGGAGAAATGGATATTTAGGATACTGAGTGGGAGAAGAAAGATGCTATGCAACAGGTGCCACTGCTGCAGAAAGAGTGAGCATTGTGCTGAAGCTGCCAACACCAAATGGCAATACATTTTCATTGTTGTACAGGACACAGATTAGTCTAGAGATGGTACTGCACTTTTTTCCCATTTAAAAATGATGTAGATAAACATCTTTGATAATCTAAAAACACTTAGGTATTATTTATTTATTCAATAGACATTCGTATTATGCAGATCTAAGGCAAACTTTATCTTGGTTGACAAAAGAATCAACAGAAAATCAATAAATATATAAAAAATATAAACAGAATAAAACAATGACAACAAATGAGACAAAAATAAATAATCCCTTTAACTCCACAAACATCCTAACTAAACATGAAAAAGGAAACACAGAAATAAAAACAGCAGATAAAACCATATAGCATATTCCAGTGAACCCATCTACACCAACTAATAAGCTCTACAATCCCTTCCTCTTCCTCGGTGTTTGTCTTATGCTTTCATGAATTCAAATACAGTTCTCATCTGAACCACCTGTGCTGGGAGGTTATTTTACACATTGACTACCCATTCCCTAAAGAAATTTAGCTTACTCCTGAGTCTAATCACTTTAATCTTCATCCTATGCCCTCTCATTCCAGAGATCTTTCCATATGAGGTATTTAAATGTCTCTGTCATGTCTGTCCTCTCTTGCCTTTCTTCCAACATATACATATGAGATCTTTAAGTCAGTCCAAGACTAATGACCAATTTAGTAGCCACCCTCTGGACCAACTCCATCTTGTATATAACCTTTTGAAGTTGCAGAATCCAAATCAGTAGAGAGTACTCCAAATAAGGTCTTACCAGAAACTTTTACAAAGACAGTATTATCTCCTTTCTCCTGCTGGCCTTTCCTGTCCCTATGGTACCTAAGCATCTTTATAGTTTTTTGCCATTGCAAGAGAGGACAGACATTTATTTATTTTTTTATTTATTGCATTTGTATCCCACATTTTCCCACCTATTTGCAGGCTCAATGTGGCTTACAGAATTTGGTTATGACATAATCATTCCATGATATTAGACACAATTTTAAATACCTCATATATACACAGGAGGCAAGCCTTTTCTACCTGTTGGGCCACCTTAAGATAATCAGCTACAATCACCCATAGATCTCACTCTTCTTTCATACAGAGAAGTATTTCACCCCCTTTACAGTTCCATTTCCTTGGGATTTTGCAACTCAAATATATGACCCTTCATTTTTAGCATTAAATTATAACTACTAAATTTTAGACTATTCTTCAGCTTTTGTTAGATTCCTCCTTATGCTCTATAATCCTTCCAGAGTGCCTACCTTATTGCAGATTTTGGTATATTCCACAAAGAAGTCAATTTTACCCAACAACCCTTCTGCAGTATCAAAGCATGGACCAAAAACTGATCCCTGCAGAATGACACCAGTAAGTCCCTTACCTTCAGAATGAACTCCATTTACAATTACCCCACCTAACTAGTTTCTAAACCAGTCAGTCACTTTAGGGCCCATACTAAGGGCACTCAGTTTATTTGTAAGTCACCCATGTGGAACTGTGTTAAAGACTTTGCTGAAATCTAAGGACACCAGTGCTCTCCCTCAATCCAGTCAAAGAAATTAATCAAATTAGTCTATCCTTTAACTTCTTCTGGAAAGTTCTTTTCCTCCTTTAACTCTTGGGGGCCGGTCATTCCACCTGTTTGGTCCTATGCACTTTTCCTTCTGTACAGCAAGATGGAGAACGAGGACTGGGTATGGACCTAGAAGACTCCTTCACTAGAGCCAAAATAAGTAATATGCAGGTCTCAATAAGCAATAGTCAGTCTTGCAATTTAGGATGGTGAGAATATATGGCAGTTGCTAGCGGATCACTACTCAAGAGGTTCATATAACAAGGTTCATGGATCACTAATTTTTAAATTGCTCATCCCTACCTAAGACACTATCCTGCTTATAATCGAACGAGAATAACGCCCAAGTTCCGACCTAAATCGGGAGATGGGCGTTTATCTCACAAAAACGAATAACGCGGTATAATCAAAAGCCGAATTTGGGTCGCTTTCAACTGCACTCCGTCGCGGATGCGGACAAAGTGGACGGGGGCGTGTCGAAGGCGTGTCGAAGGAGGAACTGGGGCGTGGTTATCGGGCGAACAGAGATGGGCGCCCTTCGCCGATAATGGAACAGTTTTGAGCTAGAATTTAGGACACTTTTCCTGGACCCTGTTTTTTTACGAATAAGGCCCCCAAAAGTGCCCTAAATTACCAGATGACCCCCAGAGGGAGTCGGGGATGACCTCCCCTGACTCCCCCAGTGGTCACTAACCCCCTCCCACCACAACAAATGATGTTTCACAACTTTTTACTTTCACCCTCAAATGTCATACCCTCCTCCCAAGCAGCAGTATGCAGGTCCCTGGAGCAGTTGTTAGGGGGTGCAGTGGACGTCAGGCAGGTGGACCCAGGCCCATCCCCCCCCCTACCTGTTACAATTGTGCTGCTTAATGCTATTAGTCGTCCAACCCCCCCCAAACCCACTGTACCCACATGTAGGTGCCCCCCTTCACCTCTTAGGGCTATAGTAATGATGTAGACTTGTGGGCAGTGGGTTTTGAGGGGGATTTGGGGGGCTCAACACCCAAGGGAAGGGTGCTATGCACCTGGGAGCTCTTTTACCTTTTATTTGTTTTTTGTAAAAGTGCCCCCTAGGGTGCCCGGTTGGTGTCCTGCCATGTGAGGGGGACCAGTGCACTATGAATCCTGGCCCCTCCCACGAACAAATGCCTTGGATTTATTCGTTTTTGAGCTGGGCGATTTCATTTTCCATTATCGCTGAAAAGCAAAATCGCCCAGCTCACACCTTGACGAATAAAACATGGGCGTCTTTTTCTTTTAAAAAATACGATCCGCCCCGCCCCTTCACGGACCCGTTCTCGGAGATTAACGCCCATGGAGATAGGCGTTTCTGTTCCATTATGCCCCTCCATGTTCTCTGCTTTGTCAATATAAATTGAAGTGATGGAGAGCATGACACAGACAAAACCACACAAGGTTATTGCATCAAGAAAGAAAGCTGGGATATGGAAACCTACTGCTATATATAATTTCTAAAGTGTTATCAAGTATACACAGTGCTCTACAGTTACATAGGGGGCATTTCTACAATAGACACCTCCATTTAGGCACTCTGAGGACATGCAGTGGGAGCCTACACTATAATGGCATCTGAGAACCCAGATTCCATTATAGAATACTAGCATAACCCAGTATTGATGCACCTAAAGTTTACATGGCCGCAGTTACACTAACCATAGACATGGCATAACCGTGGGCATGTGAATGCAGCAAGGGCACCTGTAACTTACAGTATTCTATAAGTTATGTGCATGGGTGGGAGCCCTTCTCATGTCCTGCCCATGCTTTGCCCATGTGTACACCCCCTTGCACTTAAGCACTCCACTGCAGAATAGCCCTTAGGCATCTTGCTGGCATTTTCACAGGTAATTGTACACCTATGCATATAAGTGCTAGTATTCTGTACATGTACATTTATATGCAGGGGGTGTTGCAATACCATGAGTGAGGGCAGGCTGGGGGCCCGGATAAAGTGACACCACATAGCAAGTTAGGATGAGCAAAATTAATGTTTATTAAAGGTGTTGGGAAAGGGGGTCCTGTTCATTTCTCAGGGGAAGAAGAAGTCCAAATGCAAAACCAGTCTCTGAACAGAAGAATGTTCTCCGTGGCCTACTCCTGCAGGTCCACTGCGTGCACTACAGACTTATGGTAAGGCAATGCTTTCTCTTGACTCTGGCCTGGTTCCCAGAGTTATCAGTACAGTTCTTAGTACTTCACCAGCCAGCAGCTCAGGCCGGATCCAACATGCAAATTTACAGGGTCCAATTTTCACTTGGCCTACCTCACTGTTGTGGTTCCTTTCCACAGGTACATGATGGGGTGTATGCAGTAGGTCTTCACTCCTTCCCTCTGGGTCCTCTAAACCCCACTCTGACCCTGCCTTTTATAGTTTTTTGTTTTGGACCCACCCCTCCCGTCTACAGGCATTTGTAGAGGCACTGTTGGGGCAGTGTTCTGTATACCCCCTCACAGGCATGTAAATGTTGCCACCTAGATTATAGAATTGCCCTTTTCAGAGACAATTCCTACTCCATATAATCTACTCAAGACAAGGTAATCAAGAGACTCTTGAAGAATGTATTACAGTGAAGTGGTCAAGATGTGAAAAGCAACCTCCAAAAGGTGAGTTTTTAATCTGGATTTGAATATGGCCAGAGAAGGAGCATGAAACAAAACACAGCTAACTCAACAACAAAAGGCACATTCAATCCCCAAAGAAAATACATAAATGGAAATAACATGACAAAATATGTGAACTTTATTTGTAAAAATTGGCCTCAAAAGACTAATAGCTTGAATTACTAATATATGCTACCATGTTACTGCGCTCTAATGCCGTTAGCATGAATTATTAGTTAATAAACAAAACTGAAATGAATAAAGTGGACTAACACGGCAGCCATATAACTTTATCCAATTACTAGGTCTCATTGCATGAAAAGGGACCTGTGGTAAAATAATGCATACTAATGCAGTAGCTAACATTCTTAACTCTAGCTATAAATGAAGTGCAGACGCATGCTTGCTGTGCCATAAACTATCAGAGTGGTTTGTCAGCTTTTGCATTTTTGTTTGAACGCCTCCATCCAAATACAGAGGCTTGTTCAGTATGATACCATCCCAGCAGAAAACTGTAAGCCTTCCCTAGAATTTTAAAAAGTGCTGCTTCACTTCTTAAAATGGGAACATATTTAAAATAATTTTTGTTTTCTATGTGCAATTTCTTTGGGAGTCAATGAAGGTGATGTCTGAGAGGACTTGAAAGTGCAAGTTTTCGCTGTCTTATTCCACTAGTGCATCTCAGTCCTGTTCTGATCCAATAAGTCTCCCCCAAACTAAAAGGGGATAACTTATCTGTTCAATCTGTGGCTCTTTATTGAGGATGCTAATTAATGTTTCTTTATGATGATGATTTAATAAAATGCACATGTGAACAAGATTTAGGCCAGGCTTGTTCAAGTTCAGTCCTCGAAAGCTGCAAGCAGTGCAATGCAGTGGCGTAGGAAGGGGAGGCAGTGGGGCGGTCCGCCCCGGGTGCATGCCGCTGGGGGGTGTTGGCGCCTCGCTGGTTCCTTGCTCTCTCTGCCCCGGAACAGGTTATTTCCTGTTCCGGGGCAGAGAGAGCAGGGAACCAGCGAGGCGCCGACACCCCCTAGCGGCGTGCACTTGGCGGATTGGCTCTCCCGCCCGCCCCTCACCGCCTTCCAGGTATGTTCTCTGGGGGAGGGGGGTTGCGCTCCGGAGGGGGGAGGGTGCGGCGCGCTGCACCTGGGGGAGGGGGCGCAGCGGCGACCCGCCCCGGGTGTCAGCTGCCCTCGCGTCGCCACTGCCCTAATGAATATGCCTGAGAGAGATCTGCATACAATAGATGTAGTGGGCATGCAAATCTTCCTCAGGCATATTCATTAGGAATATCCTGAAAACCTGGCCTGTTTGAGGCCCTCAAGGACTGAAAGTGAACAAGCTTGTTTTAGATAATCTGCTTATTTCACATGGGTTGCACTGAATGAATATCAGTTGATAACACCATTTTTGGCCATTGTGTATCATTATTGTTAGGAGTCATTACCCAATGATTTTGGATCACTGTGTGTGACGGGGTCAAAAAAGCAAAGGGAATGTTAGAAATCATTCGGAAAGGAATGGAGAATATTAGAATACTCTATATTAATGCAGAGTATAACAACATATTGAGTATTGTCTGAAGATTTGTCACTGTATATGAAAAAAACATAGAGCAGGACTAGAAAAGGTATAGAAAATGGTAACCAAAATGATAAAGGGAAGGAACTGTGAGGTTCTGCCACCATCCTGTGGGTGGCTCTCTTTCTAAGAGGACTTGTAATGGAGTGAATTCCTGCTTCCCACCAGCAGGTATTAGTATGCTTTTCTAGGTTAGTTTGATCACTCCCACTTCTCTATGATTCCCACTTCCATCTGGAGGGGGAGGGCACCTTGTCTAAGTCATTTCCTATTCTGATATATTTAGACCTCTTCTGCCTCCTTTGCTAGAGTTTCGCCCTCCACTGCTCTGCTTCTGTGTTTCTTGAACCTGATGAGATTCTGCTATACTTCAAACCCATTTCCCTTCTGTGATCTTGTTGTTCTTCATATCTAGACTCCTTACTGTATTCGTGGTGCGGGTCTTTCTGTATTATGCATGTGTAAAAGAGACATGGTATTCTGTTAGCATTGAATGTCTGTGTAGGATCAATCTACACTAAGTTGGTTTATTTAGTTTTACCGATGTTCTAGCACCCACTGTAATGTTTATTGTGCTGCCTTTTCCTAGGTAGGCTCTTGTGTCACTCATGGAAGTCAGTGTTATTATGGTCCTGCATAATACTTGTAGTGTTTTGTGTGTTAGTTCATAGTGATGATTATTTTAGAAGCTCTTTGTGTTTGGACATCAGAAAACCAACATGTAGATTTCCATATATAAAATCCCGATTTTATAAAGCTAGGATATGGACATCTAAAACTGCTGTACATCCCTATAGCAAGAGGACATGTTTTGGGCAGGACTAGGGAAGGGCCAAAATATGGATGTTCAGCTCTGATTGCAGAAGGGAAAGGGATGCCCATTAGTCTTGGAATTTGGCACATCCAGGTTATAGAATGGTGTTTCAATTGAGTAATTCTCCACTGGAGGGCGCATAAGGAAGTCACAGTAGGTATTTTTCTGTCCCTGGGGGGGGGGGGGGGGGGGGGTTACAATTTAAAAAAAACATGAAATGAAAATTACAAACAGCTACAGTGAAATTTGAACCAGCAGTCTCTGGTTCTCTGCTCTGTTTTTTCCCCTAGGTGCTCTAGCCATTGGGCTTGCACTTATGGCCATTTTATAATATGGATGCTCTTTTGCTGCTACAAAGGCATTCACATCTCTTATTTTGCCCAATTCACAGTTTGGATGTTTCAGTTTGTAAAATGGATGGGTATGCTGAATGTAGCCAGCACTTGGATGTTCATTTCTCATGTAGAACAGGCTATATGTCAGCAGATCCTGATCTATAATGCAAGAAATGGACGTCCATACACGATGTACTGATTTGGACATCCTTTCTAAAATCTGCTTCAATATATCTGGTACTAGATTTTGGGTTTGGATTGCAACTTTCTCAGTAATAATTGATGGTAAATTACATTCGGGTACTGTAAGTATTTTCCTGTCCCTGAGGGGCTTATAGTCTAAGTCTCTACCAGAGGCAATGGAGGGCTAAGTGACCTGTCCAAGATCTCAGAGTGGCATTTAAGATCCAAGCCCTAGCTTTCAGCCTATTGCTCTAACCATTAGGTAAAGCTAACACATATTCCACTCATGTTTGGTAACTCATCAGTAAACTAAAGGCTAGCAAATCTGAAGCCTGGTTGCAATTTGTTAAACTACCAAAAACACTGATAGTCAAATCATTTTATTGTTGCCAGTAACCACAGGATCAGGCGACCCTCAGGGGGAGGAATGCTGGCTTCGGCCTAACCCCTGATATGCCTTTCCTCAGCTGAGAGGTGCCCAGCTCTACCACCGGCTGCCTTTCAGGTCCACTCCGATCCACACAGGGCCTCCGCTCTAGGTGTCGCGCGCAGTTGCTAAAGTACCTCAGTCATTTATGGCCCCTATTCACATTCTCTTCCTAGCCCTGTCCCTTCCTAATCTTGTCCCTCACCCCCTACCTCTCTCCGCTACAGGAACTCACTGCCCATCCATCGACTTCATCACCTCACCTTCTCTCCTACCCTCTTCCTCCCTCTTGGCTTTTAATCTCCGCCTCTTTCTTCGGTCCATTTTGCCTTCCCCATTCCACCTAAATACCTCTCGCCTTCGACGCCTTCGTGGCCACACCTCTCCTACTCTCCTCCGCTCTCTTTTACTCCTTCTTTTACTCTCACCAACTATTATCCCAACTCTACAGATCTCACCGCGACCTCTCTAACCTCATCTCTATTTCTCTACTCCCCTCCTCTTCTCTGCCCTTCTCTTGCGCCCTATGGAATGCCCGCTCTATCTGTAACAAACTCACCTATATCCAGGACCTCTTTATCTCGCGCCACCTCCATCTGCTCGCCATAACAGAAACCTGGCTCTGCCCTGATGACTCTGCTTCAGTCGCAGCCCTGTGCCATGGCGGTTATCTATTTTCACATACTCCTCGCCCTGCTGGTCGCGGGGGCGGTGTTGGACTACTTCTTTCTCCCTCCTCCAGATTTCAACCCCTTCTTCCATCTCAATCTCACTGTTTTTCCTCCTTTGAAGTCCACTCTATCCGCCTTTTCTCTCCTCTGCCTCTTCGAATAGTGGTCATTTATCATCCCCCTGATAAGTCCCTTTCATCCTTTCTCAGTGACTTTGATGCCTGGCTTGCCTTCTTCCATGATCCTTCCTCCCCCTCTCTCATCCTTGGTGACTTTAATATTCCTGCTAATGATCCTTCGAACTCTTATATTTCCAAGTTACTCGCTTTAACGTCCTCCTTTAATCTCCAACTATGCTCCACCTCCCCCACTCATCAAAATGGTCACTGTCTTGATCTCATCTTCTCCTCCAACTGTTCACCCTCTAGTTTCCTTGCCTCTGATCTTCCCTTCTCTGATCACCATCTTATAACTTTCACACTTAAATCTCCTCCCTCCCAGTCCCATCCTATCTTATCTAATTTATCTAGGAATCTTCACGATATTGACCCTTCATCTCTATCCTCCCATGTTTCAAACCTCCTCTGTACTGTGGCACCATCCACGTCTGTCAACGAGGCTGTTTCTTCTTACAACAATACTCTATCCTCTGCCTTAGACACTCTTGCACCTTTGATGACCCGCCCTATAAGGCGTACAAAACCCCAACCTTGGCTGACTTCTAATATCCGCTACCTATGTTCCTGTACCCGCTCCGCCGAACGCTTCTGGCGGAAATCTCGGGCCCTTGCTGATTTCTTACACTTTAAGTTCATGCTGACCTCCTTCCAATCTGCTCTTTTACGTGCCAAACAGGATTATTATATCCAACTGACCAACTCTCTTGGCTCTAACCCTTGACTTCTCTTTACCACATTGAACTCTCTCCTCAAAGTGCCCCCTCCCCCAACTCCCCCTTCATTTTCTCCTCAGACCGTTGCTGAATTCTTTCACAACAAGGTTCAAAAGATAAATCTTGCTTTCTCTACCTCACCACCTCTCCCTCCACTAGTCCGTTCTCCTCTCTCTCCTTCCCCTCATTCCCTTTCCTCCTTTCCTGAAGTTACTATTGAGGAAACTACACTTCTCCTTTCTTCCTCAAAATGTACCACCTGTTCCTCTGATCCCATTCCCACCCACCTTCTTAATGCCATCTCTCCTGCTCTTATTCCTTTTATCTGTCACATTCTCAACCTCTCACTTTCCACTGCGACTGTTCCTGCTGCCTTTAAACATGCTGTGGTCACACCTCTCCTTAAGAAGCCTTCACTCGACCCTACTTGTCCCTCTAATTACCGATCCATCTCCCTCCTTCCTTTTCTCTCCAAATTACTTGAGCGTGCTGTTCACCGCCGCTGCCTTGATTTTCTCTCCTCACATGCTATTCTTGACCCACTACAATCTGGTTTTCGCCCTCTCCACTCAACCGAAACTGCACTTACTAAAGTCTCCAATGACCTATTACTGGCTAAATCCAGAGGTCAATATTCCATCCTCATTCTTCTTGATCTTTCCGCTGCTTTTGACACTGTCGATCACAGCATACTTCTCGATACCCTGTCCTCACTTGGATTTCAGGGCTCTGTCCTTTCCTGGTTCTCTTCCTACCTCTCCCTCCGCACCTTTAGTGTTCACTCTGGTGGATCCTCTTCTACTTCTATCCCTCTGCCTGTCGGCGTACCTCAGAGTTCTGTTCTTGGTCCCCTTCTCTTTTCTATCTACACTTCTTCCCTTGGTTCATTAATCTCATCCCATGGCTTTTCCTACCATCTCTATGCTGATGACTCCCAAATCTACCTTTCTACCCCTGATATCTCACCTTGCATCCAAACCAAAGTTTCAGCGTGGTTGTCTGACATTGCTGTCTGGATGTCTCAACGCCACCTGAAATTAAATATGACCAAAACCGAGCTTCTCATTTTCCCCCCCAAACCCACCTCCCCGCTCCCCCCGTTTTCTATTTCTGTTGATGGCTCTCTCATTCTCCCTGTCTCCTCAGCTCGAAACCTTGGGGTCATCTTTGACTCTTCTCTCTACTTCTCTGCTCATATCCAGCAGATTGCCAAGACCTGTCGTTTCTTTCTTTACAACATCCGTAAAATCCGCCCCTTTCTTTCCGAGCACTCTACCAAAACACTCATCCACACCCTTGTCACCTCTTGCTTAGACTACTGCAATCTGCTTCTTGCTGGCCTCCCACTTAGTCGCCTCTCCCCTCTCCAGTCGGTTCAAAACTCTGCTGCCCGTCTCGTCTTCCGCCAGGGTCTCTTTACTCATACTACCCCTCTCCTCAAGTCCCTTCACTGGCTCCCTATCCGTTTTCGCATCCTGTTCAAACTTCTTCTACTAACCTATAAATGTACTCACTCTGCTGCTCCACAGTATCTCTCCACACTCGTCCTTCCCTACACCCCTTCCCGTGCACTCCGCTCCATGGATAAATCCTTCTTATCTGTTCCCTTCTCCACTACTGCCAACTCCAGACTTCGCGCCTTCTGTCTCGCTGCACCCTACGCCTGGAATAAACTTCCTGAGCCCCTACGTCTTGCCCCATCCTTGGCCACCTTTAAATCTAGACTGAAAGCCCACCTCTTTAACATTGCTTTTGACTCATAACCACTTGTAACCACTCGCCTCCTGCTTACTTTATTTATTTTTTGTCTATTAGATTGTAAGCTCTTTGAGCAGGGACTGTCTTTCTTCTATGTTTGTGCAGCGCTGCGTACGCCTTGTAGCGCTATAGAAATGCTAAATAGTAGTAGTAGTAGTAATAGTAGTAGATTTCTGTTACAGTGGTGCTAAACACCACTGTCCACTTGGTTAATAGGGGAGATACTGGACTGGGGAGCTAGGGCTGACTGGGAGACAAGATGAAAGACCTGCATATATTTCCAAAAAACTGCAAATACAAATACTGTTTATTATGTTGTTCTATTTTGGTGTAAATTATTTAGTTTTTTGGGGTTTTTTTTGTGTGTGCATAAAACCTAAAATGTGTTCAGTGTGCTTAATACCATCAGAAACAGAGTTACTAAGGGGACTCAGCTGGTACACAGTGAAGGGGCCATGCTACTACTGCCCCTGCCTTCTGCCTCCCCTCCCCTCCCCTCCCCCACTGCCCAAAGGATTTTAGCTTGCCCTACTGCACTCAACCCAACCCCATCTTAGTGTCACCCACCTTATTCTCCCCAAATAGTTGAGTCACTGGCTGTCAATGGCCAGCTATGTAAAGGATGATACTAATCTATTCATAGGAGTGCTCTGTACGGTTTTTTTGAATTGTATATCATTATTATGTCTGATCTTTTTGCCACCATTGATTTGGTGTGTGGTCTGACTCCATTAGGACCCCATAAGAACATTTCATCAAGCCCAGCATTCTGTTTCCAGCCGAGGCCAATCCAGGTCACAAGTACTTAGCAACATAGGTGCCCCGTATAAGAGGATTGGGGAGGCTAAGCCTCCCCAGCCCAACTGTGACCTTCTTCGCCTGCTGCCCCCACCCCGCGACGAGCTGCAGGCTTCCCCGCTCCCCAGGTCATCCATCCCGTCTGCCCTCAGCTCCCCCCTAGCCCTCGTTTGCTTCCTGCCGCTGCCCTACCTTTAAATATTGCATTTTTCTTCCAGTCGCGGTGCCATTATTAAAAGCAGAAGCAAGCTCGGCTCCAGCCTTCCCTCGCATGGCCCCGCCTTCGCGCAAACAGGAAATACGTCAGAAGAGGGCTAGGGGGGAGCTGAGGGCAGACGGGATGGACAAGCGAGGGATCGGGAATTGGGGGGGGCTGGAAGTTAACATTGCTGGATGGAGGGGAGGGCAGGGGGGGAGAGGAGGGTTGCTGGACATGGGTGGATGGAGGGAAGGGCAGGGGAGAGGAGAGTTGCTGGCTGGACAAGGGTGGATGGAGGGAAGGGAAGAGGAGGGTTGCTGGACATGGGTGGATGGAGGGGAAGGGAGAGGAAGGTTGCTGGACATGGGTGGATGGAGGGGAGGGCAGTACTTGGAATATGTCCACTTTGAGAATTAGGTGCTCAATATTAAAAGTTTAAATTTATTTACTTATTTATGGCATTTTATCCCACATTAAACATGAATTAGGGTGTTTTGTGGCTCTACATGAGAATTGTGATATTATGATCACTTGTTTCATATTGTTGACGGTCTGCATTTTCTGTATGGGTGGTATATTGGTGTATTAGGTTCTGCCCAGTGTAATATTTATGGTACAGTAAGGTTCTGAGTGTGTTTTTGCACAAAGTTGTGCATAGTGTTTTGCAGTTGAGCGATTGTGGTTAGTATATGCTTTGAGCAACCACTTTATTCTTTGACATATGATACATATCTAATATCTAAATTTAATAAAAGGTATTGTGACTTTTATTTATTTTTTCTGTGTTATCAGACAATTATGGATTTAAGCCCCACCCCTAACCCCGCCCCCTTTAGCCTCCCCAAACAGTTGGGCCACCGACCGCCTATGCTTAGCAAGATCCCAGAAAAGTAAGACATATTTTATGGTGCTTATCCTAGAAATAAGCAGTGGACTTTCCCAAGTCCATCTTAATAATAGTCTATGGACTTTTCTTATAGGAAATAATTCAAACCTTTTTAAAACCCTGCTAAGCTAACTGCTTTTTGCCATTTCTCTAGCAACAAATTCCAGAGTTTAATTACACATTGAGTGAAGAAATATTTTCTCCAATTTGTTTTAAATTTACTACTTAGTAGTTTCATTGTGTGACCCCTAGTCCTAGTATTTTTGGAAAGAGTAAACAAGTGATTCACATCTACCTATTCCCCTCCACTCATTATTTTATAGACCTCTATCATATCTCCCCTCAGCTGTCTCTTCTCCAAGCTGAAAAGCTCTAGCTGCTTTGCCCTTTCTTCATAGGGAAGTTGTCCTATTCCCCATTATCATTTTCACCGCCCTTCTCTATACCCTTTCTAATTCCGCTATATCTTTTTTGAGATGCAGCGGCCAGAATTGCACACAGTATTCAAGATGTGTTAGCACCATTTAATGATACAAGGCATTATAATATTCTCATTTTTGTTTTCCATTCCTTTCCTAATAATTCCTATCATTATATTTGCTTTTTTAGTAGACACTGCACACTGAACAAAGGGTTTCAACATATCATCAACGATGACACCTATATCCTTTTCCTGGATGGTGACTCCTAAAGTGAACCTTGCATCACGTAGTTAAATTTGGGTTCCTCTTTCCCACATACATTACTTTGCACTTGCTCACATTAATTGTCATCTGCCATTGGGATTCCCAGTTTCCCAATCTCGTAAGATCCTCTTGCAATTTTTCACAGCTTCCATGCTTGTACATTTTTGACTTTTGCAGCTGCTCCTCTAAGCTTTTTTTTTTTAACCTTTCTCCTCATTTTATCATACTCTCCGTTTTGAAAATCCATACACAGGGAGCCATAGCCCTCTAAGCTTGCTTTCAGTGGTATGTGCACAGGTGCATGTTTGGCAAATGTACTGAAAGTGAAAGATAAAGTGGTATGCCTTGTCCTTGCTGATATGTTGTCTACCACAGCAATGTGTGAATGGATACTTGCAGGTGCTTTGTTTGCTGAGGAGAGGTGTACATGCAGCCAGTGTCTACCAAAGTTGTACATATGGGCAGAACTGCAATCAAGGCGCTGACTTCCCTGGTCATGCTATACCCTGCCTATTCCTACATCATTTACAGGGCTACCCATCCCCTCCCTCTACCTTTTCCAAGTGTGTAGGCCTCATACATTGCACATACCCTATGGATAGGGATACCATATGGCTCCAGAAAAAGGAGGACGGATTGAGCCAGCCGGGTTTTACTTCCACTGGTGTCAATGGAAAGCAATGGAAGTAAAACCCGGCTGGCTCAATCCGTCCTCCTTTTTCTGGAGCCATATGGTAACCCTAGTCATGGAAAGCTGGAAATCATCTTTATTTGATATACTGCAAAGTCAGCACAAGCATCTAAGTGCTTTACAATAAAATATCATCTAAAAGAAGGAACTCAAAATATTAACAAGAGAAATACAATTCATTCAATAAAATATACAATACAAGGGGTAAAAATCTAATGTTATAGGACATGGAATAGGGTAAAAAATAAGGTAGCGCAGAACACACAATTAGCAAAATAAAATGGATAAGGGAGATCAGCACTAACAGACCAAGTACCTGGAGCCAAAAAACCTGCTAAGATGAAAAAGCTTGAGACGGATAATAAGTTTTCAATGCAGATTTAAATTTAGCATGAGTAGAATCAGAACGAGTATACAATACAGTGAACATCCATTTCATAATAGAGAAGCTACAACTGGGAAAAAAAATGACAGACAAAATCTAGTCAGACTTGCAGATGAGAAGGCTTTACAATGAGGTGCAGTTGGTCACTTCCTAAACAAACTTTAAAGTGCAGAAGATAACATAAGCAAGACACTTGTGGGCAGATTATACACAGGAGGAAAGGATGGGTATGCAGAGCTCCTTGGTAATCCTTTTGCTCCTTTGGCTTCATGGGTTATGTTTTATTAAATTGTATATACCTCATTTCTTTGGGTAAAAACAAAGCAGTTTACAAATATGGGTAGATTGAAATGAAACCACAATTAAGGGTATAAAGTACATATGATAATTCAGTAGCAGTGGACATACATCTAGGTATTATCCTATGATCCCATTTCTCACCTGGTGCTTTGGGGTGGGCAACCTTTATACACCGAGGTCCTCATGATGAGGGCCGCAAATAATGAGTGGAGTTATAAAATAATGAGTGGAATGGAACGGGTAAACATGAAATGTCCGTTTACTCTTTTCAAAAATGCTAGGACTAGGGCCATGCAGTGAAGCTACAAAGTAGTAAATTTAAAACAAATCAGAGAAAATGTTTCTTCACTCAACGTGTAATTAAACTCTGGAATTCGTTGCCAGAGAATGTGATAAAGGCAGTTAGCTTAGCTGGGTTTAAAAAAGGTTTGGACGGCTTCCTAAAGGAAAAGTCCATAGACCATTAGTAAATGGACTTGGGGAAAATCCATGCTTGTTTCTGGGATAGGCAGCATAAAATGTTTTGTACTTTTTGGGGATCTTGCCAGGTATTTGTAACCTGGATTGGCCACTGTTGGAAACAGGCTGCTGGGCTTGATGGACCTTTGGTCTGTCCCAGTATGGCACTAATTATATACTTATGAATATCAGGAGTATCCCTGATGGACCACAACATTACGTAATGTCAGAACCAGAAATGCACATAGACCTGTGATAAATAAGTAAATATTTAACTAAAAATGATGGAAACAAATTGCTAGAGTGGCTATTTTGAAAATATTTGCGGACTACAGTATTTAAAATTGCCAGAACTCTTGTTGATGATGTTTTCTGTGTACAGTTCCTATGGTCTTGCGGCTGCATAAAATTCAATGGTGGGCTGCAGTTGGCCCACAGGCCACAGGTTGCCCACCCCTGCTGTACCAATGCAATGAGGACTCCTTTGACCTCCCTTACAGCACAATATGTGGGGCCCAGTGATACATTTCTGGTGGTCATTGTATGACCTGCTGGTTGATTTTAGGCGATCTTGGATAGGGCTAGTACAGTAACATTGATATTGGTGTGAATAAGAGTGAAGGGATACTCTATGCAGTGCTTTTGGGAGGATCTGTGACACCACACATTAGGTACAGTCACAATCCCCTGCAGTGTGGTGATTATTCAGATCAGGGACTTGAGGGTGATTGTGTCAGAAGACTTTAAGGGTGGCCAAGCAGGTAGAAAAGGTGACGGTCAAAGCTAGAAGGCTGGTACATAAAGAGAGGGATGACCAACAGGAAAAAAGAGGTGATAGTGCCCTTGTTTAAGTCTCTGGTGAGGCCCCATTTGTACTACGTGCAGTTCTGGAGACCGCACCTACGGAAAGATATAAACAGGATGGAGTCAATCCAGAGGGTGGCTACCAAATTGGTAAACGGTCTCTGTCATAAAACAGGCTCATGGACCTCAACATGTAAATTTACCAAATCCCATTGCAAACTAGATACATGTCCAAACTACCTTATAAAATTTGCCCCTCAACAATTTATATCAGACCTTACAACAAATCTAAATTTTATGTTGCAAAATGGACTCTTCCCTAGGGATAAAGGAAATATTTTACTCACCCCCATACCTAAAAATTCAAAGAAAAACACCAATGACCTAACTAACTATCGCCCAGTGGTATCTATCCTTCTTATAACCAAACTAATGGAAGGGATGGTTACCAAACAACTAACCGATTACTTAAATAAATTCACCATTCTTCATGACTCTCAATCAGGATTCCGTTCCAATCACTACTGAAACAGAACTAATTACCATCTTAAACAAATTTAAACAAGCAATTGCTACTGGTAACAACATACTCCTCTTGCAATTTGATATGTCAAGTGCCTTTGACATGGTAAGCCCTAAAATATTATTATATATCCTAGAATACTTCGGAATTGGAGGTAACATTCTAAACTGGTTCAAAGGCTTCCTTACTACAAGAACTTATCAAGTGATATCTAATTCGAGTATGTCAGCTTCGTGGAAACCCGAATGCAGTGTTCCCCAGGGATCTCCACTCTCCCCAACCCTCTTCAACCTAATGATGATACCACTGGCCAAATCGTTAGCCAATCAAGGCCTTAACCCATACATATACACAGATGACATTACGATTTACATCTCGTTTAAACATGATTTAAAAGAAATCACCAAAAACATCAAACAAAGCTTCCAAATTATGCACTCATGGGCGGATGCATTTCAATTGAAACTTAATGAAGAGAAAACACAATGTCTTGTACTTACATCACAATATAATACAAATAACTTCACCACTATATCCACACCAAACTTCACCATTCCCATTTCAAATACCTTGAAAATTCTCAGAGTAACCTTACATCGGAATCTCACACTGGAAAACCATGTTAAGAATACAACAAGGAAGATGTTTCACTCAATGTGGAAACTCAAAAGAGTTAAACCTTTCTTCCCTAGAGGAATCTTTCGTAATTTGGTACAATCAATGGTGCTGAGTCACTTAGACTATTGCAATGGTCTTCTTGCTGGCTGTAAAGAACAAATCATTAAAAAACTTCAAACTGCCCAAAACACTGCAGCCAGACTTATATTTCGAAAAACAAAATACGAAAGTGCTAAGCCCCTAAGAGAAAACTTGCACCAGCTTCCTCTTAAAGAACGTATAACTTTCAAAATATGCATTTTGGTGCATAAGATAATTCAAGGTGATGCCCCAACCTACATGTTAGACCTCATTGACCTACCACCCAGGAATGCTAAAAGATCAGCACGCACATTCCTAAATCTTCATTTCCCTGTTGTAAAGGTCTAAAATATAGAGTAATACATGCGTCCAGCTTTTCATACTTGAGTTCACAAATGAGGAATGCTCTACCACTTGACCTGAAAATAATTTACAACCTAACAAACTTCCGTAAAGCACTGAAGACACATCTCTTTGACATGATATACCATAATGACTCTTAATTAGAACCATAATTCTCCATCATCTGTTTAACAATCGGACTATTTTTCCCTATATCGTACTGCCTAATTTAATCCATGTTCTATATATGATTCCAATTGTATGTTCTCCCATTTTTACCTGATTGTTCATTATATCATCCATGTTTCTATATATATTACCAATTGTATCTGTACTCTGAAATGGCATAAGTCATGACAGAAAATTGTAAGCCACATTGAGCCAGCAAATAGGTGGGAAAATGTGGGATACAAATGCAACAAATAAATAAATAAATACGCTGGAAGAGAGGGGATATCATAGAGACGTTTAAATACCACATCAGGTGAGAGCATTTTTCAAATGAAGGAAAACTCTGGAATGAGAGGGCATAGGATGAAGTTAAGAGGAAATAGGCTTAGAAAGAATCTAAGAAAATAATATTTCACAGACAGGGTGGTGGATGCGTGGAATGGCCTCCCGGTGGAGGTCGTGGAGATGAGGACTGTGACAGAATTTAAGAAAGCATGGGACAGACACATGGGATCCCTTAGGAAAAGAAGGAGCTAGTGGTTGGTGAGGAAGGGCAGACTGGATGGGCCATTTGGCCCTTATCTGCCGTTATGATTCTATGTTTCTATATTTGACTATTCATGTGGATACTGATGTTACTTACATTGCCAGCTCCTTTCCCCCAAGGAGTCAATGCTCTAGTTGCATGCTGTGAACATTTATCTAATTGCCTGGCCCTGTACTGGTCTGATTACTTTGCTCAAAAAGAAAGCAGAAGACACCCTCAAGCCACCAACAAGGAGAACAAAAACAACAAGAATGTAGACTAACTCAGTTCCAACACAAGGGTACTTGTTTATTCACATGTAATCTACAAGACTTGCAGTAGACTCAATGCAGTTCTACGTTTTGGTGCATCAGATGCCTACCTCAGGAGTTGAAGCATCGCATTAAAATGCAAGATTTTATGAATACTTAAATCACAGTGTTTGAAGAAGTTTGAGTGCACAATATATATATACAAAAATTATCACTTAGAGGTTTTTTAGACCAATGAGTCCAGTAAAAGCTGGCACTAAGATATTTCACTTGTTGCCAAGCTGGGACATTTGAGGTCGTTTTCCTCTATTTAAGATTATATATAGAAGTTTGAGTATCAAATGTGTATTAGATAAGAGATTTACAAACGTAGTAAAGTTCTCAGCTTGCAAGTTTGTTTGACACATTGATTTTTTGCTGACATTTTGTCAAGTTATTGGTGAAAACACAGGAGTAACAGTTTATACTTCCAAAATGGGGAAACAAATGTAGCACTGTCAATCTTAGGCAGTGGTCAGTCAAAGCAAAAGCAAATGCACAAAGTGCTAACATGATAGCCACGAAGCAACCTGCAAACAGCGGTGACTCCTGAGACAGGCGTCCGATGCGCCAAAACACAGGATTGTGTCAAGTCTATTGCAAGTCTTGTTGGATTACATGCGAATAAACAAGTACCCTTGTGTTGGAACTGAGTTGGTCTACCCCCATTTTTGTTGTTTTGTTGTCCTTATAACTTTTCTGCCATCACTGACACGAGAGGCACACACTTTCTAATAATGGTGCAGGTTCGGCTGCTACATACCTTCATCTGTCAGCTCCTGACTGAGCTGTTTGCCCCTAAACTTGGTTTTGAGGGTCTCCAGATACCTTATAATATTAAATCACCTAGAACAGAAGAGAGAAATGCAAAGGTTCAGTGGACATCTGTCTCACCATTGCTGCTCTCTGCCGCTTTCAGACTAGGTTTGGGTAATCATCTGCAGAGACAAAGCAAATTACAGGACAGGTGTTGGTGTAGTTTGCTAGAAACTGAGAGCAGTGGCATGTTGCCGGCCAAGCTTCAGTTCTTGCTTCTGCCACGAACACCCTGAAGGTAATCTTTGATAGGGGAACAAGGTGCCCTGCACTCTTGGCCCTTGGTTTATCATTAGCTATTTGTGTGTGGTAGGTTGTCACCATATTTAACATTACATAATGCTTATAATTCTAAGCAGTGTCCACGAATTTGTTATGCCACAGTGATGATTGTGATGTGTCTATTAATCTTTTTATTTTTTTGAGAGCGAGATCTGCCTGCCTTGCTTAGGTGGTCATGCCAGGTGGCACATTCAGTGTAGATAATGTATCTGTTTGAGATGCACCCATATTGTTTTCTGACCAAATGGTTTTTAGGTACATCATAGGTACCTGAAGTGTTTAATATTCAAAGACACCATGACACTGTATTTTAGTAGTGGGATAGCATCTCATGTTGGATGGAAGTGCATTTCTGGTTGTTAGGTGATTAGGTTCCACCCCCATAGGTAGCATCCCTCTGCTATATGGGGATGTAACGGGTCTTGGTGTAGGTACATGGAGACAAACAATTTCTGCATGCCAAGGTCATCCAGAGTAATTACCAGACCTTCTTTGCTGCAGCCTTGCTCTGCATTTGTCCAGGGTGCTTTTGTTTAAGAACACTAAGGCTTATTTTTGAAAGAGAAAGACGCAAATCGCAAGATGGGTGTCCTTCTCACAGGGTCGCCCAAATCGGCATAATCGAAAGCCGATTTTGGGTATCCTCAATTGTTTTCCGTCGCGGGGATGACCAAAGTTCCTGGGGGCGTGTCGGAGGCATAGCAAAGGCAGGACTTGGGCGTCCCTGACCCATAATCGAAAAAAGAAGGACGTCCCTGACGAGCACTTGGACAACTTTACTTGGTCCTTTTTTTGTTATGACCAAGCCACGAAAAGGTGCCCGAACTGACCAGATGACCACCGGAGGGAATTGGGGATGACCTCCCCTTGCTCCCCCAGTGGTCACTAACCCCCTCCCACCCTCAATAAAATTCTTTAAAAATATTTTTTGCCAGCCTCTATGCCAGCCTCAAATGTCATACTCAGGTCCATCACAGCAGTATGCAGGTCCCTGGAGCAGTGTTAGTGGGTGCAGTGCACTTCAGGCAGGCGGACCCAGGCCCATCCCCTCCTTCCTGTTACACTTGTGATGGTAAATGTGAGCCCTCCAAAACCCACCAGAAACCCACTGTACCCACATCTACGTGCCTCCCTTCACCCATAAGGGCTATGGTAGTGGTGTACAGTAGTGGGTAGTGGGTTTTGGGGGGCTCAGCTTACACAGTAAGGGAGCTATGCACCTGGGAGCAATTTCTGAAGTCCACTGCAGTGCCCCCTAGGGTGCCCAGTTGGTGTCCTGGCATGTCAGTGGGACAAGTGCCAGTGCTTTTTTTGTGCCGGTACGCAACGGTACGGCGTACCGGCACCTTTTTTCGCCCCCCCCCCCCCGCGACACTCCAGGCGAGTCCTGCACTTAGTTTTTTTTTTAAGACTCAGAACGTGCGAACGATGCAGCCGGCAGTGATTGAAAGAGGCTGTCTGCTGGGCTGGCGTCTGCGTCGGAGCTTCCCTCACCCTCTGCGAGTCCCGCGAAACAGGAAGTTGTAACAACGAAGGCGGGGCTCGCAGAGGGTGAGGGAAGCTCCGACGCAGACGCCAGCCCAGACAGCCTCTTTCAATCGCTGCCGGCTGCATCGTTCGCACGTTCTGAGTCTTAAAAAAAAAAACCTAAGTGCAGGACTCGCCCGGAGTGTCGCGGGGGGGGGGGGAACGATTGGGGAGAGAAAGAGGGAAACCAACAGAGGGAAGGATTGGGGAGAGAGGGAAAGAGGGAAACCAACAGAGGGAAGGATTGGGGAGAGAGGGAAAGAGGGAAACCAACAGAGGGAAGGATTGGGGAGAGAGGGAAAGAGGGAAACCAACAGAGGGAAGGATTGGGGAGAGAGGGAAACCAACAGAGGGAAGGATTGGGGAGAGAGGGAAACCAACAGAGGGAAGGATTGGGGAGAGAGGGAAAGAGGGAAACCAACAGAGGGAAGGATTGGGGAAAGAGGGAAACCAACAGAGGGAAGGATTGGGGAGAGAGGGAAAGAGGGAAACCAACAGAGGGATGGATTGGGGAGAGAGGGAAACCAACAGAGGGAAGGATTGGGGAGAGAGGGAAAGAGGGAAACCAACAGAGGGAAGGATGGGGAGAGAGAGGGAAAAGCAGATGGAAGGATGGGGAGAGAGAGGGGGAAAACAGATGGAAGGATGGGGAGAGAGAGGGGGAAAAACAGATGGAAGGATGGGGAGAGAGAGGGGGAAAAACAGATGGAAGGATGGGAAGAGAGGGGGAAAAACAGATGGAAGGATGGGGGGAGAGAGAGGGAAAACGGAAGGATGGGGAGAGAAAGAGGGAAGATGCTGGATGGAAGAATGCAGAAAGAAATAGGGGAGACACTGGAAGGATGGGGAGAGAAAGCAGAGCTGCTGGATGGAAAAGGGGTATAGAGAAAGACTGGAGAATAAGAGGAAGGGCATGGGGAGAACAAGGGTGAGGAAAAGATGAAAAGCCACAGGTAGATGAAGGAAATTAAAGAATGGATAGTAAGAATGAATTAAATCTGGACAGAGAGAGAGCCTGAAAAATATTGAAGAAAGCAAAGAAAAAGGAGACAAAAATGACAAATGGCACAGAAGAGTTAAGCGAAAACAAAGGAAAGCAGAATCACAGACTAGGACCAATATGGAAAGAAAAACAGTCACCAGACAACAAAGGTAGAAAAAAATCATTTTATTTTCATTTTAGTGTTTGTAATATGTCCAATTTGAGAATTTACATTGGCTGTCTTATTTTGCACTGGGTATACTGGAGCTGTAAGAGCTTACAGAGATTATTTATCATGAAAAAAAATCACGTTATTTTTTCCTCCTATTGTACTATAATATTTTCAATGATGTCTGTTTATATGCGCCATGGCTGGTATAGGGTGTGTGGTTAATGTGGGTGTGGCTATCATAGGGGTGGAGCCATATGTGGTGACCCCGCCCATAATGAGTACCGGCACCTTTTTTTCTACAAAAAAAGCACTGACAAGTGCACTATGAATGCTGGCTCCTCCCACAACCAAAGGGCTTGCATTTGGTCATTTCTGAGATGGGCGTCCTCAGTTTCCATTATTGGCGAAAATCAGAAATGACCAAGTCTAAGGACGACCATCTCTAAGGTCAACCTAAATTTCCAGATATGGGTGTCCCCGACCGTATTATTGAAATGAAAGATGGACGTCCATCTTGTTTCGATAATACAGGTTTCCCCACCCCTTCACTGGGACGTCCTGCGAGGGCGTCCTCAGAAAAGCTTGGTCATCCCTTTTCGATTATACCCCTCTATGTGTTCCAGGAGGTTGTTCTCTGTCTCAGAGAATTTCCTCTCTCTCCTGGCTGCCGAGGTTCACTAGAAGCCACTGTGTAACATGGGACCGGAAGCACTGCAGGACAAGTGAGACCTCAGAACCACACAGCTGACAGGCTCAGTTATTGGCCACCTGGACTGTGCTGGCAGCACGCAGCCAGAAGGAGTCTTCACTCTTACATTGTGGCACCTGTTGCCCATTTCCCATGCACGTGGGATGACATCAGACACCGACAGAGGAGCAGCACTTAACCCTGCCAGTCTTCTGCTTAGATGCTCTTGCATCGTTAGCCGCCCTAGGTGCTGTCATGCTCCTGTGGGTCTTGAGACGCCTTTGCTTATGTGCGTGGGTTCCAGCTGCCTTCCATCTGCTTGCCAGAGTGGGTTCCAGTAAAGCCTTGAATGAATTGGTTCCAGTATAAGCCTTGCTTCTTGAGAGAGTGGGTTCCTGTAAACGCCTTGCTTTCTGTGTGTGTGGGTTCCAGCGCAGCATCTTGCTGCTTGTTTGTGTGTGTTCCAGTACTAGCCTTGTGTGAATGAGTTCCAGTACAAGCTTTGCTCCTTGTGTGAACAGGTTCCAGTACTAGCCATGCTTCCTGTATGAGCAGGTTCTATTCCAGCATTTGGCTTTTTGTGTGACTGGGGCTCTTACTGCCTTCTGTGCGTTATTTCTGGTTGCCTGTAACTGCTTCCCTCTTCTGCTTGTGTGGATTCAGTATCCTTGTGCCCTATTGTGGGGCTGCCCAGAACCCGGTGGCCTACTTTAGCCAATTCACTTTTACCCTTGTCCAGTCCCAGTTGGATTCAGTCTATCGTAGGCCATCACTACGGACAAAGGGCTCACTATCCAGAAACATAACACTGTGCCATGAACATGGGGAGTCAGGAAGGCACATGTAAGTAGTAGACAGTGCTACTTACACATTCAGCCTAAGTGGGGACTCTGCATAAAGTTTTGCTTTTATTTCCATGTGGGTGTGACCATAGACACCCCAGCTATTTTCCATATGCAGGCAACAGCTATGCCAGAATCCATGTGTATATCGATCTTACAATGCTCTGCAAGTGCAGCCATCCCACAGGCTGTCTGAGTATGAAACTTCTTAGATTTAGATATTCTCCTCTTCCATCTCTGATTTACCTGAAGAAAAAGCTTATGCTCATGGATTTTTTTTTTTTAAATCTGTGATTCTGTTGCAACCTTATAATTATTTTGTAAGAAAAAAAATAGTTTTGGAACTGCAAATGAAAAGATTCTCTTAAGTTTAATAACCATAAGTGACTGCCAAGTGTCCATTTATTAGAAACCCATCCTTTCACTAGAGAAGATAATGTTTGAGTGGTTTTGCTTCAACTGTAATTACTAAGTGCATTTTACTGAAATAGATAAATAGATCTTCCTTTTCCCTAGTTCATGTATTCAGAATAAATTGTTCAATTTATATTTCTTAGGTTCTTATTTTTGACAATTAAAATGTTTTCACTAGAATGGTTTTTTCAGATCTGGTTCATATGATAATGGTGTGGATGGAGCATGTTTGAAACTAATGGGTTGTTTTTTCATTGAAATAAAAGCTTTAAGTATGCATTCATAAAAATATATGTCTTAAGGTCCAGCAAATTACATTTGGACCACCTTGCTTCTACCATTCCCACTTCCAATAATCTTTATTTTGAAACATTCTCGCCAGTTCTGAACAGGGAGTTATGGAGGTGGTAGGTGGTTTTACCCGTTGGAGGTTTATTCCTATATAATTTTTGCCAACATCCCACTTTTTGCAGAATTGAAGCATCTAAAGAACATGGATCCTGGTTGAAGTCTAGTGTATGAAATCATATCCTCAGTAAGTTTCGTTCATGCACTAGAAATAAGAAGGGAGGACAAGGAGACCACAGGGTTCAACAAAATGTTTTCTGATAATGTTCTGTACTAGATTACACCTCAGTATCCAGTATTTTTGCCAGCCTCTGAAAAGTGTGAAGCATTGTGAGTGAGAAGAGAGATCCTTTATCTTCCTCTAAAGATGCTTGAGGTTTTTTTTGTTTTATTTTGATTTTTTGTAGATCTAAAATGGTGGCTTGTAGGTAGCAGCGACAAACAGGTTTGGGATGCCTTGTCTTTGCCTTTCATCACTTTTATACTTGTATGTCATCAGTATATGAAATGCAAGAGTTAAAATAAGCTTTACCTCTCAGAGTCTATCTCTCCTGTGTTGACACAGCTGAGGCTGGGCCATTTTGTGCAGCTTGGTCAGATCTAGCAGGAATCTCCCCTAGCTCCTTTCAGGATAGATGCAGAGAATGGGCTGGCAGAGGTGTATGCAGAGGCGGATGGGATAAGTTCAATATATTGTTTTATCTATTGATTATTGAATATAGTTAAAAGAAAAGTGCTTGCTTTGTTGAATTTTTCTTATGCTTCAGCTATGGAGATTTATGAAGTTTTTTGGACCAATGAATGGCAAAACTTTAGCCACCCAAACCCCCCCCCCCCCCCCCCAAATGTTTAGTTTTTGCCTCTGCCTTTACCTTGTAAACCAGAAGAGAAGCTTGAATATGTTAACCAACTTGAGACATCTGTGACTGAAGCTGGAGCTGTAGGGATTATGGAAAGGCATTGAGGGGGGGAGGAGCGTGATTTCTATTGTTTTTTCTGTTCAGTGGACACCATTAGTAGTGACTAAAGAGTTAAGAAGTTGTCTGATTATGCTTTCTGAGGTTGCACAAGACCTAATTATAGTACCAGTTTCCTCTTGTAAATTTTTCAAGAATTTATGGTAGCAGCAGATTTCAGGATTCTGAGACAATTATGTGGATCATTCACATACATTAGAATCTGTTTGCATATTAAATTATATACATTTATTTTAATTTACAAAAAAGTCATTTTCTATCACTTCATGCCTTTCCAGTTAATTAATGTGGTCTTTAATGGGGAAAGGGATCTTAATGATCAGTGTTGTGAAGAGAGAAGAGGATAGAAGATAGAGAAGGGGAAGGGATCTGTGAGATGGGGAGAGAGAGGGGATCACAGAAGAGGGAAACAGAGAAAGGATTTCACAAAAAGAGGCAGAGGGAAATGAGAGAAAGGGAAAGGGAATCTTGAATCTGAGAGGAGATGTGGGATCAGGCAGAGAAGGAATGTTTCACTCACACGTCACATACCCACATACATAGCACCTCACTCATTCTCTCCCCAGAGTCCCCCTCTGATCCCCATATACTCACCTCTGATTTCCTTATTTTCACCCCAATTATCATCTTGTTTCCCATTCAGATCTCCAGTCCCCTCACTCACTCACTCACTCTATCCACCCAATCCAATCCCCCTACTTTAACCCTTCATCCCCTCCTCAACACATTCTGAAGTGTCTTCAGCCCCCTCACTTACTCTCCCTTTCCTCCAAACAACTCAGCCAAGTTTCCAAGTTTATTAAGACATTTGATATACTGCCTTTGGGAAGTCCATCAAGGTGATTTACAATGAGTAAACTACAATTATAGATAGGAAAGACAAACAGAGACAAACAAAAGAAGGAATATGGAGCAGGAGAAACCAACCAAAAAAAAAAAAAAAGGAAAGAGAGGAAGAAACCAACACTGACATAGTCATATTCCGCCCAGACAAACATCGAAGGGCAGTCATGTACTATGGGTCTAGAGAAATAGATATGTTTTGAGTGTTGACTTCAATCCTGCCAAATAAATTTCTAAGTGAAGTTCCAGCAGAAGAGTTCCACAAAAATGGGCCGATAACACTGAAAGCCAATTTTTGGTTCATCAAAAGATGTACTTCATGATGTGTGGGAACATGAAGAAGAATCTGTTGCGAAGAACACAGAGACCTAGCAGGGATGTATGGTAAAAGAAGCTATAATAAATAAGAAGGAAGCCAAGAAGACAGAATTTTATGTACCAGAAGAAGGATCTTAAAATAATATATAAGTACATAGGTATTGTCATACTGGGAAAGACCAAAGGTCCATCAAGCCCAGCATCCTGTTTCCAACAGTGGCCAATCCAGGTCACAAATACCTGGAAAGATCCCAAAAAAGTACAAAACATTCTATACTGCTTATCCCAGAAATAGTGGATTTTCTCCAGGTCCATATAATAATGGTCTATGGACTTTTTCTTTAGGAAGCCGTCCAAACCTTTTTAAAACTCCGCTAAGCTAACCGCCTTTACCACATTCTCTAGCAACGAATTTCAGAGTTTAATTATAAGTTGAGTGAAGAAAAATGTTCTCTGATTTGTTTTAAATTTACTACATTGTAGCTTCATCGCATGCCCCCTAGTCCTAGTATTTTTCGAAAGCGTAAACAGATGCTTCACATCTACCCATTCCACTCCACTCATTATTTTATAGATCTCTATCATATCTTCCCTCAGCTGCCTTCTCCCCAAGCTGAAGAGCCCTAGCCACTTTAGCCTTTCCTCATAGGGAAGTCGTCCCATCCCCTTTATCATTTTCTTCGCCCTTCTCTGCACCTTTTCTAATTCCACTATATCTTTTTTGAGATACGGCAAACAGAATTGAACACAATATTCGAGGGTGCGGTACAAATACATTATAACATCCTCATTTTTGTTTTCCACTCCTTTCCTAATAATACCTAATATTCTATTTGCTTTCTTAGCCACAGCAGCACACTGAGCAGAAGGTTTCAACGTATCATCAACGACGACACCTAGATCCCTTCCTTGGTCTGCGACTCCTAACTTGGAACCTTGCATGACGCAGCTATAATTCGGGTTCCTCTTTCCCACATCCTTCACTTTGCACTTGCTCACATTAAACGTCATCTGCCATTTAGATGCCCAGTCTCGTAAGGTCCTCTAGTAATTTTTCACAATCCTCCCGCTATTTAACGACTTTGAATAACTTTGTGTTATCAGCAAATTTAATTACCTCACTAGTTACTCCCATCTCTAGGTCATTTATAAATATGATAAAAAGCAGCGGTCCCAGCACAGATCAATGGACAACCCCATTAACTACCCTTCTCCATTGAGAATACTGACCATTTAACCCTACTCTCTGTTTTCTATCTTTTAACCAGTTTTTAATCCACAATAGAACACTACCTCCTATCCCATGACTCTCCAATTTCCTCTGGAGTCTTTCATGAGGTACTTTGTCAAACGCCTTCTGAAAATCTAGATACACAATATCAACCGGTTCACCTTTATCCACATGTTTGTTCACCCCTTCAAAGAAATGTGGTAGATTGGTGAGGCAAGATTTCCCTTCACTAATTCCATGTTGACTTTGTCTCATTAATCCATGCTTTTGAATATGCTCTGTAATTTTGTTCTTTGTAATAGTCTCTTCCATTTTGCCAGGCACCAAGGTTAGACTCACCGGTCTATAATTTCCCGGATCTCCTCTGGAACCTTTTTTAAAAATCGGCGTTACATTGGCCACCCTCTAATCTTCCGGTACCTCGCTCGGTTTTAAGGATAAATTACATATTACTAACAATAACTCTGCAAGTTCATTTTTCAGTTCTGTCAGTACTCTGGTATGAATACCATCTGGTCCAGGAGATTTGCTACTCTTCAGTTTGTACAACTGCCCCATTACATCCTCTAGGTTTACAGAGAATTCATTAAGTTTCTCCAACTCTTCAGCTTCGAATACCATTTCTGGCACCGGCATCCCACCCAAATCTTCCTTGGTGAAGAATGAAGCAAAGAATTAATTTAATCTCTCCGCTATGGCTTTGTCTGCCCTGATCGCCCCTTTTACTCCTTGGTCATCTAGCGGTCCAACCAATTCTTTTGCCGGCTTCCTGCTTTTAATATACCTAAAAAAAAATTTTACTATGTGTTTTGGTCTCCAATGCAATCTTTTTTTGAAGTCCCTCTTAGCCTTCCTTATCAGCACTTTCCATTTGACTTAACATTCCTTATGCTGTTTCTTATTATTTTTAGTCGGTTCTTTCTTCCATTTTCTGAAGGATTTTCTCTTAGCTCTAATAGAGGCATATTTTCAAAGCACTTTGGGAGGCTAAGTTCCATAGGTTTCTATGGAACTTTGGGAGGCTAAGTGCTTTGAAAATGAGCCTCGTTGCTTCCTTCACCTCACTTTTTAACGCGGAATATATTTGGCCTGGGCTTACAGGATGGTGTTTTGGAACAGCATCCACACCTGGTGTAAATTTTTGACCCTCACAGCCGCTTCTCTAAGTTTTGTTTTTCACCGTTCTTCTCATTTTATCATAGTCTCCTTTTTTAAAGTTAAACTCTAACGAATTTGATTTCCTGTGTATACTTACTTCAAAGCTAATATCAAATCTGATCATATTATGATCACTGTTATCAAGCGGCCCCAGCACCATTACCACCCGAACCAGATCATGCGCTCCACTAAGGACTAGGTCTAGAAATTTCCTTCTCTCGTCGGCTCCTGTACCAGCTGCTCCATAAAGCAGTCCTTGACAGACCCGCCGAGAGACTGGGCCGGGCCCGGGACAAGGCCGCCCCGCCCCCACTGCCACCCCCCCAGGTTGTCGCCGCCCCCCCAAGGGGGGCCCGGCACCACAGTCCCACCCACCTCTGCCACTGGGCTGGGCCCCTTCCACCCGAACCCCCACCAGCAGAAGTGCTGTCTTCTGACTCCGGCGTGCGCGGCCCACAGACGTGCTCCTCTCAGCTGATCTTCGCTGTACTCTGCAGGACTTCTGTGCGTCTGACGTCCTGCATGTGAAAGACATCAGATGCCCAGAAGCCCTGCAGAGTACAGCGAAGATCAGCTGAGAGGAGCGCGTCTGTGGGCTGCGCACGCCGGAGTCAGAAGACAGCACTTCTGCTGGCGGGGGTTCGGGTAAGACTGTGGCGCCGGGCCCCCCTTGGAGGCTCAGGCCCCGGGAATTTTGTCCCCCCTCTCCCCACCTCTCAGCAGCCCTGGTCCTTGATTTCATCAAGGAATTTTACCTCCCTAGTGTGCCCCAATGTTACATTTACCAAGTCAATATCGGGGTAATTGAAATCACCCATTATTATTGTGTTGCCCAGTTTGTTTGCATCCCTAATTTCCTTTAACATTTCTGCATCCGTCTGTTCATCCTGGCCAGGTGGACGGTAGTACACTCCTATCACTATCCCTTTCCCCTTTACATATGGAATTTCAATCCATACTGATTCCAAGAAGTGTTTTGTTTCCTGCAGAATTTTCAATTTATTTGATTCAAGGCTCTCGTTAATATACAATGCTACCCCTCCACCAATTCGATCCACCCTATCACTACGATATAATTTGTACCCCCGGTATAACAGTGTCCCACTGGTTATCCTCCTTCCACCAGGTCCAGGTCTCAGAGATGACTATTATATCTAATTTTTCATTTAGTGCAATATATTTTAACTCTCCCATCTTATTGCTAAGGCTCCTGGCATTCGCATATAGACATTTCAAACTATGTTTGTTGTTCCTATTTACATCATGCTTAGTACTTGACAGTATTAATTTGCAATCTTTTGTCTGTTTTTTATTTTTATTATAAGGACACCTGATCTACTATGGTCTCTTTTGCAACCTCACTATCAGGATGCCCTATCTTCCCTGTTTTGGTGATATCTTTGAAAGGTACCTTATCCTGAACCATGCCCTTTTGAGCGACTGTCAGCTTTTCCCCCATTTCTAGTTTAAAAGCTGCTCTATCTCCTTTTTAAATGCCAATGCCAGCAGCCTGGTCCCACCCTGGTTAAGGTGGAGCCCATCCTTTCAGAATAAGCTCCCCCTTCACCAGAATGTTGCCCAGTTCCTAACAAATCCAAGACCCTCCTCCCTGCACCATCGTCTCATCCACGCATTGAGACTCCGGAGCTCTCCTGTCTCTTTGACCCTGCAAGTGGATTTGAGCTTTCTACCACAAGTCTAAATTTGGCTTCCAGAACCTCTCTCCCACATTTTCCTATGTCATTTGTACCCACATGTACCAAGACAGCCGACTCCTCCCCAGCACTATCTAAAATCCTATCTAGGTGACACGTGAGGTCCGCCACCTTCGCACCAGGCAGGCAAGTCACCAGGCGACACCAGCCACCCAGCTATCTATATGCCTAATGATCGCATCATCAACTACAACAGCTGTCCTGACCCTTCCCTCCCGGGCAACACAAGGAGACATATCCTCGGTGTGAAAGGATAGTACATCCCCTGGTGGGCAGGTCCTGGTTACAGGAGTACTTCCTACTTCACCAGGGTGATGCTGTCCTTCTAGGAGACCTCCCTCCTCCAAGGTAGCACAGGTGCTACCAGACTAGAGGTGGGACTTCTCTACAACATCCCTGTAGATCTCCTCTATGTGCCTCTCTGTCTCCCTCAGCTCCACTAAGTCTGCTAGTCTAGCCTCAAGAGAACAGAACTGTTCTCTGAGAGCTAGGAGCTCTTTGCATCGGGCACACACATATGACATCTCACCAACTGAGAGATAATCATACGTGTGACACTCAATGCAAAAGACTGGATAGCACCCCTCTCGCTGCTGGACTACTGACTCCATCTTAGTGTTTTTGAGTTTTTCAATAATTTAAAACTTGCTACAGTATTAAGGATATTAGCCTAATATAAAAATGTATTTTAGTTTATGTGGTATATTGTATGATTTATTTAGTGTTTCCTTCTTAGATGTTAATGAAATGTCTTTGGTTGGGAAGACTAAACTAGATCCTGCAGTGCTGCTAGAGTATATCTGTTAATGCTATGGTACAAAATTTTTTAAACTAAGGGGAAAAGACTATGGATATTAGTTGATAAAATTTGCTTTTTTATATTTTTATTTTGCACTAACCTACAATTCCTCCTTTAAACCCCAATCTTTAAGTTCCCAAAGCACAAAGCAAAATAGTGTCCACTTACCAGAGAAATACAGAAAGAAAAAGGTAACCAATGTTCTTAACGAAGTAAAGGTATAATATGATCAAATCATCTAGCACCAGTGAGCAGGTATAATATGGTCAAATCATCTAGCACCAGTGAGACTGCAGCATTCTGAACCATCTGGTGTCATCTAATATCTTTTTGTCTAAAACCCTGAAACAGAGCATTGCAGTAATCTAAGTTTGAAAGTACTAGTGAATGAGTCAAGGTAAAGATACATTCAAGAATAATTGATGGATTGAATATAAAAGTTGCAGCCTATGGAAACAAGATTTAAGTATAAGTGAAATATGTGGGTGAAATTACAGAGGATTGTCCAGTGTCACTCCCAAAATTCATACAGACTCATAATAAGACAGACACCTGTCATCTGAACCAGAGCAGAGGAGAGGGGGATGTTTGAATGACCAATGAGGGTACAACAACACTTCTCTGCATTGTTTCAGCCAATGTAGACCTAGCCAATCTGCTATTTTATCCAAGTTGCAATTAAGAGTGCTGATCAACTACGCATCATCAGGAGAAATAGAAGTTAAAATCTGAATATCATCCATATAGGTGAACACAGTAAGTCTGAGAGACTCAATGAAAGTAAAAAAAATGGTGCCAGAAAAACATTAAAGAGCAAAAGAACCAAAGCTGATCCCTGAGGAGCTCCACGTCAAAATATAGGAAACAGAAAGTGAATTTTGCCAAGAGACTGAATAATATCTACCAGTAAGGTAAGAGCAAAGTCAGTCAAGGACTTTGCTCCGGATTCCCAGAGATTGGAGATGGGTGAGCAGCATGACATGATCACATCAAAGGCAGGAAAAGGTCAAGGGAAATAAATTTAGGTAGTCAGGTCCTTGGTTGTAGGGACAGCTGATATGGCATGCATGACAGCTGGCATAGTAATGAGGGAATGCACCATGTAGAATAACTTACTAGAATAGGGAACCCACGCTACCTGAGCAGAATAGCATGTCTTTTTTGCATCAGTAGCAGCTGTTATGTATTGAGATACTAAGCATTTATATCTGTATAGGGAGGATGTTGATCTAGATTTCTTCCAATAACGCTCAACCTGGCAAAGTAAAATAAAATTCCTACCCATTGTATGCTGAAACATATTGCAGTTTCTAAATTTCCCCTAAACACTGTTAAAACACCAGCAGAGGCTTTTTATAAATAATTGGCAGATATTCTCAAAATCCCTTCTGAAGATGAGCTTCCAACTAATTGGAATTTTTATCTGCCAAAATAGCAGTAAACAAGATAGAGTCCAAGGTGAAGCTCAACTGTTTAAAGATTGTTTAGACCTAAATGCACTTTTGGAAAGGTCAACTCAGTAAGAGAGTATTAAGGCAAAGCTGCTAGTGCCATTTGTATTTAAAGAAGGCTGTAATTTGATAATATAACTGTCTTTTGGAGCAAACAAGCACTCCTTTGGGTCAAAAAATCTGTGTATACCTGGATGAATGTAAGGCAATATAGGGAAGAAAGAATGTTATCCTAGCTGTATGTGAAAAAACTAGAGCTCTTGATGCTGAAATGCTTCTCCCCCTAAATGTCTGCTAAATTTTCAAAATGTGTGGAGTGTAATTTTAGAACAAGCTGTCTATCTGTGAAGGTCAAGTAAGCGCCTATTTTAAGTCTATTTTATAAAGACACATTGAGGGACATAATCGAACTGGGATGACCATCTCTAAGGTCACCCATCTCTAAGGACGTCCCGGCGAAGGGGCGGGGAAACCCGTATTATCGAAATAAGATGGGCGTCCATCTTTCGTTTCGATACTACGGTTGGGGACGCCCAAATCTCAACATTTAGGTCAACCTTAGAGATGGTCGACCTAAGAGATGGTCGTCCCCAGTTTTTGGCCATAATGGAAACCGAGGACGCTCATCTCAAAAATGGCCAAATCCAAGGCATTTGGTCGTGGGAGGAGCAAGCATTCGTAGTGCACTGGTCCCCCTGACATGCCAGGACACCAACTGGGCACCCTAGGGGGCACTGCAGTGTACTTCATAAATTGCTCCCAGGTGTGCTGAGCCCCCCCAAACCTACTCCCCACAACTGTACACCACTACTATAGCCCTAAAGGGTGAAGGGGGCACCTACATGTGGGTACAGTGGGTTTCGGGTGGGTTTTGAAGGGCTCACATTTACCAGCACAAGTATACTAGGTAGGGGGGGATGGGCCTGGGTCCGCCTGCCTGAAGTGCACTGCACCCACTAAAACTGCTCCAGGGACCTGCATACTGCTGTCATGGAGCTGGGTATGACATTTGAAGCTGGCATAGAGGCTGGCAAAAAAAATGTTTACGTTTTTTTTTAATGTTCGGAGGGGGTTGGTGACCACTGGGGGGAGTAAGGGGAGGTCATCCCCGATTCCCTCCGGTGGTCATCTGGTCAGTTTTGGCACCTTTTTGAGGCTTGGTCATGAAAAAAAAATGGACCAAGTAAAGTCAGCCAAATGCTTGTCAGGGACGCCCTTCTTTTTGCCATTATCGGCCGAGGACGCCCATCTCTTAAGCATGCTCCTGTCCTGCCTTCGATACGCCTCCGACACCCCCCCCCCCCCCCCCCGTCATGCCCCTGTGAACTTTGGTTGTCCCTGCGATGGACTGCAGTTGAGGGCGCCCAAAATTAGCTTTCGATTATGACGATTTGGGCGACCCTGAGAGAAGGACACCCATCTCCCGATTTGTGTCGGAAGATGGGTGCCCTTCTCTTTCGAAAATGCCCCTGATTGGTGCCTAAATGGCTTATTTTAGATGCATCTCCATGTGTATCTAGCGACATTTACATGTGAAATTGGAATTGCACACATGTGTAAATGGTGATTTCAGAAAGCCGCTATTTACAAGAGATTCACACAATGCAGAAATGTCAAGGGGACACGGTGGGGGCATCATATGGGTATGCCTTGGGCAGAAGAAAGGGAATACACATATATGGGGAAAACAATTTCCCTGTCAGGTTTTATATCAGCTCAAAGGCATGCACAGAATTGTAAAAAGTGCTCATTTCAGCAGGGCTTTATATGAGGGCTTAAGGGACTCATTCTCCCTAATCCACTGTTGTCTATTTCCACCTCCAGAATGAAGAATAAAAAAACACAGCCTCACTACATAATTGACAGGGCTTGCATGTCTAGGTTTGTGAAAATGGACAGCTACATGTGGAAGTGGCGCCACTTACATGTGGAAGTTGTAAAATTGCCGCTTCCAAATGAAAGTGCCAACAATTCCACACAGAAACTGCCACATTTGTGCTGCTTATTTGTAAAATGGCAGCTCCTGCTGTGTGTGCTAGCAAATGCATGAGCACTCCCGCATGTCCTTATAGGGATTTTATAAAAGGTTCCAAGTCTGGCAAAGAATATTTTTAAGTACCACCAGAATCAAGCCCATCCTGGCCTGGATGTCTGAATTCCAAATTCAGTTTATCTATGTATCATGAGCCGTTTTGTGTCTTAATAAAATACTAAGGACAGCACGGCAAAATTGAGCTTAAATTGAAGCTGTGGATATTTATGGCTGCTTCAGAGCAGTCATAAATGTTCATGTGTAAAGCACATGTGTATTTTATTGACAGCAAATGCAGCAACACAAGAATCAGACCAGCAATGATGAAGAGAATGGTGGTTTATTAAAACAAATACCTGATGTGGTCATAGGCGGTCGGTGGCCCAACTGTTTGGGGAGGCTAAAGGGGGCCAGGAGCGGAGCTTATATCCATAATTGTCTGATAACACACAGAAAAAAAATAAAAATAAAATAATCACAATTAATACCTTTTTTAAAATTTAGATATTAGATATGTATCATATGTCAAAGAATATCATCACAATTCTCATGTAGAGCCACAAAACACCCTAATTCATGTTTAATGTGGGATAAAATGCCATAAATAAGTAAATAAATATAAACTTTTAATGTTGAGCACCTGATTCTCAAAGTGGACATATTCCAAACACTATAATGAAAATAAAATGATCTTTTCTACCTTTGTTGTCTGGTGAGTTTTTCTGATCATGCTGGCCCAGTATGATTCTGCTGCTATCTGTCCTCAGTGCAGGTCAGGAAGTCATAAGTACATAAGTACATAAGTAATGCCATACTGGGAAAAGACCAAGGGTCCATCGAGCCCAGCATCCTGTCCACGACAGCAACCAATCCAGGCCAAGGGCACCTGGCAAGCTTCCCAAATGCACAAACATTCTATACATGTTATTCCTGGAATTGTGGATTTTTCCCAAGTCCATTTAGTAGCGATTTATGGACTTGTCCTTTAGGAAACCGTCCAACCCCTTTTTAAACTGTGCTAAGCTAACCGCCTTCACCACTTTCTCTGGCAACGAATTCCAGAGTTTAATTATACGTTGGGTGAAGGAGTGTGGTAGCCGTGTTAGTCCACTCTTAAGGTTATCAATAGAAATCAAACAAAATCAAACATGGAAAAGAAAATAAGATGATACCTTTTTTATTGGACATAACTTAATACATTTCTTGATTAGCTTTCGAAGGTTGCCCTTCTTCGTCAGATCGGAAATAAATGTATTAAGTTATGTCCAATAAAAAAGGTATCATCTTATTTTCTTTTCCATGTTTTATTTTGTTTGATTTCTATTGATTACGTTGGGTGAAGAAAACCTTTCTCCGATTTGTTTTAAATTTACTACACTGTAGTTTCATCGCATGCCCCCGAGTCCTAGTATTTTTGGAAAGCATGAACAGACGCTTCACATCCACCTGTTCCACTCCACTCATTATTTTATATACCTCTATCATGTCTCCCCTCAGCCGTCTCTTCTCCAAGCTGAATAGCCCTAGCCTCCTTAATCTTTCTTCATAGGGAAGTCGTCCCATCCCCGCTATCATTTTAGTCGCCCTTCGCTGCACCTTTTCCAATTCTACTATATCTTTCTTGAGATGCGACAACCAGAATTGAACACAATACTCAAGGTGCGGTCGCACCATGGAGCGATACAACGGCATTATAACATCCTCACACCTGTTTTCCATAACTTTCCTAATAATGCCCAACATTCTATTCGCTTTCCTAGCCGCAGCAGCACACTGAGCAGAAGGTTTCAGTGTATTATCGACGACCACACCCAGATCCCTTTCTTGGTCCGTAACTCCTAACGTGGAACCTTGCATGACGTAGCTATAATTCGGGTTTTTTTTTCCCACATGCATCACCTTGCACTTGCTCACATTAAACGTCATCTGCCATTTAGCCGCCCAGTCTCCCAGTCTCGTAAGGTCCTCTTGTAATTTTTCACAATCCCGTCGCGATTTAACAACTAAGTCATCCTCATTAAATATCTCCCTGGCAACCCAGGACACCTCCAGCCAACCCCCCCTCCCCCGCTCTCCCAGCAGTAAGGTAAACAAACCATAAACCAATTTCTACAACTGATTCACAAGGCTAGAGGGCTTTTACTGCAGCTTCTGCTGTGAGGATGGAGGTAAATCAACAATTTAAGCTGTCCAAGCCTCTTATACCGGGCGCCTATGGATGTGGTCACATTTCACCCAAAGTTTGCATCAGGGGTAAAACTACAGTATAAACATGTAAAACATTTAGAATGATTAAAACAATTCAAAACCTATAAATATTAATCTAAATAATAATACTCAAATCAATATAAAAATAAGACATAAGAAAAAACAAAATAAAATGCAGTCAAAATACTTACATTTATAGGACTACCCGCTCTCTGCTCCCCCTATCAAAAGTGTCACCCTCCTACCACCCATAGGCCCTCCCTGGGCCTGTGTTAGGAACCTTGGTGGTCTAGTGGCCTAGTTGGACATGAGCAATCCCTAATCGCTCCTGCCCCTGCCGTTTCTGTTGTCAAAATAGCCGCCAATATTTTCAGTGGCAGTCTCATGTTTAATGCCAGCTCCAATCTCAAAATGGCTGCCATGATCTTCAGCAGCAGTCTTGTGAGACTACTGCTGAAGGTCTTGGTGGTCATTTCGATGGTGGAGAAAGCAGGGGCAGGAGTGACTGGGGCAGCCAGACAAAACATTGCCATCTGAGTGCAATATTCAGTACTTAAGCATCTTCGATGAACTTTTTATGTAGTCCAATTTATGTGGTTATCCTAGCCACATAAGGGGTCCTTTTACTAAGGTGCACTGAAAAATGGGTTGCAGTAGTGTAGGCGCATGTTATGGATGCGCGCAGATCCATATTCAGCGCACTTGTAAAAAAGGCCTTTTTTAATTTTTGCCGAAAATGGACATGTGGCAAAATTAAAATTGGTGCTCGTCCATTTTGGGTCTGAGACCTTACCGCCTGCCATTGACTTAGCGGTAAGGTCTCTTGTGGCAACCGTGCGGTAATCGCCTACGTGCGTTAAGTCGGAGTTACCGTCCGATTTTCGCCGTGTACCAAAAAATAAAATATATTTTCTGGCATACGTAGCGGACGCTCGCCAAAAATGAAATTACCGCATGGGCCACGCGGTGGCCAGGCGGACATGCATTGGGTGAACGTAGGCGCCTACGTGGCTTAGAAAAAGGGCCCCTAAGTGCTGAATATCAGCACTTAACTGGCTAAGTGCCAACTCCACCCTAGGAACGTCCACAAAATAGCTGGTTTTGGCTTAGGTGCTATCTGGGCATTTTGAATGGCACTATCTGGTTAAGTGACAATCAATGTGCCTGGTTAGCCCCAGACAAGCAATTTGAATGGCCAGAAACCATTTCTGGCCATTTAAATTGCTTTGAATATCTACCCCTGTATTTCTAAAATATAAACCGACATAAACGTCTTTGATGCGTATTATCAAAAGAAAAAGAATCTCAAAAGCAGCACAAAAGCAGCAGATGGACATTTTCCTCACCTAAACATCTAAGTTGCATTTTTGAAACTCAGAATTGGGATGTTTTACTTCACAGTTTGTCTAAATTGCAAGGGGATGTACTGAAAGCGTGATTTGGGGGGGCTTTAAAACTGGACATTTTTCAGTGATAGTAGAAAAAAGTTCCAGGGCAGAAAATATATAGGTTTTTATCTAGACCTGTTTCAATCATGACTAATTCAGAAAAAGATTCTCTAACTGACCAGCTGATCACGAATTTCATCAAAACCGAGCATGCATGACATGAGCGGAAAAGCAGCCGCAGGGCGGGCAATACGATGGAGAAAAGCACCGGAGGAAGGCTTCTGCTGTCGGGGCTTGAGGACTCCCACCAGCCAAACCAGAGGTCCCAAAGCCCTTTGTCTGCTCCTCCCCAGCCTCCAAGGAGGGCCTGGCGCTGGAGTTTTCTCTCTTCTTCTCCTGTCAGGATGTGATCATTTGGGTCCCATCAGGAGCAGGAGAGAGACAGACCCCGGTGTTGGGCCCTCCTTGGTGGCTGGTCCCGGGAGAATCTTGCCCCCCTGCCTCCCCTCTCGGCGACCCTGCTTTTGACCACAGCTTAGTAAAAGGACCCCCTAGTGATTTATTTTTCTCAATTTTCTGGATTTACTTTCTTGCTTATGTTTGTCATGTCCAATGTTAAGTATATTCTTGATAAATTAATTCTTGAAAACCAAACAAAAAAAATACATGAATATTTTGAAGAAAAGGGAACTTTGTTAGCCAGGAAACAAAATGTAAAGAAACCTGTGATGATGCAGTGCATAGCAATGTTTAAATGCCATTCTCTAATATTTCACATGGGATAAATCGCAGGGGCAACTAATATATTGCTAAAAGTGGATGACAGTGCCTCTTCAAAGGACAAAACATCCTTTTACTGTCAACACCATACGTACTCTGCGACACATTAAAATGAAATAGCCAACCCAGTTGTCAATACTGCCTGCTGTGCCAGCATAGTTGTCAACCTAATAGTGTCTCAGGAATGGGAACGTGCGGCCCCTTTAAAACAAGCAAGGAGCGAACCACAACAAAGCAACGCAAGAGAATTATTAGGGCAGAAAAGTACAAATGATGTGGAAATAATAGTTTAAGTGTACATGAGATTAGTTTCCACAGTCCAACATTTTTTCAGTTGCTAGGAATAAGTATAGGGAGAAAAAACCCACACTGTCAGCACATGGAGGCAAAGTATATTTTTCACTCGGTGGGCGTCGGAAAGCAAGACAACTAATGATATTTAGTGGGGCACGGGATGGACAAAATGGCTATACCCTGGTAACGGATGTCAGGTGAGCTGTCAAGGGCAACAGAGATGACAAGGGCAGCTCATCCCAAAGAGTAAGATTTACTGTTCCAATGATTGAGATTGAAGGTCGATGGGTGACATTTGTAGTTGTTTATTGGCCTCTTGTTATACCGCCCTTCAGTGGGCACAAACAGAGCGGTTCACAGACTACAAACTGAAAAGGAAAGGACCAACTCTAGTGTTGCCTGGGTATAAATGTCCATACTTCTCATCAGTTGCCCCATCTTTGCCCTCCCCAACAACTAGCTCTCTTTTTGGTGTCAAATTTCTCTCACTCTTAACAACAGACTCCCCTCCATCCATCTTTGGTTTCTATCTCTCCCCTTTCTTCTACAGCCAATGTCCTCTCCTCACCAATAACTCATTTTCCCATTACTGGCCAGCTGTGATCCCAGCTCCATCTCTGTTCTTTGACTGGCAAGGCCAGGGGGATCCCACACTACTCCTACAGCCTCCAGACTCTGTGCTACTCTTCTCACAGCTCCAGACACTGTGCCCACTCCCTTCTTCAGCTGACTGAGATTGCAGTGCCCGAAAGGAGGGACTCTGCTTCTGCACACGAAACCCCTCCAATCAATACAGGGCATGCAACTTGACATCTCTGTGGAAATTTCTCTTCTCTTCCTTCTAATGGTATATACAAACTTTAACCATGTGCATCCTTTTAGCTGGGTTAAAAAAAGGAATTTCTGGGTATGTATTTAGGGTGGGGGAGAAAATAAAATATTAAGGGCAAAGCTGCAGAAATTGAGCTTAAATTGAAGATGTGGATATTTATGCCTGCTTCTGATAGGGCCAAGGCCGGGACTGGCATGCACCAGGAGACTGAAATAATCAACTTCTCTTACACTTTTATACAATCTTCACTAGCAATAACTCAGCCAACTTCAAAGTTGTTGTTCTGAACCAACTATTTACGAAAGTCCTTTCCTTGCATATTTGGGATTTTCAAAGTACGCATGCTGTTTTATTTGTACAGTCCCTTGGCCAGTCATACAAATAGTAGGTACAAAATACATGGACTTTTATAGCAGGCATACAAATCATCAAGTGGGAAATGGGTAGGACAAGTTATCTTATTTCTGTCAGGCAGCTTATTAACATATTTAGGAATAACCCCCCCCTCCCTATAATTTGTATTCAAAGGATAACATGATATGTGCAAAAAGTTAGCCAGGCACACTCTATTAGACACCTCAGATACAAACAGCTTTCTCAGCTTTTGGGGGGCAATTTTATAAAGGACGAGTGTGTGGTTCTGCGTTTTATGTGCTCACATAAGTTCTTATACATATACATATGTAAAAAGTTAGGCACACAGACGCACAAGGGCTCTGCTATAAAATGAAGCCATATGTGAAAAGTCCAAAAACATGCTTATTTATGTTTGTAAAATAGATATATTATATTATACAAGTAGGGACTCCAAAATACTACCGGAGCATTCGTTTTTTAAATCACAAAAATTGCTCCAGACTATTTAAATACAAAAAATCTTTATTAAACACATGTGCTTCAAATCTGCTCATGTGTATTTTAAAATCTAATTATACACACTTCTCTCTTCTCTCTTTCATACTCATTCACTCCTTTATAGTGTCTGCTTAATGACTCTACAAGTTTTTATAATATATACAACTTGCTGTTTAAGATATTAATGCACTGCGTATTACATTTCACTTTTCACATTCCCCGAATAAATGTCACAAAATTTAAACAATTTAAGCAGGATTAAAGGCAAATGTTCTACTTATAACTCTGCTTTCATTGGTCTTCCGGTTTCCAGCCAGAACCAGCCCAATTACCCCAGATTCTATATAATGTACCTAGACTTCCGTGCCAAAATCCAAGCAAATTCTACAATAACACGCATAACTTAATTGGCTTAACAAGCCAATCAGCGTTGTTAACAGCACTTAACATGCAACAATGAGCACTAATTGGCAATAATTAGAATTTACACGCACAACTTGCTAAGCGTATTCTGCAATAAACTGCACCTAAATTCTAATGCATGCAGGCAAATGTAAGCATAGTTATAGGCAGGGAAATTGGCATTTTATGGGCGTTCCAAAATTTACATGCACTGTTATAGAATATGGACTGTTGCACATAAATCTACGCACCAGGATTTATGCCATATTTTCATTGGTGTAAACGGAAACACGTAGTTTTAGGCACTGTGAATTCCACCTAGGCATATTCTGTATAGCGTACCTAAATTTAGGTGCCACTTATAGAATACACCTAGGCAGAAATGTTTACTGCGCAGATTTTTTGGGTGCCCATATATAGAATCTGGCCCCTAGTGTACAAATGTTCTCACTCAAATTTTTACTTGCTCCAAAGAAGGAGTAAATGTATGCATGTACCAATTCAAGGAGATTTGACCGTGTGACCCATCTGCTTCATGCAATGCATTGGCTGCCCATATGGCACAGAATCACATTTAAAATTCTGAAACTAGTCCACAAAGTTCACCATTCTGGCAGCCTCTTTTATCTATTGCAGCTACTAATCCCTTATGTCCCTGTTAGGACATGGCAATTGTCATAGCAGAATCATCTTATTGCTCCTTCCTTCAGCAGTATCTGTCACAATATGGTTTGATATAAAAGCTAAAGTGGAGTACAGACACCCAAAACTCAAAATACTTGATTTCAAATATGCTGACTTTAATAAAATGGGGAAGTACCTGAAGAAACAGCTGACGGGATGGGTAGACATAGGAGAAATGGAAGGACAGTGGTCCAAGCGGAAAGGAGCTATTAATGTGGCAACAGATCTTTATGTAATGAAAGTAAACAAAAGCAAGAGAAAAGGGAAGCCAGCATAGTTCTCCAACTAAGTGGGAAGTGGAGGAATAGCCTAATGGTTAGACAGGCAGGCGTTGATCCTGGTGACCTGCCAGCTGATTTTCGAAAGTGATCGCCGCCCATCTTCCGACACAAATCGGGAGATGGACGCCGATCTCCTGACTCCGCCCAAATCGGCATAATCGAAAGCCGATTTTGGGTGGCTTCAACTGCGTTCTGTCGCGAGGCCAGCGAAAGTTGAAAGGGGCGTGTCAGCATCAGGGGCGTATTTGCGTGGGGCCACAGGGGCCTGGGCCCCCGCAGATTTCTCCCTGGCCCCCCTCCCGCCGCCAGCCCTCCCCCGCTGCCATTTCTTACTTTTGCGCAGAGGTCCACTTCCTCCTGCGCCTTTAAAAATATTTCTTCAGCTGGCGGGGGACCCCAACCCCTGCCAGCCAACCCGAGGTGACGTCTTTCAAGTTCTTCGTCCGCCATGACCGACGTGCTGGAGTTGAGCAGCTGAATCCAGTTCGGAGTCTGATGTCGTGCGACGTCAAACTCCGAACTGGATTCAGCCGCTCAACTCCAGCACGTCGGCCACGGCGGACGAAGAACTTGAAACTTTCAAGTTGAAAGACGTCACCTCAGGTTGGCTGGTCAGGGTTGGGGTCCCCCGCCAGCTAAAGAAATATTTTTAAAGGCCCAGGAGGAAGCAAACCTCGGTGCAAAAGTAAGAAACGGCAGCGGGGGAGGGCTGGCGGTGAGAGGGGGTGGAGTCGTTGGTGGCAGTGGGGGGGGGGGGTCCGGTAATGGCGGCGGGGGGAGCTAATCTGTGCCCCCTCCCTCTGGCTCTGGCCCTGGCCCCCCATACCGCCGGAGGCCAGATACGCCTCTGGTCAGCATGGTAGCGAAGGCGGGACGGGGGCATGTGTTGAGATGGCCGGCTTCGCCCGATAATGGAAAAAAGAAAGCCGGCCATCAGGAGAATTTGGTCCATTTTATTTGGACCCTTTTCTTTAGGTCCAAGTCCCAAAAAAGTGCCCCAACTGACCAGATGACCACCGGAGGGAAGCGGGGATCACCTCCCCTTACTCCCCCAGTGGTCACCACCCCCCTCCCACACACACAAAAAAATCAGACATTTTTTGCCAGCCTGTATGCCAGCCTCAAATGTCATACCCAGCTCCCTGACAGCAATATGTAGGTCCCTGGAGCAGTTTGTAGTGGGTGCAGTGCACTTGAGGCAGGTGGACCCAGGCCCACCTCCCTACCTCATTTGTGCTGGTAAATGGGAGCCCGACAACCCCCCCCCAAATCCACTGTACCCACATGTAGGTGCCCCCCTTCACCCCTTAGGGCTACGGTAATAGTGTAGAGTTGTGGGCAGTGGGTTTTGGGGGGATTTGGGGGGTTCAGCACACAAGGGAAGGGTGCTATGCACCTGGAAGCTAATTTTGTTTTTTTTATTAATTTTTTTAAGTGCCCCCTAGGGTGCCCGGTTGGTGTCCTGGCATGTCAGGGGGGCCAGTGCAGTAGAAATGCTGGCTCCCCCCACGCCCAAATGCCTTACATTTCGCCGGATTTGAGATGGCCGGCTCCGGTTTCCATTATGGCTGAAAATCAGAGTCGGCCATCTCATCTAACCCCAGCAAGCGATTTGGCCGGCGCCAAGCGTATTTCGAAAATAAGCTTGGCTCTGCCCGCTTACGGTGCCAGACCCGAAGATGGCCGACAATCGATTTGGCCAGCGCCATTCGATTATGCCCCTCCTGGGTTCAATTCCTACTTCAGTTCCTTGTGACCTTGGGCAAGTCACTTAACTCTCCATTGTCCCAGATACCAAAAGTTAGATTGTGAGCCCTCTATAGACAGAGCAAGTACCTTCATATAGGGGGGAATTCTATGTATAAAAATATAAAATTCTATATATAAAAACTATAGTCTACTTCAAGATATCTGATTTTTTCATTTAATAATTTTTTACGTGCAGCCACTCATAGAGGGGCCCATTTACTAAGCCGTGTAAGCGTCTACGTGCACCCAATGTGTGCCAAAATGGAGTTATCACCCAGATACCACGTGGCTCTTGCGGTAATTTCATTTTTGGCACGCGTCTGATACGTGTGTCTGAAAAATAATTTTTATTTTGAGACGCACATATTGGGCACGCACCAAGTGGCGTTTGACGTGCGCAGGTCATTACTGACAGGTTACCACATGAGACTTAACCACTAGGTCAGTGGCATGTTAGTAAGGTCTCAGTCCCAAGATGGACACGCTGCAATTTTCATTTTGCCACATATCCATTTTTGGCAAAAAATTTAAAAAGGCATTTTTTTGCAGGTGTGCTGAAAAATGATTCTGCGCATGCCCAAAACATGCATCTACACTACCGCAGGCTATTTTTCAGCGCATCTTAGTAAAAGGCTCCAGAATTTCCCCTGCATAACGCGGTCTCTGAAGCAAGAGATTATCTTACACTACATTTATCCAATTGCAGAAAGATTGTTTATGAATCAGTGCTATCAATGGACTTTACATACCTGGGCATGAAATGGTAGAATTCATTACCAAAGTCAATTAAATATCAATATAATTATCTACAGTTCCACAAATCTTTGAAATCATCACATCTCTTTAAAAAAATTCTTGACAACAGAAAACTAACTTTTTTGCTTAATTTGTATATAATGTCACTCTATAACTTCTGCATCCAATTTAATTGATTACTTCCTGCACTAGCCTTTCAATTGTATTGTACTTATAATATCATCCTTGCATTAATTTTAATTGTATAGTGCTCATAATAATTTTACCACACTGTTACTACTGTTACCCTTGTCATTGATACAATGATTGTTCTTTGCTGTATATTGTAGTTAACATTTTCATCTGCATCCTTGCTATAATTCTCCTAAATTTTCAATTTATAATAATTTACTACACAGGCACTACTTGATCCTTTCCACTGTTATATTGATTATTTTGCTGTAAACCACATTGAACTCAAGATTCCTTGGGATAATGTGGGATATAAATGTCAAAGAAAAAGAGGGGGGGGGGGAACTCGCTCAAAAACAACCTCAATGGTAATATAAAATAAGCGAGTACAGACTATAAATGCGTCTAACACCACTCAATCTACAATAGAAAAAAGAAAACAGGGGGAAAGGACCTAATGACCTGCTGTTGCAAGCCTAAAGCAATCAGACCATCAAGATCATGTATATGCACTTTATAATTATCGGTACAAACCCCCCCCCCCCCCCCCCAAAAGCAACCACATTTAAGCAGTTAAGCTCCAACAGACGGAGCACTCGTGAAGCCCCACTGCTGAGCCTGAACTGGTTGTCCTGTGTCCCCTGAGGAAGCCTTTTTGGTGAAACGGGTCCATCGGGTACTGATTCCGTTCAGGAGAATTGCTCACAGTCAAGCTCAGTCAGATAAGTCAAGCCTGATTTTCATTTTCTCTTGATTTTTTGGCAGTGGTTACACAGTTACAGTTACAATCCCTTTCTTGCTTTTCAATTGTTTCATATTAATGAATGACTAAATTAATTTAAAAAAATTTCATAATAAAATAAAAAAAAAACCCACTGAGTATTTTACACAACTTTGTGGTTGGTTTGGGAGTTTTTGGACCAATGATTATAAAGTGCATACACATGACCATGATGGTCTGATTGCTTTAGGCTTGCAACAGCAGGTCATGAGGTACTTTTCCTCTCTTTTCTTTTTTCTATTGTAGCTTGAGTGGTGTTAGACGCATTTACAGTCTGTACTCGCTTGTTTTGTAATACCATTGAGGATATAAATGTCACAAATAAATAAATAAACAGCACAAAAAAGCACAATTCTATAAGGTGCACTTAAAGTTAGGCATAGTTTACAGAACAGCACTGGGGCTGTGCTTAAATTTAGGCACAGCCATTTCTACCAACGAAAATGTGGTGCAAATGACCGTGCCTAAATTTACATCCTGAACTCCAATTATCCACATAACGTAAAACCATGCCTACACTCCACCCCAAAACACCCATGACCCTTCCATTTGTACATCCCCTTTTTGAGTCATGCATAAAATTTAGGCGTAGATCTCACACCTAAATTTACACATGTACATAATAATTAAATCTAATTAGTGCCAATAATTGCTGGCTTGTTATTCAATTAAATTCCACGTGCAAACTGGGAATGCACCCAAATATATGCATGGAATTCTTGGCATGTTTTTTAGAATCAGGGGGATAATGTGTACAGTGCTGCATACATCTAATAGTGCTATAGAAATTATTAGTATTAGTAGCACTACGTGGCTGAAAAAGAACAGGCAAAAGAGGCAATGTTGAAAAAAATACAATAAAATACAACAAGAAGAACACAGACAAGATTACTGGGTAAAACTCTAAGAGGGAAATAAGAACATAAGCATTGCCATACTGGGACAGACCGAAGGTCTATCAAACACAGCATCCTGTTTCCAGCAGTGGCCAATTCAGGTTACAAGTACCTAGCAAGATCCCAAAACAGTATAGTACATTTTAAGCTGCTTATCCTAGAAATAAGCAGTGGATTTTCCCCAATTCCATCTTAATAATGGCGTATGGACTTTTCTTCTAGGAAATTATCGAAACCTTGTTTAAACCCTGCTAAGGTAACTGCTTTTACCATATTCTTTGGCAACGAATTCCAGAGTTTAATTACACGATGAGTAAAGAAATATTTTCTCCAATACACTTCAGCACACTTGCATAATATACTTCATTATATACCATGGCTTACCTCAGCCAGGTCACAGCAGTCAGTTCCACTCACTCCAGTCACACCCTCTAGAGCTCCGGCTCTTCCTCTCCTGGACCTCTGTATCGGGGCCTTCTCATAATTAATCCAATCCACTTTCACTGTAATCCAATCTTACTCAGTCGGGTCTCACTCTAGAGCTCCTGCTCCTAAACCTCTGTATCAGGGTCTTCTGCTTATTCCTTCTCCCATGGAATCTCTGTATCAAGCCTGTCCCACCCTGTCAGCACTCTCTTCTGTGCATTGTGGAGCCACACTGTCCTATGCAGGCAGCCTAGCCTTCCCACAATGCAAAGTTCTGTTGTGGATCAGTGACTCCTAATGTGTAACCAGGGGGGTAGCCAGACTTAGGCGGGAGGGGGGAGGTCCAGAGCCCGAGGTGAGGGGGCACATTTAGCCCACCCCTGGCGCTGCTGACCCCCCCCCCCCCCGCCATTGCCGACCCCTCCCCCGCTGCCGCTGCCACCATCATCACCAACTTTGACCCCCCTCCCGCCGACGACCCTCTCGACCCCCCTCCCGCCACCAACCCTCCCCCGCTGTTGCTGTCGCCTACCTTTGCTGGCAGAGAACCCCAACCCCCGCCTGTCGTGGTCCTCTTTTTCCTTCGTTCTGTTTCTGAGTCTGATGTCCTGCACAAAGGAAGAAGAGGACCTTGGCTGGCGGGGGAGTCTGACGTCCTGCACGAAGGTAAGAAGAGGACCTCGGCTGGCGGGGGTTGGGGTCCCCCGCCATCAAAGGTAGCAGACGGCGATGTCAGGTTGATGGCAGGAGGGGGGGGTCGAGACGGTCATCAGCAGGGGGTCCAGGGCCTTTGGTGACCTGAAGGGCTACTGTTAGAAACAGGAAACTGAGCTAGATGGACCCTTTGTCTGATGCAGTAGGGCAACTCATGTTTGTATGATCTCAGAGAGGCGAGACTGTGAAGTCAGCTCAGAAGGGAATAGGTTTGCCAAGTATCCGGAAAGTCCCTAACCTCAAACAGACTAATATTTATTGAAAGAGATCACAGGCAAAAATGATATATGATGCGTTTACCTAATGCTGTACCACCTCAGGAAAGAAAGACTACCTCAAAGCAGTATTTGTTTTACACAAGTCATCAGCAAAAATAACATAGTAGATGATGGCAGATAAAGACCTACATAGTCCATTCAGTATACACCTGGGTCTTCAAAGGAAATCCCTTCCCCTGCAGAAAACCTGTTCCCTTTCGGAAGAGTGTGTGTGCAATGAGTAAAAGAAGGTAGAGGACCGAGATCAGAAAATGCTGGTTGGACGGCCTTGGGATGAAAGTTATCCAGTGGACTGCTCCAGTGGAAGGTATACCCCCACCACACCCTTACACCATATCATTCATGCATGTTGGTTTAAGCTCCAGGCCTGCCATTTTCTATAAAGTTGAAGAGACAGTTGGGAATACTTTTAAACCTCATGACTTGAGAAAACAAAGTAGACTGATTAATATGGTAACTCAAAAGAATTGGGCCCACATAAATATGGATGAATTTAATAGTTTGTAGTTATTATGGACAGCAGATCATAGAGCTTGTGACACTTTTAAAAAAAACATAGTTACGAAACTTTCAGCTGTGTACCATGGGTACCTAGATTGAGGTACAGTATTTCTGCCTTGGAAAAAAATCCATTATCTAAAGGGAGAAACTCATATCCTGAAGACCTTGAATTTAACATGAATATTTCACTGAACATATAGGAATTCAGGAATTTTATCACTAAGAGAGTGAAATGCAAGTTGGTTTAAATCACAGAAGAGGGGCCTACAGGGCTTCAATTAACAGACCCGCATCATACCTATACTAACACATAAATATATTTGAATACCCAGTGAAATTAGTCTCATTATTCTGAGGGTGTAACTCTGAGAAACTGTGCAGTTAATGAGATTTTTACATTCACTGGAGTGGGGGAACAATAAAAAGATGAATTTTTTACTTCCTGCAGCAATTAGCAAAAAACTTGTTAGTTCATTTCCTGTTGTTCAGACAGGGTGTCTTATATCACTGCTAAGAAGATCTTAGAAATTTGAGAGAGAAGTGCAGAATAGGGTAGCTAGTAGGGAAAATGGAGATATTAGTAAACTTTACAAGATTTTATAAATTACTTTTCACTGGGCGTGGCAGAATTTGTGTGTCCTCTGTCTGCCTTATTTTGATTCTCAGGGTAAGTGTAAAGTAGGATATATTAGGTGACCCCACTGAAACGAGGAAAAATATTTGTTGTACAAGCTATACAAGGCCTTTTACATAATGGCTAGGTCTGCCTATTAGATTAGGTTAGGTTATTCAATAATTTGATATTATGCTCTCTTTCCATTAAAACAACAACAAAAAGAAGTGGTTCACAAAAAAAAAAATGCAGAATTAAAGAGATTAAAAAAAAAACTTTAGGAAAAGAGTTTTGAAGCCTATGTCCCTGGCCCAGCTGACCCAAAAGAGGGGCCATCACATCTCCAGAAAAGGCTGGGAAAGCAAGAGAGTTTTAAGGCTAGACTTAAATCTGAATCTGGAGGATCCAAATCATAGGGAAGCAGGTAGGATATCCCAAAATGAAGTAGCTAGGTAAAAAGAAGGTAGCCCGACTTGTAGACTCCAAATGTCTGGTTATAGGTGATGGGAGAGTTATCAAATTATCATACTGTGAATGGAGAGAGAGATTGGGAGAACTGATACAGGACCAGCAGACCAAATAGGGTGCTTTGGCATGAGAGCTGGAGAAGGGGGGGGGGGGGGGGGAATGCATGTGTCACTTGCCATGTCTGAGCTTGTAATCTGTTCTTACAGGGCAAACCTATTTCTTCTAGTCTCTGGGAGACCTGCCAGCTTCAAGCTTCAGTACAAGGTTCAGGTACTGACCCTATTGGTCAGTCCATAGCATAGCCTTATGTGTATTCTTTGAATTTGTCTCTGCAAGACAGAAGTCTCTGTCTAGGGATCAAGAGCAAGCAGTCCTCGGCCTCTGTCCCTCTCCACCCTCTGAAAAACATATCTTCCTTTCATCGGATGCCTAGCATAGGGGCCCTTTTACTAAGATGGGGTAAAATCTGGAGGCTTACCGCATTCTAACTCCGGACTTTCTTGTGTACTACGTGTTCTCTTATATGGAAGCCTGACCGTCTGTGCCGGGGCTGGTGGTTGGGCGGCAGGGATAGTGCTGGGCAGACTTATACAGTCTGTGCCAGAGCCGGTGGTGGGAGGCAGGGATAGTGCTGGGCAGACTTATACGGTCTGTGCCAGAGCTGGTGGTGGGATGTGGGGTTTGTGGTTGGGAGGCGGGGATAGGACTGGACAGAATTATACGGTCTGTGCCCTGAAGAGGACAGTACAAATAAAAAGTAGCACATATGAATTTATCTTCTTGGGCAGACTGGATGGACCGTGCAGGTCTTTTTCTGCCGTCATCTACTGTGTTACTATTTATTTATTTATTTATTGCATTTGTATCCCACATTTTCCCACCTATTTGCGGGTTCAGTGTGGCTTACAATACGTTGTGAATAATAGAAATACAATTGGTCATAATACGATTATGGGTACATTGTGAAGAGTTGTGGGAAGACAAAGTCAAAGTCAAAATATCATCTAGGAATAGAAACAATGGAATGTGACAATGGGGAAATGATAGGGCAATAGGACAATAACAAAAGGATATTAGGGTGTAACAGTTTTATCTGTGAGTGTGGTTTTAAGTGTGGTGAAAGTATGGGGAAGAGAATTCAGAAGAGAGTGAATTGGTGCTTTTCTATAGTGTGTGTGAATTCATGTGTTTTGGTCCTTGCAGTAGGTGTTCTCGAAGAGATGAGTCTTCAGTAGTTTGCGGAAGTCGGTTAGTTCGTAGATCATTTTCAGGTTGCGTGGTAGTGTGTTCCAGAATTGTGTGCTCATATGAGAGAAGGTTGATGCATGCAGTGCTTTGTATTTTATGCCTTTGCACTTAGGGAAGTGAAGATTGAGGAAAGTTCGAGATGATCTTTTAGCGTTTCTGGGTGGCAGGTCTATTAAGTCAGACATGTATGTAGGGGCTTCACCATGAATGATTTTGTGAACTAATGTGCATACTTTAAAGGTGATACGTTCCTTGAGTGGGAGCCAGTGTAGTTTCTCACGTAAGGGTTTTGGACTTTCATATTTTGGTTTTCCGAAAATGAGTCTGGCTGCTGTATTCTGGGCTGTTTGAAGTTTTCTCAATATTTGTTCTTTGCATCCTGCGTATAGTGAGTTGCAGTAGTCCAGATGACTGAGTACGAGTGATTGCACTAGGCTGCGGAAGACAGATCTCGTAAAGAATGGTCTTATTCTTTTCAGTTTCCACATAGAGTAGAACATCTTTTTGGTGGTGTTGTTGGCATGAGTCTCAAGTGTTAGATGGCAGTCAATAGTGACTCCAAGGAGTTTTAAAGTTTCTGAGATTGGCAGATTTAGTTTGGGTGTGTTGATAGTGGTAAATTTATTTGTGTTGTATTGGAAGGTAAGTATGAGGCATTGAGTTTTTTCTGCGTTCAGTTTCAATCGGAATGCATCTGCCCAGGTGTTCATGATGTGTAGACTTTGGTTGATTTCGTTGGATATTTCATTAATATCTTGTTTGAAAGGAATATATATCGTTACATCATCGGCATACAGTGGTGGAAATAAGTATTTGATCCCTTGCTGATTTTGTAAGTTTGCCCACTGACAAAGACATGAGCAGCCCATAATTGAAGGGTAGGTTATTGGTAACAGTGAGAGATAGCACATCACAAATTAAATCCGGAAAATCACATTGTGGAAAGTATATGAATTTATTTGCATTCTGCAGAGGGAAATAAGTATTTGATCCCCCACCAACCAGTAAGAGATCTGGCCCCTACAGACCAGGTAGATGCTCCAAATCAACTCGTTACCTGCATGACAGACAGCTGTCGGCAATGGTCACCTGTATGAAAGACACCTGTCCACAGACTCAGTGAATCAGTCAGACTCTAACCTCTACAAAATGGCCAAGAGCAAGGAGCTGTCTAAGGATGTCAGGGACAAGATCATACACCTGCACAAGGCTGGAATGGGCTACAAAACCATCAGTAAGACGCTGGGCGAGAAGGAGACAACTGTTGGTGCCATAGTAAGAAAATGGAAGAAGTACAAAATGACTGTCAATCGACAAAGATCTGGGGCTCCACGCAAAATCTCACCTCGTGGGGTATCCTTGATCATGAAGAAGGTTAGAAATCAGCCTACAACTACAAGGGGGGAACTTGTCAATGATCTCAAGGCAGCTGGGACCACTGTCACCATGAAAACCATTGGTAACACATTACGACATAACGGATTGCAATCCTGCAGTGCCCGCAAGGTCCCCCTGCTCCGGAAGGCACATGTGACGGCCCATCTGAAGTTTGCCAGTGAACACCTGGATGATGCCGAGAGTGATTGGGAGAAGGTGCTGTGGTCAGATGAGACAAAAATTGAGCTCTTTGGCATGAACTCAACTCGCCGTGTTTGGAGGAAGAGAAATGCTGCCTATGACCCAAAGAACACCGTCCCCACTGTCAAGCATGGAGGTGGAAATGTTATGTTTTGGGGGTGTTTCTCTGCTAAGGGCACAGGGCTACTTCACCGCATCAATGGGAGAATGGATGGGGCCATGTACCGTACAATTCTGAGTGACAACCTCCTTCCCTCCGCCAGGGCCTTAAAATGGGTCGTGGCTGGGTCTTCCAGCACGACAATGACCCAAAACATACAGCCAAGGCAACAAAGGAGTGGCTCAGGAAGAAGCACATTAGGGTCATGGAGTGGCCTAGCCAGTCACCAGACCTTAATCCCATTGAAAACTTATGGAGGGAGCTGAAGCTGCGAGTTGCCAAGCGACAGCCCAGAACTCTTAATGATTTAGAGATGATCTGCAAAGAGGAGTGGACCAAAATTCCTCCTGACATGTGTGCAAACCTCATCATCAACTACAGAAGACGTCTGACCGCTGTGCTTGCCAACAAGGGTTTTGCCACCAAGTATTAGGTCTTGTTTGCCAGAGGGATTAAATACTTATTTCCCTCTGCAGAATGCAAATAAATTCATATACTTTCCACAATGTGATTTTCCGGATTTAATTTGTGATGTGCTATCTCTCACTGTTACCAATAACCTACCCTTCAATTATGGGCTGCTCATGTCTTTGTCAGTGGGCAAACTTACAAAATCAGCAAGGGATCAAATACTTATTTCCACCACTGTATATGTATAGGTTTAGGTTATGGTTTGATAGAAGTTTTGCCAAGGGGACCATCATTAGGTTGAAAATTGTTGGTGAGAGGGGGGATCCCTGTGGTACTCCACATTCGGGTGTCCATGCATCAGAAGTAGTTGAATTTGAAGTGACCTGATAAGAGCGTAATGTTAAGAACCCCTTAAACCAGTTTAGAACATTACCTCCAATACCAAAATATTCAAGTATGTGTAGTAAGATTCCATGGTCGACCATATCAAAGGCACTTGACATGTCAAATTGTAAGAGGAGTATATTGTTGCCGGTTGCTATCATTTCTTTAAATTTGGTCATTAGGGTAATTAATACTGTTTCTGTGCTGTGATTTGATCGGAATCCTGATTGGGCATCATGCAGTATTGAGAACTTGTTGAGATAGTTTGTGAGTTATTTGGTTACCATCCCTTCGGTTATTTTGGTTATTAGTGGTATTGATGCTACTGGTCTGTAGTTGGTTATTTCACTTGCGTTTTTCTTTGTGTCTTTAGGTATTGGGGTGAGTAAAATGTTTCCTTTTTCTTTTGGGAAAAGTCCGTTTTGTAGCATGAAGTTCACGTGATTCGTTAGGTCTATTATGAATTGTTGAGGAGCTGATTTCATGAGGTTGTTTGGGCAGATATCTAGTTTGCATTGGGATTTGGTGAATCTTTTGAGCGTTTTAGAGATGAGGTCCTCTGGCAGTAATTCGAATTCGGTCCAGATCCTGTCTGCTGGATATATTCCATCTTCTGGGTCTAGACAGTTTAGGAGTGTGGCGTATTCAATGGGGCTGGTGGGTATTTTAAGTCGTAGTTGTATGATTTTCTCCTTGAAGTATTTTGCGAGGTCATCGGCCCCTGGTATATCTTTGCTGTTGTTTGTAACTGGTGTGGTGTCTAGCAACTTATTTACAAGATAGAAGAGTTTGTGTGTGTCTTTGTAGTTTGGTCCGATCATTGTTTTGTAGTGTAGTCTTTTAGTCTGTTTTATGGTGTATTTGTATTTCCTCCGAAGTGATTTCCAGGCATTCAGTGTGTGTTCATCTTTCTTTTTGTTCCATGCGCGTTCTAGTTTCCTGACTTGTGTTTTGAGTTTTTTCAGTTCTTCGGTGAACCATGGATTACGTTTTATTCTATGTGATGTTCTGGTTTGGATAGGGGCAATTATGTCTAATGTTGTCTTACATATGTCATCCCATTCTTGGAGGAATTGAATGGTGTCTGCGTTTGTTGACCATTCGTTTTGGTAGACCTGTTGCCAGAATGTTGTGGGGTCTATTTTTCCTCTCGTGGTGTATGTTGTCCGTTCGTGTTTGTTGCTTGCGTTTCTGTGTATTTTTCGCCAGCGGAGGGAGACATTTGCTTTATGGTGGTCTGTCCATGGTGTGGGTGTCCATTTTGTGTCTGTAAGTAGGAGAGTTGAGTCTGGATCGAATTTGTGTGTGATGATGTCTAGTGTATGTCCTTTCTCGTGTGTTGGTTGATTGTTAGGTGAGTGTAAATCCCAGAATTTTAAGAATTCTTTGCACTCTTGTGTGCCTGTTGAGGTGTCGTCTTCGAGGTGTAGGTTAATGTCTCCTATTATGAGGATGTTTGAGGCTGAGACACATGTGTTGGAGATGAAGTCCATGAGGTGCGTCTGGGAGTCTTTCCATTTTCCTGGTGGTCTATAAAATAGGATTGCATTGAGGTGTCCTTGTAGGTTTGGATGAGTGATTCTTGTTGAGGCGATTTCGAGTTGTGGTGAGGTGGATTCGCCGGTGGTTGTGGTGGTGAACTCGGATTTGTAGATTATGGCTATTCCTCCACCTCTCTTCCCTTGTCTTGTCCAGTGGGTGATTTTGTATTCTGGTGGGCAAGTCTCTATGATGGCGGGGTCTGTAGGGCCATGGAACCATGTTTCCGTGATGAATAAAAGGTCTAGATTCTCTGCAGTAATCCAGTCTAGTATGTCTACTGAGTTTTTTACTGCAGATCTAGCATTAATGTATCCTATTCGGATTGAGCGGTATGGTTCTGTAGGGAGATTGGATGTGTTTATTTTAATTGGTTGTCTGTTTACTCGGTGGTTGAATTTGTCATTGTTGTTGTTTTTTTTTTTTCTCTTTCTGTTGATGATGTTCATATGTGGAAGTTTTTTCTCTTGGTTGGTTATTGTGTTTTTGGTCTGGTGAGTTGTTGGTAGGTTGTAGGTAGAGTTGGTGAATTGTGGTTGGGTTGCTGTTGATGTTGGGGGTGGTCAGTGCATGGTAGGTTATGGGAATGAGATAGATTATTATCAGTAGCTGGTTAGTGTTCATGTTGGATTTTTGTGGACGTTGTTCGTGTGAGTATTGGGTATTGTAGGTGGTATCAGTGATTTTTGTGGGTAGTATTCGGGGGAGTGTTGGGCGGTGTTGGTGATATCAATGGTGCATCAACTGTCTTGTCAATTGGTCCGTACCAGTGGTTGGATCAACAAAATATGGCAGTGCATAATACTAGTCGTGCTTAACCTAGTTTAGCAAACATTTAAGAGATATATAAGTTATTATGATTTGGAAGGTCTAGCAAGCAGTTAAGAGTTCTTTCAATTGCAGGTACTTAGAACTTTTAGAAATAATGCAGCTAGAAGTAAGGCTTAGAAGCAAAACAATAAGAGAGGCTTTTAGCATGTGTTTGCAGGTAGTAAAGCAAGTAAACATTTAGCTAGCATTTAAGTAATCATTATAGCAGTCGAGTAGCAGCAGCATTATGTTGCAACAGTCAAGTAGCAGCAGCGTTAAGCAGTTGAGGCAGCAGAGCAAAGCAAGTGAAGCTTTTATGCTAGCATTTAAATAATAATAATTAATGTAGTAGTCAAGTGTCAGCAGCGATTAAACAGTTTACCATTTATCGGGTCTGCTGTTGGTTGACAGTGTATTCCAGTCAATGTAACATGTCTCGTGTGCTCTTCATTGGTCGTTCGGTGCTCTGCGAGATCGTGGGGTGTTGGGCTTCGCCAGCGGTGAACTAGGATCTCTGGATCGGGTCGCGGGGTGCTAGAGGTGGAATCGAATCCCTGGACTACATGTCTCGCTGGCCTCGTGATGGCTGGGAGGCCTCCCGTCCCAATCAAGTCGGCTCTCAGCCTCCGTTGAGTCAGGGGTCCGCCCGCCGTCAGTGTTTGTCCCGTCTCGTTCTCGCCAGGGAACTCGGGTTGAGGTGCGCAGGTGGGGGCTCTTTGTCTTCCCTTTTCCGTTCGCGTGTTCGATCACAGCGATCAGTCCCTGCCTTCGGGCCTTTCTGGAGCTGAACTTTCCAGCCGGTTCTGATGAGTCAGGGGTGGGTTGGATGTGGGAGACCCGATCCTGGTGTCTCGCTGTCCCCGGAGCTCCACTCGGTCCCTCTCTGCGGGGGGGGGGGGGGGCGACTTGTGGTCTGGCCTAGGAAGCGCTGCGGTCCTCCGCGTTGCAGGGTCACCGGGAGGCCGCTTGTCAGCTCCCCGATTCTAGTAGTGCTCTCCGCGCTCGGGTCTGATGCCCAGGCAGCCCCGGTCTTGATCTGGGTGCCCTCGATCAGGGTCAGCAGAGCCGAGCAGCAATCCACGACTTTTCCAGCCGTCTGGCGCCAGGGACCACTCCACGAGGCAGGCAGACCACCAGTTTCGGACTCGCTCTCTTATACTGTGTCTCGGCGAGGCCACCGCGGCCCCTGCTGACCTCTTTTTGGCTCTGGGTCGGCTCTGGTCCATTCCAGTCCGGCAAGGAATGGCGCGTGATGGTCTAGGTTGGTCCAATTCCTCGGAACCTCGGGAGCTCACTTCGGAGCTCCTTACCTGTCGGCCATATGTGTTCCGTATCTATGTTACTATGTTACCTGTAGCAGTAGTACCATGAGCCTACCACTAGAGCTCATGGCGACCATTTTCTAGATGGACTAGCTAGCAGTAGAAGCAAATGGGGATAATTCCTGCACAGGTTACTGCTCTGGACCACCAGGAATGGGTACTACAGGTGGGTGGGTATAAGGGATTCTGAAGGGGGGGTCTGATATCAGCAGGGGGTTCAGGAGGGGTCTGATATCAGTGGAGAAGTGTGCAGGAGAGGGTCTGGTATTGGTTGGGGGGTATGGGAGGGGGTCTGATGTCAGCTGGGGGTTAAAGAAAATCACAGATCCACTTATGTGGTTCCCGGCCAATATCGGCCTGGACCCACATAAGCTTGGGCGGCCAATAGAATCCAATGCCAATGCCCGGACATGACCTGGTATTGCATATCTGAGTCTAATTCTGCCTACAGTGGTCAGCACATAAAAAATACTGACTGCCACCGGCTGAATATTGACCATAAAGGTGTTTATTTTAGAATCCCTATTTTCCTTGAGCTGCATTTAGATGTGTGTATGTCTAACCAATTTTAGTGGATGCTAGTGAGCCCAGGAAGATAGTCACCTAACCCCTGTGCTCTGTTCCTTATCTCTTCTATTTGCTTAATATTGCGGTTCTGAGAGTGGAGAGAGACACAATCAGGCTTATTTTTGAAAGAGAAGGACGCCCATCTTTCGACACAAATCGGAAGATGGGCGTCCTTCTCACAGGGTCACCCAAATTGGCATAATCAAAAGCCAATTTTGGGCATCCCCAACTGCTTTCTGTTGCGGGGACAACCAAAGTTCACGGGGGCCTGTCGGAGGTGTAGCAAAAGCTGGACTTGGGAGTGCCTAACACATGGGCGTCGTCAACCCATAATGGAAAAAAAAGGGCGTCTTGGACGACTTTACCTGGTCCAGTTTTTCTTACGACCAAGGCACAAAAAGGTGCCCAAACTGACCAGATGACCACCGGAGGGAATCGGGGATGACCTCCCCTTACTCCCCCAGTGGTCACTAACCCCCTCCCACCCTAAAAAAACAACTTTAAAAATATGTCGTGCCAGCCTCTATGCCAGCCTCAAATGTCATACTCAGGTACATCGCAGCAGTATGCAGGTCCCTGGAGCAGTTTTAGTGGGTGCAGGGCACTTCAGGCAGGCGGACCCAGGCCCATTCCCCCCTACCTGTTACACTTGTGGTGGTAAGTGTGAGCCCTCCAAAACCCACCAGAAACCCACTGTACCCACATCTAGGTGCCCCCCTCCCCCCATAAGGGCTATGGTAGTGGTGTACAGTTGTGGGTAGTGGGTTTTGGGGGGCTCAGCACACAAGGTAAGGGGAAAGGGAAGGGAAATGGGACTTGATATACCGCCTTTCTGTGGTTTTTTGCAACTACATTCAAAGCGGTTTACATAGTATATTCAGGTACTTATTCGTACCATGGAGATATGTACCTGGGACCTTTTTCTGAAGTCCACTATAGTGCCCCCTAGGGTGCCTGGTTGGTGTCCTGGCATGTCAGGGGGACCAGTGCAATACAAATGCTGGCTCCTCCCATGACCAAAGGGCTTGCATTTGGTCGTTTCTGAGATGGGCATCCTTAGTTTCCATTATCGCCGAAAATCAGAAACGACCAAGTCTAAGGACGACCATCTATAGGGACGACCTAAATGTCAAGATTTGGGCGTCCCCGACCGTATTATCGAAACGAAAGATGGACGCCCATCTTGTTTCGATAATATGGGTTTCCATGCCCCTTCGCTGGGACGTCCTGCGAAGATGTCCTCAGGAAAACTTGGATGCCCCTTTCGATTATGCCCCTCGATGTGGTGCAGAGACATAAATTAGAACAACTCTGGAACAGACCAAGTGAGAAATATTGATCATACCAAGCAGTAGTACTCTTGTTGGTGAGCTGTGTCAAGTCGAAGTCAGATAGAACTGCACTGTATTTATATAATATTCACTGCATGAGCAGTAACCCATAGGGTATCTGTCATGTAAGAATGGCTTGAGAGTGAATGTTTATTTTACAGCTCAACATTACCAGAATGCTGCGCTCAGAGTACTAATGATAGGTAACTGGAAAGAATGAACACCTACCATCTGATATGCTCAAATAGACCATTCCTATTGGAGGTGACTTGTTAGGCCCTGAGAAACCTGTGTCTTCACTTTGCCTTTTATTCTATAACTCTGCCACACGGAATCTGTGCGCAGAGTGAGTGAATTAGACCGCAACCAGAGTAACAGCATTATCAACTGAATGGATGGACTTCTAGAGGAGTCACTGTTACTGGATCTCAATGCTCCGCATGAAGTAGTTAGAAGCCCGTGGACACTGAGAGTTCTACCATCTGTATTTGATTGCTATTTTGATGAAAGACTATATGAGAGTTTGATCTACTGAGCCTGGTAATTTTTTTTAATTTTTAATTTAAACATACTTGATATTCCGCAAAAGGCTTAAACTGGCTTCTATGCAGTTAACAATAAACAAAATAGGCTGGTGAAAAAGGAGAAAAAAAGAGAGAAAAAAAGCCCACGATCATAAATGTATGTAATTAATGTATGGCGGGGTATGCTATTTCGAATAGGTGCGTTTTTAGGGCTGCATTGAGCTTTACATAGGAGGATTCATATCAGAGGTGTGCAGGAAGAGAGTTCCAGAGTCGGGGTCCAGCATAGCTAATAGCAGAGGAGCAGATAATGTCGAGGCGAATGATGGAGGAAGTAGCCAAAGCAGTCTAGAAGAGGCATAGGGGATGAAAAGGCAGGCTAAGTAGTCAGGAGCTGAGGGGAGATGAGACTTGTAGATGAGGGTGAACAGTTTAAACTGAATCCAAGCTGAAAGGGGTAACCTGACTAGACGAATGGGGTGACATAATCAAAAGATTTTGAGTGGTGGAGTAAATGAACTGTAGTGGATTGGACTAATCGAAGACACTTAAGGGATGAAAGTGAAAGACCTGCATAAAGGGAATTACAGTAGTCAAGATGTGTAATAACTAGACTAAGAAGCAGTGAACGAAGAACAGGGAGGGGAAAAAAGAGGGCAAATACAAATTCTATGAAAAGCAAAGAAAGAGACTTTAAGAATGGCATTGACCTGCATCTTGAAGGTTAGGTGGCTGTCAAAGTGAACACCCAGAATTTTAATTCCTAAATGCCAGAGTCTGCTTGTAAACTCTTTCCTCCAATGCCCACAATTCCGTTTTAATATTACATAAGTACATAAGTATTGCCATACTGGGAAAAACCAAAGGTCCATCAAGCCCAGCATCCTGTTTCCAACAGTGGCCAATCCAGATCACAAATACCCGGCAAGATCCCAAAAAAGTACAAAACATTTTATACTGCTTATCTCAGAAATAGTGGATTTTCCCCAAGTCCATTTAATAACGGTCTATGGACTTTTCCTTTAGGAAGCCATCCAAACCTTTTTTAAACTCTGCTAAGCTAACCGCCTTTACCACATTCTCTGGCAACGAATTCCAGAGTTTAATTACACGTTGAGTGAAGAAAGATTTTCTCAGATTCGTTTTAAATTTACTACATTGTAGCTTCATCGCATGCCCCCTAGTCCTAGTATTTTTTGAAAGCGTGAACAGATGCTTCACGTCTACTCGTTCAACTCCACTCATTATTTTATAGACCTCTATCATATCTCCCCTCAGCCGCCTTTTCTCCAAGCTGAAGAGCCCTAGCCACTTTAGCCTTTCCTCATAGGGAAGTCATCCCATCCCCTTTATCATTTCTGTCACCCTTCTCTGCACTTTTTCTAATTCCACTATATCTTTTTTGAGATGCGGCAACCAGAATTGAACACAATATTCGAGGTGCAGTCGCACCATGGAGCGATACAAAGGTATTATAACATCCTCATTTTTGTTTTCCATTCCTTTCCTAATAATACCTAACATTCTATTTGCTTTCTTAGCCGCTGACTTCTTTGGTGAGATATTCTCAAAGACAGGAAAAAGCAGGACTGTGGAAGAAGAATTCTGAGGAGTGAAGGTGCCTGTACTCAAGTACCCCCACGTACCCCATAAAAAGCCCTGTCTATTACTGTTTAAAGAACTGAAATTGTTTAGAGTATATCTCTCCAAAGAAGTCAGCAATATTAAAACTGAGTTATAGGCATTGGAGGATAGAGTTTACAAGAATGAGATCTATATTGGGGAACAAATAGATGCCATGGCCATATTCCAATCTAAGCTCAAAAAGTTGGAAGAGATTGCAACGGAAACATGAGAAAAAGAGATTTCTTGGAAAATAGGCAGAGAAGATGCAATTCAAGATACTCAGAAGCTTAATAAGCCAAGGTCAGAATATACTATTAATGCAATTTGACATGTCAAGTGTGTTTGATCTAGTAGATCACACAACACTGATGAGCCTGCTCGATTACATGGGAGTCAGCGGTACAGTGGCCGCATGATTCAACGGCTTCCTAAAGACTAGATCCTACATTGTAAAGATGTCTAACCAGCTATCAACCTCCTGGATCTCCAAGTGTGGGGTACCACAGGGCTCTCCAATATCACCAACAATGTTCAATGTATTGATGGCTTCACTCAGAAAAAATCTGGAGATCATGGGTTTTAATACATTCATTTACACAGATAATGTCACCATTTACATACCTTTCAACAATAATATCACAGAAATAATGGACAAAGTCAAAACAGGTCTGGACCCAATGGAAAACTGGGCACAAACTTTCAAACTCAAATTAAATAGAGACAAAACCAAATTCCTGGTACTGTCAAGCCCGCATAATCCCACAACCCACCAAAACTTCACAGTCAACCACCAAACATACCAAATTGAAACACAGTTAAAATTACTGGGAATCATTCTTGACAAGCACCTAACACTAGATAGTCAAATATCAGCAACAAAATGCTTCAGAACACTGTGGAAACTGAGAAAGATCAGAGACTATTTTCCTAGACAATCATTCCGGATAATAGTACAATCAACGATAGTATTACAACTAGATTACTGCAATGCAGTATATGTTGGTTGCAAGGAAAGCACACTGAAATTGCTGCAAACCGTCCAAAACACGGCGGCAAGACTAATTTTTAAGAAGTTGAAAAATGAAAGAACTACCCCACTACTCAAAACACTACACTGACTGCCAATCAAGGCAAGATTGATCTTCAAAGCGAGCACCATCATCTGTAAAATATTATTTGGTTTGTCTCTAGAATACATGTTAGACTTGGTAGAACTATCCCCAAGAAATGCAAGCCCAGAAACCAGGAGCTACTTACTTCTTCACCTACTCAACTGCAGAAACATAATGTACAAATCTATCTTGTGACTAGGCAAGCCCCAGAGATTCCCCAGTGAAGCAGTTGAGCCCAGAACTATGGGTCCCAGAAGTCCTTGCAAGAATGAGAGAAGAGAGTAGTCCTAAAAAAATGGAATGGATTTCCAGCCCCAGCAGGGGGAGCAATGGCTCAAGGCAGGATGAGCCTGTTACTCCCTTCCCCACTAGAGGGGGAGGGAAGGATGAAGCTCAGTTTCCCTGGCTTCGCATCAGTATATAATTCCCCCCAGCTGTGAGAAGGGGAGAGCAGATTTCCTGGAGGCTCTCAGTCACCAGGGGAGAGGGGAGACGAATGGAGAGAGAGATTCCATGGAGAATGTGGAGGAATGAAGTAGCCTGCCACTAGAGCTGCCTAAGGGAGAGGAGCCTGCTACCATGGAATGGGAGAATTCAAAGGTTGCCCTGCCCAGCACTTTAAGGCAGTGGAGGAGGCCACACTGGGTGTGGTGCTGAGAGGTAGGAGAAACTGCCAATCCTGCTCCTTACAGGATTCCCTCTGTGCTGTGAAAAGGCATGTGATTTGTGGTATTGGTTTGATGTGCAAAGACTGTCCATGAAGATTTGTTCTGAACTGTTGTGCTATATATTGGAAGTGTGCTGAACTCTTACTAAACCCTTTTGAAGGAGGGGAAAGGGAAAGCTAATGCCCTAATAGAAGACCTGAGGTCTTGAGGAATTGAGCGTTTGCTGAGGGATTTTAGGACCTGGACTGTACCTTTTTTTCTTTTGAAGATTATCCTAATGAGGACTGTACCTTTTTTTCTTTTGAAGACTGTATTAAGAGGGCTGTACCTTTTGTTTTGAAGAATATATTATGATTTTTGGTATGAAATTGTCTTGATAATAAAATACTTTGGCCCTGAGTCCCAGTATCAGCAGTTTTCTGTCCTGGAACCTTGGGAGCCCCGCAGGCTTGCTGGCTCCACCCAAGAGGAGGAAGCGGACCCCCCTTTTACAATCTACATGGCCGGATTTGACAAACTGGAGTCAAAATGGTGGAACTCAATGCCAAAGATCACAAGAGAAGCACACAAACTATCTTCAATTTAGAAAAAAACTGAGAACATACCTCTTTAAAAATTCTACAACAAATTTAGATATCGATGTCCATTCTGATCACTAATCATAAACTATCCTTGTAAGTCCCAACCAAAATGTAAACTGTAATTGTAAGCCATCACTATAAGTCTCAACTGAACTGTAAAATGTAAACCAATACTGTAACTGTTAACCAGAATGTAATTTGTAAGCCACTTTGAACCGAAACTTGTTTTTGGATAACAGTTGAGCTTATTTTCGAAAGAGATCGCCGGCCATCTACCGGCCAAATCAGTATAATCGAAAGCTGAGTTTGGCCGGCGCCAACTGCTTTTTCGTTGCAGAGCCAGCCAACTTTCAAGGGAGGGTACAGAAGGTGGGACAGGGGGGCAGAGTGTGGATGGGACAGGGGCGTGGTTACGAGATGACCGGCTTCACCTTATAATGGAAAAAAGATGGCCGGCTCGAACAAGCATTTCGCCGGCTGGACTTGGTCCTTTTATTTTTAGGACCAAGTCACATAAAAGTGCCCCAGTTGACCAAATGACCACCGGAGGGAATCGGGGATCACCTCCCCTTACTCCCCCAGTGGTCACCAACCCCCTCCCACCCTCCCCCCCCCAAATTTTTAAACATTTTTTACCAGCCTGTATGCCAGCCTGAAATGTCATACCCAACTCCCTGACAGTACTATGCAGGTCCCTGGAGCAGTTTTTAGTGGGTGCACTGCACTTCAGGCAGGTGGACCAAGGCCCATCCCCCCCTACCTGTTCCACTTGTGGTGGTAAATGTTGAGCCCTCCAAAAAAACACAAAACCCACTGTACCCACATGTAGGTGCCCCCCTTCACCCCTTAGGGCTATGGTAATGGTGTAGAGTTGTGGGGAGTGGGCTTTGGGGAGGATTTGGGGGGGCTCAGTACCCAAGGTAAGGGAGCTATGCACCTGGGACCAATGTTTGTTTTTTTTTTGTTTATTTTTAGAAGTACCCCCTAGGGTGCCCGGTTGGTGTCCTGGCATGTCAGGGGGGCCAGTGCACTACAAATGCTGGCTCCTCCCACGACCAAGTGAGTTGGATTTCGCCAGGTTTGAGATGGCTGGACTCCGTTTCCATTATGGCTGAAAATCGGAGCCGGCCATCTCTTCTCAACCCGGTGATCGATTTAGCCGGCCCCAAGCGTATTTTGAAAATACGCTTGGCTCCGCCCCCTTACAGAGCAGGCCCCAAAGATGGCCGGCCATCGATTTGGCCAGCGCTGTTCGATTATGCCCCTCAGTGGTATACAAGAATGCATAAAAAAATAAATAAAATACTTGGATTTCTAGAACCTCATGACAATACAGAAGATGTCCACATTGTGCAGAACATCTATGCTTTTTGAGTGCCAGGTGGGACAGCAAAATGTCATGTTGACCATGTTCATCACAGTGACAGCATCAGACAGATACCTCCAGGCCAATAATTTCCTGTTTCCACTATTATGAGGATAAGAAATTGCTGATGCAGAATATCAGAGCTAAAAAAAACTTATAGAATTTCACAAGCAGAATTTACAGAATTATTCAGATCTCTCTGCATATACCCTTGAGTATGGAAGAACTTTTGCCCCCTCATTCAACTATTACAAGAAAGAGGTGTTAGGTACAATTGAGGTTTTCCTTCAGCACTGATCTTTGAGTAAAACAATAAAAAGTATCATGTTTCAGAATTGGTAGAGTGCTATGACATGCTAGAGGAGTTGACAGGACTTCCACATTCTAGTCTACCCAGTTTCCAACAGTGACAGCCCTTAGAATGGAGGGCATCCGCCCCCAAATGGAGGAAGCTGTCAGGATATAGTTGTCAGCTGTGTCAACACTGCATGGAAGGAACTGAAAGAGATGCAACAGCTCCTTCATAAAACTTGAGTGTTTGGATATGTATGAATGTTATTGTCTCATCTTCTGGTTCATGCAACCTGTTGTTTTTTGGTACACCTGTTATTATCCTCTCATCCTAGATTTTGAATGCAATTTTTCTCTTTCTTTTCTCTTTCTCTCTCTCTCTCTCTCTCTCTTTTTTTTTCTTGTTTCTTTCTCAGTTTAGGTTGTTTGTTATTAAATGGTATCTCTTCATTCTATCCTTATTGATGTTGATCGTGGGGAAGAAGAACCAAATATTGGGTATACCACCAATGTCCTGTGGGTGTTGGTCCACCCATGCTAGTTATGGGTGTTTGTGTTGGGGTTGTTTCCACCCTTGTTTTGTTATGCTTTGTTAGGATATGGGGAGGCAAGGGTAATTGGTAAAGAAGAAATTCTCAGAAGGCTTTTTCATATTGCATTAGGTTCATATTCTGTATATCAAGTGATCTTGATGGTTCTTCGTGCCATAGAGTGTGACAGTGGAAAACTAATTATAAGTATCGATGGTTAAATTAATATCATGGAATGTTAGAGGGTAGAATTCTCCCATTAAGAAGTTGTTAACCCATTTGCAGAAATCAAAGGCTGACATAATATTTCTTCAGGAGACACATCTGTTGGCTTAACTTTTGACTAAAGAAACTGATCAGGTTTTTGCCGCCTCTTACATAGCCTGTAAACAAGGAGTAGCGATTTTACTAAGAATTGTGATTCTAGGCTGTCCACACAGTTTATTATTCTCGCAGGGTCACTGCATGGAACGCACATCAAATTGGCAAATATCTACTCTCCTAATGACATGGTTACTTCTGACACTTTGAAACTTCATATGGAGGGCCCTGTCTACTTGGTAGAAGATTTTAACTGTACGCTATTGCTCTAGGATAAATCTGATAATAAGCTGTCCAATAAAGAACAAATAGGGCTGACAGATGTGTGGCACTATTTACACTTTGGGAAGAGGATTATAGTTTACTCCATACCCCATTAGTCTTATTCCAAAATAGATTTTTAGCTGGCCTCACGGGCAGCTCTGACTAGGGTGTTGTCTTGTACTCCCAGCCCTATCTTATACTCGAGTAACACTTCAGCTGCATGAAGTAGACCCAGACAGCTGCCTGTCTATGTGGCCCATGAATAGGATGCTCCTTCTTGATCCAACCTTTGCAGATCAATTTTGAGAGCTTGGAGGGAGTTCCTTCATTTTAACAACATGCCTAATATATTTGTGTTCTCATATGAGTTACAGCTAAAGCAGATCTAAAAGGACATATTACATCTATCACAGCATCCCTTTAAAAGAACCACCTAGCCCACTACAATGCGCTATATTCTGAACTCTTATGCTTGGAAGGACTTCAGAAAGGGAGGGGTGATGGTAAGTCTTGCAAACACTTACTACAGGTAAGAGGGGAGTTGAATGTTGTAAACGCCTCTTACATTACTAACCTTTTATAGCACACCAGAAGAAACTTATAAACATGCCAGTAGGGCTAATAAATTCTTGCTCTGGCAATGACAGATATAGGGTATTAGTAAGAACGATGATACCCTCTATAAATCCACACAGTTATAAAACTCTGGGTGCACAGCAAACCCACTGAGGTGGAATGACAGCTACCACCCCTTCATATCATGGGGGAGTGGTTAGATTGGCCCTGGAGTGGTGAGGAAGAGGTTAGCAGAGCCATTAGAGAGCTCAGAACTATCTGGCAGCTGGTCCAGATGTTTGCCAATGCAGTTGTACAAAGTTTTCCTAATCATTTAACTACTGTATTGGTCAGGGAGTTCTGTGCTATTGAGATTCACCATATTCTCCCCCTCCCCCCTCTTTTTGTGAGGCAAATATTAAGGTGATACCCAAAGACATGAAAGAGTGACAGACCCATCTTGTTGCTTAACATTGACTATAAAATTTTAACTATACCCAGACCAAACAGGATCTATTAGGAATAGATACGGAGCTGATAACATGAGAAGCTTATGCTCCAGTTTGTCAAGGATGATACGACCCATTATGCTATTGTAATGCTCAATGTAGGAAAAGCATTTGATAAAGTTGAATGGCCATATCTATTTGCTATTCTCCAGCAACTGAGATTTGAGCCTCAATTTTGCTCTTGGATTGAGATGCAAGCCCCTAGATTCTATAAAGCGTGGCCAAAATTGCATGCACAAATCCGGTCGTATTCTCAATTTGCACACTCAATTTCATTATCTTAACAAGTCAGAAAGAAATATGCAAGTAATTTAAATGCTAAATTGAAATGGAGGAAAAAGGAACTTCAGTGGCTTAGGTCACATCTCAGTATGTCTTTGGACTAATGGCTGGCCAAACTTCTTCATCAATCAAAAAAACCCTTCTGTTTTTCACTTTCCACAATTTTATTTCTTTTTCTCTATATATCTTTTTATTTTTAATCCATTTTTAATTCAGGTACTTATCTCATGCATGCAATTTTGGATTGGAGAAACTTTTGGATTGTTATTTCCTAGTTGGGCCAGGTTAACATCCTCAAAATGTTGATTTTACCCAAGCCAGTATTTCTGTCTTTCATGAGTCCCAGAAAATATTACTAGATTGTGTGGCAACAGCAAACAGCAAGAACTGCATCACAAATCATATCAAGATCCCTGGGTGGTGGGGATTTGACAAGCATATAATTTATTAATGGAGCACCATATTGTAGGAGATGTGCCTGGGCCACTGGGGAAATATCTCTATGTTGGATGAGATTAGAAGCTAACCATCAGATTCTATATAGTGTGACTTAAGTTGTGTGCGCAAATCCAGTCATATTCTGGATTTGCACATGCAGCTGAGGGCCTTGTTTACTAAGGTGCACTAGTGTTTTTAGTGCACACTAAAAATTAGCATGTGCTAATGCTAGAGACATCCATGGGTGTCTCTAGCGTTAGTGCGTACTAATTTTTAGCGCATACTAAAAATGCTAGTGTGCCTACAGCATGGCTTACTAAACAGGGCCCTTAATTAATAAGCCAATCAGCACCAGTAATTGGATGTTAGTCGGCACTTATTGACACTAATTAGAATTTATGTGCACAACTATCTAAGTGTGTTCTGAAACGTGATGCACATAAATTCTAAGTCACATAATTGAAAAGGGGTGTGGCCATGGGTGTGGAATGAATGAGTCATGGGCATTTCTAAAATTTAGGCGCATCATTATAGAATACACCCAGTCTATACCTAATTAAGGCATCAGCATTTACATCAAGATTTACGTGGCATAACTGACTGCAACTAAATTTAGTCATACGGACAATCACTCACGGTATTCTATAAATCGCGTGGAAATTTAGGCATAGGGATACTTTATAGAATATGCCTAGCAGGCTCATTTTCAAAAGAGAAGGATGCCCATCTTTTGACACAAATTGGAATATGGGCGTCCTTCTCACAGGGTCGCCCAAATCGGCATAATCGAAAGCCGATTTTGGGCATCCCCAACTGCTTTCCATCACAGGGACGACCAAAGTTCACGGTGGCATGTTGGAGGCGTAGCAAAGGCGGGATTTGGGCGTGCCTAACACATGGGCATCCTCGACCTATAATGGGAAAAAAATGGCGTCCCTAACGAGGACTTGGACGAATTTCCTTTGTCCTATTTTTCTCACGACCGAGCCACAAAAAGGTGCCCGAACTGACCAGATGACCACCGGAGAGAATCGGGGATCACTTCCCCTTACTCCCCCAGTGGTCACTAACCCCCTCCCACCCTCAAAAAACAACTTTAAAAATATGTCGTGCCAGCCTCTATGCCAGCCTCAGATGTCATACTCAGGTACATTGCAGCAGTATGCAGGTCCCTGGAGCAGTTTTAGTGGGTGCAGTGCACTTCAGGCAGGCAGACCCAGGCCCATCCCCCCCTACCTATTACACTTGTGGTGGTAAATGTGAGCCCTCCAAAGTCCACCAGAATCCCACTGTACCCACAAGTAGGTGCCCCCCTTCACCCGTAAGGGCTATGGTAGTAGTGTACAGTTGTGGGTAGTGGGTTTTGGGGTACTCAGCACACAAAATAAGGGAGCTATGTACCTGGGAGCAATTTATGAAGTCCACTAGAGTGCCCCCTAGGGTGCCCAGTTGGTGTCCTGGCATGTGAGGGGGACCAGTGCACTACGAATGCTGGCTTCTCTCACGACCAAAGGGCTTGCATTTGTTCGTTTCTGAGATGGGCATCCTTGGTTTCCATTATCGCTGAAAATCAGAAACGACCAAGTCTAGGGACGACCTAAATGTCAAGATTTGGATGTCCCCGACTGTATTATCGAAACGAAAGATGGACGTCCATCTTGTTTCGATAATACGGGTTTCCCTGCCCCTCCACCGGGACGTTTTGTGAGGACGTCCTCAGGAAAACTTGGGCGTACCTTTCGATTATGCCCCTCCACGTGTATTTTTTTGGCGTCGATTTTTTTTAGGTGTAATATATAGAATCTATCTCTAAATGACTTTTCCCATGGCTCTTAGAGATGTTTGCTTTTCTTTCTGAACTGGAAGTGCCTATCAGAAGGAAGACTCACCGTTTTCTTGCATCTTTGTTTAGTTTTTGGGAGTGACTTCCTAAGGGGGTTGATACATCCTTCTCTTTATCACCCTTTACTCCTGTTTAGCACAGCCTTTTAAAAAAGATATGGGAAGGAAGTTGTTGAAGAGATGAAATAGGATATTAGGTTTTGACAAGTTATGGGTGGCACTGGGGAAATTGAAGGGACCAATCTCAATCTTATATGTTTCTTAGTGAGCGAGAATTTCAGAAATATAATTTTATGCTCTAATGAGAAAGGGATTTGGGTGAGGAACTTAGTAAATAGACATGGAAAACAGTATTTAATGAAGTTCAGAAAGCTTCTGTTTGTGTACTGATCAAGGAACATGCATATAAAATTGTCATTAGGTGAAATTATAGGTAACATTTCCAACTAATGGCTCATATATTTGTTCGAGATGTCTGAAAGACCGGGGAACTTTCTGAAGATTGGAGAAGGGACTTGGGGCCCAGTTCTCTTTTGGGTCTAAATTTTGTTTACTGGGACAGAGTAACAAAAGAGGTGTAAATGGCAAATGAGAATTAAGAGAATGTGACTAGTGGCTGCTAAGTGTAAAATTGCTGCCAAGTGGAAGAAACCTACTAGTCCAACCATACTTAACCGGCTATTAAGACTGGAGGTAATCCAGGATTTGGGACAATTAACAGACTGTCTTTATGGCCATGATGTTTCTGCTCATGAAGAATGAACCCATTTGTCTGCTATGATGTTACACCTATGGAAGAAAGCTTAAACTAGAAGGGTAGGGAGGGTTTTTCTTTTCATTAGAGCAGGTGACCATTGAAGGAACAACAGTGGACGAGCCAAGCTGGCAAACATAAGAGAGAACTGAGAGGGTGAGGGGGTTTGGTTGGGAGGTTGGAGTATAGGTTGTAGATTGTATGGAAGGAAAGGGATCCATTATTTCTTTTTTGTTGTATATTGAAAACTTTTTGAATAAAGATTGATAGTTACAAAATAAAAAAGCAATAGGAGATTAGGGCCCTTTCCTTTTTTGAATTGTTTGACAAGTTCACAAGGGGCTCTTTATGACTCAGAGTAATCTTGAAAGAAGCAGGAAAGAAAGGATTACTTATCTATATATATAAAAGGCACTTTGAAGCCTCAAGCCGGAAACTTGAGGCACCCGAGATATCCGGTTTGGCCTGCAGGCTCCAGTCACTGTAGCTCCGCCCTCGCGTCAGAACGCGATGATGTTGAGGGCGGGGCAGCCCTCGCGTCAAAACGTGATGACGTTGAGAGCGGGGCGGCCCTCGCAACCACGTCACTGAGGGACGAACGGAGGAAGAGGAGAGGTGTGCAACTCGGAACGGAGGCAAGGAGGGGGTGTCTGCAACTCGGGAGGACGGGGGGGGGGGGGATTACCCTGCTAGCGCCCGTTTCATTTTTTCCAGAAACGGGCATTTCTTACTAGTTTTTAATACATTCAAATTCTGCATTTTGCCTCTATTGCAGTGAGGGTGACTCGCATCATTCGGGCTCCTCTTTAGGTAGAGAAGATTATATTTCAGGAGAATGGGCTTATGCATTTGATTTCTCAGTTGTACACTATCACTATGGATATCTGGGTACATTATCCGATTCAATACCAAATACAGAGTATACCATGGGATACCTGCAGAGGATGGACTGGGAACAGATATGGGAATAAGTATCTAAAACCTCTATTTTTCTGAACTTTGTTAAGGGGCAGACTAAGATCTTAATATGTTCTTATATTTATCCGTTCTTGTTTACTAAGTTGGACCCACATCCTCACTGTTGTGCAGGAGAGGGGTGTAGGCTACCCAGGAATTTTGATCACTGCTCCAGAATTCAACCCTTATGAAAAGGTGTTCAGACATTTCTGCATACTATCACAGGCAGAAAAATTTCACTTCATTATGCTGTTTATATACTGGGGAGGGAGACATCTAGGCAGCCGCCTGACCACACCTTGCAAATTATCTGTCAACTTGATTTGGCTGCAGGGTGTATTTTAGCCAGTGCTTTTTTTGTGCTGGTACGCGCTGGTATGGCGTACCGGCACCTTTTTTTTAGGTCCGAAGATGTGCTGGAGCCGGCGCTCCGACGTTGTGCTGGAGCCGGCTCTCCTCCCTCCCTCCCTCTCTCCCCTGAGCTAGCCTGGAATCCCTCCACGCCGCCAGACAACCCTTCTGCCACCCGACCCGGCCGGCACCTGACCCAGCATTTAAAAAAAATCTAGAAGCGGCGGTGCGGTGCCTCGCGTCTGAGTAAAAGAAGAAAAATCGCTTTGTCGGCCGGCCTTCCCTCACTGTGTCCCGCCCTTGCGGAAGTTACATCAGAGGGCGGGACACAGTGAGGGAAGGCCGGCCGATGAAGCGATTTTTCTTCTTTTACTCAGACGCGAGGCACCGCTCCGCCGCTTTGTAGTTTTTTTAAATGCTGGGTCAGGTGCCGGCCGGGTCGGGTGGCAGAAAAGGGTCATCTAGTGGCAGGTGGGGACTGGGTCGGGGAGGGGGGGCTCAGACGGGATGGGGGCTCAGATGGCTCAGGTGGCTGGAGGGAGGGGGAGCAGGGGAACGAGGAGAGTCGCTGGACATAGGTGGAGGGCAGGGGGACGGGGGTTGCTGGACATAGGTGGAGGGCAGGGGGGACAGGAGGGTCGCTGGACATGGGTGGATGGCAGGGGAGGGAGGTTTCTGGACATAGGTGGAGTGCTGGGGAGGGCAGGGGGACAGGAGTGTCACTGGACATGGGTGGATGGAGGGGAGGGGGTTTCTGGACATAGGTGCATAGGCGCCCGGTATAAGAGGCTTGGACAGGCTAAGCCTCCCCTGCTGTGCTCTGAGGGGTTTAAATTGTTGATTTACCTCCATCCTCACAGCAGGAGCTGCAGTGAAAGCCCTCTAGCCTTGTCCAGTTGTAGAAATTGGTTTATGGTTTGTTTACCTTACTGCTGAGAGAGTGGGTGATGGGGGGTTGGCTGGAGGTGTCCTGGGTTGCCAGGGAGATATTTAACGAGGATGACTTCCTGACCTGCACTGAGGACAGATAGCAGCAGAATCATACTGGGCCAGCATGATCAGAAAAACTCACCAGACAACAAAGGTAGAAAAGATCATTTTATTTTCATTATAGTGTTTGGAATATGTCCACTTTGAGAATCAGGTGCTCAACATTAAAAGTTTATATTTATTTACTTATTTATGGCATTTTATCCCACATTAAACATGAATTAGGGTGTTTTGTGGCTCTACATGAGAATTGTGATGATATGATCCCTTGTTTCATATTGTTGACTGTCTGCATTTTCCGTATGGGTGGTATATTGGTGTATTAGGTTCTGCCCAGTGTAATATTTATGGTACAGTAAGATTCTGAGTGTGTTTTTGCACAAAGTTGTGCATAGTGTTTTGCAGTTGAGCGATTGTGCTTAGAATATGCTTTGAGCAACCACTTTATTCTTTGACATATGATACATATCTAATGTCTAAATTTAATAAAAGGTATTAATTGTGATTATTTTATTTTTATTTATTTATTTTTTCTGTGTGTTATCAGACAATAATGCATATAAGCTCTACCCCGTGGCTCCACCCCCTAACCCCACCCCCTTTAGCCTCCCCAAACAGTTGGGCCACCAACCGCCTATGCGTAGGTGGATGGCAGGGGAGGGCAGGGAGGACAGGAGGGTCGCTGAACATGGGTGGATGGCAGGGGAGGGGGGTTTCTGGACATAGGTGGAAGGCAGGGGGGACAAGAGGGTCGCTGGACATGAGTGGATGGAGGGGAGGGGTTTCTGGACATAGGTGGATGGCAGGGGAGGGCAGGGGGGACAGGAGGGTCGCTGGACATGGGTGAATTGAGGGGAGGGCAGGGGGCAGAGGAGGGTTGCTTGCTGGACATGGGTGGATAGAGGGAAGGGCAGGGGAAAAGAGGGTTGCTGGACATGGGTGGATGGAGGAGAGGGAAGGGAGAGAGAAGAAATGCTGGACATGGGTAGATGGAGGGCAGGAGGGAAAGAGGAGGGTTGCTGTACATGGGTGGATGGAGGGGAGGGCAGGGGAGAGGAGAGCTGCTAGACATTGGTGGATGGAGGAGAGAGAAGAAATGCTGGGCATGGATGGAGGGGAGGGAAGAGAGAGGAAGGAGATGAGATGAGGGAAAAGGAAGAGAGGAGAAAAACTGCACATGGATGGAGAAAATAGGCAGAAGCTGGATCCACTGGACAGTCAAGTCTGCGGAGGACCCAGCTTTTACTTATGGATATAGAGAAAGAAATGAAGAAGAAAGGAGGAAAGTAAAGAAATAAATGGAAAAGAAGCCCTGGAAACAGAGTTAAGAGGACAGATAGCAGCAGAATCAGATACTGGGCCAGCATGATCAGAAAAAGAAAGTCACCAGACAACAAAGGTAGAAAAAAATCATTTTATTTTCCTTTTAGTGTCTGGAATATGTCCAATTTGAGAATTTACATCTGCTGTCTTATTTTGCACTGGGTATACTGGAGCTGTAACAGCTTACAGAAATTATTTATAATGAAAAAAAAATCGCATTATTTTTTTCTCCTATAGTAGTATAATATTTTCAATGATCTCTGTTTATATGCGCTATGGCTGGTATAAGGGGTGTGGCTAATGTGGGTGTGGCTATAATAGGGGTGGGGTCATATGTGGTGACTCCGCCCACAGTGAGTACCAGCACCTTTTTTTTCTACAAAAAAAGCACTGATTTTAGCTAAAGTTGGAAGTCTAACTTACTCCTTTTGCACACAGAGGCTACATAAGATTTCAGAAATGTACGTGATGGAGAAATTAACTTATGGATTAAAATAGACACATGCATATGCCCCCTTAATGACTCAGGACACCGAGAGAAGATAAATGATGTAAATGAAGAGAGAAGAATGGCCAAATTCACAAGTTGACCCTGGAAAGACAGTTAAGAGAAGACAGAGTAAAGCAGAAACCGGAGGCTGGGGCCAACACAATTAGAAATCGCTAGACAATAAGTCTGAATATCTACCAGTGTCTGGTTAATTTCCGGGTGACCACACATACATCATTTCCAGAGCCTGGACATGGGCCAGCATTGAATACCTGGGGTTAATTTAGCCCACAGCTGTATGCAACTTAAAAACTGCTGACTGCTGTGGGCTGTGGGCTGAATATCTTCCCAAAGTTTCTTAGGGTAGAACTAGCACAACTCTTTAAAATCTTCAACGTGTTAACCTGGGAAGCCTTTGGAGACTGTGCCCAGGAGCAGTGTTTCCCAAGTCAGTCCTGGAGTACTCCCTTGCCAGTCAGGTGTTCAGGATATCCACAATAAATTCATTTACACACATTGCCTCTATTGTATACAAATCTTTCATGCATATGCATATTCATTATGGATATCCTGAACATCTGATTGGCAAGGGGGTACTCCAGGACTGACTTAGGAAACGCTGCCCTGGAGGAAGGGCACAATTTGTTCTGCTAATGTGGATGGGCAGAAGAGACAGGGATGAAAGACTTGCGATTAGCTGCCAGTGAGTAGTTTTAAGGAGGGAACTAGAAGAAAGCTAAAGAGGGAGAAAAAAAAAAAGCAAAGGATGAGTGGGAAAGTAAATATAGAAGATTTTCTGTGACAGAAAGCATAGGTCTGTTCTGCACGTTTGAGCTTCTACCTAGGTTGTAAGAGCTATTGGTTTTTTGTTGTTGTTTTTATTTTGTTTTTTGCTTAAAAAGCCTCATTCAAGCCAGATGAAATTGGAATGTGAAGGGTAATTGAGCTGAAAGCCATTCTCTTCCTCTGCTTGGAGTGAGATAGGAATGATTGAGGTTCATAACACTGGCCTGAAGCCCTTGCTGAAAAAGCCTGTGGTAGAATAGCTCAGAAGGAAAAAGAAGACTCAGACAGGAGAGACTTTGTGTGTGTGTGTGTGTGTGTGTGTGTTTATACACTTGTGTTTTGTGACATAGTGAAAACTAAGCCCAAAGTCAAAGTTATGTTAATAATCAGTTCTGTTTTATCTCCCCAAACCTGGAGTGTGCCCTAATACCTTGCTGGGCTGCGTGTGCTAATTAATATCCTGTGCCCCTTAAAAGCAAATTTTGAATTCTTCCATGGCATTCTGCATTGCACTATGAAGCCAGCATATACCCCAGCCAATATTCATAGCTGCAGACAGAATGTGTTCATAAAAATCTGGTTGTTCTGTTATTGCCCCTGAAGTTTCCAGCAGATAATGGGAGCAGACATCCTTCATGAACCATCACTCACCCTACAAGGAAAAACAGTGCAAGTGACAAATTAGACCTTTGCTCATTTTGTAGTAAACATATTAATGCAAATAGATGGCCCAACCTCTAATCTGCTTTTCCGCAGGCACATGTTCTGCTGGAGAGCAAGTTGCCCAACCCTGCTGGCATGTGCCTGACACCATTTTTTTTGTCATTCCGTTACCAGCAGTGTTAGGTGAATTTTTACTTTACTCTCTCTATTCATCCACAAAATTCTGCTAAGTATAAATAAATGTGTATAATGGATCTCTCAGGTCAGTAGGGTTAAGGGATAGCCCAGAGGCCAGTGTACAAATACTTAGAGTAGGGTCTGTGGCTAAAACATATCATATCTTTCAAAAACCGCCTCACCAATGCACATAGATTACCAAAGGGTCCCCCAATCGCAGGCTTAATTGTTATTTGTCAGCAGTAGATAGGCACAGTAAAATCAAAAGCATGAATGTAGTAGGGCTGTACAGCCTGAAAATATTTGTGTCATGTTGTTTATGTGAGCTTTTGTTTTTAGAGGGAGGGAATGGGCATTTTTTCATTATGGAAGCAGTGTCATTAAGAATGTGGACTCTTCTTTTCCCAGAAAAAACACACATTTTTGTGGGTTTATTCCTTTCATTTTCATTTGACAATGACCTGAAACAACATGGGAAATGTTTTTCAAAGGGATGCACAACCATATGACATAGCTTGGAGACTCTGTAATTATCATAATATTTCCATTCATTGGGCTCTCTAGACATGTAGAAATATACAGTGGGGGAAATAAGTATTTGATCCCTTGCTGATTTTGTAAGTTTGCCCACTGACAAAGACATGAGCAGCCCATAATTGAAGGGTAGGTTATTGGTAACAGTGAGAGATAGCACATCACAAATTAAATCCGGAAAATCACATTTTGGAAAGTATATGAATTTATTTGCATTCTGCAGAGGGAAATAAGTATTTGATCCCTCTGGCAAACAAGACCTAATACTTGGTGGCAAAACCCTTGTTGGCAAGCACAGCGGTCAGACGTCTTCTGTAGTTGATGATGAGGTTTGCACACATGTCAGGAGGAATTTTGGTCCACTCCTCTTTGCAGATCATCTCTAAATCATTAAGAGTTCTGGGCTGTCGCTTGGCAACTCGCAGCTTCAGCTCCCTCCATAAGTTTTCAATGGGATTAAGGTCTGGTGACTGGCTAGGCCACTCCATGACCCTAATGTGCTTCTTCCTGAGCCACTCCTTTGTTGCCTTGGCTGTATGTTTTGGGTCATTGTCGTGCTGGAAGACCCAGCCACGACCCATTTTTAAGGCCCTGGCGGAGGGAAGGAGGTTGTCACTCAGAATTGTACGGTACATGGCCCCATCCATTCTCCCATTGATGCGGTGAAGTAGTCCTGTGCCCTTAGCAGAGAAACACCCCCAAAACATAACATTTCCACCTCCATGCTTGACAGTGGGGACGGTGTTCTTTGGGTCATAGGCAGCATTTCTCTTCCTCCAAACATGGCGAGTTGAGTTCATGCCAAAGAGCTCAATTTTTGTCTCATCTGACCACAGCACCTTCTCCCAATCACTCTCGGCATCATCCAGGTATTCACTGGCAAACTTCAGACGGGCCGTCACATGTGCCTTCCGGAGCAGGGGGACCTTGCGGGCACTGCAGGATTGCAATCCGTTATGTCGTAATGTGTTACCAATGGTTTTCGTGGTGACAGTGGTCCCAGCTGCCTTGAGATCATTGACAAGTTCCCCCCTTGTAGTTGTAGGCTGATTTCTAACCTTCCTCATGATCAAGGATACCCCACGAGGTGAGATTTTGCGTGGAGCCCCAGATCTTTGTCGATTGACAGTCATTTTGTACTTCTTCCATTTTCTTACTATGGCACCAACAGTTGTCTCCTTCTCGCCCAGCGTCTTACTGATGGTTTTGTAGCCCATTCCAGCCTTGTGCAGGTGTATGATCTTGTCCCTGACATCCTTAGACAGCTCCTTGCTCTTGGCCATTTTGTAGAGGTTAGAGTCTGACTGATTCACTGAGTCTGTGGACAGGTGTCTTTCATACAGGTGACCATTGCCGACAGCTGTCTGTCATGCAGGTAACGAGTTGATTTGGAGCATCTACCTGGTCTGTAGGGGCCAGATCTCTTACTGGTTGGTGGGGGATCAAATACTTATTTCCCTCTGCAGAATGCAAATAAATTCATATACTTTCCACAATGTGATTTTCCGGATTTAATTTGTGATGTGCTATCTCTCACTGTTACCAATAACCTACCCTTCAATTATGGGCTGCTCATGTCTTTGTCAGTGGGCAAACTTACAAAATCAGCAAGGGATCAAATACTTATTTCCCCCACTGTATACAAAAGAAAGGATAGGAAATATTGAGGCAAATAGTCCATATGAACAAAGTAAAATAGTTGCAAAAAGTATCATAAAGTTTCAAAGGGTTTTTAACTCCTGGTCTCCGCTGAGCAGTACTCTCTGTCTGCTGAGCAGTACTTTGCATTTCAAGCTCATACATCTTTCTTCCCCTCTCTATAGACTGGACATTTGTTAAAATCCTTACTCCTCAGTAATGTACCTTTAGTCTTCTTTAAGTTGGTCATTAGGCTCTTTCACAAGTGGACCCTCATAGGCTTGCTTGAGTCCTAAGATCATCCAAAGCACCCTCTCCTGGCAGAGGCCAGGGTATAATGACCCAAGCCCCCCTTTGGCCTATTGCCCTTTCTCTTGAGCTTCTCCCATCATAGGTCAGAGACAGAGGCAGCAACTGTTTTATGCTGCCAAAACTTTAACTCTTCATTGCCAAAAGCATATCTACATACCTGTGACTGTGCAATCCACCCTTTCACTATACATAGGTTCTTCCTAATATTAACTTTAGGCTAACCCTTCTCAGAGACTACACAGCCAATTAGTGCAATTGCATGGGGAGCCAGGGAGACCAAAATAGTGGAACTAAAAAAAATCTTTCCCAAAAAGCAGCCTATTCAAATGACATGTTCAAACCTTTTGGTTCAAGGGAGTACAAACAAACAATCCAGCATTGTTTGCACTGTAACAAACGATGATCTATTTTGCCACCCCAGGATGAAACTTGCACTTGATCAATAACAAAACACTGTAACTCCGATAACATACATTTCATGTTTCTACAGTGCACCACTAATGGTGCTCCTTCATTCTGCGGGGTGATGCAAGATTTATTATGTTCATTGATCTTGACTTGTAATTTCCTACAGGTCTTTCCCACAAACAATTTATTACATGGGCAACACAGAATATAAACTACGTAAGTGGAGCAACAATCAGTTCTGGAAGTCAATCTGTAAATTCTAGAGTCAACAGGATTAGTAAATTCCACACATTCTTTAGTAATCACACGAGTACTGCAATTCCTATATTTAAAATGACCTCTCTCCACTGAAGGTCCCTCTGTGTGTACTATAGGCAGCAGGGTCTAGCAATTTCTTTAGATTCTTCCCTCTAGAAAAGGCAATCCATAAACAATGATGCTGGAATAAAGGGTGCATTTGCACAACATCCCAATTTTTCTTGATAATTTTAGCCTCCTCTTCACCTCCCCTCGTATACTTTAAAACAAAAGTCTCTATGGTATCATCACTCCCAACAGGCTTTTGTGAATCCATCAACAAAAGATCTCTGTCATTACATTTAGCCCTGGTTTAAGCTCTTCTTACAACTTATACTTCTGTTCTTTAAAATATTGCAATCTGGACAACCACTCTATTTAACAAGTGCAGTAATACCGTATGCACCGGTTAAAAGTCTTCATTCTTCAACCCAAATTTATTGCTTGTTCCATCATTTAAGCAGATTCACTTTGATACTATTCGTTCAAAGTTATTCAATGTCAATGGGGACCTAAATTTTGGAATTCACTGCCACTTTATCTGTGACTGGAAAGCAACCTTGATAAGTTTGAATCATGCTTAAAGACCTTTCCTTGTAAAGACACTTACTCTGAAGCTGACTGAGGGTGTGTGTCAGCGTTTTGCTACTGCAGACCTCTGATTCTTCTTTACTGATTAATTTACGTTACTACAAACTTTCTTTAATCTCCTATTCTCTACCTTTTTTAATTGTTGATTTGTAAATTGTGAACTGCCAAGATGGCAAATGCTATTGGTGAGGTATATAAAAAAGAAAAGAGAGAAAAAAAAGAGTATCTATTCTATAATGTCATCTGGGCACCCAGATTCTGTTATATAATACTAGGATCTGGTGTCAACACTCCTTATGTTTAGGCGCCTGTAGTTACACCAGCCTTAGTGGCCCTTTTACAAAAGAGTTGCCACTTGGCAACCTGGAACCACTGCCAGCCCAATGTGGCTGGCAGTAGTTCTGGCTCAAGCACACACCATTTTCAGCATGCCAGGAAATATTTTAGAATTTTTACCACCGGGTTACTGCGGGAGCCCTTACTGCCACCGTAATGGATGGCAGTAAGTGCTCCCTGCTGATTGGCCATGCGGTAAGCGTAATCGTACCGCATGGCTATTTTGGAGGGGGGGGGGCTTTTTACCCACTGCAGTAAAAAGGGCACTGGTGCTTGAGAAAAATGTCCCCTGCCGCTACTGCAGGACTCTTTTTACCGCAGCTTGGTAAAAGGACACCTTAGAGCTGAAATAACTGAACACACCTAAATGCAGCAAGGGCATGCGTAAAATATAGAATTCTGTAAGTTGCCCATGTCCCATACATGCTGTACCCATGTGTATGCCCCTTACATCTGCATGCTGTAGCACTTACACACACCTTTACAGAATAGTGCCTAGGGTGCTGATGCACATGTGCTGCTTTTGGCACCTAGTTATAGAATTACCCTTTACGTCTATTTTCTAATGCAATGTTTAGCTTGCGTATGAGACTGGTTGCCTCCTTTCTTAAACTGGGAAGTGTTTTTTTAACACATTTTAACCCAATTCTAATTAAAGCTGTACTTCTTGATGCAGCAGATGCCTCTTGGATCATTAGTATTCATCATTTGCAGTAGCTTTGCTAGAAAAGCTTTGTGCCATAAAGTGGAGACCGAGTAGGGTTGTTACGTCCCTACTCTGACTCCAGTGTCCTGATCAACCATGACAGGAGTGCTGCTGGTGGCCACGGAGCTCTGGGCTTTGCTGATCAGGCAATTCTTATTCAGCTGGAGGCCTTTCAGAAATCAGCAGTCAGCTGATACTTATGGATCTCTGAAGTACCTTTCTCTCCCTTGTAATCCCACCTCTGGAGAAATATTGATTATCTGTCTCTTGGTATTCTGCAGGCGACTTTCGCCTAGATTAGTCACTGCACTGTCATTTTCACCTAACAGTTACCTACTCTGACTTCTTTTATTCTGAGTCTGTCACCAGACCTTAGACTCTCAACTGGCCAAACACATGGAATACAGAGCAGAAAAGATGGCTCCCGGCACATGGTAAAGGGAAACCACCTACAGGCAGCCAAGTTTGTATGGAAGACAGCTGAGAGATGTCTGGACTTTTTTGATACAAAGTAAGAAAATCAACACATGCTTGAAAATTAAATTCTGCTTTCTGTGAGCTTTTCCATTTGTAAAAACAAGTTACATGTTTCTATGTGACTGTTTTTGCGGACTTCAGTGGATCTCATTTCTCTCTTTTACTTTATACCTCTTCATAGTGTCCAAGTAAAGCTGAATAAAGCAAATGGACTATCATGTTCAATAGAGGCCTGTGCCAACTTTTCGGTGGGATAGTAGCCTACTGCACTTAATCTCAGCAGGAGTAATGGAGGTGAAAGAGATCCAAAACACAAAAAATGGCGGAAGATAAACCAAGACAGACCAAAAAAAAACAAAAAACAAGGGAGTAAGAGCGCCAGAATAGTTTAATGGGACCCTACACGGTCCGTGTTTCGGCCAACAGGCCTTCCTCAGGGGTCTAAAATAAAACAAAACAAATAAATTAACATATGTACAACTTAAATATGAAAGTACAACTGTTCCAAAATTTAAAGATTAAAAATAAAAACATGAAAAGTGAAGGTTAAAAACAATTTAACAATGAGTCCAAAGATGTCAATGAAATGCCAAAGCGCATAGACACACATCACAGACAAAATTAAAATATCAGGACCTTATAATAGGAAAATTATACCACATAAAATATGGGTTATATACTGAAGAAAGTAACAACGGTACTAATATGTGTTAATAAAAATCAATCCTACACTTCATGGATAGAATACAATGCAATTATGTAACATCATTTAGAATATTACAAAATAACATAACCAGCAAACACAGACAGTTGGTAACATATACAGAATTGATCTGAAAGAGGAAATAAAATGTGTAGAGCTGATGTGAAAGAGGAGATAAAAATCTTAACCGTTATTTAATAATGTAAATAGAAATATGAATAAAAATATTAATATTAACAATAAAAACAACAACACTTAAGCCATCAAAAACAGGTATATAAAGATGAAAGATGTAACATTATGACCTACCCTGAATCTGACGTTTACAGGTACACCTCCAAGATATTCATGAAATAAAAACCAAAATACTGCAGAAAAGAAAAAGAATCACAATATGGATGGTTAAACTTATATTGTTCTGCAGAAAAATAAATATAAAAATGTACTCACATATGCCAAAAATAGTAAAAGAATATCATGGCTTAAAGATACTGTATAGGCAAAATTTCCTAACCGTTTAAATATAGGCATAAAGAAAATAATGAAGAAAACCCTAGAAAAATGACACATAAAAGTAACTGACAAGGAGAACCAAGAGTGATGAGTTATGTATACATCGTCTATATGGTTTTATAAAAAGATCCAAGAACGATAGATGTAACCAACAGTAATATGCACAAAACAGAAAATGGAAATAGCCATCAAAAACATATGAGATACGATACCACAAGCCGTTTAATATAAATAGCTACCACCCGCCCTTTAAAATAAAAATAACCAGCGGTGGCGTGCATAAAACTCGCCAACGGAAGCATATATAATACAATGCTACAATAATGCCCATAGCTCTCACTTGCCATTTAAAATGGCAGAGCAACCTTAAATTGTACAAGTGGAACACCGTATACTTGATGTAACCACAGATATAAACCGAATACTGAAAAATAAATACTGGCATATTATGCTTGAGAAAACACAAATTTGTTAGAGAGAAAAGCGGACTATGTCAAAAATTGAAAAAAATCAGAGAAAAGAACCACTGCAGCTGCCTACTCAAGTAAAACTTAGGGCCGTCACGAAAAATATATTGAAACTAGGAATGGTAAACAGCTACCCTGTAGATGTGAACAATGAAACTGCGATTGCTTGTAAGTATCACGTTCTCAACATGCGCTTAGCCGATTCCTATAAAAGATCCAAATATCTGAAGAGTTTACCGCTAATGCTATCTAATGGCGAACGCAAGCGTATGTGCTGGCGAAAAACTAGAACAGCTAAAACCGCTGTCATTTAAAAGAAAACAACGTGACGTAGCCATCCATTCAAAATAATTAATGACGTGACCAACCGTTCAAAACAATTAGTGACGTATGCAGAGCTCGTCAGAGCGAAAGTTCTAGTTAACTAGGGCCTAAAGGTCGCTAGAGGAACACATACTAAGCGTAAAGACGGAGAGCTACTTATCCTTGTGGAAAGAAATAAATGGAAAATGAGTGAAAAACAAAGAAAACATAGTGAAAGCTAGCTAAGACGGGTGTCTGCATAAAAATATATAAATATATAAGAAACGATGATATGTGAACAGCCAAAAAGAGATCCACCATTCAATTGAACTGGGTTGCCAATTTATAATTGGCATTGACCTTCAATATGTAATGTGGAGGGGCATAATTGAACGGCGCCGGCCAAATAGATGGCCGGCCATCTTTGGGGCCGGCTCTGCAAAGGGGCGGAGCAAACCGTAATATCAAAAAAGATGGCCGGCCATCTTTTCTTTCGATAATACGGTTGGGGCCGGCTAAATCTCAACATTTAGGTCAAATGTCAGAGATCGCCAGGTTTAGAGATGGCTGGTTTCGGTTTTCAGCCATAATGGAAACCAGGCCTGGCCATCTCAAAACTTAGAACAGCTAGAAAAGTGATAATCTGCATATACACCACAAGTGAATTTCAAAAACACCGTATTATCAAGACGACATAACATTGCTGGACACACTCTTCAAAGTCAGAAAAGATTTAAAGTTGTTCAGGCATGAAAAAAAAAGCATATTTCACCCCTAAATACACCCAGTCTTAACTTCTTCCCTCAATGCCAGAAAACACTTCCGTCTATCCTGGGTAGGTTTAGTAACATCTGGAAACAACCACAATTTTTGTCCACAAAACTCTTATTGTGCATGCTTGAAATACATTCTCATGATTGCGTTGAGCTCTTGATCGAACACAAATGAAATCAATAATGTAGCTCTATTAGAGACATCAGAAAGTGAGTCCTCCAAAATCAAAGAAAGATCTTTTAAATCCTTGATTTCTTCCACCTGGACTTGTGCATATGTTTCAGGGTCCACCCCAGGTAACTTTTTTACAGATAAATAATAGATCTTATTGATAGGAGGAGTAAGTTCTGAAGAAAATTTTAAATTTTCAATAAGATATCTTTTTTAAAAATCCATTGGGAGAACTCCAACAGGTCTAGGAAAGTTCAAAATTCTCAGATTCAAATGTCTATTATGATTTCCAATCTGTTCAGTTTTACAAAGTATTATTAGATTCTTTCATAAGTGCTATTACATTATCTTTCAAAGCAATAATATCCACTTGTGATTTCTGTACCTGTTCAGCAAAGTCAAATTTCAGCTTATCCACTGACTGAGAAAGCTGTCCCACTGTGGCAACTGATTTCACAGTTTCCTGAGTTGATTTCATTATAGTAGTATTAAACTTCTGAACAGCCTTCCAGAGGATATCCAGTGTTACCACCGCCAGGGGAATCAACTTTAATTCCTCCCCAGCTCTCAAATCTTCTGTTGCAGCTGTAGCGGGAGAGATGCCACCACCATCAGGCTCATTTTCGAAAGAGAAGGACGTCCATCTTTCGACACAAAACGGAAGATGGACGTCCTTCTTACAGAGACGTCCAAATCGGTATAATCGAAACCCGATTTTGGACGTCTCCAACTGCAGTCTGTCGCAAGGACGTCCAAATTTCAAGGGGGCGTGTCGGAGGAGTAGCGAAGGCGGGACTTGGGCATGCCTAACACTTGGCCGTCTTTGATCCATAATCGAAAAAAGCAAGGACGTCCCTGATGAACACTTGGACGTTTTCACCCAGACGTGTTTTTATTATGAATAAGGCACAAAAAGGTGCCCGAAATGACCAGATGACCACCGGACGGAATTCGGGGATGACCTCCCGTTACTCCCCCAGTGGTCATTAACCCCCTCCCACTCTCAAAAAACATCTTTCAAAATATGTCGTGCCAGCCTCTATGCCAGCCTCAGATGTCATAGTCAGGTCCATGACAGCACATGAAGGTCCCTGGAGCAGTTTTAGTGGGTGCTGCAGTGCACTTCAGACAGGTGGACCCAGGCCCATACCCCCCCTACCTGTTACATTTGTGGAGAAAACAGCGAGCTCTCCAAAACCCACAACAAACCCACTGTATCCACATCTAGGTGCCCCCCTTCACCCGTATGTGGTGTACAGTTGTGGGTAGTGGGTTTTGGGGGGCTCAGCACACGAGGTAAGGGAGCTATGTTCCTGGAAGCATTTTATGAAGTCCACTGCAGTGCCCCCTAGGGTGCCCGGCTGGTGTCCTGGCATGTCAGGGGGACCAGTGCACTACAAATGCTGGCTCCTCCCAAGTCCAAATGACTTGCATTAGGACGTTTTTGACATGGACGTCTTTGGTTTCGAAAATCACTGAAAGTCAAAGACGTCCATGTCTAGGAACGTCAAATCTAGGGACGTCAAAATTTAAGGACGTCCTTGGATTTGGATGTCTTTGACGGTATTTTCGAAACAAAAGATGGACGTCCATCTTGTTTCAAAAATAGGGTTTTCCCCGCCCCCGGATTTGGATGTTTTACAAAGACGTCCAAATCGCAACTTGGACGTTTCTTTTGAAAATGCCCCTCCATGTGTTCCATCACCAGTGACTTCCATAGGTCCGGGGCTCATCTGCTTAAACCGTATCGCGGCGGGACACGGTGGATCCACAGTAACCAGAGGTGACAACGAAATGTCATGCTCCAGCTGCCCGACAACTCCTCTTGCCGAGCCAACAGCAGAGCTCCCTTCAACTTGCTCTTGCGGACGCTGGGTAGCAAAGTGGTTGAGTGTTGGGTGTGTCGGAGAGGACACCAGAGTCGGCGGTGGTGAGCCTCTAACAATCCCCTTCCACTTGGTATGGGGCATAGTAGTTCAGGAAAACAACCGAATAGCAACATTCACAATACCAGTTAGCAAACCCTCAGCATGCAGTTGCCATCTTGGCCACTTCCCTCCTGATAGCTTTTGATCTTTGCAGCTGGCATTAAAAAAAAATGCTGACCACAGTGGCTGAATACTGACCCAAACCCTTTTTAAAAAAGAAAATTCTTTGTAAAATCAGACAGTAGAGAAGGCCAACGGTGTGCACAGTAACAGGCAAATATTGTAAAAAATGTCAAGAAGTGTAACCTGCCTCAAGGCGTGAAATTAAAAAAATATTTTCTAAATAGTTCTCTTCATGCTCTGACAAGACAGATAAGGCCAAAAAAGTGTCTGTGTTTTCATGAATATGGGGCATGCTGTCCCACTGAAGTAAAAATAGGTTTTGCCTGCCTTCCAGCATTTTGGATGCCTGCCTATGGTAATTTCATGCATGATGTCAGTCTATGAACTTCCCATCCTAAATCTGGCCAGTGAATGTAAGGGAATCTAATCAGTATTAAAAGCAGAGAGGAGAAGGACTGCACCTTGCATACTGCTGGGAGTGGAGAACCACTCAGTTAATGGGAAAGATGTAAAGATATTAGAACCACCTTAAGATGGACAAGTGCCATACATTTACTAGAAAACTAAAGGAGAAAAAATAAATACTCTTAGTCACTGAATATAGTAGCAAATAAATAAATGGCAGCAGAAAAGACCATGTTGTTCATCCAGTCTGCTCAATTATTCTGTCTACCCTGCTAAGCATACAGCTCGACAGGCAGTCAGAGAGTATGGCCACCTGCAAGGTTTCTCCTTATCTAGGGTGGTGTTATTTTAGTCTTCCTCATTTGTTAATATACGCTACCATCTTGGGTAGAAGACCAGACAAGATCCCCATTTATTTCTTCCTGCACCCTACCTTTCCTGTGCCTAGACACAAGGGATGTACATTCATTACTGTGCATTCATTTCGTTAAGGTGCCCTTCCAAATTTTATCCCTTCATTCTATAACACATCACCTAAAATTAGGTGCCAATTGCATGGACAAGTTATAGAATACTAGCACTTATATGTGTAATTATCAGGCACACACTCAATGGTATTCTCTAATTCTAGCATGCATCAGCCTTAGTGAGTAAATGCAAGAACGCATTCACAGGGTGAGGAGCATGGATTGGGCATGGGTGTGACCACTGTTTCCTCTAAGCTGAGCAGAAGTCCTCCAACTGCATTGCTGCCAGTGGGGGATGGTGCTTCAATATTGTGTTTTCAATTGCTAGAGAGAGGTGGGTTCCATGGAATCCTGCAGAGCCTGCCTGTCTCTCTCACTATTGAAAATTTGATAGTGAAACAGCGCCCCCCCCCCCCCCCCCATACTGTCAGAAGTGTAGGTGGAAGAGCCCACTCAGCTTTGAGGGAACAGTGGATGTGACTATCATAAGCATAATGTACAGAATACTGTAAGTGCCGCATTTAGGTGCATATATTTAAGCCTACTATTGTCATGGCGTAAGTGGGCATGTCTAAATGTAGGCAAGTTAGTACAGACTTATACACTAGAATTCTCTAATGCATAATTGCTGCTTTGGAACAGGCTCAAAGCCCACATGAATTGGGCGTCTAGATTGTGATTCCTAGTTATAGAACTGCCCTCTTAGTGGGTGCAAAATCTGTTTAACACATTTTAACCTACCGATCATTGTTCATGCAATTGCATTCATTATTAAAACCCTCTAACGTGCATTAACACTTTCTTTTTTTGTCCAAATGAATAGTGAGATGAAGTGGAAAAAAAAACCCGCACTTAAAAATTCATAAACAATTGTCAAAATCCACAAATGATCCAAAACATTTGCCTGCACACTACCCTATTAATCATCAGTCTGTTATCATCTAAATAGATAGCAATTGCAACATGGCCATTGCTTAACTTTACTGTATCACTGGATGGAAGAGTAGCCTAATGGTTAGCGCAGCAGGGTTTCTGGGTCCTCTGCGTGGCCTTCCATACAGACTGGTCTATGTGACTGCCTGTGTCCTTGGGAAACAAAACTGTGTTAAGTACTTACACACAGTTTACCACGCAGTACTTGCTAGCCCAGAGCCGCTTTAAGGGGCTGTGCAGTAATTTAGCAGTTATGTGTGGTAAAACCGCACCTTAAGTGCTTTTTCTGTCAGGAGCTAGGCACAGTTGAAGAGTGGGTGTGTAAGGCATTTGGAAGTTAACTCACTGCACTTACCATGCACTAAGGGGCTCTTTTACTAAGCGGCAGTAAGTCCAATGGGGGCTTACCGCATGCCAATTTGGAGCTACTGTCGACCCAATACAGGTGCTGTCAGTAGTTCAGCCCCAGTGCACACCATTTCCTGTGCTAGAGAAAATAGGGCATTATTTATTAGTGTGGCAGTTACCCAGCGGTAATCAGGAAGCGCCGTGTACTACCCGGTTACTGCCAGGATAACATGGGGGCCCTTACCGCTACCTCAGTAGGTGACAGTAAGTGCTCCCCCTCACATGGCCATGCGGTAAGAGCAATCTTACCACATGGTCATGTCTATTTTCAGCCTTTTTACCCGCTGCAGTAAAAAGGGCCTCAGTGCACGGCAAAAGCGGCTCCCGCCACTTGTGCAGGGCCCTTTTTACTGCAGCTTAGTAAAAGGTCCCCTAACTGACTAATGTGGAGTTAACATGGGACCACTTACCACCTCCTAAATAGGATGCGTTAAGTGCTTCCATGTTAACCGTAAGCATGTACCGCATGATCTGCAATGGAACATATTAGGAATCCTCCCAATAGATGGCATGTTCAATTTGCAGCAGCTGCACAGTAAAGCTCCACATTAAGCTGCAGTAACTGCAGATTTTACCACAGTTAGCACACGCAAACAGGCTACCACAGATATGCATTAAAATGTTTTGAATTATTTTTCCTGTTTGCCTATGCTAACTCACACATTACTGATTTAAAAAAAAAAATGTTTTTCAGAGGGAGCATGGCTTGGGTAGAGAGTAGGCATTCCCACATTAAGGGCACTGTTTACTAAGCCATGCTATAGGGGCACTAATGGTTTTAGCACATGAACAATACTGGTGCCAGTAGGGTTCCCACACCTGTTGGTCAGCATTTTACAGGACCAGGACACTGTACCAGTGACTTCACAGTGAGAATCCTGAAAGGTAACTTTAAAACCATACAAGAACGTAAGACCTTTGAAGTCAGAATGATTGAATATTTTAACACCCAACAGAAAGGACTTAACAAGGATCTGGGGTTCCTAGCCCATTATAAACCATAAAGCTGTATGTCTCTGTTGATCACCCCACCCCTCACCTATCCACACCCATCCTGTTAGAATATCAATGATATGCTTTGATGTCCCCATGCATACCTCCTACCCACCCCCATCCTTCCACCCTGTCAGACTGTCATAGTAATGCTTGAATGTTTTCACTTATATACACTGTCAGCTAGCACATTTGCTTATTTCCGATCTGACGAAGAAGGGCAACCTTCGAAAGCTAATCAAGAAATGTATTAAGTTATGTCCAATAAAAAAGGAATCATCTTATTTTCTTTTCCATGTTTTATTTTGTTTGATTTCTATTGATAGCACTTTCTAAAAATTAGCACATGTTAACGCTAGAGACACCCAAATTGCTAGTGCACCTTAGTAAACAGGGCCCAAAATCCTCACACCTAAACACTGAATACATGAAATAATTCTTCTAAATGAAAAACAGGAGGAAAAAGTCTCAACATGCTCCAAAAAGAAACTGTCGTGCAATTTCAAAGGAGCTTAACTTGTCATCAATGGCATAAAAAACCTCCTTATATTTAATTCACACAGAGGGGCATAATCAAACGCAAACGCCCATGTGTAAGAACGTCCATCTCCGAGAACGGGTCCGTGAAGGGGTGGGCCGAATCGTATTTTCGAAAAAAATGGACGTTTATCTTTAGTTTCAAAAATATGGTTTTTGCCAGGCAAATGCAATGGATGTGGGCGTTTTTGAGATGTGGGTGTTTGTTTGAGCTGGGCGTTTTCGTTTTTCAGTGATAATTGAAACCGAAGCGTCCCAACTCAAAAACGACCAAATCCAAGGCTTTGGGTTGTGGGAGGGGCCAAGATTCGTAGTGCACTGGTCCCCCTCACATGCCAGGACACCAACCGGGCATCCTAGGGGGCACTTTTAAAAAATAGGAAAAAAACATTAAATTACCTCCCAGGTGCATAGCTCCTTTACCTTGGGTGCTGAGACCCCCCCCAAAACCCACTCCGCACAACTCCACACCATTACCATAGCACTTAATGGTGAAGGGGGGGCACCTACATACTACTACTACTACTACTATTTAGCATTTCTATAGCGCTACAAGGCGTACGCAGATGTGGGTATAGTGGGTTTGGGGGGGGTTAGAGGGCTCCCATTTACCACCACAAGTGGTACAGGTAGGGGGGGATGGGCCTGGGTCCGCCTGCCTTAAGTGCACTACATTACCCACTAAAACTGCTCCAGGGACAGGACTTGTTGCTGCTGTATAACCTTGGCACAGCAGCTCACACTGTAAGACTAATCTCGCTGAAAACGTCCTTTATTTCAATAACCGCATTTACCCACAGTTAACTGCAGATCAGAGGTTGTGCCCCACTGGCAACAAGTCTCCCTGGTACTAAGATTAGCAGTAGGTCAGAGCTGGCAGAATGGTGTACAGTGCCCTCTTTCAGCAACATTCAAGGTAAGAACTAAGTTCTGTAACGTGGCTAACACATGAAAGGGATCTAAAATGGACTTACAAAAATGGCCACTACCTCGTGGACTACAGGAAACAAAACAGGGCACACTCTGACCCAGTAAGCAGAGGGAAAAGCACCATGGGAGAAGAGCCTACCAACTACCAACATCGTGAGACTGTAACACAAGCTAGTGAAATCACGGAGCCCAATACCCTACACCCACCACAATGCAATGCTGATGTGACCCTGCAGTGCACCCGAGAGCCACATCTGACCCAGGGAAAGGCTGTGAGAGGATCAAACACATTCTGCTGTCATGGAGGTGGGTACGGCATTTGAGGGTGGCATAGAGTCTGGAAAATAAGGTTTTTGCAAGTGTTTTTTTTTTGGTGGGAGGGGGTTAGTGACCACTGGGGGAGTCAGGGGAGGTGATTCCCGATTCCCTCCGGTGGTCATCTTGTCATTTAGGGCACTTTTTTGGGACCTGTTCGTGAGAAAAAAGGGTCCAAAAAAAGTGTCCTAAATTCTCACTAAAAACGCCTTTCTTTTTTCCATTATTGGCCGAGCGCGCCCATCGCTGCTCGGCCGATAACTGCGCCCCAGTCCCGCCTTCACCATGCCTCCGACACGCCCCCATCAACTTTATTCGTTCCCGCGACAGACTGCAGTTGAAGACGACCAAAATCGGCTTTCGATTATACCGATTTGGCCGCCCACGGGAAACGGACGCCCATCTCCCGAACATGGGCGTTTTTCTCCTTTCGAAAATAAGCCTGACAGTGAAAATGTGACAAAGCACTTAACTGAATGTGCTGCATTGCCCTGATGCAGTAGGGTGAAACACTGTTCAGCGTTGGTCCTGGGCATTTAAAAGAAGGCAATGCACGTTCAGTTAAGCTGCTTTCTTGGCTACCTCTCCCCCTTAATCACTGCTTATAAGCACAGGAAAAATAAAACATTTTAAGGAACCTGGAAGAAAATTTCCAACTAATCTTTTTCTTTTTAAAGGCAATCAGCTGCTGTTTTAAGACTTCCATACAACAGGCATCCAAATCTCCAGGGCTGGGGAAAATCTTGTTGCATGGGCTCAGCTGCTGTTTCTGCACAGCTATTTTGGTGTCTCTGCCTACAAGGGTCATACCCATAGCCCCTATCTTGCTATGAGGAACTGTTTTTTCTCCTCCTCTTACAAGGTGGGAGATAAATTCATTCAATCAGGCTGATCTCCCCAGGCAGATCAGATACTGATCCTTATTTCTGTCTGAATCACCCCTCCTCCAGGTGCTAAAAAGACATCTCTCTCCAAATCACCATTTTCTCTCTTAAAGGGTCAGGGCGCTTTCTTGTGGAAGAGTAGCCTAGTGGTTAGTGCAGTGGACTTTGATTCTGGGGAACTGAGTTCAATTCCCATTGCAGCCCCTTGTGACTCTGGGCAAGTCACTTAACCCTCTATTGCCCCTGGTACAAATAAGTACCTGAATGTATGGAAACCACTTTGAATATATTTGCAAAAACCTCAGAAAGGCAGTATATCAAGTCCGATGTCCCTTCTTTTGCCTTTTCACCATGATTTTTGTAGCTCCTTTATCAAAGTTAGCAGGAGTTATGTTCCTTTCCATACCACAGTGCATAGATGTGACTTTGCCCTCATGCCACCCCTAAGCATGTCTACTGCACAAGCACATATCAGCTTCTACTGTGCATACTTTTTATTTTATATGAACCTATTTACATGTGAAAATGGTTCATAAAATTACCCTCTGATTATGTCATGTTACCTTATTAAATGCAGAAGAAAGACCACAAGAGTGGAGGAGTATCCTAATGCTTAGAACTGTAGGTTATGAAACTGGGAAACTGGGTTTGATTCCCTCTGCAGCACCTTGTAACTCTGGCCGAATCACTTAACCCTCCATTGTCCCAGGTAGAAAACTTAGATTGTAAGCCCACTAGGGACAGTGAAAGTACCTGCATATAATATACATAAACTGCTTTGGTTGTACCACAGAAAGGCTACATATCAAATCCATGACCCTCTACTATGGTGAGCTACTTTTGCTGCCTGTCATGAGCTACTTTGGTGGTTCGAGCTCCTGATGACCCAGGGTATTAAAGGCAGCTGTTTGGTAGTACGTAATCCAAGATAAAAGTGAAAGTTCCTGGAGTTACGGAGTCTTTAATTCTGGTTGGCACAACAGTATGACCACAAGCAAAGGTCTGATCATAGGCTTCTGTGTGAATCCCCTGAATTTTAAAAGTACTGAAAGAAAGAAGGCAGTTGAGGTGCTGCCTGAGAACTCCTAACAGCAAACCCTCTTTTTTGTAATGAAATAGGTAATAATTGTACTGCAACATTGGTCAGCTGATGCTGGGAAACTGACAATTGTAGAATGATAGTGGATTAAAATAACAGCCAGATATATTAAAGGATTGCCTATAAGTAAAATGCAAAGTTTCTTTCAACCAATCGACCTGTATTAGTTGCTTTTGAGTGGATCAGTGACCACTATTATAGTTGCCATCCTGATTAGCATTCTTAACTAAATTTCCTAGGAATACAAAAGCAAGAAATTTAAACCTTTCTAGTGCTGCCTTTCCTTGTACCAAACTTTGGTTGTTCCAAAGTTAATTGTGTACAAAATATGTTATAAATAATTTCTGCCGCAAGCATATTTGTTGCTGCTTGGTTCACATGTTAATGACCCTGGTATTTTCTTTTTATGTAGCACTGAAGAAGGTTTTACAAGGTCTGCATAACTAAAGTGGGGGAACAGTAAACAGCAGGTTTTAAAGATATGAAACCATGCATTGCATAGCAAATATCGTATTGGCCATGCTTACACTATTGGGCTGCCAAGATGCAATGAAAAGAAATGAGATCGTAAGATTTTTTTTACCTTGAAGAGCTGACAGTCTGAGCGATGACTAGGAAGGCTGGGATAAAAAGTTATGGGTAGTGGAAAGTAAATGAGTGGAAGTGGAAATGTCAACCCTCTGGTACAATTCTGATAGTTTTGGCAGGGCATTGTGGAGGAAACTGGGGTTTAGATTGCTTTCTTTGTACCATGTTCTATGCAAACAATGGGTGTCAATTTCCAAAAGCATTTCCATGGGTAAAACAGTGCATAACTGTGGAATTGGGCTTGTATAAAATTGCTCACTGAATATATTTAGGTAAATGTATATGCAGACAGCCTGTGTACTGTACCAGTAAGTTTACCCAGTATTTGAAGAGGCATTTCCGGGGACAGGATTAGAGCAGGCTTCATACTGATGTACACATTTCTGTAAATTTGAGCATCAGCATGTCATTTTTAACAGAGAAGTTTTGCACTCCAAGGAGCAGGTGTAAATGTAAGTGCATTTGGAGGATAATTTTTAAAATGGAAGTAAGTATATACTTTTACGTTGAAAATCCAGCAAAGTCTGCACAGAGAATGGTATGTGTGCACTTTTATTGCCTGTGAACACAGCTATATAATTACCCCCTATCCGCTGGATTCTATATAGCGTGCCTAGAGATCCGCGCCAACATTTAAGTGTATTCTATAACAACACTCATAACTTAATTGTCTTAACAAGCTACTCAGTGTTGATAACAGCTCTTAATAAGCAATAATGAGCACTAATGCTAGGGGGGGTTAGGGGGGCTGGAGATCCGGTGGGTCTCCAGCCTTCCCTGAACCTATGTCGGGGGGGGGGGGGGTCAGGGGCACCAGAGGTCCACCCGACCTCCAGCCCCCTGTCGCTGAGGGGGGGGGGGTGTTGTCATCGGTCGCCCACTGGGCCACCAGGGACTTGTTAGAAATGCTTGGGGAGGGAGGTTAGGCGGGGCTGGAGACCCACCGGATCTCTAGCCCTCCATTTTGCCTTGCTCGAGGCAGAGGTAGTTGGGGGTCTGGTGGTCCCATGGACCTCCAGCCCCAGACCTGTCAAACAAGTGCGGGAGGATTGTGCCTGAGCTCATGCTGGGGCACAATCTTCCTGCACTTCTTCCCTATGATCAGAGAAAATTGCATGCTTAAATTAACATGTCATTATCTGTGATCATAGGTCCAATAACGCCCCACGCGGTTCCAGCACTACTTTTAGAGCTCTGTTTGGAACAGCGCGGGGCTTTTGATCATCTGCTTGCTAGTTACTTACTGCACATGCATTAATTGCTTCTTGAACTTATTGTAATTTGTGTTATATTCTGTATATTATTATGTTTTATTCACTTTGTTGTTTGTTTGTAAGACACAATGAACTTGAGTCTATTTTGGACTAATGTGGGGTATAAATGTCATGCCTAAATAAACATATAAATAAATATCTCTCATGAATATTCATTGTGGGTATCCTAAAAACCTGACTGACTGGGGAGCCTCCAGGACCAGGTTTGGGAACCACTGGCATAGACCCTGCCACAGTCATAAATATACAACAATATAAAAAATTAAAACATAATCAAATTTGGATGAACTGTGCAGAAAACCATCTAAAATCGAAGTGTTTGAGAGAAAAATGTCCTTCTGCCAGCTTATGACTTATTTTTTGGACATTTTTTTTGTCTTGAAAATGATCCCCTATATATTTTAGAATGCCAATCTAACTTCCTAACTCCTGAAGTGAGCAGACTAAGTTCTTTGGAAAAAGCACCCAATGTGTCTGATGTCCTCTGTGTGCTGTTAAATAGAAAAGTCAGATCATTTGGAGAACCTCTTGCTCAAATTGCTCATCAGAAAGGAAAATCTGCTGCCATTATTAGCTCTTTCTCAGAAACTGTTGGAGCAAGCTGCCCCTCGCTAATAGATTTCTGCTCAGCAGTAGGCATTAAAGTGCCACTGATGTCCTGAATGGGGAATGTGAGCAAAAGAGGAATGCATGAGAAATTGCAGAGCACAGTTGCTGCCTGCTAGCCTGACTACATGTTTACCTGTAGCTTTACACTGTCATCTTGAGGATGCCAGCATAGCTAGTGGTTGATGTTATTTCAGTCTCCCCAGGAGATAGGTGGCAGAGGGTGAAAATTAGAGCTTTATTTTTTCCTTACTTTTTAATGCATCATTCTAATGAAATGAGAGGAAACTTGAATTTGGAGTGTGTGTATGCACATCCATGCACATACATGTGTGTAGTGCACGAGTCTGATATGATTTGTGCTTGTGTGCCAGTGCTGTATGTACAGTTCAGTATGGGGTAGGTATTCAGCCAGTGGTGGTCAATTTTATTTTTATTTTTGGCCACCTGCAGCTTTATTCCCAGATATTCAATACTGGGCCATGTCCGCTCACCGGCACTGAATATTCAGACATTTGCAGCCGGCTAACACATATGCAGTTAAATGCAATATTCAGCACTTAAATGCATAATATGAACTGCATAAAGATAGGACCATGTTTTATGTGGTTCTATTTATGCAGTTACCTTGTACAATTAAGTGCTGACTATCAGTCCTTAACTACATAAGTACCGATTCCACTCCCAGACCACCCATAAAATAGCCACTTTCAGCTTGGGCACTAACTGGATATATTCAGTTGCACTATCTAGTTAGGTGCTTCTGAATGTGCCCAGTTAGCCCAGCAATTTAAACAGCCAGGAGCCTCTTCCGGCCATTCAAATTGCTCCAAATTGCATTGAATATCGACCCATATGTTTAAAACTGGATGGACTACAGTACAGTAAAAGAAGAATACGGTAATAAGTACATTTGGATTGGAAAAATTCAAGTTTGTAATCTTAAACAGCTGTTTTACCCATATCTGTTTTTTGCTCTGGCAGTTTCTTTCTGCTCTTTTATGCTTCCAGCTCATTCAAAACCTGACCTTTTACAGGGCTACTCTACCATGTGCTTCACAACTATCTGGTAATTTCCCACTTTTTTATATCCCTCCTCCCAACTCAATTAGTCCAGTCATTGCAGTGATAGACTTTGGCCAGGAACCCTGCACCAGTATTCTCTATGGAATCCTGTAATAATGGGTCCTGTGCACAATGGAAAACTATTCGAATCTCTCGGTACGAGGCAGTACACTTCATTTTACTCAGAGACGATATTTCATGTGCTCCATTGTCAATCAGTATACACTTTGTGCATCCACTGATCGACCCCTGATGAAAGCTTTTTTAAAAGCCGAAACAGGGACCGTGTAGGGTCCTAATAAAGCTTTCCTGGAGCATCTCACCCTGGTGTCTCGGATTGATCTCTTGAAGTTGTGTTTTCCACTTCCTTCTTTTGTTGAATTTTTGTGGAAACTGCGAACCCCTTTTGTTTCTCCTGTGCACAATGACCAGGACACCCTTCTTTGAGGTTTTGAAAACACCTTTCACTGCATCCCTGCAGGGACTGTCTTTCTTCTATGTTTGTGCAGCACTGCGTACACCTTGTAGCGCTATAAAAATGCTAAATAGTAGTAGTAGTAGTAGTAGGAAGATTTGACCTGGGAATTGAAACCAGATTCCTTCACTCGCACAACTACAAGGAAAAATATTTTGCAGGATTTTCCGGTTATAGTTTTTAAAATAGCCAAAATATATATATCAGCCCTGTTCTTGATCAAAGTATCATCCCTATCCAAATCTATAAAAATGTATATTACTCAAATTTGCTAATTATTGCATTTTGTTGAAAAGAATATGAGCCTTTAAATTAACTTTTAATGCCAGTTCGTGGCTTGTGCTAAAACCGTTCATGAACTGGAGGTATCTAAAGATGCCTCAGTCTGATTAGGGGGCTCATTTTTGAAACTGAAAAATGTCCAAAAATGGCACAAAGTGGCAAATGAACATTTTCCTTGTCAAAAAAAATCAAATCGCTATTTTCAAAAAGCATTTTAAGACTTTTTTCTATGCAAATCTGCAGTGCATCCAAATCACAAGGGGGCATGTCAGGGGCATGTTGGGAGTGGGGTTTGGGCATTTCCACAACATGGATGTTTTTCTGCCATAATGGAACAAAGCAAAAATGTCCAGGGCTAAAAGTTGGATGTTTTGGTCTGGACCTGTTTCAATCATGACTAAGTCATAAAAACGTGCCCTAAATGACCACTGTAGGGATTAAGGCATGACCCCCCTTACTCCCCCAGTGGTCACTGACCCCCCCTCCCCCCCAAAGATGTGAAAGAAACAGTACATTCCAGCCTCTGACAGCATCAGGTGTTATGGCCAGTCCTATTAGAGCAACAAGCAGGTCTCTGGAGTAGCCTTGTGGTCAGTGCAGTGCACTTTAGAGAAGGTGGCCCAGGCCCATATCCCACTCCAACTGGTACACTTGTGATGGAAAGTGTGAGCCCTCCAAAACGAATCAAAAACCTACTGTACCCATATATAGGTGACATCTGCAGTCATAAGGTGTATTGTAGTGGTGTATAGTAGGTTCCAAATACCTACTGTACCCACATATAGGTGACATCTGCAGTCATAAGGGCTATTGTAGTGGTGTATAGTAGGCTTTTGGTGGGTTTTGGAGGGCTCCTCGTACAATATAAGGGGTAACAGTGAGATGTGTACCTGAGACCTTTTATGTGAAGTCCACTGCAGTGCTCCCTCGGGTGTCCCACTGCTCTGCTGAGATGTTTGTGTGGCCAGTCTACAAAGAATGCCAGCTCTTTCTACATCCCAATGGCTTGATTTTGTGCATTCTTCACTTGGACGTTTTTTTTTTTTTTCAAAAATGGTCACAAAAGAAAACTCACTGAGCACAAAATGTCTAGGAAATTGACATTTTAGAAACAAAGAGATAGACATTTTTCAGGTTCAAAAATGGCCATGTTCGCCACTTGAGTTTTGGTGTTTTCTGCAAAACATCCAAAATTGGATTTAGATGTCATATTGAAAATGCTCCTCTAGATCAAGTCCTACTGTAATGTTTCATGAAAGTATATTGAGAAGAGAGTGTTCAAGATGGTGTCAGCTCTGTGGTGCCTGTGCTAATGGGAATGTGAAAAAGGAAGATTAACCCCTACCCTCCAGGGATGCTTCTTCAGCTCCTGTGCTGGTACAAGCTTTCACTGATTGCTTTGCAGTATCAGCATCTCAGGCTGTTGATCAGCAGGTTCAGGACCAGCGGCAGCATGAAGGAGACATTGCTCATAGTGAATGTGAAATCTTGCTCAGTCCCAAACTGTATGAAGTTTCTCCCAATCCTGGGATTGGGCAGTTATCAGAGAGTCAGCTGGTTGTGACTGCTGTGCAAGGCATTGTGATAGCTCCTGGCATGGATGGGTTCCTCTCAACGCAGAGTGCAGTTGCTGGAGTAGAGGATTCAACTTCAGACACTGAGATCTTGTTAAAACAGAGAAGGAGAAAAATGGCAGAGGAAATGACTTTGAGTTAAGTTTAGCAAGCTATAGGTAGGCTGTAACACTTAGTACTGGCTAAGTTAGATAAACTTCCTGAGGGTCTGAGCTCCTTGTAATCCCAATTGTTGCAACACGATGAATGTTTGACTAATCATCAGAGCAACAAAACAGAAGCAAAACACTCTCAAACTCAACACCAAAGCAGAGGTAATCCAGACAAGGAGAAGACTCAAGTTTCACCACACATGAGTTTATTCTACATTGACCCGACTTGGCCAACTTTCAGCACTTATGCCTTCATCAGGGGTCAATGAATGATCTAATGTCATAAAAGCAGAAGTGGCATATATAATCATGCATCTAGTACTGCCATGAAACAATCACACACTGAAAGCAGGACACCGTTATGAAAAGACTCAAGCAAAGATCCAAATATGTCAAGTAGAACAGGTAGAAGTGAATCAATGTTTCACTCTTTCAAAAAGTACAAAGACCAGGGGACACTCAAATGAAATTACATGGAAATAATTTGAAAACAAATAGGAGGAAATATTTTTTCACTCAAAGAATAGTTAAGCTCTGGAACTTGCTGCTGGAGGATGTGGTAACAGTGGTTAGCGTATCTGGGCTTAAAAAAGGTTTGGGAAAGCTCCTAGAGGAAACATCCATAGTCTGTTATTGAGATGGACATGATGGAAGCCACTGCTTGCTGCAGGATTGGTAGCATGGAATGTTGCTAGTAATTGGGTTTCTGTCAGTTACATGTGACCTGGATTGGCCACTGTTGGAAGCAGGATACTGAGCTGGATGAACCATTGGTCTGACCCAGTGTGGCTATTCTTATTCTTAAATGGAACTGATTAAAAATTAAAATGTAATCCACCAGAAGTTGGACATGATTGATATGAATTGGCAGTTGAATTTGAGATCCATTAACTTTCCAAAATCATTTGTTCCCTTCAATTGATATGGTGAAAAAATATTTTGAGAAACTATTTCAGATATCAAAGAACTACTTCTTTCCTAGGTCTTTTTATGTTGCAACTGGGAAGCCTGGGAGGTGTGTGTGTGTGTGTGTGTGTGTGTGTGTCTGTGTGTCGGGGGGGGGGGGGGGGGGGAGATAGAATCAGGAGGCAAGTTTAAATGTGATAGGCTTTCTGGAAAGCTCATGACTTTCCGCCCTTGGAGCCTGACAGGAATTGGATTCTTCAACTGTATTTTTGCTATAAACATTAAAATTTTATGGAATAAATATAATGGGGTTTTTTCCTGATTTGTCTAGGGCTACTCAATCCAGAGATAAACCCTTTTGAGTCAAATGCAGACAAGTATTAGATTTGGGAGCAATGTATTTCTTGCAGTTTTCATGTTAAAGTATTGTGAAAAATCAGGGTAATATTTATGTCTTTTTGATCTATGTATTTGCATAATTTTCTGGATACTTGGGCGCCTCCAACCCCGCTTGCTTTGTCCTCATCTATTGTTCCAGTGTAGATTGGACCTCATTATGGGGTCCTTTTATAAAGCCATGCTAAAAAGTGGCCAGGTCTGCTGTCAGTACGTGGGTTTATCACTTGCTGCAGCCACTTTTAGTGTGGCAGTAAAATGGCTGCAGTTGCTATATCCCTCATTAATGGTCATGTGCTAATTTCCCAATTAGCGCATGGCCATTATCACAGGATCCCTTACCACCACCTATTTACTTGGTAATAAGGACTCCAGTGCTTCTCATGCAGTATTCAGGCAGTACACGGCAATGTGCCTGTGCTACCTGATTAGCACGGGGCATGCCTACTCTCTGCCCATGGGCATGCTGAGTGGCACAGTACTGCAGAATGCCTCAGCGCATCCCACAGTAGTGCTTTTTACCGCATGATAGCCACACACTAGTGCAACCGCAGCTTAGTAAAAGGGCCCCTGTGTTTATATGAATATATACCTTAACTTTCCCTTTTCTTAACATTTTTCCTGAAGGGAGAGGAGGTGCTTTGGAGTCTCATCCCTGCTTTTCATTTGTTTAAATTTTGAACTCTCTCAAAATTGAGGGTTACAGGTCTGATAGTGTTTTACTTTTGACTTTATTATGTATTTACCTTTGTTTAGCCTTTTTTGAGACAAGCTTTGATTTGTATATTTTCTTGAAACATTTTCTGAAATGCTAATTTAAAAACAGTAAATCGAGAACATCCTGAAACAAAACCATTAGCCCCCAAGGAATGGAATTTCCTACCTGCGTCAGAAAACTGGCTGCTTGTTAGGTGTTATAAAGAAATGCATTAGAAAATTTTCCACAACTCGAGCATTCGGCACACACTCAGACATATCAACCCCCGCCCCCTTCAATACCACACTACAAGCCTTATCTTCGATAGAATTGGATTTATTTTGGCCGCAGCCAGGAACATCAAAATTGTTACAACTTAAATTACATTACATCTTCTAATAATCATTATGCCAGCTTGTATTTCTACCCGGGTACACAGCTTCTACACGGAGTTGCATATTCTGGGCCACAGGCCAAGCCGTACCAAGCCCCTGTGGCCCCCTGTGCTGTTTTCCAAGCACCCGACGTCACTTGGTGTCTCCCGTTGAAGGAGGCACCTACCACATTTACCTCCCGGCCGCCGAAGCCAGGAGACAAGCTGTATACACGTTGTTTCCCGTTGAAGGAGGCACCTACCACATTTACAAAATGACGTTCTAGGCCTCCTGGCCGCCGAAGCCAGGAGACAAGCTGTATACACGTTGTTCCTTATAACAAGGCTGCTCACATGCAAGCCTACCATTTGCATCAACTTGATAACTTTCCACACAACTCTTTCTGCAGCAGTAGTTACCCCAAACTTGTAACTGTTATATGTCAAGCTGCTGTGTACCCATTGCTGGCTGTGCGTAAACATTGTAGTCTAACGCCTCGCTGCGACAAATCTTGCCTCTCAAGTGGGTGGGCGGGTGGGCATTGCTCTTCTCCTGCCTACAAATTCAAAAGGACTTCCTGTGCAGTTCGAATTCCTTTCTCCTCCTCCCTTGCTCCTCCCCTTCTTTCCTGCCCCCTCCCCTTGCTACCCCTTGTTTCCCTCCCACTACTACCTCTGCTCTCTAGCTGGCCCTCCCTGTACCCTCCCCCACACTTCTGTCTTCGCTGGCCTTCAGCCCGGTTGTGGTCGGCCCCCCTTTAATGGGTGTGCCTGGTTCTTTCTTTCTAGCAGGATATATTGTTACAACATCATACTAATTCCCTTAGTAATCTATGTTCATAGCCATTGAGTGCTATCTCAGTTCCTGTCCTGCAGTATACTAGGAAAGGGGATGATTTGTCGTGGTATTCCTTCATATAATCCTGGATAAACAAATTGAGGCTAATTTTATAACAGGTTGCCTTATTACTTGTCTTTAAGAGTTGCTTCCCAACAGCCCTGGACTATCTATCTTCTCTTATCATTCCCTACAGTTCAGATAATTGACTACATTCATCTGAGGCATCCCTTCTGGCCTTTCCACCACTATATCAAATCTGGCTTGGCAACATCCACACCACTGCTTTTTGGAGCCTTTTAGGAAAGCTCATTAAGCTGTAACGCTCATTCAGCACACGAGAACATTTTAACGCGTGCTAACTGCATTTTTAAAAAATATATTTTTTGGAGGAGACATATCAGGGGCGGGGAATGAGCTTGGAAGCTTTATTCAACTAGCACATTCTGATTAGCGCACACTAAGGATTCAGTAAATGGCGCCAATATGTAGGTGTGTTGAAATAACGCATGTAGCACTATTCTATAAACCACATCTACAGTAGGACATGGTTTATAGTATAATGCATAGGCCAGGGGAATGCATGTATATTTAGGCATGGCCATTTATGCCAATGAAAACCTGGTGTAAATACTCGCACTTAAATGTACGCGCGTTCCCCTGAATTGTGTACATTTGATTTGTACACCCACCACACCTACACTCCTCCTATGGCTGTGTCCCATTTTCAGCTACGTGCATTGGAATTTACGCATGCCTCTTTTTTAGAATATGCCTAAAAAGAAGCATGCATAAATTCTAATTATTGCCAATTAGTAATGATAATTGGTTATCAGCCAATTATCTTCACTAATTGCCTTGATACTCAATTGAGTAGTGTTCATAAATTGGCCACACACACACTTTAACGCACACTACTCGCTGCACCTTATATAGAATCTTGGGGTAAATGGATTAACACAGACTACTTAATGAGGGAGCACTTAGTACCTTCTACATAGGAGGTGGAACATGCTCCCATGTTAGTCTACTGACTTTTTAAATATGGGTTTAGCGCACGGGTGCATTATTTACATAATATACCATTAATGTGAAGAGTAACTAGTTCTTCATCAACAGGAGCTCATTACCAGCATCTGAAAACAGAGGCAGAGATGTTCTACTATCCTGTTCAAATATATTCTTCAAAGAAATACTTTACCAAGCTTAGGCAGATATAGAAAATATCCTTTTTGGCAACCCCCCCCCCCCCCCCTCACACACACACTAATTTCCCTTATAAATGGCAACTCTGCTGGGCCTTCTTTTCTTTTTTTTTTTTTTTGCTACATTCCATATAAGGAATTAATTTTAAATCATAGTGTAGAACACTAGATAAAAATCCATTCCTATCCTAGTCATACAAAAGAGGCCCTTTGTACCCGCCACTCCTCTCCATTATCGAACCCCTGAGTTATCTTTCAACAAGTTACCCTTTTCCTCATACTGTTAGTCTGCATAGACTACAGTGGGGTTATCTTCATAAATATTAGGTATATTACACAAAGAGAGTGAAATACTGTTTTTTATTAAAGAAATAAAAAACAGAAATCACCATCATTTGGCTTTCATGAACTTCTTGCTTTTCTAGTTGCTTGCTCCTGAAATGGGTTATAGTAGATACAATGTTCCAGTCTCTGAAATCAGTAGATCACATTTGGTTTCACTTTTCTTCTACTGCCAGACAATAAAAAGGTGTTAAACACATAAATGATAATATACACTACATATATTCCTCTTTTTTTTCCTCACCTTGCCTATGTGTGCTTGGTTTCTCAGCTCTTGCTAACTTAATAATTCAGTCAGTGCTCGAGATGTAAAAAGTTAGGAACAGGAATTCAGCAGGGCACATCCTGCCACCAGTTATGCAGCTCCAAGAGCTTATTCAGGCAGGCATGTAATGTAAACATTAGATCTAAACAATTGGTGACATCCAAATGTGTTCTGTTTGAGAGCACATGGTGTATATATACCTGTTCTAAGCACCTGGGTGCGTAAGGGGCCAATATCTTATATTTGCTTTGATTTATTGTATGGGGCAGTTTGCATGGAGTTTCAAAGGGAAAGTACATTGAAGTACCTGTTAGGGATGGGCATGGGAAACATTTTCAGTTTGGTTCATTTTTGGATTCGGAATCATGTTTGGTTAATAGTCAGTCAATAGTAATCGGTGGTTTTTTAAGCGCTTACTGCCACTGGCTATATTAGACCCAAATAGTCAGTGTTGGACCACATTCGGACACCATCATTGAACATCTGGACGTGTCCAGCCAGGAGCTAGCTACTAGTACTTATGAGAGTCCCAGCCGATATTCAGCCAAGATCCACATAAGACACTTATCTAGGTCCCAGCTGAATATCAGCCAAGACCCAGATAAAGGGTCAACGTCAATTTGATCCCCACCCCACACTTCTAAACTTTCTTCCAAATACCTCTCCCCAGTTCCAATCTCCCCTTCAACCACTCTCTCTCCCCAGATTCCATCTTCTCTAATCCCCCTCCCCCAAGGTTCCAGTCTCTCCTTTAACCTCCACAGGTTCAAATATCCCCAATCCCTCCCCCACCCCCTGGCCCCTCCACCAGACTTCCTTCCACTTAAAGGACTTAACCGAAGATGATCCATCATAGTCTAGTGGGACTGGGGTAGGATTGATCCCCTTCTGCTGCTGTCCCATTGGCTCGGGGTTCAAAATGGTGGCACCAACCCCTAATGGTAGCCTTGTGGTACTAGTGCTAGGGGTCATAAGAACAAATACGTTGCCATACTGAGACAGACAGAAAGGTCCATCAAGCCTAGCATTCTGCTTTCAAGAGTGGCCAATCCAGGTCACAAGTACCTGGCAAGATCTCATAACAGTAAAACAGCTTTAATGCTGCTTATCCTAGAAATAAGCAGTGGATTTTTCCAAGTCTATCTTGATATTGTCTTATGGACTTTTCTTTTAGGAAACTATCCAAACCTTTTTAAAACTCTGCTAAGCTAACTGCTTTATCCACATTCTGTGGCAATGAATTCCAGAGTTTAATTACATGTTGAGTGAAGAAATATTTTCTCTGGTTTGTTTTAAATTTACTGTTTAGTAGCTTCATTGTGTGCCCCCTAGTCCTAGTATTTTTGGAAAGAGTAAACAAAGGATGTACCTCTACCTGCTCCATTCCACTCAGTATTTTATAGACCTCCATCATATCTCCTATCAGCAGTCTCTTTTCTAAGCTAAAGAGTCCTAGACACTTTAGCCTAGTGGTTAGTGCAGTGGACATTGACTCCGAGGTACTAGGTTTAATTCCCAGTGCAGCTCCCTGTGACTCTGGGCAAATCACCTAACCCCTCCATTGCTCCACGTACAAATATGTACCTCTATATACTATGTAAACAGCTTTGAATGTAGTTGCAAAAACCACAGAAAGGTGGTAAATCAAGTCCCGTTTCCCCCATTATCATTTTTGTCACCCTTCTCTGTACCTTGTCTATTTCCGCTATATCTTTTTTGAGATGCCGAGACCAGAATTGCACACGGTATTCAAGATGAAGTCACCATGGAGCAATACAAAGACATTATAACATCCTCATTTTTGTTTTCCATTCCTTTCCTAATAATTCCTAACATTCTATTTGCTTTCTTAGCCACTGCAGCACACTGAGCAGAGGGTTTCAGCGTGTCATGAACAATGACACCTTGATATTTTTCCTGGGAGGTTATTCCTAATGTGGAACCTTGCATCACATAGTTATAGTTGGGTTCCTCTTTCCCATATGTACCACTTTGCATTTGCTCACATTCAGGGCTTTTTTTGAGGGGGTACTTGGGGGTACTGAGTACCAACACCTTTTCTGTTGTCAGCTAAAATTGACCCATGGACCGCAAGTTTTAATGAAAGAGCTTCAGTCTTTTCAGAGATTCTGTGACTGGTTGCAGGGGGGCTGGCTATTATGGGGTGGGTCCCTCAATGATCACCCCACTCCTGAAGGGCAGCCTAACATTTGCTACTCTTCAGTTTGTCAAATTGCTCCATTACATCTTCCAGGTTTACAGAGATTTGTTTCAGTTTCTCAGACTCATCAGCATTGAAAATCATTTGTGGCACTGGTGTCTCTCCCATATCTTCCTTTGTAAAAACTGAAGCAAAGAATTCATTTAATCTCTTCACTATGGCTTTGTCTTCCATCAGTGCCCCTTTTACCCCTCAGTCATCTAGCAGTCCAACTCATTCTTTTACCAGCTTCTTGCTTCTAATATACCTAAAAAAAGATTTTACTCTATGTTTTTGTCTCAAATGCAATCTTCTTTTCAAAGTCTCTCTTTGTCTTTGTTATCACTGCTTTGTACTTGCCATTCTTTGTTTCCTATTTTTTAAAAGTTGGATCCTTCTTCCATTTTGTGAAGGATTTTCCCTTAGCTCTAACAGCATGCTTCACCTCATTTTTTAACCATGCCAGCTGTAGTTTGACCTTCCTTTCTACTTTTTTAATGCATGGAATATATCTGGTCTGGGCTTCCAGGATGGTATTTTTGAATAGCAAACATGCTTGATGTAAATTTTTGACCTTCACAGCTGCTCCTATAAGTTGTTTTTTTTAAATACCATTCTCATTTTATCATAGTCTCCTTTTTGAAAAATAAATGCTAATGTAACATGGGGTTAGGGAAAGAAGAAAAAAACAAAGTGGTAAAATGGGGCTTTACTTGTGCTGGTGAACATTCCACCAGTCAGCAATGTAGCTTAGAATTTTGAGAAGGGCTTGGAATGGCACCGAAAGCTCCGTATCCTTGGATACGGAGTCGTTGGCGGTTGGCAGAAGGAGTTGGGATCTGGTGAGGAGAGGGTGTGTTTTGGAGTGGCTGGTGGAGATAGGTGATTTGAGGGTGAGTGGTGTGGATTTGAGTTGGAAGAAGGGAGTGAGTGGTCAGGAGGAAAGTGAATAAATAAGGATTGGGTGTTAAAGAGTGAATTAATGCTGGTGGGGCTGATTTGTATATACAGGGAGTTGAATGTGAATGTTAGGGTTACTGGGGGGGGGGGAAAGAGTGATTGTGGGGTGTTGTGTTGGGTTCCGGTTGATCACCTGATCGCTCCTTTATTAGTTTAGGGTCCATAATAAAATAAGGTTAGGTTTTTTTAGACTAGGGAATTATAATTATATTTGTTTAAAAGTTAAATAGAACCAAAGTTTTGATAGTGTAAGAAAGTAGTGTCATTAAGTGGGGGTATTTACAAGGGAGAGAGGGTCTTGCCTCCTTTTTGGTTTTTAAGGGTGAGGTTAGAGCGAAGACGTGCTGGAGAAGTGAAGCTGAGAACACGGGCCCCCACGCAAGAAAGACTACCGACCAGCTAAAAGGAGCGTAAGGAAAAGACTGCATTGCTGCATCCATTTAGAAAAACGGGACTTTTGAAAAGGAAAAAGAACAAAAAGGGGGGGGGGGGGGGGGGGGGAAATAGAACATAATATAAAAATAAATACTTACCTGGTGCTAGGGAAGTTGGGTCCGGTATCCCTGTAAAACATAAACATCACACAAAGAATCAAAATCCTTATATGAACACAATTCTGGAAAAGAAATTGAATAATTTATTTGGATATTGTAAAGTATAAGAATAGAGGTTAAGCATAAGAATACTTATCTGAGACTGGGGGATGTGGAGAGAAAACCTGTGAAAGGAATAGAGAAATAAAATTACCTAGTTGTTTTACATTATAAATTTTATTAAATGTTATGCAAAAGGTAACATCTGTTTAAAATAAATTCTTAATCATTTGAAATTTTATATGGTGAATTGGTGATTTGTGCTCTCAAGGAGTGGGAAAATCTTGAAATTAGTTTACATTCCTCTCTTGCTTCAGAAGCAGGGGACGAGGTTAGTGACTGTTGTCTGCTCCTCACTCCTGGGAACTGGTTCCTGAAGAGCTGTCACGACTACTTCCATCAGGCTTACCAGGGTCCAGTTTATTTACACCATCCCGGGCGTGAGGGCCGACTAACATTTGGCGTAGTCGGCAGGATTTTTCCTGTTTTGGGGGGTAACCAGTGGGGTAATCTGCAAATATAGAAGTGTGTATTGTGTTGTGGGAATTTGGGAAAAAGGGAATTGACTAATTTTCCATTTTAGAGCTTCCAGTGGGACGGTATAGCTGATTTAATTAAGTTATTGGGGAAAAAAAGGGTCTGAGTTTTTGTCTCCTGGGACCTCTGTTTCTGCAACAAACCCAGTCTCCGGAGAGAAGGAAGAGAAGATGGAAGGGGCCACCATGGGAAGCCGTACCCTGCCACAAATTGTGACCCACACGGTGGTAATCCCGCAGGATAGAACCATGCCGGATTTTCACGGGTTCCCGAGAGGTCCCGATGACCTTAATGTAGAAGAATGGATTGAAAAGATGAAATCGAGATTGAGAATTTTAAGGGTTCCTGTAGAAGACCAGGTTGAGGTCATTCGTGATCACCTGAGGGGAATAGCGCTGGACACAATCAAGTACTCCTTACCGAGAGATTGTTCTGTGGAGGCCATTTATGATGTGCTCCACCAGGTCTATGGAGACAAGGTGGCTCTGGGTCTTCGGATCCAGGAGTTTTATAATTACCGGCAGGGAGAACGTGAATCCATCCGAGTGTTCGCCTATAAGCTACAGGAGAAGATGGAAATCATCATGAAGCGTGACAGAAGGAGGATGGGGAATGCCGAAGAATCGTTAAAAGAGCAATTCATAATTGGGCTGAGAGACGAAGCTTTGAAGAGAGAAATTTCTAAGCGGAGAGAGGACAATCCAGCCATGCCGTTCTTAGACCTGATGCAAGCTGCCATTCAGTGGGCAGGAGAGGAAAGAGGGTTGACATCTTGGGAACAACCACCAAAGAGGATTTTTCAAAGGAACCGGGAGGAAGCTGGCGATTATAGCTGTCCTGGGGAGTCAGCTACGGTTGCTATGATGCAACAAATGACCAACATGTTAGCCCGGATGTGCGAGCGTCAGGAGGCAGAATGGGACAGGCAGCGGAGAGAAAGAAATGACTGGGGGTATGCAAATCCCCCAAGGGAACGTGCAGGACCTAGCCAGAGCTGGGGGCCGACAAGAACACAGTCGGGGGAGATCATCTGCTTTCGGTGCCGGGAACCAGGGCATTTCGCAAGAGATTGCCAAAGTGAGAGCATCAGTAGACTTTATGCCGGAGCAAAAAGGGAAGAACCAGCTGTACCAAGTACAAGTGGGAATGTCCCAAGGAATAGCAGTGTACGTGGTGATCCGGTGGAAACATCAAAGGGAAGTGATCCTCATGCGGTTGTCAGAATGCAAAGGAACTTGAATAGTACGGAGCCAAAGGAAGAAAAGCTTTTTGGAGAAAAAGCCGTTGGAGCCAGTCCGAAGCTTAAAGTGAAGATTGATGGTGTGGAGATGGTGTGCACAGTGGACACAGGATCTAGCGTCTCCACTATCATGGCCAGTTTTTTCTACAAAAACTTCAAAAACACTGATTGCCTGAAAGATGCTAGTCAGCTGACACTGGTAGCAGTTAATGGGACTGATCTACCAGTACTAGGCTACATTGATGCCGACGTTCAATGTTTAGGACAGCGGGTGCTGGAAAGGTGCATTTTTATCGTGAAGGATAATTTCCAGGATGGGCAAGTGGACACTACTTCCTCACAAGGCATTGTGGGGATGAACGTCCTTCGACATCTGGAAGGGTTATTTAAGGACCTATCCTGTTTTATCCTGGAACCGATAAAGATAGCGGGAATCCTGTCCGAAATCACACAGAAACATTCCAACTCCAGAGAAAATGATGGAGGGGTAAAAGTGCAAGGGATCGCGAAGCAAATTATTCCAGTTATGTCTGAGAAAGCTGCCAGAAAAACTTCCGGAGTTTTATCAATGTCTGTCTCCAGAAAGATTACCTTTCCGAATAAGATTATGATAGCAAATACGATGGTCAAATCAAATCGAGAGAATTTTCTGGGAAAAATGAAAAATAGAGAAGTACGAGATGTCATAATCCCGGAAAGGACACAGTTCGCAGATGAGCTGCAAAAGGAGAAATCTAATGCTGAACCAGAGGTCAGTAAAAAGGCTAATAAGGGAGATTCAATGATAGTTCTGAGTCTGCTTCAAGAACAAGATAAGTTGCTTCTGGCAGTAAAGGAGGAGGCTGATCTGACAAAGGAGCAATGCAAACTGTTAACCCAGGCGCTCTTAACAGAGAAGCAGAAAAGCAGTTTGTTTGAGGCCAAAATGAGAGAACGGATCAGTACACTAGAGGAAGAACATGCAGCTTTACAGAACAAAATGCATACCAGATATCAGGACACCCAACAAATGCAGCTGACATTCAAACAAGTTAGTGCGCAGATGGAGAATCGGATCACCCATCTGGAACAAGAAAATGGTATCCTTCGAGACGCTGTTAGCGCTGCTACCAACCAAATGGAAAGCAAGCAGACTTCTGAACTTAATAAATTGCGGCAGAATTGTGCACAGCTCCTGACTGAGTTGGTTGAAAAGAATAGTAAAGCAGCTCAGGAGGAACTGCAAAAGAAGAGGGCAGAACAAGCAGTGGCACAGTTAACGGCTCAACAGCAAGAAGCTGAGAGAAGAAGGGAGGAAATTGAGATCTATTTAAGGAAAATGACAGTACAATATGAAGACATACAGGCTAAGTTATTGGCCAAAGAGAATGAAATCAAGAGTCTACACAGTAAAATGACGGATACAGTTGTATCCAAACAACAGCTGGAACAAAGAATGATACAATTAATTGAAGAACAACAAGCAAGGGTGGAAGAAGATTCACGCAGAATACAGATGCAGGAACGGGTGGAGCAGAAGGAGCTAATGAAAGTTCAGAGACGAAATTGTCCCACACAGGTGGCAGCCCAAGCCTCTACGTCAGTTACTGCAAGAGTACAACAGGTTGTTGCAGAGAAAGAGAGATTGGGTTTTGTTGTGGTGACAGAGGTTCTCGGGGCGACATAAAATTCAGGACCTCTGGGAGGCTCAACTGGATAAGCTGATACAAATTTTGGGAAGTAATGACAATGTTTTAAGAATAAGGAATGCAAAGCTGGAGAATGTCTTGTGTACATCCTGACTGGGTGTCTAAAGAAATATGGTTGGTACATTATATGTACTTATATAACTATTATACCTGCTGAGCCAGATTATGAGAACACCGATAGTGTAAGAAGCTCTAGTAGGAGCGCTAAGGCAGTGCATTCTCCATATTTGAGTGTATGGTTGAAGGGATGATTGAGGGTTGGAGGGAAATTTTTTTTTGTTTGGTTGGTAGGGAATGGGAAAGAATGGGAGTAAGGATGTATTCTTTTGGTTGGGAGAACAATTTAGAAAAGGGGGATCTGGGGGTTTGGGTAGAGGTGATGCGAGGATGAGTTAGTGTGATGAAATATTGGGGACAATATTTGTTTTCAGCATGGGTGAATGTAACATGGGGTTAGGGAAAGAAGAAAAAAACAAAGTGGTAAAATGGGGCTTTACTTGTGCTGGTGAACATTCCACCAGTCAGCAATGTAGCTTAGAATTTTGAGAAGGGCTTGGAATGGCACCGAAAGCTCCGTATCCTTGGATACGGAGTCGTTGGCGGTTGGCAGAAGGAGTTGGGATCTGGTGAGGAGAGGGTGTGTTTTGGAGTGGCTGGTGGAGATAGGTGATTTGAGGGTGAGTGGTGTGGATTTGAGTTGGAAGAAGGGAGTGAGTGGTCAGGAGGAAAGTGAATAAATAAGGATTGGGTGTTAGAGTGAATTAATGCTGGTGGGGCTGATTTGTATATACAGGGAGTTGAATGTGAATGTTAGGGTTACTGGGGGGGGGGAAAAGAGTGATTGTGGGGTGTTGTGTTGGGTTCCGGTTGATCACCTGATCGCTCCTTTATTAGTTTAGGGTCCATAATAAAATAAGGTTAGGTTTTTTTAGACTAGGGAATTATAATTATATTTGTTTAAAAGTTAAATAGAACCAAAGTTTTGATAGTGTAAGAAAGTAGTGTCATTAAGTGGGGGTATTTACAAGGGAGAGAGGGTCTTGCCTCCTTTTTGGTTTTTAAGGGTGAGGTTAGAGCGAAGACGTGCTGGAGAAGTGAAGCTGAGAACACGGGCCCCCACGCAAGAAAGACTACCGACCAGCTAAAAGGAGCGTAAGGAAAAGACTGCATTGCTGCATCCGTTTAGAAAAACGGGACTTTTGAAAAGGAAAAAGAACAAAAAGGGGGGGGGGGGGAAAATAGAACATAATATAAAAATAAATACTTACCTGGTGCTAGGGAAGTTGGGTCCGGTATCCCTGTAAAACATAAACATCACACAAAGAATCAAAATCCTTATATGAACACAATTCTGGAAAAGAAATTGAATAATTTATTTGGATATTGTAAAGTATAAGAATAGAGGTTAAGCATAAGAATACTTATCTGAGACTGGGGGATGTGGAGAGAAAACCTGTGAAAGGAATAGAGAAATAAAATTACCTAGTTGTTTTACATTATAAATTTTATTAAATGTTATGCAAAAGGTAACATCTGTTTAAAATAAATTCTTAATCATTTGAAATTTTATATGGTGAATTGGTGATTTGTGCTCTCAAGGAGTGGGAAAATCTTGAAATTAGTTTACATTCCTCTCTTGCTTCAGAAGCAGGGGACGAGGTTAGTGACTGTTGTCTGCTCCTCACTCCTGGGAACTGGTTCCTGAAGAGCTGTCACGACTACTTCCATCAGGCTTACCAGGGTCCAGTTTATTTACACCATCCCGGGCGTGAGGGCCGACTAACACTAACATACTGGATTTTGTGTGTGTACTTATTCCAGAGATTATATCAAATCTGATTCAGAAATTCATTGCCAGGCCATGTTCGGGCTCCTGCATTGACTTTCTGGGTGGAGAGAGCCGGCTAACTCTTAGCCGGTTAAGTACGATATTTGGCACTTAACCGGCTATGAACAACCACATAAAAATAGGACTGATTTTTACAGGGCTTTTTTTGAGAGGGTACTTGGGGGTACTGAGTACCGGCACCTTTTCCAATGTCTGCTACAATTGACCCATAGACCCCAAGTTTTAATGAACGATCTCAGGCTCTACACACCAATTCTGCCTTGTCATAGATTCTGTGACTGGTTGCAGGGGGTCTAGCTATTGTGGGGTGGTCCCTCAGTGATTACCCCACCCCAGAAGGGTGGCCTAGCATTTGAGTACTGGCACCATTTTTGCTAGAAAAAATGCACTGGATTTTTATGACTTTAACGGCTTAAGTGCTGAATGTCTTACTTGACCGGTTAAGTGCTGACTCTGCCCCTGGAACTCTCCCAAAATAGCTGGTTTCGACTTGGGTGCTAACTGGGCATTTTCAGTAGCACTGTCTGGTTGCATGCCACTGAAAATGCCGTGCTTGCCCCGGACAGGTGATTTAAACAGCCAGGAACCTCTCCTGGCCTTTTAAATCATTTTAAATATTGGGTCGTCTGTATACAACGTGCCATCATTTGCTGTAGTGTAAAACTGTGCTAATGATACCCAGGTCAGTCTTTTCAGCACCCCTTCCCTTTCAGGTTTGCATTCTCACATATTTGCACACGGACTCCAAATGGAAAAAAGTGGCATCCCCTCCCAAGATTAGTATCCAGGGCAGCTGCAATTTGTGGCCACCCCTTATGATAGCCTTGCCTCTCCTCACTCTGGGCAATGGGACAACCTGCACTTTTGACTGTTTCTAGATAGATCTCCCACTCTACAGGAAACCTCATGCATAGCTTTGAATCAGAAGTGCCTTTAATTCATGTTCTATTTATTCCTTTGTCTGTTATATTAAAGCTATATTTTAACTTCCAAAAAGACATCATTTATAAAAGATTTTCCCTATAGGCATAAAAAAGTGTAGAACCTCTTACAAACTGAGTTCTAAAACTCAACTGTCCATATTCTTCCTTCACCTTTGCTCTGAAAACAGGTTTATTAAAGTTTTTGTGTATACATAAAACCATATGGCAGTCATAAAGCAGAGGAACTGAAGTTGACTCAATCGGGTCAATATTTGGAGGAACTTACATGTTTAGTGGCCATTGTTAAAAATCAGGGCTGCATTTCGATTAAAATTTTAATCACGATTAATCTTGTGATTAATGGTATGGGTTTTTTTTACCCACTATAGCTCCTTCTGATTCTGGCCAAGTCAGTTACCTGAGGATTCTATATAATGTGACTTAAGTTGCGCCCGCAAATTCAGTTGTATTCTGGATTTGCATGTGCAACTTAGTTAACAAGCCAATCAGTGCTGGTAATTGTCAATTAACAAGCAATTATTGACAATTGGCATTAATTAGAATTTACGAGCACAACTGTCTAGGTGTATTCTGTAAGATGATGTGTGTAAATTCAAAGTCACACAGTTGAAAAGGGGGCGTGGCCATTGGCGTGGAATGGGCAGGTAACAGATGTTTCACAAATCTATGCACGTTGTTATAGAATATTTATTTATTTATTTGTTACGTTTGTATCCCATATTTTCCCACCTTCCCACCCAATATCTGTAACACAAACTGTGCCTAAAACCAACTGAAATGCTACCATGGCAGGAAATGATGTACCTGACATGTAGTCAACACCAAACATCATAGGGAAGCCCAAGACCTGGAACCCTGGAACACTCTCAGTGTTGATGACCCTAAACAAAGACTTACAGCAAGGGAAACTTGTACTAGAGCATATAAAAACAAAAACAAAAGGGAAGAAAAATACCAAACAAATGGAACATCTATGAAAATAAAAGTGAGGCTAAGTGTTTTTGTTTTTATATGCTCTTAGGTAGAAACCTGAAGTCCAGATCCTCCAAGGTAGCATTTTCAGAAATGCTCTCCATTCCACATACAGGATCCAAGAGGCAGGCAGAGCTCTGAAGTCTCAATGTGTGGTTAAGACGGCGGTGCAGGGATGAGAGATTTAGATTTGATAGGAACTGGACAACATTCTAGGAAAGGGGTAGACTGGCGATGGACCAGGCTGCTGGCACTAAATTTTAAAAAGGAGATAGAGCAGCTTTTAAACAACAAGGGGGGTGGGGGCAAAAAGCCGACAGTCACCCAGATGTGCATGGTTCAGTGTGGATTATCCTTGAAGGATACTATTGAAATAGGACATTCAGGGAATCCCAGTACAGAGGTTTCATCAATGCTGAAAGAAAGCCAGGTGTGTTCAAGGAGAGAGCAGGATAAAGGATGCACATTATCCCCATCTACTTCTAAGCAGCTTGTAGAATGAAGCCACAAAGGAAATCTACTATAGCTGCATTAATAAAATGAGGAAAATGTTTAAAAAGAAGCTAAATCAGGCATGAACATTGTTTAAAAATACCATCTCGGAATCCCAGACCTGATGCATTCCACATATTTACAAAGGTGGAAAGAAGAGAGAACGACAGCAAGGTGAAGTGAAAGAGGCTATTACAACCAAAAGAGCATCCTTGAAAGAATGGAAAAAGGATCCAAACGAAGAAAATAAGAAGCATCATAATCACTGGCAAATCAGTTGGAAAGCATTGATAAAAAAAAAAGGCTAAAAGAGAATTTGAAGAGAAACTTGCCACATTGGCTAAAACTCACAGTAACAACTTTTTCAGGTGTATCAGAAGCAGAAAGCCTACGAGGGAATACGTGGGACCGTTAGATCACTAAGGAGTAAAAAGGACACTTGGGAAGGACAAGGCCATAGTGGAGAAACAGAATGAATTTCTTTGCTTCTGTCTTTATGGAAGAAGATGTAACAGATCTACCTGTACTTGAAATGTTTTTTTTTAAGGGTGATGATGCAGACAAACTGAAAGAAACCTTGGCGAACCTGGAAGACATACTGAGCCAAATTGATCAATTAAAGAGTAGTACAGCATCTGGACCGGATGGCAAACATTCAAGGGTACTGAAAGAACTCAAGCATGAAATTGGTGATCTGTAATATGTAATGTGTCATTAAAATCATCTGTAGTACCTGAAGATTGGAGGGTTGCCAATGTAATGCCGATCTTTAAAAAGGGTTCCGGGTTGATTGGGGTCTCAGTGCTGGGTAAAATATTGGAAACTATTATAAAGAATAACATTACAGAACACATAAATAAACATGGTTTAATGGGACAGAGTCAGCATGGGTTCAGCCAAGGGAAGTCTTGCCTCACCAATTTGCTTCATTTCTTTGAAGGCATGAATAAACATGTGGCTAAAGGTGAGCTGGGTTGATGTAGTGTATCTTTATTTTCAGAAAGCTTTTGAGAAAGTTCCTCATGAGAGACTCCTGAGAAAATTAAAAAGTCATAGGATAGGAGGCAAGGGTCTGGTGTGGATTAGGAATTGGTTATTGGAGAAGTGAAGAAGAAAGGAGGAGAGAAAGAAATAATGAATGGACAGGAGGGCTTGGAAACAGAGTTCAGTGCACAGATAGAGGGAAGCAGAACCAGAGACATGGAACAAGATGATTAGAAAACTAAAATCACCAGACAACAAAGATAAGAAAAAATATTTAATTTTCAGTTTAGTAATTGAAATATGCCAGTTTTAAGAATTTACATCTGCTGTCTACATTTTGCACTGTACAGAAGGAAATGTGGGGGGGGGGGGGGGGGGCGTTTTGTGGTTAATCATGTGCTTATTTTAATTTTGATTAATCCAGCGATTAAAATTTTTAATTAGTTCAGCTCTACTTTTTTCCCTTTTCTATACAAGTTTCTAATGTTTTATTTAAGTGAGTGTTTTGTTCACCCATTCCTGACAATCCTAGTTTAAAACCATCCTCTCTAAGTTAACCAAACTATTGCTACAGTCACTTCACCCCTTCCTTGTATCGTGGACATTGTCTTCTCATCAGCCCTTCAGAAATCATTCCAATATTCAGGAAGTCTTAATGTTCTTGATTACATCATTATCGGGACAGGCAGCACCACAGAATCAGCATCCATAACCCCTAGAGATGGATGGCACCTGCCACTGCGCTGACCCACACTCATACTTCTGGCATTAGTTAATTTTGAATAGAAAAGTGAAATATCCTCTCATTGTTTAAAAATAGTTTTAATTAAATATCTAGGCAAATCACACAGTTTAAACATTCAACCTTTTCACACAGATTTAACCCCTGAGGAGGTAAAGAACTTGATGAAACATACTGGGTGTCTAACCCATACAGTTTGCTGTGATATTTTATTAAAGCCATTTTAAAACCTCAATGTCAGAATTAGGCTAACTCCTGTTCGGGCCCAATCAAAAACCCGCAGAGATGTAGCCTGCTCAAGGCAACTAACTTATTTAAGGAAACTATGCTCAGCAGAACTCCAAAGATTAATAGAAAGTCGTTGACAACTTTATGGGATAACAGTTTGAGTAGTCACATTTCCCACGTTTTAATAGGTTCCCTAAATTCTTCAAATCAAACAATATCAGTTGAATGTCCCCTTCTTGAACATTTATATTTAAACATTGATACCCTGGAAAACTGACATGTGCACGTGTGGATAGGATGAGGGTTATTCTGCCCTATGTGTCCCTAATAAAGACTACATCTATTATTAATTCATTCTGTCTTTGGCCCAATCATGTAAAAGTGCATTCCCCATAGGTACTAACATAGCTAGTTGTTGTATAAACCTGTGGTAACATGGGCGCAGCAGCGAACTGCCACAGAAACAGCCAGAAAAGGGACAAAACTATACAAAAACACTGTATTGCTTCAACCAATTATACTGAAGCCTGTTACTGCATAGGCTGTCTGTCTTGCAATTAATGTCTCTTGTGAATCTAAGAAAAAGTCTTTCTGGGTTGGCTTCTTGCCATGGTCAAATCCAGTATGCAGCAGTTCAAAGACAACCTTACATAGTCCCAGGCCTAACTCTGGTCTGGACATACAGAATGTACTCCAGGGGGAATTGTGCACAAAAATATTGAAATTCCCCTACCATAAGGGCTGGCAGCTTCACAGGCATGAACTAACCCCCCCCCCCCCCCCCCCCCCCCCCCACACACACACACACACACACAATCAATCACTGTTTTCCATGCAGACTTCTACCGCATTTTCATGGTGGGCACACACACCTCATCCACTTTTTTTCCAGTCCCCACCCTTCTAGCCACCTTTTTTTCAGCTCCCTGCCTACATCCACACTCCATCTACCTTTTTTCCAGGCCCCCCCTCCAGCATATGCACTCTGTCCATAGTTTTTTCCAGTCCTCCTCCAGCTCCCAAATTCTATCCACCTTTTTTGCAGTGCCCCTCCATGCATCCACCTTTTTTCCAGGTCCCCCCCAAACACAAACCACATTTTTCCAGAGCTCCCCCGCACACTCATTGGTCGAGCACTGTAGGAGGAGAAGGAGTAGCTGCAGAGCCACAAGTTGGGATGCTTTCTGCTCCTCTGCTGTCCCGGGCCCGACTGTTCCTTTGAGCCAGGAGGCTTAAAGGAACCGTGGCAGCAGAGGAGGAAGCAGCTCGATCTGCAACTGCGCAGCTTCTGTTCTGGACCGGTGAGTGTGGAGGGAGGGAGTCAGAGAGTCACTTTCCGGCTGCCAGCATCTGTGCCGCTGTGTCTGCAAAGGCAGACTGCACAGAATGCTACACGGAAAAGGCAGAATTCTGTGCAGACTGTGGGGGAGGGGGAATTCTGGGTAAATTGTGCATTGTACAGTAGTGCAGAATTCCTTCAGGAGTAAGAATCAGGACACTCGTGGAAAAGATTTTCCTACCTCGGCAGTCTTTTATTCTCTTACACACATGTAGTGAAAGTATATGCAGAGAGGCAGTTACCTTCTTCCTGGGTTCCATCTCCAGACACTGCAGTCCTTCCTGGGAATGCCTTGCAGAACCCCGCCTCTCTGTTCTGTTCCTACTCTAGGGATTTTAACATTGTCTCTGCCTGAGCTTCATCCTCCAAGTTAGTCAGGCTAGCTCTGCCTAATTTAAAGTGACCCAATGAGGGAGAGCAGTTAAGGAATCCTGGCTTACTCCAGCCACTCTATCACAAACCCACTTGTGATTTGTCCAGGGGCATATCTGCGTGGGGCCACAGGGGCCTGGGCCCCCGCAGATTTCGCCCTGGACCCCCCTACCGCTGTCAACCCTCCCCCGCTGCATTTGCTTACCTTTGCTAGCGGGGAACCCCAACCCCCGTCAGCTGAGGTGCTTCCACCTGCCGCTGCCTTTAAAAATATTTCTTCAGCTGGTGGGGGACCCCAACCCCCGCCAGCCGACCTGAGGTCTTTAAAGTTCTTCTTCGTCCTCCGTGGCCGTGCTGCTGTTGAAAGCTGTTGAATCCAGTTCGGAGTCTGATGTCGCAGCACGTTTTACTTGCAGGACGCTCCTGCACATACAACGTGCTACGATGTCAGACTCTGAACTGGATTCAACAGCTTTCAACAGCAGCGCGGCCACGGAGGATGAAGAAGAACTTTAAATACCTCGGGTCGGCCCGCGGGGGGTGGGGTCCCCCGCCAGCAAAGGTAAGCAACGGCAGTGGGGGAGGGTTGACGGCGGGAGGGGGGTGGAGAGAGTCGTTGCTGGCGGGGGGGTCTGGCAATGGCGGGGGGGTCTGTGGGGGGAGGGGCTAAAATGTGCCCCCTCCCTCTGGCTCTGCCCCCCCCCCCTACTGCCGGAGTCCAGATTCGCCCCTGGATTTGTCTACCTCAAGTTGTAGCGAACCCTCTGGAATTGCCTCCAGTCTCTTCTGTTAAGAGTTTCTTTATTCTACCCTACCTATAAATGTGATGTATGACTGGTTGTTTATACCACATATATAGGATCCAACCATTTCTATGCCAGATTTTTCTTTAAATGGGCTATATGTGTGTTGGGTGAGAGAAAAATCAAGCAGAAATACAGGGGTCATAAAACTTTTTAAGTGTCTCTTGACAGCTTGCACATTTGGCCATTAAGGAACCAATGGGCTCAGAAAAATAAAGGTAGCATGTAATAAAGCCAATAACCCATTTCTGGTTTTGTGAGGCTTTTACATGGTGTAAGTATTGGTTCATAAATGTTGGCGACCAAATGCAGGGGCAGTCCAAGGCTATCTGCCACCAGAGGCAGGGTTGAGATGTCGCCTGCCCCGCCCCCACGCCCAGCCTAGAATCTCCCACCTTCCCCACGTTTGCCTTATTTTTTTTCCAAAATGCGACAGCGTCAGCAATTCCCATAGGCTGCCTTGCCGCCAGTACCAGCCTCTTTGCTACTGCGTACCGCCTCTGAGGAAACAGGAAGTTACGTCAAGAGGTAGGCCGAAGTGGGAGGCCTGTTCCAGTGGCAGAGCAGCCAATGGGAATTGCTGCCACTGTCGCCTTTTGGAAAAGAAACAAGGTAAACGGTTGAGGAGAGAGTGCTGCTCATGGAGCATGTCGCCTGAGGTGCCTGTCTCAAGTGGCCTAATGGTAGGGCCGCCACTGACCAAACGCCAACTTAGGATCTATTCTATAACAGAACCTGGGGGCCCAAATGCCATTGTAAATACTAGTACACAGATTCTGGGTGCCTAACGTTTAGCACCCTTTGTGAAATTGCCCCCCATTGTGTACAGGAGGAGAAGGAGATCATTGGAGCTGGAAAGGCAGCAAATGATGCGGTTCCACAGGCTCATTGGAGCAAGGGAAACAGCCATGATCTTTGCTCTTGGGCTTCAGGGAAGAAAATAGAAGATTTCTTTTTCCTTTCCACCATGTGACAAAAGGTTGGAAGAGTTCCAGGAGGAACCCATCTGTTCTGTGTTACCTGGAAGCCAGTTATCCCATGACCATCAACATACTAGTCTGTTTGGAGATATAGGGCACCTGCCAGGTGCTTAACTGTTTCTGTATGGAGAAGAGGATTCAAGAGTTTCCAAGAAAGGTTCTAGAGAGGTAAAGACCTGCAATGAAAGCAAATCTAATCTAAAAAATACTTTTATACCACAAATACCTTGTAAGTTCTATGTGGTTTACATATAAAAAAGCCAGGCATACCTGGAAAGTTACATTAAAAGCAATCTAACAGAACATTAAAATAATCCATCCTAATCCTTAGTACAGAAACTTCTCAAATAACTGTGTTTTAATGACTTCTGAAACAGAATAAGACTATTAAGATATCTAACAACTGAAGGAAGATCATTCCATAATTTGACTCCTGCAAAGGAAAAAGAGGACTGAAAGATCTTCTTATATCTAATGGACTGAAAAGAAGGTAGATGGAATATCAGAGTATCCCTTAACTGCATGTTAGTAGTTAAGCAGGGTGTAATTTTTTTAAAATAAATAAATAAATTGTCAGTTAGGAAAAATGATCACTGACAACATATACTGTGGTGCCATGCCATGTAGTATCTTAAAATTATCATACAAGCTTAAAAATAAACTCTGGCTTGAACTGGTAACTAGTGGGCTCTAACCAATAATGGAGTTGCCCTATTGAACTTACCCACTGAATAAACTACCCTAATCGCTATATTTTGTAAAATATGCAACCTTTTAAAAAGTGGTTGAGTACAACCCACAAAATGAATATAGCAGTAATCAAGTTGGCTTAAAATCATACCTTGACCAATCAGTCTAAACTGTACTGGAGCAAAATGGTTTCTAACTCTTCTCAGTCTTCTCAAATAAATGAAGACCTTATTAGCCATGTGGAGACCCCATGCTCCTACATAAGAAGTCTGAGAACCAATATTTTGTATTTTCTAATTTCCTTCTCTTGAATTTAGTGATGACTGGATTGGCCTATGTAAAGCCCATACTGTTTTGTGTCATTTTTGTTTTGCCTATTACACTGTTTTGCTGAAATTTTGAATTTCAGTAAAGAAAAACACTCACGTGGCTTTTCTTTGAGAGACTGAAAGATACTCTAGGGCCTTATAACACAGTTGTCCCCATCTCAGAATCTATCTTACAAACACTGCAGTGAATTTTCAGCCATCAGCAAACTCTGCAGGTAGAGCCAGCCATTAACGTGAGTTTCCTGGGGGGGGGGGGGGGGGGGGGGGGGGAACAGTAGAAATGTGGAGGTGCATTTTCCATTTTTCCATTTGATATCTAAATCTGATTTTGGACATTTTACAGAAAATATCCAAACATCAAGTAGCGAACATAGTAATTTTTGAACCAGAAAAACTTCCATTTTTTTTGTTTTGGAAATGGCCATTTGCTAGATGTTTTTGTGCTCTGTGCATCTATCTTTTTCGACCATTTTGGAAAAAAAAAGTCCAAGGAAAAAACTCACAAAAACAAGCCATCAGAATGTATGGGGGTGGGGGGCAGCATCCTTAGTAGAATGGCCACATAGACATCCCAGCAGAGCGGTGGGGCATCCCAGGGGGCATGGCAGTTGACTTCACATACAAGGTCCCAGGTACACATCTCACCATTATTCCCTTATATTGTATGGTGAACCATCCAAAACCCACCAAAAACCTACAGTAGCCAACTGTACACAACTACAGTAGCTCGTATGTCTGCAGGTGTCACCTATATGTGGGTACAGTAGGTTTTTGGTGGGTTTTGGAGGGCTCACACTTTCCACCACAAGTGTAATAGTTATAGCAGAATATGGGCCTGGGTTCTCTTCTCTTCAGTGCACTGCACTGACCACCAGACTACTCCAGTGACCTGCTTGCTGCTCTAATAGGCCTGCCTATAACATGTGAAGCTGTCAAAGAGGCTGGTATGTACTGTTTCTTTCACATTTTGAGGGGGTGTGTGAGGGTGTCAGTGACCACTTGGGGAGTAAGTGGGGAGGGGGTAATGCCTTAATCCCTCCAGTGGTCATTTGGTTATTTAGGGTACCTTTTTGTGACTTAGTTGTGATTGAAACAGGTCTAGACCAAAACATATAACTTTTAGACCTGGACGTTTTTGCTTTGTCCCATTATGGCAGAAAAACATCCAAGTTGTGCGAATGCCCAGATTCCACCCCCCCCCCCCCCCCAACATGCCCCCTTGTGATTTGGATGCACTGCATTCAAACTGTATATAAAAACATCTTAAAATGGGTTTCGAAAATAGCAATTTTGGCGTTTAGGCAAAAAAAAAAAGTCCAACTGCCGCTTTATGCCACTTTTTGGACATTTTTCTGTTTCAAAAATGAGCCCCTTAGTATGATATATTGGCCTACACAAAGGATATTAGTGTCCCCCAAGGCCTCAATCTTTGGTTTATACAATTGTAAGAGATGTATATATAAGCACTCAGCCACCACTAACAAAACAAATATTGATCTTTCTCTGGGCTATCCTTGTTAAAAAGATCCAAAATTTGGATGTCATCCACATAGAAGTAATAGCTCCATCCAGCCCTCTTAAGTATCTCATCAAGGGATGGATACAGATATTAAATAATAAAGGTGAAAACACTGTCCTTTGAGGGACATCTCACTCAAGCTATCAAGTTCTGGGCTCTATCACCTGGGCTGTTTCATAGCTCTTCCCATCATCTATGTTGCTCCTTTGAGGACCTTACTGTAACTGTGTGCCTTGCTTTCTACAGCTTTGATAGCAATGATTTAAATTATAAGCACTTTAGGATAAGGCTCCTGTTGTGTAGTTTCCTTGTACAGAGCTGAATGCATTGTGGATGCTCTATAAATAATGCACTGTAATTATCATTATTAAGAAGAAGTTATAATCTATATAATCTAATAATTAGAGAGCACTCTTATGGGGAAAATGGAAAATAGAAAATACTGTTTCAGAATATGCAGAGAGAAAATAAAAGCCAAAGGAAATGAAAGTTTCCTGGGAACTAGTGTGTGCGTGGAAAGAGTGATTACAAGTAGCAGCCAGGTGCACTGAGCAAATGAGACCCAGCCAGAATGCATTCGGTGTCTCTGTAGAGTTTAAAGGGAAGAGGAGGATGAATTGGACTGAAGAGGAAAGGTTTGGGATTTTGATATTTCACTGTCTTCATTCATTGAGGCTTTTAGCATGAACTCTGGTTTCCAAATAAAACAGTCAAATGAAGAGAAAAAATCTGGTTCACTTACAATAAGGGATGCATAAAGTGGTGTACATTAAGGAACAGATTTTAGAAAAAATATACGTATCGGAATTGAGATGTCCAGATTGAGAAGTGTCAAGTTACGCTAATATTTTAGAACCTCTATTAAAGTTCTGTACATCCTATAATGAACATGTATGCACCAGTTACATGCAGCAGGAACATCCATTTTACAAACATCAGTATCTAAAATATGAATGCTCTGGCACATATTTCAGAATATATGTGTGTATATACTGGAACATACACATGTTTGTCATTTCAGAAACATATATGTCTATGTTTTCTGAAATTGACACCGAGCCCAATATCCTTTACCTTTATTGCTTTTGTGGGGGTCAGAAACACTTGGTGATAGATTTAGGGGGATACCACCCCTAATCCATCTAGTGGTACTGAACAAAATGAGCAACTTTCTAAAATCTAAACATCCCCGGAAGCAGGTGAAAATCCTGACATTCATGTTTGCAGATATAAACATGCATTTCCCTTCTGAAATGGAGAATTTATGTGCATTTGTTTGGCCCACCCTACTCCTTCCCACATCATGCCTGGAGGGAGGGAGGAAGTTCTGGCACATGCATGGAATGGAAGAGATGACAGAAATGCTACCTATGGATGGAGGGGAAAGGAAGTGGGAAGGGAGGAAATGCAGCCCATGGAGGTTCACATTTTGGACATTTATATGCAGGTTTTCTAACATCAGGATTTAGCTGTGTATGCAGTACACATCTAAATACTGGTTTCTGCACCCCCTAAACATGGATGGGGCTTCTAGAATGACCACCTAAGTTTGTTATTTGTTTAAGTCCTTAGTTTAGGGTTACCATATCTGCCATGACAAAAAGGAGGCCACCAATGCAGTGGCGTACCGAGGGTGGGGCGGTGGGGGCGGTCCGCCCCGGGTGCACGCAGCTGGAGGAGTGCAGAAAGCAGCTGGTTCCCTGCTCCCTCTGCCCCAGATCAGGTTACTTCCTGTTCCGGGGCAGAGGGAGCAGGGAACCAGTGGAACCGACAGCTGCACGGCTGCTCCCACCAGGTAAGAATGCACTCGGGGGGGGGGGGGGGGGCTTGGGTGATACGCTGGAGGGGGGCATTGATGCGCAAAGGGGGGTGTCATACTGCACCTGGGGGGGGGACACCACTGCATCCAGGGAGGGGGGTGCGCAGCGACGAGCCAAGGATTGCCACTGCACCAATAGCCATGGCCTTGCCCCTGCCACTGGTTTTCCACCTTGAGGAAAGTGATAGGATTACTCCTTGAGGGTATGTAATAATATTGCAATTCACTTCCCAGACATTTTATATGTACTTGTTTGTAAAATCAATGTCACTATGAGGGGCATAATCGAAAGGGGCACCCAGGTTTTCCTGAGGACGTCCTCGCAGGGCGTCCCAGCGAAGGGGCGGGGGAACCCATATTATCGAAACAAGATGGGTGTCCATATTTTGTTTCAATAATATGGTCAAGGACGCCCAAATCTTGACATTTAGGTCGTCTCTAGAGATGGTCGTCCTTAGACTTGGTCGTTTCTGATTTTCAGCGATAATGGAATCTAAGGACGCCCATCTCAGAAATGACCAAATGCAAGCCCTTTGGTCATGGGAGGAGCCAGCATTCATAGTGCACTTGTCCCCCTGACATGCCAGGACACCAACAGGGCACCCTAGGGGGCACTGCAGTGGACTTCACAAAAAGCTCCCATGTACATAGCTCCCTTAACTTGTGTGCTGAGCTCCCCCAACCCCCCCCCCCAAAACACACTACCCACAACTGTACAATACTACCATGGTCCTTACAGGTGAAGGGGGGCACCTACATGTGGGTACAGTGGGTTTGCGGTGGATTTTGGAGGGCTCACATTTACCACGACAAATGTAACAGGTGGGGGGGGATGGGCCTGGGTCCGCCTGCCTGAAATGCACTGCACCCACTAAAACTGCTCCAGGGACCTGCATGCTGCTGCGATGGACCTGAAAATGACATTTGAGGCTGGCATAAAATATTTTAAAACTATATTTTTGAGGGTGGGAGGGGGTTAGAGACCACTGGGGGAGTAAGAGGAGGTCATTCCGATTCCCTCCGGTGGTCATCTGGTCAGTTCAGGCACCTTTTCGTGGCTTGGTCGTAACAAAAAAAGGACCAAGTAAAGTCGTCCAAGTGCTCGTCAGGGATGCCCTTTTTTTTTTTTTGGGTTGATTATGGCCCATGTGTTAGGCACGCCCAAGTCCCCCTTCGCTACGCCTCCGACATGCCCTCAGGAACTTTGCTCATCCCCGCGATGGAAAGCAGTTGGGGACGCCCAAAACTGGCTTTCCATTATGCCGATTTGGGCGACCCTGGGAGAAGGACTCCCATCTTCCAATTTGTGTCGAAAGATGGGCGTCCTTCTCTTTCGAAAATAAGCCTGTATGTATTTGTTGATGTAAGTAACTTTATTTACTCATTTAATTATTTATCCATTTGATATGTATGTATATGGTTTATGTTTTTATATTTCCTAGTATTGTATAGCCCCTGAAGCAGCCCAGCTGGGTGAAACATGGCCTTGTTGAACACCCTTTTACCTGCATTTTATAATAAAGGTTGTCATTCATCTTTTACTGTGTCTGCTTCTGCATCTTCCACTCCACAGATATGAAGAAGTCCAGGAAGACTGGAAGATGTTTGTCTATGTTATGAAAACCTTTCTGGTAGGATCAGCACTCAAGGTCAGAATGGCTAGACTAAGTGGAGAGAATCCTGAGAGTAAAGGTGACTGAAGGAGTGAAAAGTAGAAGAACAGAAGTGAATGAAATTTTAGATATTTTGAGGAGTTGTCTCACTTCAGTCAACAGGCCACCATGACTATCAGGATCCTCTTCTGGAAGTCCATCAGCTCTTTCCTTGTGATCTGACCCTTCACAGAAAGTCTTTTGGACATAAGAAAACTTCCGTAAAACTCATTGGTCATTTTCATCTCAACTTTAGGCCTTTTAGACACTCCAGTAAGTCCAAAAATTCTCCAAAAGCTGCAGCCATTTTCAGGGAAGGAAGATTAGGGACACTCCCTCTTATCCCCTTGTCTATCTCTAGTTTGGTATTTAGTGCCAAACTCTCAGAAACCAAAGTTCATGAGTACCTGGGACACAATGAGAGCAACATAAAAGATAAGGAAAGAAAAAACAAACAAAAAAATCCCTCCCAATAGGACTTTTATATACAAAATTAGCATCAGGAATTCAATTCCTCTCATATTCCTAATGGAGAACAAATTTTACAGAAACACCCTCTTCACAACTGCCTAGAATACCTCTGAAGCTATAACACTTATTACCAGCAGAGGCAGAGTTAATTTCTGAAGCAAGAGTAAGAATTAATAGGGGCTTTGTTCATCTCCTTACAGTAAGATACCGGATTTCTGTAGTGGATCTTTGAAAATGCTTAGCCCAATAAAACCTGAAAACTGTGTACAGTCAATCCATGGCTGTACAGCAGCATGTAAAAATTCAGGCTGGTTGGAACAAAAACTATTGGGAATGTTTGAACGGATTTCAAGTCTCAACTGCACCAAACTGCTACTGCTACAGAGAAGACTTGGTCATTGTTTCATATGAATGCTTTCATCAGTGGCCCACTACATCACCTATCGGTCACTTATTAAAGAATCTTCAGATCATCAGGAATTGATCCCCTAAATCAGTGTTTGGTAACTGTATTCCATTTGCAATGAAAGACAAATTGATGCTAGAAAACTTGGGACTGTCAAGAAAGACATTTCTAGTCCTGTGCTGAATCAATTGTTACCTCTACATTGAGATCCACTTAGCTATTTCTAATCTTGACCCAGGATCCCTTAACCATCATTCAGTCCTTCTTTTTATTTCCTTTCTCATTCTGCTGACCTTCAAACAGCTGTTGAACCAGATTGCTTGTCATTTTTTGCAATTTCATTGCTGCTGCATGGATGTGCTCACATTCTAATCATTCACAGTGGTTGATTTCAGTGAGTTGGTTTCTGTTCGGTGACTTTACCTACAGGAGGACACACAGAGGTCCATAATTATTTACTCCGTGTATCAGAGCTTTTTCATAGTACATTTTGGGAATTAATGAAATATGCAAACATTTGATTCATGTTACCTCCCTGTCTCCAATTGAACATCAAGGTTTTACACCAACAGCGAGAGGGGTAGAGAAGTGATGGGTTATTACCCAACCCCTTTAAGATATGGTCCGTGAGGACACCACTTCTTCCATGAAGTATGAATAGTGAGGTTGATCATAAACTGGGTTATTCATTTAACACAGGAGTCACTAATCTGCAGTATTAAATACTGCAGATTAGTGACTTCTGCAGTAAACTAAGATGCAGCAAAAACCCAACTTTTACCACACCTTAGTAATTTCCCCCTCCCCTCTCTCCACACAATTGGCTATGCAAATGTAGCTACTTGTATGTGTATACATGGCATGCAGCAATTTGAGGGGGGAGTTGCTTGAGTGACCTCTATTTCTTCTTTTGGAGGGAAAATACACATATACCTCAAAGCATTTCCTTTTCAGCATTTACACTTGCTCCCACACATACATAAGTATGAGCTGACTGTTCATTTGGAGGAGTGATTGAGGTGGCAATTGTACTTACTTCTGCCATTTAAAAACACTCACAAATCCCCAAAATTGAGTTTTGGAGTTTGGCTCTGGGCAGCTTACAACTATACACACATGAAGTGGCATTTTACAAAGGACACACAAATCTGACTTGAGACATTCAAGTTGGAAAGTCTCAAGGTCTGCCAGTATATGAGAACAGAATCTTCTGCCATAGAGTTTATTGTAAAATACATTGAGGAATGGACATTTATATGTCAGCTACATGCAAAGGAAGCATCCATTTTAGAACCATAAATATCTAAAATATCAGTGGAGACGACGCAGCAACATAAATATCTATTGCAATACAGGAAGCAAACAGAGGCAGGGGATACGCAGTGCAGATGCAGCAAAACAAACATCAGACCACCAGTTGAAGGTAGAAACAAAGACTTTAATTTCACCAAACAAATGCTTATGCCTAACATGGCCACGTTCCTCCAAATAGGCTGTGTCAGAGGCAAAAACTGTCAAATAAAACAGTCAAATTAAAATAATAAAAAAATAATTCACAACATACAGATAAAACAAAATTAAGGGCCCTGTTTACAAAGGCACGCTAGCATTATGGGCATCTACACAGCACGTTCTATAAACATCTCTGTATACAAGGCCTTAAACGACGTATAGATCAAATTATAAATTATAAATCATAAAAACATGTACAAATCATCCCAACTAAATACCAGCATCTACAATGTGAACATATAGACAGTATATCAGTGTGCACTTACTTACTCTTTGCATCGATGTCGCAAGTGAATAATCAAATGTAATTACAAATTACTGTGCCTATTTGTGGAATAAAATACAGACAAAGAGATCAGTGAGTGTGCAGAACTGTAAAAGGCAAGATTAAATCTGGCATTAATACATACCTAGAGGGAAAGGATTAACAACATACATCCCTCTAAAACTAACAGTCAAGGTGAAATCTGAAAAGATTTACCACAAATATTCATAAGGATAGCAACAGATGCAAACACCAACCAAAATATGCAATGACAAAAATACAAAATTCACTTAGGGGCCCTTTTACTAAGCCGTGTAGGCGCCTACGTGTGCCCAACGTACATCAATTTGGAGTTACTGCCCAGCTACCGCATGGCCCAGGTGGTAATTTAGTTTTTTACGTGCGTTCGCTATGCGCAGCAGAAAATAAGTTTTATTTTCCAGCACATGGCAGAAACCTGGTGGTAATCGTCATTCTATGTGCATAGACAATTACCACACGGTTAACGCATGAGACCTTACCGCTAAGTCAATTGGTGGCAGTAAGGTCTCAGACCCAAAATGGACGCATACCAATTTTTATTTTGTCGCATGTCCATTTTTGGCAAAAGTTTTAAAAAGGTCTTTTTTACAGGCACGCTGAAAAATGGATCTGCCTGCGCCCAAAACACACCCATGCTCCTCCCATGGCCATGCCCCCTTTTTGGATCCACACGGAAAATTTACATATGCATCTTAATGCCTAAAGATACACGTATAAATTCAAATTAATGCCAGTCAACGCCAATAATTGATTATTAGTGCCAATTACCTGTGCTAATAAACTCATTAGGCAAATTGATCATGCAGTTTTGAGCGCCTTATATAGAGTTAGGGCATTAGCATGCAATAATGACATGGTCCAGTTTATTACACAGACACCTATTAGTTTCCAGTCTTTCCACAATTTTAATAGTTTATATTTTCTTTGTTATCTTGTTGACTGGGTAGCCATTTGGCTTCTCTGTTATACTCTATGGCAGATGTCCTCAAATCCAGTCTTCGAGGTTCACAAGCCATCCTGCTTTTCAGGATTTCCAGAATGAATATGTATGAGATCTATTTGCATGCAATGGAAGCAGTGAATGTAAATAGATCTCAACCAGGCTGGGTTGTGGACCTCGGGTTTCGAATTTGAGGACCCCTGCTCTACAGGATCTTCATGTGTATTTTTTCAAAAGTTCTGTTTGTTGTGTTCAAAATCTTTTTATTTTAATATTTCTGATTTCTCTTTTCTTCATATCTCCATAGATTTTGTTCCTTTGCTCAAATTCTGCTCTCGGAGCATCATGATTTCTTCCTCTGCTGGCGCCTCTTGCTTAAGCCTGGTATTTTGGATCTTTCCTTAAGGTCTTTCGTATTACTCTAGCACCTTTGAGATACCCATCTCCCAGTGATGCCTCAAGCAGTGCTTGAATTTTTACCTCAATAGGTTATTGCAGGATGGAGATATTGACTTTCCCTTTTTTTTTGTTCTGGCCTTGTGTCTTTAATGGTGAAATTTTCTGGGTAATAATTTTAGCTGCCTAGCATATGATACAATTTCCTTTCATTATATGAGTTCATTTTATGAAAGTTATGGCCTTGTTAATTTTATTGAGAACACATTTCAGCTTTTGGTTGTCAGGTTTATCTTGGGTAAGTTGTTTCTGCTTTGTCCCTTCTGGAATGTATTCACCCAGCTTATTGCTTCAAAGTACTTTGAAAGGACACATGAACTTAGCCAGATCTAAAAATTGAGCTGAAACATTCCCTATAGGTGTATAGATCTAAAATACAGTGTAGTCCAAACTTCAGAAAGCCAAAATAACTTTTGAAAAGAAAGTTATTTTTCTCAGAATTCCAAGACATCCTTCTAGGTCCTGTGAACCAGCTACCTTTAACACACTGCTATGTTTATTAGGAAAAGCTGCTATGAAACAGAGGGAGGGTAATTCAAAAAGAGACTCATAACAGACTTACTTACAACCTCTTCTATTAAGAAAAAGTTAATAAAATACTAGCATACCTAGTGTGTTCTTTTTTATTTTAATTATTTTTATTAGTAAACATCACATGCTATGATACAGAAAGATCATCGCTCTATTCATAGCAATATATCAAATAGTATATAATACAATTCTTTCCCCCCCCTTTTTTATTCAACCCCCCTTCCCCCAAACAAGAAAACTCAACAGATTAATGCCATATCACTGCAGCATATTCTTAACCTACTACGAAAACAACACATCTTTAACTTGAATCAGTCTTCATATGTTTAAGCATAAAGCACACATCCCCCCTCCCTCCCCCCTCTACCCTCCCCCTCCCTCCCATCTCCTTACCCACCCTCCTCCCTTCCACGTAAGAATATTCTAACATGTCTTTCTTTCATATAACAAGCTACAATGTGAGTGAGTTCACTAGTAAGCTGCGGGCTCTGCCCGATAGGGCCTGCACGTACGGCTCCCAAATCTCCCAGAACCGTTGTTTACTCCTAGGGCTACGGTGCACCCCACACGTATTCTTTTTTTAAGTGTGAGCTCTTACACCAGTCATAGAGCTGGTATATATGCTGGTGCCTAGACTGGGGAGATACATGCATAAATCTGCACCCTTCCCACATTCCCCCCCAAACTCTACTAGTACAAATGCCCACCTGAAAAGTACGGCATTGAAGATTGATGCACAGTCACCGATTAGCACACAGCCAGAATATATGTGTACACATATGCACATAATTGAGTAGAATACAGGCATTTATGTGTGTACACTTTCAAAATGTACAAAGACAAGAGGACACTCAATTTAATTAAATGGACATACTTTCAAACAAATAGGAAGAGATATTTATTCACACATGCTCAGGAACTCATTGCTGGAGGATGTGGTAACTGCGATATCTGGGTTTAAAAAAGGTTTGGACAAGTTCCTGGAGGAAAAGTCCATAGTCTGCTATTGAGACAGACATGGGGAAGCTACTGCTTGCCCTGGAATTAGTAGCATGGAATTTTGCTACTATTTGGTTTTCTGCCAGGTACTTGTGACCTGGATTGGCCACTGTTGGAAGCAGGATTCTGGGCTAGATGGACCTATATTCTATTCCATATTCTTATATTCTTACTCACTGCAGTTCCTTATACAACAGCGGAGAGCAACCACAGTCCTCAAGGACCACAACCCAGTTGAGTTATCAAGATTTCAACAACGACTATGCGTGAGATTGATTTGCATATACTGCTTCCATTGTATGCAAATAGATCTCATGGATATTCATTGTGGAAATCTTGAAAACCATGGACCATGTTTACCCACCCCTGTTTTAGAATTGCTCACCTCCTCCTTCTTGTGGCAGTCCTCAAAGATAAATTGAGGTAGCTATAGTTTATACTTTATAGTTCTTTGGCAGATGCAGAAGTCTAAATTAAAGAGGTTTTAAAAAATAAATTACATGATTCACTACAGTTCTGGAGGCCATTTTGGAATGGTTGCTTGCCTTGCCTTGACAAATCGCTGTTTACACATGTATATGCTGTGGATGCATTGATTCTAAGATGGTGTGTTCTGGGTGTACTTTGAGCAAACCAAAAATACATGTGTATGCCCAATTTTGAAGGATCATACACATATATTTTAAGGAATTTGCATGTCATCGTTTTCACCTCCTCTGAAGCACGCATCAAACTCCTCAGCCAGGGTTTTGAAAAATGATTAATGAGCAATTGTGCCTAACCCTCCAGTATTTAATAAATCCTTAAAATGTAAAAAATTGCCTTTAGGATATTAAGGGTCCGTCTACTAAGCTGCGGTAAGCACTAATGTATACCCGCAGCAAAAGAGCACAACCCGCAGGAAATTTTGCATGTGTGCGTGCTACCCATGTTCTAAAAATAACATTTTTTCTTTAGCATCGGGAGTGGGTCTGGGGGCAGAGAGTTTGCGTGTTCTGCACTAATCAGTTAGCACTGCCATATGCTAACCCATTAGCAGGTGGTTAGCACGTGAGTCCTTACCACCTAATGGGTAATGGTAGGGGCTCATGCACTAATGAGAAAATTAGCGCATGGCTATTAATAGTGAAAATGGAAAAATTGGTCATTTTACCCTGGTGGTAAAAAATGGCCTTAGCTTGCGGGGAATGACTCATGTAAGGACGCGTTAAAGCCACTTTTGCAGTTTGCTAAAAGGTCCCCTTAGCTCCTTAATTGGCTTGTATGTACATGCCCCCCTGATATTCAGCTGGCAGCAGGCAGTTTGGTTAGCTGCCGCTGCTGCTCCTGGTTATTCAATGCTGGGCCATTTTTGATAATCGGCATTGAATATGTGGGGTTGTTTGGCCGGCTCTAACTTAACCAGTATGTGAATATTCAGCACTGGCCAGTTATGTTAATAGCGGACAAAGATAGGACTGCTATTTATGCGGTCCAATTTGTCCGCTAAACTTAGCTGGCCAGCGCTTGAATATTCATAGATAGCTGGCTATATCATGCAATATAGCCAGTTAGCCGCTATGTGCTGTGCTAATAGTCAGTGGAAATAACCAGTTATCTCATGCTGAATATTAGTGCTTTGCCAGGAGCTGCTCCTGGCCTGTTAAATGCAAATAGAATGTTAGGTACTATTAGGAAAGGAATGGAAAACAAAAATGAGGATGTTTTGTATTGCTCCATGGTGCAACCGCACCTCGAATATTGTGTTCAATTCTGGTCACTGCATAAAGGTATAGTGGAATTAGAAAAAGTGCAGAGAAGGGCAACAAAAATGATAAAGGGGATAGGACGACTTCCCTATGAGGAAAGGCTGAAGCGGCTAGGGCTCTTCAGCTTGGAGAAAAGGCGGCTGAGGGGAGTGTCTCGTCTGAAGAGAAGGTGAGCCCTTAGGTCCCGCAAGGCCCCGAAGGACCTCAGAGGACAGCCGTGCAACCCCGTCTTCACCCACGGCGACCGCCGTTCACCAAGGGTTGAGCCCCCAGCTGCAGGCGGTCAACGGGACTTCCGGAACCGCGGGGTTGACGAACTGACCCAGAACTGGAACTAGGGGTGAAGAGGGCAGGCGGAAAACAGAGGAGTCCGACACCGGCGACAGGTCAGGGCAGGCAGCTCGCAGTGTAGTCTGAAACAGGCAAAAGGTCAGGGCAGGCAGCTAGCAGAGAAATCCAGAAACAGTCCAAAGGTCAAAACCAGGAAAGCTAGGAAACCAACTGAGAAATGGAACACACGAAGACTGGCCTCGGGCAACAGAACCTGAAGCAAAGTCTTATCTCAGGCCCGTTCCTTATATACCATCAGCATTCAACCGCCCAGCCCCAGCCGACATGGCCGGCCAATCAGAACCTGGTTACTGACAAACTCCTTCTGATTGGTTTTGTCCGACCTCCCAGGCGGGACTACAGCACCGGCCTCCCAATCTAACTCCTTCGAGGCGGAGCTTTGGGTTCCTGCGCCTGAAAGTGTAGGAGACGCCGACCATCGCGTCTCAGCGCCATTCTCCCTACTGGCGCAAGCACGGACCCCATAGCCGGCGATCGAGAGCCCGACAGCCGCGATCGCCGGCCCCCGGCCTCGGCCCCGGACTGGGCGGCTATCGCCGCGGTGAACCCCGGCTCTCCGCCGCGGCCTCGAGAAGGCCGGCCCTCGCCGCGATGGACACCGGTTCCTGCTTTCCGCAGAGGAGCAGCCGGAGGGAGTGACGGATGTGACAGGGAGATATGAGTGGAGTGGAACGGGTAGACGTGACGCGTCTGTTTACTCTTTCCAAAATACTAGGACTAGGGGGCATGCAATGAAGCTACTATTTAAAATGAATCAGAGAAACTTTATCTTCACCCAACGTGTAATTAAACTCTGGAATTCGTTGCCAGAGAATGTGGCAAATGTGGTTAGCTTAACAGAGTTTAAAATAGGTTTAGATGGCTTCCTAAAGGAAAAGTCCATAGACCATTATTAAAATGGACTTGCATAAAATGTTTTGTACTTCTTGGGGGATCTTGCCAGGTATTTGTGATCTGGACTGGCCACTTGTGGAAACAGGATCCTGAGCTTGATGGACCTTTAGTCTGTCCCAGTATGGCAATACTTATGTACTTATGTAAATAGTGCAAAATATCAGGCCCTTGGAATTTAGTAGAATATGGTCCTTGTGTTTTGGGGAGGGGGGGCAAGCTTAGATTTGACAGGTCCGGGAGAAAATCCCAGGCCTGTCAAACCTCTTCTGTTGGTCTCCCCCATTCCTTCAAACCCTTACGCCAGCTCTGAGCTGGCATAGGGTTTGCAGCAGGAGCAGCGCCCTTGCTTGGTGCACTGCCTGCTGATCATAAGAGAGGAATGTGGGAGACCGTCATTTGTATGCATTTGCATGCAATTAGCATTCAGAGCCAGTGAGCGTGTTGTTTCACGCTCTCGCTGGCTCTGATCTTGGGGCACAGGCAAACATGGGTGCTAGTCCGGCACTAATGGCTTCTAGCACCCATGCTTGCTTCTGATCATCGGTGCTTTAGATTCTTATCAATTAGGAACCACCTAAGTGCTTTAGCGCTAACTCCACAGACAGCATGTATGTGGGTAGGGCATGGGCAGTGGCGTATCTATTCAAGGTGGTTGTGTTGTGTATGCATTCCCTGTCAGATAGTTTATCTGCATTCTTCAGAGGGCAGGAGGGAGAATGCAGATAAACTGTCTGACACCTCCCCTTACCGGCAAAGCTCTGCAATTTCACCGCCCCCCCCCCCCCCCCCCATGCCTTCATATCACCTCTGCTCCAGTTTTTGCTTGGGTAGCGGCAGCGGCACTCATAGGCTGCCTGCACCTGCACCATGATTTTCTCTTACTCTGAGCTAGGAGGGGGGGGGGGGCCCAGGAAGGGTGGGGTGGCCTGTTAGCATCCCTATTTAAACAGTACCTACCGAGGAGCTGGGAGAAGAGATGGGAACCTGGAGAGCCTGAAGCCTGCTGGAGGAGGTTGCCTGGAGGAGTAGTTGGAGGAACCCAGACTGACTGAAGCCTGAGGACAGCAGGGGGGAAAATGAAGGTACTTACCAGGCTATGTTATTGATGGACTTATGACTTATGTGAAATGGACTAACAGCCGTGGGATGGAAGATAGGACGGTAAGTTCAATGAGAGTGAAGAAAGTCCTATCCAGGGGTGGTGGCTGTTATACACTGAGACCCAGGGTTCCCACAGTAGATGGGCTCAGTGAGTAAACTTGTGGGAAAGTACTAACTGGAAAGAAGTTGTTCTCACAGGGATGGAACTAATAAAGTGAATTTGCATACGTTGACTGCCTAATCTGCATATTTGTGAAGCCTGGAAAATCCGAGTTATAGTTCCAGGGAAATGCAATGGGTCACTGTCCATGAACCACAGGAGTGACCGGGGCACGGTGGACATAACAGGGAAGGATATCCAGCAGGAGGAAGGCAGGTCAGAGCAGTCACCCTGAGTAAGGAAGGATTCCAGGATATAGAGGTGGGTGCTTGCCAGTGATAGGGAGAAGACCAGATGAAGTCTTGCTCAGGAGCACAGGGCAGGGAGGGCACGTGTCTTTACAAACTGTCTCAAAGCCAAGTGCTAGAGAGTCTCAAGAGGGCTTAGCTCAAGAATACCCTGCGGGGGTTATAAAGGAAACCACTTTGTTTTGAACTGTTTGCATCTGTGCTGTTTTTGCTGGAGTTACCAGGGATTTATCCCTGTTTGTTTTGAACTGCTGTAGTTGGAACTGCCTGTGGTTGAGTGGTTTGCCTGGCCGATTGCAATATGTAGCTGGGCTTGAGAGCCAAGGGAACTCCGAGGAGACTAGCAAGTGAGACTCTGGCCAGCAGAGGGCTGCATTGCTGAATCACCCAGTGGCCGGGAGCTTTACAATCTATAACATTTATAGTAGTTGAGTTGATGGGTATATAATACAGTGTGACTAACTAATATTGAGTGTAACTCTTGTAGTGATACCTCATTTCTAGGGATAAACAGGGCTTTATCAGCTCTTTCTGGAAAATAATTTTAGCCCTGGCCCGTGAATAACAAAGTTCTGGGGCACCAGTGCCAACTCTGGATGAGCTTGAGGGGGGCCGGGCACATAATCTCAGTTTCGGTTTTAGGGTGCAGGCCAGGACTAGCGCTGTCTCCAGCAGGCTGGAAGGCCTCCTCACCGTATCTTTGACAATAGATCAAGTCACCAACTAGTCTGCACACAGAAGTTGAATCCAAAAAATGATTTTACTGTTCCAACTTACAGGCAACAGCCAAATTGGAAATGCAGCAACTGTCAAATTATTTACATTATTTACAGTCATTAAACATGCATCTGGTTCTTGAATTCTCTCAATTAGTATTTAGTAAGTCCATTCTTAATCTAGTTCATCAATCCAGTGGTAATCAGTAACTATCATGATAAGTCTGCCCTGTTCCAGACCTCTGCAGGCAATACTCAGTACTGACTCCTGTGACAGTTCCCATCTCCTTGTTCAAGTCACGTATTTTTGAGAATGAGGCTGTCCATTCTCACTCACCTCACCCAGGGTGTCTTTTCCCCGCCCCCCCTCTCAGGCATTCACATCTGCTCTGTTCTTCTCAATTCGGGAGATAGGTACCTTTACTCCATCAGGAAACCTCAGCTTTGAGACAGATGTTAATCAATTCATAAAATCTTTCCCTCTTTAGTTGCCCCCTGGGACTCTCCCTTGGACTTCCAGATTTCGGCAGGCGATAGATAACCGAAGACCCGGGCTCTCTCCCACACAGCCCTTTTATACTTTCTGCCCCACCCCATAGGGCCAGGTTAGGCAAATTTACCTAGGCAACCATCTTCCACTATCATCTTATTCCATACAGTGACCCTCAGAAAATTCCCCAAAATCCTGACCCGTAGCTAGAGAATTTCCTGTGAGTTACATAATATTTTATGGAGTTTTTCTCCAGGAACTCATTCAAACCTTTTGAACTCTGCTGTGTAAGTCACCATGACCATGTCCTCTAGCAACTGTTATGTTCCTCACCTGATTCCAGGCCTGCGCGTCTGATTCGCCGGCGAGGTGTGGTCCGGCAGAGCTAGCCGGCTTTTTGATATTTCTCCAGGATGGGTCGGTTTCAGTTTCCCAAGTCTGGCAGCCGTCATCCGGCTTAGAGCACAGGCAGCGGCCATCTTGGCTAGCTCAGGAGGGGGCGGCCATCTTGTATAAACGAGATCAGGAAGGAACTCCATATTTGGTCTTGGGAGGATCTTCTATGGGGGCAGCCATGTTGGCTTCACCTGAGTGTGGTTTGCTCAGATTTCCTCACTATTTAAAGCACTGCCTCCAGGCCTTCATTGCTTCGGCCTCATTTGTTCTGAGGAGTTGCTGTCGGGGTGCTGTTCACTGACTTCCTTCTGTTCCTGCTTTTCCTGTGTACCAGACCTTGGCTAGTTATCTCGGATTTTGCTTGTTTGCTGCCTGCCTTGACTCTGGACTGATTTGACTATTTCTTTGCCTGTTGGAGTTCTGGTTCTGGACAGTGTCTGTTTCCTGCTATCCTGGTCAGCGGCTGTGCAACCCCGCCGGTTCCTGAAGTCCTGGTGGCCACCTGCAGCTGGGGGCTCAACTCCCGGTGAACGGTGGTCGCTTCTCAGGTGAAGCTAGGGGTTGTTTGGCTGCCTGACCGAGTGCGGTGTCACTCCATCTCTGCCGTGCTCAGTCGGGGCACAGGGGCTCACCTGTACCGGGTCATAACAGCAACAGATTCCACAGTGTAATTATGTGCTGTGTGAAAAAAATACTTTATACAATTTGGTTTCAGTCTGCTGATCATTGGTTATTTGGTGTATCCTGTTTCAGTTCTGTTTGAATGGTTAAACAACCACTCATTCAACCATTTAACTCCATTCATGATTTTATAAACTTCTATTATCTCCCCTCTCATTTGCCTTTTTTCTAAGCTGAAGAGCCCTATCCTGTTTAGCTGTTCATCATAACCCTTCCTGCAAAATCTATACTGGCTACCAGTACCTTACAGGGCAGTACTGCAGCAGCTGAGATAACCAATATTACAGCTCTAAGAACCCAACACGGATGATCATTGATTACTATATACCTCCAGGTCACTAGTCCTCCAGTTTCTAACTTGAATCACATGCTTAAGTCTGAAGTTTTCCTCCAACTGAAATCCGTCTAACTACAACTCTACCAAACTGGAAAGATACCTCATTCAATCGAATCAAGAACCAATACTACAACAAATTCCTAGTCTACTTAACAACACTAATGAAACAACATCAAAATGAATACCACCAAAACTTTCCTTATTATCTATTCACTCTCCATAATCCACCTCACGCTAACCACAATATACATAATCAACAGACCATCTAAACACAACACACACTGGCAAAACTACAATAACAACCAAAATAATGGAGATACCACCTTACACAAACAAGGATCATCACTATCTGTACCCTCGTCAAAAGAAATTGTATGATGTGATACCCGCCAGTGAGCCTTCTCAGGAGTAGCTCCACACTCTGGAAGTTACTCCCAGAGGGACTATGTGTAACTTGAGACTATCTCTACTTCAGGAAGCAGGTGAAAGCCTTTCTCTTCTTCTCCCAAGCCTTTAATAAATAGGGTGACTGACTATATACCCATTCTGCACCTGGACTAGCTTGCTACACACACTGAAACTTAAATCAGTTCCTTCTCTCTTGCTTAACTATAGAAAGAACGTGCCTTGAGTTTAGCTAACCACAGTGGTGTGCTGGTAAATGTTTAACAACAGGCTCTCTCCCTGGTCCACCTCTGCGCCCCCCTCATCCACCCCTGCGTCCCCCCCCCCCCTCCAAATTGCAGAGCTGGCTATAGCCGGGCAGTGAGCCTGGGTGGGGGGGGGGGGCAATGCATTACTCCAGGAAAAAAAATTAAATGATCCCAGGTTCCAATCTAATTCATGTTTAAAGTGGGATAAAATGCCATAAATAAGTAAATAAATATAAACTTTTATTGTTAAGCACCTGATTCTCAAAGTGGACATATTACAAACACTATAATGAAAACAAAATGATTTTTTTCTACCTTTGTTGTCTGGTGACTTTGTTTTTTCTGATCATGCTGGCCCAGTATCCGATTCTGCTGCTATCTGTCCTCCTGACTCCGTTTCCAGGGCTTCCTTTCCGTTTATTTCTTTACTTTCCGCCTTTCTTCTTCATTTCTTGCCCTACATCCATAAGTAAAAGCTGGGTCCTCCGCAGACTTGACTGTCCAGTGGATCCAGCTTCTGCCTATTTTCTTCATCCATGTGCAGCTTTTCTCCTGTCTTCCTTTTCCCTCATCTCATCTCCTTCCTCACTCTGCCCTCCTCTCCATCCATGTCCAGCATTTCTTCTCTCTCCCTTCCCTCTCCTCCATCCATGTCCAGCAACCCTCCTCTCCCCCCTGCCCTCCCCTCCATCCACCCATGTCCAGCAACCCTCTTCTCACCCCTGCCCTCCCCTCCATCCACCCATGTTAACCATCTCCTTCCAGCCTCCCCCCCAGCAGCCCATGTCAACCATCTCCCTTCTAGCCCCTCCCCTACTCAACACCAGACATTTCCTGCTTTCTTCCAGCCCCCCCCCCCAGATTCCCGATCCCCAACTCCCCAGGTTGTCCATCATCTTCTGTCTGCCCTCAGCTCCCCGATAGCCCTAGTTTCCTTCCTGCCGCCGCCCTACCTTTAAATACTGAATTTTTCCTCGAGTCACGGTGCCGGCATTGAAAGCAACAGGCTCTTCTGAGGGTGGAACCACGCGAGGGAAGGCTGGAGCCGAGCCGAGCCGAGCCTGCTGCTTTCAATGCCGGCGCAGCGACTTGAGAAAAAATACAATATTTAAAGGCAGGGCGGTGGCAGGAAGGAAACAAGGGCTATCAGGGAGCTAAAGGTAGACAGGAGATGATGGATGACCTGCGGAGCGGGAAAGCCTTCAGCTCGCGGGTTGGGGGGAGGAGAGGCAAGCTGGCATTATTGTTCTTTTCTGGGACCACTGGGCCACAAAACCATCACCTGAAACTCCTGGGCCACATCTTAAAGGAGACAGTGTGTTCACAATGAGGAGCTACCCCTTCTCTACCTCTCTCCTAAATGATATCCCTCTACTGCGAGGACTCCCTCCTCATCTTGACACCTAATGGTAGTATAACCCAGAGCATTAGTGGTGGTCCATTAGGGGCCTAGTGTCAGCATTAGTGAGTAGTGGGTTCCCATTCAGAGTCTGGATAGGATCTTGGGCCTGCCATGATGTGGTTACAACCGCAAATGAGGCTCCTAGGGCAAGAGGCAGGCAGGAAAATGCCCGGTCTGGGCTTAGCTGCTGGAGTTCAGGCATGTGAATGTCCGCACATGTGCAGTGCAGCTCCAGAGCTCCGGGTAGACCCAGACTGAAGCCAGATATATCTAAAGCTGCCTGGTGAGCTGCTGTTGCTGCTATGTATCCATCTGGACCAGATCTAGAAGTGGTGGCCACCTGAGGAGCATTTGGGAGGTCAGGTAAGAGGTCCTATGGGCCTCTGGTTTAATTATTTTAATTTTAAATTGCAGTTTCTAGTTGCATGGTGCTGGGCTCTGGGGTTTTTTTTTTATTTTTATTTATTTGTGGTGGTGAAGATCTTTGGGGGTCCTCAAGAGGTGAGTCATGGTGGTATAGGTCCCTAAAAAATGTATATATTTGATTAATTTCCATGTTTAGGTTTTCACTTGAAATTGGGCTTCAGGCAGCCATTTTTGACTCCTGTTGAAGGTAGTTGTAGTGCAGACTGTTTTGGGGTTTGTTTGTTTTTTTTTGAAAGGTGTTAAGGGTTTCCTGGTGAATTTGGATTATTTTGTATGGGAAAAGCATTCATAATATGTGTATTTTTAATTTTGAAAAAAATGTTGTGGATAATATGAGTTGGATGTGGACTTGGGAATAGTTTTTATTGAAATTTATTAGGAGTTTTGTGGAATATTGAGTAAAACTGTAAAAATTTCCTTTAAAGTCAATGGAAATTAAGGTTTTTAAAATAGAGATGGTTCTTATTTAGAATGAAAATTCCATGAGAGAGCATGTGATTGGCTGGTTGAGGTAAGGTGGTATCAGTTGAGGCTCAGATGCCAGGGAAATGGCTTGCCTGGCAATTGCTTAGAAGAGCTGAAGTGTCTGAGGTGATCAGATGTGTTTCATAGTGTCTGCTAGCTGAGAGGGTGAGAGCTCCTAACTAAGGTATTGGGAGTAGTGAAACCAACTAAAAGGTGCTTTAGAAAACATGATATAATTATATTTAGGAATTTTTCAGGACACATCCAGCGTGGTTAAATTTCATTAAATTTATCTGTAAAAGAAGCATTTGAGTAAATATTAGAAGGAACTGGAATATCTGACAAATAATTTTGGCTATTCCCTGTGAAAGTTTTGAGAAGAGTGAGTCTGTGAGTAAGCCTAGGATAGGAGGCCACTGTTTTAATTGAGTGTGTGTGTGCAACAAGAGGGTGCATGCTGAGGAAGAAGCTGTGCTCTTCAGTAAATTAGGGAAATGTGCACAGCATTGTTCTTATTGGAAAAAAAAAAGTCCTAGAATAGGGTCCATTGATTTAAAGTAGGGTGTGAGGGTTTTGCTTCCTTTGATTTTGGTAGTCAGGTTAATAGCTATTCACCCTCAAAGAAGATCATTACTGCTGACCACAGGCCCCTTCACAACAGAGACCAAAGACCCAGAGTCAAGAGAGACCATAGCTAAATGAAAATTGCACTACTATACAAGTATTGAGGAAAAAGAACTTGGGGGTCCTTTTACTAAGGTGCACTGAAAAATGGCCTGTGGTAATGTAGGCGCATGTTTTGTGCGTGTATAGAATCATTTTTCAGCGCACCTGCAAAAAATGCTTTTTTAAATTTTTGCCAAAAATGGATGTTGCAGCAAAATGAAAATTATCATGCATCCATTTTGGGTCTGAGACCTTACCACCAGCCATTGACCTAGCGGTAAAGTCTCACAAGGTAACCAGGCAGTAATGACCTATGTGTGTCAAATACCACTTGGTGTACGTCCGATACGCGCGTCCGAAAGTAAAAATTATTTTTCAGCCGCACATATTGGACGCACGCCAAAAATGAATTTACTACAAGAGCCACATGATAGCTGGGTGGTAACTCTATTTTGGCGCAAGTTGGGCGCATGTAGACACTTATGTGGCTTAGTAAAAGTGCCCCTTGGTTAGGAAAACAAAAATTTAGAATACTTACCTGGGCTGGGATAGGGTCAGGTTGAAACATGGGATCTGAAAAGAAAGAAACCACAGAGGATCAATTCTTATTTAGTGATGAAGTTTTAAATTTATTAAAGTAAAAATTTTAAGGATGATCGACAAAGAAAGAGAACTTATCTGATAAGCTGTGTTAACTGCGGTGAGGTTCTTGTTCTTCACTGAGTGTTTGTAAAATTACACTGTGAATAAAAACAACTGTAAGAGTTCAGCTGAATTCACAAACTAAGAAAATTACATTTAATGTTAGACAATAGTCATATTTTTTAAAAATTAATAACAGTTTATATGGTTTCCAAGTACATTCAAGTTTAGGACAAAATAAAATTTGAGAACAACAAATTGGTTTCAGCCTCTATTTATTGCAAAAGCATGACATTTGGAAACGTTTTCCTTCACCTGGTTTTCAGTTAGTTTAATTATGTAATCCTGACCAGTGCTGAGTTCAGCTGCAGGTGCTTGACACAACTGCTAACACCTTTTACAGTGAGTGGAGTGTCTTCTGCATTACGGTAACAACAGTAGTAGTGCAATACTACTGCTAGGGGTCACTGTCACCATTTTGAACCCAGCTCTAGAAGGGGAAGGAGTGAGAGGTGATCACTCCTGCCTGATCCCACTAGATACCAGATATTAAGAAGGTAGGCCCAAGGAGCCTTAGAGAATGGAGGTGGGTACTTTGCCTGTACTTGGTGGGGACAGCTCCTTATTGCAATTACCAACCATTTTAAGAAGTGTCCTGATGCTCCGGGGTCATAACTATAATACTAATTGTGCGGTTGCTATTGCTGGTTTGTGAATCCCTCGTAAATAAAGGTGGTGTAAAAGTCCAACTTTTACCACACTTTAATAACTTCCCCCCCCCTCCCCCCATTAATATTTTTATTCAAATCCTTACCAGCTACCTTCAGTTATTTTTCCAGTGTGGGTTTTATGTGCCTGTCCATATTGTAAAGGCATTTTATGCATACTATGTGTGGGAAAGCGCGGGGTACAAATGTAATTATTATTAATAATAATAATAAATAACAGAATAAAATGCAAAATTATCCACTGCAGAAAAATACATGATGACAAGAATGAATGTATTTTATGCAACGTAGTTGGAGGCATGTTCTAGGACAGATTTTGAGTGGGGTGTGGACAGAACTGTGATTTATATGTGTTATAAAATATGTGTTTATATGCAAACCACATGTGTAAATTTACACCTGCTAGCATGGAGATGTAAATGTATGGGAATTCATTTTACCCGTGATTTTGGTTGCTTTTGTGAGGCAATTTTAAGACACATAGACGAATATGTCTTTATTAAGTAGGTTTAAAAAAGACACGTACTTGGCCTCCCAATTTAGGTGATTAGTTATACACTATTATGTGGTTAAAAGGAAAATAGTGCTAATAATAGTAATTGAACTTAAACGGTATAGAATGGTAATTAGTATGGCAATCACCAGGTTCTGGTACTGCTCTATATTGTTCTTGGTGAAAGCATATGGAGCTTGTGTCCCCATTCTATTATCCAGAAGCCTGTGGAGAGCAGTCCTTTTCTTTCTGCTCATTCCAGATCCTCCCCTTTCAGGCAGCAAAGGACAAGAGGAGAGGGGTGAGAAAAGGTGGACTAACCACTGAGACAATAGGACAGTGCCCAAGGGCCTACAGTAGGGGGCCCACTGTCAGTGGCATAGCTACGGGTAGGCCTGGGTGGGCACAGGCCCATCCATTTTTGGCTCAGGCCCACCCAAGTCAATTCAGCAGTGGCCACCTAGCTCCCCTCTCTCTCCCTCATCCAGATCTGGCATTTACTCACTTGCTCACCAACGGCCTGGCAACTCCCCCTCCCTTTCTAAACTTCTCCCTTCCCGGTGTACCCCATGAACTTCACAAGCAGAGCTAACGACACACATCTGCTGCCTGCGCATGCCCTGCAGGCTTTCTTCTGCTGCATCCCGCCAGAGAGAAACAGGAAGCAACATCAGTGAGGGCAGAATGCGGCAGAGGGAAGTCGGCACAGGTAGTGGATTCATGTCGCCTCTGCCACATGTGAAGTAGTTGAGGTACATGAGGGATGTGGGACGGGTGGGTGGCTGTGGCGACAAATGCCAGATCTGGGGGTGGAGGAGAGGGAGCAAGATGTAGGATAAAGGAGGGAGGCTAGTTTGGGAAGGCCCACCCAACTTAACTTTGGGCCCATCCAGAATAGCAGGTCTGGCTATGCTCCTGCCAACTATGCTCTAACCTCTATCTAGTTTAATCACTTTTGATAGGTAGTTAGGAGCCCATGGTCCTTTTTTGCCTGAGGGCTCAAATCGCTATCAGTCTGCCCCAGAAGATGATGGAGGAGACAGAACAGGCCAGGGCGTAGCACTGCTTTGCTCTCTAATTCATGTTTATAATGCACCACTGTCTTGCTCATTCATGAATACACTTCCTTCCTACTTTCCTTCCTGGTTGCTTATTGGCTCTCAGTCAATGAAGTGCTCCTCCTACTGTTTACTCATGCTTCTTCTGCCAGCTCTGATTCTGCAACTGTGTAGGCATGACTCCATAGTACCCTTCCACCTGTAGGACTTACTATGGTCCATCATTAGGCATGAGGACAACTTAACTGAAGTAAACACATTTCAGTTACCTTATAGACCCAGTACAGTCTCTGACTGAACATTTATGTTTCCTCAGGCTCTATTTTGACTTGCCATTAATAGCTTGCATTGGATTATTGTATAAAGATAACAGCTAGATCCTATTCACTATGGTTGCAACCAGAAAGCCATGTGAACTGATAAGGACAGTAATTAAGAGAAGATAAGTATGTTGCTGCTTTTTTAAAAACAAAGAACATTGAAAGAAAGAAGATAGTGACAACCAGGGCACTATCTTAGCGGAATACAATTATTTCCAGATACAATATCTGTTTGTTCTTCAAGAAAAGGGATAGGTTAGGCACTTTTTTCATTTCTTAATTAGTCATGCTTCTAGTCTTGAAATGTGGGCATTGTGCTGCTCAGCTGAAAAGCACTTAATTTAAATTTAAATCCTTGAATGGTATTAACATGTTGAGTATGGGGCATTTCAGTAGACATAGCTAAGGAAGCAAATGTTATTTGTATCCTAATGCTTTAAAGAGTGACTTGTTTTTGTCCAATACCCTGTTGTGACATATAGATGTATACAGTATATCATTAAATTGTCTGAGAGTTACACATTAAACAGAAACCAAGTACTGCCCCTCTGCAAAATAATCTAAGCATGATACACAGGTGTAGTTTCCAAAATAGAAAAGGTACAGAGAAGTTCTAGCGTACCTAAGGCGGTGTGGTAGCGGAAGTTCCCCCCAGGTGCCAGCTGCAAAGGGATGAGTGGAGCAAGTGTATGCTGTTGGCTCTGCTGGTCCTCTACTCCAGAATAGAAAGTTGAAGTCTGAGGAGGCAGGAGGCGGGCAGAGCCGACAGCACGCACCTGCTCTGTGCACCACCTTGTTTGGAGGGAGGGAGGGGGTGTGCGTGCATGCTTCACCCCGGGGGGGGGGGGGGGTGCTCTGCCTTGGGTTCTATATAAGGTAGGTGCGCCACTGCAGAGAAGGGCAACAAAAAATGATAAAGGAGATGGGATGACTTTCTTATGAGGAAAGGCTAAAGCGACTATTCAGCTTGGAGAAGAGATGGCTGAGGAGAGATGTGATAGAGGTCTATAACATACTGAGTGAAGTTGAACAGGTAGATGTGATTTGATTGTTTACACTTTCCAAAAATACTAGGACTAGGGGGCATGCATTGAAGCTACTAAGTAGTAAATTTAAAATAAACCAAAGAAAATAATTCTTCACTCAATGAATGTGTAATTAAACTCTGGAATTCATTGCCAGAGAATGTAGTAAAAGTAGTTACCTTAGCAGGGTTTAAAAAAGATTTGGATAATTTCCTAAAAGAATAGTTCATAAGCCATTATTAAGATGGACTTGGGCCCACTGGTTATTCATAGGATAAGCAGCATAAAATCTGTTTTACTGTTCTGTGATCTTGCCAGGTACTTGTTTGGAAACAGGATATTGGACTTGATGGACCTTCAGTCTGTCCCAGTTTGGCAAGGCTTATACTCTTATCTAGGTAGTAAAGATAGGATCTACAATAGGTTTTCCTCCTTGAGCCAGAGGTATAGTCGCAAGCAGAGTGATCAAGAGGAAGAGAACCACACTCTCAATGTATTGTGGATCAGGTTGCTTTCAAACTTGTTTCTCCAATTGGTTTTGTTTAACACATACAGTGATAGCACTGAACCTAGGGATGTCCACTGTAAAAATTTCAGTTTGGTTCATATTTGGGTCAATTACATTGTTGGTTCATCTTCAGACACCAAATTATTTGTATCAATTAGGTCCATTATAGTTAATGAGAAAATCAGTTTTGCTCTTGAGTGCGATTTTCCATCCATTTTTGAAATCAGACTTGCTTAAAACATTTTGGCAGGCATTTGTCAGAGAGGAAAGAGCACTCCAATACATCAAGAGTGGCATGAAGAACCCTCTTGACCAAAAGAGAGATAAAGGATTCAGACAGTGGCATGAGGATTTCAAGTACCATCAGAGAGGCAAAGCACCACAAAAAGATGAATGAAGACCAAGGTTTGGGGAGAGCGTCAGTGAAGCATTAATGTTGGCAGGAAGAACTGAAAGCTCTGGGGAAGTGTTAAAATAGCACGAGCTTTGGCAAGACAACCCAAAAGCATCAGGATAGGGGTAAGGTGCATCAACATTGGCAGAAAGGCCACCAGAATTTCTGGATATGGCGCAAAGAAGGTCAAGAGAAGGTCATGGCCAGAGTTTTGTGTGAAAATGAATCCATGGACAGAAGAATATATGACAACCATGCACTCTGTCAGCCTACCAGAAAGGCCAACCTGTTTACCAGATACATAGACTGCAATTCGTACAAAACACCGCGGTAAAACTTCTTCATGGCTGAAAAAAAATATGATCATGCCACTCCCTTCTCTTTTCAGAACACATGCTTCCAGTTGCCTACAGAATTCCTAGTAAGATCAATATCTTATCTTATTAGATCTAGTCCTCAGGTTTACCTGTATTGAGCCCCTATTCCTCAAAAAGAATTCTTCGATCTGCCAAGCAAGGCTTTCTTATAGTTCCATCCTTCCGTCAGGTTTTTCTGGATGCTTCCTGAAGCTTACATTTCAGTGTGGTTGCTCCAATTTTGTGGAATGCCCTTCCCTTTTGTTTATGTCTTGAAGGATCATTCAGTAACCTCAAATCACATCTAAAAGCCTATTATTTCTCTCTGGCTTTCTCGCCTAATGCTTTCTGATCTTTGGCACATGAATGAGACATTTAACCAAGCTTCCCATTTATATTTCCCCCTCCCTTTATTAAATTGTAAACTTCCATCTCCCCATTATCTTTATGTATCCTGTACTGTATTGTTTTGTATATTTTGCCCTTCCCTCTAATAATCTTTGAGCCTATAAACCGCTTAGATTTCCTTCTGAAAATTTGCAGTATTTCATAAAATTTACCTTTGAACCTTGACTGAGGGCCCCCTTCTCTGAAAGGAAGATTGGAATGCAGTCTAAACACAAAGGAGCTGTTATTGGCCATTCCCAAACAGCTTCAACTTCAAAATGCCGCCACAGTGATGTGTTTGTGTAACTCCCTCTCTGCTTCCTTGGGTACTGCTGCTGTTGGAAGTGGGCTGAGGGCAGAACAGAAGATAAAAGCCCAGGAGCATCCTTCATACACTGCACTACCTGCTCAACATGTAGGGTGCTCTTGGCACTGGCACTTTCTACCTCCTTTTAACTTAGCACGCTAACAACTAGGAGCCTGATATTCAAAAGGGTTTAACCAAGCAGGAGAGGCTCCTGAGCCAGCCATCCACTAATATTCAGCAGGACTTAACTGGGCATTGCTGCTGAATATCGGTTCTAACTGCCCATTTCAAAACTGGCTAATTTATGGGTGGTCCAGAGGCAGTGTCAGGGTGGACTAGCGATACTCAATGCTGGTGTCTACACAGCTAATAGAGAGTGATTTGGGGACAAAACTTTGTCCCCATCCCTTCCTCACAACCAATAATTTTTTCCCACCCCATCCCCATGGTCAAGCAGACTTTCTAACTCCATCCCCTCATGTTTGATCCCTGTACCCTCACCATCTCTACAGTTTTAATTTTCTTTCCTGCATCTTCCCACTCAAAACAGAATAATCCATTTGTGTTTCTAAAATGTAAACTTCTACAAAACAGATGAGGTGAAGATATGATTCCATGTACCCCAATGAAAGGAGAATTTAATTTTACTTCTATTTAATTACAATATATTCTATCCCAAGACAGATTACAACAGCGGTTAAGTTGAACCTATCAGGAAGCAGGATATCCTCACTTAAATTTGACCATGTATTACTGTGTTGCATAGAACAGTGTAGAAAAATGAGCATAAAATACAGAGAGGCTGATATTCAGACTGTGGAAGTTAGACTGGCTAATTCCCATGGTCGACGCTAAGCCTGGATATTCAATGCCAGGCCATTTCTGGTGACCAGCATTGAATATCAGGTTTATTTTTGGCCAGTTTGAAGATAACTGGCTAAATCGATATTCAGTCTTAGCCAGTTATCTTCAGACCTGCCAAAGATATTCCACTATTTGACGCGGCCAAATATGGCCACTAAACCTGGTGTAAAAATCGGCAGATAGCCGATTATATCACGCAATATAGCACCACCACTAGCTGGGGATATTCAGTGGGAATAGCCAGTTATCCCCTGCTGAATATCGGCGGATAGCCGGTTAAGCACTATTTAACCTGTCAGCAGCTGTTCTGACCAGTTAAATAGTGCTGAATATCGGGGTGAGAGTTTACTACTGCTGTTTCTACCAGGTACAATAATTTTTAAGCTGTTTTAGTGATATTGAATTTTATTTCATGATATATATCTAGAAATTGGAAGTTTTCAAATAAATAAAATAGCTGTCAAATTGGTTTTAAAAAAATCTTTTATCCTCCACCTTTTAAGGCACTGCCTGTCCAACTGGAACAGCTTTAGGCTGTTTACAGGTGGGCCACACATAGGCAGTCCCTTATTTCTAATAATATTTTGCTATGTGTGCCTGTTACTCTGCTTTATTGGTAATGGTTGCTGGTTTCTATCACACCCCTTCCCCCCCCCCCTCCCACCCTGCACTACTTCTGCCTTCTTTTTTACCCATGTGTGCAGATGGGAGCAGACAACTGGTCTGTTACAGATATACTGGGAGCTGCAGCTGTTTGTACTTTTTTTTTTTATGAACTGGAGACCATCATCCTCTGTTCTTTTCCATTAGTGCTGCTGCTGGCCCTTCATCTTTTGGGGAGCTTCAACTGACTTCCCTATACTTCTAGCACCATTTCTATACCTACTCTTCCCAAACTTTGTAATTACATAAGACTAGTTTCTAAGCTCTAAAGAGCAGGGACTACTTGATGTATACAGTGCTTTGTATGCCTGGTAGTGCTTTAAAAATAAGTAGTACTTGATGATGAGCAGAGGCAGGCAGTCTGCTCTGTCTGTACTCTGCATTCCTTACTTTCTGACTTGAGAATGCTGATTGTCTGGTCCCACAGAGCCTAAGGACAAAGATGCCTATCTGAGATGTAACTAGGACTTAATGGGCCCAATGTAGTGCCATCTTTTCCAAGTGGTGGGGACTGGGGGAGGGGGGGATATTTTGCAATTAGAAAAAAATACTTTTCTCCTACCTTTATTGCTTTGGTCCTAGTGTCTCTCTTCTGCTTTTCTCAACTCTCTCCAGGGTCTCCTGTCCTTTTGACATTTCTTCTCTATTTCTGCCATCCATTATTCCTGTTTGTCCTTAACCATCCTGTCCAGTCTATCCCCTCTGTGTTCCTGTCCTCTCCTCATGTTCAGCATCTGTCTGCTCCATCCACTGCCAGCATGTCTTCTGTGTCTTTGTCCATCCACATACCCAGATTCTCTCCTCTCTTTTCTCTTCCCCCTGCACCCCTATGCCTGACCCCCTACCCTCCTTGGTCTGGCATCTCTCCATTTATTAGTCCAGCATCTCACTCTGTATCCTCCCCTCCTCCACCCCACTGCCAAGTCCAGCATCTGCCTCGTCTCTCCCTCTCTTCCCTCTGCTTCCCCCCCCCCCCCCCCCCCGTCCAAGGTCTAGTATCTCTCCACTTCTCTTTTCCTTCCACTTTGCTCCAGGTCTGCACGGGTCCGGCATCTGTGTAGCCCCCCCCCCCCCCCCCCCCCCCCCAGTTCTCCAAATGCTGCAGTGGCCTCTCTGGCCAGCAGAGCCTTTTCTTCTGCACGTCCCACCCACAGGAATTTGCATCATTTTGCTGTGACACTGATAAAGAAGCAACCAGCTAGGGATTTGCATTTGTTGTCATGCATTTAGTTTGTTAGTGTGCATTAACAATTTAATGTGCAAAAAATGGATTTAATGTGCATTGACTTGTGAATTAACACATGAACAATTTGTTCCTTCTGGGGCTTAAACCCTTAGGAAAGACTCAACTGGAGTACTAAATCAACTGTTCTTTGTGTTATAAACAGTCAAGGCACACTTATTCAACTGTACTTGAGCATAGTTCCTAAGGGCCTCTTTTATCAAGTCTCACTAGTGGTTCCAGAGTGGCAATCCTGACAAACCTCATTCAAAGTGAATGGGCTTTGTTGGCATTGTCGCACCTGGGACCACTAGCGCAATTTAATAAAAGAGGCCCTAAGTGTTTGCACACAGGTACTTGCTTATCAGTCTTAGAGCCTTTCCTGCACCTTGCAGTTATCTTCTTCAGTACCTGTAACAGTTGCAGTGGAAAGTATCATATCTTCAATATCTGGCTGCAGCTGAATTTGAACTCATGTGAAACCTGCAGCTTTTAGGGAAAGGGAAATAGAACTTGATATACTGCCTTTCTGAGGTTTTTGCAACTACATTCAAAGTGGTTTACATATATTGAGGTACTTATTTTGTACCAGGGGCAATGGAGGGTTAGGTGGCTTGCCCAGAGTCACGGGGAGCTGCAGTGGGAATTGAACTCAGTTCTCCAGGATCAAGGTCCACTGCACTAACCACTAGGCTACTCCTCCTCCTCCTCCTCATTATCTTCTATGTTTTTATGTCTTATATGAACTATTCTTACTTTTTTCACACAATTCTAATCAATTCTTTAGAACATGACAGCGTTCTGTTTAATTCTATTCAGGTTGGGACTGGTTTTCAAGCCTGATTAACACCTCCCACTTTAGCTTTTCACAGCATCAACTTAAAATCTAATTACCTTCCATGAAAGCTGTTAGCTGTAAGCCCAGCTATGCCTCCTGCATGTTTCAGAGCTTCATCTTCAGCAGACAGCTTTCTTGGAGTCCTCACTTCCTGGCCATCTCCACTCTGTCTATCTTTCACTCACTTTATAAGGTAGCCACACCCAATTACTTTCAGTCTGTTCCTCCTCCCTTAGACTTCTGGGAGTTATAGTTCTTTGTAATTCCCTGTTCTTTCTCCTTTTCCAGGCTAACTTTTTTTTATCCCTTTGGCCTACAGCACCCCCTTTCTTCACTAATAGGTTAGGGCAGTTTCCAGTTGGGCTGGAGAAGTAGAACGCTGCTAAACTAAAACAAGAAAATTAAACCAAATGATTTGAAAATCACAGTAGACTCTACATACTGTAAACTCAAAGTGAGGAAATTCAGGGATATGGTTGTAATGCATTAGATAAGTATCAATTAAATGCCCACTTAAAGTAGAACAGAATCAATAATCAGCCATCACAATTTTATATGTTGTATAAAGCTATATGTATGATCACTGTTTATATATATGTAAACAATTTTTTTAATATCAGTGGTTTTCTTCAGACAATCAGAGGTAGAATATGCCATTCACTGGTAGTGCACCATGTGACAATCCACGTATGGTGATAAAATTCATACCTTTGTCGTCATTGGTCTTTGATTTATATGTATTATAACAAGAAAACAAGAAAGTCTTTTACTTAACTTTAGAGTCTCTATGCCCTGTCAGTCTGAAAAACGGGGCTGCATACCGACACATGTTTTGCCAAAAAAGGCTTTTTCAAGGTATGCCCCTGTGGAAAAAAACATATCAGTTAAGTTTACAGGCAGCAGTGTAATGCACAAATCTTTCATTAACTACATTATCATGGTCTATTAATTTTGTCTCTGTATCGAGCATCAAATGCTCAGACCCCGTCAGCCAAGATGGCCGCGGCGTCTCTCTCAACTCCTTTTAACATCAGAATCAGGTGACCCCGCCCATTACAGAGCAAGTTAAATCAATGATTGCCATTCAATTTCTCTGTTGAGCCCATTAGGTTCAACAGTATCCAATTTGAAAATCCAGTTTTGCTCCCTATAGTTAAGGATCTGCTCAATATTGCCTCCCTCAATGTTTTTTATAACTGTATCTATTATTCTCCAACGCAGATCTGCTATGGTATGGTTCATTTGTGTCCAAATGATGGACTAACAGAGCTTGTGCTTGCATGATGATTTTAGATTTATGTTCTGTCAATCGAATTTTAACGGGTCTACTACTTCTCCCTACAAAGATTTTATCGCAGGGGCATTGAATAATATACACTATATTCCTAGTATTGCAATCAGTATTTTTATAAGCATAAATTTAAAGACTTGTATGAGGAGCAGTCCAACTATTCCCTCCCATAGTCAAAGCACACCATTGGCAGGACCAGGGGCGTAGCCAAACACCCAGTTTTGGGTGGGCCTGGGCCCAAGATGGGTGGGCAGAAGCACTTCGCCTTGTCCCACAAGTGATTTGGTCTCTCCCTCTCTTGCCTGCATGCCATACAGTCTCTCAAACATCCCCCTCCACCACATATTTATTTATTTATTTATTTATTTGTGGCATTTATACCCCGCTCTTTCCCGCTCGATAGCAGGTTCAGTGCGGCTTACAATGTAGGGTACAAATGCATGTATCACAGAGATAACACAGCGGGTTCAGTGCGGCTTACATACCTTTTAAATAGCAGATTTTCACCATCAGCGAGCAGCAACTAACACACACTGCTCATGTTGGCCCCACAGCCTTCCCTCTGATGCAACTTCCTGTTTCCGTATACGTGGGAATACATCAAAGGGAAGGCTGTGGGGTCAGTGTGATAAGTATGTATCAGTCGCTGCTCGCTGCAGGCGAAGATCTGCTATTTACAAGGTATGCAGGAGGGACAGTTGTTGGGAGTTTTTGGCTGGTGGGGCTTGGTGATCCCTGCCAGTCACATCATAGGTGTGTTGCTACTGGATGGGCCTGATCCCAAAGTGGGTGGGCCTGGGCCCACCCGGGCCCACCCTTGGCTACGTCACTGGGCAGGACCCACAAAAACTATGTTTAGCATCTAATGTTTTTATCATTTTGTGAGGTTTATATTTAATCATTTCTCCCACGTTTTTTCCACATTGTAAGGCTATAATAGGATGGTCAGAAAGGGGTCCAGTTGAAGTAAATGCCAATGCTTATGTATAGCCCGTGTCACTACACCCAAGACCTGAGAGTATGGTAATACACATATAAGTTTATCCATCTTAACAGGTCACTTATACTGTAATAACAAAGGTCTATGTGCGTATCAAGCATGCAGATACGCCTTACTTATTAGCTTCATCGGATATCCCCGCTGCAAAAATCTCTGGGTTAAATCCTTAGCTTTCTTTTATATTCATCTAATGTGGAACAAATTCTGCGAACCCGCAGAAATTGACTAATTGGAAGGCTTCCTTTGAGCCTGGTTGGGTGAAAACTGTAAAATTGCAGGTAGTTGTTACGATCAATTTCTTTTCTGTAAAGCGTTACAAGGGGTAGTTGTTACGATCAATTTCTTTTCTGTAAAGCGTTTCAAGGAAACTATCTGATGTCATCTGTATTTGGAGATCCAAAAAATTAATTGATTTGGTGGAATAGTATAATTCAAATTGTAAATTCGGATCAAGTTGATTCAACGATTGAGTAGATTGAAGAAGTTGTTCTTCAGTACCTTCCCATAATAAGAATATATCGTCCAAATAACGCTTCCAGAGACAAACCTGTTCAAATTGGGCGGTTCCATATAACATATTTTCTTCAAATTCAGCCATATATAAAGACGCCACAGTAGGGGCTACCATTGCACCCATTGCTACACTATGGATTTGTTCGTAAAAAGAACCCTCAAAAAGAAAATAGTTTGTATGAATCACAAGAGCAGCCATTTCCATCAATAAAGCAGTCGGAGGTCTATATGGCATGGTACACTTATTCAAAATTTTTTCAATAAGGAGCAAAGCTGAATCCTGTGGAATATTAGTATACAGCGCAGATATGTCAAGGGTAGCCATAATGATTATTGGATTGGAGAACCGATAGTCCTGAAGAATGTTAAGCATTTGTGTTGTATCTTGTATGAATGATTTAATATTTTTGACAAAAGGTTGTAGACAGTGATCCAGTAAAATCGATAACGGTTCCAATACTGATTCCTTTGTGGACACAATGGAATGTACTGGCAGATGTTCGACATTTTTATGAACTTTAGGTAAAAAATAGATATGTGGAATCTTCGGATACTTAGAAGAGAGGACCGTTACTTCTTTAGATGTTAAACAACCTAAATTTTGAGCCATCTGAATAAGATCCTAATTTGTGTTTGAAGATCAGGAGTGGGATCGGACGATAATAGCTGAAAATATTTCGTAATGGATAAATGTTTATAAGCCTCAGAAAAATACTGATTCTTATGCTGCACTACTGTCACCCCTCCTTTATGTGCTCTAGAAATAATAAGATCTTGTTGAGAACTGAGTTGCTGTAATGCCAGTAGTTGCTTCATAGTTAAATTAGAGCGAATATGTTGATGAGGTAATGTATTTTCAAAAGCTCTTAAATCATGTTCAATCAGGGCCTCAAAAATGGTGATGTTTGGACTTGGGGCACCAGGTGGAGACCAACACAATTTAGACTTAACTAACGATATGTCAGGGCCAGATGGTTTGGTCTCAAATAACTTCTCAAATGTAATTTCCTTATGAAATGTTTTATTGCCACCCTAGTTTTAAAGGGATCATATACATGGCTTGTGACAAATCCCAAGCCTAAATTTAATATAGCATGTTGATCTTGAGTTAAACTATGCTGAAAAATGTTTATTATTGCTGAATTGTCACATTCTTTTGGTGTGTGTTGTATCTTGCACCTCCTGAATCGTTGTTCATTTGGGACCGGTTGCCTCAATACTGGCCCCTGCCTCTCTGACCTCTGGAAAAGGAAACTTCTGACCTCTATTTTCAATTAGTTTTACTTCTTCCCTCGAGCTGCTGCCTGATTCACCAGAGGATCCGTCGAAATCAGCTTTATTAGAAGTGAATTTCCTCTCCTTACTAGTCCATGAATAAACCTTATCTTATAAATAGTCACGCTCGTCGCTGCAATATTTCTTTATTTTTGTTTGCCGTAATGTCTCACAAAATTTAGTTATATTCTGTTGTAGTTCAGTCATCTGCTTTGTGTACTCTTGCTCATCTAATCATTGCTTTAGCAGAGTTTCACACTCAGCAATGATATCCTTAATCTGGCATTCAACCACCGCTGTGGTCTCAACAATCAATAACATCAAATCTCTACTACAGCGGTTCAAAATTCCAATCCATTTATTAATAAACTCTTTATTGGACAAAAAAATTTTGGGTTCTTTAATGATCCGCAGTCTTCTCGGTATCGTAGTTTTTTTTAAACATATTGTACTAATGTGCTACCATGAAGTTCTGCTTTGGTAAGCCTTTTGTAATGATTGAATAATTCAGTCTATGATCCTGTATTGGTAATGGAGGAGTCATCTTCAAGTAATGCTGGTCTTTTTAGTAATTCAATTACTTGTTCATCAGAATATCCTATGAATTCATCTGTTATGTGGGCCATAGTTACGCCTTTATACAAGTATCAATTAAATGCCCACTTAAAGTAGAACAGAATTAATAATCAGTAATTACAATTTTATATGTTGCATAAAGCTAAAGGTATGATCACTGTTTATATATATGTAAACACATTTTTTAATATCAGTGGTTTTCTTCAGACCATCAGAGGTAGAATATGCCACCTTCAGATTTCTTCATGTTTATTCCAACTGCATTAAGTAATCATTGAGAAAGAAAGAAAATAAACTCCATGATATTCAGCTTGTGGTGCTGAATATCCAAGTATAAAGCAACCTTTGGCAATATTCAGATCAGAACCTGGATAAAGTCAGGACAGCCTTTATGCTGATGTAACTTATCCTGATAGTTACTCGGTTAGAGGACTGAATATTGCTGCTAACAAAATAACTCCTGGATCCGCCTTAGCTCAGTCCTTAGATCATCCCAGCCTATCTGGATAATGCTGCGGTGGTCAGTGATCATTTTTGTGACACTAGCCATGTAATGATGCTGAAAATAAGTGGCTGGCCCTAAAGAGTCCCAAAAATCAGTCCTGGTGATGTATAATACTTTATTGTGTTCAAAAAAAGAACTCTACACGAATTTGTGTTTTGGCCAAAGGGCCTTCATCAGGAGTCTGATTTCACAACTTGATCTCAAAATAAAGTGATGCTCCTGGAATATACGCATACACTGTCACGAAGATAAGAGCAATTGAAGGAAAGAAAATCCTGTAGTGAAAGTACTCAAGCCTGTCACAGTAAACACGATCCTCCTGTTGCTGATGTCAACATCAATATCACCAGTGTAGAGTCTTTTTTTTCAACACAATAATGTATTATGCATCACCAGGATTGATTTTTGAGACTCCTCTTTCACCTTTGCTGTTGTGCATTTCTGTTTGTGTTTTGCAATAGTTATTTCTTCTTCGTTGTTCTTGGCCCTAAAGCGTGGCATTTATCCAGTTAGGAGCATCTCCTACCCAGATAAGTACTGCTGTTGACCCCAAAATGTAGGTTGAATCATCGCTGACTAATTCAGGCATTTCTGATTTTTCAAACATCTCTATGTGATCACAAGGAGCACATAAATCTAAAAATCTGGAAATTGATGTTTAATAACATTGTAGGCATGAATGTCAGGATTTCATGGTCAGTAATTTATGTCCATGCTCCGTATATGTATAATGTTTATTTAATACTTGATACCACCTTTCAGGCAAGAGAATCAAAGCAGTTCACAATATAAAATCACAACCATAAAATCCTAAAATCAGAAAAGAACTACAATCAAGACAGGACAAAGAAAAATGAAAAGAAGAGGGAGGCTAGAAAACCGAAAGTGGAGAAGGAGATCAGAGGCAATGTTGCTGTCAGCACCATTAACTTTTTTCTGCTTAGCGTATGGGATAAGAGTAACATAACAAAAGAAAGTCATAGTATGATATATTTTCTTGCAAACAAAGCCAGAAGAGTCTCTGGGCCCTAAAAACAACAACCAAGTACACTATAGGTTTGGGATGGAGAAAAAGCTCCATTCCTAGTGTTCCTTATGCTTAGAACCAGAAAAGATAATGAATCTCTCTCACCTGATCAGAATGCATAACCAATATTCAATTTTCAGTGGTTGGTGTGGTCCTTGGTATGGTCACAAAGCTATCCAAATTCCTTTGATTAATAGTCAGTCAGTGATGTTTTTAAGTAACTCCTCTTGTTAGCATGTTTTGGTTAAAATAGAAAGCAAAATTATTTTATTGTAATTCACCTCAAGACTTCTTTGGGTGAGGCGACTAATCAAATAATAGGAAAGTAAAGATGTTTGTATTGCTTTTACTGACATGTCAGATCTTTCTCTTTACAGAACACACCAGTGGGAACACCAATCTTCATCGTGAATGCCACAGACCCAGATCAGGGCACAGGTGGCAGCGTGCTTTACTCCTTCCAGCCCTCTTCCAGGTACTTTGCCATTGATAAGTCCCGCGGCATTGTGACAGTATTAAATGAACTGGATTACGAGACGATTCAAGCCTTTCAGCTACAGGTTAATGCGACGGTAAGTCTCTAGCACCTGATAAGTTACAGAACACAGTCATAACTGTGATTCCATTTCAATACATTAGTTAATATTCTGTTACTTAAGAAAGAATTGAAAGTGGTAACACTCTCCACCTATCTTCTTTCCCCAACCTTTTTGTCAGATATGGTGCCTATTATATAAATTTTGGACCCATTATAGACAAATTGTATAAGGCCAGGGGATGAAAGAAAATGTAACAATCCAGACATGCATAGAAATTTTAGCTGCTCATAAGAGTTTTTCATTATTAACTTTGAAATGTGGAACTAATTCACCTATTGAAAAAATGCAAAAGCAGTAATCAGTTCTTCCTGATACTAGATGTATTAAATTTTTTTATTATTTAATTCATCAACATGTCTGCTACCGGGAGGAAAAAAGCCTCAGCAGTCATAAGCTCATGCTGTGGGAATCAGACAAAATAAATCAACTCAGTCACTAGGACAAGAATACCACAGCAGCCCATTGACTAAGACCAATCATTGGCAAAAACCTCCCGAAAACATCTTTTTGCAAAAATTTTTCTTAACAAATGCTTGCAGTTAAAGACTTGCTTGTAACAAAAACTTGAAGCAGAAATAATCATAAAACTGTACGTATTCTCCAATATGTAATGGCATAATATAACAGCACTTAGCTTCAGACATGCTTCATAGCAGCTTTCCATTACCCCGAGTTTCCCCTTAAGAAGACTGCAATGGTGAAACGGGTGCCCGTGGGATCAGGTCTAAGGTGAAGCCCTGAGTTTATAGTGGCCAGATAGGACTGTTATTTAGGCGGTCCAATTTGGCAACTAAACTTAGCCGGTGAAGTGCTTGAATATTCATGGCTAGCCGGTTATATCGCATGATATAGCTGGTTAGCCGCTATGCACTAAGATTCAGTGGAGATAACTGGCTATCTCACGCTAAATATTAACGCTTAGCCAGCTATGTGCTATTTAACTGGCCAGGAGCTGTTCCTGGATGGTTAACTAGCCAATGCATCTGTTTGGGGGACAGGCTGAAAATAGACTTTCAAGGGCATTTTCGAAAGAGAAGGGCGCCCATCTTTCGACACAAATCAGGAGATGGGCATCCTTCTCTCAGGGTCGCCCAAATCGGCATAATTGAAAGACGAGTTTGGGCATCCTCAACTGCAGTCCATCGCGGGGATGACCAAAGTTCACGGGGGCATGTCGGAGGTGTAGCAAAGGCAGGACTGGGGCATGCTTAAGAGATGGGCATCCTCGGCCAATAATGGAAAAAAGAAGGGCGTCCCTGATGAGCATTTCGTCAACTTTACTTGGTCCATTTTTTTTCACGACCAAGCCTCAAAAAGGTGCCCAAACTGACCAGATGACCACCGGAGGGAATCAGGGATGACCTCCCCTTACTCCCCCAGTGGTCACCACCCAGTCATGATTGTAACCCTAAACCTTTCGTTGGCTTTGTTTTCTCTGCTCTACTTTCCTTCTCTTTGCCTTCCTATCCAAATTGTAGCGCCTTTCTGTTTAATATTTTATTTTTGAATTGTAAACCACATTGCTTGACTTTGAAAGGCAGTAAATCAAGTGTATAATAAACCAGTATTTCTCAAGTCTAGTCCTGGAGCATTTGGTTGACCCACAAGACTTCTGAAATAATGTTTTCTATATAGACAGTCTAAACCTCAAAAAGAGCTTTAATGGATATCTGCATAAAGTTCATAATACAAATAACAAAAAATGATATCCTTGCAAAGTACTGATGTCATCAAAAATTAATATTAACAGGAGGAAAAAAACTCAAATTGTAAGGGAACACTCTATCATTGATAGCATCAACATTAAGGGGGTCCCTTCACTTATCATGGGTAAAAAACCTCCTTTATTGTCTCAAAGAAATTTTCATTTTTATATTGGCTCATGCTCTACTTGAGACAACCCTCCATCTATTTCTATAAATATATTACGGAATGATGCACTTATCTTATTAAATCTGCAGTCAGCTCAAGACCCACCACGGCCTGACTTTGGCCACAGTTTTGAATCCTTCCTCAGGGTCCGTGGTGTCTGACTGGTAAAATCTGTAAATAAAGTGCATCAAAATTACATCAGTTCACATTATTTCTCTAACTAGACTTCACAGATTCAAACTCAAAATCGGTTTAACTTACATAGTGCTTTCTTCACAGCTAGCTCACGCTTATTAGTCCATCAAAAATGGCTCCGATTTATATATGCTGACGTCAGACGCCGACTTGATAACCCCTCCTCTCTCAGATGTTCGTCAAATGACGTCATTTTATGATTACGCGCTAATTCAAAAAAATTTATTCCATTCGATCTTGTTGTTCATACCAAATGGACATATAGAGGCATATTTTCAAAGCACTTTGGGAGGCTAAGTTCCATAGGTTTCTATGGAACTTTGGGAGGCTAAGTGCTTTGAAAATAAGCCTCATAATGTATGTAAACGGAAAATCCAACGTTGTTCTTGTCTCAGCAAAAGAAGTTTCTTATCCCCTCCTCCAGTTTGCCATCTTAACTGTTGCAGTACAAAGCACCTTAAGCTCTCAAAAGAGTGTTCTTTCTTATTACAATGAGCTGCTAAAGGTGCCGTTGTTTTGTTGATGTTAATGTCACTTTTATGTTCAATCAATCTCGTAGAAAGTCTTCTGGACGTTTGTCCAATATAAAGTTTATTGCAACTACAAATTATGCAGTAGACTACCCAATCAGACAAGCATGAAGTACTTTGTCGCAGACTATATTTTCTCTTAGACTGGGGATCTGTGAATTCCTTAATTTCAAGCATAATGTCACACATATTACATCCTCCACATTTTTTGTGACCAACTTGACTTTCTTGACTATATATCGGTTGTCTTAATGCTGAAGGGGCCAAAATTTCTTTTAGATTGCGGCCCCTCCTATAAGCCAATCTTAATGCACTGTTCTCAAACTCAGGTAAAGTCTGGATAACATGCCAATGGGATCTAATCGCTGCAGCGACTCTATTCACCATAGTGGAATGGCGTAGCACACAGGTCATGACATCTTGTTCCCCTTCATCAATGATCTTTTTAGGCTCCAGAAGATAATCACGATTATTATATTTAGCTCTTCTATAAGCTGATTGTATCACTTTTTTAGGATATCCTCTTTCTTTCAATCTACTAAAATCTTTTGCCTTACTTTTATACTCTGATAAATCTGAACATATACGTCTATAGCGTAAAAATTGAGAAAAAGGTAAGCTGTCTTTCAATTTTTTAGGATGACAGCTGTCATAATATAGTAAAGTGTTTCTATCTGTTTCCTTTCGGAAAATGGTTGTGAAACCCTGTATCCACTTTATTAACCAAAACATCTAAAAATGACACTGTATGTTTATCATATTGTATGGTGAATTTCAGAGCAGGATGACAATGATTCAAAAATGTAACAAAATCCTCAAGTTCTTCTTGGGATCCCATCCATAGACAAAAAATATCATCTATGAATCTTAACCAAAGCCTGATTTTAGCAAACCCTGGTGAGACATAGACATATCTTTCCTCAAAATCTGCAACAAACAGATTTGCTACCGAGGGTGCAATGGTGACCCCCATCGCAACCCCGGATACTTGCTTAAAAAGCCTTCCCTCAAACTGAAAAAAATTATTTTTTAAAGCTAATGAGGCTAATTCCAAAATGAAAGTAGTGGGTACCGTACAATCAGCCCTCTGCTTTAATACTCCTTCTAAAACAAGTAGTGCTTCATCTTGTGGAATAACAGTGTATAGACTAGTTACATCCATTGTTACCAAGAGCCAATCTTTATCAGGGTTTTGAATAGTCTGTAGATGTTTTAAAAAATCTGTGGTATCTTTTATATACGATTTAGATTGTTGCACAAAGGGACTCTGGAAAGTATCAACATATATAGATAACAGCTCAAGTACTGAATCGTTGCTAGAAACTATAGGGCGACCTGGTGGATTATTAAGCCGCTTATGAATTTTTGGTAAAGTGTAGAAAACAGGGATATGTGGTGAATTTTTATTTAAAAATGCAAATTCTTTCTGAGTAATAAAACTACTGGCGTATCCTTTTCCTGTTATAGAAAAAAAAATTTCTTGTAGAGGAGGCGTAGGATCCTGTATCAGCTCTTCATAATCATGCTGATTTAATAGCTGCCTAAAAATTTCTTCTACTTATGTTATTCTGTCTTGAATCACAATCGAGCCACCTTTGTCTGCTTTCCTTATAACAATCTGATCATTACCTCTCAAAGATTCAATTGCTAATTTCTCTTCTGGGGTGCAATTAGAAGATTTTCTCTGTAGGCTACTTTCTATATTTTCTAATTCTTTAAGGATTAGTTGTTTGAAAATAGTCACAGCAGGTTCTGGTGGAGTGGGGGGAATCCACTTCGATTTCAATTTAACCCTCGAGACATCTTTTCTATCAGTAGGTTGTTCTTTAAAAAAAGATTTAATGTGTATCGATCAAATAAATCTCTCAAGATCTATTCTATTCTGAAATGGATCATAAGATACCGTGGGTACTTAAGATAATCCTTTCGCAAGTACTTTATATTCAACTGCTGACAGAGGGTATGTCGATAAATTAATTACCTTCGAATCTTCCTTTATTGTGACCGAGTTACTGGTCGGTCGGACCTGTCCGGTCCATAATTCCGATCTTGTCTGGATCCATGTCTCGAGGCCCTACCTCTGCCTCTGCGTCGACCTCGTTTCCCTCTGCCTTGTTCTAAAAAACGATTATCACTTCCCGAACTGGTGGAATCAGAGTCTAAGCCATCGCTTCCTCCTTCAAAGGCAGGTTTCTGTTCGCTATTATCTTTATAAAGCCAAGGATATACTGATTTATTTTCATAATCTTTTTCATCCCGACGGAACTTTTTTACTTTCATTTGCTGGATGTCATATCTCAAACGATCCATCTTGTGTTTAATATCATCTTGTTGTTTATTAAACATTTCTAGAGATTCTTTTTGTTTCAAGAGAACTTCTGTTACCTCTATATCCTTTTAAATTTGTGTCATTGTTTCTCGCGTTTTATCAATAATTAACACCATTAAATTCAGGGCACATTTATTCAATGTTCCTGCCCAATTTTGTAAAAACTGTTTGTCTTCAAGGAATAATTTAGGTACTTTAAAGATACGCAAACCACTAGGGATTAATTCTTTCTTACAATATTCTATCATAGTAGCATTGTGCAATTCGGCTTTAATAAGACGCTGAAGATGCTGAAGGTGAGGTGTTATCATCCAATTGTAATAAGGATAAGCCTTGTAAGGAACCTTCTACATGTTCAGGGGAGAATCTCACTCCTGATTTCCAAATCTGAGAAGCCATGTTTAATTGCTCTTTAACAATTATGCGTAGATCAATCTAAACCTCAAAAAGAGCTTTAATGGATATCTGCATAAAGTTCATAATACAAATAACAAAAAATGATATCCTTGTCTGCTTGGGTGGTCTACTGCATAATTTGTAGTTGCAATAAACTTTATATTGGACAAACGTCCAGAAGACTTTCTACGAGATTGATTGAACATAAAAGTGACATTAACATCAACAAAACAACGGCACCTTTAGCAGCTCATTGTAATAAGGAAGAACACTATTTTGAGAGCTTAAGGTGCTTTGTACTGCAACAGTTAAGATGGCAAACTGGAGGAGGGGATAAGAAACTTCTTTTGCTGAGACAAGAACAACGTTGGATTTTCCGTTTACATACATTATATGTCCATTTGGTATGAACACCAAGATCGAATGGAATAAATTTTTTTGAATTAGCACGTAATCATAAAATGACGTCATTTGACGAACATCTGAGAGAGGAGGGGTTATCAAGTCGGCGTCTGACGTTGGCATATATAAATCGGAGCCATTTTTGATGGACTAATAAGCGTGAGCTAGCTGTGAAGAAAGCACTATGTAAGTTAAACCGATTTTGAGTTTGAATCTGTGAAGTCTAGTTAGAGAAATAATGTGAACTGATGTAATTTTGATGCACTTTATTTACAAATTTTACCAGTCAGACACCACGGACCCTGAGGAAGGATTCGAAACTGTGGCCAAAGTCGGGCCGTGGTGGGTCTTGAGCTGACTGCAGATTTAATAAGATAAGTGCATCATTCCGTAATATATTTATAGAAATAGACGGAGGGTTGTCTCAAGTAGAGCATGAGCCAATATAAAAATGAAAATTTCTTTGAGACAATAAAGGAGGTTTTTTACCCATGATAAGTGAAGGGACCTCCTTAATGTTGGTGCTATCAACGATAGAGTGTTCCCTTACAATTTGAGGTTTTTTCCTCCTGTTAATATTAATTTTTGATGACATCAGTATTTTGCAAGGATATCATTTTTTGTTATTTCTATATAGACAAGTCAAAAATTGAACTTTGAAGTCATAATAAGAAACATTTTTGTTAATCCCTCAGACTTGATGGAAAATAACTGATATCTAACATCAATTAAGTAGAAATTATAAAAGTTGATATTTAGTTATAAGAACTAAGGACTGTGCTCACTGCTTTCTTTTTGTTTCTTTTGAAAGGAACAGGGGTTTCTTCTTTTCTTTTTTTTGTTTAGTTTTTGTATTAGCATGCATTATTTGCAAATAGTACGTGCAAATAGTATAATGAGACAGGAAAAAAAAACTAATTTAATTAGCAATTTCTTTTGTTACATTATCATACTTTTCAAAATTTGTGTCTCCTGTTGACTGCTCCCCTCCCTCGATGTTCCTTTATCTCTGCCCCAACCTTGAATTTGTATGATGTTCTTTTCATAAATGTTGTTAGCTACATAGAGCCTGCCATGGTGGGAATCTGTGGGATATAAATGTTCTAAATAAATAATACTTTTCAAAATGAATACAAATGATTTCCTGCTACTCCCCTTACCCTCCTGGTACAAATAAAAAATGATAAATAAGGTGCAAACATATAAGAAACAGATATTTTTATTTGCACAGAGAATTAGAACATCAAATGCTCTATATAATGTTTTCAGTCATACATGAAGCTGATCTTTTCTTTTTACAAGTTTAATTTCTTTTATTGGTGTTCAGTACAGAAATACATAAGAGCTCACAACATGGCAACAGACAGCAATAAGAAGCAAAACCAGAGCTCAGCCTAATAAGTAACATGAGTGTTAACCTTGTTACTTATGAAGCTGATCTTAACCTTGGACAGGCTGCCCCAAATCACTGGCACAGAATATTTTTTTACAGTTTACTTTTCAAATTTTGAAAAGTGAGTTGGCTTTATTGATTTTCTCACCTGGCAGAATAATCCCATTTCCTTTTGTTTCATCTTTGCTTTTCAATCTTATATATATCTCTTCCTCTTTTTATTCTTATGTCTTACTATATTGTCCTGTCCTTTTTTCATATCAAGGATGTGCATTCGTTAAATGACTTCAAAAAATGTAGTGCACACAAAATCAATTTAGCATGTGTTAAGCTACAATTGAAGTAGATTCATGCATGTTAAATCATTCCATGTTTTAAAAAATTATACAAATATGTGAAAAGAACAATTGTGCATTAAATGTTTTCCAGTTATCATAGCACTTTTTGCAAACTGGGGTTCCCATGACACTTGGATGATTGACCGATGAAGAACACATCTCAGGCAGAGGGAGGACCAATCCATCTAGATAACCATTTAAGTGCTACAGTCACTAGGGTTTGTTATCCAATATCCTAAATTGAACCTCAGTATAACATTTCAGTTTGAATTTGCAGATGATTTGTTAGATATGACCCAAGCTATGCCCAACAACATTGCCAATGACATACAGGACAATTTAAATGATCTAGGTATCTTAGTTTAAGCATTAGGGGTGCTAACTTCTATAAAGAAGGTGCTAACATTTATGTGCCGAATAGATGCATAAATGATTAGAATACCAGCATATACTGCATTTCAATAAAGAAAGAGTGGAATTAGAAAAGGTTGTCTTCAAGCAATACCTGTTAGAATGTGACAAAGTAATGGGGAAAGCAGTAATACTGTGATAGCTACAGTAATTCCCACAGGGATGAGGATGATCTACAAGGTATTACTGTGGGGACAGAGATGTTTTGCACAGTATTATTGTGGTAGTGATAATAATGATCACAGTAGAGTGTAACAGGGATCGGTACTGGGACCGGCGCTATTTAACATATTTTATAAATGATATGGAAATTGGAACGATGAGTGAGGTGATTAAATTTGCAGATGATACAAAACTATTCAAGGTTGTTAAAACACATGCGGACTGTGAAATATTGCAGGAAGACCTTAGGAAATTAGAAGACTGGTCAACCAAATAGCAGATGAAATTTAATGTGGACAAATGCAAGGTGATGCACATTGGAAAGAATAATCTGAATCAAGTTACCTGATGCTAGGGTCCACCTTGGGGGTCAGCACTCAAGAAAAAGATCTAGGTGTCGTTGTAGATAATATGCTGAAATCTTCTGCTCAGTGTGCGGTGGCAGCCAAAAAAACAAACTGGATGCTAGGAATTATTAGGAAAGGGATGGTGAATAAGACCGAAAATACTATAATGCCTCTGTATTGCTCCATGGTGCGACCGCACCTTGAGCATTATGTTCAGTTCTGGTCGCCATATCTCAAAAAAGATATCGCGGAATTAGAAAAGGTTCAAAGAAGAGTGACCAAAATGATAAATGGGATGGAACTTCTCTCATATGAGGAAAGGCTAAAGAGGTTAGGGCTCTTCAGCTTGGAAAAGAGATGGATGAGGGGAGATATGATTGAGATCTATAAAATCCTGAGTGGTGTAGAATGAGTAGAAGTACATCGATTTTTTTACTCATTCCAAAAGTACCAAGACTAGGGGAAACTTGAAGAGGTTACATGGAAATACTTTTAAAATAAGTAGGAGGAAATATTTTTTAACGCAATGAATAGTTAAGCTCTGGAACTCTTTGCCGGTAACAGTGGTTGGCATATCTGGGTTTAAAAAAATGTTTAGATAAGTTCCTGGAGGAAAACTCTATAGTTTTCTATTGAGACAGACATGGGGAGGCAGCTGCTTGCCCCAGGGTTGATAGCATGGAATGTTGCTAATAATTGGGTTTCTGCCAGGTACTTGTGACCTGGTTTGGCCACTGTTTGGAAATGGGATACTGGGCTAGATGGACCATTGGTCTGACCCAGTATTGCTGCTCTTATGTTATTATGTTCTTATATACTGTGGGGATGTGGAGGATTAAGGTGGTAATACCTCCAAAACAGTGCACTGATTTGAAAGAACAGCTACTTAATGAACTCAGAAATTTCTGTGAATGTTTTATCATTTTGGCAGGGCAAGGAAATGTTTGGTTTCTAAACAAGGTCAGCTTCTGAAGTATCTTCTAGTTATTCCAACAGCCCCTATAGGACCTCCTGTTTAGGAGGTGCAGTGGGCCAGATTCAGTAAATTGGGCCGGAATATAGACACCAGGAAAAATCAGTGCTAAGCAGTATTCTATAAAAGGCACTCGAGGATTCCCGCACCCAACTTTGGGCACAAGGACTTATGCCAACTGAAACCTGGTGTAAATCCTGGCGAACAAGTTGGGTGTGGATCCCTGGAATTCTATAACATTGTTTGAGAACACCCTTCGCCAGGTTCTCAGGCTGCTGCACTAACCAGGAATGGAGGAGTAGATTCTCTTGGCCTACCTGTTGGGCCTAGAGAGGATTGAAAGGAAGAGACTTGCCTTCATGCCTGTGGAAGAGGAGATTGATGCTGTTGTAAAATATTTATTTATTTATATTTTGAGCTGTGAAATAGATCTTTATAAAAGTATTCAATATTTTTTACTACCTCCTTAGAACTAGAAGTCAAACTAATTCTAATAGGATGAGAGCTTGCTGAAACTGTTGTATTCAATGAATGTTCTGTGCTTATTTATAACTCAACCTACCAATGCTGAGAACTGAAGTGTATCCAACAGGTTGAAAAAGAAATAAGTATAACATTTGCATTTCAAAAAACACAAATACTGTGCAAGTTTCTTTCCCCTGATGAAAGCAAAATATAAGAAGAGGAGCATCACAGCAGAGGAGAAAGTGAGTCAGAAAGAAATATCCAGCACAGTCGTATACAGTAATGCCCTGGGGTGGCTCAGAAAATAATGTTCAAGCTGTGTTACTGAATGCAGTTTAAATGAACATTAATCTCCCTGTAATCAGTTCTCACTGCAGTTAAAAGGCATTTTATGGCGATGTATGGAGTAACCTTTTCTCAGTGCGCTGTTCCCTGCTAGGCTACTATTTTTTTTTCCACTCCTGAGAGATTCCATTGGGTTCATTGTGTGTTTTTGCTGCACACAATCTGGTTGGTGTTGGTACAGCAGACACTGAAGTCATATTAACCAAGGAGGCAGGGCTGGTTTTCAAGAAAACTGCAGAGTAAGGTGACCTGGTAAATATCCTCAGTTAGCTTGAATGAATATTCAGCCTCATTTACCTGAATAACTGTGCTTTTGAATGCCCAGTTAATTGTAACCACTCTGGATTTGATTGGGTAGATTTAGGCTTGCAGCATGTGGCAGAATTTGAATCCCGCATGCTGGAATACTTCTACTCCAGTTCATGAGAACATAAGAATATAAGCATTGCCATACTGGGACAGACCAAAGGTCCATCAAGCCCAGTATCCTGTTTCCAACAATGGCCAATTCAGGTCACAAGTACCTGGAAATATACCCAAAAAGTAAAACAGGTTTTATGCTGCTTATTCTAGAAAAAAGCAGCGGATTTTTCCACTTATGGACTTTCTTTTAGGAAATTATCTAAACCTTTTTTAAAGCCTGCTAAGGTAACTACTTTTACCATATTCTCAGGCAATGAATTGCAGAGTTTAATTACATGCTTAGTGAAGAAATATTTTCTCTGATTTGTTCTAAATTTACTACTTAGCAGCTTTATTGTGTGCCCCTTAGTCCTTGTATTTTTGAAAAGAGTAAACAAACGATTCATGTCTACCATTTCCACTCCACTCAGTGTTTTATAGACCTCTATCATATCTCCCCTAAGCTATCTCTTCTCCAAACTGAAAATCTCTAGCCTCTTTAGCCTTTCCTCATTGGAAAGTTAACCTATCCCTTTATCATTTTCATCACCCTTCTCTGTATATTTTCTAATTCTGCTATATCTTTTTTGAGATGCAGTGACCAAAACTGCACACAATATTCGAGGTGCAGTTGCACCATGGAGCGATACACAGGTACTGTATTATAATATTATCAATTTTGTTCTCCATTGGAGAATTACAATCATTCTCTTTGCTTTCTTAGCCGCTGCTGCACATTGAGCAGGGGGTTTCAATATATCATCAACAATAACATCTGGATCCTTTTCCTGGGTGGTGACTCCTAATGCGGAATGTTTCCCACATGCTTCACTTTGCACTTGCTGTCATCTGCCATTTGGATGCCCAGTCTCCCAGTCTTGTGAAGTCCTCTTGCAATTTTTCACAATCCTCTTGTGATTTAACAACTTTGAATAACTTTCTGTCATCAGCAAATTTAATTACCTCACTAGTTATTTCCATTTCTAAATCATTTATTTTTTTTCTGATTTAAACTTTTTATTCAGCAATCTAATAGAAAGAAACAAACAAGCAAGCATTATCATTTTAATTAACAATCCAAATCAATCCCGTCCCCCCTCCCCTCCCTCTATCTGCAAGAAACAAATGAGCACTATTATAAGTCCATCAGCACTTGTTGAACATATTAAAATCTAGAAATTTAGCAAACTGCTCCGGGCAGTCGGAGTCAAAGAGGGGCATTTTCAAAAGGGACGTCCAAGTTTCAATTTGGACGTCCTTGCAAAACGTCCCAATCCAGGGACGGGGAAACCCATATTTTTGAAACAAGATGGACATCCATCTTTCATTTTGAAAATACCATCAGGGACATCCAAATCTTTAAATTTCGACATCCATAGATATGGACGTCCCTAGACATGGACGTTTCTGATTTTTGGTGATTTTCAAAACCAAGGACGTCCATCTCAGAAACGACCAAATGCAAGCCATTTGGTTGTGGGAGGAGCCAGCATTTGTAGTGCACTGGTCCCCCTGACATGCCAGGACACCAACTGGGCACCCTACTGCAGTGGACTTCATAAAATGCTCCCAGGAACATAGCTCCCTTACCTTGTGTGCTGAGCCCCCCAAAACCCACTACCCCCAACTGTACACCACTACCATAGCCCTCACGAGTGAAGGGGGGCACCTAGATGTGGGTACTGTGGGTTTGTGGTGGGTTTTGGAGGGCTCGCTGTTTCCTTCACAAATATAATAGGTGGGAGGGGGATGGTGGTGCTGGGTCTGCATGTCTGAAGTGCACTCACCACTGCTCCAGGGACCTGCATACTGCTGTCATGGACCTGAGTATGACATCTGAGGCTGGCACAAAATATTTTAACAAATGTTTTTTGAGGGTGGGAGGGGGTTAGTGACCACTGGGGGAGTAACGGGAGTTCATCCCCGATTCTCTCTGGTGGTCATCTGGTCATTTCAGGCACCTTTTTGTGCCTTAGTTGTAAGAAAACACGTCCGGGTGAAAACGTCCAAGTGCTCGTCAGGGATGTCCTTCTTTTTTTCAATTATGGGTCAAGAACGTCCAAATGTTAGGCATGCCCAAATCCCACCTTCGCTACGCCTCCAACACGCCCCCTGGAACCTTGGGCATCCCTGCGACGGAATGCAGTTGGGGACGTCCAAAATTGGCTTTCAATTATACCGATTTGGACGTTTCTGTGAGAAGGACGTCCATCTTCCGATTTATGTCAAAAAATGGGCGTCCTTCTCTTTCGAAAATGAGCCCAAAAGTGTTCCAGAAAGGAGTCCAACACTGTTGAAAATGCTCAACAGCTTTAGTATTAAAGTCTGAAATTCCTGTACGCTCCAGACGCATTAAAAATAACATGCGTGCACGCCACTGTTGAATCGAAGGATACTTGTATGATAACCACTCCGCTAAAATGACCTGCTTTGATACTATAGTAGCTATTGAAACAAATTATGCAAATCCTCACGGAGCCGGAGGGCCCAGCTTAGGATAGCCAAACAAGAGTGCAGGATCATAGTGCCAGCATGCCTTCCACATGCGAGAAACTTGATTGCTTTCCAAAAACACACAATGAGTGGGATAATCGAACGGGGACAACCATCTCTAAGGGCACCCATCTCTGGGGACGTCCCCGCAAAGGGGCGGGGCATCCCGTATTATCGAAACAAGATGGGTGTCCATCTTTTGTTTCGATAATATGGTCAGGGATGCCCAAATCTCAACATTTAGGTCGACCTAAGAGATGGTCGACCTAATGTTGAGATGGTCGACCTTAGAGTTGTGAGAGCTACGCGGCTGTAAAAGCCACCAGCGGTAAAGCTGGTTCCTCCGCCATTTTGGACTCCACATTGCCAAGTTTATTTTCTCCTTTTTAGTTGATTTTTGCACCATTGCAGCTGGTGATTTATCCAAATATCTGTCCATAAGGTAGGATATCCGACAGTTATCCAGAGTCGAGTAAAGAAATGCAGTGCCAAAAATTACATTATTGAGAGGCGAGGGCCCCAGAGCTGCAGCAAAACGCTGTTACTCTGCTCACAGTATCACATGATCTCCTCCTTCTAGATCATTTATAAATATGTTAGAAAGCAGCAGTCCCAGCATAGACCCCGGGGAACCCCACTACCTACCCTTCTCCATTGAGATTACTGACCATTTAACCCTACTCTCTGTTTTCTATCTTCTAACCAGTTTTTAATCCACAATAGGACACCACCTCCTATCCCATGACTCTCCAATTTCCTCAGGAATCTTTTGTGAGATACTTTCAGGCTCATTTTCAAAAGATAAGGACGTACATCTTTCAACATAAATCGGAAGATGGATGTCCATCTCCCAGAGACGTCCAAATCAGTATAATCGAAAACTGATTTTGGACATCTCCATCTGCAGTCTGTCGCAAGGACGTCCAGATTTCAAGGGGGCGTGTCAGAGGCGTAGCGAAGGCGGGACTTGGGCATGCCTAACACTTGGATGTCTTTGACCCATAATCGAAAAAACCAAGGACGTCCATGACAAATACTTGGACATTTTCACCCGGACGTGGTTTTTTTACGAATAAGGCACAAAAAGGTGCCCGAAATGACCAGATAATCACCGGAGGCAATCAGGGATGACCTCCCGTTACTCCCCTGGTCACTAACCCCCTCTCACTCTCAAAACACATCTTTAAAAATATTTCATGCCAGCCTCAGATGTCATACTCAGGTCCATGACAGTGCATGAAGGTCCCAGGAGCAGTTTTATTGGGTACTGCAGTGCACTTCAGAGAGGCGGACCCAGGCCCCATACACCCCCTACCTATTATATTTGTGGAGGAAACAGCGAGCTCTCCAAAACCCACCACAAATCCACTGCACCCATATATAGGTGCCCTCCTTCACCCATAATGGCTATGGTAGTGGTGTACAGTTGTAGGTAGTGGGTTTGGGGGGGGGGGTTGGGGGGCTCCGCACACAAGGTAAGGGAGCTATGTTCCTTGGAGCATATTATGAAGTCCACTGCAGTAGGGTGCCCAGTTGGTGTCCTGGCATGTCAGGGGGATCAGTGCACTACAAATGCTGGCTCTTCCCATGTCCAAATGGCTTGCGTTTGGATGTTTTTGACTTGGATGTCTTTGGTTTCGAAAATCACTGAAAGTCAAAGACATCCAAATCTAGGGACATCCAAATTTAAGGATGTCCTTGGATTTGGACGTCTTTGACTGTATTTTCAAAACGAAAGATGGATGTCCATTTTGTTTTGAAAATACAGTTTTCTCTGCACCCGGATTTGGACGTTTTACAAAGACGTCCAAATCCAAACATAGATATTTCTTTCAAAAATGCCCCTCTTTGTCAAATGCCAACTCATCTTTTCCATCAGGATACATTTGTACTATTCATGATTTTAAGTGCCCAAATATAGAACATTAAAGAGGCCATGGGGCAATTCTATAAATTGGCACCATAAGGTAGGCACCACATAATGCTACGTTTAGCATGTGTTCTATAATGGTTTCTAGTGTACCTAAGCCATTATAGAATGCAAATATAAAGCAGCTTTCTTGTGCTGAAAATTAGGTTGTGACCACTTACATTATGCCAGTGGCAAGCGTGTGTGCACCTAAGTGCACTATGCAATCACATAACTTAGAGTATTTTATAAGCTATGCCCCAGATTCTATACAGCGTGCCTAGTGTTCTGCACTGAAATCCAAGTGTATTCTTTAACAATACTTGTGACTTAACTGGCTTAACAAGCTAATCAGTGTTGTTAACAGCAATTAACAAGCAATAATGAGCAGTAATTGGCATTAATTAGAATTTATGCACTTAGCTCGCTAAGCATATTCTGTAAAGTACTGTGCCCAAATTCTAATGCGTTCAAAAAAACAGGGCATGGTTATGGGAGGAGAAATGGGCACTTCATTGGCATTCCAAAATTTACATGCACTGTTATAAAATATGGACCTCTGAGCCTAAATCTATGTACCAGGATTTACGCCATGTTTCATTGGTGTAAATGGAGGTACATAGTTTTAGGATATCAACTAAGTGTATTCTATAAATGGTGCCTAGATTTAGGCACGGTATATAGAATACACCGTGCTTAGTCAGAAATGTTTTCCGTGTGTATTTGTGAGGTGCCATATATAGAATGTGGCCCTATATGTGTAAATTGATGCAACACCCAGAGCCTGACCTGCTCTGCCCATGTATGTGCCCCTCCCAGTTGTGCACTAGCACCCTAATTCTATATATCGTGCTTAAAATTGCATGCTCAAATTTGCGCACCCAATTTATGCATGCAAGTTAATTGACAAATGAACCAATTGGGCACTAGTAATTATTGGTATTAATTGGCATTAATTTAAATGTATGCATGCATCTTTAAGCACGTATATTTTACTCATAGATCAGAAAAGGGGGCACGGCCATGGGAGCGGCGTGGGCGTATCAAGAGCTTTCCTGGAGTTTGCACACATTGTTACAGAATAAGGGAGATTCATGCCTAATTTAGGCATGAAAATTTACACCAGGTTCAGTTGGTGTAAATCCTCTCAGTGCCAAACACGATGTCCAACTCTGAGCATTAATTTTTATCAGCACCCAAATTTGGATGCCATTTATAGAATTTAGTCCTCAGCAACTTGAGTTTCTAGAAAAGCACCTAGCACTTACACAGGCAACTTGTGCATTTTAGAAACAATTACCCACATAAGTGCTAGTATTATCTTATTTTGATGTGCTAATGGCACCTACCTTTAGGAACCAAGTTATAGAATTGCCTTTTACATGTTTTACTTTAGATTTGCTTGACTAAAAACAATTTTAGCCAGCTAAATCATTTTGAATATTGATCTTTCAGTCGGGGAGTCTCTGGTATAATCTGGCCCTCAGTCACTAACAGGAAATGTCCACTCCTCAGAGCAATACTGTCAGTGTAAAATCAGTGGCGTCATCTGTCCAAAAGGCACCAATGAAAACTGATGTATAAGTTTAAATGGATCTCTTATCTCTGTAATATTATTCCTGCTATTTATGTGTTTGCATTTAAATGCATACGTTATATTTAGTGGATCAGTTTTTTGGCTGAGTAAATAATTTGAAATCCTACCCACTACTCACCCCAAATTATTCATTGATTTTAAATGGATAAACTTTGTCCATTTTGTGACTAAAGAGGATAATTTATTTTATGTAAGTAAAAGGGAAAATTAAACCAGAGGTTACCACATAAAAGTATACCAGTGACAAGATAATGTGTACTTTTACACAATACACATGTAGGCGTGTTCTGGGGCACAGTTTGGGCAGCAGAACACAGGCAAAGTCACAAAGAGGGGCATAATCGAACACGAACGCCTATCTCAATGGGCGTCTATGTCCGAAAACGGGTACGTGAAGAGGCGGGACAGACCGTATTTTCGAAAAAAATGGACGTTTTTCAGCTGGACGTTTGTTTTTTTTAGCGATAATGTAAACTAAAAACGCCCAGCTCAAAAACGTCCTAATCCGAGCCATTTGGTCGTGGGAGGGGCCATGATTTGTAGTACACTCGCCCCCCTGACATGCCAGGACACCAACTGGGCACCCTAGAGGTCAGTGCGGTGGACTTCAGACAATGCTCCCACATGCATAACTGAGCACCCAACCCCCCTCCCCTAAAACCCACTACCCACAAATGTACAACACTACCATAGCTCTTAGGGGTGAAGAGGGCACCTACATGTGGGTACAGTGGGTTTTGTAGGCCTCCCATTTACCAGCACAAGTGTTACAGGTAGGGGGGGATGGGCCTGGGTCTGCATGGCTGAAGTGCACTGTGGTACCCACTAAAGGTGCTCCAGGGACCTGCATACACTCAGGCCTCTAGGACTGGTTGCTGCTATATAACATTGGCACACCAGTTGACACCTGAAGACTAATCTCTCCGAAAACGTCCTTTATTGGAATAAGCACACTTACTCACAGTTAACTGCAGATCAGAGGTTGTGCCCCACTGGCAACGAGTCTCCCTGGTACTGAGATGAGCAGTAGGTCAGAGCTGGCAGAATGGTGTACAATGCCCTCTTTCAGCCACATTCAAGGGAAGAACTAAGTTCTGTAACGTGGCTAACACATGAAAGGGATCTGAAACTGGCTTACAAAAATGGCCACTACCTCATGGACTACTGAAAACAAAACAGGGCACACTCTGACCCAGTAAGCAGGGGGAAAAGCACCATGGGAGTAGAGCCTACCAACTACCAACATCGTGAGCATTTGCCACAAGCTAGTGGAATCACGGAGCCCAATACCCTACACCCACCACAATGCATTGCTGATGTGACTCTGCAGTGCGCATAACAGAAAAGGTGTCACACTCACCCGAGAGCCACATCAGAACCAGGGAAAGGCTGACACAGGATAGAACACATTCTGCTGTCATAGAGGTGGGTACAGCATTTGAGGCTGGCATAGAGGCTGGAAAAAAAGTTTTTAAAGTGGGTTTTTTTTGGTGGGAGGGGGTTAGTGACCACTGGGGGAGTCTGGGGAGGTGATCCCTGATTCCCTCCAGTGGTCATCTGGTCAGTTGGGGCACTTTTTTAGGACCTGTTCGTGAAAAAAAGGGTCCCAAAAAAGTGACCCAAAATCACGGTAAAAACGCTTTTTTTTCGATTATCAGCTAAAGACGCCCATCTCTCCTCAGCCAATAACCACGCCCCAGTTCCGCCTTCACCACGCCTCCAACACGCCCCCTTCACCACGCCCAACACAATCCCCGTTTCTGCGACGGATTGCAGTTGGAAACGCCCAAAATCGACTTTCGATTATACCGATTTGGGCGCCCACGGGAGAAAGATGCCCATCTCCCGATTTGAGTCGCAATATAGGCGTTTTTCTCTTTCGATTATAAGCTGGAAAGTATATGTGTTCTTTATAAAATACATATGTATGTTTGTACTTGACACAGTGGCGTTCCGATGTGCCCCGCCCCCCCGGGTGCAGCCCCCCCCTGTGCAGTGCGACCCCCCACCCCGGCGAAAGAACCCCCCCCCGGGTGCACGCCGCTGGCACCCCCCCAGCGGCGTGCACCCGGGGTGGACCACCCCCACCGCCCCCCCCCCCCCTTGGTACGCCACTGACTTGACATGCTGACAGTAGAAACAGTAGTAGTGATATAAGGAAGGAGAAGACAGCAAAAGTTCTCTAAAATGTAACTTTAATGGAAACTAGACCCAGCCTGGCCAAGTTTCAGATAACCTTCGTCAGGGGTCTACAAACAGTAAGTACAAATGCATATAAATATAAACATATCTATAAAAACATTAGTTGATTATCTATCAAATAAAAGTTACAAAAATAAAAATTGAAACATGACCACACTGGTTTCCAAATATATTTACTGGTAAATGCATGTAGCCAATATATACTGCAATTGCCTTTTGACATATAAAAACCATATGGAAATACAGTTTCCTTAATAACATTTCTATAGTTTTAATACAAAAATAACCTAACTGCCTTAAGTATAGGTTCCAAAATTATAAGCAATTGTATATGTAGTGGCTACCTTCAAGAATCAATTAAATAATGCGTGAATCTTCTAAGAAAACTTTTTAATCGTTGAGTTCCCCAAAGCATGCACATCAACATAAAATATGGACCTTAAAATACTTGGATAAAAATATATGAAATATATGAATGAGAAAACCTCAAACCCACACATTACAACCTGTTTTCTCATCAATTATTTTATCTTAATGGATGTGTTATATCCTATCGTTGACTGCCTGATAAATGTATTATGCATTAGATATTTGATGTCTGATCATCTATTTATTCATTATCCTCCCTTTTACAAAGCCATGCAGTGAAGCGCGCAGCTCATTCAATTTGAATGGGCTGTGTTGGCATTACCGTGTTGACAACCGCTAGCGCAGCTTTGTATAAAGGGGGGTGGGTGTGTTAATAAAGACATTATAAAAAGACACTGTGAAAAACATATATATACAGTGCACTTAATTTAAGTGCATGTTGGAGAAGCGCATGCTCTGTTTAACTGCATGCTGTACTTCGGTCCCGTTTTTGGCGCCATCAATTTCTATGGGGACAAACTTCAGTTTAGCGCACCACTGATAAGTGCAAGATTCACTTATATGCATGGTTTAAGACTGCTCCTCTGCATTTTGGCAGAGTGGATAACAAGGAAGCCGCCTACTCAGCAGTAATGGAGAGTCAGAATGTTGTATTTAATGCGCCTGGAGCGTCAAGAACATTTCATTGTAGACTCGATAGCGGGAAAGAAATTTCAATGGTGCTGGGCACCCTTGTGGCAGACTCTCACACCAGCAGCCCGGAGTCATCTGTTAAATCTCTAGAGACTACCTTGACTGTATTGAAGCGTGAAGAGATGATGCTTAGATTCTTATGCCTTAAATTAGAGAGATAGGGGTGGGAAGGGCTAAGGATTGATACGTTGAGGAGAGGGGGGAATAAACAAATGCTGTAACCAGATAAGAGATAACTCGACAAAATGCATAACTTCGTAGTTGAACATATCTGTACATGGTTGAACTGTTGGACAGGCATTGTTTATTGTATTACTGTGGTTGGTTACAATAAAAAAGATTGAAACATAAGACTGCTCCTCTGCAGGAAAGACTCCGCATAAGTGCGCACACGGAATATGGAAGCCGATTGGCGCGTGACAACCAACAAGATTTCAAATTTACCACCCCTTTATCTGCCACAGGCAGAATAAGTGAAAGAATATTGTTAGAGTGTACACTGGAGTCGTCATTGCGGCAGAACTGTAAGACTTTAACACTGGCTGAACGAATAGAAGTTCTTAAAAATTTTGAAAACAAAGTCAAGCATCTATTGCTAAAGAATGTGGTGTCAATCCCAGTCAAATGTCACATGTCCTGAAGCAGAAAGATCTGCTTCTGGAAGACTGGCAAAACAATACAAATCCACACAGGAAACGTAAAAGGGCGGGAAAAGCTGAGGAGGTAGAAGATGCTCTTCTTCGGTGGTTTTCCCGAGTCAGGAGCAGACAGTTTCATGTCAGCTAGCTGAACGTCATGGACTAACTGAATTCAAAGCCACTGTTGGATGGTTGGAAAGATGGAAGGAGAGGAACAACATAAAGTTCAAGAAACAGCATGTTGAGATACAAGACGCTGATGATTTTGGTGCTGAAAATTGGGTTGTTTCAGTTCTTCCTACCATCTTGAACGAGTTTGCACCTCGTGACATTTTCAATGCTGATGAAAACGGTCTCTACTGGCGAGCGATTCCTGATGGAACACTTGCATTCAAACATGTCGAAATTACTGGAGGTAAAATGTCGAAGGACCAACTGACGATCCTCCTTTGCTGCACTATGGATGGGAGTGAGAAGTTGGAACCCCTCATCATTGGAAAGAGCAAACAGCCCCGTTGCTTCAAGAAAGTTAAGCGACTTCCTGTGTCATATGAGGCTAATGCAAATGGATGACTGGGTTATCAATAGAAATCAAACAAAATAAAACATGGAAAAGAAAATAAGATGATACCTTTTTTATTGGACATAACTTAATACATTTCTTGATTAGCTTTCGAAGGTTGCCCTTCTTCGTCAGATCGGAAATAAGCAAATGTGTTAGCAGATAATATATATAAGAGAAACATCAAAGCATTACTTTGACAGTCTGACAGAGTGGAAGGGTGGGAGTATGCATGGGGACATCAAAGCATTTCATTGATATTCTAACAGGATGGGTGTTGGTAGGTGAGAGGAGGGTAATAAACAGAGAAATAAACAGAGAAATACAGCTTTATGGATTATAATGGGTTAGAAAACCCAGATCCTTATTAAGTCCTGTTTGTTGTGTGTCAAAATATTCAATCATTCTTATTTCAAAGGTCTTACGTTCCTGTATTGTTTTAAAATTACCTTTCAGTATTCTTACTGTGAAATCACTGATGCAGTGTTCTGGTCTTGTGAAGTGTTGGCCCAACATTATTGTGCTCTTGTGCTATGTCATCTGATGAGCGTTATGGATGACCAGACTGGCAAGGATAAACGTGCTGTTGACCTGGCTCGTAATCTATCACTGTTGGATTCCCTACATATGCAGAAAGAAGTCTGGAATCATGTTACACAGGCAACCATTGTGAACTGCTACAAGCGGGCAAGCTTTGTTAGGGATGTGGAGAGGGACGAAACAGATGCAGCTGGTTCAGGCTGCATCTGTAGCTAGTGTCTTTTGGTGAATGAGGTGTACCATTCTCAGTTGCCAGGGCTTTGGCTCCCTGACAGCCATACCCTTCACTGTTGGACTGGAACAGTACAGTATTGTCTGTCCTCAAACTAGATATGCATGCCAACCTGAAGGTTTCTGGTGGATGGGACTGCATCTGTGGCTGGTGTCTGTTAATGCAATGAGGTGTATATTCTCAGTTACCAGGGCCTGGGCTCTCTGATAACCATGACACTTACTATTGGACAGGCAGAAGCACCACCAGTATAATATGTACCGGGGGTTCTCGATCCAATCCAATTCTGGTTTTCAAGATAGACACAATGAATATGCATGAGACAGATTTGCATACAGAGGAGGCAGTGTATGAAATTTTATCTCATGAATATTCATTGTTATTATCTTGAAAACCTAACTGGCTGGATGTGTCCCAAAGACTGTGTGAGAACTCCTGATATATACAGATGGATAGGGCCTCAACAACAAGCACTTTCACGGAAACTTAAGCATCTAAAAAGGAAGAGGGACAACGGTGGAATAGATGATCTCACAGTATCAGGTGCTGCTCTATTTCCCACAGAAGACCTCGATGATCTAATATTTGTACTGTAGAACAATGTTTCTCAAGATGGTCTTAATGTACCTCATTGCCAATGTAGTTTTCAGTATAGCCACGATGAATATGCATATGAGAGATTTGAATGTATTTCTGTTTATTGTGGTTACACTGAAAAGCAGACTGGCTAGCCAGTACTCAAGGAACAGCTTGAGAAACACTGCTATAAAATACCAATTAGGAAGAGCGACATTCATTAACACTTTCATTAACATTCATTAACAGCTACTGCTGTAATTACAGACTACATCAGGTCTATTAACTAATCAATTTACTTATTTATTACATTTGTGTCTTGCTTGTTCCATCATATGCTTCTGGCAAGGTACAGCATAAGTAAAATATCACTCCACAATAGTAATAAAAAAATTCAACATTATTAAATACAAACTAAAACATTTAAGACTTAAAGCATTCTTATTTGATATGTGAAATCGGCAGCTAAACAAATGGTACAGAGTCATTTAGCAGGACTATCTACCCAGCAAGATGGATAGCTGTATACAAAAGGTAACTCATTATTAACATATTGTCTTATGCTCAGGTTTTTGGCTTGCAACTTGTTCAGACAATGGGAAAGGATATTTCAGGATTTCCTTTGAAAAGGTAAAAGCTAAAATTAGCATGGTAAGACTTATTAAAACTAAAGCAGAAGGAGGGATAGGATTCCCTAGCTTACAACAATATTATAGGGCAGCAGACCTAAAAGTAACGAGGGGGCATTATAGGGAGGTCCCAACAGTTCACTGGGTCTGCTTAGAAAAGGTAATATTAGTCCCACACTTGGTTATTGAGAGGTATAAGAAGGTAGAGGTCAAGGGAGATATCAGCAACAAGGAGCTTATCTTTGTGGATTCCTTGAAGTGGGGATGGGAGAGAATAAAAATAAGCACAACTTCACAAGCACAATAGAAACTGTGGACTATAATCAATATCTCAGCACAAAAACCATCCACTCAAAAATTATCTGCATTGGCGCTCAAAACTTATTCATAGTAATGACAGTGAGATCCGTTATCGCAACATGAAGGGAGAAAAAGCCTCAGAAACTCAGCCCAGGACCCTTTTGACAATCAAATGTCCTCACAGACCAATGGAACACCCTCACAGACATAAAAACCTCCCTTCTGTTGTTCAAATATATTTTTGTAAATCTTTGTAGAAAAAGTTCAAAAAGAAGTTTTTTAATACCATCAACACTCAAAGTTTCTGTGTAGATGGACATTCCAAAGAAAATTTACTCACAATAGAATCACTCAGGTTTCACATCAATAAGGGGTCCTTTTACTAAGCTGTGGGAAAAAGGGCAATGCGCTGGCAGCGGGGGCCATTTTTTCCATGCAGCAGGGCCCTTTTTCCCACAGCCAGTAACCCCCCCCCCCCCAAATAAATAGCCATGCGGTGAGATAACTCTCACTGTGCGGCCATATGGCAGGGATCCCTTATTGCCACCCATTGAGGTGGCGACAAGGGCTCCAATGCTAACCTGGTGGTAACTGGGCAGCGGGCGACGATGCCCGATTACTTACGGGTTACTGCCACACTAGCCATTTCCGAGGGGGTTTTTTCCCCGGAAATGGCACACGCTCATGGCAGGACTACCGCCGGCGGCTGCGTTGGGCTGGTGGTAGTCCCGAAAGAGCGAGCGGTAAGCCTGTAAAAGGGCCCCTAAATTTGTCATAGTAGTTTCATCAACACATGCTGCACGTCCATTTTCAGCAGAATTTTTAAAAAGGCCTTTTTTACAGGCGTGCTGAAAAATGAATCTGTGCGCATCCAAAACACGCCACCACACTAGCGCAGCCCATTTTTCAGTGCACCTTAGTAAAAGGATCCCTAAGTAATCAAAACCAGCCGTGTAAACATATTTATATATTACATTTTTACAGTTAGGGAAATGTAGAAGATAACATCTAGTTCCAGGTCTAGCATGTCTGATTGATAGTTTGATTAGGTCTAGCATAGTCAGGTGACATTCCAAACAATATTTTGTATATAATGGGCTAGATTTGAACCTTAATATTGCCATATTGCCCTAATTGGGAGCCAATGTAGCATTACAAAATGGGGTTGCCCTTTCATACTTTGATTTCCTATATATCAAGTGAGCTGCTGTATTTTGAGCGGTTTTAATTCTAGGAGGAGGAAAAAGGAGGCATACATATGGGTTGGCCTTCATGTCAATTCTTGCAAAGATGACAATAGATTAATAATGGAAGCAAGGCAGAAAACCCTGATTAGGGGCTTGGATACACATGTATAAACAAGTCCAGCTCTATGAGAAAACTGCTTTTGAGTTGCAGGTTAAGAGAGAGATAATGAAGAGGCTTTGGGTTTCTATTCAATGGGTTGCATAGGGTCACATATAAGGAAACACAGTTTGTCTCAACCTGTAGCCTATAAGGGTTATTATTATTACCACTGGTATTATTGTTAGCTCTAATAGCAGGAATATATACTTATCAGTATTATAAGTGGGGAGGGAAGGAAGATTGGGGATGGGAGACAAACAGATATAAAAACTGCCACATTGACAGGGGCATTTTTGATATGACGTCTAAGTCAGCCTGTGGACGTTTTGCACTAAACGTTCCAAATCTGAATAGCAAATGTAACCATTTTTGAAAAAGCAAAACATCTATCTTTTTTTATTTTTTTTTTTTCGAAAATTCCATTTGTAACAAGGTTTTGTGCTCTGTGCTTTTATCTTTTCAGGCCATTTTTGAAAAAAAAAAACCATACAAGTGAAAAACGTAGAAGCCATTGGGATGTAGGAGGGGCTGTACAGTGCAAAATAAAGCAGACAGATGTAAATTCTCAACACCAACATAATTCAATCACTAAACTGAAAATAAAATCATTTTCCTACTTTTGTAGTCTGGTGATTTTACTATTCCAATCAGCTTGTTCCCAATCTTTGGTTTTGCTTTCCTTTGTCTGTGCTCTTAACTCTGTTTCCAGAGCCTCCTTTCCATTTACTATTTCTGTTATTTTCTCCTGCCCTATGTCTGTTTGGCACTGTTTTTTCATATTCAGCTTTCTTCAATTTCTTTGCCTCCTTCTCAAATATATCTTGTTTTCCCTCTTTCTTCCCTTCATCTTCAGCCTGTCTCCCCTCTTCCCTTTATGTGTAGCATGTCTTCCCGTTTCCCTTCCATTCATGTGTAGCCTGTCTCCCGTCTTCCCTTCCCTATTTGTGCAAGGTGTCACTCATTTTTCTCTGTGGTATTGTCTCTCCTCCTCCCCATCCCCATTCCCTCCCATAGATTCAATATATTTTTCTACCATCTTCCTCCTATCCCTCAGGCCTCTCATCTCTACCACAATTCTACAAACTTTACTGTTGCCAGCAGCTATTAGAACAGGCTAGCCATCTAGAAGCTTTCTCTCTGCTGCAACACTCCCAGATGGAAAAAAGAAGTTGCGTCAGAAAGAAAGACTGTGGAGCTGGCCAGAAGAAAACCTATTCTAATAGCTGCTGGCAAAGAGAGACCCGAGGGATGGGAGGAAGAACATAGTGAGGCAAATCCAGACCTGAGGGGGAAGTATACTGATTCCGTTTGGGGTGGCAAGGCAATTTTTTTGGATAGCAGTTGCTGCCCTGTAGTGATGACTGTGACCTGGAAGGGATTCCCATGGACTCTACGGCACATCTGAGGAGCAGCTGCAGCACACCAATATGCCGCAGCACACCGGTTAAAAAACACTGCAGTAAGAGGTTGAACTTTAGTTTGCCTGTTACCATATGTTAAACTGCACATTATTGTATTTTTCTCAGCTTTTCTTTGATGGGGCACATCACAGGAAGATAGTGGGCATGGAAATGTTAACCAGCTAGTGCGTTATACTTAGCATGTGCACTTAACACTTCCTAACAATCTGCAATAAAAAATAGAGAGAACACCCCCAAAAGATGCTGTGTTAAATCTGGGTTTAGTGCATGATAAAATCCAGTATGTACAATATGTTAAGAGTAAGACCAGATAATAGTGCACTTTTGTAAATGGACTCCTTTATTGGTCAATTATCAACCAAAATGGTAATATAGTGAAAATAACTGACAATTTAAGCATGTTTTCTTGAATTATCATTAGAACTTCTATTTTCTAGCTAATTGTGGTCTTTTCAAAGTACAAAACCAAAACCAATGTTTAATCACTGCTTTCACTCCAGAGGTAGTATTGCTGGGTATCTTTTCCAGTGGCATGAATATGTACATTTGTGTCACTTTGGAGTTGTCAGCACAAAAAAGGATAGTCCAAGAAAAGCCAGAGGAGGGCTGGGAATCATAGCGGAAGTGGCATTTTTCCATTATCAATCCAAAAACAACCTACTTTAATCTTTTTGTATTGTGCTTGTTTTCTCAGTGTTTCAGTTCAGAAGCCCTAATTATCATCACCAATGCTCATCATGTTTTAATGATTTCAACTCCTATAAAATCTTTGCTGAACCTTGTGGTCATGGCTAGGAATTATCACCAGGAAAAAAAGAGAAAAATCTCCGATACTGATAAGGTGAATTTTTGTTTGTGTTCCGTCACAGGATCAAGACAAAGTGAAGCCTCTGTCAACTTTGGCTAACTTGGCTATTACCATCTCAGATGTACAAGACATGGACCCGATCTTTATCAACCTGCCTTACAGCACCAATATCTATGAGAATTCCTCACCAGTAAGCAAAGTTATCCCTCCCTTCCCACTTGGATAAATACATAAAAAGCTGCTTTCGCTTCCGGCAAAACTATCTATATGGTTTTTAACACTGGAAAGTAGCACACAGTTTATCATATGGTGAGATTTGTGTTTTGCTGCTCTGTTTCTTTAAGTCAATACTTAATACAGGAGCCCTTTTACAAAGGCACGCTGAAAAATGGCCTGTGGTAATGTTGACATGTGTCATGGGTGTGCACAGAATCATTTTTCAGCGCATCTGTAAATGTCTTTTTAAACTTTTTGCCAAAAAATGGACGTGTGGCAAAATGAAAATTGCCACGTGTCCATTTTGAGTCTGACACCTTATTGCCAGCCATTGACCTAGCGGTAAAGTCTCATGTGGTAACCGGGCGGTAATGATCAATGCTTGTCAAATGCCACTTGGTGCACGCCCAATATGCGGGTCCAAAAATAATTTTTCGGATGCGCGCCAAAAATGAAATTACTGCAAGATCCACGCGGTAGCCAGGCGTTAACTCCATTTTGGCATGCGTTGGGCACGTGTAGACGCTTACACAGCTTAGTAAAAGGTCCCCACATTGAGCATTTGCATTAAAAAAGCAGTTTACCTTGATATTAGAATTTTACTGTTCTGGTAAGCAGCATTCTTTTGGAGTCTCATAATGCTGTTATACTGTAGATCTGTTAACCTTTGTAGTTATGGAAGCCAAATTAACCTTCGTCATAGTTTCTTATTCTTTCTCCTTAATGAAACTCTGCTCCCTGCCATTATGTGAACTTAAAAATTTGGAGGAGTTTATATTATTTTTTCCTTTATTATTGTGTTATGCATATGTTACCTTGCAGAGAGAGAGTTCTTGTAATACCCAATATTTCGTTTCAGGTTTGTACATTTGTACTCTTGACAATATAACTGCTAAACAATTGCATTAAATAAAAAAAAACAAATTAGCCTTCATCTCTGCCCCCTATACTCCATAGTAGTGATGCCTTGTGGAATAAAATGTTGGGTGGTCCAAGGCTTCCAATGGCTCACCCCCTTCCACTGCCTTACTTATGTCATTTACATTTGCACTGTGACAAATTATCCTGCTTATTTTCGAAGGAGAAGGGCGCCCATCTTCTGACACAAATCGGGAGATGGGTGTCCTTCTCCTAAGGTCGCCCAAATCGGCATAATCGAAAGCTGATTTTGGGTGTCCTCAACTGCTTTCTGTCACGGGGATGATCAAAGTTCAAGGGGGCATGTTGGCAGTGTACCGAAGGCGGGATGGGGGCGTGGTTAACAGATGGGCGTCCTCGGCCGATAATGGAAAAAAGAAGGGCGTCCCTGACGAGCATTTGGCTGACTTGGTCCATTTTTTTTCACGACCAAGCATCAAAAAGGTGCCCAAACTGACCAGATGACCAGCAGAGGGAATTGGAGATGAACTCCCCTGACTTTCCCAGTGGTCACTAACCACCTCCCAAAAAACAACTTTTGTCTTTTTTTTTAGAGTATGTGCTTTGCTATACCTCCGTCCCTGTGATGGATGTGGATGTTTCTGTGAGGACATCCATGCCTGTGCTATGACTCTGACACCCTCTTTATTTATTTAGATTTAAGATCACAGGTAGCAGCAGGGGGATTTGAATTGGCCACCTCTGGATTGCCAGACCAGTGCTCTAACCACTAGGCCACCCTGCCACTCCTCCACTCCCTTGAAATTTGGCCATCCCTGCAGGGAGGGGCAGTATGCAGGTCCCTTAGGGGGGGGTATGTGTGTGTCAGCGGAGGCATAACAAAGGCATGGACGTCCTTCTTTCAAACATTTTGGACGTCCTCAACTGCCGTCGCAGGGAAGGACGTCCTCAACTGCCGTGATAAGTGCTTTTAGCAAGGAATTTCCAATTCTTTACATCTACTTATGTATTACAATTTATGGATTGCCTATCAAAAATAGGCTCTGGACTATTTATAAATTTCTAATGTCTAAATATCAGTGCAACAAATACCCGCTCCTGACCAATAATTTTCATTTTAATTTTTAAGCAGCCAAAATAAAAGTTTGGAGCAAAGGAGGAAAAATGACTGCAGTTGACTGTGGTTGGTCACCTGATGAAAATTGAATGATTCCCCTGTTAGGATTATCACATTTTCAATGCCACAGTTCAGAGTTTTGATCATTGGTCTAAAAAACCTCCACATGAAAATTTTATTTTTGAAGAAAATTTTTACATTTATAATAATCAGTTCATGTTCCTGTTATAAAACTTGAATTCATCTGAGTGAATTTTTGACTGTGTGAAGTTACACACGTCAGCAGTGAGCCAAGTTTCCCTGAGGAAGTCGGGAGGTGAAACGGGTTCCTGTTTGGACATTTCCTGCAGCCTGAAGCTAAATTATGCTTTCTCATATTTGTGAGTGAAGTAACTGTTGAAACATTTGGATGCTTTGATATATTTGGACTCTTTGATATACTGCTATATTCTTACGATTGAAGCCAAAAGCCAAGATGAATACAACTTTTACAACAGGAGCATGAACTGATTTATTATAAATTTTAAAATTTTCTTTAAAAAAAGGAGGTCTTTTACAAAGTGCCTGTAAGCCCAATGCAGACTTACTGCTTGCTAAAACGGACGTACTGCTGGGCTACTGTAGAAGCCTGTTGGTAGTTCCCACCCTCAGCATGCGCCATTTCCAGCGTTACAAAAATATTTTTGTAGTACCAGTATGTACCCGGCAGTAATCAGGCAGTGCCACGTGCTGTCCAGTTACCACTGGGTTAGCGTGGGAGCCCTTACCACCTCCTCAATGGGTTGGAGGTAAGTGCTTCCCCCTGAAAAAAAGAAAAACCTGGCTTTTACCCACTATGGTAAAAGGGGGCCTCGGTGTGCATCAAAACATGTGCCGATGCCAGATCAGGCCCCTTTTTGCCGTAGCTTCGTAAAAGGAACCCTGAAACTTTCATTTGGAGTTTTTTTTAGACTGATGATTGAAAATGTGAACTGTGGCATTGAAAATGTGATAACCTCAATTTTCATCAGGTGACGAACCACAGTCAGCTACGATCATGTTTCCTCCTTTCCTCCATGCTTTTATTTTGACTGGTTAAAAATTAAAATTATTGATTGGCTAGGAGTGGGTATTTGTTGCACTGCTCCTTTTTTGGTTTTTTTGTTTACAGATATTAGAGTGCTGTCTCTAGTTTGGGTATTTTTTTTACTTTGAATAAGTATCCTATAAACATTTAAAAAAATTATAACCAGAAGACACAAAAACAGCAAAGCATAAAAATGGTTAACCAAATCAAAATATTAGGGTCCTGTTTACTAAGCCGCACTAGTGTTTTTAGCGCATGCTAAAATTAGTACACACTAAACGCTAGCGCTGCCCATATGTTCCTATGGGCGATTTAGCGTGTGCTAATCATTAGCATGTGCTAAAAATGTTAACACGCCCTTTGCATTGCTTACTAAACAGGGCCCTTAATGTTAACAGAACATAAAAATCTAACGTTACATTACAGATACCATTTATAGGCCGCACATACAAAAAAATTTAGGTCAGTGCAGATTACAATTAAGAATGGGGCATTCCCTAGATCAATGTAAATTCTAAAGTCAGCAGATATCCAATACTAAAGTTATCAACTTGTAAATCTATGAAACAGCCAAGTTTTTAACATCTTACAAAAACTGGGATAGCTAGTTTCAGCACGTATATTACGCGGTATTGTATCCCACCAATATGCAGCTAAACAAGAAAATGACTGAGCAAATTCAACTTTATAGGTCAGGCCCTGGGGGAAAAGAAATTCAAGTACTGTCTTGAACCAATGGCATAGTTCTTCCTGTACACAATGATTAGTGATGTCATATATTTAGATACTTGACCATATAAAATTAGAAACATTAGGCAACAACATTTATAAAAAACGATCACACCTCCACTGGTATCCAATGTAGTTTGCATAATAAAGGTCTAGCACTTTCAAACTTGTTGGATTTAAATATAAGACTGGCCGCTGTATTTTGAAGTAGCTGTATTCTTTGTCAAATTGATGCACTGCAACCAACATAAATGATGTTACAGTAGTCCAGGTGACCTAACACTAATGTCTGCACAATTAACTGAAAGACATTGATTTTAAAGCAAGACCAAATTCATCTTAATTTCCAAAGAATCCTAACTATCTTTGCAACCGGCAAATTCATCTGATGTTTAAAGGTAAGATGTTTATTCAAGAAAATCCTCAGAATTTTCAAATGAGGCTCTAATTTGTATCTAAATCCCTTAATTACCACCTCATCTTCAGAAATTGACTTAGGCAGATGACTAATTAATAAAAATTTAGGACCCCTTATACCAAGCTGCGGCAAAAGTGGGCCTGTGCTGGTGTCAGAGCATGTTTTTGACGCATGCTGAGGTCCCCTTTTACCCCAGCAGGTAAAAAGTAGGTCTTTCTTTTCTTCAGGAAATAGCTGCGCAGCAAGTGAATTATTTGCCACGTGGCCAATTTGGGGAGAACCCTTACCACCACCCATTGAGGTGGTGGTATGGGCTCCTGTGCTGACCCGGAGGTAACCAGGCAGCGTCCAATTACTGATGGGTATACACTGGTGCTACAAAACTAAAAATATTTTTATAGTGCTGGATAGGACAGTGCACTGGGGATGGGAACTACTGCCGGATTGCTGCGGTAAGCCTGCGTTGGGCTTACTACCATTTTGTAAAAGGGCCCCTTAGTTTTTTCTGCATTCAGCTTTAATTTAGATGATACAGACCAATTTTCCATACAATTCAATGCCTGGTCAAGTCTTGATAATATGCTTGATATATCCCCTTTAAAAGTGATGTCATCTGCATGTATGAATGAGCTGAAGCCCAATGTTTCCAACATCCTCCCAAATAATTTAAGAAACAAAATAATTTGTACAACTTAGCATTCACCACATAGGTGCCGACTACGTGGGTGCTGTGGGTGCTCAAGCACCCCCAATATTTTCCCGGCCATCAGTCATCTGAAGTTCCGGTTCCAACATCCCCAGCCCGACCTACCCGCCCACTTCTCCCTCAACAGCCCTCCTTGCTTTCCTGCCACACAGCCAGTACTTAAAACTCATTTTACCTGACTGAAGTCGTGACTGCAAAAGAAGCAGAACAGAACAGGCTCACCTTCAGCCTTCCCCTTCACTCTCAACATCCCACCCTTGCAGAAACAGGAAATTAGGGCGGGACGCTGAGAAAGAAGGGGAAGGCTGAAGGCGAGCCTGCTCTACTCTGCTTCTTTTGCAGTCATGACTTCAGTCAGGTAAAATGAGTTTTAAGCCCTGGCTGGGCTGCAGGAAGGCAAGGAGGGCTGTTGTGGGAGAAGAAGGTGGGCAGGTCAGGCGGGGGGGGGTTGGAACTTGAACTCGGGGGGCAGGTGGGGTTTGGGGCGTCACTGGACATGGAGGGGAGGGCAGAGGAGAATCGCTGGACATGGATGGAAGGAAGGGGAGAGAGGAGAAATCGCTAGACATGGAGGGGAAGGCAGGGGAGAGAGGAGAATTGCTAGATATGGATGGGGGAACAGGGCAGGGTAGAGAGAAGAGTTGCTGGACATGAATGGATAGAGGGAAGGGCAGGGGAGAGAGGAGAGTTGCTGGACATGGATAGGGGAGGGCATGGGAGAGAGGAGAGTTGCTGGATATGGATGGGTGAGGGCAGAGGAGAGAGGAGAGTTGCTGGACATGGATGCAGGAGAGGGCAGGAGAAATGCTGGATATGGATGGAGGGAGGGGAGGGCAGGGGAGAGAGGAGAGTTGCTGGACATGGATGCAGGAGAGGGCAGGAGAAATGCTGGACATGGATGGAGGGGAGGGCAGGGGAGAGAGGAGAATTGCTAGATATGGATGGGGGAAGAGGGCAGGGTAGAGAGAAGAGTTGCTGGACATGAATGGATAGAGGGGAGGGCAGGGGAGAGAGGAGAGTTGCTGGACATGGATGCAGGAGAGGGCAGGAGAAATGCTGGACATGGATGGAGGGGAGGGCAGGGGAGAGAGGAGAATTGCTAGATACGGATGGGGGAAGAGGGCAGGGTAGAGAGAAGAGTTGCTGGACATGAATGGATAGAGGGAGGGCAGGGGAGAGAGGAGAGTTGTTGGACATGGATGGAGGGGAGGGCAGGGGAGAGAGGAGAATTGCTAGATATGGATGGTGGAAGAGGGCAGGGTAGAGAGAAGAGTTGCTGGACATGAATGGATAGAGGGGAGGGCAGGGGAGAGAGGAGAGTTGCTGGACATGGATGGGGAGGGCATGGGAGAGAGGAGAGTTGCTGGATATGGATGGGTGAGGGCAGAGGAGAGAGGAGAGTAGCTGGACATGGATGCAGGAGAGGGCAGGAGAAATGCTGGATGTGGATGGAGGGGAGGGCAGGGGAGAGAGGAGAGTTGCTGGACATGGATGCAGGAGAGGGCAGAAGAAATGCTGGACATGGATGGAGGGGAGGGCAGGGGAGAGAGGAGAATTGCTAGATATGGATGGGGGAAGAGGGCAGGGTAGAGAGAAGAGTTGCTGGACATGAATGGATAGAGGGGAGGGCAGGGGAGAGAGGAGAGTTGTTGGACATGGATGGAGGGGAGGGCAGGGGAAGAGGAGAGTTGCTGGACATGGATGGAGGGGAGGGCAGGAGAGAGGAGAGTTGCTGGACATGGATGGAGGGGTGGCAGGGGAAAGAGGAGAGTTGCTGGATATGGATGGGTGAGGGCAGGGGAGAGAGGAGAGTTGCTGGACATGGATGCAGGAGAGGGCAGGAGAAATGCTGGATATGGATGGAGGGGAGGTCAGGGGAGAGAGGAGAGTTGCTGGACATGGATGCAGGAGAGGGCAGGAGAAATGCTGGACATGGATGGAGGGGAGGGCAGGGGAGAGAGGAGAATTGCTAGATATGGATGGGGGAAGAGGGCAGGGTAGAGAGAAGAGTTGCTGGACATGAATGGATAGAGGGGATGGCAGGGGAGAGAGGAGAGTTGTTGGACATGGATGGAGGGGAGGGCAGGGGAAAGAGGAGAGTTGCTGGACATGGATGGAGGGGAGGGCAGGGGAGAGAGGAGAGTTGCTGGACATGGATGGAGGGGAAGGCAGGGGAAAGAGGAGAGTTGCTGGATATGGATGGGTGAGGGCAGGGGAGAGAGGAGAGTTGCTGGACATGGATGCAGGAGAGGGCAGGAGAAATGCTGGATATGGATGGAGGGAAGGGCAGGGGAGAGAGGAGAGTTGCTGGACATGGATGCAGGAGAGGGCAGGAGAAATGCTGGACATGGATGGAGGGGAGGGCAGGGGAGAGAGGAGAATTGCTAGATATGGATGGAGGGCAGGGTAGAGAGAAGAGTTGCTGGACATGAATGGATAGAGGGGACGGCAGGGGAGAGAGGAGAGTTGTTGGACATGGATGGAGGGGAGGGCAGGGGAAAGAGGAGAGTTGCTGGATATGGATGGGTGAGGGCAGGGGAGAGAGGAGAGTTGCTGGACATGGATGCAGGAGAGGGCAGGAGAAATGCTGGACATGGATGGAGGGGAGGGCAGGGGAGAGAGGAGAATTGCTAGATATGGATGGGGGAAGAGGGCAGGGTAGAGAGAAGAGTTGCTGGACATGAATGGATAGAGGGGAGGGCAGGGGAGAGAGGAGAGTTGTTGGACATGGATGGAGGGGAGGGCAGGGGAGAGAAGAGAGTTGCTGGACATGGATGCAGGAGAGGGCAGAAGAAATGCTGGACATGGATGGAGGGGAGGGCAGGGGAGAGAGGAGAATTGCTAGATATGGATGGGGGAAGAGGGCAGGGTAGAGAGAAGAGTTGCTGGACATGAATGGATAGAGGGGAGGGCAGGGGAGAGAGGAGTGTTGGACATGGATGGAGGGGAGGGCAGGGGAAAGAGGAGAGTTGCTGGACATGGATGGAGGGGAGGGCAGGGGAGAGAGGAGAGTTGTTGGACATGGATGGAGGGGAGGGCAGGGGAGAGAGGAGAGTTGCTGGACATGGATGCAGGAGAGGGCAGGAGAAATGCTGGACATGGATGGAGGGGAGGGCAGGGGAGAGAGGAGAATTGCTAGATATGGATGGGGGAAGAGGGCAGGGTAGAGAGAAGAGTTGCTGGACATGAATGGATAGAGGGGAGGGCAGGGGAGAGAGGATAGTTGTTGGACATGGATGGAGGGGAGGGCAGGGGAGAGAGGAGAATTGCTAGATATGGATGGGGGAAGAAGGCAGGGTAGAGAGAAGAGTTGCTGGACATGAATGGATAGAGGGGAGGGCAGGGGAGAGAGGAGAGTTGCTGGACATGGATGGGGAGGGCATGGGAGAGAGGAGAGTTGCTGGATATGGATGGGTGAGGGCAGAGGAGAGAGGAGAGTAGCTGGACATGGATGCAGGAGAGGGCAGGAGAAATGCTGGATGTGGATGGAGGGGAGGGCAGGGGAGAGAGGAGAGTTGCTGGACATGGATGCAGGAGAGGGCAGAAGAAATGCTGGACATGGATGGAGGGGAGGGCAGGGGAAAGAGGAGAGTTGCTGGACATGGATGGAGGGGAGGGCAGGGGAGAGAGGAGAGTTGTTGGACATGGATGGAGGGGAGGGCAGGGGAGAGAGGAGAGTTGCTGGACATGGATGCAGGAGAGGGCAGGAGAAATGCTGGACATGGATGGAGGGGAGGGCAGGGGAGAGAGGAGAATTGCTAGATATGGATGGGGGAAGAGGGCAGGGTAGAGAGAAGAGTTGCTGGACATGAATGGATAGAGGGGAGGGCAGGGGAGAGAGGATAGTTGTTGGACATGGATGGAGGGGAGGGCAGGGGAGAGAGGAGAATTGCTAGATATGGATGGGGGAAGAAGGCAGGGTAGAGAGAAGAGTTGCTGGACATGAATGGATAGAGGGGAGGGCAGGGGAGAGAGGAGAGTTGCTGGACATGGATGGGGAGGGCATGGGAGAGAGGAGAGTTGCTGGATATGGATGGGTGAGGGCAGAGGAGAGAGGAGAGTAGCTGGACATGGATGCAGGAGAGGGCAGGAGAAATGCTGGATGTGGATGGAGGGGAGGGCAGGGGAGAGAGGAGAGTTGCTGGACATGGATGCAGGAGAGGGCAGAAGAAATGCTGGACATGGATGGAGGGGAGGGCAGGGGAGAGAGGAGAGTTGCTGGATATGGATTGGTGAGGGCAGGGGAGAGAGGAGAGTTGCTGGACATGGATGCAGGAGAGTGCAGGAGAAATGCTGGACATGGATGGAGGGGAGGGAAGACAGGAAGAGATGCACATGGATGGAGGGGAGAGAGGAGAAATGCTGCACATGGATGGAGGTGAGGGAAAACAGAGGAAGGAGATGCACATGGATGGAGGGGAGAGAGGAGAAATGCTGGACATGGATGGAGGGGAGAGAAGAGAGGAAGTGAGATGAACATGGATGGCGGGGCGGAGAGAAAGGAAAAATGCTGGACATGGATGGAGGAGAAGGGAGAGAGGAATGAGATGCATATGGATGGAGGGGAGTGAAGAAAGAGGAAGGAGATGCATACTGACAGAGATAAGGGAAAGGGAAAAGAGGAGAAAAACTACACTTGGATGGAGAAAATAGATGCTGGATGGAAAGAGGGAAGAGAGGGGGCAGACGCTGGATGGAAAGGAGAGCCAGAGGGGGTAGAAGCTGGATGGAAAGGGGGAAGAGAGGGGGCAGATGCTGGAAGGAAAGGGGAGAGAGAGGGGGTAGACGCTGGATGGAAAGGGGGGAAAATTAAGATCGAGGAAAGAAAAAATAAGAGACTGGGACCAATACAATTAGAAATATTAAACAGCCAGACCACAAAGGTAGGAAAAAATAAATTTTATTTTTAGTTTAGGATAAAGTACTGTGGTAGCTGTGTTAATAAATATAGAAAATGAAAGTAAGGTGGTATCTTTATTGGACTAATTTTAATATATTTTTGACTTATGTTTGGAGACCAAACCCTCCTTTCTCGTGTCAGAACAGAATACCGTAACAGCAGTATACTGTCCTGACCTGAGGAAAGAGGTTTTGGCCTTTGAAAGCTAATTGAAAAATGTATTTAGTCCAATAAAATGATATTATCATATTTTCCATTTTTTTGTTTTATTTGTATTTGTTAACCTATAGTATAGTGATTGAAATATGTCAATTTTTGAAATTTGCATCTCTTTATATTTGCACAGTACAGGGGGACTGAGGGGTGGGACTGTTCAGGGAAGAAGTCCTGGTGCAGGTTGCAGGCAGCCTATGAGTGGCGCTGCCACTGCCCAGGTGAAGACTGCAGCAGACAGGATTTTAAGGTGGGGGGGGGGGGGGGGGGGAAGAACGCACTGCTTGTAAATAAAAAAAATTTCAGCACCCCCAATCATTTTGAAAAGTTGGCTCCTATGATTCACCACATGTCTGAATCTCAGAAGGTCTTATTCTTAATATTTTTGGAAGATTATTTAACATAGGGCAGACCAGAATATGCTCAAGATCTTGACATAGCCAGCTTCTAATGGCATGTGAAGAAGGTCATTCCTACCCAATCTTAGGTAATGGCCTACTCGCTCTTTCAATAACCCAGGCTTATACCATTCAGCCCTTGAATGTTAGACAAATTAGTTTAAATTGAGGTGGAATAAAATTGGTAGCCAATGTAGTGTGGTCAAAACTTCCCAACATGATTGACCTTAGATAGGTTTGTCAGAGCTCATGTTGTTTGGGAATGAGTAGTCTGTATGGAATAGATTTGCAAACGGCAACATCAGCTTATTCTCAAAGTAATATCACCTTGATGCTGTCAGTTGTCAAATTTCAACATTTCTCCTATTGTTTCAACAAGGTCTTTTCTCATGATAAAGTCCAACTTCTTCAACATTCTTCAAACCACTTTCTGTTTCTTTCTAGGATTGTCTTCCTGTCTTGTATTCTGTGTTTAGTGTTTCATTCTCATTGAAAAACAACAAAGTAAAACTAACAAAATATTTTTCCTACCAAAATATGTATTTATTTCTGTCATTTAAGATATGTACAAAGAAAAAATAGGGGAGGAAAACCTCGCTCAAAATCAACCTCAATGGTAATACAAAACAAGTGAGTAAAGACTATGAATGTGTCTAACACCACTCATGCAAACAAACCTGGGGGAAAAGACCTCATGACCTGCTATTGCAAGCCTTAAGCAATCAGACCATCATGGTCATATATGTGCACTTTATAATCGTCGGTCAAAAAAACCCCAACCAACCACAAAGGTTGTGTAAAATGCTTAATACTTTTTTTTGTTTTGATTTGAAAACTTTTTTTATATTAATTTTGTCATTCATCAAGTTCAAACAAACAAAAATCCAAAAAGAAATTGTAACTAGAATTGTGTAACCACTGCCAAACAATCAAAAAAAGATAAAGATCCAGCTTGACTTAACTGGCTGAGCTTGACTGTATGCAATTCTCCTGAATGGAGTCCGAACCCGACGGACCCGTTTCACCAAAAAGGCTTCCTCAGGGGACACAGGATAACCAGTTCAGGCTCAGCAGTAGTGCTTCGCGAATGCTCCGTCTCTTGGAGCCTTATAAAGTCTTTAGCGTTTAGCGCGAGCCTATTTTTAACACGCACTAAAAACACCAGCATGCCTAAGTAAAAGACCCCCTAAAATCCCTGAAAGGTATTGATGCATCTTTTCCAACGAAGGAGAAGCTGTAGAACTAGAGGTCATAAAATGAAGATACAAGGATGTAAACTTAAATGTAGTATCTGGATATATTGTTTACACCAATAGGGCTGTGGATGACTGGTGGAGGTGGTAGAGACAAAAACTGTGATAGAGTTCAAAAAGGCATGGGATAAACACAAAGGATCCCTTAAAAGCAAAAGGATAGAAAAAGAAATATAAGGCATTTCTGCTCAAAGTAAAAGTTAAATGATTTTCACACTTTAAAAAAAAAGCATGGGGGGGTTATCCAAGAGAGTGACAATTAGACAACTGGGGGGGGGGGGGGGGGGTTCAGAGAAAGAGCCAGACACTGGGTCTAGCAAGCAATGGAGAGATGCCAGACATGTGGGAGATGCTGAGGATGGAAGCGGGGGGGGGGGGCGCTGCGCCAAATGTAGGGCGTTGAAGCAAGTTGGCTTAGGGCACCCTAAATCTTTGAGCTGGCCCCGATAGATCTGGTATGCACTATGCAAACCATGACAGCAATGTTAACACCCATTCTCCTGCCCTTTTAAAGCACCATTCCTATGGTTTTCTATCTTTGTCAATGTTGGTCTGGTGTCTCAGCAGTTCCTTCTCTCACATGTTCAGACGATTTATCTAGAAAATTCTCTACATGTTTGCCTGGTGAAGCATGCAACACATGTCCCATGTGTGTAACTCCCCTGGGCTGTGGTCATCAGAGTGAGGACAATATAGGTGAGCAATTCCACATTTTGTTTCTCCCTTGCTGTATCTCGTAATTAAATTCCTTTCTACCACTGCCTTTATTACACTTTCACTTTTCTTCCCTCAGCATCTTTTCTTCCTCTCACCTCTATCTTTATCTGTGGTCCCAGCATGCCTTTGCTTTATATGTGAAGCAGGCAGGAATACCTAATCTAAAGTGTATATATTACCTAATAAAGTCCTTCTTATTTGGGATTATTGCATCAAATTTTAATTTCCTCACTCGAGTAACAGCATGTCAGGCTGGCCGTCAGTGAAGAGCTGATAGAAAGTGAAAGGAGTGGATAAACTGCAGCAAATTACTGCAAACAGATCACTATCAGCTCTTTGACTGGAATTGACTTGAATTAAGGAGTGAGAAATAGGATTTTCTGCCTCCAAATCTACTGTGGCAGCTTTGCAAAGGCTCCCTGGCCCCCTCCTCTAAGTTTCTTCTACCGTGACACCGGCTACAGTTCGCTTTTCAACACTTTAATCCTGTTATAGAAGCAGAGAGGGGGAGGGAAGGAAAACATTATGACTTTTTCCCAAGATTCGGATGCATTTCAATATTTTCAAAGCGTGCTGCACACATCAGTTTCTCCAACCCTGTAAATGACAGAATCCATGCTAAACTACCATCAAGGACAAAAAGACCCCATAAAACACAAATGTAATGTGTTGGCATGGAGTACTTTACACAAGTCAATGAGTGTTTTCACAAGCCCATTTATTGTAAAACTGTATTGTATTTCACTTACAAAATGATAATTTCATGTGATATTTGAAACACAGGAAAGTATAGGTGCCTCTTAAAGGTTAAAATAATAAAACAGCCACTGATATCCACCCAAAAAGGTGAGGAAAGAAATATTAAAGCAGCTACATTAAAGTTAAGGTAGTATCTCCAGTCTAATTCCCATAAAGGGCTACTGTTTACAGGGCCAGCCCAACCATTAGCAAGATTAGGCAGATGCCTAGAGCATCAGCTTCTAGGGGGGGGGGGGGGGAATCAAACAGTGGCAGCAGTTAAAGCAAAACAGCAGGTTCTGACAGCCACACAAATTCAGAGAACCATCAGCACATAACTTGCATTTTTACAGGATTTCTGTGAGATGATCTTGATTGTTGCATTTAATTATTAAAGTCTTGGGTGAGGAGCTGAAGCTAGGGGCCTGAAAGTTAATTGATGAGATGTGCAAGGCTGAAGATTTAGCACCGGCTCTGACTGTTAATGGTGTGACTTATAATTATTAGGAAACAGGTGTTTTCCCAGTGTAGGCCCTAAGCTATGGAATCCGAAAGACCATTTGTTTTCAAAAACTGCTTAAGGCAGTGGTTCCCAAACCAAGTCCTGGAGGCACCCCAGCCAGTCAGGTTTTCAGGATATCCACAGTGAATATTCATGAGAGTGATTTGCATGCAGTGGAGGCAGTGCATGCAAATCTCTCTTATGAACATTCATTGTGGATATCCTGAAAACCCAACTGGCTGGAATGCCTCTAGGACCAGGTTTTGGAATCATTGGCTTAAGGTGTTGCTCTTTTCTCAGATTTATGGAGCAGGAGTTACCACTTAGTGATGACTTCCTTGAAATGCTCTGTTTGGTCTTGTATTTATTTGATGCTCACATTCTTAATTTTGTTAAGAGAAAGATTGTTTTAAAATTTTTAAATTGACTGTAAACCACTTTGTTGCAGCTGGTTTTGTGAAAGCTGAGATATAAAATGTAATAAATCAAATCAAGTCTATATTAAACAGCTAATTTTAAAGAGTGTTCCTAACCCTGCACAATTTGATTGTAGCTCCATTCACTGCAGGATGCCTTCCACAAGCTCTAAGTTACACATGTATAATATCGAGGGTCAATTGCTATTCAGTTCACCTTCTTGTAGTTGTGGATAACAGAGATTCAGACTGTGATTCCAATCTACAATTTGCCTATCTCTAGTACTGTTAAATAAATGGGATGTACTAAAATAGAAAGAGGGAATCCTTTGTCTTATCAGTCTTCCCCCCCCCCCCCCCCCCCCGTCACCCACAACAATAAAAATTCAGTACATTGGACTGGCCTGTTACAATGGATGTACACAGGAAAAAATTTTCATTTAGTTTTTTTTTTTTTTTTTTGGGGGGGGGGGGTGAACTACCAAAGCCAAGAACTAGAGATGCTGAGCCCTGAGGGTGTTCCATCTGTGCTATTACCTACCGGGCAGCCTTTCCACTGAAATTTTGCCTGCTGAAGCTGTGCCTGAGTGACCTGAGTGGGATGGGTCAGCATTCGAGGTGAGGCATGAGCTAGTGACATCAAGTACCCAGAACAGCAAGAGACACTGAGCCCTGAGGCAGTGTTCCATCTGTGCCATTGACCACCAGTCAGCCTTTAGACCATGATTTGCCTGCTGAAGTTGTGCCTGAGTGACCTGAGTGAGAGGGGTCAGCGTTCGAGATGAGACATGAGCTAGTGACATCAAGCACCTAGAAGAACAAGAGATGCTGAGTCTTGAGGTGTTGTGCCGAAGGGACGTGCCAAAGAAACAGGACATGCTCCTTTGTGAGCCCCTTCATGAGACCGGACATTGGAGTGAGACAGAGGATTGTTTTGAATTTAGTTGGTCTGGTATGAACTATAAGTTTTAATATGTTTTTATTAGACAGTTTAATCTGATGATGATGATGATGTTTTTATTGTATTTTATTTTGTGTTCTTTTTTTATGTGAAGGGGGAAGGAAGGGGAGATTTTGAGGAAAATTTGGAGTTTTTAATATGACAGATGATTTTTTTTTTGCTATCCAAGTACATTGGGGCCACCGTACTTCTAAATGTAACTATTATTATAATTATGGTATGAATCCATATAATTTAATTGACTGTTTGCAGGTTAAAAGACCAATTGAGGTCCAAGTGGGCTGTCATTCTGGATATTATAAAAATCGTCAGGGCCATAAATGACAACGAGTTTGGTTGGAGTAAATTTGGTGATGGCATCTAATGGGAATGATGAATTAACCCCTATCCTTGTGTGTTACGCAAATACAAGATCATTGTGGAATAAATGTGATTTGATTAGGGAACTGATAGAGGAACAGGGCTTGGGATTAGCCTTTTTTACAGAAACACGATTAGAGAAGGAAGATATTGTAATTCAGAATTTTTTATGTTCTCGGGTTTACGTGACATGTTCTTTACCTAGGGTGGGGAAGCATGGAGGAGATATTGCCATAATCTATAAAATGTTTTAGATTTGGAGATGCTTGATTCACTCCAATTATCTGATTTGGAATGTATGTCTGTTCATTTGAAATTTTTGTCATCCTTGAGCACTGTTGGGGTAATATTTGTGTACAAACCACGAAGTTTATAGACATTTATTGCACAACAGTTTTATACTTTTGTTTTACTGGCAAAACTGAAAGTGAAACATGCCTTATTGCTTGGAGATTTTAATCTTCATTTTGAATTGATTTCTAATTCTCATGTTTTATCATTGAGTCAAATTTTCTCTGACAAAGGCTTATGTGTGATCAATCAAGGTAGTTCTCATTTGACTGGTCACATGCTGGCTATAATAGCATCTTCTTATTATGGAAGTGGACAGCTATTGGTTTATGAATGTGCTTCTTGGGTGGTTCCCTGGTCAGATCATTTATTACAAAACTTTTATATCTATATGATGACAAATTACCATCAGTCTTTGAAATCTGAAAGGGTAATCATGACGAAAGGATGAACAAACACAGCTTTCCTGTGGAGAAAGGTAAGTATCCAGTTACCTCAACACCCCTCAGATTATGCCTCCCCAAATCAGATGCTTCAGGCTTGGGGTGATACTATTAGCAAAGTTCTGGATACAACTGCACCTGTAAGATGTGAGAAGATTAAAGAAGGTAGGGCTCTTTGGTTTTCCCCTGAGTTAGTTGAGTTAAAACATAAATGTAGGCAAATTGAGAGGTGCTGGATTAAATCTCAGGAAGAAGATGGTTATACGAACTGGAAGGCTTGTATATATCAATATAAACAACAAATACAATCTGCTAAAGGACAGCATTATTCAGAAGGTATAAGCACATTTTTTCAGTCAGTTCATTGTTTTACACAAGGTCTAAACTTTCTAATACCCTTTCAGTGCAGGAGTTTGCTGCACATTTTCAGTCTAGGTTTTTTAATATGATACTCCAAGTGGAATCCAGATCTACTGTGGCTCGCTCAGGGGCCTAAGATTCCCTGACTGATGTTCTGGTAGATCGATTGTGGTTAGCTTTTAGACTGGTGGATATGGAGTGTGTGCAAAGTACTGTGAATCATTTTGCCAAGGGGTATTGTGCCCTATATCCCTGTGCCGCGGATATTTTAAGATCTTTACCAGACCAGATATATCTTTGATTGGTAAATTTGGTAAACTCTCTTCTGATGAATGGAGCAGAGGATATGGGAGTTATCACCCTTAGACCACTACTAAAGGGAGATAAACTAGATCCTCTGGACTGCAGTAATTATCACATAGTAACAAATATTTCCACATTGACAAAGGTGATGGAAGCAATATTGACTTCACAACTTCAGGAATATCTGGATTGTTTTGATCTACTTGACCCTTTCCAATTGGGGTTTTGCATATTATTTAGTACGGAGGCTGTGCTTTTACCGCTTTTACCACTACTATCTACTCTTCGGGGCTATCTGGATAAAAAGATAGAGGTATTTTTGATGCCATTAGATTTATCTGCAGCATTTGGTTTGGTGAATCACAATGTATTATTACGTAGGTTGGAGGAGGTGGGGGTGGGAGGGAATGTGTTGAAATGGTTTGAGAGATTTTTTAAAAAAGCAATCTTTGCATGTTTGCTGGCAAGAGGTATCTTCTGATCTGTAGGATATAAGACAAGGTGTTCCTCAAGGATTCCCACTATCCCCCATTCTCTTCAATTTGTGATGAGTGCTGCTGCATAGGAGAAATATTCTATATTGCAGATGACATTGTATTGCTTTTTCTATCCTATCGGATCTTAATTCTGATGAATGATATTTATATGGAGATTTATTACTGGATGTCTCAACATTTTTTGAAGATTAATCCTGATAAAACAAATGTGCTATGGCAAACCCTAAAAAGACTACTGTCTGATAGGGGGAAATCACACAACTTTATATGGATGTGATGCAGTTACATGAGGCTGATATATTGGTAAAATCAGAGATAAAGCTTTTGGGTGTTTGGTTGGATTCTAGCCTAACAATGAAAACCCATGTTAATTATTTGGTACAAAAGATTTTGTTTAAGTTAAAGTTACTGTGGTACATCGGTATTTTTGACTAGTAGTCTAGCCAGTGAGTTTGACATCTTTTGATTATTGTAACACCTGTTTATTAGGCTTGTCAACTAAACAATTGCAGAGACTTCAAGTACTGCAAAATGTATCTGCTAAATTGATCTTAAAAGAAAGTAGATTTGATCATGCAACACCATTCTTACGAGAATTACACTGATTGCCTTTCCGAGCAAGAATCGCATTTAAATGTTTGACTTTTATTGTTAAGACTTCGTATGGATTAAGTCCTGGATATTTAACAAATTTACAGACCTTCACATTGTCTCCATTCTTCACAGGAATTATTATTGACATTTTCATCATCTAATTGTTGTAGGTTGCTTAGTACCAAAAGGAGTGCATTCTTTGGTACAGCTGTTAAACTTTGGAAAAACTTACCAACTGAGGTTAGAAATATTTCACATTATATGAGTTTTCGAAGAACTGTAAAAACTTTGTTATTCTAATGTTATCTTTCATAATTTACGGAACTGATTATATTTTCTCTGTGGTCTGTGATTATGTTATATCTATGTTATTGAATGTGCCCAGTTTTTGGACTGTATAATAATGTCTCTGATGTAACCCGCTTTGAAACTTGGCAGCTTAGCGGGATATAAATGCGGAATATAAATGTTGTAAATTAAATTAATCCCAAACATCTTAGTTTCATTTATTTTTGTTTTGATTGTGTGTGTGTGTGTGTGGAATTTCCATCTATTTTTTTAATGAAACTTGCTGGCAGATTCCAACCATGGAGACAACAGCTGTCCAAAAACATTAAAGTAACAAGAGAACAAAGAGCATGAACAAATGGCATGAACAAGCCAAACCATTATGAAAGGTGCACCAACAGTTGAATGAACACCCCAAGATAACAAAAGAGATACAGAGGACATGACAACAGATGAATGAACATCCTAAAGGTACAAGAAATATACTCCAGGGCAAAATTTTTAAGTTTGTTTTCAGTTCATATTGTGGTCCTTTTACCAAGCTACATTAAGCATTAATGCATTCTTACCACAGCTTATCATAGTGTACAGCGCTGCATACGTCTAGTAGCGCTATAGAAATGATAAGTAGTAGTAGTAGGTGTCCCAGGTAAAATCCCAATGTGTACGGACTACCCATGCACTAAAAAATAAATTTTATTTTTTGGCTGAGGGGGCGTATCTGGGGGATAGAGAGGGGGCGAGTCTGTGCTAAGCAGTTAGCACAGCCACGTTACCACTTCCTAACTGATTAGCATGTGATTAATGCGTGGGCCCTTGCCACCTACAAAATGGGTGATGATAAGGGCCCACGTGCTAATGGCAACATTAGAGCATGAAGGAAATTGTGGAAGCAGATATGATGAGAGATAGATGAAATCTTAAAAATAGCAGTAGACTCAAACAATGCTTGATGAGACCATTTCGCCCTACATGGGCTGCTTCAGGAGCTTAAACTTTGCTGTAAAACATAGTATAATACCCCGTCAATAATGGGTCACAAACATTAGCAAATCATAAAAACATAGACTTAACTGATACAATACTAATACTAAAATTAAAAGAATAAGATAAATAAGTAAATGAATAGTAAAATAATAGTGTCATATGCATAATGAAATAAATCATAAATTAACTCTTTTAGATAACTGGGTGTCATTCCTGATACCCAGTTGTCATTTCTTCCTCAGGTTTCTAATGTGGTGAAACAAGGTTTTGCTGCTTTATGGAGATTAAAATCCATTAGGAAATACTTTGATGCATCAGCACTACATATCTTCATACATTTATTTGTAATCTCACGTATAGATTATTGCAATATCATTTATTCAGGATTGCCCAAAATGACTCTAATATATCAAACCCTACAAAATTCAGCTGCATGTTTACTTTGCCACGCAGATAAGTATGACCATATCACTCCATTTTTCCGGCAACTTCATTGGCTCCCAGTAGATTATTGTATTAGGTTCAAGATATTGACACTCAATTTTAGGGCCTTGCACAAGGGTATTCCATCTTATTTACCTACCTTAATTATCCCAAATACACCAGTTTGTTCTCTTTGACCATTTAATGACTTTTGACTTACCATCCCAGGTTTTAAACTTGCATATTATGAATCCACTTGACGTTGCGCCTTTTTTTACTTAGGCTTTTCTCTTTTTGGAATTGTTTACCGTTATCTGTACATTCTGAGTTGTCTTTTAACAAACTTAAGGTGCTACTGAAGACTTGCCTCTGTAATTTGACGTATGAGGAAGCTGCCCAATATTCGTACAGTGTTGCTCTTCTGAGGGTGATAACCAAAAGACCTTTTTGTTTTATTTTTGTGTGCTTGCCTAGTGTGAATGACTTTTCCAGTTAATAATGGCATTCTTTTCTTATTATGATTTTAATTGTACACTGCCTAGACCTCTTTTTAGATTAGGCAGTATAGAATTTGTTTAAATAAATAAACTATAAACTGTTGGGGAACAAAATGTCAGTACATTAAAATAATTTTCAGCATGAAACAATGCTGTCCTTTATACTAGTAGAACTGATCTATAAAATCTTTCTAATAAAATTTACGGAATGCCAGTAGGATGAGAGTATTAAGAGCTTAAAGTGGGAAAGGAATTTCTTATTGAAAAAAAATGATTAAGGTTTAGAAAATCTAGTTTCAGCCTTCTGCTTATGGTTTTGTTTTGTTTTTGTGATAGTCAAGTCCATTGACACAATTTATTTGAAGGTAGGGCAAAGAGAAGGTTCCAATGGCAAGTCACCTATTTCTACTTCAAACTAAAACAGTATACAGCAACCCTAGTACTAATTTTCTTTTTATCTTGATTTTATTTGTTTTATTTATTTTTATCTAATTTACTTATCATTTGGTTTGTTCCTTGCAGGCACAGGAGGAGGAAGTGGCCTATTGTATATTGGTTCACTCCCTCCTCTTCTAGCTCTGTGAGCTCAGTGGGGGAAGGGAAAAGAGAGTGGACAGAGCCTTTGCTTTCCAGTGCGTGAGCTGAAATCTGCTGCATGGCTGTGAACTTCTACACAAATTCTGCATTGCGCAGTTGTGCAGAATTCCCCTAAGAGTTATTTATTTATTTATTTATTTATTTTTAAAATGTATATACCACCTAAACCTAGGTGGCTTCCAGAAAAAAAAAACAGAAAATTTAACAAACCTGAGATACTACTACGTCCTAACACCCCCCCTCCCCCAACAGTTAGCAGATTACATGGGTCTTGACTTAACCAGCTTTAAAAACATCTGTCACAAAAAGTTGACATGCCAAGGCTTTCCATAAAGAGACTCCTGCCACAGAGAAGGCTGAAGCTCTGGTCACAGCATAGTGAATATTCACAATATCACCCACAGACAGGCTTAAAGCAGTCTCAGATCTTAACGACCTCCTTGGACAATAAACACATAACATCTGTTTAAAATTAAAAGGAGCACTCAAATAAAGATTCTGATGCACAAGTACCAACACCTTGAGCTGTATCCTTTGTTTGATAGGCAACCAATGTGACTAAGAATCGGAATCATATGAACAAACTTAGATATACCCACAATTAACCTTGCAGCTGCATTCTGAACTGCTTGTAATACCTTTACATCCGTAGCCACTAATCCAAGGTGTAAAGCATTACAGTAGTCCAGTCGCGATATAACCAAACTCTGAACAACATTTCTAAAATCATGATGCAAGATAACATAGGTCTCACTTTATGCAAAAGATGTAAATGTATTCATGATGCCTGAACAACATTACACACTTGTCTTGACATAGTAAGTCTACATTCCAAGGTCATCCCTAACAGATTTATCTCATCCTTAACCTGTAAAGAAGCATCACTAAAGAAACAGTAACAGGTCAAATTTCAGTTACCTCCCTTCTGAAAATCATAACCTCCGTCTTTATTACATTTAGGGTTACCATATGGCTCCAGAAAAAGGAGGACGGATTGAGCCAGCCGGGTTTTACTTCCATTGCTTTCAATGGAAGTAATTGAGCCAGCTGGGTTTTACTTCCATTGCTTTCAATGGAAAGCAATGGAAGTAAAACCCGGCTGGCTCAATCCGTCCTCCTTTTTCTGGAGCCATATGGTAACCCTAATTACATTAGTCCATTAACACCAATGTATGCTATTTATTGCAGGTCCTATTTTTTCTAATGGAACTTATTTACTAATCAGAGAATGTCAGAAGAAACACACTCCACAGATAAATAAACCAATGAAACAATGGAGATAGCCAAGATGGAACAACAAATAGTTACTTAAATGACCTGACATGCCTGTGTTTTCTAAGAGCCTTTACCACTGAAATTGTGATTGCACAGAAACATAAGGACCCTTGACACATGTACATGCTGAAAAACAGCCATGTTGTGTTATTTTAATAAAACATATCACGTAGGTGAGTATAATGCCTTGGTTTAAGGATCCAAGATGGTGGCTAGCTAGACACTGTGTAAACAAACTCATTCTAATTTCTTTTAAAAATGTTCCTGCTGCTTACTATGGAGAAAAAGCAAAAGGGGAAACAAAAGAGTGCTTGTACCTCAGCGATGAGGTCATCTTCTGGGCTGATGATAGCTTTGTTTTCCGGCCTGATTCAGCAGCAGTAATTACTCTAGGCAGCTCACTTGAAATGCTGCATGTGGAAGAAGGCTTGATATCTCTTGAGCTTGATGTCACTGAGTCAGTAGCAATGCACAGCCCCGCTGAGGCCACAGGGGAGACTTTTCAAAGATCGTGCTTTGGGCGCTGGGAGTGATTTGCTGGCCCCTGAAGTGAAAGCTTCTGTTATAGTTCCAACCACAGTACCAGTAATGAAGGGGAAATCTGCAATGGTCTGGGCCCCACAAGTATTCTAGGAGTCTTCTATGGATCCGGACAATATTGGGCGAACCGATTTGGCGCAGAGTGCAGGCTTAGATTGGCCTTCAAGATGTTGAACTTCCTCCCCTTTTGAAATGAGTTCTTTCTGGAAGTGTTAAGGGATAGGATCATGAGTTTGGAAAAGTCACTATCTGATAAAATAGTTTCCTTAGCAGAGAAAGTGGATAATTATATCCAACAGCAAGATTTCTTAAAAACTGCGGTAGCGGATTTTAAACAGAATGTGGTGGAACTGAGAAATAATGTGAAACAATCTCAACAAAAAGAATATTTGTGAAAGATATGACATTAATACAACATAAACATAGGCTCTTGAAAATGCAAATAGAAGCTGGAATTTGAGGTTTATGAATTTTGCTCACGTTCCTACCATTTCTGCAATGGAGATGTATAAGAACTTTGGTCATACTGTTCTTAAGGTTCCTGCAGAATTGAGTCCATCTTTAGTTAAAGAATATCATTTGCAATGAAGGAAGAAAAAGGAAGGTCTAGTGGATATGGATCATTTGGAATTGATGGAATTTCTTCAGAGATCTGCTTCTGAACCTTTGGTTTCTACTTTGTTAATAACTTCTGCTTTAGTACCAAATAGAGACTGGCTTCTTAAATTATATTTCAGGGTGAAGGATACTATGTACATGAACTCTAAAGTTTGGAGTTATCCTGATGTGACAAAGCACACACAAATGAGGAGGCAGTTCTTATTGCCTCAGCCTGCTGTTGTTAAATTGGGAGGTTTGTTTCTTTTAAGATTTCCGTGTAAATGTTAGGTTAAATACCAGAAGGCCAGATATATATTTTTTTGGAACTGATGATGTGGCTGAACCGCCTGGGAATTAGTAAGGAGGTGTTGGTTTAAGCACTATAGAAATTGAAATATGCCAGTTGATACTGCCCGTTTCCTATTTAAGTTTTTTTTCTATGATTTGTGATATAGGTCCTTCCCAATATTGTGGGATAGTTTGACTTCCATCATGATAAGATTTTGCCTATATTCATATGTCTGTTTAAAAATAATTTTCTTTTTCATATAAGAATCTCTGTTTTTGTAACAAGTTGGTTGCTTGTGCTAATTTTCTAAACTTGAAAAAAAAGTTTAAAAAAATCACATAATTCCTGTAACTATTCATTGTTGCACCTTGACCATCTTCACTGTTTCCTTGGACCTATTTACTAATAGTACACACTAATGGTGTTAGCATATGCTAACCCAGTAGTGCACTTTACCAAATCTGGCTCTTTGAAGAATAATTTTATGAGGTGCACCTAGTGTAAGTAAATTTTCAGACACTTTCTTTAGGTCAGTTTTATTAAAACAAGTAGGCATCTATTTGTCTTTAGAAAGTACTAGTGTAAGTGGTAGAAATAGAAGCAGAAGCAGGTGTAATACTCTGTACCTATAATTTATTTTTTTAAGTTCACAACTTTATTTTAATCCATCTACAACCAACAATCATACAGTGTTCAAGAAAAAGGTCAGATGGTATGAGCCACACCCTAACCCTTCTCCCCCCACCCAAATAACGATGAAGAGGAGTCCAAGTACTACAAAACTTTTCATAGTGCCCCACACATTCCACAGCTATTTCTTCAAATTTAGGGCTCTGTTTACTAAGGTGTGCTAGCAATTTTAGCACGTGCACAAAATTAGTGTGCGCTAACTGTGTAGGCACCCATAGAAATATTGTGGGTGCCTACACAGTTAGCACGCGCTAATGGTTAGAATGCTCTAAAAGCACTAACGCGCCTTCAGCGCGGCTTAGTAAACAGAGACCTTAGATAGTAGACAAACAGAATTTCACCAGAAAGTAACATTCAACATAGATGCATTCTTCCATCCCCTCAGAATTTCTTGAAAGGCAACAGCAACCATAAGATAGTATAGCCTGCCAGTTTGCCCAAAAATGAAATCATCTGGGGGTCCAAATAATATAATAGCATGCATAACATAATATAATAGCAAGCATAAAAATTCATATTAAACCATCCTTCTGTGTGCACATTCTACATGATACCCAAAATCCACAAACCTGGAAACCCTGGCAGACCGATCATATCTGGTATTGACACACTTACAGAGGAAATATCTGGACTTTTAGAGGGGATTCTTAAACCCTTCGTGCACAAGACAAACATCTTCATACAAGATACCACAGACTTTCTGAACAAATTCAAAAACATCAAGCAGTTACCATCGGGTGCCCTTCTGGTTACAATGGATGTAGAATCACAATACAGCAACATTCCCCATGCAGATGGCATAGCTGCATGTCATAAACTCCTAAAAACATTCATCCTGGCCCACCAATACTCACCAGAAACTATTATAAAATTATTCAAGTTTTTTCTTACAATTATTTCTGCTTTAACAATGATATCTACCTGCAAATCATAGGCACCAGGATGGCACCTCAATATGCTAACCTCTTCATGGCAAACTGGAAGAGACATTTTTGAATAAAGATCAGACTAAACTCCTGAAATACTACCGGTATATTGATGACATTTTCATGATTTGGACTGAGGGGGGAAGAAACTCTAAATCAATTTCACAGTTCTTTCAATACATTCCATCCTACAATCAAATTCAAATTGACTACTCTCCAGAAGTCAGTTTTTGGACATCACAGTTCCCATCACCAATGGCTTTATACAAACATCTATATACAGGAAACCTACAGACAGATGCAGTTACCGCCACAACTTTAGCTTCCACCGTTCACATACAAAAAAAAAATTCATTATACACAGCCAAGCCACAAGATACCATCGTATCTGCTCTGACCCAAGAGACAGAGATAAACACCTCAAAATTCTGACTGTTACCCCCTCCCTTAAAATACCCAAGGAAAACCTATTGCAGTACAAGGACAAGAAAGCCACACATAGAATCCCCCTTGTACTGACATACTACGCAGAGCTAGAAAAATTAAGAAGAATCATAAAAAAGTTTGCAGCCACTATTCCAGGAGGACAAACTACTGAAAGAGATATTCCCACCCCCACCAGTGCTGGCCTTCCAACAATCACCCAACTTAAAACACAAACTAGTGAAAAGCAAGCTCCCAATAGAAACTCAAAAAGAAGAGAGTGGCACACATCCTTGCAATATATCCAGCTGCAAACTGTGCCAACACATTTCACAGGATGATGGCAGATAAAGACTTGTACGGTCCATCCTCTCTACCCAACAAGATAAACTCGTATGTGTTACTTTATATGTATACCTGACCTTGATTTGTCCTTGCCATTTTCAAGGCACAGACTGTAGATGTCTACTCAGCACTAGCTTTGCTTCCCAATTACTGGAGTTCCCACCCAATCTCCGCTAAGCTTCTGTGGATCCATTCCTTCTGAACAGGATTCCTTTGTGTTTATCCCACACAGTCATTCACAAAGCAAAAATATTCAACATAATGGAATCCTTCACATGCTCATCTTCCAATGTGGTATATATCATTCAATGTAAAAAGTGTGAAGAAGGGTGCTATATTGGAGAAACAAGCCAGATGCTAAAGACAAGATTTAATCTACACAGATTTTATATGAAAAATGCTAATGCCAACCAGGATGTCACCTCTATGGTACAGCACTTTACAAAACCAGAACCACTGCATCAATGATTTTATGGTAAGAATACTAAAAGGAAACTTTAAGACAATCCAATGATCAAAATGATTAAATATTTTGACACCCACCAGACAGGACTTAACACAGATCTGGGTGTCACCTTTTTATCTAAAATTTATCTCTCCCTGTTTCTCACCTAACCTACCCCACCGACTTCCTGTGAGACCATCATCGGAATGCTTTTCACTTATAGATAGATAGATAGATAGATATAGATATTTATCAACATTTGCTTATTTCTGATCTGAAGAAGAAGAAAGGTTACCTTTGAAAGCTAATCAAAAATGTATTGTTAGTCTAATAAAAAAAGGTATCATCTTATTTTCTTTTCTATGTTTTTGTTTTATTTCTATTTATTACCAATAAAATTTGGGATGTATCATCCTGATTGCATTTGCAATAAGCCACCTCACCAAAATGACATTGCCAACACTTAGCGATTATCATCATGATAACACCAGATGCCATTTTGCTTTAAACATAAACAGTTACCAAAATTCTCAGTCAGGAGGATATGATCCTTATTAAAAAATATGTATCTAGATAAAAGTTATGATTCTCACAGACTGGTGTAAGAGTTTCGAGAAAAGAGGAGGAAGAGGGTAAGCGTAGAATATGCTTTGAAAAGAAATTGCGAAAAATTAGCTCAATTGATCACCAGTCAGGCCCAATCAGTTCACAATGATAAAAAAAAGGTAATGAAGTGACATTATTAGGTGAAGTGGCCAGCATGAGTATACACTTATTGCAAATTTATCTAGGATTATATATCCAAATTTTATTGAAATTGGTCAAGTTTTTGAGAGAGCTATGCAGAAAACAAGCTTTGTATAGTTTTTTTTTTTGGGGGGGGGGGGGTCTTTCTTTTTTTTTTTTTTTGAAAACACAGTGTAGTTAATATCACTTTCATTCTTCATGCATCCCGTGGAAACCTCCTTTCCCTATCCCTTGACTAAATGACTTTTACCTTGGAAGTTGATGGATGCTGCTTTATATGAAAAGGTCCCCTTCACTATCAATTATAATGTTCTATTACGTATTGTGTTTACATTGTAAGTAGTATACCATGCCATACTTTGTTTTAGAATATTTTTACTGCTGTAATTGCCTATTGCTCATGTTTGATCTATTCTTACTTCAAAAAGGCGGTAAATAAATCCCAATAAAATAATAATAACTTACATGTTAAGAATTGATGCAGATTGTTTGTTTAAAGTAGGACATTCTTATTATTTTCTCTGTCTTCTGCACTAGAGTTCACTTACTGCCGGATTCTATATAGCACTTAGAGGGGCCCTTTTACTAAGCCACGTAAGCATCTACGTGTGCCTGACGTGCACCAAAATGGAGTTATCCCAAGTACTGTGAAGCTGTTGCGATAATTTCATTTTTGGCGTGCATTCGATACGCACGTCTGAAAAATGTTTTTATTTTCAGTTGCACACAATGAACACTTGCCAAGTGTTATTTGACACATGTAGGCCATTACCGTCCAGATTCTTTACTGCTAGGTCAATGCCTGGCGGGTAAGGTCTCAGACCCAAAATGGACGTGCGGAAATTTTTGCCGCACGTCCATTTTCAGCAAAAAACAGCCTTTTTCAGACACGCTGAAAAATGGACTGGCATGCGCCCAAAACCCGCGCCTACACTACCGCAAGCCATTTTTCAGCGCACCTTAGTAAAAGGACCCCAGAGTTCTGTGCCAAAATCAAAGTGTATTCTGTAACTACGCATGTAACTTAATTGGCTTAACAAGATACTCAGTGTTGATAACAGCACTTAACAAGCAATAATAATCCTAGTAATAAATAATGAACACTAATTGGGAATAATTCAAATTTACGCACACAAATCCCTAAGCGTATTATGTAACGTACTGCACAAAAATTCTAAAGTGTGCAGTTCAAAAGGGGAGTGGCTATGGGTGAGGAAATGGGCATTTCATGGGTGTTCCAAAATTTATGCACTTAGTTATAGAATATGGCCCAGTGCATGTAAATGTACGCGCAGGGGATGTATGCCACATTTTCGTTGGTGTAAATAGACATGTATAGTTTTAGGTGCTGGAATATCACGTAAGCGTATTCTATATACCATGTATAAATCTAGGCGCCGCTTATAGTATACACTTAGGCAGAAATGTTTACTGTGTAGATTTTTTAGGCGCCATATATAGTCCAGCTTATAATCGAACGAGAAAAATGCCCAAGTTCCGACCTAAATCGGGAGATGGACGTTTATCTCACAAAAACGAATAAAGCGGTATAATCGAAAGCCGATTTTTGGGCGTTTTCAACTGCACTCCGTCGCGGATGCGGACAAAGTTTATGGGGGCGTGTCAGAGGTGTGGCGAAGGCGGAACTGGGGCGTGGTTATCTGCCGAACAAAGATGGGCGCATTTCACCGATAATGGGAAGAAAGTATGCGTTTTTACCTAGAATTTAGGACACTTTTCCTGGACCCTGTTTTTTCACGAATAAGGCCCCAAAAAGTGCCCTAAATGACCAGATGACCACTGGAGGGAATCGGGGATGACCTCCCCTGACTCCCCCAGTGGTCACTAACCCCCTCCCACCACAAAAAAATGATGTTTCACACATTTTCATTTTCACCCTCAAATGTCATACCCAGCTCCCTGGCAGCAGTATGCAGGTCACTGGAGGAGTTGTTAGGGGGTGCAGTGGACTTCAGGCAGGTGGACCCAGGCCCATCCCCCCCTACCTGTTACAATTTTGCTGCTTAATGCTTATTAGTCGTCCAACCCCCCCAAACCCACTGTACCCACATGTAGGTGCCCCCCTTCACCCCTTAGGGCTATAGTAATGGTGTAGACTTGTGGGCAGTGGGTTTTGAGGGGGATTTGGGGGGCTCAACACACAAGGGAAGGGTGCTATGCACCTGGGAGCTCTTTGACCTTTTTATTTGTTTTTGTAAAAGTGCCCCCTAGGGTGCCCGGTTGGTGTCCTGGCATGTGAGGGGGACCAGTGCACTACGAATCCTGGCCCCTCCCACGAATAAATGTCTTGGATTTATTCGTTTTTGAGCTGGGCGCTTTCATTTTCTATTATCGCTGAAAAACAAAAACGCCCAGCTCACACATTGTTGAATAAAACATGGGCGTCTATTTTTTTCGAAAATACGGTTCGGTCCGCCCCTTCACTGACCCGTTCTCGGAGATAAACGCCCATGGAGATAGGCGTTTTCGTTCAATTATGCCCCTCAGAATCTACTACTACTTATCACTTCTATAGCGCTACAAGGCATACACAGCGCTGTACACCTTACATGAAAAAGACAGTCCCTTCTAAAGAGCTCACAATCTAAATAGGACAAACATACAGACAGACAACTAAAAGGTAAGGGAATTAAAGAGAGGTGGGGATAAAGGGACAGGGCAAGTGAGTAGTGGTTAGGAGTCAAAAACAACGTTAAAGAGGTGGGCTTTTAGTCTGGATTTGAAAATGGCCAAAGACGGGGCTAGACGTACAGGCTCGAGAAGTCTATTCCAGGCGTGAGGTGCAGCGAGATAAAAGGAACGGAGCCTGGAATTAGCAGTAGAAGAGAAGGAGACAGACAAGAGAGATTTATCCACAGAATGGAGTACCCGGGGGGGGGGGGGGGGGGGACGTAGGGAGAGACAAGAGTGGAGAGGTACTGGGGAGCGGTAGAGTGAATGCACTTATATGTCAGTAAGAGAAGTTTAAATTGAATACGGAATCTAGCCCTTAAGAGGCATTTCTGTCTTTACATATTGTACATTCAGTGGGCCCCTCCCTGCCTCTGGCATCATGCAAACATCTCCCCACTGTCATGCATTCTGTTTGCCTCTCTTTTCCCTTGAGTAAACTATGGGCCTGTCTTTATCCCTAGAAGTGCTCTAGATCTTTTTTTGTCTCAGGCATATTTTTTATTGCTTGGGATTTATTAACCGCCTTTATGAAGAGATTTCACCAAAAGTGGTGTATAGGTATAATTTGACATAAACAATTTACATTGTGTTAACAGCATATCAATCGTAATGTAAGCATAAAATACAATGAATGAGGTAACCCTAGAGTTACTCCCTTAGGCTTTCATGTGTGGCGTCATGAGTGTTGTTCATACTAAAAGATCATAGTAGAACACATGGCAAATCTAGGAGACCACCTTCTGCCCTCATGTTTTGGTTCTTACATTTCTTGATCGTCATTTTATTTTGATTTCATGGCTAAATTAATATGAGTGCAGAACTTGAAAATACGTTTTTGATCATTAGCATTCCAATCCTTTTACACTGAAGGGATGTTTGATTTTCTTTTAACCCCAAAATATTCTACCTCTCTCCAGCCTGTACCTTAGTGATCACATAATGAATTTTTAGCATATTTCTTCCATTCATATCCTTGGGTTGCTTTTAGTGGACCATTTACTGCCTTCTAACATTAACCAGCCCGACCTTCTGCTTATGATTAGAATAATAATTCCAATTAGAATCACCTTTCTACTTGAGCTAGTTAGCCTGGGCACACTGCAGATGTTCTTTGATCAGGTCCAAGGGAAGAAGATAGCTGATGCTACTGTAGCAGCCCCTGCTGGGCACAAAAAAAAGGTTCTGAGGTTGTACTTTTTAAGAGCTGCCCTCCAGCTCTCAGACCTTCAATGATCCCATAAGTCTCTCCATAATGCTGTCGGGGGGGGGGGGGGGGGGGGGGAATATTCAGACTGTTGGAGAGAAAGGACTGGAAAATAAAGTCCAATACAAATTTTGATTAGGTGAAAAGAATGGGTGACACAGAATATATGAACGGTTGCCCTGAAACCGGTATAACCATCTGGCTGCTAGTTCTTCTACCAGCCCACCAAAATCCTGTCTCCCTTCTCTCTCTCCCCCCCCCCCCAACCTCGTGCAGCTGTTGGCTGTTGTTTCATACCTCAGATGTACAGCACAGCTCTGACACTTATCATTCTGAGCCGTTGCCAGTTCCCTCTTTGTATGACAGGCGATGAGCGAGCTGTCAAATAGAACGACACCTTTACCCACTACCTTCTAAATGGAAAAATAGTCTAGTTTGCCAGTGAGAGATTTGGAGTTCATATCTCTCTCACAGGAACAGTAAATTAAAGTGTAATAAATTCTGAAAATAGAACAGTGAATCAATCTCTTGTGCATAGTCTCTCTCCTTCGCTTTAGCTTTATTTTCATCTGCCCTGCTTTCTCTTTCTCCTCCCCTTCTCACTGCCCTGCTGTAATACCCTTTTTAGTTGTACTTGCTGGTTTGGACAATACAATTACTGCGGGTGATTTAGAGGATCTCTTGTGGCTGCCAGGTCCTGGCAGCAGCGAGTTGTTAAAAGGTCAATGACCCGGGATTTATTGTTAACTCTGTCAAGATGAAGAGTACAGATTTACTTAGAGTCTATTGAAAGTGCCCTAGGGGGAGTAGTGGGAATGGCTGGAATTTTAAGTAATGCTGCCCTAAGGTCTTCTTCATTGCAGCAAAGATCTTAGTACACTCTTTTTTTTTTTTTGCCCTATAGCAATTTGACACTCTGCTGGTGTCCTGAAAACACATGCCTAGCAGACTCTGCTAGAATTTGAAATGAGAAGGAATGCACATAATTTATGGGAGGAACCCTATACAATGGGGCTGGTGAATCACAATCAGTATCCAGAAGCAGTGGCCTGCTGGAAATTCTACTCATGAGTTACCAGTGCAGATCTGATCATTTCCATTTCACACTAAAATACCTCTGACATGAGCTCTACTAGTCCCTCTCCTCCTTGCTCACTGATGTCAAGTCCTTCCTCAACTCTTCTCCATTCTTTATTCATTGAACTTTAACATCCATACTGAGGACCCTTCAGAGTCCTTTGTGACAAAACTCCTTGCTTTAATGTCCTCATTTGACCTCAGCTAAGCTTTAGTGTGTCATCATTACAGCTACTGTCATAAATTAATCCTTCCTAATGGGACTAGTTCTGTTGAGTATCTTTGTGAACATATTGCAGAAAAGTTAGAAGGAAAGGCTTGCTTGTGTACAGATGACATGAAGATCTGCAAAAGAATGGACACTCCTGAAGATGAAGCAGACAAAATGTGACATGGTCTTAAAAAAAAAAAAAAAAAAAAAAGAAGGTAGTTAAACTTTAGGGGGAAGGGAGGCACCAGGCCGATGGTCTCACATACCTGAATGAAACTTACCTTGAGGACAGATTTAGAAAAAGAGAGTAATAAATTTAACATCCAAATTCAAATTTAATTGAAATTGAAATGTATTATTTCTAACCTGCCCTTATCCAGGGTGGGTACAAAAGGAATATAAATAACCAAAAAGGACAAGAACATACAAATAGAAAAAAATTACAAAACAAAGTTTCCACAAGGAGACCAATATGTGTCCAACATTTTATCTGCCAAAGAGGATCATGATAAGCCTGATATAGCAAGAAGTCCTTCAAGCCTTTCTTGATGCTAGACAGGGAAGTTTCATTTTTGAGTGGAAAGGGCAATCTGTTCCACACACAGAAAAAGTACCAGACTGTGCAACCTCTAATCAAGTACGCTAAAGTGCGGGAACAACAATTTAATGTGATAGAGTCTAGAGAAATAGTGTGATAAGGTGGTGACCAAAGCTAGAAAGATGTTGGCTGCACAGAGAGAGGCATAACCAGTAGAAAGAAGGAGGTGCTAATATCCTGGTACAGGTTATTGTTGAGGCCTCATTTTGAATATTGTGTTCAGTTTTGGAGATAATCTCAGTAAAAATATTTAAACAACTAGAGGCGATCCAGAAGAAAGTGGTGGAATGAAAGACATACCAGAAAAAGACTCTGATAGGTTAGGGTTAAATGGCCATTTTTCTCAATGGAGTAGGGTGAATAGTGGAGTGCCGCAGGGATCTGTACTGGGACCGGTGCTATTTAACATATTTATAATTGATATGGAAATCAGAACAAGTGAAATTTAAATTTTCAAATGACACAAAACTATTCAAAGTTGTCAAAATACATACGGAAAACCTTAGGAAATTTGAAGGCTGGGCATTCAAATGGCAGAAGAAATTTTAATGTGGACAGATGCACATCAGGAAGAATAATCCAAATCATAGATATGCTGAAATTGTTTGCCCAGTGTGCGGTGGCGGCCAAAAAAGCAAACAGGATGATAGGAATTATTAGGAAAGAGATGGTAAATGGAAAACGTTCTCCTGCACCAGAAACAAAAAGGAAAAGGAAAATTGGTGTCGGTTCTGAGGGACATGCTCACCTAACACGTCTCTTTGTGCTTCCCCCAGACCCTTCTGCACTTGCTTCCTATCCCATCCAAGGTATCTCCAAAGTCTGAAAGGGGCAAGAGTGTTCCTCAGTAGCTCCTGACCCTCTATTGCTGAATTTCAGCATGGCACTAGCTAGCCCAAAAGGCCAGAGCCATTGTGGAGTATATTTATAATTCAAAATGGTACCAGCCTAAGGGCAGGCCTGCACTACTTGCAAATACAATATTGGTGAGGAAGTAACGGCTGGAAGATGGTCCTGATGTTATAGAATTAATGCTGATCGCACTATATTGAGTCGCCTAACTCGCTGTACCCAGTTATAGAATTACCCCCATCTTCCAGATTTTGTACATGTCACCCAAATTTGGCTGCAGATCCCAGATCCATGTATAAACTAATGCATCAATTAAGTGCTGACAATTATTGGCATTAACAAGCACTTAATTGGCAGTAATTAGGAGTTAAATACAGGTCTGCCCTACACCTGCTTTTATAAAATGTGTGCCTAAATTTCATAGCACGCAACCCAAAAGGGGGCAGGGGCATGGGCGGGTCAGGGATGTCACCATAAATTAGGTGTGATGTTATTGAATACCTGGATTTATGCACCTGTACCTTGTTTTTTTACAGTAGGCTTTTCCATGATGTATACAGTAGCCTTTTTGCCCATAGAATGATAGTGATTAATTTTTCTGTCCAATACACCCCCACCGCGCCACTGCAAAATCCATTTCCTGACATTATATTGCATTTACTGCTACTGTATTTCTTTTACTTATTTATTTCAGATATTAATAAGGCACAATCTGAGTTACTTTCTGCTCTCTACTATTGTCTTTTAGGCATATACAGTTTCTTAGGTAAGTCACTCAATCTTATCATTTTCAATTAGAATTATTTAAACTTGACACCTTGGCCATTTATTATTATTATTATTATTATTTTTAACACTTTTATCTGGACTATTAAACAATAGATGGCTGTCTCTTTATGCAGGTTCTTAAAAACCTGGATGCAATTCTAGCAAATATGTATCCCCCTAGCTCTCACGTTCCGCCATGAAGTAACTTCAGTTGATTCTCAGATACATTCAGTTATTACTTCTCCTTTTGCATTTTTTACCAAGGCTATTCAAAGCATGTTACCTTTCATATTTTACTGACGCCGCATTCAATGTTTTCTCGGCACCACTTCAGTACACAAGCAATGACGTCACCCATGCATTTTTGTCATCACTACGTCAACAGTTTCGATTTTGGCACCTTTTGGACTTGTATATATACGTCTCCTACCCTCAGTTTACTTTCGTCATTTTGCCATTCATATGTGCAATGTGAGGAGTAGCCTAGTGGTTAGTGCAGTGGACTTTGATCCTGGGGAACTGAGTTCAATTCCCACTACAGCTCCTTGTGACTCTGGGCAAGTCACCTAACCCTCCATTGCCCCTGGTACAAAATAAGTACCTGAATATAAGTAAACTGCTTTGAATGTAGTTGGAAAAACCTCAGAAAGGCAGTATATCAAGTCCCATTTCCCTTCCCATTGGAGCCGACTACATGGGTGCTTGAGCACCCCCAGTATTGAGAAAATTCCTTGTATGTGTCCAGAGAGGGGTTATATCCATTGGGCTTAGCACCCCCAATAATTTTGAAAAGTTGGCTTCTATGTCCCTTCCCCTAATGTTTTTGCTCACCACACAACCTAAGGTTTTTTTCAAGGAAGACCCCGACCTGAGGTCTTTTTTAGCATCTGTCACTTTCCTTTTTTCAAATGGCAATTAGGAATAAGCATCTGTATAACGCAGCACAACATCCTCTCGATATACACTGGTTTTTCTGATTTTCATTTTGGACACTAGTTCCAAACACTTCCTGGTTCCACCATATGGATTGCTTCCACATATATGCATGCACGTTACTGAGGAAGTTTCTTCCATATATACACATTTCTTTCAGGAGCAAGTCTCGTGCCACACATATTACTCAGATGAGTCAGACATCTGTATGTTTACCTTGGGTCACCCAATCCTTTTTTAAGCTACACTTCTTATCCATTTTTTATTAGTTTCTTATCATCTTCACACAAGATGATGTTATTTGTCCTATTGCTTTTTATGTTAATTTTCCCAGCACCAGTTGGCATTATCACTATTTTCTTCCTTCCACTCATATGTTTTTATATTGGTCACTTTTTATTGTCTCTAGTCTAATGTTACATCAGACTTTTATGGGATCATGAGGGTTTTGAGCTACTAACCCCTCTTTAATTTGCCATGTGAGCTATATACTTTTTTTCGCCATTTGAACCACGGACTGATTTCCTTTGGACTAAGGTGCCACAGTTTTACTACTACACATACTTTTTCTTTTTTCATGGCTGAGTCAATCACAGATCTGCCAACAATATGGGCCCTGTTTACTAAGCCGCGCTGTAGGCACACAAAACTTTTATTTATTTATTTATTTATTAGGATTTATTTACCACCTTTTTGAAGGAATTCATTCAAGGCGGTGCACAGTAAGAATAAATCAAACACGAGCAATAGACAACTACAGCGGTAAAAATATTCAAATAACAATACAAAGTATGGCATAGTATACTACTTACAATGTCAACACAAAACGTAATAGAACATTTTAATTGATAAGTGAAAGATAAAGCAAAGATGGAACATATAGATAGGTAAGAGAGTAAGAAAAGTTAGAAAGTAAGGTGACTGATATAAAGAAAGTTGTACATGAGGTTGGAGAGATGGTTAAATATTATCTCAGCTAGGGTAGGAGAGGATAAACATGTCCTGCTGCAGTATGTGCAGTCCGAGTCACTCCTTGTGTGTATGAGTGAGACTGATAAGTTAGTTACTTCTTCCATTAAAGGCCTGGTTGAAGAGCCAAGCTTTCACCTGCTTCCTGAAGTAGAGATAGTCTTGTGTTAAGAAAAGCCTTTCAGACAGTTCATTCCAGAATGTGGGGGCTACTCTAGAAAAAGGCTTGCTTGTGGGTATCACATTGTGTATTGTCATTTGTAGAGGGTGTGGTTAGTGATAGTCCTTGAGAGGACCTTAGTGTCCTTGGTGATGTCTAGAGGATCATCCTATTTTTCAGGTACTCAGGGCCATTTACTTTGAGGGCCTTAACAATCAAATATAAAGTTTTAAATTTAGCCCTGTATTGTATTGGTAACCAATGAAGTTTTTGCAAAAATGGTGTGATGTGGTCATATCACTTGCAACCTTCTATGATTCTTGCTGCTGCATTCTGAATCAACTGGAGCTGATGCAGGCCCTTTGTAGTAAGACCATTGTATAGTGCATTGCAGTAATCCAGTCTTGATGTTATCTTGGCATGCAGAACTGGGATAAGATTTACCTTCTTGATGTAAGGAGAGAGGAAGCGTAGCCAGGGCCGATCTTAGGGCGAGGCGACCGAGGCGGCCGCATAGGGCCCCGCGCTCAAGGGGGCCCCGCGCGGCGCGCCTGGGGTCGCCCTGCCCACCGCTCCCCCCCCCCCCGACGATCGATCGCTGTTCTGAAAAAAATTTGAGAAGCGACGAGTAGCAGGCAGCGCCTCGTGTCTGCCTTGCTAGTAAAAATCTCCTGCACGTCGTCGGGCTGGCCTTCCCGCATTAAGTCCCGCCCTCCTCTGAGGTAATAGGCTCTTCCCGCATTAAGTCCCACTCTCCTCTGAGGTAATAGGCTATTACCTCAGAGGAGGGTGGGACGTAATGCGGGAAGAGCCTATTACCTCAGAGGAGGGCGGGACTTAATGCGGGAAGGCCGGCCCGACGATGTGCAGGAGAATTTTACTAGCAGGGCAGACGCGAGGCGCTGCCTGCTACTCAGCGATTCTCAATTTTTTTTTTAAGTTAGTGGGTGCAGCAGGAGTTTGTAGGTGGGTCTGGTCGGGTCGGGTCGGGGGGGGGGACTCAGATGGGAGAAGGGTGTGGGATGGGGGTTCTCAGTTGGGGGGAGGGGGTAAGGGGGACTCAGATGGGAGAAGGGTGTGGGATGGGGGTTCTCAGTTGGGGGAAGGGGGTAAGGGGGACTCAGATGGGAGAAGGGTGTGGGATGGGGGTTCTCAGTTGGGGGGAGGGGGTAAGGGGGACTCAGATGGGAGAAGGGTGTGGGATGGGGGTTCTCAGTTGGGGGAAGGGGGTAAGGGTGACTCAGATGGGAGAAGGTTGCAGGGTGGGGGTTCTCAGATGGGGGGAGGGGGTAAGGGGGACTCAGATGGGAGAAGGGTGTGGGATGGGGGTTCTCAGATGGGAGAAGGGGGCTGGAACTGGGGTTTGAGAAGGGGCCATATGGGAAATGGGGGCCATGCATGGGGCTGGTGGGAAAATAGGGCATGCGTGGGTCAGGTGGGAGAATGGTTCTGGGGCTGAAAAGGGGGGCTCTAATACAAGGCATGTGGATGAAGGGGGCTGGAACTGGGGGCTGAAAAGGAGGGTAGGTGGGATAAGGGGGCTAGTACTGGGACTGGAGGCTGAAAAGGGGCAGGGGCTGAAACTGTGGGTACTGGGGGCTGAAAAGGAGATAGGGAGAAGTGGCTGGGGCTGAAGCTTGGGGCTGGTGAGAAAAAAGGGCTGGGGACTGGGGTTGAAACTGGGGGCTGAAAAGGGGACAGGGAGGAGTGGCTGGGGGCTGAAGCTCGGGACTGGTGGGAGAAAAGGGCTGGGGCTGAAACGGGGGACTGGTGGGATAGTGGGGCTGGAACTGGGGGCTGAAAAAAGGGGCAGAGAGAGGGGCAGATCCTGGATGGAAGGGGGAGCGAGAGGGAGGGCAGACCCGGATGGATGGGAGAGGGAGGGCAAATGGTGGATTGAAGGGGCAGAGAGAAAGGGCAGACAGTGGATGGAAGGGATAGAAAGGGCAGACAGTGAATGGAAGGGACAGAGATAGAGGGCAGATGTGCACGAAAGGGGCAGGGAGAGAGGGCAGACATTGGATGGAGGGGACAGCCGAGAGGGCAGACACTGGATGGCAGAGAGAGAGCGAAGACAGATGCTGGATGGAAGGAAGACAGTGAAAAGAAGATGAGGAAAGCAGAAACCAGAGACGACAAACTGTAAATAAAATATATATTTTTATTTTTTTGCTTTAAGATATAGTATTGTAGCTGTGTTAATAAATGTTTATAATAGAACATGTAAATAAGGTAATCTTTTTATTGGACTAATTTTAATACATTTTGACAAACTTTCGGAGAACAAAGCCCCCTTCCTCAGGTCAGGACAGGATACTGTAACAGCTCTATACTGTATTGACCTGAGGACGGAGGTTTTGGCCTCTGAAAGCTAAATGTATTAGTCCAATAAAATGGTATTATTTTATTTTCTATATTTGTTTTATTTCTATTTGTTAATTTGTAAAGTGGTGATTGGTATTTGTTAGTTTTTTTTCAAATTTACATCTGTTGTCTTTATATTTTGCACAGTACTAGGGGACATTTTCTGTTTCTGTGGTGTTGTATTGTATGCAGAGTCTGGCATCTTGGGGGTTCAGTTTAATTTTTGTCTAAATAGAAAGTTTAAATATTACTACTTATTCTATAGTGGATTAGGGTGTATCTGTGTTTGTGAAAAAGACATGGTTTTCAGTTGGCATTGACTGTGCAGGATCGACAAGACCTGGAGCTGGGGGCATTGGAGCTCGGAGGGAGGGGTGGCCGGCTCTGGAGCTAGGGTGGGGGCGGAGCTAGGGTGGGACGGGGCTAGGGTGGGGCCCCATCAAATTGGTCTGCATAGGGCCCCGCACTTGCTAAGACCGGCCCTGAGCGTAGCTGTTGCAAATAGTAGAAGCAGCTCTTGAAGGTTGCTTGGATTTGGGGAGTCAGAGTAAGTGTTGAATCTAACTGTATTCCAAGGTTCCTGACTTGTGATTTGAGGGGGAGTTCATACTTCCCAAAAGTGATTTTGATGTCAGGTATGTATCTGCTTGTGTTAGGGACCCAGAGAAGCTTGGTTTTACTTAGGTTCAGGCAAAGTTTGTTGTGTTTAGCCCATTCTTGAATTGATGTTAGACAGGTAATCAGTTTATTCAAGGCAGTAGGTAAGTCAGGTTCAATGGGTATGAGTAGCTGCACATCATCCGCATAGATGTAGAACTGAGTGTTATTTCACTTCCCTGTGTGAATATATGTGTATATCGCATTGTGGGTTTGTTTATGTAAGATATGTGGGGGAAGTGAGATCAGGGTGTCATGAACTAACATATACCTCCTTTAGGTTCAAACAAATGTTGTATTGTATGTTCTATTATCTATGTATCAGATGGTAATATGGAATGCACCATAATGTATGGGCGAAGGTTTGTGCTCAAGCCTAACAGTATTTAATGTGAGTAGTTTATGACCTATACATATTTATTATAGATATATGCATACACTGGTGATAAAGATCTACTTGGGCTCAGCTGTATGTACATAAACAAATATTAGGAGGCGGAACATCGTATGTGCAATGATGGTTCCATTGTGACACCACCACATATTCCTCTTGGGGATATAATGGGTGTAAACGGTATGGTCTGAGCACATTTAAAACACTTTATAATATTTATAGCATTTTAAAGTGCATCTATAAAAAAAGATAAATGATTTTGAACCCAAGTTTATTATAGTGACAATAAAAAAGTTAACCAGCTATGATGGTATTCAGTGCTAACCAGTTACCTTTTTAGCGATCAAAAATAGGCCTGCTATTTAAGTAGCCTTTTTTGACTGCTCAAAATACCCAGTTTCAGGAGTCTGGGACCGGGTCCTAGAGAGCTCAGACTCAGCCTGCTGGCAGTGGCACAGTGGAGGAGACCTGGCCGGCTGAGCCGCAGCACTGGCACATTTTTCTGTGCAGCGCACGTGCCATGGGGGCACTGGGGGGGGGGGCAAGGTAAGACAGGTGAGTGATAGCAGACTCAGAGCACTGAGGCGGCAGCCGCAATCGCTGATGAGATAATTGCCCATGGGAGGTCGGAGCAGCCGAGATTGAAAACTAAAGTCCCACTCCTGACTTCCCAACCTGGACCTGAGTACTGCACTGCAGTAAACAAAATTATAGTAGGTAGGAGGAGTCAAGCTACTCTGTTTGCTGCCTGCTGCCTGCATGCATGTGGCTGAGCCTAGAAGACCAGAACTGATTGAAGGAAGGATCAGGATAAACTAGGTAGGCCTGAGCCAAGCTTGGGTGGGTCTGGGCCCATACAGGCCCACCCATAGCTATGCCCCTGGCTACTCGGAATCCTGAAATTGTTGATTTCTTATTATTCATCCACAGATTAAAAAATCATAAAAATGCTTCATAAGATATATTTTTCTCCTGCTAGGACATACAGAGTGATTTGTATTTTGTACCCCTGAACATTTTAACAGGGTGGATTAGGGTTCCTTGTTGTAGTAGAAGTCAGATATTGTTGGGCTTGGAAGGGTAGAGGTTGGCGGGGTGGGGTGGAGTTATAGTTGCTTATTGTTATTGTTTTCTATTTGTGATTTATAATCAACAGTTGCACAGAATATTGTTCCTTTTTATACTTTACCAAGGTTTCAAATACATATAAATGATACATATAGATGCTGATATTTGGCCTCTATCCCCCTAATATAATGCTCAAAATTGCATGTATAAATTTGTGTGCATGTGCAATTTAATTACTTAACGAGCCAATTGGCAACAATTGGAATTTACATGCACATCTTTATAATCGCTATTCTTTAAAGATATGCTTGTAACTATTTCTGTGTAGATCTGAAAAGGCGGCATGGATATTCATTTCTAGGATTTGCGTGCAGTGTTACAGAATTCGGGGAATCTGTATCTAATTTAGGCGTGGGGATTTACACCAGGGTTTTCTTTGAAGGGCATAAACATATGGATAAAATGAGCCATCAATATTGTGTATCTGGATTTTCAAAAGTCATTTGACAAAGTACTTCATGAAAGACCTCTGAGGAAATTATAAAGTCATGGGATGGGAGGTATTGTGGATTAAAAACTGGTTAAAAAATAGAAAACAGAGAGCAGGGTTAAATGGCCAGTGTTCTCAATGGAGAAAGGTAGATAGTGGGGTTCCCCAGGGGTCTGTGCTGGGACTGCTGTTTTTTTAACATATTTATAAATGATCTAGAGATGGGAATAACTAGTGAGGTAATTCAATTTGCTGATGACACAAAGTTATTCAAAGTTGTTAAATCACACATGAGGACCTTACAAGACTGGGAGATTGGGCATCCAAATGGCAGATGACATTTTATGTGAGCAAGTGCAAAGTGATGCATATGGGAAAGAGAAACCCAACGAAAGCGAAGGCAAAAAAGGAGGTAAAAAATCCTCACGACACCGTGAAGATGAAACAAAAAAGTGAGGAGAATGGATGAGGATACCAACTGTTTTATATTTATTCACTTAAAAAATTATATGTACATAACAGCGACCCGACACGGCCGTGTTTCGGCACAATGGCCGCTACATATAAGTATTGTTCCATATTACAGTCCTTTAAGATGTTTGTGACTATAATAAAAAAATATATATCTTCTTATCTTTCATTTTTTTATTTTTTATTTAATTTTTTTTATATTATTTTATTCATCCTTAAGACATACACACACCAGAGATACTTGTTCTCAGTTACTCATTTGCTTTATTATCATCTATTCATCATTTTTTCATCATGTTTTCACCATTTCATCTATTTTTCTTATACATTTAGACCAGAGAGATTTGTTTCCTGTTATTTCCCTTGGAACATATATTCTAAACTACATCATTCAAGGTATCCTACAATCTATTTACTCATTTTAAAATATTTTACTATATTCATGACACAATTTAGCAATAAAAATTTATTTTGGAAGCACATCATTTTCAATTAAATGAATTTTTATTCACACTCATACATTGTTTAATTTTTTAATTTTTTATTCACACTTATACATTGTTCATTTTTATTTACACTCATATATTGCTCATTTGTACAATTAGACACAATTTAAGCATTAATTAAAACATATGTTTAATTATACAATTTCAATTGTAATTTTATGTTTATTTGATCAATTAGAAATATTTCATGCAATCATGTATTGTCAAAAATATTAATTATGTGGTTTTATAACACAAGTCTCATGACAATATTTTTTATAATAATATTGTACAATTCATTATAACTTTTTTAACTTTATATATATTTAATCATGTTATTATTTGAACGAGTCAAAGATAATTCACAAGTTTGTACAATCCATGCTATCATTTTAGATAATGTTAGTCTATTATATTTATGCTTATTAAATATTTGTTAAATCAATATATATTTTTTAATATATTTTATTGTTTAATTTAGGTTATAAAGACCCCTGAAGCAGGCCATTCTGCCGAAACACGGCCGTGTCGGGTCGCTGTTATGTACATATAATTTTTTAAGTGAATAAATATAAAACAGTTGGTATCCTCATCCATTCTCCTCACTTTTTTGTTTCATCTTCAAAGAGAAACCCAAACCATAGTTACATGATGGAAGGATCCACATTAGGAGTCACCGCCCAGGAAAAGGATCTAGGTGTCATCGTTGATGATACGTTGAAACCCTCTGCTCAATGTGCAGCAGCAGCTAAGAAAGCAAATAGAATGTTAGGAATTATTAGGAATTGAATGGAAAACAAAAATGAGGACATTATAATTCCTTTGCATCACTCCATGGTACGACTACACCTCGAATATTGTGTGCAATTCTGGTCACTGGATCTCAAAGATAGAGTGGAATTAGAAAAGGTACAGAGAAGAGCGACAAAAAATGATAAAGGGGATGGCGCAACTTCCCTATGAGGAAAGGCTAAAGCAGCTAGGGCTCTTCAGCTTGGAGAAGAGATGACTGAGAGGAGATATCACAAAATACTGAGTGGAGTGGAACAGCTAGATATGAATTGCTTGTTTACTCTTTCCAAAAATACTAGGACTAGGGGGTATGCAAAGAAACTACTAGGTAGTAAATTTAAAATTAATCATAGAAAATATTTCTTCACTCAATGAGTAATTAAACTCTGGAATTCACTGCCAGAGAATGTGGTAAAAGATTTGGATAATTCCCTAAAAGAAAACTCCATCAACTATTATTAAGATGGACTTGGGGAAAATCCACTACTTATTTCTAGGAGAAGTACCATAAAATCTGTTTTGCTGTTCTGGGATCTTGCCAGGTACTTGTAATCTGGATTGGCCACTATTGGAAACAGGATACTTCGGTCCGTCCCATCAGTCACTTTAGGGCCCATACTGAGGGCACTCAGTTTATCAGTCACTTACGTGGAACTGTGTCAAAGTCTTTCGTAAAATCCAAGTACACCAAATATGGTGCCCCATATCCAACTGTTTGGTCACCTAGTGAAAGAAATCAATAAGATTTATTTATTTTATTTATTTATTTATTCATACTTGTATCCCACAATTATCCAAAATAAAATTTCGGTTCAATGTGGCTTACATTTAACAGTTGTTAGAGATTACATTTATTCAATTACATTTATAAGGTTGTATGATGCTGTGTTTTACTAGAAACAGGTCTGATAAGATCTGTTTCTAGTAAAACCATGCTGCCTCAGATCCTGTAGTCCAGTCTGTTTATTCCCCCTCCTCCCCCAATACAGAATATGGCTGAACTCTGGATCCAGAGGAGCCCTTTGTCTGTAAAGTGCATGCAAATACCTTTTCTCTCCTTAAGAAGCTCTGTGGTAGCCCAGCTCTCCATTCCTTTTGAAACTTACCTTTCTTGTTGGGGGTCCCTGGAAATCAGAGGTTCAACACTGTGAACTGATGTAGTCCATCTTCCCCACTTCTGGTCTCTGCCTTGGCTCTTTCTCAACTGACACTTGTTACATCAGCAGCATGACAGATTTCAAACAGCTAGTTGGAAGTTAACCCTGTCACTGCTGGCTGGGGCAGAGTGACTAATCCAGCAACTTCCTGTGAGTTCCACTGGCATGATTTAAAGGAACACAAAACAAAGTGGGAAGTGGACCAATGACTTCAGGATGTACAGACTATGGAGATAAATAAAGGAGCAAACTTTATTGTAGACTCGACACAGTATTGTGTTTCGGCCACAGGCCTGCCTCAGGAGTCTAAAAAAATTATTTAAAACAAAAATACACGACATAAGTACACAAACATATGTTTCTAAAAATGTATTCCTTTATATATATGTATACTAGTAAAAAAGGCCCGTTTCTGTAAGAAATGAAACGGGCGCTAGCAAGGTTTTCCTTTGAGTGTGTATGTTTGACATGGAGGGGCATAATCGAACGCAAACGCCTATCTCCATGGGCGTTTATCTCCGAGAACGGGTCCGTGAAGGGGCGGGCCGAACCGTATTTTTGAAAAAATGGACGTTTTTGAGCTGGGCGTTTGTTTGTTTTAGCGATAATGGAAACTAAAAACGCCCAGCTCAAAAAGTCCTAATCCGAGCCATTTGGTCGTGGGAGGGGCCAGGATTGGTAGTACACTGGCCCCCCTGATATGCCAGGACACCAACTGGGCACCCTAGGTCAGTGCGGTGGACTTCAGAAAAAGCTCCCACATGCATAGCTCCCTTACTATAGGTGCTGAGCACCCAACCCCCCTCCCCCAAAACCCACTACCCACAAATGTACAACACTACCATAGCTCTTAGGGGTGAAGGGGGCACCTACATGTGGGTACAGTGGGTTTTGGAGGCCTCCCATTTACCAGCACAAGTGTTACAGGTGGGGGGGATGGGCCTGGGGCCACCTGGCTGAAGTGCACTGCGGTACCCACTAAAAGTGCTCCAGGGACCTGCATACACGTAGGCATCTAGGACTGGTTGCTGCTATATAACATTGGCACACCAGTTGACACCTGAAGACTAATCTCTCCGAAAACGTCCTTTATTGGAATAACCGCCTTTACTCACAGTTAACTGCAGATCAGAGGTTGTGCCCCACTGGCAACAAGTCTCCCTGGTACTGAGATGAGCAGTAGGTCAGAGCTGGCAGAATGCCCTTTTTCAGCCACATTCAAGGTAAGAACTAAGTTCTCTAACGTGGCTAACACAGGAAAGGGAACTAAAACTGGCTTACAAAAATGGCCACTACCGCATGGACTACAACAGGAAACACAACAGGGCACACTCTGACCCAGTAGGCAGGGGGAAAAGCACCATGGGAGAACAGCCTACCAACTACCAACATCGTGAGACTGTAACACAAGCTAATGAAATCACGGAGCCCAATACCCTACACCCACCACAATGCAATGCTGATGTGACCCTGTACTGCACCCGAGAGCCACATCTGACCCAGGGAAAGGCTGTGAGAGGATCGAACACATTCTGCTGCATTGGAGGTGGGTACGGCATTTGAGGCTGGCATACAGGCTGGAAAAAAGTTTTTAAAGTGGGGTTTTTTTTGGTGGGAGGGGGTTAGTGACCACTGGGGGAGTCCGGGGAGGTCATCCCCGATTCCCTCCAGTGGTCATCTGGGCAGTTGGAGCACTTTTTTGGGACTTGTTCATGAAAAAAAAGGGTCCAAAAAAGTGACCCAAAATCGCGGTAAAAACGCCTTTTTTTTTCGATTATCAGCTAAAGACGCCCATCTCTCCTCGGCTGATAACCATGCCCCAGTTCCGCCTCCACCACGCCTCCGACACGCCCCCGTCAATTTTATTCGTTTCCGCGACGGAGTGCAGTTGGAAACGCCCAAAATCGGCTTTCGATTATACCGATTTGGGCGCCTTTGCGAGACAAACGTCTATCTCCCGATTTAGGTCGTACTATAGGCGTTTTTCTCTTTCGAAAATAAGCTGGAGAGTGTGTTTGACAGCGACTGTGTATGAGAGAGAGAGAGTGAATGTGCGAGTGTGTGTGTGACAGAGTGTATGTGTGTGTGTGAGTATGTATGAGACTGTGTGTGTGTGTGTGTGTGTGTGAGTGAGAGATAGACTGTGATAGAGTGTGTGTGTGTGTGTGTGTGTGTGTGTGTGTGTGGGCCGACTTAGTGTGTGGGAGAGAGAAAGACAGAATGTCGATTGTGTGTGTGTGTGTGTCACAGACAGAGAGAGACAGCGAGGCTGTGTGAGAGAGAGAGTGATTCACTGTGTATGTAAGATACTGACAGAGTGTGTGTGTGTGTGTGTGTGTGTCAGAGAATGTGTCTATGAGTCAGAGAGAGGGTGGGGTGTGGGGTAGGTGATTTTCGAGGGGGGGGCGATGTGCACAGAGGGGGATCGGCGGGGCCAGTCAGGGGTGGGGAGGGTAGCAGCATGAGTGTAGGCATTGCAAGGAAGTTTGTGTGCGTGTGTGACAGACATTGTGTGTGTGTGCGACAGAGGGGTAGGGGCGATTTTGGAGGGGGGTGGGTCGACATGCACAGAGGGGGATCGGCGGGGCCAGACTTGGAGTATGTGTGTTAAACACTGTAGCAATGTGTATGTGTGTGTGTGTGTGTGTGTGTGTGTGTGTGGGAGAGAGAAACTCCTCAGTTAGCAGCTGGAGGCAGCAGCAGTGGAATAGGTTCGGAGTTCGTCAGTGTAAGTGCTGCTCGAGTAGGGATTAGGTGCCCGGACGGAAGCACGACATGTGCTCCATGGCGCTGGGCCACTTCTACACCCTGTCTATGGGGCTCCGGCCTTTTCCCGGGTTGGTCCTACCGCGACCTCCGTAGTCAGCTTGGTGCTGCGACGTCGGTCTTTCCCTGGCCAAGCCCTCACGTACCGGTTGGTGTTTCGTTGGGTTGCTCCTCCCGGATGCCTCTTAGCTGCTGGCTCATTCAGATCCAGTCTCTCCCTGCAGTCTCCCGAAGAGACTAGGGCTCGAACCAGTAGGGAGAAGTGTGGTCGTAATCCATGCAGAGGCTCTGGTGTGGTTCATCTCGAGCTATGCACAGGTCTTCTGTGTGGGTGTTCCACTGTTCTCCTTTGGCTCCCCTTGCAGCCGTCGGCTTCAGCCTTCGAATCTGGAGGGGGGGGGGGTGACGTGCACGGAGGGGGATTGGCGGGGCCAGACTCGGAGGGGGGAAGATAGCGGCATGGGTGGAGGCATCGCCAGAAAGTTTGTAAGCTGTAAGGAGTGCAGTGTCCTGCAGTGAGTGATGTCAGCCTGGCTACTGAGCCTAGCTCAGTAACGCCGAAGGAGCCACGGACACAGGCAGTACATTAGAACGTTGGTGGTGAGAATTATTATATAGGATACTTTATATATGAAAGTTTTTGTTCTGTTACTTTATTTCATATATTTTATTGTGTATGTTAATTTTTGTGCTAGGTACTTTTATATTGTGCAGATAATAAACATTTTAAATAAATAGATGGTGACGAGGAATAGAGTGTTCAATTAGGTGAAAAGAAGAAAAATCTAAAGAGATGAGAACAGAATTGCACTGATCTATAGATCCTCTAATCTCATTAAGGATAGCAGTCAACAGAGACCTGGTGCAATGACCTGTTCTTGCCTAGGCTGGAGAGCAAAGAATATGTCTTAAAAAAAGGAATGAGCTGAGTACAGACTAGAAATGAGGTGGAAATTGACTGGATCAGTGAGTAATCATGCCATGTTTTCATTGTTCTGGCACATACACAAAGGAAAGATTGCTCTCAACCAAGTGAAGGAGACTAGTCAGGAATACCTGCATTAGCTTCACTACCAGAAAAACTACCCAGGGGTTAAGGTAAGAGGAGGAGGTTGGATTGAAAACAAGGGTCATTCAGTGCTGAGCAAAGAGATAAAAGTTTGCCGAAAAAAAACAACCAAACATCAACAGTGGTGGAAGGTGAAGGGCAACAGAGGATGAAGGTGAGGTGGGGTATGCAAAGGGAGGCAAGTGGAATGGTGAGGCATAGCGTCAAAGGGAGGTCTAGAAGGTTGAAAAGTTTCTTAGGTTTGTTAATTGAATGTAAATATAAGAAAATATAATTAACATCTAAAACCTAAAGATATCTACTGGAAGACATTGTGAAGAATATAATACAGTATTTTCATTTCTTGCCTCTGCAGGGCACAACTGTTCGTATAATAACTGCCATTGACCAAGATCGAGGACGTCCCAGATGGATAGGCTACACGATCGTATCTGGTAAGTCATGTAGGCAGCTTGGGAAGGGGTTTATCTGTGATGGAGAAATGAGAAATAATAGTTATGATGTGAATGAGACAAGCATAGTACCACTTTATAGTCCATGACTGAATAATAAATATGTTGAAAAAAGAATCAATGTTAGGTTTTTAGTCACCTTGCTTGGTAACTGATAGCCTTCAGATTAGCTGGAAGTAATTTTCCTATAGATTTCTGCTTCCATTATATGGGTGGGACTCAGTTAACACTGTAGCACATAACAGGACCAACGTTCACCATTTTGCTTTACACCCCAATGCTGAGGTTTGAAGGTATGTGTGACTTCAAGGCTCTATATAGTGACATGGAGGCAGTAGTTAATTGCTTCACTTGGTATAGATAGCATTATAGGGGTTGTTATTAGATTTTATGGGGCTGATAATTCAGACCACGGGAGGTAGCTGATATTCAGCACTTGCCGGTTAAGTTTAAACCAGCCAAAGATATTCCAGCTATTTTGTTGGTCTAATTTGGCTACAAAACTTAGCAGGTGTGCTGCTGATTATCGGCGGATAGCCAGTTATATTGTGCGATATAACTGGCTATCCACTAAGCACTAACTGGCAATATTAAAGTGGGAGATAACCAGCTATCTCCCACTGAGTATCACTGAATAGCCAGTTAAGTGACATTTAACTGGCCTGGAGCCATTTCTGTCCAGTTAAATGGTTTTAAATATTGGGCAGTATATGTTTTATATTATGGTACATCAATTACTCAAGTCAGTGAGCTGGAATTTTTAAAAATATATTGCTTACCACCTCTTTTCTCTAAAATATTTTTGTAATGGCATAAACTGGGAATTGTGCAAGAGTTTCAAGCTTAACCCCATATTTTATGGTTTATGGTTTAATTCTTACTTGATATACTGCCATTTCAGAAGAGGTCAAGGTGGTGTACAAAGTATAACAATATAAGGAAAGGAATTTCTATAATAATAGGAAAGCACAACACATTTTTTTTCATGAAGTCACTTCACAAAAGTATGTTTCACAATAGTAATTTTTCATGCTATTCTGCTAAGTGCAAGTGTTTATTTGAATTTTGAATTAATGAGCTGCTGTTAAGGAAAATTATTCAAAAACAGCTCATGAATACACAAATTTATAAAAACAGATATGCAAAAAAGGCCTTATGGGCTAAAGTGTTATTTTATGGGCTTCCCTGGAGCCCCTTTCACATGACTGCCGCTGCCCCTCTGTCAGGGTTTCCCCTGAAGGATCTCAAATCCTGGTAGACCTCTTCTTAACCAGAACCAGCATTCAAGTTGGAAAATAATTGTCTCCCTAAAGCCCTGTTGCCTCAAAAAAAAAAACTATGAGCCTGGACTCCTGCCACCTCCCTTACCTGCTTTTAAAGATAAATCCCCAAAGTGGGATTGAGGTCAAAGAGTGGTAGTTACCATGAAGAATGAAAAAAGATAGGTAGCTTCCAGTTTAGTAATTTCAGTAAAGGAGGAAAAAGTGACAAAGCTTGAGGCATAAGGAGAGAAATGGGATGGGTGGGGTAAAGGGGAACTGCACAAGAACCCAGAGACTATTTTGGGAATCTTGTGAAAGAAATTAGCCACAATCTGGCGGGCAGTGGGGAAGAGGAACGTGAGAGTAGTAAAGAGATGACAGATGTTGGAGGCCAAACTGTTGAACAGATGGGCGCAAGTGCAATGGATACATGGAAAAATGTAAGGATGAATTTGTAATGTATGAAGTCAATATGAGAGCAATATTTGGGCCAGACACTCTGCAGATTGCGGGGGGAGGGACTGAGGAGAACCAGGTTTGGAGATTGGCATGTTTCACAGTATGGAAGAGAGGGTACAAGTGTCCAGAGAGAAGAGAGTCTAGAGTTGTAGGAAGAGATTCCCCCATCAAGAGATGTTGATGAGACATTGGAGTAAAGAGGAAAGACAGTAGCACAGAGAAGTTGGCTAACTGCTTAGATGTTCCTGAAGACGTGGGTACTGATAGGTTGATATACGAACCTGAAATATTCTGTATGCCCTAGTGGTGGTGGTAAAGAAAAATTCCTATGCTTCTTTAACCATAATTTTGTACTTTCCTACACACAGTTGTAAATATTTTATTTATTTTCAAAAATAGTAAAATTGGAGAACCGGTCTTCCCAGTCTTAAAATTAGGAGCATTCTGCATCATGGTATAGTTTGAATATATTAAAGTTGTTGTAGGGGCCACTTCTGTTGGCACAGAAGAAATGACTTTATACTGCTGAACTGGAGATACCAGTTCAGTTCTCAATTTGGGCACCATCAGCCTGCATTGGCAAGGGCAGGAGTGCTGCAAGTATTATCATGCATCACTTTGGAGGGACGGAAAGAGGAAAGATTGATCCTACTATTACCCTTTTACCACTGATGTTTGGCCAGACATAGCTCTGAAGAAGGCTCATTTTCCCTCTAAGAAAGTGGTTTTCAAGACATTCTTGGAGCACCCTCTAACAAGTCTTATTTTCAGGATATCCACAATGAGTATGCATGAGATGGAATGCCTTTGGTAAGCTGTATATGGTTAAGACGTTGAGACCCTCTTTGACCTAGTAGGCTTTCTCAACAGTCATTCAGTCAATGGTATTTATTGTAATGCTCTTTATACCAGCTAGGTGGCTTTGTCCTTTGCAGCTAGCTCAAAATACAGTAACTCAATCAGTGTTGGGTGTTAGATGAGAAAATGCCTATTAGTGTTTGAACTCTCTGCTTTGCCTGAAAAGAATTTGGTTTTAATGGCTGGTGCTGACATTTAAAGCAGTTCAGTTTCAGAGCCCAGAATTATTGGCTGGTAGCCTGCAACAGTATAGTCTGTTTAGGTAGCTTCATTAGCTCAGATAAATTTGTTATCTGTACCACCGGTTAGTATGATGCGTTTGATGAAGTGAAGAAATAGAGCCCTCTCTTTAGCAGTGCCAGAAATATGGAATAAATTACCTTAGATGTGTTTCTAGAACAAATGTGCTCTCTTTTCAAAAACAGCTGTAAACTATGCGTTTTCCCAGAGCTTATTCAGGATATAAGGAGAAGGCGGCTTAGTTGGATTTTGATGGGGTATTAATTTATGTGGTTTGGTCTGTACTATGACAATTTGTGTATGAGCGTTTGGTATGATTGTGTTAGAGTAGGGGTTCTCAACCCAGTCCTCGGGACACACCCTGTCAGTTAGGTTTTCTGGATATCCACAGTGAATATGCATGAGATAAATTTCCATGCACAACCTCCACTGCATGTAAATCTATCTCCTCCAGATTCATTGTGGGTACCCTGAAAGCAACATTTTACCCTATAGCACTGGCAGGATGGGAGAAACTGGGGATTCCTTCTGTTCTAAGGCCATTTATTTTGGCAGTTTGGGCAAGTAGGCAGTGGCTGGGCAGGCTGGGACCTGATATTGTTAGTTGGCGAAGGTGGATCAGAGAAAATGAAGTCAAGTGTGAAGGAAGTTGGGAGAAGATGTAACTGAACATGCAAAAGAAAAAATGTGTACCTATACCAGGGGTGGGCAACCTTGGTCTTCGAGGTCCGCAACCCAGTCAGATTTTCTGGATTTCCCTAAAGAATATGCATGAGATCTATTTGCATACAATGAAAGCAGTGAATGCAAATACATCTCATGCATATTCATTAGGGAAATCCTATAAACTCAACTGGGTTGCAGCCCTCGAGGACCAAGGTTGCCCACCCCTGCCCTATATCTTCCCCCAGATGAATGCACACACACCTCCATGCTTCCCAAAACACCCAGATGTCCTCAGTCATTTCAGTGCATGCAGGCATCTGAAACAGATACACACACCAGGGGCGTAGCCGCGGGTGGGCCTGGGTGGGCCCAGGCCCACCCACATAAGCCCAAGGCCCACCCAGGAATGGTGCACCCCACCCATGATCCCTTCCCTCCACTCCCACAGATCTGGCACTTCTCTTTTTTTCCTCCCTGTTTCTGCCGCGGTGCTTCCAACTTACAGCATTGGCGCTACCCAGCAGTGATTCAAACACACAGGCCGGCTCCGGCGTTCGCCCTGCGGCATCACGCCCTCACTGACACGTCATGCCTTCACTGACGCAACTTCCTATTAGGACGGGACGTGGCGGGAACTCCGGAGCTACTGCGAGGTGCGAGCCTGTGTGTGTGAATTGCTGCCGGGTAGTTCCAATGCTGTAAGTTGCAGACACTGCATTAGAAGCAGGGAGGAAAAAAAAGTACAGAGGTGCCAGACAGGGGACTGGAGGCGGGGAAGGGAGAAAAGTGCTGGACCCGTTGGAGGAGGGGAAGGGGGGGGGAAAGTGCTGGACCGGGGGGGGGGGCATAAGAGGGATGGGAGAAAAGTGTTGGATGGGAGGGGGGCACTGGAGGGAAGAGAGAAAAGTACTGGCCCACTGAGGCGGGGGTTGCTTGAGGGGTGGGGGAGACAATGAAAGCAGAGAGAGAGGGCGAGAACGCAAGAGGAAACTGTGTGTGAATAGCCAAATATATTGTGATATTATGGAATAGTCTGATATATGGCTTAGGGAACTTTAGTGAAGCCAGTCCGTTATTAATAAAGTTGCATTGAATTCAGTTTAAAATAGCCTGCCTGTCAAATGCATAAACTTGTTTATGGTATGACTGAGAGGGGTGCGAGAAATAGAAATGTTGCATATAGGGGTGAAGGAGAGGGAGAGGTGGTGCATGGGGAAATAGGGAGAAACGTTGGACATGACAGTGGAAGGGAGGAAGGGAGAGATGCTGCATGGTGTTGTAGAATTGTTGTAGGAGGTGGAAGGCCTCCAAATATTTAATATAGAGGTGGAAGGCCTCCATATACAGAATTAATTTTCTCATATTGGACAGAGAGGAATGAAGACTTCTCTCCTTCCAAATCATGAGAAACAGAGCTTGCTGGAATAGCAATTACACTTTACCTCCCCCCTCTTGCCAAGCCAGGTGAATTGTAAATCTGAATTGCCCCCAATCTCACCCATTAAGTGTGACCGGTCTCAGGGAAATTCAGGTGACAGAATTCTTTTCCCATGCCCCTTGGAAGTAAGGCTTCTTCAATCCAGGAGAGAATTACCTTCTTTTCAACTATGTGGAGACATAGCAGGTAAACACCTTGCAGAAGAGATCAAACACTGTGTCTCTCTCTGAGAAACAAACACTGTGGAACCAAGTGGTAGTGGTTTTATGACAGGCAAGCAACATGACATAAACTGGCAAGAAAGAAATCTAACACCTACCTCTATAAGGAAGCAAGAGTTAACTTTTATCTCCTCTTTTAGAATAAGGGGAAATACTAAGATAAAAGATCATAGGTTCTGAGAAATATATCCTTGTGTGAGAAAAGCTGTAAAGATGGACAAACAGACCAAATGTTTTCCTCAAAACAGATGCTATGTATTTCTTTATTGACGGGAGATCCTGACTGACTGTGGGATACTAATTGAGGAGGTGAGGGAAGCCCTCCCCTCTTTCTTGCTCTTTTGTACTGTAAGGGAAAGAAAGTTCTATATATTATGTCTTTGTCAGATAAGAAGTTGGTCAGTGCTACCAGTTGTCTGGTTCTTTTAAGGTATCGGTCGAGGGGATTGCATTTGTATGAGTAGTGCCCAGCCGTGATTAGAGACTCTGGAGGCGGCACAAAAAGCACAAACAATGGTGGGGGGGGGGGGGGGAGAGAGAAATGTTGGACCTGGGGCACAAAGGAGGGGGAGAGAGAGAAATGGTGGACCGTGAGATCGAGGCAGAAATATTGGACATGGTGGAGGAAGGGTATGAATGCTGCATGGGTGGGAGGGAGGGGGAAGAGAGAAGTTGGCTCTGGGGTACAAGGGAGGGGGATAGAGAGATGTAGGACATGGGATTGGATGAGAAACAGGAAGAGATGCACAGGTGGAGAGGGAGAGAGAAGAAGATGGATCCAGGAGCAGTTGAAAATGATGGAGAGATGCCAGACAATGGGATTGAGGGAAGCAGTGCTTTTTTTTTGTGCCGGTACGTGCTGGTACAGCGTACCGGCACATTTTGTTTTGTCCAGCAGCTCCCCGACGTTCCGTTCTGCTTCCTGCATTTGCCAAAGTCCCCTCTCCCATGTCCAGCGATTCAACTCTCTCCCCTGCCCTCCCCTCTCCCATGTCCTACTTTTACTCCACTCGGAAGTCGCAGCGGTGAACTGGTGGGCGGCACTAGTAAAAGCAGCAAGCAGGCTCGACTCTGTCCTTCGCTTCCATGCCCTCTCTGCGTCCCGCCTTCCTCCGATGTCATTTCCTTTCCGCGTGGGCGGGCAGGATGCTGAGAGGGCAGGGAAGCGAAGGACGGAGTCAAGCCTGCTTGCTGCTTTTACTAGCGCCACCCACCAGTTCGCTGCTGCGACTTCCGAGTGGAGTGAAAGTAGGACATGGGAGCAGGGAGGGCAGGGGAGAGAGTTGAATCGCTGGACATGGGAGAGGGGAGGGCAGGGGAGAGAGTTGAATCGCTGGACATGGATGGGTGGGTCGGGCAGGGAAGAGAGGAGAATCGCTGGACATGGATGGGAGGGGAGTGCAGGGAAGAGAGGAGAATTGCTGGACATGGATGGGAGGGGAAGGCAGGGGAGAGAGTTGAATCGCTGGACAAGGATGGGAGGGGAGGGCAGGGAAGAGAGGAGAATTGCTGGACATGGATGGGAGGGGGGCAGGGAAGAGAGGAGAATTGCTGGACATGGATGGGAGGGGAAGGCAGGGGAGAGAGGAGAATCGCTGGACAGATGGGAGGGGAGGGCAGGGAAGAGAGAATTGCTGGACATGGAGGGGAGGGGAGGGGAGAGAGGAGAATCGCTGGTCATGGATGGCAGGAGAGGACAGGGGGCAGAGAAGAGTCGCTGGACTTGGATGGCAGGGGAGGACAGGGGGCAGAGAAGAATCGCTGGACATGGATGGCAGGGGAGGATGGGGCAGAGAAGAATCGCTGGACATGGATGGCAGGGGAGGACAGGGGGCAGAGAAGAATCACTGGACATGGATGGAAGGGGAGGACAAGGAAGAGAGTGTTGGATTATTTGTAGTAAATAATTAGCAGATTTTAGTACACACAGCTTCAGCTTTAGAAATGTTAATTTCTTTCTTCATCTCTCTCTCATTCACCCCTGAATAATTCACTGCTGAGTCACTTTAAAGTTGAAGTAACAAAACATCTGTTTACTCACAGTTTGTAGTTAGATTATAATCAGACAGGCTTATATATACATATTACTATACATTTGTATTATCAGCTCCTTCCATGTGCTTAGATGGTAATGGATGCTCACACCACCATAGATCCTCTCAGGTTAGGAGAGATCATGAGCTCCATGTGCTCCATGTGCTGCATCTGCTGCATCTAACCCCCACAGGAAGTTGCATAGCTATGTGACCTCTCTAAGTAATTCACATCAGAGGTCACAGAGTAATCACAGAGAAATAATAGGTGACAGGCAATGCATGTAAAATACAATAACATTCCAACAAACCCCTTCTCATGCATAACTGTCATGCAATTATTTATTCATACAAAGTCCAAGCTTTATACGCAGATTCACAAAATATTCTCTGGGTAACGGTTTGGTCATGATGTCAGCTGTCATCTCACTGGTGTGACAATAGTGTAGACTGATGACCCCTTCTTTCGCCAACTCTCGCACGTTGTGGTATTTCGTTGCGATGTGCTTGGTGCGTGACTGAACCTTGTCATTCTGTGACAGTCGGATGCAGCTCTGATTATCTTCCATTATCTGGATTGGTCTCTTTTCAGCTATTCCGAAATCCAGCAAAAGTTTTTCAATCCACATCAGTTCTCTGCACGCTTCCGATACGGCCACATATTCAGCTTCTGTAGAAGACAAACTCACAATACTTTGTTTATGACTGGCCCATGAAATTTGTACATTTTCATACATAAACACATATCCACTTGTGGATTTATAATCAGAATGATCCCCTGCCCAATCTGAATCACAGTAACATATTAGTTTTGGATTACTATTGGCTGAAATCTTTAATTTACAATCAATGGTACCCTTTAAATACCTTACCATCCTTTTAACTGCAGTCCAATCTGATTTGGTAGGTGAGCTGACCCTTCTGCTCAAAATTCCTACTGCATTTGCTATATCAGCCCTGTATGTGGTAGCTAGATATAAAAGCTTACCTATGGCTGATCTATATTGGATGTTATCTGGTAAAGGTTCTCTTACTGTTTCATCCTTCAGAAAATCAGTGATCATGGGAGTGCTTACAACTTGGGCATCTTGCATACCTAAACTTTCAATAAGCTCATTTATTTTCTGCTTCTGGCTTAGAAGATAAGAACCATCATTTTGTTTCTCAATTTCTATACCAAGATAGTATGACACATTACCAAGTTCTTTTATCTCAACATTGAGGTTTAAATATTTTACAATGTCCTTGTACTCTTGCTCACTTTGCTTGCAATGAGCAGATCATCAACAAAAGCTAAAATGTATGCATATTGTCCATTTGTGCACCTAGTGTACAAGCATTTATCTGCTTCACCTTGCTTAAATCCTAAATTTGTCAATATTTCATGCAATTTATCATTCCAACATTTTGCACTTTGCTTTAATCCATAAAGACCTTTGTTTAATTTACACACTAGCTGTCTTTGTTTTGTATTTATGAAACCTGTTGGTTGTTCCATGTACAAGTCTTCAGTTATATCTCCATGAAGAAACGCTGTTTTCACATCAATGTGTTTGACTTGCATGCCTTTTGAGACTGCAATGCTCAGAAGTGTTCTGATTGTCGTGTGTTTCACTACAGGTGCAAACACTTCATCAAAATCTTCTCCATATTTTTGAAGATATCCCTTTGCCACTAATCTGGCTTTATACCTTTCCACTTTTCCTTGTGCATTCCTTTTTAACTTGAATACCCATTTGCATCCTATAGCTTTCTTGCCAGGAGGTAATTTTGTAAGAATCCAAGTATTATTTTTATCCAATGCATCAATTTCTTCTTGTGCAGCTTTATGCCATTCAGCAGCTTCTTCTGCTGGCATTTTCTCAATCTCATCCCATGTTAAGGGCTCTTGAGCTTCTGCTGACTTTGTTAGGTAAGACAGTCTTGGGGGTGGAACACCTTTGTTTTCCCTGGATGAGCGTCTGACAACAGGTTGGTCTGACCTTTCCGCATCCTCTAAATCTGAGAGTCCTTCTCCAATTGATTCCCCTTCTCCAACTGTACTGTCTTCTTCAATGATCCTTTCTGTGTCTGCTTCCTCTGCCTGTTCCTCGTTAGATACAGGTGAGTTGCTTTCAGACATCTGCCTTGGTATGGCATTTATATACACTGGCATGTCTATTATGGTTCTAGTTTCATATTCTGGATGATAAGGCTCATCTGGGATAATCCAGCCTTTATCAACCCTTTTGTTTTCATCAAAATATGTAACATGTCTTATGCCAACAATGCCAGTTTTCAGATTCAAAATTCTATATCCTTTGTGTCCTGGAGCATAGCCAACTAAAATGCCCCTTTCTGTTGTGGAATCCAGCTTATGCCTTCTTTGCTTTGGTACATGAGCATATGCTGTACTTCCAAATGTTCTTATGTGTGACAGGTTTGGCTTCCTACCATGCCATGTCTCATGTGGTGTGCGCTCAGCGCCATTAGTTGGCATTCTGTTTTGTAGGTACACTGCTGTGAGAATGGCTTCCCCCCATAGTCTTTTAGGGAGATTGCTATCTGACAGCATACATCTGGTCATTTCCACAAGTGACCTAAATTTTCTCTCTGCAACAGAATTTTGCTCTGGTGTATAAGCTACTGTTGTGATATGCTGAATGCCTTCTTGTTCTAGAAATGTGCGCATGCTTTGTGAAATGAACTCACCACCATTGTCGGTCTGAAGAACCTTTGGTTTTCTTTCAAATTTATTGCTCACCATGGCTACGTATTTCTTCAGCATGTCTGTGACTTGACTTTTCTCTTTCAGCAAATAGGCCACACAATATCTAGAGAAATCATCCAAGAATATTAGCACAAATCTGTTATTTCCCAATGATGGGATATTAAACGGTCCACATAAGTCACTGTGTATTAAGTCCAGCACTTTATTACTCCTATTTCCTGTGTATGCAGGAAATGAGGGTCTTACACCTTTTTGAGTAACACAGTCTATGCATTTCTCCATTTTACCAGCATTCTTCCTTACTTGCGCCATATGTGAGGCTTCACCTGAAATGCTCAGTTTATAAACATCATTATGCATAAAAGCTTCAGCATACACTTCATCATTTTTAGAGATTGTGCACTTACTATTTTCAAAATGAATCACAAATCCCTTCTTATCTAATGTAGATACACTAAGCATATTGCAAACTGCTTGGGGAATATACAAGACATCACTTACAGGAATTTCTTTAACTTCATTAGACACTTTGCATTTTAAGAATCCAATACCTTTTGCTTGGATCTTAGCAGTCCCTGCGTTTGCAGTTTTAAGAATACCTTCCTCTGGACACATTTCCTGAAAGAAATCTTTACAATTGGTTAAATGGCATGTACTCCCTGAATCCAAAATCCAAGTACTTTCATTTGAATTATTATTTACCATAGTCAAAGATTTTTCTGCCATTAGAAAGCCCTTGTGTTTATCTTTGTCCTTCATACATTTCCTGGTTTGAAAATTCTTTAGTTCCATTGGCTTAGGTGAGCTAGAGGGAGTGTTTTGTGTTTCCTTACACCATTTAGATACATGTCCCTCCTTTCCACATGAGTAGCAAATCAGCTTGCCCTTGGGTGGAGTTTTCCCATAGCTCCGCCTTCCTCTGTTCTTTGCCAAGAAATTTGTTTCATTTCTCTCTGACTGACTTTGAGAACACATCTCCTCAGAATCATTTATTATGCATTCCTGCCTTAGTTTTGATGTTGCCTGTTCAAAAGATTGCCCTTCAATGGCCTCATTTACAGACCTAAAAACATCAAACTTCTTTGATAGTGAGGTAAAAAGAAATGCTCTTTTCAATGCATCACACATGGGAATTCCAGAAAGTTCTAATTTTTGAAATGAAGACATAAGATGCATAATGTGATCATTACATTTACTTTTATCCCTTAATTTGGTTTCATTCAACTCTGCCAACCAAATTGGTTGCTGCTTTGCATATGTAGTTGCATACATAGTTCTCAGTTTATATAAAATGTCCTTTGGTGTATCTTTTCCCTCCACTAATATGGCTTGTTTCTCTGAGAGAGCTTCCAAAAGCATGCACTTCACATAATAGTTTGCATTGTCCCATTCAGCCATATTTTCAGCTGTTCTGTCTTGGTCTAAGCATATATTTAATCCTTTTGCTCGAAGGAGACATATGAATCTTAGTTCCCACTGCCGATAATTAAACTCAGTTAATCTAGGCACCTTGAGAGAATAGAAAAATGGTGAATTTCTTCCCTCAGCCATTTTCTTAGCCTTCTGTCTGCTGTGTGGGGGGAGAGAGAGACAGACTGAATTTTTCCTTTAAAACTTAAGAGAAAAATGTGGCCTTTTTTTCTGCCTGGTAATATTTCTCTTCTTTTTCAATTCCTGGACCCTGGGCCCATAACCCTTTTGTTGGATTATTTGTAGTAAATAATTAGCAGATTTTAGTACACACAGCTTCAGCTTTAGAAATGTTAATTTCTTTCTTCATCTCTCTCTCATTCACCCCTGAATAATTCACTGCTGAGTCACTTTAAAGTTGAAGTAACAAAACATCTGTTTACTCACAGTTTGTAGTTAGATTATAATCAGACAGGCTTATATATACATATTACTATACATTTGTATTATCAGCTCCTTCCATGTGCTTAGATGGTAATGGATGCTCACACCACCATAGATCCTCTCAGGTTAGGAGAGATCATGAGCTCCATGTGCTCCATGTGCTGCATCTGCTGCATCTAACCCCCACAGGAAGTTGCATAGCTATGTGACCTCTCTAAGTAATTCACATCAGAGGTCACAGAGTAATCACAGAGAAATAATAGGTGACAGGCAATGCATGTAAAATACAATAACATTCCAACAGAGAGGAGAATTGTTGGACATGGATGGGAGGGAAGGGGAGAGAGGAGAATCGCTGGACATGGGAGGGCAGGGGAGAGAGGAGACATGCTGGACATGGATGGAGGGGAGAGAAGAGAGGAAGGAGATGCACATGGATGGGAGGGCAGGGAAGAGGAGAAATGCTGAAAATGGATGGAGAGGATAGAGGAGAATTGCTGGACATGGATGGATGGAGGGGTTGGCAGGGAGAGAGGAGAAATGCTGGGATGGAGGAGAGGGGAGAGAGAATTATTGCTTTATATAGATACAGGGGAGGGAAGAGAGGAGAAATGCTGGACATGGATGGAGGGGAGGAAAGAAAAAAGAAGATGAACATGGATGGAGATGAAGGAAAGGGAAGAGAGGAGAAAAACTGCACATGGATGGAGAAAATAGGCAAAAGCTGGATCCACATTATACCTCCTCCAGTCAATTCCACGGAGGAGGATCCAACTTTTACTTATGGATGTAGGGCAAAAAATGAAGAAGAAAGGAGGAAAGCAAAGAAATAAATGGAAAGGAAGCCCTGAAAACAGAGTTAAGAGAACAGAGAGCAGCAGAATCAGAGACTGGGACCAATATGGATAGAAAAACAAAGTCTCCAGACAACAAAGGTAGAAAAAATAATTTTATTTTCATTTTAGTGTTTGAAATATGTCTAATTTGAGAATTTACATCTGCTGTCTTATTTTGCACTGGGTATACTGGAGCTGTAACAGCTTACAGAAATTATTTCTGATGAAAAAAAAATCACTTTATTTTTTTCTCCTATCTTAGTATAATATTTTCAATGATGTCTGTTTATATGTGCCATAGCTGGTATAAGGGGTGTGGCTAATGTGGGTGGCTATCATAGGGGTGGAGCCATGTGTGGTGACCCCGCTCATAATGAGTACCGGCACCTTTTTTCTACAAAAAAAGCACTGGAGGGAAGAGAGAAGGAGATATGCTGGACCATGGGGAACAGGACAGGAGGGAGGAGAGAACGGACAGGATATATCAGGCTACAAAGGTGAGGATGGAAGAAAGAGAGAGCAGATGCTGGGCTAGAAAGGTGGAGGGAGGAAGGCGCTGGGAATGGTGGAACCATGTGGGAGAGGCCAGGAAGGGGAGGAGAAGGGTGGCAAGAAAATGGATGAGAGGATAGTGATTACAGAGGGTAGAAATATGGTAATGGAGAATAGATTAAAGATGGAAGGGAATGGAAGCCTGGGGAAGGAGTGAGATGGGGAATGAGAGAGCTAGTGGGCGAAAGAAGAAGATAGAAATCTGATAGGTAGCTGAAAAGTAAAAAGGAGGAGAAGGATGAAAAAGAGGGTGAAATTTGAGTTGACAGAGGCGGAAAAGAAAAAATGAGAGGACAGAACTAAAAAGGAATGATCATTATATCAGAGGTAGGTGTAGTGAGGGAATAGACAGCAGACAGAAGACAAATGTACAGCAGCCGCTTGAAGAAGAATTAGTAGATGACAGACAGGAAATTGGAACCAACATAATAGAAAAATAAAACATCCAGACAACAAAGGTAGAAAAAAGCATTTTATTTTGAATATTTTAAATGGACTATATTAGCTTTCGGAAATGTGCATAGCAATTGTCTTTGCATTGTGTTCAATAGAAAGGAAATGCATTTCTGTTGTTATTTCTCCAGTGTTGTAGTATATGTTAAGTTTAACTTCTTGGGATTCTCAATTCAATTTTTGTGTAAATATTTTAATTTCTAATTTGTGATCCCTTGGTCTGTATTTGGTGAAGGTCTTCCAGTCTGATTAGTATTGGCAGGTGGAGAAATTGGAGGGGAGGCAGGGAGGAGAGAGGATCAGAGAAAGTGCCCTCCTTTATTTTCTGACCTGGGCCATAGCATGTCTAACACTGGCCCTGACCCTTGCTTTATAACTGGTGGGGAACCCCAAGCATCCCCAGCTGAGAACCTCCTCCAAAGGCAGCCAGAATTCCCTTCTACCAAACTCTCCAGTCAGTGACAGCATCCTTGAGCCACCGACTACTAAGCATGCATGTGGTGCTGGCATTAGTGGCTTAGGGACATTGCTGCTGCCTGCCAAACTTGGTAAAAGGGAGTTCTGGCTGCCTTCAGAGAAAGTCTTCAGCTAACAGAGCTTGAGGATCCTCATTAGCTAAAGTATTTATATTTTGAGGTGGAGGAATGGTTGGACAGAGATAATTTTGTGCCCACCCACTTTAGGAATCAGGCCCACCCAAAATTGGCTGACTGGCTATGCCACTGACACACACCCATTAACATACAACTCCCACAAACAAATATCGCCCTTCATCTCCATTTTGCAACAGTGATACTCAACCGAACTCCCTATGAGTCTAAACTCATGTGCTGTGCATTGGTATACTATCATCACTCTTGTTCTTTCTCCTCATTGGATGCCATTACCTGTTCTTGCAACCATCACGTCTAGGGCTGAATGTGACCAGAAGTCTACTTCCTTACTTGCCTTTTTGATGGGCCCTGGAGCACCCAGAAGCTAAATTTAAATTGCACTGTCCCAGATCATGGACAGCAATAGCAGTAAGAGTAGATAGTGCTAGTCAAGAATGAAGAGACACAACAGTAGCACTTAGGAGCCACACATAGTAAAGTTGAACTTGGAGTACAGTTAACTAGGTTCACAAGCATGGAGGGGAAGTGTAACCCCCTGGTTGTAAAATTGATGGAGAGCTTGGTGACCAAACAGCTTACGGAATACCTAGACAAGTACTCAATACTACATGACTCACAATCAGGATTCCGCTCCCACTATAGTACCGAAACTGTTCTAGTCACTCTGCTGGCCAAATTCAAGCAGGAAATAGCCATAGGTAAAAGCATACTTCTCCTTCAATTCGACATGTCGAGCGCATTCGACATGGTAAACCATAATATACTACTAAGACTCCTTGGCCACTTCGGGATTGTTGGAAACGTACTTAAATGGATCAAGGGCTTTCTAACCACCAGATCATACCAAGTAAAATCAAATTCAAACATATTACCACTGTGGAAAGCAGCCTATGGAGTACCTCAAGGATCACCATTATCACCAATACTCTTCAACGTGATGATGATCCCACTGGCAAAGTCCCTATCCAACCGAGGCCTTAACCCATTCATCAGTGCAGATGATGTTACAATCTACATTCCCTTCAGACATGCCTTGACTGAAATTACCAATGAAATCAATGATGGTCTGAACATCATGGACTCTTGGGCAAACTCATTTCAACTGAAACTGAACACTGAAAAAACACACTGCCTTATCCTCTCATCTCAACATAACAACTACAAACCCGCAACCATAAACACCCCAGGACACACACTCCCTATTTCAGACAGCCTAAAAATACTCGAAGTCACAATCGACTGCACTCTCGAGAGCCAAGTAAAAACTGTAATAAAGAAAATGTTCTACTCAATGTGGAAACTCATATGAATAAAACCTTTCTTCCCGAGGGATACCTTTCGTAAACTAATACAATCAATGGTCCTAATCCATGCAGGTTACTGCGACGGAATCTATGCGGGATTTAAAGAACAACTCGCAAAAAAAACTCCAGACCACCCAAAACACAGCAGCCAGACTGATATATGGCAAAACATGATTTGAAAGTGCTAAACCCCTTCGAGAAAAGCTGCACTGGCTCCCAATCAAAGAACGGATCATCTTCAAAATTTGTACTTTGGTCCACAAAATCATCTACTACGTAGTCCCAGGATACATGATAGACCTCATAGATCTACCAACTAGAAACAGATTCAGATCAGCACGATCATACCTAAACCTACATTACCCAAACTGCAAAGGACTAAAATACAAAACAACTTATGCATCTAGCTTCTCCTACATAAGCGCACAATTATGGAATGGACTCCCGTATGCTGTGAAAACAATACATGACCACCTAAACTTCAGGAACTCATTAAAAATCCACCTCTTCAAAAAAGCCTATCCCACCAATCCAACATAAATTCCCACACCCAGCAACACAACATAATCAATGATCGTACTGGACAACTTACTATCCCTCATTCTCCTTGACCCCATGACGCCTGATTCACATCTACCTCACTTGACCTCAACATAATCTTGTATTTGTTATCAACCGAAATGGCAAATGCCTTTACGGTACATTGTAAGCCACATTGAGCCTGCAAATAGGTGGGACAATTTGGGGTATAAATGCAACAAATAAATAAATAAATAATTATGGTCTGGGTAGCTGCCTAGTCGGTACCTGATGGTGGGAAGAAGGGCACAAGAAGAATGTATTTGTTTGGGACCAGAGCTGGGCTCAGGAATATCCTGACTGGCCAGACAAACATAGCACCAGACTTAAAGCTCTATAAATAAAGTAGTCCATACCAGTTGTCAAGTTGAACCAAACTCAGAACTTTACTTTGGTTCTAATTGATGAAACTAAAAATATCATAACATTTCACATACAGGTGACCAACTTATATAAATCAGTCCTCTGCTTCTCCTCTCTCTTCAGTGTAGAAAATTATATTAATAATATTAATGTTTTTGTTCAGTTATTAGTACCTTGATGGAAACTAGTAGCCAGCTTGATGACAGCTCATTGCAGTTGGGCATGTACGCGCTTCAACATACATAAAGCTTGCTGGAAAAAAGTAGATAAAATCTCCCTCTGTCTGATATGCAACCAGTCCCTTAGCTGGTACAGGGTTGTAGCTTAGATGGTATACACAGTTCCAAATAATAAAAAATAAAACTTTATTAACCCACTATATCTAATACAATCTAAGCGGGGAACAAAAAACATACATGATACAATCTGAATCAACAAGCAATAAATCATAACAAAACAAAATCATACTTGATTACTGATTAATACAAACTAATCCAAACTATGAAACAGAGCAGTATCATTCCTATAATGATCCATATGCTCGAGTAAACAAATACGTCTTTAAATCTCTCATAAATAGGGCAATGTCATGCATTAAATGAAGCTTATTCCATAACTTAGGGCCAGACACATAAAATGCAGAAGATCTGTATTCTTCTAAATATATCTGCTTGAACGATGGCACTTCAAGTAACTGCTCCCCTTGGATTTTTCTGTGGTTATGTGGTTTCCTTTACGCCACAAAGTGCCAGTCGGCAACTTTTCCAGTTCTGGTGCCAGAAATTCCTGAATCCTTGTTCAAAAATTAGTGTCTGTGACGCCTTCCCATGGGGGTATAAGCAGGCTGATTCTTTGCAGTTCAGAATACCAGTACAGGCATGGCAAGAAAAATATGGGCTTTCCCTATGAGATGAATGGTCAGAGGCAGGAGATGTCCAAAGACAATTTTAGAGGGCAAAACAGGAGCTTAAATTACTATTTTGGTTTTTTTTTTTTTGGGGGGGGGGGGGGGAGGGAGTTCACTGCTGCCACCAGGAACATTCCTCAAAATTAGATGAATGGTCAGAGGCAGGAGATGACCAAAGACAATGTTATTTATGTATTTTTATTTATTTATTTGAATTTTGCTCACACCTTTTTCAGTAGTAGCTCAAGGTATGTTACATTCAGGTACACTGGGTATTTTATATATATTTTAGCGGGCAAAACAAGAGCTTAAATTATTTGGGGGAGGGGGAGTTCACTGCTATCACCAGGAACACCCCTCAAAAATTAAACCCCTCCTTCAATTTCATCCCCTTCCATTGATTTCCCCAAATCTCTGGAAGGTTCTAGTGCTAGAAGATCTGAGTTTACAAGCAGGTGCAAGAAACGAAAGTTCACCAAAAGGGCAACCTAGGATCTTTAGGGTTGCTTTAAAAAGCTGGAAGGAAGTGCTGCCACAATCTTCAGGCAGCCTGCTCTCATTGGCTGGACACTTAAAACAGAAAAAAGGCTGCATAGGAATGCAGCAAACACACACACACACACAAACAAATAAACAAACTATGGAACAGCAAGGATAAATTCATACAGCTATTCTACTGAATTTTTCCCAAAGTTACAGAAGCAAAACAGAGAACTGAAGATGCTGGATTGAGGGACATACCCAAGTCTTGTTGGATTAACCACTGTTGGAGATGGGTCCTGGACTAAATGCAACTTTGGTCTAATCAACAATGGCACATCCTTTGTTCTTCAAGTATTAAATAATGATACAGTAAGAAAGAGACAATATACACAATCTTCTTAATACTCTTTCTAAAATATAGCTTGCAATACTTTCAAATAGCAAAATTGCCTCTGGAGTACAAAAAACTCTAAAGGGGAAAAAGCCTCAGAACCCTTACCTCCACTTCTGTATAACAGAAAACATGTGGTAGGTGTAACAAGGGTGAAGTGACTTCACAGGTATATAAAAAAAAACCCTTGAGAAATAATTTGTTAAAGTTCCAATGGGACTAGCTTTCATGGGTCCAAACATCGTGACGTTAAATATAAATGAAGAACGAATCAAGATGGCGTCAGAAATAGTTGTCGGATCTCCTGAGACCCAACAGTGATCGAGAGAGAGAATTTCTATCCCCGACCTTCAGACGGGGAAAAGAAAGGGGAAAACGCAGGCTCCTACCTCCATGGCACCAGCGTTGACCCCAACCTCTCATCAAACGACACTGGAGAGTTACGGAATCGGGACCCATGGCTTGCAGGTATCTACTTCGACGGGCTCGCCCCTTCATGGAGCAGAGCGCAGCGTAGAGGGAGCGACGTTGAGCCCTCCTTCTCTCACTGCAACTCCACAACCCGGAAGCGTAGTAGTGCCAGCGGGACCACAGCAGCTAGAAGCTATGTTTGTGGAAGGAGGACCCTCGAGCACGTCAACTCCGGGGAAGGAAACAACAAACCAGGGACAAACGCTGGTCAGGGTCCCTGCTTCCCGTGGATTTACTTCTGAGAGTGGTGGAGACCTATTCAGGTGACAATGAATTCATTTGTAATAATCTCCTTAAAATACTTTGTTATTCTATTTACTATGTAAGCCGCATTGAACCTGCTGTGTGTGGGAAAGCGCGGGGTACAAATGTAATAAATAAATTATGGGACACAATCCAGGAGGTAAATAACACTTTACTTCAAATGAATCTTTCCATAAAGGGCGAAATTGTGGAACTGAAGCAAACTAGTCAGAATTTGTCTGTAAAGGTTCAGGAACAAAATGAAAAAATGTTGAAGATGGAAAATGAGATTAAACAATTGCAAAACTTAACAGTGACTGGTTAAAGAAAAAGAAACTCAGGAAAGAAAGACGGAATACCTGGAAAATAATGGGCGGAAGAACAACCTGAGGCTATTAAATTTTCCTAAATCTCCTCTAATTACAGCAATAGATATGCTTAAAAATATTTTCGTGATATATTGGGGATCCCAGTAGAGGGTTACCCCCCTGTAACACGGGCCCAATACAGTGGTGGAAATAAGTATTTGATCCCTTGCTGATTTTGTAAGTTTGCCCACTGACAAAGACATGAGCAGCCCATAATTGAAGGGTAGGTTATTGGTAACAGTGAGAGATAGCACATCACAAATTAAATCCGGAAAATCACATTGTGGAAAGTATATGAATTTATTTGCATTCTGCAGAGGGAAATAAGTATTTGATCCCCCACCAACCAGTAAGAGATCTGGCCCCTACAGACCAGGTAGATGCTCCAAATCAACTCGTTACCTGCATGACAGACAGCTGTCGGCAATGGTCACCTGTATGAAAGACACCTGTCCACAGACTCAGTGAATCAGTCAGACTCTAACCTCTACAAAATGGCCAAGAGCAAGGAGCTGTCTAAGGATGTCAGGGTCAAGATCATACACCTTCACAAGGCTGGAATGGGCTACAAAACCATCAGTAAGACGCTGGGCGAGAAGGAGACAACTGTTGGTGCCATAGTAAGAAAATGGAAGAAGTACAAAATGACTGTCAATCGACAAAGATCTGGGGCTCCACGCAAAATCTCACCTCGTGGGGTATCCTTGATCATGAGGAAGGTTAGAAATCAGCCTACAACTACAAGGGGGGAACTTGTCAATGATCTCAAGGCAGCTGGGACCACTGTCACCACGAAAACCATTGGTAACACATTACGACATAACGGATTGCAATCCTGCAGTGCCCGCAAGGTCCCCCTGCTCCGGAAGGCACATGTGACGGCCCGTCTGAAGTTTGCCAGTGAACACCTGGATGATGCCGAGAGTGATTGGGAGAAGGTGCTGTGGTCAGATGAGACAAAAATTGAGCTCTTTGGCATGAACTCAACTCGCCGTGTTTGGAGGAAGAGAAATGCTGCCTATGACCCAAAGAACACCGTCCCCACTGTCAAGCATGGAGGTGGAAATGTTATGTTTTGGGGGTGTTTCTCTGCTAAGGGCACAGGACTACTTCACCGCATCAATGGGAGAATGGATGGGGCCATGTACCGTACAATTCTGAGTGACAACCTCCTTCCCTCCGCCAGGGCCTTAAAAATGGGTCGTGGCTGGGTCTTCCAGCACGACAATGACCCAAAACATACAGCCAAGGCAACAAAGGAGTGGCTCAGGAAGAAGCACATTAGGGTCATGGAGTGGCCTAGCCAGTCACCAGACCTTAATCCCATTGAAAACTTATGGAGGGAGCTGAAGCTGCGAGTTGCCAAGCGACAGCCCAGAACTCTTAATGATTTAGAGATGATCTGCAAAGAGGAGTGGACCAAAATTCCTCCTGACATGTGTGCAAACCTCATCATCAACTACAGAAGACGTCTGACCGCTGTGCTTGCCAACAAGGGTTTTGCCACCAAGTATTAGGTCTTGTTTGCCAGAGGGATTAAATACTTATTTCCCTCTGCAGAATGCAAATAAATTCATATACTTTCCACAATGTGATTTTCCGGATTTAATTTGTGATGTGCTATCTCTCACTGTTACCAATAACCTACCCTTCAATTATGGGCTGCTCATGTCTTTGTCAGTGGGCAAACTTACAAAATCAGCAAGGGATCAAATACTTATTTCCACCACTGTATGGGTACAGTAGGGTTTTGGTGACTTTGAGAGGAGTCACAGTTTCCACCACAAGTGTGACAGATACAGGGAGATAAGGACCTGGATCTCCCACTGTATACTGCACTATTCCAGGGACCTGCATGCTGCTCTAATAGACCTAACTTTAACATCTGAGGTTATCATACAGGCTGGTAAGTCATATTTTTATTCACATTTCTGGGGGGTGGGAGGGGGGTCAGTGACCACTTGGGGTGGGTATTGGGAGGATCACCCTGATTCCATTTAGAGTTCATCTGGTCATTTAGGGCACCTTTTTGTGCCTTAATCATTCTGAAAACAGGTCTAGACCAAAACGTCTTGGTTTTAATACTGGATGTTTTTGTTTTGTTCCAATATGACTGTAAAATCTCCAAGTGTTAGGCATGCCCTAAAACATCCCCAACATGTCCCCTTGTGATCTGGACACACTGCAGAAGAATTGCATAGATAAACATCTGCAAAATAAGTTTCGAAAATACCAAGTTAGACGTTTTGAGAAGAAAAACGTCCAAATGATGCTTTATGACACTATTTGGATGTTTTTTCTCTGTAAAAAATGAGCCCCATAGTAACTTTAAGCTTTCGATGTGCCAATGGAATGAAATTCAATTTACAGATTAGAAATATTGTAAAATCATGCTTTTTTTCATCTTTGAATGATACATCAATTAACATCGGTATTGACTGAAAGTCATCTGTTGAAGGTTGTGTGTGCTTTGGTCACAAGCAGGTTAGATTATTGTATTTCTCTTTTTCAAGGATTAAACAAAACTGGGGTTCACAAATTGCAACTGGTGCAAAACACAGCAGCTAGATTAGTGACTGGAAGAAAGAAACATGATCATAATATACCTGTTTTGCATCAGTTGCACTAGCTTCCCATGGCAGCTCGATTACATTATGTTTGGTCTACAAGTCTTTTCATTTGGAGCTTCCAGTTTATCTTTCAAAAAAGTTAAAGAAATATGTACCTCACCGAACACTTCATTCATCTCAAAAAGGTATTCTTTATGAGCACTTCTGGTGGCAATCAGTCTTACATACTCACAGACTTGAATTGGCTTCAGCAACATTAATGGGAAATATACTAAAGAAGCATTTAATTTGGTCTCCTCTGATCTCCTACATGAAATCCTAAATATGTGTTTTACACTAATTATTATCTCTTGGTCATAAAACACACCACTCTTTACCTATCTGTCTTATGTAGTTCTGTTGATATATATTTTGTGTTGATATATTTTGTTGTTGATATCTTATGTCTTGTATTAAAATTATTATTTTATTGCATGCATATTTAATCTGAATGTTTTTAAGTGATTGATTTGATATTATATTTTATTGTATTATGTTTTTAGATTTGATCTGTTTTTATCATATGATTTGATTGTGTTTTTAGATATGTTTTATTATACAATATATTCAATTAATTGTGGACAAATTTAAAAAGGTTTTTCCTTTATGCCAGAAATGGTTATAAGTATGTATTTCCTTTTTGTATTTTATTTTCTGATATTGCCATATGTATGTCAAGGATGTAAATGTAAAATTTATAAATAAAGAATTAAAAATATGTATATAAATGGAGAACTTAGCTTTGATATTCATGCGAATCTGCTTCCGCTTACAGCACATACAGACTGTGGCCAAAGTTTAATCAAAACAGGCTGTGTCAAGATGCAAAACCGTGCTTCAGCTTTTAAGCACGTTCCTTTCTTGTAATGTCATCTTATGTTCTTACAGAAACACGCAATTGTGTGACATCATAGTGAAAATTAATGTATAGCTATGTGAAATGACAAAAAGTACCTATTTATAAAACAGGCTCCTACAATGAGACTTGGTAGCTCATAGCTTCTGTTATGCAAATGTACTCCTGCTCCAGAAAAAGTGTAAATGTGTGTTGCTCTATACATATACATGCATAGTTTATAAAGTACATGCATACTTTGCAATTCCACTCCAGCTCTACTCAAATTGTACCCCCAGGAATGCCTAGGCACAGACTGCATAAAAGTAGGCATAAGTTTTTGGTATGTTCACTTTGTAGTTATTTATTTATAACATTTATAATCCGGCTATACCTAGGCGGAGAACAATAGAACATCCTATATAATAATTCTCACCTCCAACGTTCTAATTGTCTTGCTGACTGAGACCGTGGCCCCTTGGTCTGCTAGGCTCCGTAGATCAGGCTGACGTCAGAGCCAGAGGAGGAGGGGCGAAAGGGGCAGGTCACAGGGGTGGAGGCGGAGCTTCAATGACAACACAATCCAAGGCAGGCTGGAATCAGCAGGCAAGGGAGATACAGATTGGCCAGCTGGAGGAGTTGGAGCCAGGATGCAAGTGGCCAAACCGGGGCATTGGAGGCGTGGCAAGAGTTCCCGGGCCCCTTGCCCGGAAGAGAAGCGCTATCCTTGGAGCTCCGGCGCTGCCAAAATGCCTGGCGCTCCAAACTGCAGCAGTGGCAAGAGCGCTGCACCGGCGCCGCCATGATGGCCGGTGTAGCAATCAGGGTGAGGAGTGTGGTGTCGGAGCGTCGGCCCAGCCAGCATAAAAGTACTTTGGTCATAAAAAGAAATCAGGTGAATATTAAAACAAAAAAAAGTGTATGAAATGAACCGGTGGATGAAAAAGAGGGACAGTCTAATCTGTTATGTGCATACAGTAAAAATGATGTGCGCTCTGCATTGTGAATGCACGTTAAATATAAGAGCATGCAAAATTATTTTTATAAACAAACTGCTTAAGGAGGGGAACTGGGTACAACAATTGATGTGCCGAAGAAGAATGAATAAACAAATATCCTTTTGGTGGGAGCCGGTTCAGCAACTAAGGTGCCAATGAGGAGTTGATTAGATAACTTTTTTGTGGAAGCAATAAACTCTTTAAAAATATATGTAATTATATTGTCAATGCTAAAAAGAAGGCGGGGGAAGAAAGGCGGAATGGCTACATCGCATGCTGGATAGACGGCAAGGCTCTGATATAGTATAAGCATTGCAGCGATGCCAATTCAAAGGATTCTCTATCAAAAAAACATGGTTGAAAGTAAAATAGAATAAAAAAATACTTACTCGAGAGTTAGTGATGAACGTGGAGTCCAGCAAAGGAGTTCCCTTTCAAATGTCAAAAAAACTTATATACTGAAAAAACGCGCAAAAAATAGGGAACCTTCTGCGCATGCTCTTTGACAAAAAAACAATGTGATAAGAGTGGTAGCCATAGCCAGAAGGATACAAGGTTGCATAGAGAGAGGCACAAGGAGGTTACATTGAGACAGGAGATGGTATGAGCCTGAGGGGGGGGGGGGGCACTCACTCACTCACTCTTTGTCTCTCACATACACTCTCTCTGACACACTCTATCTCTCTGTCACACACACAGTCTCTATCTCTCTGCCTCACACACACTCTCACACATGCACTCTGTCTCTCACACACTCTCTCTCTCTCTCTCTCTCACTCACACAAACACACACACACTCCACCTCTCTCTCTCATTCTCTCTCTGACACATACACTCTATCTCTCACACACACTCACTCTCACATACACACTCTCTCTCAAACATACACTCAGAGGAAAACCTTGCTAGCGCCCATTTCATTTGTGTCAGAAACGGGCCTTTTTTACTAGTATATAATAAAACACAAAGGGGTCCTTTTACTAAGGTGTGCCGAAAAAATGGCCTGCACTGGTGTGATCGCCTGCAAAAAAGGCTTTTTTTTTGGGGGGGGGGGGTGAAAATGGACATGCAGCAAAATAAAAATTGGCGTGTGTCCATTTTGGGTCTGAGACTCTACCGCCACCCATTGACCTAGTGGTAAAGTCTCATGCGTTAACTGGGCAGTAATGGTCTACGTGCATATAATGCCGATTGCTGCTCAGTTAGCGACATGCACCAGAAAATTTCTGGCACACTTAGTGAATTCTCATAAAAAATGAAATTACCACCCGGGCCATGAGGTAGCTGGGCGGTAGTTCAAAGTTGATGCATGTAGGAATCACGTTCTCGCCTACACAGCTTAGTAAAATGACCCCAATGAAAACAAATACAAAGACAGCTATTTAAAGCTTCACAAAAAAAATAATCACAACAAGTATAAGCTTGAGTGCACAGTTTCAAAAGAGCCATTTTTCACATATAAGATTTGCTATACACACAGATAAAGCTTTGTAATGTTACCCTCAAGGGGGTAATTCTATGGGTCATTTTACGAAGCTGTGGCAAAACGGGGCCTGTGTTAACGTCAGTGTATGTTTTTGACTTGTGCCAAGGCAGGTCTTTGTTGTTTTCAAGAAATGGCCATGAAGCCATTTCAGAGGGGAGCAATTACCGCTACCCATTGAGGCACTACCCGATTACCACCGGGTACATACCAGTGCTACAAAAATTTAATTATTTTTGCAGCACCGGAAAGGGTGCTCTGGGGGAGGGAACTACTGCCAGGCTGCTGCAGTAGCCCAGCGATACTTCCATTTAGCGAGTGGTAAGCCCGCATTGGGCTTACCGCCGCTTCGTAAAAGGGCCCCTAAATTAGATGGTAATATCTATGAACCAGTTAAGTGCATAAACGTTTAGAATACAAGCATATAGGGATGTATATGGCAATATTCGACCTATGCACTGGTCTCTATCTATGCTCTTAGTTATTTATTTACCACCTTTTTGAAGAAATTGCCCCAAGGCAGTGTACAGGAAAAATATTCTAGAGATAGGGAAATAGACAATTTCAGCACATGGTTTGCAGGTGGGGATACACAGGAACAGTTGGTGGGGTGGGGTCCTGTTACTAAGCTGCAGTAAAAAGTGGTCTGTGAACACGTGTGAACACGTGAAATTGGCACGCACTGGACAATTTTTTACCACAGCTGGGAAAAAGGGCTTTTTGTAATGGGGGCAGTAAATGGCCATGTGGTAAAATCCAAAGCAGTGCCTGAGCCCTTACCAACACCCATTGACCTAGAGGTAAGGGCTCATGAGCTACTCATGTGGTAATCAGGCAGCGAGCACTAATGTGAACACGCTGCAGACTACTGCCGGGAACACCCCCTGGTTTAGAAAATAAAAAAATGATTTTCTATCTCAGGAAACATTGTTCGCCAACTTCGAAACTACTGCGGGGTGCCCGCGCTACCACTGTGGTAATGCCAATTTGGTGTGTTAGCCCTATCAGTGCTTAGTAAAAGGACTCCTTAGGCACAACCATTTACGCCAGCACTATGGCTGACATAAGTGCTTGCACCCAAGTGAATACATACGTATCCACATATGTATCTATCCTGTTAAACTACTGTTCTGTAAAGGAAAGTAAGTGCCTACTTTCCTTTATAGAATATTCTCCAAATATGTGCACCTTTATATAACTGCCTTCCATGTGCACACAAAAAAAGACTGATTTAGAATTTGTTTTCAGTGATTCCTATGGGACCAGTCTGTATGAGTGATCATAATGAAATGAGGTAGTGAGTGTAGTAAATGAAGTGAATAGGAGTTTTTACCACTTTGTCCTAAGTTTCAGCTAAAATTCAAAGAAGTATAGAGTAGAGATGGGCCAATAACCATCCAATGTACAAACCAAGCCAAGGTAGATACAAGGTTTTAATTGCATACAAGGAAACAAATAAAGCAGACTCAACACGGAATCGTGTATCAGCAATACAATGCCTGCTACAGGAGTCTGTGTATCTATAAATGTACAGAAAAACAAACAAAAGGAAATAAAAATTAAAATGAGGATAGTGTTAATAAAAGCACATTAATAAACCATAAAATGTATGTGGTTTGTAATAATGGGATACATTACATACTACAACGGCAAATAAAAAGACAAAAGGTGTATGTTTATGAACACTTATAAAAATGAGCTAAAATGAAATAAAAGTAAAAGTAAAAATGCACCTATAATAGCAAAACATATGTAGTTAATACTCTGTATAATAAATTACATTAAAATAGTATTTTAATGTAATTTATTATACAGAGTATTATTATACAGAGTATTATTATAAAGTAATTGTCATATCTTATTAATTGTACCATACTTAGTTCACTTTTTATGTACACTTTAGTATACATAAAAAGTGAACTAAGTATGGTACAATTAATAAGATATGACAATTACTTTATAATAATATGCTGTAAATGGCAAAACTAAAGAATGGAAATAATTAAACAATAATAATGATCAATCATAAACAATAAGATAAAAATGAATGTAAGGTATACAGGCATATATCTAAATCTACATCTCTGTCTCTCTTTTTTTAATAATAAAATTATATTAATTGATAACTATAGTATATATAATATATACTAAAAGATGGAAAAGGTGTGGGTCATAGCTAAAAAGATTTAGCAAGTAATTAATAATAATACACTGTAAATGACCAACCTTAAAAACACAATTGTCTATAAATAACTTGGGTATAGTACATAAAAAACAGAGAATAAAAACAGATATGAGGTAGTTAAGGACCCCTTTTACAAAGTGATGGTAAGCCCAAAGCAGGCTTACCGCACGCTAATCTGGTGCTACCGCCAGCCCAACGCAGGCGCTGGCGATAGTTCCAGTCCCAGTGTGCACTATTTCCTTCTGGGGAAAATAGGGTTGTATTTATTAGTATGGCACTAACCTGGCGGTAATCAGGCAGACACCACAAGCTACCCTATTACTTCCAGGTTAGCTTGGGAGCCCTACCGCCACCTCAATGGGTGGCAGAAGTGCTCCCCTTCGCATGGCCATGCGGTAAGAGCAATCTTACTGCATGGCTGTCACTATTTTCAACCTATTATACCCGCTGCAGTAGGTCCTTTTTACGCAGCTTGGTAAAAGGACCCCTAAGAGAAATATCTAGTCATAGGACTAACATGAATATCAAGACTACTCTAAATGGAAATGGGATGGGGCACAATATGAAAGTGCCAAATATTTACTTAAAGGACAGGATAAAATGGCACCTGAAATATATATTGGAAGTTTTAGGCACTTAAATGTAAAATTATTAGCTGAGATAGGTGGGTGAATAAGTAAAGAAGAAAAGGCATACAGTAGGGTTAATAGACCAATCTGATGTGGGATTTTGTTAAACTTATACAGTCTTTGCTCTTCCTAAGATCATGTGAAGTGCCTCTTCTTTATTTATTGGAACACCTATCTCAGCTAATGATTTTACATTTAGGTGCCTAAAAGCTTCCAATATGCCCACTTTAGCCTCTCCATCCAGCTGAGTCACCAACTGCCTATGACTGCAGGCATTATTGCAAGTCCCTATCCTGCATATTGAGGTACTGCAGGTTAGTGACTCTCATAGCAAATTTTGCTTTAGTAAAAATTCATTTTATCATCGCTTAGTAAATTCTTAGGGGGTTGTTTACTAAAACTTAGCTTGAGTTATCTGCAGCAGGGCCCACAGGAATAAAACGGGCCGTGCTGCAGATAACTCAGGGGGGTTAATGTGATGGTTGTAATAAGTGAATTATACATGTACAGAAATACAAGGGAATGTTTTCTCTGTGGTTTTATTGAACTATTGTATATTTGTATATATGGTTTATTAAACTTAAGTTATAATCCATTTTGAGCAGACCCTGAACAACATTTTATAAAACGTTTTAAATAAATATTTTAAATTAAACTTGAATCTGATTCGATTATGCAGGGAAGTATCTTTCTACTTAAAAGTTTTCGAAGTCCTGAGCTTGACTTTAGCAGATCTTTAATGTGTGTATGTGACACAGAATTCAATGCATTTGGCTTGCCAGCACAAAGCTGGCATGAGTTAGGTGTTAAATCTCATGTATATAAATGGTGGAAGGAGGTATGCAGGAGGATGTGATAGTGTGATTTTCTTTTTAGAAAAGTTGCTGAATTGAGACCTTTTAGGTGCATCTGTCTTGCTTCCTAAACAATATTCAGTTGAACCAGTTGTGTGATGTTTCATTTTTTTAGTTCTTTCCCAGATAAAATGTTTTTTGAACATTAAGAGGGTCTTTTACAAAGGCATGGTAGCATTTTTAGCGCATGCTAATCATCGCGTGCTAAACGCTAGAGACACCTATAGGAATATATGGGCCTCTCTAGTGTTTAGTGCACGCTTATTTTTAGCATGCGCTAAAAATGCTAGTGTACCTTTGTAAAAGGACCCCTAAATTTGTCTCAAATAATATTGGAGCAACTTAAAATAATTGGCATAATTAAATATGTTTATACTGTTTGCCATTGAAGGTCCTGTCAGTTAATCTGTTTCAGTTTTTACCTTTTCCCACAAACGTACTGATATATGGCCACATGTTAGAAATCTATGATTTTATTCATAGAAAACACAGATGAATTTTCTTAGCTGATAGGATCTAAAAGAAAGATTTAGGAAAAGGCATGTGATCTGCTCATTGGAACAAACAAATCAAATAATAGGGTAGAAAATCAAAGACAAAGACTAGGGGATACGCCATGAAGTTACATACTACTTTTAAAACAAATAGGAGAAAATTATTTTTCATTCAATACAGAGCAAAAGAGCTGTGTTAATTTTATCCAGGTATGTATCTAGATACTGTTGCTGAATATTGCCAGGACCCAGATAACTGCTAGTGAGCACCTTATACTGAGATATGTGGAGGAACATTTTCGATAAAACATCTGTCCGATTTTGCACATTTTCCTAAAAACGGCCAAAAATTGATTGGCGAACATAGTCATTTTCAAACTTGAAAAAGTCTACCATTTTGGTTCAAAAATCACCTTTTTCTAGACATTTTGTGCTCAGTACATTTTTCTTTTGAGACGATCTTGGGGGGGGGGATGAGGGGGGAACGACCAAGAGAAAAATACCTAAAAACCAGCCATTGGGATGTCTGAAGGCCATCATTCTTAGTAGACTGGCCACACAGACATCCCAGCAGTCAGTCTACAGGGCACTGCAGTGGACTTCACATAAAAGATCCCAGGTACACATCTCACCATAACCACCTTATATTGTACAGTGAGCCCTCCAGGAACAGAGGAAAAACCTATTGTACTTCACTGTACACCACTATAATAGCCCATAACTGTACCAGTGAGATACGGGATGGGTCCTCTACAGTCCACTGCATTAATTACTAGGCTACTCCTGGGACTTGTCTGCTGCTCTAGCAAGAATAGCCATCATATCTGAAGCTGTCATACAGCCTGGTATGTACTATCACTGTCACATCTTAGGAGGGTGGGAGAGGGGTATGTGACCACTGGGGGAGTAAGGAGGACTTATCCCTTCAATGGTCATTTATGGCACCTTTTGGTTACATATTCTTGTTTGAAACAGGTCTAGCAAAAAACATCTTAATTTTGGCCCTAGTCATTTTCATTGTGTTCCATTATTACAGAAAAATGTCTATCTTTTGGTGCTGGTTATGTCCTGCTCAGGTCCTACCCAAAACACGCCCCCTTGAAATTTAGACGAACTGTGGAGAAAAAAACATCTAAAATTGTATTGTCAAAAAATCACAACTTGCAGTTCTTCCGATTTCAATTTAAAGATCTATTTCTGTTCAATCATAATGACCTTCAGGGATATGATCCAACACACAACAGCGTAACTCAGAAAAAGAATGTTGATATTCCATATAATGTTCCACAATAGGAGCCTGTATACATTCCTTCTTTAAACAACTCTTATGTTCATATATGTTTTAAAGATTTGGGTAGTTTTACCCACATAGACTTAGAACATGTTAAAGGAAATCAGGGACGCAAACAAACTGGGCAACACAATAATAATGGGGGATTTCAATTACCCGCATATAGACTGGGGTAATGTAACATCTGTACACGCAAGGGACATAAGATTTCTTGATGAAATCAAGGACAGCTTCATGGAACAGCTAGTTCAGGAGCCGACAAGAGAAGGAAAAATACTAGACTTAGTCCTTAGTGGTGCTCATGATCTAGTGCAGGGGGTAACGATACGAGGGCCGCTTGATAACAGTGATCATAATATGATCGGTTTTGATATTGGCATTGAAGGAAGTGAAACTAGGAAATCAAGTACGCTAGCGTTTAACTATAGAAAAGGTGATTACGACAAAATGAGAAAAATGGTGAAAAAAAGACTGAAAGGAGCAGCTCGCAGAGTAAAAAACTTGCATCAGGCGTGGATGCTGTTTAAAAACGCCATCCTGGAGGTTCAGGACAAATATATTCCACGTATTAGAAAAAAGGGAAAAAAGACTAAACGTCAGCCGGCGTGGCTAAACAGTAAGATAAAGGAAATCATTAGAGCCAAAAAACAATCCTTCAGAAAGTGGAGAAGAGAACCAACTGAAAGTAACAGGACAGATCATAAGGAATGCCAAGCCAAATGCAAAGCGGAGATAAGGAGGGCAAAAAAGGACTTTGAGAAGAAATTAGCGTTGGAAGCAAAAATACATAGTAAAAACTTTTTTAGATACATTAAAAGCAGGAAACCGGCCAAAGAGTCGGTTGGGCCGCTGGACGAAAATGGTGTTAAAGGGGCGATCAAGGAGGACAAAGCCGTAGCGGAGAAATTAAACGAATTCTTTGCTTCGGTCTTCACTGAGGAGGATTTGGGGGGGACACTGGTGCCGGAAAGAATATTTGAAGCGGGGGAATCGGAGAAACTAAACAAATTCTCTGTAACCTTGGAGGATGTAATGGGTCAGTTCAGCAAGCTGAAGAGTAGTAAATCACCGGGACCTGATGGTATTCATCCCAGAGTATTAATAGAACTAAAAAATGAACTTGCGGAGCTACTGTTAGAAATATGCAATCTGTCCCTAAAATCGAGTGTAATACCGGAAGACTGGAGGGTAGCCAATGTTACTCCGATTTTTAAGAAGGGTTCCAGAGGAGATCCGGGAAATTATAGACCGGTGAGTCTGACGTCGGTGCCGGGCAAGATGGTGGAGGCTATTATTAAGAATAAAATTGCAGAGCATATACAAAAACATGGACTGATGAGACAAAGTCAGCACGGATTTAGTGAAGGGAAGTCTTGCCTCACCAATCTAATGCATTTTTTTGAGGGGGTAAGCAAACATGTGGACAATGGGGAGCCGGTTGATATTGTATATCTGGACTTTCAGAAGGCGTTTGACAAAGTGCCGCACGAAAGACTCCTGAAGAAATTGCAGAGTCATGGAATCGGAGGTAGGGTATTATTATGGATTAAGAACTGGTTGAAAGATAGGAAGCAGAGAGTAGGATTGCGTGGCCAGTATTCTCAGTGGAGGAGGGTAGTTAGTGGGGTCCCGCAGGGGTCTGTGCTGGGTCCGTTGCTTTTTAATGTATTTATAAATGACCTAGAGATGGGAATAACTAGTGAGGTAATTAAATTCGCCGATGACACAAAATTATTCAGGGTCGTCAAGTCGCAGGAGGAATGTGAACGATTACAGGAGGACCTTGCGAGACTGGGAGAATGGGCGTGCAAGTGGCAGATGAAGTTCAATGTTGACAAGTGCAAAGTGATGCATGTGGGTAAGAGGAACCCGAATTATAGCTACGTCTTGCAAGGTTCCGCGTTAGGAGTTACGGATCAAGAAAGGGATCTGGGTGTCGTCGTCGATGATACGCTGAAACCTTCTGCTCAGTGTGCTGCTGCGGCTAGGAAAGCGAATAGAATGTTGGGTGTTATTAAGAAGGGTATGGAGTCCAGGTGTGCGGATGTTATAATGCCGTTGTATCGCTCCATGGTGCGACCGCACCTGGAGTATTGTGTTCAGTACTGGTCTCCGTATCTCAAAAAAGATATAGTAGAATTGGAAAAGGTACAGCGAAGGGCGACGAAAATGATAGTGGGGATGGGACGACTTTCCTATGAAGAGAGGCTGAGAAGGCTAGGGCTTTTCAGCTTGGAGAAGAGACGGCTGAGGGGAGATATGATAGAAGTGTATAAAATAATGAGTGGAATGGATCGGGTGGATGTGAAGCGACTGTTCACGCTATCCAAAAATACTAGGACTAGAGGGCATGAGTTGAAGCTACAGTGTGGTAAATTTAAAACGAATCGGAGAAAATTTTTCTTCACCCAACGTGTAATTAGACTCTGGAATTCATTGCCGGAGAACGTGGTACGGGCGGTTAGCTTGACGGAGTTTAAAAAGGGGTTAGATAGATTCCTAAAGGACAAGTCCATAGACCGCTATTAAATGGACTGGAAAAATTCCTCATTTTTAGGTACAACTTGTCTGGAATGTTTTTACGTTTGGGGAGCGTGCCAGGTGCCCTTGACCTGGATTGGCCACTGTCGGTGACAGGATGCTGGGCTAGATGGACCTTTGGTCTTTCCCAGTATGGCACTACTTATGTACTTATGTACTTATATAACAGGAACATATAATTACATATACAACAAATTGTGTCTCACAGGTAGTACAATATCTTAAAAGAATCTTCTGTTGAGTAATACTTAGTGAGTGAAGTGTCAGAAGCAAATGTGTTCCCTCTGATTCTTAGATCCAAGCTTACTGCACAAGATGTTTTAGTATTCGCTGTTTTATTTGAAGAGCTAATGAGTTTAGAAACATCCAAACAGAAGACTCCTGAGGCAGGCTCTTGTGGCCGAAACACGGCTCGTGTCGAGTCATTGGATGTTTTAATAAACTGGTTGTCAGTTTCACCGAGCATGAGATAGCAATCTCCACCCAGCAACTCCATTGCATGTTTGCAGGGTTCGAGAATGGTCTGCATCATACAAAGCTTCTCCCACTCAGAGGCTGTTAGAAGGTTCTGTGTGTGTTTATCCCGAGGCTGAGTTAAAGTTGCCATGACTGCTTCGTTGTTCCAAACCAGTCTCTGGATTGTGTCAAGGGTAGAATTTGCACTTGTAGACACAGCCAACAAGAATTAAGATTTCACATTAAGTTTTTGCTGTTGTTCCCCCAACTCCATTTGATTTGCAGGACTATGTTTGAAGTGTCCAACAATTTTCCTACATTTCACCAAGACGGACTCTAAGCCACTCTGGCTCATTGTTTTGTTAACAGAGAACTGGAGAGTGTGGGCAAAACATGGTATGTGCTCAAAAAGCAGCAGACCAACCACAGCAGTCACATTGCAAGCGTTGTCAGTACTGATAGTTGTGACTTTGTCATAGATTGCCCATTCCCTTGCAACCTGACTGAAGCGTTCTGCACAAACTGGAGTAAAGTGATGCTCTGCCACATGGTAAACAGTTAGTGGATAAGACTGCAGAGTATGGTCCAGCATGTGACATGTTACTCCCAGGTAGCTATCATTGGCTAATGATGTCCAGTAATCTACTGTAAGTGCAACATAGGTCACTTTATCTACAAGTGCTTGAACCTTGCTCTTTTCCACATCGAACTGATTTCTGATGTGTGCATTGATCTTTGGTCTGCTTGGAAGTACATAACTTTGACATCCAGTTGCAGAACTCAGAACTTCCTGGAGGCCAGCATCAGAGACAATGTTAATGATTTGACCATTCTTGGCTGTCCACCTGGCAATAGTATTTGTTAGGTTTTCATTTTTCATTGCATCCATCAGCTTTGACTGACTCTTTTCTTGTAATTGAAGTAGCATCAGCTGATGTTGACTAAAAGTAGAAGCCTTCGGTGGTTGTTGCTGTTGTTGTTGGGATGAGAAAAAAGTAAATGCCTTTACAAAACTTACAAATCACTGTTTGTTGATCTTTGAAGGCAAAGTGACCATTAAGCAGCAGTTTCATTTTGGCTTCCATTGGGCTAATAGAAATGCAGCCCTAAAAAAATTAAATTGGGCAAAACTCAACTATCAAGTCTGCCTCTGTTTCAAAAAATTTCAATTGCAATTGTGTTAGGCCCCCCTCCCCCACCACCAAATAAATAATATCAGCTCCTACCCAGCATCTCTCAATTCTCCTTATGTCTGTTAGTCCTTCCCAGGTTCTGCATCCCCTGTCTCCCTGCTTTACTCTTTCCTTCCCCTCCCACCAACCTACCCAACACCACCCTTTCAGTTCAACATTTCCTACTCTATTCCCACCCTCTGACTTACCCATTCAGCATTTCCCCTCTAATCAGAGCACCAATATGTGCAGGAGAGCCAGCCCTTGCAAGCAGCCCATAAAGGTCCTGATGGCCCTGCTCTCTCTGAGGCGTAGGCAGGTTCAGCAGGGCCTTAGCTGGCAGTGAGCACAGGGCCAACAGCTCTCAAGTGCATATTGATGCTTGATTGTTGCTGCTGTGAAACAGTAGATATTTGTGGGAAGTGGGAACTAGGAAGGAAGTTTGGAGCACTGTGGGGAGGGGAGTTTGAGAAGAGAGATATGCAGGCATAGGACAGGCAGCACAGGTCTGGGTCTGTGTGTGGTAGGGGGAGGAAGACAGGTCACAGGACAGAAGAGAGATTCAGTTGGGGGGAGCCTTTGTGACTACCTGCTAGCAGTCCTCCCCCCCCCCCCCCCCCCCCCCCACAGACTGCCTTCTTGCATGCCTGGTCTGAGTTACAAATCAGGCAGGCAGCACACAGTCTGGGGAGTGTGGGAGGACTGCCTGTCTGCATGCCTGATCTGAGTCACAAATCAGGCGTTCAGGCAGGCACACACAGTGTGGGGAGGGGGAAGGAAACAAATGCAGTCACTCACAGCCTGTGTGACTGCATCTCTTCCCTCCTGTCCTTCTCCTCCCCCCCCTTATGCAGACTGCCTTCCTGCTTGATATGAGTCACAGATAAGGTGTGCAACACACAGTCTGGTTGGGGGGGGGGGGCTGGGGGGAAGACAGATGCAGTCACACAGGCTGTGAGTGACTCCATCTGTCTTCCCCCCAGCCCCTTCCTCTTCCCAGACTGTGTGCGCCTGACTGTATGCCTGATCTGTGACTCAGATCAGTCATGCAGGCAGGCGGTCTGTGGGGAGGTGGGGGAGGACAGGAGGGAAGAGATGCTGTCACACACAGTGTGTGAAACAACGAGCTTGCCAGTCTAAGTGCATTGAACATGCAAAAGAGGATCTCTCCTGTTCCTCCCCAATGCTTAGTGGGCAGTGTGCCAAACAAGGGCGCTCCTCTTTCAGCAAACCATACACTAGCTCGGAGCTGCTGTTAGGGTTGTGCCAAGCCGTGGGGAGGGGAAGACTTCCTGTCAGAATTAAAGCCCTGGTGGACTCCAACCCCCCCCCCCCCAAGACATACCACATAAGGGAGTTTCTCCCTTATATGGTAGTTAGGCCCTGCCCAGTGCATCCCAGGATATAGCAGGTAGGACAGGCCACCGCCATTTTGATGACGCGCCCAGCAGGAGGAGAGACTAGGACTCCTTCCCTCTTCCTTTTTCAAGGTAGTAGGGGGTTGGGGAGACGATCACCGGAGCTAGGCTAGTCTTCAGAGGAGAGGGGGTCCTGGCCAGGGGTCCCACTGGACTACCAGGGTTTTATTTATTTTCAGGGAGGATGGGGATCTGAGGTCCACTGGACCACCAGGGCTAGTGACAGCTGGCGTACTGGGCATGTGCTGAAAAGTTGTGATTAATGCACAATTGTTGAGCACATGCACCAGACACCATCCTGCCCCTAACTCCTAAACAACTCCCTGATGCTTAACACTATAAGCACGCCTAAATTTGCATCTCAGCATTGAGCATTAGGGAGTTGTTCTGGGGCACTTGTCCAGCAGTATACAGCGCCGGAGTTTTGAGCACCAGGGCCTGAGGGTGAGCACTAACCAATGCCCCCATTTCAATAGGTTGAAATTCCCTGGATTATTACACCTCCCAAGTTCAGTGTAACTGCAGACATCACAAATCATATAAACCAATCATATTTCATAATTCAGTGATTTTTTTATGAATGAGTGCTCATACTGGATTATAGGGATTGTGGGAGAGGTTTCAAAAATTTGAGTGATTTGGCAGTAAAATTATAATTGGCCTGGAAATTTGTTGTGTAGTTATGAAATATTATACACAGTGGACAAAGCTTTCCTTGACTACTCTGCAAGTTTACTTCTAAATGTTGGACTGGACTGTCAAGATTGTGGTTCTTCCAAAACCAGGGCTTTGACATTATTAACAGAATATTCAAGCTAAAGATTTCTGTTTATCAAACTGAGTTTTCCTCATGAGGAAGTGCTAGAATGTTCTTTAGTGATGATGCAAGTGTTTGTCTTATGCATATATGTTGTTCATGCTCCAACTTCCAATTCAGTGCTCATTTTATATGCATATCTTTCTGATATCCATGCTATGTTAAGTAACTAACTAGTTGGTTAAGCTGGTGCATTTCAGCAGCCTTTCACGGTCAGGACTTTGAAGGACAGATACTGTAATGAATCTGAAGATGTATTTGGCACTGCCTTTTGGCAGATTTATGAAGAAAGTCTCTGTCCCAGTGACTCTGCTTCCTCATCCTTCACTTTCAGGCTTAGCAAATGACTCATTCTATAATAAGGCACTTTACAGATAAGGCATTTCATTTGGGCAGCTTTCTTGGTTAACAGAGATTAATTTTGTCAGACCAAAATGGGTTAGACAGGAGACAAAAGTGCAGTGGAGCTGGATTTCATGGAGAGGAGGAGGCCTCGGGTGGGTGTGGGGGGGGGGGGGGGGGGGGGGGTTGTCATTTCGACTTATGGTTGAATGACCAGACTGCACATTCAGCAGCATTCAACACTGTTGGCTTGCTTTGAAAACAGGCCACTGATAATAGAAATCCATAAGGATGCCTATTTTATAAAGTCAATGGGCCCGATATTCAGCTGGCGGCGGGCAGCGTGTTTGCTGTTTGTCACCGGCGTTAAACCTGGATATTCAATGCTGGGCCGTATCCAGTAAGCGACATTGAATATCCGGGTTTATCTTGGCCGCTAAAAAGTTAACTGGCTATGCTGTTACTCAGCGCTAACTGGTTAACTTTTTAGCAATCAAAGATATGCTTGTTATATAAGTGGCCTATTTTGATTGCTCAATGTAGTCGGTTAGGCGTTGAATATTCGTGCTTAATTGGCTATGTTGCACGATATAGCTGAACCGAGATATTCAGCGAGAGATAACCACTATCTCCCATTGAATATCTGCGGTTAAGCGCTAAAACTCTATTTAACCAGCCAGGAGCTATTCCTGGGTGGGTTAAATAGTTTTGAATATTGGGGGGAATATTTTCAAAGTGCTATTATAGAAATAAAAATTGTAGTGGGGTTTAAAATGATGTATTGAAGGAATTTGAATGACAGCAAATTTTTTTTTTGTTGAGAGCGTTTTATCCCGATGCAGAACTTGGGCCTTGAAATGTGATCATGTTGGTGTTAATTTACTGAGCTCCCACTCTCACTGTAAGCCTGCACTTACTTTATAACTGCTGAGCTCCTGTTTTTACAGTAGCCTACACTCTTATTAGACCTGCTGAGCTCCAACCATTTTTCACAACATAAGTTCAAACCAAGCAGACGGTTGGTGACGCCAGAAAGCACCTCCCACAATAGGCAGCCTGCTTCTGAGGCTCTACTTCCATAGTAACATACATAGCAATATAGTAAATGATGGAAGATAAAGACCTGTACAGTCCATCCAATCTGTCCAACAAGATAAACTCATTATGCATGGTATGCGATACTTTATATGTATAGCTCAGTTTGATTTGTCCTTGTCATATTCAGGACACAGACTGTAAAATTCTACCCAGCACTATTCTTGTACTAACATTTCAGAAGTTAACGTCGAAGCTCCTTAAAATTTACACTCCAGCCCATCCATATCTATTCAGTCATGATCAGGGCACAAACCATAAAAGTCTGCCCAGCACTGGTTTTGCTTCCCAATTACCGGTGTTGCTACCCAATCTCCACTAAGATTCCATGGATCCATTCCTTCTAAACAGGATTCCTTTGTGTTTATCCCACGCATGTTATTATTCCTTTACTGTTTTCATCTCCACCACCTCCCGCAGGAGGGCATTCCATGTACCCACCACCCTCTTCCAGACATTGCTCCTGCTCCCCTTTAACCTCAATTCTCTCCCTTCAGAACTACTGAACTCCCACTCTCACTGTAAGCCTGTACTTACTTTATAGACCTGTTGAGCTCCCACTTTTACAGCAGCCTACACATTTATTAGAACTGTTGAGCTCCCGTTTTTACAGTAGCCTACATACTTATTAGAGCTGCTGAGCTCCAACCTTCATTGTAGCCTGCTCTTGAGGAAGGTTTTCCTCAGCCATCATCTACCATCTTTCACAACACGATTTCACACCAAGCAGATGATTGGTGACGCCAGCAAGCACTTTCCACAATAAGCAGCCTGCTTCTGAAGCGTAACACCCAGTGGAGATCCTAGGTCGGCTGCCACCCAGGGTGGATCGCCGCTGCGCACCCCCCCCCCCAGGTGCAGCAGCACCCCCCCCTCCCAGGGTGCAGCAGCACCCCCCCCTCCCAGGGTGCAGCACGACCCCCCCCCCCCGGTGCAATGACACCCTCCCCAGTGCAATGACACCCCCCTCTCCGGTACATCAAGCCCCCCCCCGGGTGCATACTTGGCTGCTGGAGGGTGCAGAGAGCAGCCGCGTGCCTGTCAGCTCCGCTAGCTCCCTGCTCCCTCTGCCCCGGAACAGGGGCAGAGGGAGCAGGGAACCAGTGGAGCCGACGGGTGCGCGGCTGCTCTCTGCACCCTCCAGTAGCGTGCACCCGGGGCGGACCGCCCCCACTGCCCCGCCCTTGCTACGCCACTGCTCACACCTCAGGCGTCGCACCAAAGTGGCATGCCAAAGGGGCACATCCCTTTGTACGTCCCGTCATACGTCACTTCGAACTTTATTGAGGTGTAACCCCCCTCAGAAAAAGAGGGTCCAACATTTAGTACCTAATAATTTGAACTCGAATGCAACTACTGAAGCGTCAAAATCCACCCTACACCCTCTAAATACCATCAGTATCTGCAGTTCAGAGCCCCAGTCCACCTAGGAGACTTTACAGGACCTTTATTTACCACTACATTGTAACAAAGCAATCAGAAGGTGCGCCGAGCAGTTGATACCAGCCTCCACTGTACTTCGAATTTGCCTACAACTGCTGAGGCTTGTGTCCCTTCATGCACTACTTCAGCATCCTCTTTGGTAGGACTCTGAACCAGGTTTCTTAGTCGAAACCCTTCGTGAGCAACTGAGAGTAACTTGACAACTGCATTCCACTGTCCTAAGAACTGCCAGTCAACAATAGTGGAATATCAAAGTGCATCATTTCCCGCTACTTGGAGTTGCACAGATGTCAGATAAAGTATCACATACCATGTAAAATGAGTTTATCTTGTTGGGCAGACTGGATGAACTGTTCAGGTCTTTATCTGCTGTCATTTACTATGTTACTATCCAGCTTATAATCGAAAGTGATCGCCGGCCATCTTCTGACACAAATTGGGAGATGGCCGGCGATTTCTTAAAAGTGGCAAAATCGGTATAATCGAAAGCGGCATTTTTGGCAACATCGCCGCATTCCCGTCGCGTCGCCAGCCAAAGTTCAAAGGGGCATGTCAGCGGTGAAGCGAAGGCTGGACATGGGCGGGCATGGGCGTGGCTACCAGATGGCCGGTTTTCGGCGATAATGGAAAAAAACGAAACTGGCGATAAGCAGTATATCGCCAGGTTTACTTGGTCCTTTTATTTTCACGACCAAGCCTCAAAAAGGTGCACCAAATGACCAGATGACCACTGGAGGGAATGGGAGATGAACTCCTCATACTCCCCCAGTGGTCACCAACCCCCTCCCATGCTAAAAAATAAAACTAAAAACCTTTTTTGCCAGCCTGTATGCCAGCCTCAAATGCCATACCCACCTCCATGACAGCAGAATGTGTTGTATCCTTAGACAGCCTTTCCCTGGTTGCGATGTGGCTCTCGGGTGAGTGTGACACATTTTCTGTTAGGTGCCCTACAGAGTCACATTAGCAATGCATTGTGGTGGGTGTAGGGTACTGGACTCTCCTCCCATGGTGCTTTTCCCCCCTGCTAACTGGGTCAGAGTGTGCCCTGTTTTGTTTCCGGTAGTCCATGAGGTAGTGGCCATTTTTGTAAGCCAGTTTTAGATCCCTGTCATGTGTTACCCACGTTAGAGAACGTTATTACCTTGAATGTGGCTGAAAGAGGGCATTGTACACCATTCTGCCAGCTCTGACCTACTGCTAATCTCAGTACCAGGGAGACTCTTTGCCAGTGGGGCACAACCTCTGATCTGCAGTTAACTGTGAGTAAACGTGCTTATTCCAATAAAGGACTTTTTCAAAGAGATTAGTCTTCAGGTGTCACCTGGTGTGCCAAGGTTATACAGCAGCAACAAGTCCTAGAGGTCTGCGTGTATGCAGGTCCCTGGAGCACGTTTAGTGGGTACCGCAGTGCACTTAAGGCAGGCGGACCCAGGCCCATTCCCCCCCCCCCACCTGTAACACTTGTGCTGGTAAATGGAAGCCCTCCAAAACCCACTATACCCACATGCAGTTGCCCTCTTCACCCCTAAGAGCTTTGGTAGTGTTGTACATTTGTGGGTAGTGGGGGTTGGGGGGCTCAGCGCCCAAAGTAAGGGAGCTATGCATGTGGGAGGTTTTTCTGAAGTCCACCGCACTGACCCCCTAGGGTGCACAGCTTGTGTCCTGGCATTTCAGGGGGACCAGTGCGCTACAAATGCTTGTTCCTCCCACGACCAAATGCCTTGGATTTCGCCGGGTTGGAGATGGCCGGCATTTTTTCCCATTATCGCTGAAAAACAAACCCGGCCATCTCAAACCCGGCAAACCGGGCATTTGGCCGGGCTAAACTGTATTTATTAAAAAAAAGATGGCCGGCCACCTTTTTCGATAATATGGTTCCGGCCAGCTGTAGCGCCGCCGCCAACACAGATCGCCAGCGATCTATTTGGCTGGCGACGTTCAATTATGCCCCTCCACATTATTTTATAGGCAGTCAGTGTAACTTATCCAAGAGTGATGTGTTATCTGTATGCAGCCTGAATCACCTGTAAACATATATGGCTCTTATCAGATAACCCTGGGTATCTGGAGTTCTATTACAATAATTTAGTATTGTCATGATAGAAACCTCAAATGTAGTCTAAAAAGTTGAGGTCTCTAAGAGAGGCCACAGATTCCGTAACAGTCAGAGTCTGAGAAAAGCATTATGCACATAGAGATATGGAACTTCATATCGACGCGAACATCATCCTGGACCCCCAGGACCCTAACTTTACCCTCTTCACTAAATCTGCATCATTAATTCTACATCTTATTGGGAGGAAAGGGAAAGGATATGATTTTGTTCAGTCTACTGAACAATCTCTCTTAGGCCCTCATTTTTTCACCCTACAGCTGCAACCATATCCCTATCGACTAGTATAATTAACTGAATGCCACAATGCCACAGTGCCAGCAATTCATGCATGCTGTAACTAAATCGCTAGTGTGCTGCAACCTGCTGTTACACACACAGAAAAAAAAACCCCATGATGCTTGCTACTGGGAATTACATGTAAGATATTAACAGACAGATGTACCAAGAGGCTGAATCCAAATGACATATTGTGCATATTACCTACAAAGACAGAGTTTCACCCTCATTTGTGATAGATACATGGCACTGGGGTCCTGTTGCCAAATATTCCTAAACATTCAACAACTTAGCTATTGTAAGAAAGGCTGTCTTTAAGACTTTGATGCTCATCTGCAAAACCCTGGCATATAAATGAGTGGTAAGACCTCTATGGGGTTTAACAATATTTACTGTAGACATTCTACAGAAGGATCAGCATTTGTTCTGCTATGCTGTGCTCCCAGATTTTCAAGCATGGAAAGGTGTCTCAGCATTTACTACTAAACATCCTCTTAGATTTTTCTGTTCTTCTGATAGGTTTTACCGTACTGCCAGGGTTGGGCAGCAATATATTGCTGGTAATATATTATTTTTAGAAGTAATGAGTAAATGTAATGATTACATTTGTGGAAATATGATGTATGGGGAGGAGTTGCCTAGTGCTTAGAGCACTGGTCTTAACATCCCAAGGTGGCTGGTTCAAATCCCACTGCTGCTCCTTGTGATCTTGAGCAAGTCACTTAAGCCTCCATTGCCTCAGGTACAAACTTAGGGGTCCTTTTACCAAGCTGTGGGAAAAAGGGCCCTGCACTAGCAGGTAAAAAGACCCTAGGCACACATGGCCATGTGGTAAGAGAACTCCTACCACATGGCCATGAGACAGGGAGCCCTTACTGCCACCTGTTGAGGTGGCGATAAGGGCTTCCGCACTAACCTGGTGGTAACTGTACAGCGAGCAGCAATGCCGATTACCGCCAGGTTACCATCACGCAAGCCATTTCCGGGGGTTTTCTTTTTCTGCCAAAACTGCATTTCTGCTGGTGGTAGTGCCGAAAGAGCGAGCAATAAGCCTGTGTTGGGCTTTGTTTGTAAACAGTGGCCAATCCAGGTCACAAGTACTTGGCAAGATCCCAAAACAGTAATATAGATTTTATGTTGTTTATCCTAGAAATTAGCAGTGGATTTTCCCAATTCCATCTTAATAATGGCTTATGCACTTTTCTTGTAGGAACTTGGCTAAACCTTTTTTAAACCCTGCTAAGCTAACTGCTTTTACCACATTCTCTAGCAACGAATTCCAGAGTTTAATTACAATCTGAGTGAAGAACTATTTTCTCCTATTTGTTTTAAATTTACTACATAATAGCTTCATTTTGTGTCCTCTAGTCCATGTATTTTTGGAAGAGTAAAAAAAAAATGATTCACGTCTACCCCCTCCACTTCACCCAGTATTTTATAGACCTCTATGAAGTCGAAAATTGAAATGTGAGAGTCATTCTCGCAGTCTATGCATTGCTCTACCTGAGCCATTTAGAATAGCTCCTTTCATATTCAGACCAGGTTAGGATGAAGCTAAAGCTTATAGGCAATTCTATACAACTCTCCTTCTGTCTCTTCATTGCAGTATTATGGCAGTGCTGTTAGCCCATATGAAAAGCCAAAAACTATCACCATAGACATAAATGTTAGGATGGCTCCCTTTCATTTCTTGATGCTTTACAAATAATAGAATACTGTAATTAAAGCTATAACTCAGTGTTAGTTTGGAGGAAAGAATGGGAAAGGCGTATGGGAAAGCCTGGCAGGCAAGATGGACTTTTTCGCCTGTATCTGGAAAGAGCAGTGCTTTGGGAGGAATTTGGAAGAAGTTAATTACTAGATTTTTAGCAGTAGAGCCAGAATAATGTGAACACAGATGAAACTATCAAAACATGGAACAGAGGGGAGAGTGAGAAGAAAGAAAAGCACAAAAAACGGACACATACATACAGACTGGGAAACTTAAAGGAAGACGCTAAGAAAAAGAGACACATGCACAGAGGAAGGGAGTGCAAGGTGCTTGCAAGTAAGGAGAGAGAGAAAGAGAGGTAAGACAAACGTACACAGAACAAGAAAGAAATGTACTAAGACATTAAGGGGGTCTTTTCTTATGCTGTAAATAACTCAAGCCAATGTTTAGTAAAAGACCCTCTAAGAAAGTCGTGCGCCTTCGATATGGTAGACCACAAAATACTCCTAAGAATTCTCGACAAGATAGGAATTGGAGGGAATATACTCAAATTAAGGAATTTTTAACTACAAAACATATCAAGTAAAGTCGAACGATAACATCTTACCACCTTGGAAAGCTGATTGCGGAGTACCACAAGGATCATCTCTGCCAACCATCCTATTTAATTTAATGATGACCCCACTAGCCAAGTTTCTATCCAATCAAGGTCTAAACCCTTTTCTATATGCAGACAATGTCACTATATTTATACCTTTCAAATTGAATCCATCGGAAATTGCTTACATACTTACCAACAGTATGAATACCATGGAATCCTGGGCGACGGCATTTAAATTAAAACTCAATAAACAAAAAACACACTGCCTCATCTTCTTGTCCCAACATAACTCAAACCACCCCACAACCATAATCACCTGGGACTATGCTCTCCCAATCTCAAACAACCTGAAATTCCTCGGCATTACCATAGATAGCAACTTAACTCTACAGACTCAAGCCACAATTACTACAACAAAAGTGTTCCACACAATGTGGAAACTCAAATGCGTAAAACAATTCTTCCCGAGGGAAACATTTTGGGCCCTGATTCAAACAATGGTACTATCCCACATTGATTACTGCAAGAGTATACACAGGATGCAAAGAATAAATCCTAAGAAAACTCCAGACTGCTCAGAACACGACAGCCAGGCTCATCTATGGTAAAACACGATTTGAAATCGCAAGACCCCTTCGCGAAAAACGACACTGGTTCGCAAAAAACTACACTGGCTACCTATAAAAGAATGCATACCCTTCAAGATTTGTACCATGGTGCATAAAATAATTTACAGCCTAGCTCCGGGTTACATGACTGAACTGATCAATCTACCTACCAGAAACACAACTGAATCAGCAAGGACATATCTAAACCTTCATTTCCTGAGATGCAAAAGTCTGAAAAATGAATCAACATATGTGTCCAGTTTCACTTATATATGCACACAGCTCTGGAACGCACTACCAAAAGACTTGAAAACCAGAAACAAACTCCTTAACTTTCGGAAAAACCTAAAGACACAACTATTCAGAAAGACATATCCCACAGAACCAGCATAGTCCTCAAAGACAGGACCAAAAATAGGAAACCAACAATATATTACCCCTCGCCACAAGATCCTACCCCTGGCATGCTGCTTGGGACAGTCCACATCTGATCTATTTTACTGTATTTACACTCTATATTTGTTCACTCCGGAGTCCGTAACTACCTCTCCGGAATTATGTAAGCCACATTGAGCCTACAAATGGGTGGGAAAATGTGGGATACAAATGTAACAAATAAATAAATAAATAAAATAGTGGCAGAGATAAAAGTCAAGGGTGACTTTGTGTAGAATCTTTCTGTTCTAGTGAATCCCTTGGGTCCCACCCTCGTGGAAAGGAATTTACATCAGAGGAAGGCAGGACACTGAGGCCCAATGATCAAAAGCAAACTCCGGCGCTAGAGGCTGTTAACGCCATACTAGCGCCGGAGTTTGGAAACCACCCATGATCAGAGCCCTCGAGCGCCTGCAACAACGCACTCGAGGGCTCTTAACACAAGTAGCATGCAAATGCATGCTAAACAGGGCTTCCAGCATTCATCCCCAATGATCAGCGGCCAGCGCGCCAAAGATTGGGTCGCTGGCCGCGGCAAAATCAATGCCAGCTCTGAGCTGGCGTTAGACTTCGTGGATCATTGGGGAGGAATGGTGAGCCCTGTCCAGCATGCAGTTGCATGCTGGCAGGCCCCCATTCCCCCCCAAAGCAAACGCAAACAGGGGACTGGAGGCCCCTGACGATCCGAGCCCCTCCATGCCCAGGGAGGGCTGGAGATCCGATGGGTCTCCAGCCCCCCCCCCCTGAACCTCCATAACTCGCGGTGGCCGCCTCCGGCCAAACGCTATCCCACCCTCCTTCCCACTCAGCGACGGGGGGGGGGCTGGAGGTTCGGTAGGTCTCCAGCCCACCCCAACTCCCCCCCCCCCAAGCGTTCTGAATCCATGATCCCCCTAGCGTTCTAATTCCCTGGTGGTCTGTGGTCACCCACCCTCCTTTCCGCCCCCCCCCCCCCCGGCTGGCCCCCCCTACCTTTTGTTGGAGGAGGGATGCAGCCTGCCTGCCTGCCTGCCTCCCTCCTCTTTCTGTCGACGCCGCTGCAAAATGGCGGCGCCCAGCCCTGCCCATTGCATCCTGGGATGCGGTGGGTGGGGCTACAGACCATGTAAGGGAGCCATGTAAGGGGGTCTTTTACTAAGGTGCACTAGCGTTTTTAGCTCACGCTAAAAATCAGCTGGCACGCCCATAGGAATATAATGGGTGTCTTAGCGTTTAGCGTGAGCTAAAAACACTAGCACACCTTAGTAAAAGAACCTCTTAATGTGTTCTTCACTATTAAGTATTAAAACACACTTTTATTTAAGTACTTTGACTTAGTACTTTGAACAACATTGCCAGCAAGGGGTGCCTCAACAGTGTTAGCTATGGTTTGTAGAGTGGTATCGCAGTTGTACCACATGCTCAAAAAAATACCCTCAGCGATGAAGGCTGAGATATGGAAAACCATCCAGATCAATGTCATCAGCTTCAGCTTTTGGGACACATATCAGGTGGACTAAAAAAGATTGCAAAAGCTTCCACATATTCCTCCCCTTCACCTTTGAGTCTCACAATTTCACTTTCACACTTCCTCCTATCACAAACATATTTAAAAAATGTCTTCTCCCCCCCCCCCCCCCCAATTTTACCATATTGGCAATGTTTTTCTTCCATTTGTATCTTTGCTTTCCTGGCTACTCTACCAGCTGAATCTGTTTTCACAGTTTCAGAAAATCAACTGGTTCTTTTCTACTGCAGTTAAATGCATATCCCAGATGCATTTCTTTTTTGGTAGCTGTTTGCTGCTCAGTGGCGTTCCTTGCCTGGATGGCACCCGGGGTGGAGCGCCGATGCCCCCCCGGGTGCAGCGGGCCCCCCCCCACTAAATTACACCTCCCCCCCTCCGGCGAAATGACTCCCACCCCCGGGTGTACGCCGCTGGGGGGGGGGGGGGTGCCGCGCCGCGCTCCTGCTCCGACTTCGCTAAACTTCTTTGCTCGTTCACTGCAGCTCCCTCTACCCCGGAACAGGAAGTAACCTGTTCCGGGCAGAGGGAGCTGCAGCGAACGAGCAAAGAAGTTTAGCGAACTCGGAGCAGGCGCACGCCGCGGCACCTCCCAGCAGCGTGCACCCGGAGCAGACTCCCCCCCCCCTTGGTACGCCACTGTTGCTGCTAGGTCTTGCCTGTTCTTTATCATCTAATGGCTGTATGGTGAAGTGTGTCCCTTCCTCCTGACCACTCTTCCCACTACTATATCTCTGCCTTATCCCCCTCCCTTTATCCTGTCACTTCCACCTGCCTTCTTCATCCCCCTCTAACTCCTCCTGCTCTTTCAGTAGACCACCCTCCACTCCTTTCTTCTTGCTCCCATCACTGTTCTCCTTCTGCCATTTCCTCTACCCTTGTCAACTCATACCCATCCCCTCTCTCCATCTTCCCTATCCAGTAATGCTGTTCCCTCTTATACACCACACTTCTCCTTTTCTCTGTCTCCTCATTCACCTTCCTGTCCTGTCCACCTACTGCCATATCCTTACCCCTTCTTCCACTCTTCATTCTCACACCTCATATGATGTAGCACCCTTCTTTCAACTACCTAAATATAGATAAAAAGCACAGAAGAGTGACAAGAGACAAAACAACAAAAACTTGTTCTCTGAAGATTCGATCCAAACAACTAGGAGACCATAGGATAGAATACACCGAAACACAAAAAACATCACACTCAAAAATCATCAGAAATCAACAACTAATTCCTTGTGCCTCTCTCAAAAACACAGCTTCCCATGCCTGGTACAGTACTCATCCACATGACACTGACAGCTACTGCTTTTTTTTTTTTTTTGAGTAGGAATATCCAGACGAATGAATGACTGTAAAAAGCATATCCCAGTGCTTTTCTATAGTTGTGTGACTTTTGAAAGCTGAAAGAAAGCAAGGATTTTTAGTGTACTTTTCAATGCAGGAGTAAATTTTGCTTTGTTGTTTTGCCCAGTAGAAAATGTTTACTTCCATGTTAGCACCATTCTCATGCAGTGCAGCTGTTTTCACTTTCGTCTGCTGTGCTTCTCATTATTTTATTATAGCAGAGGCAAAGTTAAGATTTACTGTGGAAACATACATCTGTGGTAAAATGTAGGGGGGGCAATTCTACAACTTGCCACCACTATTTAGATGCAGTGTGCTGAGCTCAAATTCTATAATGGCATCTAGGTGCCAAGATTCTATTATACAATACTAATGTAAATCAGCATCAATGTGCACGCCATGTCAATAGAGGCCTAAATATGTCACTTTAGTGCACAAATTACAGCATTCTGCAGGTTACACCCATAAATGCTGGTCCCACCTATGTTCTTTCCTATGAATCTCCCTTGCATTTATGTGCTAACCCTCTAATTCTATAAAAAGCACAGCAAATCATGCATGCAAATTTAACCACATACCCAAATTGCGTGTGCAATTTAATTGGATAATGAGCCAATTAGTGGCGATAATTGTTTTTTTAACAAGCAATAAATGGTGCTAATTGAAATCAATCAACATGTATGCTAGTAAATTTCGCCACATGATTCACGTCTAAATTTTACATGCATCTTGGAAAAGGGGCACGGAAATGGAAGTGTCATGGCTGTTTCGGGAAGGAGCATTGACGTGGATACCACTGGGGTTTTTGACACTGATGTTTTAGGCACCAATTCCCCTCTAAGCGAGATGTGCATGTCATTTCTAGAATAGCACTGAATGCTCACCTTTATGTGCGCTAGTGTACACATATTCATATAAAGTGCTAGTATTCTATAAATTTAAGTACACAAATGATGCTTAAATTTAGGCACTACGTTATAGAATGTGGAGGTTAACATGGATCTTCAGTGCATCCTTGTTACATTAACCTCGTGGAGGCAGGAAGGACCAGTGAGAGATATTGGTTCTAGATTCCAGGGACAGTGGAACCACTAGTGGTGTTGATAGGATGTAGAAGCCCAAAATTGAATAATAATTTAGATCTATTGGTTCATAGGGTGCCATTGCAGTGGATGCTGAACACCCCCTAATACTGAGCAAATTCCTTGACTATATCCAGGATAGGTAATTTGTGTTGCATCGCCTGTGTAGGGGACTACAGATTGCACAGAAAAGAACTGAAATATGGAAAGGGAATATTGCCTGGAAAGAAAAGACATTTCTTCTTTTTCTCTCTCTCTCTAACCCCCTTCCTCTATGTCTCACTATAAATACAAAACAGGCTCCAGAAGCTTAAGAAGGTAAAAGAAAGAGAGCTAAAAGAAGCTTAAAGACTGAAATCGATCCTCTAGTTTTACAAAACAGACAAGACTTTTCTGCAGTCTGCTTCAGTCAAATGCTATATGGAAAAATAGATGAACGAAAGATAGATTGAATGATTTTAATATGGAGACTGTGTCTGTGGCAACTGATGATGAAGGAAAGCTGCCAGACGCATTATGCAACCTCATTCTAATGCTTTCAAAAAGCAATCAGGTAACATTACTATCAGCACCAATATATTCAAAAGAAAGCTTCCAAAATAATGAATAATAAAAATAAACCCATGGAAATGTAGCGCTGTACCATTTGATTCATATTTTTGAAGACTCAGTTTTTGACCTAAACTCGCAAGAGATTCTGTTTGTCAAAAATTATTCTGTCTAGCATTCTGACTTTTGAAGAAATACAGAAACTGATATTCCCCCGGATTCTGTATAGGCTGCCCAAATTTGGGCACAGATCCCAGTTCCACACATAAACTATTTAATCAATTAGGCACTAACAATTATTGGCGTTAACAAGCACTTATTTGGCAGGAATTATGGACAGATCTGCTGTACGCCCTATTGTATAACATGCGTGCCTAAATTTCATAGTGTGCAGCTCTAAAAGGAGCATAGCCGTGGGGGTGGCATGGTGGGTCAGGGGCATTTCCCAGGATTTAGGTGTGATGTTATAGAATCCGATACGGTAGCATGTAAGCCACATTGAGCTTGCAAATAGGTGGGAAAATGTGGGATACAAATGTAACAAATAAATAAAAATAAATCCGGCCAGAAGTTATAGAATACCTGTCATGAGTTGGGCATCAGCATTTCCACCAACCTTTGGGCTCATAAGAACATAAGTATTGCCATACTGGGAGAGACCGAAGGTCCATCAAGCCCAACAGTGGCCAATCCAGGTTAGAAGTACCTGGCAAGATCCCAAAACAGTACAATACATTTTATGCTGCTTATCCTAGAAATAAGCAGTGGATTTTCCCCAAGTCCATTTTAATAATGGCTTCTGGACTTTTCTTTTAGAAAGCTATCCAACCCTTTTTTAAACCTTGCTAAGCTAACTGCATTCGCTGGCAACAAATTCCAGAGGTTAATTACACATTAAGTGTGGAAATATTTTCTCTGATTCGTTTTAAATTTACTACTTTGTAGCTTCATTTCGTGCCTCCTAGTACTTTTGGAAAGAGTAAACAAGCGATTCACATCTACCCGTTCCACTCCACTCATTATTTTATAGACCTCTATCATATCTCCCCTCAGCCGTCTTTTCTCCAAGCTGAAACGCCCTAGCCACTTTAGCCTTTCCTCATAGGGAAGTCGTCCCATCCCCTTTATCATTTTCGTCATCCTTCTCTGTACCTTTTCTAATTTCACTATATCTGTTTTGAGATGCGGTGACCAGAATTGAACACAATATTCGAGGTGCTGTTGCACCATGGAGCGATACAAATGCATTATAATGCCCTCATTTTTGTTTTCCATTCCTTTCCTAATAATACCTAACATTCTATTTGCTTTCTTAGCTGCCGCCACATACTGAGCAGAGGGTTTCAACGTATCATTAACGATGACACCTAGATCCCTTTTGTGCCCACACTGCAACAAAGCCTATTGAATTCCTATGGGTTTTGTGGCATTCCGCACATGCTAATTTGTAGCACCAATTTATTTATTTTATTTATTTGTTACATTTGTATCCCATCTTTTCCCACTTTATTAGTAGGCTCAAAGTGGCTTACATAGTTCCGGAGAGATGGTTACAGACTCCGGTGTGAACAAATACAGTATAGGGGTACTATTACAGTGACAAGTACAGTAAAGAAGTATCGGTAAATAAATTGGGGTGATTCAGACAAAATGTTAGGGTGTGATCATGCATCGGGGTTGACAACTGTCCATTTCCTGATTAAAATGCCATATTTCATTATTCGGTGTTTATGTCAGATACTGTGGGGTGTGCCTTCTTGAACAGGTCAGTTTTTAGTTTTTTTTCAGAATTCTAGATGATTATTTGTAGATTTCAGGTGTTTTGGTAGAGAATTCCAGAGCTGTGTGCATATGTAAGAGAAACGACGCATATATTGATTTATACTTCAGGCTTTTACAACTTGGGAAGTGAAGAATTAAGTTTGTTCTGGCTGATTCAATTGTGTTTCTAATTGGTAAGTCGATTAGTTCAGACATATAACTTAGGGTTAGACCATGTATTATTCTGTGAACAAAAGTACAAATCTTGAAAGCGATACGTTCCTTGATTGGTAGCCAGTGTAGTTTTTCCCGGAGGGGTTTTCGCTTTCAAATTTAGATTTTCCATAGATAAGCCTGGCTGCCATATTCTGAGCAGTCTGTAGTTTCCTTAGGATTTGTTCCCTGCAACCCGCATATACTCCATTGCAGTAATCAACAAGTGTTAATACCATTGATTGAATCATGTTGTGAGAAGTTTCCCTCAGGAAGAATTGTTTTACCTGTTTGAGTTTCCACATTGTGTGGAACATTTTCTTTGTAATGGCGGTGGCTTGGTTCTTTAGCGTTAGGTTGCTGTCAATAATAATGCCAAGGATTTTCAGGTTATCTGAGATTGGAAGAGTGTGTTGTGGGGTATGTATGGCTGTGGGGTAGTTTGTAAAATGTTGAGATGAAAGAATAAGGCAGCGTGTTTTTTCTTTATTGAGTTTTAGTTTGAATCCATTATCCAGGTATCCATTAGGCTTAGGCTGTTTTTTATTATATTGGTGATTTCTGAAAGGTTTGATTTGAAAGGTATGTATATTGTGACATCATCCGCATACAGAAAAGGGTTAAGGCCTTGATTGAAAAGAGACTTGGCTAAGGGGGTCATCATTAGGTTGAAAAGGATGAGTAAGAGAGGTGAACCCTGAAGTACTCCGCATTTGGTTTCCCCAGGTGGAGAGATGTTAGAGTTTGACTTTACTTGATATGACCTTGTGGTTAGGAACCCCTTGATCTATTTGAGTATATTCCCTCCAATCCCTATCCTGTCGAGTATACTTAGTAGTATATTGTGGTCTATCATATCGAATGCACTAGACATGTCGAATTGAAGTAGGAGAATGTTTTTACCTAGTGCAATTTCTTGCTTGAATTTGGCAAGAAGAGATACCAGTACAGTTTCTGTACTATGGAGGGGTCTGAAACCGGATTGTGATTCATGAAGTATTGAGAATTTGTAAAATGTGTAAAAGGAGCCCTTTGGTAGGTGTAAATGCTCATGCCTAATGTTAGGTGCAAACTGCCAGATTCTATATATTGTGCCTAGCGTTCTGCACTGAAATCTAAGCATATTCCATCACAATGCACTAACTTAATTTGCTTAACAAGCCAATCCGTATTTTTAACAGCACAAGCAATAATGAGCACTAATTGGCAATAATTAAAATTTATGCGCAGAACTTGCTAAGGGGCCCTTCTACAAAGGTGCATTAGGCTGTTCGCATGTGCAGTGCACGCCAAAACAAAACTACTTCCAAGCTACTGTTTCCCCTTGCGGTAATTTCAGATTTGCTGCACGCCCATAACACCTGGATTATTTATTTATTTTCTCCTGCGCATGATGTTTCCACCAGTAATTGGCAGTTGGCGCACCGACCGGTCACCAAGCATGTAGCACATGAGCCCTTACAGCTAGATCAATGAGTGGCATTAAGGGCTCAAGCCGGTTTTAGGCGCATGCTGGTTTCAGTTTTACCGCATACCCTTTTCCCGTCCCATTAAAAAAAAGCCCTTTTTGCAGACGCAGTAAAAACTATTCTGGCATGTGCCCTAAAACATGTGCCCACACTGTCGCAGGCCACTTTTTACCATAACTTAGTAAAGGAACCCCTAAGCGTATTCTGCAATGAACTGCGCCGAAATTCTAAAGTGTGCAATTCAAAAGGGGCATGGCCATGGGCATTCCCAAATTTATGTGCATTGTTATAGAATATGGCCCAGTCTATGTAAATCTACGTGCAGGGATTTACGCCACATTTTTATTGGTGTAAATGGATGCGAGTACTTTTAGGTGTTGGGATATCAACTAAGCGTATTACATATACCGCACCTATATCTTATAGAATACACCTAGGTAAAAATGTTTTCCGTGCAGATTTTTTTAAACAGCATATACGGAATCTGACCCAAAATGCATGCTAAGCTAGTATTCTATAATGGAAACTCTGCGCAGAGCACTCTAGAATATTAGCTTAGCGCATATCATCGCGGTGTCTAACTTTGGACACCATTTATTAAACCTAGCCCATAGAGGATAATTTTATACCTGATCGCATTGATGAAGAAGGCAAAAAGGCACTTATTTCCATCCTATTTTATAAAGACACATAGGTGCTAATGTGTCTTTTTAAAATATTAAAACATTCCTTCTGAAATTGCAGGTAAAAAAAATCCATGTACATTTATAGCCGCTCAAGAGGAGGTATAAACATTGCTCGCATAATACACTCACGGGCTTATTTTCGAAAGAGAAGGGCACCCATCTTTCGACACAAATCGGGAGATGGGCGTCCTTGTCTCAGGGCCGCCCAAATCGGCATAAACGAAAGCCAATTTTGGGCATCCCCAACTGCTTCCCGTCGCGGGGACGACCAAAGTTCCCAGGGGCGTGTCGGAGGAGTAGCGAAGGCGGGACTGGGGCGTGCCTAACAGATGGGCATCCTCGAGCGATAATGGAAAAAAGAAGGGCGTCCCTGTCGAGCACTTGGCCGACTTTACTTGGTCCATTTTTTGTTATGACCAAGCCTCAAAAAGGTGCCCGAACTGACCAGTGGAGGGAATCGGGGATGACCTTCCCTGACTCTCCCAGTGGTGACTAACCCCCTCCAAAAAAAAACACTTTAAAAACTTTTTTTGCCAGCCTCAAATATCATACTCAGGTCCATCACAGCAGTATGCAGGTCCCTGGGTGGGGGAGGTATGTGTGTGTCAGCGGAGGCATAGCGAAGGCATGGACGTCCTTCTTTCAGATATTTTGGACGTCCTGAACTGCCCCCGCCACAGGGAAAGTCAAATTTCAAGGGACTAGACTGGAGTGGAGGAGTGGCTTAGTGGTTAGAGTACTGATCTTGCAATCCACAGGTGGCCAGTTCAAATCCCACTGCTGCTACTTGTGATCCAAAATCAAAATATCTAAAGTGTTGTCTTTTTCAAAAAAATTTTATTTAAATGTATTTATATTTTTTAAAATACATATTTTACGTCTATTTTTTTTTTATTTTTATATTTTTTATTATTTTTTTGTTTTTTTGCTTTTTTTGTGTTAAATCATCTTTGCTGTTTTGTTTCCAGTTGATTTTTTGCGAAGACTGGTTTCTTCTGTTTTTGTACTACATTCTTCTCACTGAAACATGCACATTTTGGACATCTTCAACTGCCCGTCGCAAGGGCGAAGGCACCTAACACATGGATGTCCTTCATTCATACTAAAAAAAAAAAAAAGACATCCCTGATGAGCACCTGGACTTGTGTTTTTCTAAGGTTGTAGACAGCAGTTTATTTAAGGCTGTAGACGGCTATTATACACGCAGCTTATCTGCGTGTATGAAGCCGTCTTTGGCATGCGCAGAGCAGCCACGCATAACACTTGGCTGCTCCGCACTGGCTTCCCCTCCTTAGGAGCAGCTCATATGCATGCGATTTCCTTCATGCATGCCCATTCCTTTCCGAATCACTAGGGGATCAGTAAGGGAAGGGCTTCTTCCGTTCAGTTAGTGCATCAGTTGTCCACTGCAGTGCCCCCTAGGGTGCCTGGTTAGTGTCCTGGCATGTCAGGGGGACCAGTGCACTATGAATGCTGGCTCCTCCCATGACCAAATGAGTTGGATTTGGTCGTTTTTGAGATGGGCGTCCTCTGTTTCCATTATTGCCGAAAACTGGAGATGACCATCTCTAAGGTCGACCTAAATGTTGAGATTTGGGCATCCCTGACCGTATTATCGAAACGAAAGGTAGATGCCCATCTTGTTTTGATAATACGGGTTTCCCTGCCCCTTTACGGAGCCATTCTGCAAGGACGGCCCCAGGAAAACTTGGGCGCCCCGTTTGATTATGCCCCTCCACGTCATGCATAGTATATAAAGCATGTGCATAAACAGTGACTCCATGAGGGGCATAATCGAAAGGGACGCCTAAGTTTTGCTGAGGACGTCCTCGCAAAACATCCCGGCGATGAGGCAGGGAAACCCTTATTATCGAAACAACATGGGCGTCCATCTTCCGTTTCGATAATATGGTTGGGGACGCCCAAATCTTGACATTTAGGTTGTCCCTAGAGATGGTCGTCCCTAGATTTGGTCGTTTCTGATTTTCGGCGATAATGGAACCTAAGGATGCCCATCTCAGAAACGATCAAATGCAAGCATTCGTAGTGCACTGGTCCCCCTGACATGCCAGGACACCAACCAGGCACCCTAGGGGGCACTGCAGTGGACTTCAGAAATTGCTCCCAGGTACATAGCTCCCTTACCGTGTGTGCTGAGCCCCCCAACCCCCCCCCCCCCCAAAAAAAAACCCACTACCCACAACTGCACTCCACTACCATAGCCCTTATGGGTGAAGGGGAGCACCTAGATGTGGGTACAGTGGGTTTCTGGTGGGTTTTGGAGGGCTCACATTTACCGCCACAAGTGTAACAGGTAGGGGGGACGGGCCTGGGTCCGTCTGCCTGAAATGCACTGCACCCACTAAAACTGCTCCAGGTACCTGCATACTGCTGTGATGGACCTGAGTATGACATCTAAGGCTGGCAAAACATATTTTTAAAGTTGTTTTTTGAGGGTGGGAGGGGGTTAGTGACCACTGGGGGAGTAAGTGGAGGTCATCCCCAATACTCTCCGGTGGTCATCTGGTCAGTTTGGGCACCTTTTTGTGCCTTGGTCGTAAGAAAAACAGGACCAGGTAAAGTCGTCCAAATGCTAATCAGGGACGCCCTTTTTCTTCCATTATGGGTTGAGGACGCCCATGTGTTAGGCATGCTCAAGTCCAGCCTTCGCTACGCCTCCGACACACCCCCGGGAACTTTGGTCGTCCCCGTGACGGAAAGCAGTTGGGGATGCCCAAAATCGGCTTTCGATTATGCCGATTTGGACGACCCTGTGAGAAGGATGCCCATCTTCCGATTTGTGTGGAAAAATGGGCGTCCTTCTCTTTCAAAAATAAGCCTGCATCCGTGCTGCACACAAATTCTGTCTCAGAACATGTCTACACCAAATATTTAAACAAGCACATGCAAAGTTGCCATCATGTATACTTTTATGAATGAGACAACACACCAAAAAGAGGCTCTTCAGGTCCAAAGAAACCAAGGAACAGAAACCAGAGCAGACCCGGAGTCGAGGAAAATCTTTATTAAAATAGGCCCGGCATGACCATGTTTCACCAAATAGGCTGCATTGGGGGTTAATTGGCACACAACTAAATCAAACATACATATCAAATTATAAATCATGAATATGACTAAAATATATAAATACTCATTAGAATAAATATGCAAACAATAAACAAATTTATATAAAAAATTTTAATATAAACAGCTTAAAAACCTGAAGGTGGACAAAGCTATGGGCCCGGATGGGATATATCCTAGGATACTGAGAGAGCTCAGAGAGATCCTGGCGGGACCTCTTAAAGATTTATTTAATAGATCTTTAGAGGCGGGAGAGGTTCTGCGAGATTGGAGAAGAGCGGATGTGGTCCCTCTTCACAAAAGTGGAAACAGGGAAGAAGTGGGAAACTACAGACCGGTAAGTCTCATGTCGGTGGTAGGAAAAATAAGGAGTCGCTGCTGAAAGAAAGGATAGTTAACTTTCTAGAAGCCAATGGGTTACAGGACCCGAGGCAACATGGCTTCTTTACCAAAGGAAAATCCTGCCAAACAAATCTTATTGACTTCTTTGACTGGGTGACCAAAGAACTGGATGAAGGACCTGTGCTAGATGTAATCTACTTGGATTTCAGCAAAGCCTTTGATACACTCCCCCACAGAAGACTCATGAATAAACTGAAAGGGCTGAACTTAGGACCAAAAGTAGTGAACTGGATAGGAAACTGGTTGACTGACAGATGGCAGAGGGTGGTGGTAAATGGAATCCGCTCGGTGGAAAGGAAGGTGAGTTCCTCAGGGGACGGTGCTGGGGCCTATTCTGTTTAATATATTTGTGAGAAATATAGCTGAAGTGTTGGGAGGAAAGGTTTGCCTTTTTGCAGATGACACAAAGATAGCCAATAGGGTGGATACCCTGGAGGGAGTAGAAATCTGTTTAATATATTTGTGGGAGATATAGCTGAAGGGTTAGAAGGAAAGGTTTGCCTTTTTGCAGATGACACAAACATAGCCAATAGAGTGGATACCCTGGAGGGAGTAGAAACCATGAGAAGGGATCTCCAAACATTAGAAAAATGGTCACGGGTGTGGCAGTTAAAATTTAATTATACAAATACAAGGGGATAATAAACACCAGTCTATTATTTGAATGTATCTAAGGACTCCAGAATGAATGGTATTCTCAACAAATTATTATAAATTAATTCACACCATTTATTGTGACTATTGAGCTTATTTTTGAAAGAGATTGCCGGCCATCTTCCGACACAAATCGGGAGATGGCCGGGGGACGGGGGCGTCGTTACGAGATAGCCAGCTTTACCCCATAATGGAAAAAAGATGGCCGGCTCAGACGAGCATTTCGCTGGCTGCACTTGGTCCATTTATTTTTAGGTCCAAGTCACAAAAAAGTGCCCCAATTGACCAGATGACCACCAGAGGGAATCGGGGATCACCTCCCCTTACTTCCCCAGTGGTCACCAACCCCCTCCCACCCAAAAAAAAAAAGAAGTTTTTTGCCAGCCTGTATGCCAGCCTATAATGTCATACCCAGCTCCCTGACAGCAGTAAGCAGGTCCCTGGAGCAGTAATTAGTGGGTGCAGTGCACTTCAGGCAGGTGGACCCAGGCCCATCCTCCCTACCTGTTCCACTTGTGGTGGTTAATGCTGAGCCCTCCAAACCCCCCCAAAACCCACTGTACCCACATGTAGGTGCCCCCTTCACCCCTTAGGGCTATGGTAATGTTGTAGAGTTGTAGATAGTGGGATTTGGGGGGGATTTGGGGGGCTCAGTACCCAAGGTAAGGGAGCTATGCACCTGGGAGCTACTTTTATTATTTTTTTTAATTTCTAGAAGTGCCCCCAAGGGTGCCCGGTTGGTGTCCTGGCATGTGAGGGGGGCCAATGCACTACAAATGCTGGTTCCACCCATGACCAAATGCCTTGCATTTTGCTGGGTTTGAGATGGCCAGGCCCGGTTTCCATTATGACTGAAAAACGAAGCTACACCCGGTGATCGATTTAGCTGGCCCCAACCGTATTTCGAAAATACGGTTGGCTCTGCCCCCTTGCGGAGCCGGCCACGAAGATGGCCAGCCATCTATTTGGCCGGCGCCATTCAATTATGCCCCTCAATGTGTCATCACACCTATATAAATGATTAATTAAAACATTTATTCAGTTCTCACTCATTCCACATTCATACTGTTGAAGACTAAGTCAAAATAAAGCTTAACAGCAAATACCAAAGTTAAACATGGTATCATTCTAAGGCGACATGTGAACAATATATGTGTTTTCATAAAGGGCAATTTGTGAGTTCTTTCCACATATGCTCAAAGAAGTCGTCTCTCTGTCAGAATTAGCTAAATTCGCTAAGTGCACTGAAGTATTTGTTGTTCAGAACTTCTTATATACTGAAACATCCGCTTATCACGTATTCCATGAAAACGTCACTTGCACTTTGAATCTTGATCCAAACAAAATGTTTGTGACCGGATAGAAATCCTCAGTATGTCACCAAATCACTTCCATCATCTTCAACTGTTAAACGTGGCTGAGAGATCTCCGCTACATCTTCACATGAATCGCAAGATTAGTACACGATCGGTTCCTCTTTCCTCAGGAGGAACTATGTCTCCAATCTGTAACAATGCAACAATGTATTTTCTCATAATCAATTCTAAGCCAATTCAATGAACTAATCTACATAGTCATTAATAATGTTTATAAATATCTAATTGTAATAACTTAAATTGCCGCTTACCGGTGGGACCGTTATCCAGGCAAGGCCTCAGACCCACACCACTGAAATTTCCTTTTGCTGGTGAATTCTGTCCTTTTACGGCACCACCCGATTGAATTTAAAGGGGCTGCGTCTCATACCCACTCCCCTCCTGGTTGAGGCCATTAGGGCCACCGTATTCCATGTAAAAATATATCTTTGTTCAAACTCCAATTGAGCACTGACATCACCCCCTCTTTTGGGAGGGGGGATCTGTATTAACACCGCATAACGAAGTTGATCAATAGATTAATGATATTCTATCCAGTGAGCGACCAACGGTGCCTCTTGCTTACAATGTCTCAAATTGATGATGTGTTCCGCTAATCTGTTTTTTAATTGTCTTTTTGTGTGACCAATATAGTATGGTGCACAAGGGCACATAATACAATATATTACCCGCTCACTGGTGCAGGAAGTCACTTGTTGCAAATGGAACTGTCTGGTGGTCCCTGGAATATCCATTACACTGGTGGTGAGAGAGTATTTACAGTACACGCACCTCCCACATGGGGAATGACCGCCACTACAGCTGTCAATCCTAGGTCTCTTTATTAATTCCCCAATACTTGCTTTGCGTTTATATACCACTTTGGGATGTTCCCTAAATTTGGGGTGCACAGACAGGACATGCCAGTATTTTTGTATAATAGATCCAATTTTGGGAGCCTACTGCGAGAATGGAATCACACATGCCATAGTTCTTTGCAAAGTTGTCTTTTTGGGTAGGAATAACCACTTTATGAAAACACATATATTGTTTACATGTCGCCTTAGAATGATACTATGTTTAACTTTGGTATTTGCTGTTAAGCTTTATTTTGACTTAGTCTTCAACAGTATGAATGTAGAATGAGTGAGAACTGAATAAATGTTTTAATTAATCATTTATATAGGTGTGATGACACATTGTCACAATAAATGGTGTGAATTAATTTATAATAATTTGTTGAGAATACCATTCATTCTGGAGTCCTTAGATACATACAGTTAAAATTTAATGCCAAGAAATGCAGAGTGATACACTTGGGGTGCAGAAACCCAAAAGAGAGATACCGGATTGGAGGGAAAAGATTAGTAAACTCGACTCAGGAGAAAGACCTTGGGGTGTTGGTGTCCAAGGATCTGAAGGTAAAGAAACAATGTGACAAGGCGACGGCTGCATAGAGAGGGGTATAACCAGCAGAAGAAAGGAGGAGTTGATGGCCCTCTATAAGTCATTGGTGAGGCCCCACTTGGAGTATTGTGTTCAGTTTTGGAGGCTGTACCAGAGTCACAAGGAGCTGCAGTGAGAATTGAACCCAGTTCTCCAGGCTCAAGGTCTGCTGCACTAACCACTAGGCTACTCTCCACTCACCTATTTGCACTCTTAAACCAGGTGCCCTGTTATAAAATTACCTTCTTAAAGACATAGGACACATAAACCTTGCTACAGCAGCAGAAGGATTTACAGCAGTCATTATCAGGTGGACATGCAGAGTAGAGAATGACATGGGGATGAGAACCCACAGTAACCACAGGGATGGGGACGGGGATGGGGACAGGATGGGCAGGGCCGTGCCTGGGGTCTCTGGCGCCCCCCTGCAGCCTATCAGTTGGCGGCGGTGGCGCCCCCCCCCCCCCCCCCCCCGTGAAAATGATCGCTCACCACTTGCCACACTGACAGGAATGGTCAGCAATATTCTTAGAAACAAATTGCTATACATTGCAAAATAAGATAGCAGATGTAAATTCTCAAAGTGGATATATTCCAAACACTAAAATGAAAATAAAATGATTTTTTTTTCTACCTTTGTTGTCTGGTGACTTTCTTTTTCTGATCATGCTGGCCCAGTATCTGATTCTGCTGCTATCTGTCCTCTTAACTCCGTTTCTAGGGCTTCCTTTCCATTTATTTCTTTCCTTTCCTCCTTTCTTCTTCATTTCTGGTCCTCAGCTTCTGCCTATTTTCTTCATCCATGTGCAGTTTTTCTCCTCTCTTCCTTTTCCCTCATTTCATCTCCTTCATCTCTCTTCCCTCCCCTCTATGTCCAGCAATTTCTCCTCTCTCCCTGAGCCCTGCCCTCCCAATAAATGCCCATCCATGCTCCTCTGTCCCCTGCCCCCTCCATTCATCCCTATCCAGCAATTCCCCTCTCTCCCTGAGCCCTGTCCTGCAATCCATATCCATCCATGCCCATCTGTCCCCTCCATTCATCCCTATCCAGCAATTCCCCTCTCTCCCTGAGCCCTGCTCTCCCAATCCATGCCCATCCATGCTCCTCTGTCACCTGCCCCCTCCATCCATCCCTATCCAGCAATTCCCCTCTCTCCCTGAGCCCTGCCCTGCAATCCATATCCATCCATGCAGATCTGTCCCCTCCATTCATCCCTATCCAGCAATTCCCCTATCCCTGCCCTCCCAATCCATGCTCATCCATGCTCCTCTGTCCCCTGCCCCCTCCATTCATCAATTTCCAGCAATTCCCCTCTCTCCCTGAGCCCTGCCCTCCCAATCCATGCCCATCCATGCTCCTCTGTCCCCTGCCCCCTCCATTCATCCCTTTCCAGCAATTCCCCTCTCTCCCTGAGCCCTGCCCTCCCAATCCATGCCCATCCATGCTCCTCTGTCCCCTGCCCCCTCCATTCATCCCTTTCCAGCAATTCCCCTCCCTGAGCCCTGCCCTCCCAATCCATTCCCATCCATGCTCCTCTGTCCCCTGCCCCCTCCATTCATCCTTTTCCAGCAATTCCCCTCTCTCCCTTCCATGACCCCCCCTCGCATCCATGCTCCTCTCTCTCCCATGTCCCAGCCTGGCCCGCCCTCTTCTCCCCCCCCCCCTTCGCATCCATGCCCCCCTCCTTCGCATCCTTGCTGTCGTTTCTCCCCTGCCCTCCCGCTCCCATTGTTCAACTGCCCACCCTCTTCTCTTCCCCCAACATCCCTTTTCTTTTTTTTTTCTTTTTAAATTTACCTCCGTGGCGGTGGTTCCGGCAGCGCAGCATCAGGGAAAGAGGCGGCGCTCCCGACGTCTAGCCTTCCCTTCGCTGTGTTCCGCCTTCTTCTGATGTCATCCTTGACGTCAGAAGAAGGCGGAACACAGCGAAGGGAAGGCTAGAGACGTCGGGAGCGCCGCCTCCTTCCCTGACGCTGCGCTGCTGGAACCGCCACCACGGAGGTCAATTTAAAAAGAAAAAAAAAGAAAAGGGATGTTGGGGGAGGGCGAGCAAGGTGAGCATGGTGCGGCGGCGCCCCCCAGAGGGAAGCGCCCCCCTGCCATGCTTATCTCGCTTACCGGGTTAGCACGGCCCTGGGGATGGGGACAGATCCCACAGGGACAGGGCAGGGATGGGGACAGGGACAAACTTTGTCCCCATGTCATTTTTGTACTTTGAAGCCTGTTGATGAACTGGACTGTTATTTAGGTTTGAGTGATGCCTACAACAATATTTTGACTTTTTGGAAAAACAAGCAAACATGCTGGCCACAACTAGCAAAATTTGCATGGGGGATCCTGTACATCTGCTACCAGCACATCTTCTAAGAAGACATCTTCTATTGCAGGAAGGGCTGTGGCAGTGGTGTACCAAGGGGGGGGGGGGGGTGGGGGCAGTCCACCCTGGGTGTCAGTGGGGGGGGGGGGGGTGATCCACTTCACTCCCGCTGCTCCCACCCTACCTTTAAAAAAATTTTTTTGAAGCGTCGTTGCAGGCAGCGCCTCGCGTCTGCCCTGCTTGTAAAAGAAGTAAATCTCTTTGCTTCGTCGTCGTCGGGCCTCACTATGTCCCGCCCTCACGGAAATAGGAAGTTACCTCAGAGGAGGGCGGGACATAGTGAGGCCTGATGACGACGAAGCAAAGAGATTTACTTCTTTTACAAGTAGGGCAGACGCAAGGCGCTGCCTGCAACAACGCTTCAAAATTTTTTTTTGTAAAGGTAGGGTGGGAGCAGGAGAGTCGGGTTGGGGTGGGGTGGGGAGGGGGGTCCTCAGATGGGAGAGGGGTATTGTGGGGGTTCTCACATGGGGAGGGGAGGGGGTTTTCATATGGGAGAAGGGGACTGAGTGGGGAGGGGGTTCTCAGATGGGAGAGGGGTGTTGTGGGGATTCTCACATGGGGAGGGGGTTTTCATATGGGAGAAGGGGACTGGGGAGGGGAGGGGTTTTCATATGAGTGAAGGCGACTGGGGTGGGGAGGGGGTTCTCAGATGGGAGAGGGGTGTTGTGGGGGTTCTCACATGGGGAGGGGAAGGGGTTTTTATATGGGAGAAGGGGACTGGGAAGGGGAGGGGGTTCTCAGATGGGAGGGGGGTTGTGGGGGTTCTCAGATGGGGAGGGGGGTTTCATATGGGAGAACGGGACTGGGGTGGGGAGGGGGTTCTCAGATGGGAGAGGGGTGTTGTGGGGGTTCTCACATGGGGAGGGGAGGGGGTTTTCATATGGGAGAAGGGGACTGGGGTGGGGAGGGGTTCTCAGATGGGAGAGGGGTGTTGTGGGGGTTCTCACATGGGGAGGGGAGGGGTTTTTATGTGGGAGAAGGGGACTGGGGTGGGGAGGGGGTTCTCAGATGGGAGAGGGGTATTGTGGGGGTTCTTAGATGGGGAGGGGGTTTTCAGATGGGAGAAGGGGACTGGGGTGGGGAGGGGGTTCTCAGATGGGAGAAGGGGACTAGGGTGGGGTGGTGTGGGGGTTCTCAGATGGGGAGGGGAGGGGTTCTCAGATGGGAGATGGGGTGGAGTGGGGGTTCTCAGATGGGAGGAGGGGGCTCTCAAATGGGAGAAGGGGGCTGGAACTGGGGTCTGAGAAGGGGTCATGACGGAAAATGGGGCATGCCTGGGTTATGTGGGAGAATGGGTTGGGCTGAAAAGGGGGGCAAGGCATGTGGATGAAGGGGGCTGAAACTGGGGGCTGAAAGGAGGGTAGGTGGAGTAAAGGGGCTAATACTGGGACTGGGGGCTGAAAGGCAGCAGGGGCTGAAATTGTGGGGACTGGGGGCTGAAAAGGAGACAGGGAGAAGTGGCTGGGGCTGAAGCTCAGGACTGGTGAGAGAAAAGGGCTGGGGTTGAAACCGGGGGCTAAAAAGAGGACAGGGAGAAGTGGCTGGGGGCTGAAGCTCGGGACTGGTGGGAGAAAGGGACTGGGGCTGAAACTGGGGACTGGTGGGATAGTGGGGCTGGAACTGGGGGCTGAAGAAAAGGAGCAGAGAGAGGGGATAGATCCTGGATGGAAGGGGGAGGAGAGGGAGGGCAGACCCTGGATGGATGGGAGAGGGAGGGCAAATGGTGGATTGAAGGGGCAGAGAGAAAGGGCAGACAGGGGCAGATGGTGGATGGAAGGAGCAGAGATAGAGGGCAGATGTAGATGGAAGGGGCAGGGAGAGAGGGCAGACATTGGATGGAGGAGACAGCAGAGAGGGCAGACACTGGATGGCAGAGAGAGAACAAAGACAGATGCTGGATGGAAGGAAGACAGTGAAAAGAAGATGAGGAAAGCAGAAACCAGAGACAACAAACTGTAAATAAAATATATATTTTTATTTTTTTTTCTTTAGGATAAAGTAGTATTGTAGCTGTGTTAATGTTTATAATAGAACATGTAAACAAGGTAATCTTTTTATTGGACTAATTTTAATACATGTTGGCTAACTTTCGGAGAACAAAACCCCCTTCTTCAGGTCCGGATAGGATATTGTAACAGCACTATACTGTATTGACCTGAGGAAGGATGTTTTGGCTTCTGAAAGCTAAATGTATTAGTCCAATAAAATGGTATTATTTTATTTTCTATATTTGTTTTATTTCTATTTGTTAATTTGTAAAGTGGTGATTGGTATTTCTTAGTTTTTTTCAAATTTACATCTGCTGTCTTTATGTTTTGCACAGTACTAGGGGACATTTTCTGTTTTTGTGGTGTTGCATTGTATGCAGAGTCTGGCATCTTGGGGGTTCAGTTTAATTTTTGTCTAAATAGAAAGTTTATTATTGCTTATTGTATAGTGGATTAGGGTGTATCTGTGTTTGTGAAAAAGACATGGCTTTCGGTTGGCATTGACTATGCAAGATGGACGATCTGTACTGTTCTGTCTGGTTTCGTTTTACAGAAGGTGAATTGATGTTCTAGTGCTCACTGTAGTGTTTAAGATGCTTTCCTTTTCCTTGTGTGACTTGTAGAAATTACTGCTTATGGTATGCTAGAATTGCTCTATAGGTCCTGAGTGTTTTGTATTCTCGGCATGCCTAGTACTAGATTTGGAGGGGGGAGGTGTTAAAATGACCGGCCCCGGGTGTCAACTAACCTAGGTACGCCACTGGACTGTGGAAGACAGGAGAGCTAGACTGAATCCTGAGATCGTTGATGACTTCTTATTCATCCACAGATTAAAAAAATCATAACAGTGCTTCATAGGGCATATTTCTCCCCTCTAGGGAATACAGAACAGGTTGTATTTTGTACCCCTGGACATTTTAACTGGGTGAATTAGGATTCCTTGGGGTAGTAGAAATCAGCTATTATTGGGGTTGGAAGGATAGAGGGTGGTAGTGAGGAGGGTTATTATAGCTGCTTGCTGTTGTTATTGTTTTCTATTTGTAATTTATGCACAATAGTTGCACAGCATATTGTTCCTGTTTATACTTTAATAAAACATTTAATATAAAATCATAATTGTTTGAGGCTTCTGCAGATGAGGACAGAGCCCATGGGAGTGGGGACAGGGACAGAACCTGCGAGGGCGGGGGCAGAGGCAGGGTCTGCGGGGACAGGGTAGGGATGGAGACAGAACCTGCGGGGATGGGGTGGGGACAGAGACAGAACCCCTGGGGACGGGGCAGGGACAGGGACAAGCTTTGTCCCCGTGTCATTCTCTAATACAGAGTACAGTGAGATTAAAAAATAAATATTAATAGAAGCAAAAAGATGGAAAGAAATATTGAGAAGAATATTGTATGTTACCTTATATTAGGGACACTGTTCCCTCTAAACTGAGTGGGAGTCTGTCAGCTGCATTGCTGCCAAGTGAGTGGTTGTGCTTCAATATTGTGTTTTCAATCACTAGGGGCAGACAGGTTTCCTGAGGTCCTGCTGACTTCTGCAGAGCTTCTCTGTCTCTCACTATTGAAAATGTGATATTGAAACAGCACCCCCCCCCCCCCCCCCACTGGCAGGACTTAGGTGGAGGATTCCCTCACAGCTTAGAGGGAACGGTGATCAGGGATGCAGAAGTTCGACCTTCAAGGGCCACATCTGAACCAGGTTTTCAGGATATCCCTAAAGAATATCTGTTTTCTCTATTGGTCTCTATTGTGTATAAAATAAGGTATAGCCCCAATTTATTTTATTTATTTTTTTAAAGAATATGTGCAAGAGATCTGCAAGTATATTGCCCCCATTGTATGCAAATGATCTCATGCATATCCATTAACCCATTAGTGCCCAATGTTCCCATAGTAAGCTCCCATATGGGAACGTTGGGCACTAATGAGTTAAGGATATCCTTAAAATCGGGCCTGTTTTATATTTTACTTCAAAAGGTTTAGCATTTGATGGGGAAAATAATCATATATTTGGTTCAAACAGTGGCAGTCTTCTTGAACTTCTTGAACTTTATGAGATAACAGCTCATTATGACAGTAGCTCTCATGACCATTTGACTAAAGTCAAATAGAAGCAGAGATAAAATGGTGCACGGATAGGTTTATTATCTCTTATGGAAGAGTCAGAATGGGTTTATTGAATGATGTGGTGAAAGTTCGCAGAAGGCCAACCTTGCAGAGAGAGGAGAGGCCATTTATTATTCTATTATATAGTATGTAATGCTATGCTTAAAATCTCTCATCAAGTACAACACGTTGATATTCTGATTTGTAGGTCTCAACAAAGGAACTGGTATATTTAATATTAGAGAGAGGTTTCTTAAGTTTATCAACTTTGATTTAATAAATGGAGGACAGATAGCTGAAACGTTATTTCCAGCTTAAAGTATTATTAACATTTTTCTGTTTGAATGTAAACTCAGGGGTCAAGGCTTTGATAATGTATCTAATAAGTAGGAAAATAAAGGTGTTCATACCTTCATATTGTCTAAAACTAAATTGTCTGTATATTTCCCTCATAGGAGCCAGCTCTGTGGGTGCCTGAGGACCCCCAATATTGATCATACTCCTTAACTGTGTCCAGGGAAGGGTAGTTTCTGTTGTTCTTAGCACCCCCCCCCCCCCCAATCATTTTGAAAAGTTGGCTCCTATGCCTCTCATTCATTAAATTTTGTAGAGTTAATTTAGAAGCAGCATTTAGCGAAACATTAATATCTTTTGGATGTCTACAGAAGCTTTTTGTGTATTTCAGTCCCAGACCTGTGAGGTAAAAGATTATGTATGGATTCTTTCAGGACCCTCACTAGCCCAGTTTGTTCCTAGATTCAGAACCATACCAATTTAGAATAGACAAGAGGGGTATACCACTCTGCTACACAGCATCACCTTCTGAGATGGCTACAGTGGTTGTGTCTGCTCTTATATAAGCCAGAAACCTTTAGCATGTATGTGGTTGATCAATAGGAACAGTGTGTGTTTAAGGTTCTGCCCTTGTGCCTAGTTAATGTCCAGTGTGAAGCCTCCCATGAATTTCATGTTAGCATCTTGAGTGAGTGAGAAGTTTTGCCCATCCCTCTGCCTGACTGTAAAAACAAGGAATGGACTTGGGACATTGAACCACTATCTAAATGGTAATGAGAAAGAGTAGCACAGACCAGGAACTTAACTACAGAAGAAGAAATTATGGAACAAGACCTCCATTTTTTTGAGAGAGTCTGTGTGGAAAAGGATCTCAAAGGAGAGACTGTTAAGTTTCAGTCAGGAAGGAATAGTACCTGGAAAGCCACTGACACACAGGACTGACAGTGAAATGAATAACAGACACAGGTGAAGGAAATATATGCTGTGTGACTCAACAGTGTTTAGGTAATGCTGTATAATTTCATGATAGATAAGCTACGTCTTTAGAATCCTTATATCTTCTCAGGCCTTTAAAGTCGTATTGAAGACCTTTTTGTTCTCTTCTATTTCCCCCCCCCCCCCCCCCACACTCTTTCTTTTCTGTATTTTCCCCTACTAGTCTGCCTATCCAGATGGGGCTTGGGGACCCCCAACAGCTGAGGAATGTGGATGTGGGTGAGGAAATTTTTTCTCTCCACCTCCCCCCCCCCCCCAGTCTCAGGCCCCTCCCTCCAAAATCTGAGGTCTGGCTACATGCCTGGCTCTAAGTTATTTATTTATTTATTTATTTTATTTTAGATAAGTAAATAGATAAAAATCAGGTGGAAGATCTGATCCTGACTTCAAAGACAAAGATAAGTATGAAACTGCTGCTAGCCTAGAGTCTTAATAGGGACAGGATTGGAAGCTGCAGAGTGGTGGATCCCTTTTGGACTTTGAATGAGATAGGAGGCAGGGCCCAAGTCCTAGGTAAACCCTGACTTGCTCTGAATCCAAGGGAAAAGAAACACTGGGGAACACAGTGCTATAAGTCATAAATAATGGAGGGAAGTACAATTGGAGCACAGTGCAACAGAGGAGTGAAATGCTGGGCCAAATACCTTAAAAACTCAGTATTGCAAGGGAGATTAGATAAAAGGGTGAACATCCCTTCTAACCATCAAAGCTGGTGGCCTGGGGGTAGAGTCAGGCCAAAGCTGACAACTGGATAAGTGCCGATATTCTGCCCTTAACTGTTTAGTTAACCAGCCAAATAGGACTGCATAAATTCCAGTCTCATTTTTGGCCAGTTCAATTTAACCAGTTAAGCTCTGAATATCGGCACTTATCTGGTTAAGTTGTGGCCTCCCACATATACCCTAATATTTAATGCTGGCACCTGGGCATGGCCTGACATTGAAAATCCGGGACTTGGGGCGATTGTGTCTGATGATCTTAAGGTGGCCAAACAGGTAGAAAAGGTGACGGTCAAAGCCAGAAGGATGCTCGGGTGCATAAGGAGAGGGATGACCTCAACATGTACACAGTGGAAGAAAGGCAGAAGAGAGGGAATAAATGATAGAGACCTTTAACTACCTCAGTGGTATTAATCTACAGGAGGTGATCCTTTTTCAAATGAAGGAAAACTGGAATGAGAGAACATAAGATGAAGTTAAGAGGAAATAGGCTTAGGAAGAATCTAAGAAAACACTCTTTCACAGAAAGGGTGGTGGACACATGGATTGGAATTTAAGAAAGTGTGGGACAGGCACGTGGGATCTCTTAGGAAAAGTAGGAGTTAGGGGTTACTGAGAGTGGGCAGACTGGTCCTTATCTGCCATCATGGTTGTAATTTCAGCAGTGGAGTTTTACCCTCCAGTATTTTTGTATGCAATAAATGATCTCAAACTGCTGCATAATAGTTGGCTGCCAAAAAAAGCAAAGTGAAAGTGTTAAGGTTCTGAAAATCTGAACACTTGCTCCCACGAGGAGCCAGCTAGCTTTTCTAGGAGATGATGAGTGCTAACTTTAGCTAACTTTTTTCTTCAGATGTCTGCCGGAGTGCAACAACATTTCCAATATCACACCAAGGCAGGGTTCTCAAACCAGTCCTCTAAACATACCCAACCAATCTGCTTTTCACAATGAATATGCATAAGATATATACCTTGCATTTAGTGGAGGCAGCACAGGCAGATCCTCATGCAAGTTAATTGTAAATATCAGCCTGAAAACCAGGCTGTCTGGGTAAGTCCCAGGGACTGGGGTTGGCAAATGCTGCACCAAAGGGTAGTTCAGATTAGAGAATGACCATCCCCGTGGGCTCTGTTATCATCTGCAGAAGCCTCAAACACTTATGATTTTATATTTAAATCTTGTTTATTAAAGTATAAAAAAGAACAATAGGCTGTGGGCATAAATTACAAATAGAAAACAATAATAACAACTAGCATCTGTAATAACCCTCCCACCACCATCACCACCACCACCCTCTACCCTTCCAACCCCAACACCTACCCCAAGGAATCCTAATCCACCCTGTTAAAATGTCCAGGGGTACAAAATACAACCCGTTCTGTATGCCCAGAGGGAAGAAATATGCCCTATGAAGCACTGTTATGATTTTTGAATCTGTGGCTGAATAAGAAGTCATCAACAATCTCAGGATTCAGTCTAGCTCTCCTGTCTTCCACAGTCCCTCCTGCAATAGAAGATGTGATGGTAGCAGGATGTACAGGGTACCCCATGCAGATTTTGAAGTAGAAAGTAACATGGGGACAAAGTTTGTCCCCATCTTCATGGGCTCTGTCCCCATCCCTGCCCTGTCCCCATAGGATCTGTCCCCGTCCCCACCCCGTCCCCATGGGATCTGTCCCTGCTCCATCCCTACGGGCTCTGTCCCCGTCCCCATCCACGTAGATACAGCGGGTCCCCATCCATGTGTCATTCTCTAGTTCAGATGTTGATTATTGAGAAAGTTGTCAACTTCTTGCTTTGCTCATGCATTGTAGAGGTAAAATATACCGAAAACTGCCTGAGCAAACACCACTCACTAAAGTAGTCTGCCTTAGTTTTCATGTTCATGCTAAGAAACTTTTCAATTATTGAGAAGGATTGTGCTTGGACGCTGTAGCAGATACAATATCAGCTGCAAACAGTAGATGAAATTTTGTGAGCACATTTTTGGCAGTTTAATATACATGTTAAACACCAATGATTATAGAACAGAACCTTGAGGGAAGTCATTAATCTGCTGTTTCCAGGAACTACAAGTATCACCCATGTGACTCAAAATCGTCTGTCTCAAAGAAAGAACTCTATGACATTTAATGTTGACAGTTTAAGCAAAAGGCCTTTATGCCAAACTGAATTGTAAATAGCAATCAAGAGCAGGAATACTCAATCCACTGATGACCTATTTTTATCAGATCTAGCCTGTTAAGAGGGTCCATGGAAATAGGAAAGTACAGAAGCCTGCATAAAGGAAGGCTGAACCAGTAAGAGCTGTGATGGCCAGTACTATAAGCCGTGCTGAAGGTGAAAACAGCCATAGGATTAGAAATTCCATTACCTGGCTGATATCAAGCCAAATTATTTTAAGAGATAGAAACTGGTAACTAGACACTGTTGCTTTGTTGTAGGCCCATAAGGAGGCATTCTCAGCTGAAAGGTAGTGTTACTTCTTTCAACCTGATCCATGTCTAGTTCAGACCATTGAACAACCTATTGTTTCAGGAGAATTATATTTGGGAGTTTAACATTTACAGGGAGGGACTATTGAAAGTCGGGCAACTATGGAGAGTTTGGAGAAGCTGAATAATAGTCAGATATCTACATGGGCATAGACTGAGGGGGGCGAGGGGGGGCAATGCCCCCCCAAACGACGACGACGTGACGACTGGTGCTAGTAGTAGTAAAAAAAAAAAAACAAGCAGGCACGCGCTCATCTCCGTACGCTTCACTTCCCTGCCCTCTCTGTCTGCTTCCCGCCCGAAAGGAAATGACATCAGAGGAAGGCGGGACGCAGACAGAGAGGGCAGGGAAGCGAAGCGGACAGAGACGAGCATGTCTGTCTATCCCCTCTCTTCCTCCCTCCCTCCAGCACAGGCAGCAGTCTTCTTCAGCTTTTCTGTGTTCCTGGCAGCGGTAGCGACGTACACGCTGCCTTCGGCTCTGCCCCGAAGCCTTCTCTTCAAGTTCCTGTTCCCGCATAGGTGGGAACAGGAACTTGAAGAGAAGGCTTCCGGGGCAGACCGAAGGCAGTGTGTATACGTCGCTACCGCTGCCTGCCAGGAGCACAGAAAGGTTGAAGAAGACTGCTGCCTGCGCCGGAGGGAGGGAGGAAGAGAGGGGGTAAACGGAGTCACGATCCTGGACCTCGCGAGGGGGGGCAGCAGAGGGAAGATGGATGGAACTGGGAGGGGTGGGGAGCAGAGGGAAGATGGATGGGACTGGGAGGGGTGGGGAGCAGAGGGAAGATGGATGGGACTGGGAGGGATGGGGAGCAGAGGGAAGGAGCAAGAGATGGATGGGACTGGGAGGGGTGGGGAGCAGAGGGAAGGACCAGGAGATGGATTGGACTGGGAGAGGAGGTGAGCAGAGGGAAGGAGCAGGAGATGGATGGGACTGGGAGGGGTGGGGAGCAGAGGGAAGGAGCAGGAGATGGATGGGACTGGGAAGGGTGGGGAGCAGAGGGAAGATGGATGGGACTGGGAGGGGTTGGGAGCAGAGGGAAGGAGCAAGAGATGGATGGGACTGGGAGGGGGGGGGAGCAGAGGGAAGATGGATGGAACTGGGAGGGGTGGGGAGCAGAGGAAAGATGGATGGGACTGGGAGGGGTTGGGAGCAGAGGGAAGGAGCAAGAGATGGATGGGCACTGTGAGGGGTGGGGAGCAGAGGGAAGGAGCAGGAGATGGATGGGACTGGGAGGGGTGGGGAGCAGAGGGAAGGAGCAGGAGATGGATGGGACTGGAAGGGTGGGGAGCAGAGGGAAGCCTACTGGAAAGAAGACACTGCATAAAACAGAAGACACTGGGACCAAAGCGAATAGAAAAACTAAATGATCAGACAACAAAGGTAGAAAAAAGTATTTTATTCAGAATTTATTAATTGAAATATGTCAGCTTTTTGAAATGTGCATCTGTGATATTTTGCCTGTAAATTTCAATTTCTCCCCCCATATTAGCATATTCATTTGCATATGTATATATGCAAATGAATATGCTAATATGCTCCGCCCCATTATTTGCCCCCCCCCCCCCCAAATGAAACAGTCAAACTACGCCTAGGGATATCTAGTGTGTAGCCACAGGCATAGTCATAAACATAATTACCAATATTGCCAGAGCCAAGAGCAGCTCCTAGCAAGAGCAGGTGGTCAGGAAGAGCATTAATGATGCTCCTAGCTGTATAGATTTTGATCTGCCTTCTACCTCAGCCCCATCAGCAGCAATCACTGTAGCAATCACTGTAGCAGCACCCAAAGATTCAGATCCTGCAAACAATAGTGGTGTACAGACCCTTCTGTGCTATGAGGTTCAGCGTTCAAAATTGTAGAGTGCCTTCACTATCAGAAGGCCATCAGTACAGAAAAGACAGCAGGCCATATTTCAAACAGTATCCTGCAATATCACTGTGAAAAAAACATGTTTATTTTTGTTTAAAATATTTACTATACTGCTCTTTCTAGTAAAGAGGTCAAAGTGGTTTACAGATTAAATAACATCCATCAGTCTTGGTTGGAGGAAAGGCCTTCCTAGCCTGGGAACCCCTTTCTATCCTCAAAGCAGCAGCAGCAGCAGCAACGTCAGCAGAAAAACTACAGTAAAGGGGAAGTCCCATTACCCAAGCAGAAACGTGGGCCTTCCTGCAGTGAGAAGATAGTCCAGCAGCCCACAGCCTCACTCACCAGCTGCATGGCACCATGGAACTGGTGGGGCGGTGGTCTGCATCACTGTCCAACGACAAGAGGCAGGTGCATCCAGTGCCCGGATAACCAGCCTCTGCAGGCAGTAGAAAATGTGGTATTTCAGCAACTGTTGCAAATTACAACATGCCCTCCAGAACAACTTTGTAGTAGTTATGTGTTCTCCACCCTACACATTCAATTATGTGACTGAATGTAGGTTCAGCTGGTCAAGGCAGAGGGAAGTAGCACCCATTTTACAACTGACATCTAGACCAGCTAGAATGCTATACATACCTGTAGCTCTCTGTTGGCATACTGATAGCAGCTGGGCAATGCAGGGACAGGCAGCAGCTCTAGCTGGAATGTACAAGCTAGGTACGGTACAAGCAGGTCACTCTGCATGTCCAGGTGATGAACTAGAGCCATATCTCAGCTCACATCTTTTAGGACATTGGAGAGCTGGCTAGGCTGGAGAAATAGGAATATTCCAGGTTTTTTGTTGTTGTTGTATACAGCAGTAACATGATCAGGGCAGTGGGTCATGGGTGCTACAAGGGGGTCTGATGGTTTTCATACTTGTTGCACCTGGCAGCAAAAGACATCCATAGTCTAGGGTGAGGAAGGTGACAGCTCCATCCTATTGGATGTGACAGATGCAGGAAAATAGTGTGGCATTTCAAACATAGTGTGAACGATAGCTAACATCTACAGAACAAGCAGAAAGCATTGAGGGAGCCCCTGGACCACTTTATTCAGGTTGTGGGCACTAGGTGGAATTTCATCTGCTTCATGATGCAGAGTTTAATAAAGCAGCAGACACACCTTCATGAGTTGTCTTTGGAAGTCAACATGGGGTTAGATTACCATCTGGGGTGTCAGGATTAATTGCATGTGATGTAGACAGCGCATGTCCTGAAGATCCTCAAGGATGCCATGGAGGGCTTGAATTCAAACACAGCCAGACTGGGTCAGATCATCCCTGTAATGAACTGCTATAGGAGAATTTACTGTAGATGGTTTATAGCTGGAGCAGGAAATGGCAGTAGAGGTGTTACTGATGGGGGAGTGCTTTCAATTGTCAACACAAAATTAGCTGAAACAGTACTGGCCACTTTATGTCACACATAGGTGTCATACTAGAAGTGATGCTGATTTTAGGATATAATAATAAGTGTGAGAGACAGAGGGGCAGTGGACATACTATCCATATCAACAGCATCCTTTCAGCTAGCACATCCTGGCCTTCCTTCTGCTAACTCCACCATCCAATTCACACAAAATAGCCTTTCCTGATACAGACCATAGGTTCAGCTGTTGGCAACAAAGACTTCCAAAAGGAGACCTCTGTACATACTTAACTCATGTGTTACCTTGCAGAGCCCATTGAGGTCACAGCCCCAGATCCCTTGCATACTAGGCGTGGATTGGATTTATTGATTTTTTTTATGCTACTTCTTACCAAAGTGTAAAGATGTTTTACAGTAAGTAATCAACATTTCAGATACAATAAAATACCAACTACTTAAACATTGTTGAAAAAGCCAGGTTTTTAAAAGTTGAAAGCCGAAATAGAAAGGACCATCATAAATCTCATCAGGTAATGAATCCCAAAGGAATGGTGCAAAATAAGAAAATACTTGCTTACTAGTAGTTGAAAGTTTTATCACATCAAAAGCAGGAAGCTAAAGAATACTTTTTTCCAGAAGATTTATTCAAATTTTTGGTAATGGAAATAACACGTGAATTACAGTAACAAATATGAACATAGGTACATAATAATGAACAGTAAAAAGTATGATAGTAATCAGTCTCACTGAATGTACCAACAAGAAAGACAAATAATTAAAATACATAATTAAAGAAAAAACAGAAATATTGATTAAATAACATCTGTTCCAGGGCTTTGCAATTTAAACATTAACATTGTACATTAAGACATAAGACAGAAACAAAAAAGGCAAAGATCTGCCACAGAAATAGCAAACCAAAAGAAAAAAAGCAGATCAAAAAAGACAAGAAAAATGGAACAGGAGAGTAATAGAAGAAGTGGTTTATTGCAAGGTTACCCGACGTGGCCACGTTTCACCCTCAGGCTGCGTCAGGGGTACAAAAAACTACAAAATAAAAATACATAATGAATAAAACATAAACATCACGTGGAGGGGCATAATTGAATGCAAACGCCCATCTCCATCGGCGACTATCTCTGAGGACGGGTACGCGAAGGGGCGGGACAGACCATATTTTCGAAAAAGATGGGCGTCCATCTTTTGTTTCGATAATACAGTGGTGCTGGGCAAATGCATTGGATTTGGGCGGATTTGAGATGGGCAGTATCGGTTTTCAGCAATAATGGAAACCGAAGGCACCCAGCTCAAAAACGAACACATCCAAGGCATTTGGTCGTGGAAGGGGCCAGGATTCGTAGTGCACTGGTCCCCCTCACATGCCAGGACACCAACCAGGCACCCTAGGGGGCACTTGTAAACAGTAAAAAAAAACAGTAAAATACCTCCCAAGTCCATAGCTCCCTTCCCTTGGGTGCTGAGCCCCCCAAATCCCCCCCCCCACAACCCACTCCCCACAACTCTACAACAGTACCATAGCACTTATGGGTGAAGGGGGGCACCTACATGTGGGTACAGTGGGTTTGGGGGGGGGGGGGTTGGAGGGCTCCCATTTACCACCACAAGTGTAACAGGTAGGGGGGGCCTGGGTCTACCTGCCTGAAGTGCACTGCACCCACTAACAACTGCTCCACGGACCTGCATACTGCTGTCATGGAGCTGGGTATGACATTTGAGGCTGGCATACAGGCTGAGAAAAAAAAAAGTTTTTAAAGTTCTTTTTTTTTGGTGGGAGGGGGTTAGTGTCCACTGGGGGAGTCAGGGGAGGTGATCCCCGATTCCCTCCGGTGGACATCTGGGCAGTTGGGGCACTTTTGGGGGACTTGTTCATGAAAAAAATGGGTCCAAAAAAGCGGCCCAAATTCTCGCTTCTGCCACCCTTCTTTTTTCCATTATTGGCTGAGCGCGCCGATTTCTCCTCGGCCATAAACACACCCCAGTCCCGCCTTCACCACGCCTCCGACATGCCCCCGTCAACCTTGTTCATTCCCACGACAGATTGCAGTTGGAGGCGCCCAAAATCGGTTTTCGATTATACCAATTTGGGCGCCCACGGGAGAAAGGCGCCCATCTCCCGATTTGGGTCGAAATATGGGCGTCTTTCTCTTTCAAAAATAAGCTGGATAGTATATTGTATAATAAAACATATCTAAAAACACAATCAAATCATATGATAAAAACAGATCAAATCTAAAAACATAATACAATAAAATATAATATCAAATCAATCACTTAAAAACATTCAGATTAAATATGCATGCAATAAAATAATAATTTTAATACAAGACATAAGATATCAACAACAAAATATATCAACACAAAATATATATCAACAGAACTACATAAGACAGATAGGTAAAGAGTGGTGTGTTTTATGACCAAGAGATAATAATTAGTGTAAAACACATATTTAGGATTTCATGTAGGAGATCAGAGGAGACCAAATTAAATGCTTCTTTAGTATATTTCCCATTAATGTTGCTGAAGCCAATTCAAGTCTGTGAGTATGTAAGACTGATTGCCACCAGAAGTGCTCATAAAGAATACCTTTTTGAGATGAATGAAGTGTTCGGTGAGGTACATATTTCTTTAACTTTTTTGAAAGATAAACTGGAAGCTCCAAATGAAAAGACTTGTAGACCAAACATAATGTAATCGAGCTGCCATGGGAAGCTAGTGCAACTGATGCAAAACAGGTATATTATGATCATGTTTCTTTCTTCCAGTCACTAATCTAGCTGCTGTGTTTTGCACCAGTTGCAATTTGTGAACCCCAGTTTTGTTTAATCCTTGAAAAAGAGAAATACAATAATCTAACCTGCTTGTGACCAAAGCACACACAACCTTCAACAGATGACTTTCAGTCAATACCGATGTTAATTGATGTATCATTCAAAGATGAAAAAAAGCATGATTTTACAATATTTCTAATCTGTAAATTGAATTTCATTCCATTGGCACATCGAAAGCTTAAAGTTACTATGGGGCTCATTTTTTACAGAGAAAAAACATCCAAATAGTGTCATAAAGCATCATTTGGACGTTTTTCTTCTCAAAACGTCTAACTTGGTATTTTCGAAACTTATTTTGCAGATGTTTATCTATGCAATTCTTCTGCAGTGTGTCCAGATCACAAGGGGACATGTTGGGGATGTTTTAGGGCATGCCTAACACTTGGAGATTTTACAGTCATATTGGAACAAAACAAAAACATCCAGTATTTAAAACCAAGACGTTTTGGTCTAGACCTGTTTTCAGAATGATTAAGGCACAAAAGGTGCCCTAAATGACCAGATGAACTCTAAATGGAATCAGGGTGATCCTCCCAATACCCACCCCAAGTGGTCACTGACCCCCCTCCCACCCCCCAGAAATGTGAATAAAAATATGACTTACCAGCCTGTATGATAACCTCAGATGTTAAAGTTAGGTCTATTAGAGCAGCATGCAGGTCCCTGGAATAGTGCAGTATACAGTGGGAGATCCAGGTCCTTATCTCCCTGTATCTGTCACACTTGTGGTGGAAACTGTGACTCCTCTCAAAGTCACCAAAACCCTACTGTACCCATACAGTGGTGGAAATAAGTATTTGATCCCTTGCTGATTTTGTAAGTTTGCCCACTGACAAAGACATGAGCAGCCCATAATTGAAGGGTAGGTTATTGGTAACAGTGAGAGATAGCACATCACAAATTAAATCCGGAAAATCACATTGTGGAAAGTATATGAATTTATTTGCATTCTGCAGAGGGAAATAAGTATTTAATCCCTCTGGCAAACAAGACCTAATACTTGGTGGCAAAACCCTTGTTGGCAAGCACAGCGGTCAGACGTCTTCTGTAGTTGATGATGAGGTTTGCACACATGTCAGGAGGAATTTTGGTCCACTCCTCTTTGCAGATCATCTCTAAATCATTAAGAGTTCTGGGCTGTCGCTTGGCAACTCGCAGCTTCAGCTCCCTCCATAAGTTTTCAATGGGATTAAGGTCTGGTGACTGGCTAGGCCACTCCATGACCCTAATGTGCTTCTTCCTGAGCCACTCCTTTGTTGCCTTGGCTGTATGTTTTGGGTCATTGTCGTGCTGGAAGACCCAGCCACGACCCATTTTTAAGGCCCTGGCAGAGGGAAGGAGGTTGTCACTCAGAATTGTACGGTACATGGCCCCATCCATTCTCCCATTGATGCGGTGAAGTAGTTCTGTGCCCTTAGCAGAGAAACACCCCAAAACATAACATTTCCACCTCCATGCTTGACAGTGGGGACGGTGTTCTTTGGGTCATAGGCAGCATTTCTCTTCCTCCAAACACGGCGAGTTGAGTTCATGCCAAAGAGCTCAATTTTTGTCTCATCTGACCACAGCACCTTCTCCCAATCACTCTCGGCATCATCCAGGTGTTCACTGGCAAACTTCAGACGGGCCGTCACATGTGCCTTCCGGAGCAGGGGGACCTTGCGGGCACTGCAGGATTGCAATCCGTTATGTCGTAATGTGTTACCAATGGTTTTCGTGGTGACAGTGGTCCCAGCTGCCTTGAGATCATTGACAAGTTCCCCCCTTGTAGTTGTAGGCTGATTTCTAACCTTCCTCATGATCAAGGATACCCCACGAGGTGAGATTTTGCGTGGAGCCCCAGATCTTTGTCGATTGACAGTCATTTTGTACTTCTTCCATTTTCTTACTATGGCACCAACAGTTGTCTCCTTCTCGCCCAGCGTCTTACTGATGGTTTTGTAGCCCATTCCAGCCTTGTGCAGGTGTATGATCTTGTCCCTGACATCCTTAGACAGCTCCTTGCTCTTGGCCATTTTGTAGAGGTTAGAGTCTGACTGATTCACTGAGTCTGTGGACAGGTGTCTTTCATACAGGTGACCATTGCCGACAGCTGTCTGTCATGCAGGTAACGAGTTGATTTGGAGCATCTACCTGGTCTGTAGGGGCCAGATCTCTTACTGGTTGGTGGGGGATCAAATACTTATTTCCCTCTGCAGAATGCAAATAAATTCATATACTTTCCACAATGTGATTTTCCGGATTTAATTTGTGATGTGCTATCTCTCACTGTTACCAATAACCTACCCTTCAATTATGGGCTGCTCATGTCTTTGTCAGTGGGCAAACTTACAAAATCAGCAAGGGATCAAATACTTATTTCCACCACTGTATATATGTGTCCCCTTCACTTATAAGGGTTATTGTAGTGGGGGACAGTGTGTTCAGGGTGGGTTTGGGAGGGCTCAAGGGACAAGATAAGGGAGCAAAGGTGAGAAGTGCACCTGGGAGCATTTTCATGAAGTGCACATTGCTTTCCTGGAATGTCTGGGGGACCAGTCTACTAAAAATGCTGGCTCCTCCTACATCCCAATGGCAGGAATCTCTAACTTTTGCACTTATTCATTTTCTTTTTCGAAAATGGACCAAAAAACAAAACGTCCAAAGCACAAAACCTTGTTCAAAACAGTATTTTCAAAAAATAAAGATAGATTTTGAAAATGACTTCATTTCCAATTCGGATTTTGGACGTTTTGTAAAGTTGGACTTAGACGTCATACCGAAAATGCCCCTCCGCGTCATTCAATAATGGAAGTGGTCTATCACAGATCTCGAGAATTACAAGTAACACATGTCATTTATGGGACATAATATAGCTGAGGACTTATCGGCATTCAAAATCAAATCATGCTTGCATCCAATCTGTCAAAACTTGACGTTTACTATTACATTTGGAGATGACATCCTCTTGGTCTTCCCTCATGAAAACTACAAGTTGGATGTCATCTGCAACAATGTGGCATATCTAGCATATTTGAAACCCAGAGCAGGTGGGCATGAGTCCCTCACCCCTGCAAATAATCCAGTCTCTCAACCCCCCCCCCCCCCCCCCCCCCCCCCCGTAGGTGATCCAATCTCTCAACCTGCATTCCCTACCCCACATGTACTTTTTAAACACTGTACTTTTTAAACACTTCAGTTGTTCACCGGTAGTGAACAGAAACTCATATGCACTGCTCACACTTGCCTCAAAGTCTTCCCTCTGACACAACTTTCTGTTTCTGCATAGGTAGGACCAAGGCTCTGGGGCCAGCACAAGCAGTAGATGTGAGTTGCAACTTACTGCCAGCAAAGAACTGAAGTGTTTAAAAGGTAATGGAAGGAAGAGGTTGAGGCTAGATCACCTTTGAGGGAGAGGGAAATTCTAGGAGTTTTCAGCTGGCATCACATTCACTCCTTTATTGCCTGCACCCAGGGTTGGACGCCACTACCACCCTGCCCTTGGTACACCATTGCTGGGAATAAAAGTCTCTGGTCTCTCTAGGCCTCACAGATGTTGCCCAGCGTTTTCATCAACTGGCATGCCCAGTGAACAGGAATTCTGGGGAACATTGCACATTGGTCTTCATTAATATATCTTTCTTTTGACTGGATTTTTCTGGTGTTCCACAGTGGAAGGACTGAATGCTGCCCAGTCTGCTCCTGCTACCCCGCTGCACTCTTTGTTCCACTGTAGTGATTTGGCCCCAAATAGAACATTATAAACAAGAAAGAAACAGATCTCCTGCCCCTCTCATGGAAACATGGGCTGCTCATACCACTATTGCTGATGCTGCCTGGCATGCTCGTGCTTCCCTATTCCTCTCTTAATTCAACACCCCATGGTCATTGCCAAACCTCCATAGTAACTGCTCAATAACATTTTTGGCATGTAGCCAGTCAGCACAGCTTCAAGGGGGAACTCTCCAGGCTTGCAGCAACTCATGATTTCAGAGTGGACCTTCCTCCCAGCTGGAGAGGGCAGACAACTATCTCCATGCATAGGGGACAACACATGGATCAAATCCAAAAATGAATGGAAACATGAAGTTCATGGCACCTTTACAGATCAGCAATGGATCTTTTAGGCCTCAAGGTCCCTGGCCTTCCTTATCAGGTTCCTTAACACAGTCTTTATAGTTCTTGAATTATTGTGCAATGTGGAATTCGTTTACTCATGAAATGTGGATCTAGGGACAATAATGTATGCTGGTCATGTAAAACAGCCACTGGTACACTCTACATACGATATTTGAATGTCCTAATTTGCAAAGATTATAGTATGACAAACAGAGAAAAATTAAAGATATGAAGAACAGATTACTAAGCTGAAGAAAGCCCATCTGATACTCACACCTAACTAATGGTTACAATGGAAAAGTTGTAGAAGCTACTAGAAGGGCAGAGGAAATACTATGAATACCTGTGGTCTATAGAAATATTTCTGCATAACTGCAGTGCAGGGACACTGCTTATCTTTTATGTGAGGAAGGGGAAGAACTCAAGGTGAAAAACAGAGAGATGGTACAGTCTGTTGATAGACTATTTATGTAGTGATAACTATGTCTGTAGCAGGCTTCATGAACCAAAACCAGCCATATCTATTTCAATGCAAAGAAGCCCTGACAGAGCAGGTTTGCAATCATAAATTAACCATCCGCTATAGTAGTTGCATGATGGTCTCCCCTTTCATGTCTCCTGAAAGTCAATGTAGGCTCTTTCAGTGGTGAACATCTCTAGCAATCCCTGTGCATTTTGTGAAGGAAGTATAGAAAGGAAATAAACACACTTTTTAAGGTTTACTATTAAATAACTCTTCATGGTATAGGGATAAAAAATCAACAAACTTTAATCATTTTTCTGTATTTATAATCTTTCTTATTCATTATTAATCAACTGACCGCCAGCAAACCATTGTGTTTGCAGCTCTAGGGGCTACACTGGGGTTGGGGGGAGGGGAGAGGAGAGATTTTACTCATGCATCCTGAGGGGCAAAGGGAAGGCTAACTCCCAAGGCAGATGACCTCTCACCAAAAAGGTACTCTATCTTCGAAATCCATTACAAGAGTCCCATTGAAAAAGAAGCCACTCACTCCAGTAGTTTGGCTGATGTTAAAAATTAACAAGTAATCTGCTATGTCACAGAAACTACTACACTGAAGACAAAAAAGGAAAATAATAGGGAAAGATGCAGTTTCAGAGGTTGGGAACTGAACTCGCAAAGCCTTATTCTTTATTCTCCTTTTCTTAGCATTTCTTCATAATTGGGCACCTTTAAACTGGATTGTCAGTAGCCTCTCGCCACTTTTCTACTCTTGGATGATTCTAAGACAGAATCTCTCCTCTTTATCCCCTCTCAGGATCTGTAGACACTTTTGGGCTCCCTGAACCCTGGGGGACCACCTCTCTGGTAGTTTATCTTCAGTTGGATTGAAACTTCTCTGACATAAAAAAAAAAAAAAAACAACAACAACAACTTTCAACTGCACATCCTCTCCTTCAGCTCCCCAGCAACTGACTCTAGGCTCCTATATAGCATCTTACAGACAGACTCAGAGGGGCCATTTTACTAAAGCTTAGCACACACTAACGGAATTAGTGTGCGCTAAATGCTAAGAAGCCCATCTTATACCTATGGACTTCATAACATTTTGCACATTCTAATTCTGTTAGTGCTGGCTAAGCTTTAGTAAAAGGGCCCCAGAGTTTCCTATCACAGGTACTAGAAAGAATGGCCTGAGGGATCCTCCATCCTAAAGGCATTATTTTTCTTCAATCACAGCTCTTCTTCTTTCCTTTTGCACCTCGTCTGGGCCTAAGCCAGCACCAGGGACTCAGTAGGGAAAGCTCTACACCCCTCAGATCAGCTTAGCAGAAAGAAAGTATGAAAGAGATACTTTTTCCTTTCAGAAGTTCCCTACTTGTAACTTTCATGACATCACAACTCTTCCTAAGCTTTCCTTGTAGGGAGCCAAGTAAAAAAAAAAAAAATCTTTAAATTATGCTTTCCATTATGTAGCTATCTACAATTCAAGATCCTGTGGGATAGTTGTGTCCATCAACCAGCAGGTGGAGTTAGAGAACTGAAAACTGAGCTGAGACGTATCTCTCTTTGCATCCAGTCCAGCTCCTCAGTATGTTCTATCTCCAGCAGGTGGATGGACACGCTTTTCAGCCTCCGGTTCTGAGTGCTTTGCTGGTCCCCAGTTGAGCTTTGCAGGTGGCTTGAGCTTGCAGTTATATTTGGAGATTTTCAGATCCCTGTCTCTGGTGCCCACAAATTTACTTCTTCCCTCCCTTCACTTCTGCCCTAATTCCTGTGGAGCTCTCCTTTTCCAACACAACAACCTAAAAAAAAAAGAAGGAAAGAGGTTTGCTGGAGAGCATGGACCGAAGTATCAATCCTGAGCCTTTCTCATCTGTTGTAAGACTTGTGGAGACTGTGACCTTGGGGTGGGGGTGGGGGGCAGCTGGTAGTGGTAAGTCTGACTGTCACTTTGCATGGTGCTTCCTGCATATCTCTTGTTCTCTACAAGTTGTCCAGAGGTGAGAGAGGTCCACATGTTTGCTCGTCTGCTTAGTGTTAGGTTAGCGAGTTGTTTAAGGTTTTCCTGTTTATTCTGAGTTTCTCCTTACTACTTGTCTTCATAAATACTATGGAGCTGGACTGAATGCCAAGAGAGAGATTTCTCAGCTCAGTTTTCAGTTCTTTATCTCCACCTGCTGATTGATGGACACAACTATCCACAGGTTCTGGAATAATGGGAAGGACTAATTGAAAGAAAATTATCAGGTAAGACCTAATTTCTCTATTAGCCTGGTGCTGAGGTAAATGGAAATGATACCCCCGCTTGCTAATCACTACACACAGTCCATTACACCGAGGCACATTTTTGCAAAGTATTACTTGAGGACTAGGGTACTCATGTGACCCAGTGGTCAAATGAATTTACAAACTAAGAAGACATTTATTCCTCACTTTGGTGCCTGACCTGACTGCAGTATTTAAGACATTGTCATGTTCATTTGATAATGTAATTAGTCACCATAGAAATGATTTTGATATTACAAGTGCGCAGTATGTTGACTTCAGATATAAAAGGATGTTTGTCTGGACAGATTCTAAGGGATATATTGTGTGTTACGCACTGAGGAGGTATTTTGGGTAATTAGATAAAATATATAAGATATCATTAGACAACAAATCTAGTTTCCATGGGAGATTAGTAGCTCTTTAATTAAGGCAGTAATACTGGGAAATAAATGTTTTATGGATGATTTAGTTGATAGTTAAAATAAAAACATGATTATTTGTCTTGTTTGTTCTGATTTTTATTTCATTCTTAAAGGGGTATGCATGGGAAAAGTGTTTTCAGTTTTATTTTGGTTCTTTTTTTTGTCATTAAATTTCTGTTCTTTTTCTTCCGTTTTTTTTTTTAGCATGTACCAAGGAAATTTAGCATGTATTAAAACCACTTACAGGGCAATTCTATAACAGGGTGCCTGGCAATTTGCAATTAATTGGAAGACTGACCACTAGTGATAGTACTGTGAAACTACCGCTAGGAGTCAGCACCGCCAGATGGGGTGGGAGCAGAAGGGGACCACTTCCTGCCCTGTCCAACTAAACTACCAGGATCTCCTCCAGATATGTCAGGGGGAGGGGTACGGAGAAAGATAGGTATTTGGGGGGGGGGGGGGATTATAACAGGAGAAGGGTTTGGAGAGCAGAGTGGGGTGATTGGAAAGGTGGAATATAGAGGAATGATTGGATTAGGAGATGATTTGTGGAATCAGAGCCAGGTGATCAGGAAGATTGGGGGAGGATTGGATCTGCACCTGGTGGCTATGTCCTGGAAGTTATGCGTGTACCAATACCCACATAACTAAGCAGCCAAGATAGGACAGACATTTGTGCAGTCCTATCTGGCTGCTTAACTATGCAGACACTGGCACTGAATATGGCTCCACCCATGTAAGTTCCAGCTCCTCCCTAATTCCACCCCTGGACCACCCTTGCACTGCCTCATTTGGAATGGGTGGCTTTGAATCAATATTTAATGGCACTGCTCAGATATGTGCCACTCAATATTGGCTGCCGGCCCACTCAGTGTGACATAAGCGACAAAAGCCTCTCCCATCCACTTAAACCACGCTGAATAATGACCCCTTTATTTTTATTAGATTATAATTTTTATAGTAGAATGTTACACTGAGAAATCCCACACTCCACTTGCCTGCAAACCAAAATCTGTTAAGCTAACCACATACCCCTTACTACCCCTTCTGGCATGATATCATAAGTCCCAGATCTATAAATATAAGGAGCGGGGGGGGGGGGGGGGTCCTTCAGGATTCCTTTTTTGAGAAAAGGATTTGGGGCGGCAGGTTCATAGGTGGAGGAGACTTACTGTGGGTCCTGTCAGTATTCAGCTGGGAGTGGTCAGCATTTTTTAAAATGTTGACCATCGCTGGCTGTTAGACTTGAATATTTAGTACCAGGCCATGTCCGGTGAATATCTGGGTTAGGCCAGACTGCTGCTGATTACTCAACTTATGTGTGTCCTGGCCAATATTCAGCCAGGACTCTCATAAGACACTGTCAGTTTCTTCCCCCTCCTCCCAATTCTGATGCTCCTTCATAACCCCTCCTTAAACAGACCTCCCTTCCTGAACTCCCCCTAAAGATCAGGCACCCCCCCCCCCACAGTCCCCTCCCAACTCCCCTCAGAGATCAGATTCCTCCTCCCCACCCCCCCCCCGAGCCTACCTTTCATCCCTAGTGGTCCAGTGGAGTGACACACACCAAACAGTGGGAAATGGTGGAAGGCTGGACAGACCACAGGGTCAACAAATAAAATTTATTGCTGAGATATATAAAAACAATACACAATGGAGTAGCCAAACAGGAGCAATCCCCCTCGCTCCTGCTTCTACTGGCTGTATCAGTAAAAGGGCTACCACAAGCTCTAACTTTAATACCATGAGATTACCACTAGAGCTCTTGGCAGCCATTTTACCTGATGGAGCCACTAGGGACAGGAGCAAGTGGGGTCGCTCTTGCCCAGGCTACTCCACTGGATCATCAGGGATGTACGGTAGGATCTGGGGGGAGAGATCTTATCTCTGAGGGGGAGTTGGAAGGGGGGTTTATCCTGGGGGTTGGATCATGTTGAGAAGGCAGGAGGGAGAGCAGTGAATCCTTGGAAGCTATGTGGGTGCCAGTCCATATTTGGTGCTGACACCTGCATAGCTAAATGACCAAAGTTAGGAGTGCTATTTATGCAATTCTATTTGGTCGCTTAGCTATGAGGGCACCAGCACTGAATTTTGCTGACACCCGCATGGCTGCCTGCTCCTCCCCATTCCACCCTTGGAACGCTTCTCTCCTGCCCATTTTAGAAATGGCCAATTAGTGCCGATATTCAGCAGCACTGCTAAGTTATGTGTCATTGAATATTGGTGGATAGCTCAAAGAGCCTCTTCTGCCCACTTTGAATATCAACACTGGTGTATTTAGGGAGCAAGATGATTGTTTCTATGGTAGAGTGAGGGGGGGGGATGTTCAATGGGTTATACCATGGAAATGGAGAATCTTGGCTGCAGAGAATACAGGAAGACACTAAAGGAAGCCTAGTCAAAAATGTCTAATCCATTCTACTTATTTGACCCACTACAACAAAAAACTATTGCCTTCTTGTATTGCTATGACAAAATATTGTGGCACCATGTTGGATGTGGAATTTTTGAAGCAGCTGTATGTGCTCATGTTTTTGAGTGTGCGTGTGAGAGAATAAGGGACCTGAGATATTTGGTCCCAGAAGTATCCTTATTATTCAATGGAATGATGTTAGCATTCCATTCTTTTAATGTGCTAAAGTACTTGCATATATTTCTAACAATGTTTAAAATTATTTAATATATTGTGTAAATCTATAATCAATTACTTTTGCACAATTTTGATTTTTCATTGCATAATTTTAATTTGGGGGGGGGGCATAAGTTTTTTTTTTGGCACATAATTCCCTAGGTTGTAAACATGAAACTGTAAACACTTCACACATTGATACATCTCTCTACAACACTGGAGATCCAAATGCAAAATGTTTCTGCTGAGCCCATGCTAATATATATCTGCATGAGAGGGGTGCACATCAATATACCATATATCAGTATACCATACGCCAAAACTGCTCGGGATGCTCTTAACCTGAACTCAGGTCATGAGAATACCATGATCTATTGGCAGTACTACTCAGACTGAAACACATCCACTTTCCAACTGAATGCATATCAAGGATTCATGTACTCTTTCTTTTGCACCAAAAATCATGTAGGTAGTCTATCTAACTTCTTCAACTCTCACAAAATGTGTCCTGAACTGAGAACACTCCATCCTTAGGCAGATCAAAGCATAAAACAAGACCATTGGGAGAGATCCCAGCAGGGAAATCCGAGGGATTTCACATTACTGTGAAAGAAACAAACAAGTTTACAGGCAAAATGCCATCCTGGACTGGACAACTGGAAGTAACCTGTAATTCAAGATATAACAGGGCCCAAAATTTCATAAGCATATTTGAAAAAAAAAACCCAATATTCTTTGTTCTCATTTTGCAAAACTTTAAAAACATGTATTTTAGAAATATTTGTTTGTAAGTAGTGTTTGTTACAGTTTTTGATTAGGTTTACTGTATTGTTTTTTATTTTGTTGAAATTTTGTATAATTTTGCTTAGGCATAGGTTATGATTGTACACTGCTACGAACCATTTGGAGATTTAACAGTTTAGAAATCCCAGAGAATAGAATAGAATAGCTTTTAAACTAGAAGCTTAAGGAAAGCCGGCAGTCAATCAGAAGTGCATAGTTTGGCCAAAGGTATCTTTGAAGGATACAATAAGAACATGGAAGTTAGGGCATCTCAATAGAGAGTTTGCAATAAAAACAGGTAGACCAGATGCCTTTAAATAAAGAGCATACAGACTTGACAGATTGCAAATTATCACTTACAACTGCTGAGCAAGTTAATAGAAACAAACACTGTTTGAAGTGTCTGTACACAAATGCTAGATTAAAAAAATAAGGTGGGAGAGTTAGAATATATAGCATTAAATGAAAAGGTATATAAATAGACATCTCTGAGAGCAATTGGACACTAAGGTTTGACTGTAACTGCCAACATTAGACCCAGATACTAAAAACTGGGCTATGTCCAGGCACATATTTTAAATATTCAGCTCTGATTGGATATTTGCTGGCCACCAGGATTTATACGAGTCTCAGATAATATTCAGCCAGCACCTACATAAAAGGATCTCCAATTTCTTACTCCTGCTAATTCTGCCAATCAGTTCACCTTTTTTCCAAAAGTACAAGGATTAGAAGACACACAATGAAGATATTTAGCACTACATTTAGAATCAATTGCAGAAAATAATTCTTCACTCTATGTATAATTAAGCTCTGGAATATATTGCCATAGACTGTGGTTAAAAGTGGCTAATGTAGCAGGGTTTAAAAACGATTTGGACAAGTTCCTGGAAGAAAAGTCCATACATCAAGGTGGAATTGGGGAAAATCTACTCCTTTTTCCTGTGATAAGCAGCATGGAATCTGTTTTACTGTTTTAGGTACTTCTGACCTGGGTTGGCCACAGTTGGAAGCAGGATACTGGTCATGATGGACTTTTGGTCTGTCCCTGTATGGCAATGCTTATGGTTTGCTCTTTCTGAAATCTGCACACAGAAAACAAACACACATACAAACAAGAAAAAGTCTTTTCAAAGTCCAAAATCCTTTCTCCAAGGTATTAATACAATGTTCAGTTTTTCTTCTTAACAAAAATCTTCTCTGGCAGTTGGGATCTAGCAGGACATTTGGGATGAAGCCCTTTTGCCCTGGCTGCTCCGAGGAGCTCATTTTACATGCAGGCTGTTTACTACTACTACTATTAAACATTTCTATAGCGCTACTAGACTTACGCAGCGCTGTACAAATTAACATGAAAAGACAGTCCCTGCTCAACAGAGCTTACAATCTAAATTGGACAGACGAACAAACAGCTAGGGGTGGGGAAATTGCAGTGGTAGGGGTGATAAGTGAGGGTGTTGAGTAAAAGAGTCATGGTTAGGAGTCTTCTCTTCCTCCTTAATTTAGGCCTATCATAGCAACATCGCGGTTTCTGTTCTGTATGACCCCTTGGATTCCAACAGCAGCTCTGCTAGTCAGGGCAGAGTGTTCTCCACTGCTGTCTTTCATGAACTCCACAAACCCCTAGGGAGAGGGCCTTAAGTAATTCCTACCCAAATTGTAGGAACAGACATCCCCCTGGCTACTGACAGTCAGGCAAGGCCAGCCTCCATTACATCACATTCCACAAGATCATTTTAGGAGCAGGGGCTCCAGAACTTTAGCGGAACTTTCTGGTGTCCTGATGCATTATAAAATAAATGCATAAGAACCAGTTGTTACCGGCTCAATGCAGAAATTTATTCCTACCTCAGAGCAGGTCTTTATGTTTACGTTTTTTGGTTTTGATATACTGACTTACTGGATGAACCACCAAGGCAGAACGAAATAATAAAATCAAGAAAGAGAAAAGAACCCCATTATACAAGAAGGACAAGTATAGAGAAGAAGGCAAAAGAAGAGTAAAAGGGTGTAGAACACTGAGAATCAGGTCTAATGTCAACTATGCTAGTCCTGTCCACCAAAGGCCTGAGTAAAGACTAATGTTTTTAGTGTCGTTTTGAACTTTGGCCATTTAGAGTGCAGTATTAGAGGAAGCCTGTTCCAAAGGAAGAGAGCAGTGTAATAAAAGGTACTCTGATGACTGGATTCAAGGCAGGGCCTAGGGGCAGAAGTTCTGAGTGTTGCATTGTGTGGCAACTTTTGAGGAAAAAACACATAGATGCATATGTCAGCTTTATTACATAGATGCAAGATATTAACCTTCACAGCCTAGGTACCCTCTTATAAAATTAACATTATTTATTTATTGGGATTTATTAACCACCTTTATGATGAGATTCACCCAAGGTGGTGTGCAGCAGGTACAGTTTAACATAAAACTCATAATTTTCTTAACAGTATAACAGTAAAAATGACCAAATATAAACATAAATATAACAACAGAGATAAATTTGAGAACAGGAAATTAAAACCTAAAAATAGGACTACCATGAAACACACAGATAATAGGAAATGCCTGCAGTGATGTAACCAGCTATTTTTAAAACTTGTTGTTCTGGGCTGTGATTGACCCAGGAGCTCATTTTCTCTTAGATTTTACTGGCTTTTTTCCCAGTCTTAGCCAGGAAGAAAAGAGAGACAGATCTATTTGCTGAGGCTCTGTGAATAGTTATATGTTCTGATCTTCCCAGGTACTTTTTAGAAAGTAAACAAATGTTTAGTTAGTGTTATAATTGATCCATATTTCAGTTACCTAAAAAAAGCATGAACTAAATCTATATCCTAAAATCCAGAAACCCAGAATGGCTGTGAAAGCATTTAAGCCCCAAACTTCTATGTGGACTACAAATGGACAGGTATTTCAAAAATAAATCATTTTAGACATTAGAAATACATTAAATATCTTTAGGGATGAGGGAGGAGAATGACAAACTCACAATATTTTTTTGATCTCTCACATTCTGGTAATCCTGCACCTATGATAGTGTGCCTTGAGTTTTAAATGCAGAAGTGAATAAATCAATTTTTTGAAGGTTGATAACAATTTTCAGAGGAACCAAAATAAACAAACTCAGCAAGCTCTTCAAGCAAATATGTGCAAATAGCACTCACGAATATTCATTATGGATATCCTGATAAGGAGGAAGTGATAGAGCACAAGAGGTAGATTAAAGAGCCTTGTGGGAAGTAAAGTTAGTTCTGAGTTGGAAGTCCATAGAAATGGAATCAGTATCTACTGGAGTAGCCAGTAGTTTTTTGAAGTGTTGAGGAGGATAGGGGAGACAAGGAACACAAGCTGTTTCCTGACTCTCCACAGTTTTGTGTTCTAGAAGGAGAGAGAGCGCCCATATAAGTGTTTTTCATCTCTCCTGGGATCTCATATTCAGGGAGTAAAGCAGTAGTCAACCTTCTTGTTTTTAGAATTTGCTAGTACTGAAAATTAGGAGGAGCTTAAAATAGAAGGGAGTTCTCTTGACATGGGAGGTGTTTTGCAGATGTGTATGTATTTCTGACTTTTGCACTGGTCTAAAACTGTATTATTGTCAAGCTTGTGAGTTCTGGTGCCAAGTGGAGCACTGCTGAGTGAGATGAGATGCCCCCATACTCTGCTTGGCGGCCGAGCAACCCTGAGGTTCACCTGCGGTGGCCGCCGTTCCCAGAGGTTGAGCCCCCAGGTGCGAGCGGCCAGCAGGACTTGTGCTGGAAGCTGAGAGGGGTGCTGAGGATCCAGCCAAAGGGAAACAGAAGGGAATGGTCCTGGCACAAGCAATGTCCACCAAGCAGGCAGCAGGCGAGAGTAATCCAGGTACAAGCAATGTTCACAGGCAGGCAGCAGGCAAGAGTAATCCAGGTACAAGCAATGTTCAACAGGCAGGCAGCAGGCAAGAGGAATCAAGGTACAAGCAATGTTCACAGGCAGGCAGCAGGCAAGAGTAATCCAGGCACAAGCAATGTTCAACAGGCAGGCAGCAGGCAAGAGGAATCAAGGTACAAGCAATGTTCAACAGGCAGGCAGCGAGGCAGCGGGCAAGAGAAATCCAGGTACAAGCAATGTTCAGAGGCAGGCAGCAGGCAACAGTAATCCAGGTACAAGCAATGTTCAACAGGCAGGCAGCAGGCAAGAGTAATCCAGGCACAAGCAATGTTCAACAGGCAGGCAGCAGGCAAGAGGAATCAAGGTACAAGCAATGTTCAACAGGCAGGCAGCGAGGCAGCGGGCAAGAGAAATCCAGGTACAAGCAATGTTCAGAGGCAGGCAGCAGGCAACAGTAATCCAGGCACAAGCAATGTTCAACAGGCGGGCAGCAGGCAAAAGTAATCCAGGTATGGTCAGAGTCAGTAATGAAGAACCAGTAGAGGAAAAGCACACTACTGAGCAAGTTATTCCCACAAAAGTAGAAGCCGAAGCCCAGAATCAGAGAAAGATTTCCCAGAAATAGTGCTGGAATCAGCCCATAACAAGAAACAGCTGGGAGGGAGAGCCGCCATTGGTTGAGGGAATACCAGAGGAACACCCAATAGGAGAGGCACAGAAACAGCAAGGAACAGTCCATAGTTAGCTAGGGTAGAGAGCCAGGACACACAGCCAATCCGCAGAGCTGAGAGGCGGGACAGAGAACCCGGCATGCTGAGAGTGCCCAGCCAGCGTCCGTTGGAAGAGGTGTGCTGATGGAGAGAGAAAGCAGTGTGGGAGAGGACGCCGATCGCGCATGCACATGCCCGCTGGCGAACAGGTGGAAGCAGTGTCGCAGAAGGAAACCCCAGCCTCAAAGAACGGCGGAGGACCGCGCCCCAGGAGCGCCATCACCAGCAAGGTGAGGGGCCTGAGAATTATCAAAGGTTTCTAAAAAGAGGAGGTGCAAGGATAAAGCTATCCACTGGGTGTTGTATTCATGAGTCTAAGAGATGCCAGAGGAGGAAAGAAGTAGACTTTTTGAGGAGAAATTCAAGCCTTGGAGTATCAGGTACTAAAAAGAGTCCTTGGAGCAAAGAAGGATCGCCATCACCTTTCCCTCTAAGCTGAGTGGGTGTCCTCCAACTGCATTGCTTCCAGTAGGTAGTGGATTGTGTTTTCAATCTCTAGGGACAGGCAGGTTCCCCGAAGTCCTGCAGAACTTGCCTGTATCTCACTACTGAAAATGTGATAGTGAAACTGCACCCCTCACTGGCAGGACTGCAGATAGAGGACTCCTATTCAGCTTAGAGATAACAGTGATCCCCATTACCTAAGAAATGGAAGGGAAGGATGGAGTCCATGAATATGTGGAAAAAAGGATATGACCCATATTCTGTTATTTTGTGTATTTATGCTGTGAAACTGCATTGGAACTTGTGCTATTGGCATTCTGCTTTGAAGAAATGTACCATATATACTCAAATATATAAACCCATCTGAATATAAACAGAGATAACGTTTTCCCATTAAGAAAGGGGGGGAAACTATTAACTTGAATATAAACCAAATGTTTATCTTCTCCTTCCCCTTCTCCTCATGGTGTCTGGAATTCCTCCCCTTCACTTGCTTTCCCTTCCTTCCTTCCTTCCCTCTTTCCTCCCCACCCCCGAACAGAGAGCGCTCCCTCCCGACACACCCATAGGGCCCACCTTTCCTCCTCCCCAGAGCCTAGCATTTGGCCTGGTGGTCTAGTGGAGAGTCAGGGCAGGAGCTATTCTCACACACTCCTGCACATGTTGTCTTCCTCATTGTGACCCTTGAGGATCATGGTTGCCCAACCCTGGTCTAGGGAGTACCTAGAACAGGAGCTACCCATGGGTCTCAGTGTGAAAGTCAATTCACTTTCTTAGAATCCAAGATATTTCCATGTTGAAAATCTAAGCAGTAAGTACCTATTGTATATATTGTTTTTATTTTTAGTACTTTTTAAATTGTTTTTCATTTTCAATCACTCCATTCAGCTCTAGCTGTGTGAGCAAAACAAAGCATTTCTGATATGCTCTGCAGCATCTTTAATTATTTTACTTATTTCTGAATAGGATTAGCAAGATAATGATCATTAGTTCTTAGAGACTGGAATGGCCCACATGGCTACTGGCTTAACTAGATCAGACCTTAGTAGGGAGGGAGAACACTCCATTATATATTTCTACAATGAGAGATATTTTCCCTTAGAGCACTCCACCTGCTGCAGCCAGGTGGCTGACTTTACTGCCTCTCAGTTCTTTTCTCTCCTTGTTCTCAGGCTAGATATAGTCAGTGAGGCAGTTGTGTTTGCCTTGCACATTAGTGATCCCTAAGGTCACTTCACTGGCTTCCGATCAGATACCGCATTCAATTCAAGCTTCTCCTTCTTACCTACAAATGCACTCAGTCTGCTGCCCCTCACTACCTCTCTACCCTCATCTCCCCTTACGTTCCCGCCCGTAACCTCCGTTCACAGGATAAATCCCTCCTCTCAGTACCCTTCTCCACCACCGCCAACTCCAGGCTCCGCTCATTCTGCCTCGCCTCACCCTATGCTTGGAACAACCTTCCTGAACCCTTACGCCAAGCCCCCTCCCTGCCCATCTTCAAGTCTTTGCTTAAAGCCCACCTCTTCAATGCTGCGTTCGGCACCTAACCCTTACCGTTCAGTGAATCCAGACTGCCCCAATTTGACTGCCCCGATCGGACCGACCGTTCACTTGTCTATTAGATTGTAAGCTCTTTGAGCAGGGACTGTCTCTCTTTGTTAAATTGTACAGCGCTGCGTAACCCTAGTAGCGCTCTAGAAATGTTAAGTAGTAGTAGTAGTAGTAGTAGTTTTCATTTGATTCTGGGTCATAAGGGGCCAACTGACTCAATCCTGGTTTGGGTTGAATGAGGATTTGTCTTCTTGCAATATGTGGTGAAGCAAACCAGGCAGAAGAAAGTAGATGAGGGTAGGAAAGGGGGTAAATTCAAAGGTGGAAATGGGAAATTAGGGAGTGGGTGAGTATGGGAAACTGGGGAAGGAGTGAATAGCAAGGGGAAAGAAAGGGAGGAGATGAGAGAAGAGCTTGATCAAAGTCAGAGAGATGTAGGAGAGGAAGTGACACAAACGGAAGAGTGAAGCAACAGAAAATAGAAAGGGGAACCTAAAAAAAAGAGAGAACAAGGAGGCACCGAAAGTAGAAAAAAGGCCAAAATAAACATGATTTTTAAAAAGCTTAAATAAAATGTCCAGACAACAAAGATGAAACAACATTTTAAGTTTATTGATTGTACTATATCAGCTTTGGGAACATGCTTCTCTGATTTCTTTGTATTTTACATAGTATAGAGTCTGTGAGATTTTCACACTGTTTCTACAGTGTGGTTGAAAATCCCCACAGCCTCAACCAATAGGAATCTGAATTGTGTATTCAGTGTCCTGGTCACCGAGTAAAACAGTGCTCTGATGATCTCTTTAGCCCCTGTTTTTTTCTTACGAAGTAGCGTAGGAGTGTCTGGGAATGGCCAGTTTGACCAATATTCAGATTAAGGAAGGAGTTTTTTCTTGGAGGGAGGTTTGCAGGGCTATAAAGCTTGGAACAAAACTCAAACCTCTTGTGTCTTGGTTTTCCTTCCTGCCAGGACTCTCAGAGCTAGAGAGGTCCTAAGACCTAATGCCTTAACAGTTAGAAGCAGCACAGCAAATTGTTAACTTGGTTCTACTTCGGACCATACTTCGGACCCAGTATGGCTATTCTTATGTTCTTATGATCATACCTGAGAAACGAGACAATTTATTTTCTTTTGATGGAGTGGTTTATATCTGAGAAAGAGTAATAGTGATTCCACTGAGAAATTTTAAGTGATTCTTTTTTCCATGGAAAACAGTGTAAAAAATGGTAACTAGTAGGAATTAATATATTCCATATCCCTACACCTAAAAATGGGTAACTTACAACAGGGTAGAGAAACATGGCTCCAATAGTACATGTTGGAGACACTCCCTAGATTAATTATCTGTGCCAGATAATTGTAATATAAAACTTTATGCTGAGCAAAGAAATCAATATATTTGGAATGTGCATTGGACATTACCATATATACTCGACGATAAGTAGATAAATTTAGGTTAAAAAAAAAACCTCTCAAACCCTGGGGTTGTGTTATCTATGAGTAATACCCCTAGTAGCAAAAAAATGTAATGGTATCTCCCCTCCCCGTATCCCTGTTGGCAGTACAAGTGGCATCACAATTCCCCCTTCCCCCTCTCACTGGCTGTATACCTTCAATTCTCAATTGTTCTCCTTACAGCACCAGCAGTCCAGAGACTTACTGCTTGAGGTTTGCTCCAGAGTCCACTCTCTGACCTGCCCCACCTGTGCTGAAACATGAGGGGACGGGACGACTCAGAGGGCGTGCTCTGGAGAAGACCTCAAGTGGTGTATCTCTGCAATGACCGTGCTATAAGGAAAACGGTTAAGAATTGAAGGTACATGGCTGGGGAGGAACTGCAATGCCACAGTGGTGTGGGGAGGGGGGCAGCAGAGAAGGCATGCCCCTGCACTGTGTGAACCTCCAGCTTAACTTTGTGAAAGCACACAGGTATTTTTAGCTGATGTGTTGGGTACAGGTTTCACCCCAGACAATATAGCTAGCTAACTACTTATCTGACTAAACACTGTCCTCCAGCTGCTAAAGATCTACAAAAATTTAGACTGTGAGCCCACTGGGGACAGAGAAAGTACCTGCACTTTATAAATATAAACCGCTTTGATTGTACCACAGAAAGGCGGTATATAAAATCCCATTACTCTTATTCCCTTCTGTTTCTCAGCAAATATGCACATCCCCAAACTTAAGTAATGCATGTCCCTGCCGTGGTAGCATACTCTAGCTTCTTCTGGGCCCATCTCAGAAAGGGGGACCCATAATCTGTCAAAGTTCTAAAGCTGATTCCTCGGCATCTCAGTTGACTAAAACAGTAAATATTTCAGACCTTCAGGATGAGGAAGCCCATTGTGTGGGCAGAAGGCTGGCGGAGCAGTTGGGGGGAAGAGGGGGTGGTGGTTGGGAGGCGAGGATAGGGGAGGGCAGACTTATACGGTCTGTACCAGAGCCGGTGATGGGAGGCGGGACTGGTGGTTGGGAGGCGGGAAATACTGCTGGGCAGACTTATATGGTCTGTGCCCTGAAAAGGACAGGTACAAATTCAAGGTAAGGTATACACATATGAGTTTGTCTTGGGCAGACTGGATGGACCATGCAGGTCTTTTTCTGCTGTCATCTACTATGTTACTATGTTACTATGTTCTAACCCCTATCATGTGCTATTAATACCTTGCTGCAGTTGCACAGCTTGCCAACAAGGAGCATGTATTCTTTCTAAGTCCGTGGGACATACATAGCAATAGTAAAGTTGTGGCACATTTTCTACTTGCATCCCTGATAGTTTAGTTTAAAAAAAAACAAAACACAAATTTATCCCATAATAATTGGGATATCTCACCAAACATGTATGTAGGTACCCATATATCCATACTCTTTCCAGCACTGGTAAGACAGTGGGTTCTTTTACTAAGCCGCAGTAAAAAGTGGCCTGTGGTAGTTTAGGTGCATGGTTTGGGCGTGCGCTGGGCAAGTTTTAACCGCGACTGCAAAAAAGGCCTTTTTTAATGGGATGGGAAAAGGGCATGTGGTAAAACTGAAACCAGCACGTGCCCAAAACCGGCCTGAGCCCTTAATGCCACCCATTCACCTAGCGGTAAGGGCTCACATGCTACATGCGCAGTGACCGTTTATTTTATTATTATTTATTTGTTGCATTTGTATCCCACGTTTTCCCACCTCTTTGCAGGCTCAATGTGGCTTACAATACATCATGAGTAACAGAAATACATGAAAAAGTATACATTTAGTGATAACTGAAGGATTTTGGGTAGCATGATAATGATAAAACATGATAGTGTATTAACAAACAAACATAATAAGAAGTAATTTAAGAAATATATAAGAGTTGTATAAAAAAAAGTAGTTGCAGGATCTTGGGTATCATGATAGTGAAAAAGCATGGTAGTGTTTTGGCAAGTAGATATTGTAGAGGCAGTTTTGGATGTGCGTATAGGAGTTTAGTGCGCACCAACTGCTGATTACCGCTGGAAACACTGCACGGTAAATAAATAAATCATCCAGGCATTATGGGCATGCAGCAAATCTGAAATTACTGCCAGGGGGCACAGTAGCCTAGCGGTACTCTCAGTTTGGCATGCACTGCACACGCGTAGAACCTAGCACACCTTTGTAAAAGGGCCTCTGAGTGAAACATCATGTATAACCTAATGAGGGTCATGGACCATCTGTACAGCATTTTCTATGCATTCTCTACTGTGGGGTGTGTGTGTTTCAGTATGCATATGTGTCATTCTATCCTTTGTTTATGGCCTCGATTTATACACAGGTCAACCCGATTTGGGATATTTTTAGTCCTAAAACTGCCTTTGTCATATTCATGATATCGACTTATAGTTGAGTATATATGGTAATTCTATGAAATTATAGGTAACTAAGGGGTCCTTTTACCAAGCTGCAGGAAAAAGGGCCCTGCGCGAGCGGTGGGGCCATTTTTCCCACGCGCCAGGGCCATTTTTTCCACAGCCAATAAAAGCCAAAAAAAATGGCCATGCAGTGAGATAACTCTTACTGCATGGCCATGTTGTGGGGAGCTCTTACTGCCACCTATTGAGATTGCGTTAAGGGCTCCGGCGCTAACCTGGCGTTAACCTACTGCTGAGTTAGCGCCGTGCAAGCCATTTCTGGGTGTTTTCTTTTTCCCCCAGAAATGGCATGCGCTTGGGGCGGGACTTCCGCTGGTGGCTGCATTGGACTGGCGGTAGTTCCAGAAGATCGAGCAGTAAGCCTACGTTGGGCTTACCGCCACTCCGTAAAAGGGCCCCTAAACATTACAACCCTATTAATGCTATACTGTAGCGAATGTTGGTTGTTGAAAGTTTGATAAGACAGTTATTTTCATTGCCTTATTTTGAAGGGTTAATATGTTAGATAATAGCTATATAAGAATATGACTCTACATCAGTAGCAGAGATGTAATAGAAACATTGAAGTGAACCATGAAACACATTTGTATAAAACTTGAGTGAAAAATAAAAATAAAATTGTTTTCTCTCGGAAGGCAAGATGGCCGATCAGAGCAGACGCAGGTGTCTGAGCTCCTGACTTACCAGGCCCTTGATCGTTAGGAGGTTCGTTTCCTCGTGCAGGACATGGGGAAGCGGAAAGGAAAACCCAGGGCGTCTGCCTCTTTTCTCCCTGGGAGTGTTCCCCCCTCGCGACAAACGGTTCTGGAACAATTCGGGGTTCAGCCACTGACCATGCGGCAACCCGCTTCAGAACGCTTCCTCTTTAACATCAGCAAAATTCGCCCTTTCCTCTCCGAGCACACCACCCGAACTCTCGTCCACGCTCTCATTACCTCTCGCCTTGCCTACTGCAACTTACTCCTCACCGGCCTCCCACTTAGCCATCTATCCCCCCTTCAATCCGTTCAGAACTCTGCTGCACGTCTTATATTCCGCCAGAACCGATATACTCATATCACCCCTCTCCTCAGGTCACTTCACTGGCTTCCAATCAGATACCGCATTCAGTTCAAGCTTCTCCTTCTTACCTACAAATGCACTCAGTCTGCTGCCCCTCACTACCTCTCTACTCTCATCTCCCCTTACGTTCCCGCCCGAAACCTCCGTTCACAGGACAAATCCCTCCTCTCAGTACCCTTCTCCACCACCGCCAACTCCAGGCTCCGCTCATTCTTCCTCGCCTCACCCTATGCTTGGAACAAACTTCCTGAGCCCTTATGCCAAGCCCCCTCCCTGCCCATCTTCAAGTCTTTGCTTAAAGCCCACCTCTTCAATGCTCCTTTCGGCACCTAACTCTTACCTTTCAGGTAATCTAGACTGCCCCAATTTGACTGCCCCTATCGGACTGACTCTTCACTTGTCCTTTAGATTGTAAGATCTTTGAGCAGGGACTGTCCTTCTATGTTAAATTGTACAGCGCTGCGTAACCCTATTAGCGCTTTAGAAATGTTAAGTAGTAATAGTAGTAGTAATAACATCGCCGGAGACCAGCGAGGAGGCGGTTTCGCTTAGCCCGCCTGGGAACATCAATCCTCCTCAACCAGGAAGTAGAGTGACCCTGACGGTGAGAGCGGATGGGACGTCCGAAGTGGTTGATATCGCGCTGCCCTCAGGAGGCCTCGACGGTGGTCTTTCCCCAATTGGAGCGGAACAGCAAAGGGGTCTGGTGACTTCTACCCCTTCTCCGGTGGGAACTACTCTGGTATTATTGGAGGTAAAAAAGCCCAAAGTAGTGACTCTAGATGCCCTATGGGATGTTATCCAGGGAATGAACGCCCTGCTTTCTCAGGTAACTCGTGACCTTTCACAAGATATTGATAAATTAAAACAGCAGCAAAATCAACTTGTGGATAATTTTCAAACCCAAGAAGTGCAAATTGAATCTTTGAGAACTGAACTTTCCACTTTAAAAAACTTTGCGGAAAATGTGGTGAAGGACAGAGAGATTCTGGCACGTAAGCTAGAATTTCTTGAGAATCAGGGGAAAAAATCATTTGTGGTTTATTAATTTTCCCAAGTCGCCATTAATCCCAGCTATGGACATGTTGAGAAAATATTTTAGAGAAATTTTGGGTATACCAGCAGAGGGATTCCCGCCTATTACCCGAACACAGTACATAACTGGGAGAACAGTGAATCCCCTGAATCCTCAGTCACAGCAACCAGAACTTAATATTACAGAGTTTCTAGAAAACTCATTGGAATTAATTACGGAAAGAACTACTCTTATCGTTTCATTCGCACTGGAAATTGACAAAACAAATATCTTTAAGCTTTAGTTTAAATATTTGAATTGTAAATTTCTTGGGCAAGCCATTCGAATTTTTCCTGATTTAAATAGGGAGACTCAAGCCCATCGGCGAGAGTTTCTCGGTTTAAAATCAAAAACTTTAGCTTTGGGAGGATTGTTTAAATTAGTTTTTCCTTGTCGTTGTATAATAACATTGAATTATGTTACATATATGTTTATGGATCCCAAGAAATTGAAGGAATTTTTGATTTCTAAAGAAAGTGTAGAAAGTTCGACACAGGTAACCCAATAGGGTGTGAGAACTCGCTGAAGTCTGGCTGCGGATTGCCTTTATGATCCTGCTCTGTTTTGTTTTCTTTTTTCTAATATTTTTGCCTTGTATCTTGTCTTAAGTTGTGGTCTAAATGAACCTAATTTTTTCCATTAAGTTGTGAAATTATTATATTTCTGTATCCAACATTTATTGTTTAAATAGATGGATGTTAAATAAAATATATAAAATTAAAAAAAATGTTTTCTCTCAACTTCTTTTAGAACTTATCATCTATGTTTACTAAGCGGCGCTATGGGCACTTTAGCATTTTTAATGCGCATAAATGGTTTTATGCGCATTAAACGCTAACGCACCTATAGAAATGTATAGGCATGATAGCATTTAACGCGCCTTAAATTTACAGGCGCGTTAAAAATGCTAACGCACCTTAGTAAACATACACCTTTGAGATTGAACTAATATATCGCAACAAGGCAATATAGAAGCACCAAATTTCAACAAAAAATCAAATATCTGCTAATTTAATCCAGTTAGCTTAGATAAAATATTGAACCAAAAACACATTTTATTACTATGTTCAAAAGAAAGAAAGAAAGAAACAGCATTTCAGTGCATTATGCATACTATAGATTGTTGAAAGATAATCTCTAAGAGTATCTATGCATCTAGGTTTTACTATGTACTGCACATATAATAACAGCAAGATATGCAACACCACAGTATAAGAAAACCTAGATAATAATTTTAAAAAGGATAGACTATGCATTTTTTCATTGTATCATTAATATAGCAACAGTAACATAGAGGGGCATTTTTGAAAAGACATCCAAGTCAGAATAGTGACATCCAAGTCAGAATGTCCCAAACAGACATCTATCTCACATGGATTTTTGAACAGGAAATATGACGAGATTTTCTGTTAAAAAAAAGAGATATATGTCTATACACTGGAAACATCCAGGGTGAAGATCCATTTTACAACTTGAATATCCAAATTATGAATGGGAAAACAAGGGACATGGATGTCAGTAGTATAAATTACAAATCGTTAGTCAAAGATAATTTGCATATTTTTGGCAGGTGTTATGCCCACTTCCAGTTGCATCAGCCAATCAGAATCAAAGATCTGCCCAAGCCACACCTGCTTCCCGTCCAGACCATGCTCACTTCCTGCCCTGCCCTCTTGCTGATGTCGTTGGACTAACCCCACCCCTTTTTTCATAGCACCACACCAACCCCCACCCCTTTCAATGGCATCACAAGTGATGTCATAACTACCCAGACCACACCCATTTTTCAAGATGGTGGTGAGTAGTAGATGCCCCATGGCACTTCCTGTTTCTTTTCTATGTGTGATGGCTATCTGCTTTCTCTCAAGAAAAGGATGTTTCAGGCTTCACATGGGAGAGAGGCTGCCTTAAAAAGCTGCATCTCCTGTTTCAATACTTGGTAGCAAATTTCCTGTCCCACTCACCCTCCTTGCTCACAAAAATCACAGAGTTTATATCATGGTAAACACAATGTTGTTGTAAAGCATCCAGGAACTTGTACAGCTCTAGACAGGCATGCATGTTTGTAAAAGAGGCTATGAAGATGTTAGTGTTACCTGATTGTGCACAAAGCCCCTTCATGTGTTTCGAAGTACACATGCCTTGTCATCATCTATAAGATTGCATAATGAAACAGCATATTCGGGGGGGGGGGGGGGGGGGGGGAATGTACATGTACTGCTCATTGCGGTCTCTCACAATGCCCATGCTAAGTAGATTTCTTCTTTGACCAAACTTTCCCCACAATGAATTTAAGAACAGTTTTGCAATTTGTCGCCTCGCAGGGTTCACGCTAACCTGATCAGCATGTAAAAGCATGCCTTCTTTCTGATAGAAATCATCTATGTATCTGTTTGTTGTTCATCATCAGTACACCATTGTGGAAATCCTGATGCTTCCTGCTTTTGACGCAGTTGTATATTTATGTGTTTTGCAAAGAGATGAGTAGATGTTTGTTCAAAATGCCAGATCTCGTACATTTCAGGAACTATGTACCCTTTAGTGATAGTTGTTTCCATTTCCATGGCACACCAATTTCCCACTAGGGCTCTCTCATTGTCATTGTGAGCGTATTTCTCCCGCTAGCCCGTCTCAATTCATGTGCGACACATCAGAAATATGAACTTTCCAAGCATTCTAAAGGGCAACATGGGGGGGGGGGGGGGGGGAGAGCCCACATGGAGGGCACACCTTGACTTTTACAAGCCCGAAATAATCAGAGGGTCAAAATTTTCATAGATGATTCCTGGTGACCTACAGGATATTTAGTTTTATTGACAAAAGGGCACAAGCTGGTAAAATCATAATAGTGTATTTTATCACCCTGTTCAGCCTGGTAGTACAGACAGTTGGCATTCATTGTACCTCTAAAAAGGGCATCCTGAGGAATTCAAGGTTCGGGTAAAGCGGCTCTGCTCAGAAAGGTTGTACATTCCCTATCTGTTTTAACCATCCTGTCTCACTCATGTTCCCAAATACTTACAACTGTAACTCTTTCTCTTTTAGGTAATTTGCCTTATGTTGTGTTTGGTAGTTTCTGTTTCTTAGAATCATAACAGATCATACAGCAATGGTAAAAGCACCCATTAAATTCAAAGGCTGTGCTCATGACATTAACGAGGACATAGCCATTGAGAAAGTAATCATCCACCTGCACTTCACCACTCTTTAGAATATGCCTGATGTGTATATGTTCCTTGTCTTCGATGTACATCAGCCACTGGAGACCAGGGGTTGAATATCTCTTGATCGTCTGGTGATAATTATCTGGCAGTGGCAGCGCTATGGTTCTCATTTTTAAAAACAGCACAACCACAGAAGTGGAAAGAACAACAGTGTCCCATGGAAAATCTCAGGAGCAGGAGAAGAATGGGAACAGAATCAGGCTCTTCAAAAAAACAGACTGAAGACATCTAATGTTGAAGTCACTTATTAAGAGAAGACTCTACACAGTACCATGTTTCGCACTGGGAGTGCCTTCTTCAGGAGTCTTGAAACGTTGAAAGAACTTATGGACAAAGTATTCGGGAGTAGGTCTCTTGTTGAAAGGAAGTTGTGGTCTTTAAAAAGACCTTTATAGAGCATAGTGTAGAATATGGCGTTTAGAAGCCATATTCTACACTACACTCTATAAAGGTCTTTTTAATGAACAACTTCCTTTCAACAACAGACCTACTCCTGAATACTTTGTCCGTAAGTTCTTTCAGACAAATTTTCAAGACTCCTGAAGGCACTCCCAGTGCTGAAACATGGTACCGTATAGAGTCTTCTCTTAATAAACTTGACATCAATATTGAATGTCCTTGATCTGTTTTTTTGAGGAACCTGATTCTGTTCCCACTCTTCTCCTGTTCCTCTCATTTTTAAACATATAAACCTGAACATGGCCATACACACAGAAATGAGTATAATGTATTGAAACGGATCTTTACAATTCTTTAGGGTTACAGCCTCAGCCCCCTTTATTTCTTCTACTTCTGCACGCTCTCTGTCATTTTCTTAATTTCTTCTCTGTAGAGGATGCAAGCCTGTTGTAAATTTGTACATCCTGCCTGCAAGAATAGGCCAGTTCTCTTTGTAAATCAAACATTTTATGCTTATTCTTGCTGTACCAGTGTGTGAAAGCCTCCTTCTCATCAGGCATCATGTTTGCAACACAATAGTATTTTTCATCAGGTATTTCCCCCATATAGCTTTGATTTTCCATGGTGTTAAACTAGTGAGAAAAGTACCCTTTGCTGCCTTTAAAAGCCTGTGGCTTGCGGGAGCTTGCTAAGTTTCTTGGGCAGAAAATTTAAAGAATCTATAAAGTGAATACCCAGCATGTCAACCCTAATTTATAAAAGCTTACTGCTCTACCCTAACAACTCCACCTCCATCTTTTCATGCAACAGCTGACTGATGATAAAATAGTCATCATGCCCTTTCGAGTTGTGAACTGTTTGTCAATAAAAGCCCCAATGAACTCGGAAAGACAGCTCAACTTCTTGAATTCCCACTCATGCTCACAGTAAAGATCTGTTGCAAAGATGTAATTGGGGATGTGCACTCCCATCTCCTGCATTCATTCATAATCATAATATGCCTTTCAGAGGTTTTAGGCCTAGCCAGCTGTGTCATATAGCATAAATGCTTTTCGATGAGTCACACTCATCGCAGAATATTTTAGTCAAGCATTCTATCTCTTTTTAGGACGCCAGGGCTCATGCTGCTTTAAGTATTCCTTAGAATGGCAGTAGAACCGGCAGTTAGGTCACCTCTCTCTCTCACCTGCCTGAACCATGAATATGTCAGATAAACACAGATGAGAACATGTCTTGCATTTATGTTTACGGCTAAAAGGCATCTTGCAGTGTTTACAGAAATTTCCCTTAACGTAGAACTGTTTGATATTTAAGGTGCTGTATAAATTATCATGATGGAGTAAAAAATATATGGTTTTGAGAAACTGCTGACGGTTAATTGTTTTAAAAAGACACCAGCCATCACTGTCTATTCAGTGTAGGATTCGTAGGGTTTACAGTGACACTTATGTGGCATTATTGTGACCCGACAGGCACCCATTTCGCTATCGCTTTTTTCAAAGGGTAAGAATCAGCAGTCACAATGCAACAGAGTTCATCTTACTCCTGCCATTATAGTGAGATGAACTCTGTTGCATTGTGACTGCTGGTTCACACCCTTTTAAGAAGCGAAACATGTGCCTATCGGGTCATAATAATGCCAGATAAGTGTCACTGCAACAATGTATATGGGTTGCCTTTATAAAGCTATATTTCAGGTCAAAATGTGAAATGGATATTTGAGACATGTTTTTTCTTTTGAAGTAAATTTTTGCACATTAGTTATTAAAAAAAAAAAGAAATTACAGTGTGCTTTACAAATTCAGGTGGAGGTTTTTGTTCAGTGATTGAAATAATTATCATCAAGCTAATGCTGATCTGCAAAGATTTGAATAGACAGCTTCCAGGTGATGTCTGAGACCTTTTCCTCCTGATAATTGATTTTATTTGTCCACTTTTGTGTTGTATTTTTGATACCTTTTTGTGGATATAATTAGCATTTTTTCGGATATCAGAAGCTGAGTCAGAGAGGCAGGCCAGGAGGTGGTTAAATGCCTTGGAAAAGGCATTAATTTACCTTTAATATTTTACATTTGATTGTGTTCTAGCAGTTCTGGTTTCTCGTTCATCTCTTACTTTTTTCTTTTTCGTATGTGTTTGTATTTATTTTTTATTATAAACTGCTTAGATACCTTTTGCCTTTGCAGTATCCTATATAATAATTTGGACCTCTGCACATCCGTCTGGCTGCCTGGGTTCGTAACACAGTTCCTATTGGTCCGCCCTGGGGATGACGTCACAGGGCGGACCAATGGGAAGTGAGAGGGAAGGGAACCCAGCAGCAGCCACCAGAAGTAAGTAAACATTCAGCCCCTCGAGTTCCATTACCCCCTACCTCCCTCCACTCCCGTCCATCCCAGTTCTACGGGCGCGCTCCAGTCCGACGGCCCCACTCTCATCCAAGTTCGACGCCCCCCTCCTCCAATTTCCTCCGCCCACCGCCTCCCTCCCTCTCTCTCTGTGGCCTCCAACTGCAAGCAGGATGTGTGTGGGTGCCCCAGCCCTTCGTAAGTGCCAGCTGTTGTTTAAAACGTTTTACCTCCTGCTCCGCGGTCCGCCGGCAACAGTGAAGTCCAGCACACACGGACATCGCTTCACACTACCTTTGCTTTCACTTCTGTTTCAGCTGTTCCTGTGGTCCCGCCCTTCTGCAAACAGGAAGTGTGGACGGGACCACAGGAACAGCTGAAACAGAAGCAAAAGTAAAGTCTGTCTGAAGCGGCGTCCGTACGTGCAGGGCTTCACTGTTGCTGGCGGAGCAGGAGGTAAAAACTTTTAAACAACAGCCGGCACTTACGAAGGGGAGGGGCAGAGAGGGGGAGGGGGTCCTGAAACGACAGGGGGGGTCCTGAGACGATGGGGGAGGGGGTCCTGAGACAACAGAAGAGGGGGGAGGGGTGCCGAATGCTTACTTACTTCTGGTAAGGAGGGGGGAGGGGGTCCTGGAACTTGGGAGGGGAAGGTGGAAGTGGCAGAGAAGGGGGAGGGGGAGAAGGGAGGGGGAAGTGGGAGGAGAGGAGGGAGGGAGAGGGAGAGGAGGAGGGGGAGGGGATGGGAGGGGGAGGTGAGGGGGTAAGGAGGAGGGAGGGAGGTTGAGGGGGGAGGGGCACCTGGAGATCTGAGGATGGAGGGAGGGAGGTAGGGAGGGGGCCCTGGAACCTTGATAGCGCCCGTTTCCTTTCTGTTGGAAACGGGCCTCTTTTAATAGTATCAAATAAAGTTGATAATAATGATGATGATGATGAAAAGGATCATGTGGGAGAACCAGTGATGGCAAATATTTTGCCATGTTATTAAATAGACATTGAAATTTTTACCTCTAGGCGTGCCTGGATATGTGTGCTTACAAGTATATTACCATATATTTGTCTTCGAATTCATTTAGTTTGAAGTACATGAGTGATAGGATGACCCTCCCACCCTTCCTTCTCAGGGAGTTCCGAGGGAGACCCCGAGTACAGAGGTCTCCTGGAAGAGGACCGGGAGTGAAGGAATCCTCCCAAGATGTAGGTTGGGCTGCAGTACCTATGGGGGAGATCCAGGGAAGCAAGGAGTGGCCCTATTCTCAAGGTTTACACCCAGCGGTAAAGAGTAAATATCCAGGGATTTACAAGAGAAGGAATAGAAGACTGCAAAGGTAAAGGGTGAAAGCTCAGACCTGAAGTGTCCTAACTAGAGCCAGAACCAGATTTATGCATGAGCAATTTGAACTATGCTGTAGAAGCTTGACAAGATAGGACTGCTGAAGAGAGGAGAAAACTTTTTTTATGTGATTGTTGCTATGTTAAGCTCTGAGTCTGTGATAGAAGCAGACTGCTGTTCTGGTTGTCTGTTCAGCAATAAAGTTTCCTTTTGGTTTGCACTGCACCCTGACTGTGTCTGTCTGCCAACCACGCTGCTAGAAGGTGCATATAAGAAGCTGGCCTGGAAACTCTAGTGCCACGATTTCTACTGACAATTCAGTTTAAAAATGGAACTATATCCTAAAAGGAAGGTGAAACGCTGTCCTTGAAATGACTTTTTCATGCCACATCCAAAAAATAACTCAAATACACAAGGGACTGATACTGAGCCTTTTAGTCTCACCTGATTACTCTGATGAGAACGATTTTCATGGGGAGGGGGGGTTCCCCCTGTAGCACCTTGTTCTCCTGGGCACATGCAGAGACACAATTTGCTAGCACCTCTTGCAGTCCTTAGGAGACATATATTGCTGCTGCTTTGCTTGGCTGAATGCTGTTACCTGATTTTTATTCTTACTCCATATACAGTGTCTTACAGTGTGCCCAAACTCTTTGCGTCTGAAGTGAGTGATTAGGACCACAGAGCTGTTATTTGCTCACTGATTGTATCAAGCCCCTGAAAGCTTTGAAGAGGGTGCACTCTCTAACCTGGAGTGCAAAAAGTTTCCATTCTATCCCACCTCTTTCACCCACATAATTATACTTCTCCCTTCCTTTAGTAACTTGCTTGGCATGATTGCTTTACCTGCTGGGAACTGCTTCACTTGGTTTACTTTCTGTAAGTCAGACTGGTTGTACTGCCTCATTCATGTACGCTGAAATTTCAAAGCCTTCAGAAAGAGAAGGAAGGGTGGGAGAGTCATCCTATCACTGATGTACTTCAAACTACATGAATTCTAAGAAAAATATATGCTAATATACTTGTAAGCACACATATCTAGGCACGCCTAGAGGTAAGAATTCCCATGTGTATTTAACAACATGACAAAATATTTGCCATCACTGGTTCTTCTCCCATAGGACCTTTTCCATCCTTATCATCATTATTATCAACTTTATTTGATATACTGCAAAGTCAAAAAGTATCTAAGCAGTTTATAATAAAAAAATAAACACACACACACATGAAAAAGAAAAAAGCACAAGATGGACGAAAAACCAGAACTGCTAGAATACAATCAAATGTAAAATATTAAAGGTAAATTAACTTTACAAGAGAACACTTAAGGGGAAAGCACAAACCGTAAGAAGTAGGGTTAAGACACCTTCCATGAAAATTCAAGTCAACCAGGGCTTTTTATTAAGATATATTTTAGACAGGAGCATTTGACGTTGGTCCTTGAGGTCCTCAGCTCAGTTGGGTTTTTAGGAGATCCCCAATGAACATGCATACTATAAAATAGTAACTATGGCTACTATTTATTGTATCAAAATCCTTTTTATTCAAAAACTTTAATATATAAGAAAATATCCTCTCACAGTCTTAACCATGCACTCCTCTCATATACACCTAAAACCAAGAATTACATTGAATAATACAATCCCTCTATCCCCAGGGTTTTACATCCAGCTAGTATGATAAATAAACACATATACTTATGAAGCCCTATGATGAAAATCAGAACTACACATTGTTCATATAGAAAATGATTGTGATAATCCAAGGCTCCTCCTTCTTTGGTGATTTCCACCAAGAATATCCAATCAAAATGGTCACACAGCATTACTTTGTAAACTCCTGCTGATGAGAGCGTATTTTCTTGTAATAGCTATATCATACACGGGCAAACCAAGTCACCTTCAAAATATGTTGAAACATTCATAACAGTCTTACAAAACTGCACCAACTCCAATATTCTAGGTTTGCAGTCTCTCTCATCTTCATGAAACCCGGCACAGTCACTGCATTTCGCAAAAGCGTCATCAGAGGTTAAACTGCAAAGTGCAGATTAACAACGTGTAAAACATATGCACTTTCCCCCAAATGTCTTATCCATTTTCCTACATACTCAACATACCTGAGAATAATTTTACTCCTTTTACAAACTACATAAACAGAATGAATCTCCATCGGGGCTGGGAGAAAATGGCGTTTGTCTCCTTCGAACACCTGTGGCAATGAATATGCACTGCCTCCATTCTATGCAAGTGGATCTTCATGCATATTCATTGCGGAAATCCTGAAAAACCCAACTGGGTTGCGGACCTTGAGGACTGACATTGAGCACCCTTGTTATAGGGTATAATTGTAACGTCCATAATGCAACTGTTTTGGTATAAAACTTATAGAAAGGTCAATAAATGAGCGTTAGGTGACCATTCATCCTGTCAGCTTTCGAATTGTAGTCACAGGTGTAGTCCCAGAAATAGGTATCACCTATAGCCATGTGTTGGCCCTTATTTCTACATATTCAAGTGAACTAGCACGGCAATCACAAGATTTTGCTCAAAATGAACTAAAGCTCAGAATCCAGGAATTTGCACAAAATTGTCATACCTGCCAAATCTTTAAAGTCAGCTCTAGTCTATGGCATGAAGCTTTCAAAAAGCATGAAAAAAAAAAGCAATGTCTATACTATCAAAATCAGCAAGCACAGGAGCAAGAATCTTAAGGTTAAAGCTAGAGAAACTCCCTTAAAGTGCTCAGAGAAGGTATATGAAAATGTGGGGTTTTTTTATTCCATGTGTAAATGCTTATGCTAGTCCTCAATTCTGCTACTGATTGGGGTACACAGACAACAGGTAGCCACAAGAAGCAGGACGCATTTCAAGAGCATCATCCCTGCCGGGGACAGTGCAAGGCTTGTGGCTGCTGCTGTCAAAGGATTGCCCTACCTCCCTAGTCCTGGCTTCCATTACCTTCCACAGAGGTGCTCAAACACCCACTTCTGTTGATGCCTCCACTGCTGGAACTGCTCCACTTCTCAAATATACTTGGGGCTAACAGATAACTCCCTGCCCCTCCCTCCCTCCCTCCTTCCCTCCTTTTCTTCCTCCCACTTCTCCCCCCCCCCTTTTTCACTCCTTTTAGTACTTTCTTCGTACCTCCTTTCTCTCCCTTCCTCACTGCATTCTCCTTCATTGCTCTGCCCTCTTCATCATAGTCACCTCTACTCCTTTCCCATACGAATACTCTTCATCTGACATTGGCTCTGGCTATAGGGACTGTGAGCATGCATAGTACTTCCTGTCCAATTGACCCCCCTCTCCCTTAGTCTTCTGCTTTGAACAGGTTTTCCTTGAGTAGAGGGAGGCTGATGGGGACATGTGAATATCAGGAAGCAATTCTGTAACTGGATACCTGGTCAAAGCCTATTCCACGAAGGAACTTAGGCTTCTCCCATTCCTTTTTAAAATACCAACGTAACCATGAAAATACACACCTATAAGTTAGGCACCAGCACTTAGCCAGCCATATCACCTAAGTGCTGGAGATACACACATAACTTATAGTATTGTATAAGTTACATATGTAAATATGAGTCCAGACCATGCCCCACCCAGACTCCTCCCATGTGTATGTGTACCTGTAAAATATATCCTATGTAAGTTACATCGTATTTACAGAATAGCGAGTTTTGACAATTATGCACACATTCTAATGAAATGCATGTGTAATCGGCACATAAATGTTTGTACATACTTTATATAATTGCCCTGCAGTCATCTCCGTGGCCCATGCTACTGTTCTGTGGTGCCACTTGTGGCTCGTGGCAGCAGGCTGAGACTGCTATATTAGCTGCCCCGATCTCCTCCCATCTAGTGGGAGTTTACCCACTCCTGTGTGGGAGAATGGGAGAAAGATGCTCAAAGAAGACTTGTCAGGTCTGCTGTCCAGGAGTCCACATTCTTTCAGTTGTTATCTATTAGGACCCAGGAGAAGACTGAAAGGAGAAAGAAAAGGCTGCTGGGAGATCAGCTCCCAAACAGGAGAAGCAACAGTTATGAAGGAAATAAGTTCTATTGCAATGGTATATTTTGACAAGATATACCACAGAGATCAACACATGTGAAACTCCCCACATATATCCAGGAATGTTTAATAATGTATTCTGCTATATTACTATCATGTATTCTATTACCATACAACCCAAAATCCTTCTGTAAAACCAAATATCTATTCTCTTTTTACTTCCACTATCCATGATGTATTGTAAGCCACATTGAGCCTGCAAAGAGGTGGGAAAGTGTGGGATACAAATGCAATAAATAAAAATAAAATAAATATATCCTGCAATCCAGCTGCATTCTAGGAACTCCCAGCACACAATACTTCAACAAAAAATCCTTCAGGTCTCGTTGGAAGCTGAGGAGAATCAGATCATATTTCTCGCCAGACATTTTTATTTCTAGTTCAATCCTTGGTTTTAACTCAGTTCAATTACAGCAATTCCATCTATGCTTGGAGAAGAGACGGCTGAGGGGAGATATGATAGAAGTGTATAAAATAATGAGTGGAATGGATCGGGTGGATGTGAAGCGACTGTTCACGCTATCCAAAAATACTAGGACTAGAGGGCATGAGTTGAAGCTACAGTGTGGTAAATTTAAAACGAATCGGAGAAAATTTTTCTTCACCCAACGTGTAATTAGACTCTGGAATTCGTTGCCAGAGAACGTGGTACGGGCGGTTAGCTTGACGGAGTTTAAAAAGGGGTTAGATAGATTCCTAAAGGACAAGTCCATAGACCGCTATTAAATGGACTTGGAAAAATTCCGCATTTTTAGGTATAACTTGTCTGGAATGTTTTTACGTTTGGGGAGCGTGCCAGGTGCCCTTGACCTGGATTGGCCACTGTCGGTGACAGGATGCTGGGCTAGATGGACCTTTGGTCTTTCCCAGTATGGCACTACTTATGTACTTATGTACTTATGTAGGGTGTCCTAAGAAAGCTGAAAATGGTCCAAAATACTGCAACTAGGCTTGTCCTCAAGGTATTGTATTTTGATAGAGCCACTCCATTATTGTGCAAGTTGCACTGGCTGCCCATTAAAGCCAGGGTTATTTTAAAATTATGTGTTTTGTCTTTCAGATGTTATATGGCATGACACCGGATTATATGCAGCCCTTAATAATTATTCCACTATGTAATATAATCTCTGGTTCTAGGGACTACCTTAGGCTTCATCTTCCAGATTGCAAGAGAGTGCGCTATAAGTCAGTTCATTCCGCAGACTTTAGATACCAGGGTACTAAGTGGTGGAACTCACTGCCAATGGCAATCAAGGGTCAGCCTGATTAATTGGTATTTCACGAAAGACTGAAAACTCTCCTCTTTGAGAGGTTTCTATCTATTAATGGAGTATCTTAGATTGCAACTGGTCATCAGTGGCCTATATTTGATATTTTGTTTATGGCTTTGTAAAATTTGTCTGTTGTTTATTTACTGTTAGCCACATTGAACACGAGTATGTTCAGGATAATGTGGGAGATACATGTCAAAAATAAATAGCTCTTGCACAACACACTGTTATTTAATGAACAGCTTCCCCTGTTACCTATAAACAAAACATCAGGTGTTATGATGAGTGAGGCAGAGATGGAGAACCCCAGAGCTGTGACCAGCGCAATCTGAGTCTGAGCTACCAGTCTATAAACGTTTCATGGGAACTGCTCCAAAACACATAGAGGGATTAAATGACACTCTGACACTGCTGATTTCAGAACAGGGAATTTGAACCTGGCTGCCATGGTCACAAGCTGCAACTGTGGGTGTGTAATTAGAGAGGGGTGATGTAATTGCTCATGTGTCAGAATTCTGTGTAATGCTGCACCTGCAATTGGGATACAGTGATAGGGTACCAGTTTTGCATACTGAAGGTCTCCAGTGTAAGGTAACAAAATAACTGGAGATCATTAGGGACAGGCTGAGGTGATCCTGGGTTTTGTCCCATGTAGGGCTTGACATCCTAAATAGTATTGTCCCAAGTTTTGACTATGGGGAAATTGCTTTGTCGAGGTAGAATAGGTGAATAGGGCAAAACCAAGTCTTAACCCATCTCTGATGACTGTGGCTATGGCCAGCTTAATTATTAGGCAAACTAGGCAATCAGCTAAGATGGCAGACTCTAGAGGATGATAAATGAGAGTAATAGGTCCTGACAGCTACACAAAACTTAATGCACCATCAGCATATAATTTTACCCTCAGTAAAGCTAGGAAATTTTCAAATAGCTCATTTACCTCAATAAAAAGGCATTTACTCAGGTAAAATATGTTTGGAAATTGCCCTCATTCCCTGTAATTGTAAAAAAGGGGGGGAAAGGGAAATGGGACTTGATATACTGCCTTTCTGAGGTTTTTTTTTTCAACTACATTCAAAGTGGTTTACATATATTGAGGTACTTATTTTGTACCAGGGGCAATGGAGGGTTAAGTGACTTGCCCAGAGACACAGGGAGCTGCAGTGGGAATCAAACTCAGTTGCCCAGGATCAAAGTCCACTGCACTAGCCACTAGGCTACTCCTCCACTCCACTTTATAAGCTTTTTCTGCATATAAAGCCTGTCTTACAAGCAGGAAAGGACTTTTATCAAATGGCATGATGGCATATGCAAGTAAAAGTCCATGCAATGGAAAATGTAAACCTGCTTTTATGCTACGTGTGTGTAGGCATTCCTGGGATGCAGTGTGGGTAGAGCAGAAGTGAAGATGCGATGTACACATGTTAAATATTTAGAGGCCTCTGACACTAATTTTTTTAAAGGCTTATCATGGTGTTTATTGACCCAATAGGGCACAAAAATCCAGTGAAGGAGTAGAAAGGGTATCCACAAATAATGTTATTTGAGCTATTCTTACTGTATACCGCCTTGAGTGAATTCCTTCAAAAAGGCAGTAAATAAATCTTAATAAATAAAAATAGCGCAAAGTAAAATTTAAAAAGCACACACGTGAAGTCAGCAGATCCCCACTGACTGGGATGAGACGTACACCCAGAAGAAGACAGGCCGTATTCCTCCATGTTGTTTCTGAAACAAATTGAAACTTGAAGAAAGAATAAATTCAGAAAGCTCCCCCCCCCCCCCCCCCAATATTCAGCTGGTGGTGGTGATGTGCATTTTGTTGGGTTAATTGCAGATTTTCAATGGGCCCTGTCTGGGCTTTGGTACTATCTGTTTTTTTTTTTGTTTTGTTTTTTTTTTGGGGGGGGGGGGGGTTGAACCAGCTAACATACAACTAGCTAAGTCAATATTCCGCCCTTGACCACATAAGCCAAACCGCTTAAAGATAGGATTGCTAGTTATGTGCCCCGTTTTAAGTGGTTCACTTATGCAATGAGGGGCTGAATATTGGCATTTAACCCAACTCTTCCCCTGGAACACCCACAAGTTAGCTAGCTTTGAATTTGATGCTAACTGGTCATTTTCAGTGAAGACAACTGGTTGTGTCGCTGAAAATGACCATATAGCGGCAATCGAGCAATTTAACCAGTTAGTGGCCGTGTTTGGCCAGTTAAATCATTTTGAATATCGGCTGGTTGCATTTTATTGAAAAGATTGTGACTTACCTGTAACCTGAATAATGCTTTAAGGGGTTGACTCAAGAAACGGTGCCAAACATTAAGCACAAAAAGTTGAGCACAAAGCAAGTATGCTATAACGGCAAAGTTGGGCAAAGAAGCTGTTATAGAATACTAGTGTAAGTCGATATTTGAGTGCTTAACTTTAGGTGCAAGTATTTATGCAATGTCAATGGCTGCTGTAAATACTTGCCTTTAAATAATGTCAGTTGTGCGCATATGTAACAGTATTCTATACACTTTGCATTTAGTGTCTGACACGCTTCTGACCCGCCCATGCCCCTCCTATGTTAACTCCTCTTTGCAGTTACACACTAAAAACCTTAGATGCTAAGTTTATAAAATAGTGCCTATATGCAGTTACACATATAACAGCAAACTGAATATTTGTATATCTGTTGACTGTGGTGACTAATGTTTTAAAAAAAAAACCCTACCATGGTTGCTGAACATTGATCCAAGAACATTTAGATTTATTTTTATTCGTAAAATTACAGAGTGCTGTTCCACAGGAGATTAGAGCAGATTCTAATTGTCTCCACTTTTTGTAAAATTCTTATTGGCTGGTTGTTTGTTGGTGCCTGCAGTCTAAAATTTTGTTAATTATCATTTTTGTATGTGTTAATATATTGCACTCGAAGGTGTCAATATAAAACATAAAGAAATTAGTACTTGAAACAGATATTGCTCTTATAGACCAACATAGATAGCCTCATGTAACACACATGAAGGGTGAAATACTAAAATGTGGATGCCTTTGCAGACGTGATAATGTGTTTCTCCAAATTTTTATGGGCTCTATTTGACATTTTTGCATATATAACTTTGCATTTGCAAAGGCATTCATAAAACATATTCAGAATCACTAATGAGTTGGCAAATTAGCCCATTTGTAATAGTTGATTTTCTGCAAAGCTTTAACTATACTGTAGGGAAGGGTAGTTGAGGGTTTTTAATGTTAAAATCCATGATTTCATGTGGACATCCTCACAAAAAAAGCCACAAACCTCATTTACATAGCATGTAAGTGGGTCATTATTACAAGAAAATCTTGCACTAACAGCCCATTCCTACATAGTAGGCCAAATGTTTGTTTATGTTTGTTAGATTTTACTCTACCACTTTTCTTGGCACACATAATTGAAACTAAGCAATGACAGTCCCATGAAACACAGGTTGTGATATGCTGGAGAATGTGAATGAATGTGGGGGGTGATATAGTGGGGTGTATGATTGATGTTGAACAAATGGTGTTAAGGCATGCATTGTATTTAGATTATAGTATAATAAAGAATACATATAAATATAACTCTGTAGAACAATTAATACCTTTATACTACTACTGCTACTTATCATTTATATAGCGCTACTAGACGTACGCAGCGCTGTACACTTGAATATGAAGAGACAGTCCCTGTTCGACACAGTTTACAATCTAATTAGGACAGACAAACAGGACAAACAAGAGATAAGGGGATATTAAAGTGAGGATGATAAAATAAGGGTTCTGAACAAGTGAATAAGGGTTAGACTAGGCAACTACTAGATACCCAGTTATAGAACTGACCACGTCAAGTATAGCATAGGCAACTCAAGCTAAAACATTTATTTCACATGCAAAAGATATTTGGTTGCTTAAACCAGAAACAAACAGTTCTGTGTAACCCTAAGGGGTTAAAATAATCTTTCCTGAGCTCCTCCAGAGAAAAACAATAAGAGTTCTATAGTGACATCAGGGTTCTATAGTGACATCACCCTGGGACAACAACTGAGCAAGCTGAGTCCTGGTCACCTTGGCAACGGCTTGCTGGTCAGTTGGGAGTTGAGAGAGTGAGTTTGGTCTTCAGAGTGAGAGGAAGTGCTGCACTGTTTGTGAGTGAGAGAGGGGTGATTTTAGGGGGAAAAGGAGGGAAGAAATATTTTAGGGGAAATTTGATAACTGAGGGTGATACAAGAACATCTTAGTGGAAGTAACTGCTTAGTGAAGAGGGCTTCCACTATTATTATTGAGGTTGGGAAGTTTGGGAGTGAAGAGGGTGAGAAGGAGAGGAATTAAAGTTAATTAATGTAAGAGGGAGGCTATGTAATGGTGGTGAGGGGGATTAAAATTGTGTTTTTGGGAATCATATATGGTAAAAGGGAAAAGAACTCTTAAGGCTGTATGGTAAGGTGAATGCAGTGGAGTGGAATGTTGGGAGCTATGCCTGTCAGCGGAATGTTGGGAGCTGTGCTGCACTGCTGAATGATACCAATCACTCTGATTGAGATTAGGGAAGAGAAAATCCTAGAATAGGCACTGGAAAGTAAGGGATTTTTATTTAATTAGATTTTATTTAGTTAGAGATCCCAGTTAAGCTGTTAAAAGCACTCCCTGTTTTAGATCCCTTAAGAGAAAAATAGGAGATTAGGGTTTTGCATCCAATTATTTTCATTAAGTGTGAGGTGTAGGGAGAAGACTGCAGAAAGAAGGAAGAAAACCAGACAACCCATGAGCTCCAATGCAAGCAAGCCTACATCCCGGGAAAAGAAAAGAGAAAACTACTACAGCTAAGTAACTGATGACACTGAAAAGGAAAACTAGTAGGAAAGAAACATACACAGCTATACATGAGAGAAAACATAAAGATTTACTTACCCAAAGTCCATGGTGAAGAACGACTAGCCGGAAACCTGTGAAAAGAGAACAGAACACACAAAGAATCAAATTCTTGGTGAAACATTTATGTGGTTTAAATACACAGTAGCTCTTACACTTCTGAAAGAAAAGTTAAAGAAAATTGATACTTATCTGATAGATATACGATGTTGTGTGAAGTCCTGTGAAAAGAAAGCATATAAACCATATGAGTATTGCTTTATAGAAACTGCAAATCATTAGAATCAGAAAGCAGAAAGTTGAAGGTTAAAAATACTGTTATACAATTATCTTATGTTCCTTGTTAAACTGTTGTTGTGAATGTTATTTTATTATTGGGTAAAGATAAGACAATAAATATTCTTGAATAAATTGAAGACTAGTTCATTATGCTCCACCAAGACCTAAGCAAAATCCCTACATTTAGTTTACATTTCCTCACTTATCCTTCGAGGGTAAGTGATGTGGTTAGTTTCTGTTGCTTGCCCCTCATTCCTGTGTGCTGATTCCTGAGAAGTTGCCATGACTGCTAACATCTGGCTTCTCGGAATCCTGCTCCTATTTTACATCACCCGCAGGCATGAGTGGGGCAAACCAACATTTGCATCTGGGTAAATTCAGAGGCATTATTGAAGAGAAAATAATGTATTTATTTGCTTATTTATTTTCAAAAATTATATCCCGCCATCTTCAAAGTGGCTTACAGCTCACATGTGTAACCACGATTCTCAGATTTTGTTGATGCTAAGATGTTATTAGACTAGACAAGGAACTTTTGCAAATTTGGGTTTTTAATTCTGCAAATTCCTCTTTGTGCAATATTGTGGTGTGCTATTAGAAGTCAGACAAGAAAAAGCAACACTGGGCCTTCAAGAAAGAGACAATGGCAGTCCTTTATTGTGAAAAAGACAGTCTGAGTAAATTGCCAGCCACCACTGAGCGTTTGTTCAATCCTAACAGTTTTCACACAGACAGCGTCTGTTAGGATTGAACAAACGCTCAGTGGTGATTGGCAATTTACTCAGACTGTCTGAACATTCCTGCTCATATATTGTGAACACACACTTTGACCCCTGAGGCAGGCACTTGTGCGCCGAAACACGGCCCGTGTCGGGTCTTTTTCACAATAAAGGACTGCCATTGTCTCTTTATTGAAGGCCCAGTGTTGCTTTTTCTTGTCTGTATTGTATGCTTGTATGCTGTATTACCCTCTTTTTTGTGATTACGTGCTATTATAAGTGCCAGTTCCAATTGTACTTAACTGGTTTCTAGTTGTAGAAAGTTTGTTTTGGTTTCCATTTCAGTTGATAGCAATGGGCTAAGAAGAAGTCTGAATTCCATACTAAAGAAGTGTGTTGTCCTTTTTTATGCTTGTTTTATAATCATTATATTTTAAGTTTGATTTTCTTATCTTCCTGTTCATCTCTTACCTCCGCTTTGAGTGGGACTTTATCTTTGGATATGTTGACAGCTGTCAATGAATTGTTGGGATTTCGCCTTGGTAATGACCTGTCACATATTTAAGTGAATGATGAAAAGTAAAGTGAAAAAAATCAAAAAGTGGTTTATTCATATTAAAAATTATATAATCTCCTGATTGTCCTCTACCTTCTATCTATTGTTTCTAGCTTTGAAGAATCAGTTTTGAATGTGTGCTGTTTTACCTATTTGTTTATTTATTTATTTATTTTGTATCACAGGCAACACCAACAGCATCTTTGCATTGGACTATATCAGTGGAGTTCTAACTCTGAACGGGCACTTGGACCGAGAAAATCCTCTCTACAGTGCTGGGTTTAGCCTTACTGTAAAGGTGAGCATGCTATTGCATCTTGAAAAAGGATATCTTGAAAACTCTGGGGAACCAGCAACAGTATAAACCTTGGATGGGCATTATCCGCCAGATTCTATAAATTGCGCCTAGTGTTCCTCGCCAAACTCCAAGCGTATTTTATGACAACACGCATAACTTTATTGGCTTAACAAACCAATCAACATTTTTAACAGCACTTAACAAGCATTAATGAGCACTAATTGGCAATAATTAGAATTTACGCCCACAATTCACTAAGGGCCCTGTTTACTAAGCAGCGTTATAGGCGTGTTAATGTTTTGAATACGTGTTAAACATGTATGCACATTAATCATGTACATGCCTACAATATCCCTATAGGCGCCCACATGGTTAGCGTGTGCGCTAAGTGTAGGCAAGCTAAAATCACTAAGAGGGGAAATAATCGAATGGCGCAGGCGAAATTGATGGCTGGCCATCTTCGGGGCCGGTGCCATAAGCAGGCAGAGCCAAGCGTATTTTCAAAATACACTTGGCACCGGCCAAATCGCTCGCCGGGCTTAGAATAGGATCGCCGGCGGATCGCCGGGTTTAGATGAGATGGCCGGGTCCGATTTTCAGCCATAATGGAAACTGGACCCAGCCATCTCAAACCCGGTGAAATGCAAGGCATTTGGCTGTGGGAGGAGCCAGCATTTGTAGTGCACTGGCCCCCCTGACATGCCAGGACACCAACCGGGCATCCTAGGGGGCACTTAAAAAATCTTTAAAAAAAACAAAATTAGAATCCAGGTGCATAGCACCCTTCCCTTGTGTGCTGAGCCCCACAAATCCCCCCCCCCAAAACCCACTGCCCACAAGTCTACACCATTACCATAGCCCTAAGGGGTGAAGGGGGGCATCTATATGTGGGTACAGTGGGTTTGGAAGGGTTTGGAGGGCTCAACATTAACCACCACAAGTGTAACAGGTAGGGGGGGATGGGCCTGGGTCCACCTGCCTGAAGTGCAGTGCACCCACTAAAAGCTGCTCCAGGGACCTGCATACTGCTGTCAGGGAGCTGGGGATGACATTTGAGGCTGGCATACAGGCTGTCAAAAAGATGTTTTAATTTTTTTTGTGTGTGTGTGGGAGGTGACCACTTGGGGAGGTAATCCCCACTTCCCTCCAGTGGTCATCTGGTCAGTTGGGCTCTTTTTTGGGACTTGGTCCTAAAAATACATGGACCAAGTCCGCCCAGCGAAATACTCATTCGAGCCGGCAATTTTCTTTTTCATAATAAGGTGAAGCTGGCCATCTCATAACCCTGCCCTGCTCCGCCCCCTTCCCACCTTCGCAACCCTACCAACACGCCCCCTTGAAGGTTGGCCGGCGCTGCAACGAAAAAGCAATTGGGGCTGGCCAAAATCGGCTTTCGATAATACCGATTTGGCCGGGATTGAGAGATCGCCGGTAATCTCCCGATTTGTGTCGGAAGATCGCCGGCGATCCCTTTCAAAAATAAGCCTGTAACTCACCTTAGTAAACAGGGCCCAAAGCGTATTCTGTAATGCAGAGTGCCTAAATTCTAATGCATGCAGCCAAAAAGGGGAGTGGTTATGGGCAGGGAAATGGGCGTTTCATGGGCATTCCAAAATTTACATGCACTGTTATAGAATATGCCCCTCTGCGCCTAAATCTGTGTGCTGGTATTTACGCCACGTTTTCCTTGGTATAACTAGATATGTGTAGTTCTAGGCATTGGAATATCAGCTAAGTGTATTCTAGGCACTAGAATACGATTAGTTGATAAAATTTCCATGCTTAGGTGGAAATTTGTACCTCATGGATTTTTCAGGCGCCACATATTCCAAGCGTATTCTATTACAATGTGCTTGGCTTAACAAGCCAATCAGTGTTGTTAACAACACTTAAGCAATAATAAGCACTAATTGATTAAAATTTAGCCCAATATGGTTAAAACTGTGGGGGAAGGAATTTTCGTCCAAGCCCTCAGTGCTCCTCCCTCTCTCCTTTGCTTTTTAATATTTTTTACAGCCCCCAGGAGGAATTTATACACAGCTTGGTTTTTGCGGGTCATATATATTCCGATGACCTGAAGATGATTATACTACTAGGTAGGGAGGTGATGGCAGTTGAACATGGAACCCAGCTTTGCGTGGCTATGAGCTTAAAATTGTTTGGGCAAAATGGGTTGTGCTAAATGAAGAATACTGAAATGATGAGATTTGGTAAAAAGTTGTAGGTCACCACAAACTGTTTTGCCTGGTGAAGATGCTGCAAGAAAGGGCACAGATGGTTACTATACATTTGGGGGGGGGGGGGGGATTGAAGTCATATCATTTCGATTTTGAATCACATGTTCAATGGTTAGTGTAGAAAACATGGAAAACTACATTGGATCCAGAGGTTGAAGCTCTTTTTTAAAGACAGTCGTGTACTCTTGTCATCTTTGGATTATTGCCATTTCTTGCTACTAGGGTTACCAAAGAATTAGAAGAATACAGTTCATTCATAATGTTGCTACTATGATGTCATTGGGTAAACCTTGAAGAAAAAAGGTTTTGTCCTTACTGAACAATCTGCACTGGCTTGCGGTCTGGGCCAGGGTTAAGTTTAAAATATTAGTACTGACCTTCACAGCTGTTAGGTACTCTCAACCTGGGCATTTCACAGGAAGACTTAAAAGGTATAGAGCAAGTCATTAGTTAAGATCTAGTTGGACTTTATGTTGGAAATTCTTACTGTACATATGGTAAAAGAGGAAATTGCTAAATTTGGTTGTTGTGTGTTTAAGAAAAATTTTTATCAAGGAAAGGGAAATACAAATTTCTACAGGTTGAGGAAGTTAATGGGTTTTTATTGAGGAATGCGTATCTCCCTCACTCTATAATGTGGTGTCAACTATTAAGTTCCAAGGGGCCCCTTTACTAAGCTGTGGTAGGGCTAATGCACAGGTAGCGTGTGCCAAATCAACACTATCACCGGGGTACTGTGGGTGCCCGGTGGTAATTCTGAAGTTGGTGCACGATGTTTCCCATGGTAGAAAATAACTTTCTATTTTCTACAACTGGGGGGGGGGGGGGGGGGGATCCTGGTGGTAATTGGCAACATGGCCACATTGCCACACACTGCCTGACTACTGCACGAGTAATGCATGAGCCCTTACTGCCAAGTAAATAGGTAGTGGTAAGGGCTCAGCCAGTAAATAGCCGCACACTACTTTTAATATTATGTCAGCCGCTCCTCTCGGCCACGTAATTGTCTCTCTCTCTTATCCGTGCTGTCCGCTTCCGACTCCACACTCGTCCGTGCAGTTCGCTCTCACTGCCACACAGTTCCGCTAGCAAGGCGGTGCAACACAGTTCAGCTTGCCAGTCTTTTAAACAAAGTTCAGCTAGTCAGACTTTAAACACAGTTCTGCTAGCCAGGCTTCAAACACAGTTTGGGTAGCCCGGCCTTCCAACAAAGTTCAGCTAGTCAGGCTTTTAACACAGTTCTGCTAGCCAGGCTTCAAACACAGTTCGGCTAGCCAGGCTTTCCCACCCCGCCCTCTTCAGCAAGGCCTCAAAACAGTTCAACTTAGCTAGGCTTTTTACACAGCACAGCTTAGCCAGGCTTTTAAAGATCCACCACCCTCATTTGTCAACACTTTACCTCTTGACAACCACCCGCCGGATCTCTCCTGACTATCATTCCTTTCTTGATACTTTTGGACTCCTCTAGAAGTCACTCTTCTCCTCCAGCCACTTCCTCTCCCACCTCCATTTCCTCTTCCACACCTTCTCCTCCTACCTGCTCCAACTCCTCCCATTCCATTCCCTCAATCTCCACCCCCTTCCTCAGGTGTTCTACCCTCTCCTCAGCTGATTCCATCTCCCAATCTGCCCCCTCTCCTTTCCTTTCCTGCGGCTCAGGTACTCATTTGTCCTCATCCCTCTTATTCTTCCAGGCAGTCTGAAATCTGTGTTCTCTACGCTCCTGCCTCCTCCCCTCCCGCAATGCATTCTGGGATCTGTAGTTTTTCCACTCTGGCTTTTCTCTCTCCCCCCCCCCTGCATTCTGGACTCTATGGCTTCTCTGATTCTCACAATTAGCTCAAGGACATTTACTTCCCCATTTAAAAAAGGCCTTTTTACCCACCACAGTAAAAAATGGCCTAGTGCGTGCCAATTTTTGCCCACACTAGTGCAGGCCACTTTTTACCACAGCTTAGTAAAAGGGCCCCCAAGTGCGTGGGTAAATTACTAGCATTTACCCACATCTGAGGTGCCAATAATTGACATTTATGTGCATAACTGCTAGGTGCTTTTCTATAAAGTACATGTCGCTTACACCCAGATTCTATATAACACGCCTAGTGTTCCACGCTGAAATCCAAGCGTATTCTATAACAATGTGCTTAACTTACTTGGCTTAACAAGCCAATCAGTGTTGTTAACAACACTTAAGCAATAATAAGCACTAATTGATTAAAATTTACGTGTGCAAATCGCTAAGTGTATTAACAACACTTAAGCAATAATAAGCACTAATTGATTAAAATTTACATGTGCAAATCGCTAAGTGTATTCTGTAATGCAGGGTGCCTAAACTTTAATGTGTGCAGGTAAAAAGGGGCTTAGTTATAGGCAGAGAAATGGGCATTTCGTGGGTGCTCCAAACTTTACACGCATTGTTATAGATTAGAATATGGCCCCTTACGCTTAAATCTACAGGCCAGGATTTATGCCATGTTTTCATTGGTGTAAATGGGGACGCACAGATTTAGGAACTAGGATATTGACAAAGCGTTTTATATACTGCGCCTAAATCTAGGCACTGCTTATAGAATACGTTTGGGTGGAAATGTTTTCTGCATGGATTTTCTAGGTGCCATGTATAGATTCCCCCCCTTTAGCGCATAATTGTGAGGAGGGCATGCATGCGGGCAATCCATGAGTGGACTATGGGCAGTCACCATGCAATGTGCGTAAGTTATAGAATATTATCAGTTGCACATGATGTATGGTACACTTAGCTGTGTCTACTTATACCAGCCATTGACCTGTCATAAGTGGGTTCGCCTACATTTTGGCACCCCAGCATGGTATTCTATAATGGCTTAGGCATGCATAAGTGCTGATATAGTATTGACGCTAAGTGTGCCTATTGTAGCGCTTACGTCTTGGTGCGAAATTATAGAATTGCCCCCTATCACCTTAATTTCCGCACAGAAATCGAAGCTTATTCTATAATAATGTACGAAACTTAATTGGTTAACTAGCCAATCAGCGCTGTTAACTTGATGTTAACAATCAATTATCAGCACTAATTGGCATTAATTACGATTTACACACACAACTCGCTAAGCGTATTGTGTAATATGGTGCGCGTAAATTCCAAGTTACACAGTTGACAAGGGGAAATGGTTATGGGTGTGGAATGGGCGTTTCTAAAATCTATGTGCATTATTATTGAACTAGGAAAAAAGCCCGATTCTGTCAGAAATGAAATGGGCGCTAGCAAGCTGGAGTGTGTATGTCAGAGAGAGAGACAGAGTGTGTGTGTGTTTGTGTGAGAGAGAGTGTGTGAGAGACAGAGAGTGTGTGTGTCTGTGAGACTGTGTGTGAGAGAAAGGGACAAAGAGATAGAGAGAGGCCCGTTTCGATAGGAAGCGGGGGCAGTCCTTAAGGCACTCGTCAAAGTCCACGGTAACCTTCATGCTCCGCCGGGGAGGAAGGTGACAGACAGCTCGTAACTCCCCGGCCCTTGTCGCTCCCTCCGCTGCCGCAAACTGTTCCTGGGCCGAGCTGAGAGGACACCGGGATCCTTTACCCCACCTCCTCTTCCTCCTGCAGCATCTGCCATGGGGACGGGGAGTGGAGGGGAGACGGGCAGGGAGTAGAACCAATCAGAGGCTCCAGGAGGATGAAGGGGCAGAGTCCGCTGATGGGGAGAAATGTGAGAGCGGCTCACCTGGTGCCGGATCTCCCTTTGTCCTATGCTGGCCGCGCGTGGCGAGGGGGAGGGGTAGGGGCTTGGGTGATGCGCCATGGGGGAGGGGGGAGGGGGAAGAGGAAGTCTGTGGTTATACCTGAAGTGGGGGGAGTCCTTCAGGCACTCCTCAAAGTCCACGGTAACCTTCATGCTCCGCCGTGGAGGAAGGTGACAGACAGCTCGTAACTCCCCGGACGAAGGGGCGGAGTCCGCTGACGGGGAGAAATGTAAGAGCGGCTCACCCTGTGCCAGCTCTCCCTTCGTGGCGAGGGACTTGGATGATACGCAGTGGGGGAGGGGGGGAGGGGCTTGGATGATGCGGCGAGGGGGGGGCGGCAGTGAGAGCTGCTTCGTATGTTTCCCTACTCCTCCCCCTGCAGTGACGTCAGCTGAGGCTTCAGAGACCCAGCAAGTTACGGACACAGGCAGCCAGGTTTTAGAACGTTGGAGGTGAGAATTATTATATAGGATATACCTGCTCTGTGCTAATATAGGCGGAAGGATTTACACCAAGTAAAACATGGCCTAAATGGACGTGACCAAATTTGGTCACGTGGAGAGGCGCTCGGCGTATTCTATATACCGCGTGGAAATTTAAGCCTATTCTATAAAATATAGCCGTACTTTAGAGAATACACCTAGGTGTATATTTTTCCACGTGGATTTTTCAGGCGCCATATATAGAATCTAGCCCTATATGTTTCTTTTTTTTAACATATTATGATTTTACATATGTTTACTTGTAAAGTGCTCCAAGCAAAAGATTATTGATATAAGCAGTATATAAATATTTAAACAAATACTAAATGTAGAGTAATTTTATAACTTTATTTACACGTGAAATGTCTCTCATAAAATTAACCAACAGACAAAACTCTACTATAATAATAATAAGCACCTTAGACACCAATTTCAAGAACTTCAGTGGTACCACTCCGGTAGCTCATATATCATTGTTACCTAAGCTTTAAACTGAAGATACAATATGTTTAAGAGATGGTGACTGCATATTGAGGGGTCAAGCCTTGAGAAAGCTTAGGGCAAAACATATCAGCAAAGTAGTCCCCATACCAATGTTGGAAATGAGCTTTAATGCTGCTACAGTTGCCACCACTATTGCTTAGGATTAATCTAAGTGCTTTCCTGATTTTTATATTTATGTATTAAGTTAGTGAATTAGAATATAAATTAAGAAAGATGATGTTTAAAACGTTTTTCAAAATTTAGAACAAATGATGATTTGGTAACGTAAATATTAGGTAGCAATGATTTTATGAGCTACCAGAATGGTACCACTGAGGTTCTTGACATTGGTTTCTAAGGTGTTTATTATTATTAAAGTAGAATTCTGTCTATTGGATGATATTATATGCTCTACTTCTACTTCCAGATTAATTTTCGAGCCTATTTGACTGTGTATTTCTTATAACGTGCCTATATATTTCTATGGGTGCATTAGCATTTAACACATGTAAACCATTTACGCGCGTTAAAAACGCTAAAGCGCTCGTAGCGCTGCTTCAGTAAACCTATCCTAAGTTATGGTTTAAAGTACACCTAGTGCAAGCTGGCCTGAATTGAAAATTCTGCACAATTTATTTGTAATTTTCTTGTGCAGAATTCCCCCATTATAAGGGTTGGCTTCTCCCACCAAGCATGGCAGCATGAAATACCACCCCACCACTACCACAGCAGTTTCCCTCCTCAGGTTCCACCCTCTCCATTTCTCTCTCAGCTTGTATCCCTTCCACTGGTAAATTCAATCCCTGGCTTTCTCAACCCCTTCTCCAAGATAAACACCTCCAGTTTTTCTCCCTCTCCTCCACCCCCTTTTTGTTCACCTGTTCTCTACCCTCTAGCAGCACTCTGCCTTCTAGAGTTCTTTCTATCCCTCAGCTTTCACTGCCTTCCCTATGCTTTCTCTCTAACTGTCCATCCCAAAGGTACCTCCCCCTCTCCCCAATCCTCACTGCACACACACTTCATCCATCTTTTGCCAGCCCTCTCCCCTCCCATGACATACACATCCCCATCTTCCTTTTTCTAGCCCTTCACACCATAACAAACAGATTAATCACCTTTCTCCAGCTCCCATGATACACACACACACTGCCTACCTGTCTCCACCCCCCATCACATACACACACACACACACACACACACACACACACACACACATAGACATAGACATGCATACACACACCATCCAATTTTATTCAGCCCCTCCCACCTCCATGGCACAGACTACCACATCCACCTTGCTCCAGCCACCCCCCCATGACAAACAACACTCCATCCACCTTGCTCCAGCCACCCCACCCCACCCTCATGGCACACAACACTCCATCCACCTTGCTCCAGTCGCCCTCCCCATGGCACAAACCACCCCATCCATCTTGCTTCAGTACCTCCACAATGGCACACATCACCCCATCCACCTTGCTCCAGTACCCCCACCATGTTTTTTTTTGTTACATTTGTACCCCGCGCTTTCCCACTCATGGCAGGCTCAATGCGGCTTACATGGGGTAATGGAGGGTTAAGTGACTTGCCCAGAGTCACAAGGAGCTGCCTGTGCCGGGAATCAAACTCAGTTCCTCAGTTCCCCAGGACCAAAGTCCACCACCCTAACCACTAGGCCACTCCTCCACTCCCACACCACCTCATCCACCTTGCTCCAATATCCTCACCATGGCACATACCACCCATCCACCTTGCTCCAGCCACCACCACCCTCATGACACAAAACACTCCATCCACCTTGCATCAGTCGCCCTCCCTATGTCACAAACCACCCCATCCACCTTGCTTCTGTACCCTCACAATGGCACACATCACCCCATCCACCTTGCTCCAGTATCCTCACCCCACCCTCATGACACACAACACTCCATCCACCTTGCTCCAGTCGCCCTCCCCATGGCACAAACCACCCCATCCACTTTGCTTCAGTACCCCCACAATGGCACACATCACCCCATCCACCTTGCTCCAGTACCCCCACCATGTTACACACCACCCCATCCACCTTGCTCCAGGTCTCTCCACCCATGACATACACAACCCCATGCACCTTTTTCCAGCCCCCCTCCTCACAATCCTTCCACCTTCTCTAGCTTCCCCCCACACACTCCATCCACACATTCCATCCACCTTTTTATCAGCCCCCTCACACCCCATCAACCCTTTATTTAGCCAGCCCCCCCCCCCCCTCTCTCCCTTCCAGCACACTTACCACTCCAGCACGGCAACAGGAGGAGCTGCCCAGCCACATATTGAGCTGCTTCCTCCTTCTTTGCCGACTGTTCTTTTGATCCATATGGGCCTTCATACAGCAGCTCCAGTACAGTAAGTGGGCTGGGAGGGAGGGAGGTAGCTGGAAAGTAAACTGCCACTCTGCCCTGCAGTGCAAAAGCAGACTGCAAGAATTCTGTACTATCTGCAGAGTTAGAGAATTCTGCACAAATTCAGCATTGTGCAGTAGCATAGAATATCTCCAGGAGTATTGTACAGTAGGTATGAACAGGGAGCAGTTTGGACAGAACATGGACAGAGTCATATACATTTACACATGTACCATATAAAATCCTCATTTTCATGCTAATATTTAGGCCAACTCCTGAGCAGGCATAAATGTCGATAACAATAATCCTAAGCGCTATTTCTGCAGGGCTTGTGCTACTATTTTATAAAGATACCTAGATAGTACCTGGGGAATATGTCTACTAAAAGTGCACTAGTAAATGAGCTTGGTGTGTGTTAACACGAGACTTTCCCATTCCCTAAGCCCATTTATAGTGCACCCAGGAAATAGGGCAATTTTCAGTATTTCTCTTTCAGGCTGTGTGTTAATGTTCGCATTAGCATGTGTAACCTGAAAACATTGATGGTGCGGGAGGGGAGGCACTTACTGCCTCCTGTTTAGGAGGTGCTACGAGCTCTAGTGTTATGCACATGCTGACTTGCTAGCTGGACATCACATCCATGCACATTCTTCGCCCCTAGCATGCCTCCTCCAGAAAAAAAAAAAAAATACCGCGCACTTAGCACATGCAAACAAGCTACATACCATAACACACTTTAATGCACTTCCCCCCAGATTCTATATAGCGTGCCTAGAGATCTGCGCCAAAATCCAAGCGTATTCTATAACAACGCACATAACGTAATTGGCTTAACAAGCTAATTAGATTGTAAGCTCTGTCGAGCAGGGACTGTATCTTCATGTTCAAGTGTACAGTGCTGCATACTGTACGTCTAGTAGCGCTTTAGCAATGATAAGTAGTAGTAGTAATCAGCACTGACAATTCAAACAAGCAGTAATGAGCACTAATTGGCACTAATTAAAATTTACATGCACAGCTCACTAAGTGCATTCTGTCATGCAGTGTGCCTAACTTCTAATGCGTGCAGGCAAAAAAGGGGTGTGGTTACAGGAGGGGAAATGGGCGTTTTGTGGGCATTGAGAAATTTACATGGTTATAAAATATAAAATATGGCCCAGTGTGCCTAAATCTGCACGCTGGGATTTATGCCACATTTTCATTGGTGTAAATCGATACGTGTAGTTTTAGGCGCTAGGATGCCAACTAAGCATATTCTCTAAGCGTATTCTGTAAGTGGCACTGATTTCTAAGCTGATTTTTTTTAGACGCCATATACAGACTATCCCAGTGGCGTACCAAGGGTGGGGGGGCGGTGGGGGCGGTCCGCCCCGGGTGCACGCCGCTGGGGGGGGTGCCACGCATCTGTCGACTTCACTCTTTCCCTGCTCCCTCTGCCCCGGAACGGGTTACTTCCTGTTCCGGGGCAGAGGGAGCAGGGAACGAGTGAAGTCAACAGGCGCACAGCACCCCCCCAGCAAGTAAAGATGCACCTGGGAGGGGGTGTCGTTTCACCAGGAAAAGGTTCCGTTGTTTCGCCGCTGGGGGGGTGCCGCGCGTCTGTTGGCAACGCTCGTTCCCTGCTCCCTCTGCCCCAGAACAGGAAGTAACCCGTTCCGGGGCAGAGGGAGCAGGGAACGAGTGTTGCCGACAGACGCACGGCACCCCTCCAGCTGGTAAAGATGCACCCGGGGGGGGTGTGTCCGTCGTTTCGCCGGGGGGTCGCGCTGCACCCGGGGGGCGCATCAGCGATCTGCCCGGGTGTCAGCGACCCTAGGAACGCCACTGGACTATCCCCCTTTGCAGTAAGTGTTATTACCTGTGTTAAGCGTGTGTTTGGGCATAACAGTCTTTAGTAGACATACCTTTATATGTCTTTATAAAATAAGTTCAAAAAATGTATTTTCCTGCCCTATTAAATTAGGTACTCTAATATAAAATTAACCTTCTAAAGTTTAAAGGAAGTGACATGTTCAGTCATTCTTAGTTCCCTTATAACAGCGACATAGTACTGCACCATGGATTTTGCTTAGCTGCAAATTTCTAGCTAATAATTTAGAAAGGAACTAATGAAGCTATACCCATTTACAGTTTGTTTTCAGACTCCTAAATGTAATATTTTTCAGAATGTTTCAATACTTGGAAGGTGTTAATTCCACGGATATTGGGGGGGGGGTCTATCAAACAAAGGGCACCCAAAGTTATGTGTCAACATGCAAAGCGTTAAGGACCTTATTCTATAAAGGTTATGCTCCTAAATTTACGCTTCTAAAATTTATGCTCTTAAATTATGAGCATAATCTATTTTGGAGCATAGAGTATGCTCCTAATTTAGGAGCATAAATTATGCTCATAAATTTAGGAGCATAACTTTTATAGAATAAGGCCCTAAGCGTTACTTCTATAATGGCATCTAGGTGCCCAGATTTCATTATTGAATGCTAGTGGTTATGTGCCAACATTTAGGTGCGCCCACTTAGACCACATCAAAAGCAGGCATACAGTATATGTTTATGCCTAAATGCAGATTTTGTGTATTGTGTCAACACCTGGAAGCTCGGAGTGGTTCACAACACAAAAAAAATTACATTACACAAAAAAAGTAATTTCTGAAACCTCACATAGGTTAGTCTCAGTCCAAATAGTAGTAGGCAAAGAAATCCAAATGGGGACTACTGCCAAATAGCAGATAACATACAGTATTCTGTAACTTACATGTGCAAGTATGCGCCCTGCCTAGACTTTGCCCACATGTACTCAAACTATGCACTATTGGAGATATGCACATAGTTACAGAATCACACTTAATTGGAGATTTACCACTAATGATTCTACGTGGAGGGGCATTTTTGATATGATGTCTATATTCAAATTGAGAGATTTTGCCAAAAACATGTAAAATCAACTGTCAGGAAACACCTAGCACCCACCTGGGGTTAACCCTGCGGCCACCTGGAGGGTCTGCTCTCAGCACTGCTCAGGCCCGCCTGCACATGGGCTCCTACTAGCACCCTCCACCCCACCAACTGGGTCCCACTTGTCTCTGGGCGAGTCTCCCACTTTCAAGTTATTCCCTGGTGATTTCTAAGTTAAAGGGGCCACATTCTCAGGGGTCCCAAAGTTCCTGGAAAGCACCCACAGACCCAACACACAAGCCACCAGGATTCTTAGTCAGTCCAGGACAACAGAGCAAATAAACTAACAAGGTTTATTGTCACAGAATTAGAACAGTGAACCGTATAAAAGAGATGGAAAAGTAACAGGCAATAACAGGTAACTGAATAAAGATCAATATTAAAACTGTCTTCCGAGACTACCGCTGGCCTACCGCGGCTTCTGGCAGTAGTCCCGCTCTGAGCATGCACCATTTCTGGGGGAAAAAGAAAACAGGATATAGCCTGTTCTAAAATTCATGAGAGATGGATGTCCATGTGCTGGAAACGTCTTGCATGAAAATTCATTTTACAAACTGAAACATCCAAATTATGAACGTCCTTTCCCTTTCTGTGATCAGAGTTGCACGTTCATATTTTGGCCCTTTCCTAGTCCCGTCCAAAACATACCCACACCATGCCCCATTTTATTCCTATGGGCCCTGCTGCAGATAACGCAAGCTAAGCTTTAGTAAAAGACCCCCTAAGTCAATTAGAGGTCTTTTACTAAAAGCTAGCACGTTATCTGCTACAGGACCCATTTGATTCTTATGGGCTGTGCTGCAGTTAACATGCGTTAATTATTAGTAAAAGACCCCCTTAGTGCATATTCAAATGTTTCATTAAAACAAATGTGTGAAATGGACAAAGTGAAAACCTTTGCTAAATATTGTGTGTGTAGGGGGGAGGGGGGGAATGAAGTGTTGGGTTATACATCTGATTTATTTATCTAAATCTGCTTTGGAGATGGAGTCTAATTGATGTGTCAAGTCAAGTCTGTAGAACAATGTTCAAAAATGTAGCACTTCGAAAGTGAGGATTTTACTTTTCAGAAAGTGAAGGATGATAATTTGATTCTACATAAAAATTTGGAAGCATTAGGGAATGCCTCTAAATAGCCTGTGATTTGCAAACTTTCCTAGATGAATTAAATAGGGGTATCCTTTTGTTTTTGTTTTTTTGTTTTGTTTTTCAAATTAATAAGAGTAGTTATAAAACTGTGGTAAAATAATAGATTTTCTCCGAGGACAAGCAGGCTGATTATTCTCACCATTTGGTCATCGTCCGCGATGGCCCAGGAGACCAGCAAAAACTTGAGAGCAAACGAAGAAGTCTCTCGAACGCTCCATCGCGCGGGCAGAGCGCACTGCGCATGCGTGAACAGCTTCCCACCCGCAACACGAGCGTGAGTCCCTCAGTTTCTTTTGGAACGCATCTTGAGTGGCATGTTATTTCTCAACGGCACTCAGTTTGCAGCTCAGGAGACTAATTTTTGCGTTTCACCGCTCCCCCCTTTTTTCTTTTTCCTTACTTGTGCGTAGTTCTCAAAAAAAAAAAAATAAATAAAGAGAGAGAGAGAGTTATTTACCTTATTTTGATAGTTTTCTTCACTTGTTTACGTTTCCTTTCTTTTTCGTCGCGGCCACCTTTTAGGCTGCTCGGCCGGGTCGTTTTTTCCCTTTTTGTGCCTTTTTATTTGGCACGATTGAGTCCTTTAATTTCGCAGCCGCTGTTTTTCCGTCCATGTCATCGAGGACTCCCAGCGGCTTCAAGCGTTGTACTCGCTGCAACCGGACCATCTTGGGTACCGACCCCCACGCGTGATGTCTCCAGTGCCTTGGGCCCGAACATTTGCCAGCTGCTTGTAAGCTGTGCTCTTTTATAAAAAAGCGGACCCAAGTGTCTCGGGAGGCTCAGCGTGAAAGACTTTTTGCTGATGTGAGAATAATCAGCCTGCTGTCCTCGGAGAATACCTGCTACAGGTATGTATCTTCATTTTATCACAGCAATATTTACTGGGGAAGTTACTAGACTGTGGTACCTCAAAATGACAAGCTGCATTATTCAAGCTGCATAATAATGAGGTGCTCTGCATCACATTATTATTTTGTTTGTGATGTGCTGCCAAAGCATGCGTTAAGAAAAGATAACACATGCTTTTGCCATTTAACATGCATTATCCCTTTCATGTCATTGTTGCATAGCAACTGAAATACTATAGGCTTACACTTATGCCCCAAAATTCTGTATAGATCACCCAAACTTAGTCATGCAAATTTGGATACAGATTGCAGATATGTGTGTAAAGTTATTGGCCTTAACCAAGTGCTAATTGGCACGAATTAATGGTTATGCATGTATCTGCTTTGCGTCCCTATTCTATAACCTGCGGGCCAAAAATAATTTCACATGCAACTTCAAAGGGGATGTGGCCAAGGGAGGGGCATGGGCATTCCCAGGATTTAGAAGCAGAGTTACAGAATACTTCCATTTCCTGACAGTAGTTAGGCAAGAATGACTTAGGGGCTCATTTTCAAAACAGAAAAACGGCCATAAAGCAGCACAAAGCAGCTGATGGACTTTTTTTTTTAACTTTTTTTTTTACCAAAATGTCCAAATTTCTATTTTCAAAGCTAATTTTTAAGACGTTTTCCTATGCAGTTCATCTGCAGTGCATCCAAATCACAAGGGGGAGTTAGGTGTGGGATTTGGGTGTTCCCAGAACTTTGACATTTTTCTGCTATAACGGAACAAAGCAAAAATGCCTAGGGCTAAAAGTTAGATGTCTTGGTCTAGACCTGGTTCAATCACTACCAAGTCACAAAAAGGTGCCCTAAATGAACATATGATCACTGCAGGGATTAAAGCATGACCCCCTTACTCACCCAGTGGTCACTGATCCCCTCCCACCTCACAAAGATGTAAAAGAAACAGTACATATCAGGCTGTATGACAGCTTCAGATGTTATGGCCAGTCCTCCTAGAGCAACAAGCAGGTCCTTGGAGTAGCCTATTGGTCAGTGCAGTGCACTGTAGAGAAGGGGACCCAGGTCCATATCCCACTCTCTGTTCCACTTGTGGTGGAAAGTATGAGCCCTCCAAAACCCACCAAAAACCTACTGTACCCAACTGTACACCACTACAATTGCCCTTATGGCTGCAGGTGTCACCTATATGTTGTTTCAGTAGGTGTTTGGTGGATTTTGGAGGGCTCCCCATACAATATAAGGGGGTCATGGTGACATCTGTATCTGTGGCCTTTTATGTGAAGTCCACTGTAGCACTTCCTAGGATACCCCACTATTCTGCTGGGATGTCTGTGTGGCTAGTCTACTAAGAATGCTGCCCCTTCCCCCCCCCCCCCCCCCAATAAGTCCCAATGGCTTGTTCTTGTGCATTTTTCCCTTGGATTTTTTTTTTTTCAAAAATAGTCACAAAAAAATGCGCTGAGCACAAAATGTCTAGAAAATGGACATTTTTGGCACAAAAAGATAAGACATTTTTCTGGTTTGAAAATCACTATGTTCGCCACTTGATTTTTGGATGTTTTCAGCAAAACATCCAAAATCAGATTTAAACATCATATGGAAAATGCCCTTCCACAACTAGTATTCTGTAAAGACAGTTCTGCGCAGAATGGCCTTTATAGAATTTGCACTTACCGCATATCATCCCAAAAACTAACATTGGGCATCCTATTTAGAACTTCCCCCATGATTTTATTTATTTATTACATTTGTACCCCGCGCTTTCCCACATACAGCAGGCTCAGTGCGGCTTACATTGTAAAAGAAAGTATCTTACATGGTAGAAAATAAAACAAAACAAGAAAATGTAGGAAGAGTATTATAAGATGGGCATGAAAGAGAGAGCAAATCAAATACTTCCCCTGATGCAGCAGTAAAGTGAAACAGAGGCCTTTAAGAAAGAAGTTCAGGTAAAGCTGAAAACCCATGGGTCTCAGATGTAACCAGTGGCAGCCTAACATTAGGCCAACTGAGGTGGGGGCCTCAGGTGGTTCTCATTATGGAGTAGCATCTTTCCTCCTTCCTTCCTCAACTCCCTTCCACAGTCTACCTTATTTTTGTGTGTTTGAAAAGTTGGCAGCAGCAGCAGCGATCCCCATATGCTTCCCTACCGCCGACTCTGGTGTCTCCTGTACTGCGGTCCATCTCTCTGATGTAATTTCCTGTTTCCTCAGAGGCAGGTCGCAGTACAGAGGAGACGCCGGTGGCAGGGCAGCATATGGGGATCGCTTCCGCCTCTAAATTTTGAAAAAAAACAACAACAACAAAAAAGAAAGTAGGCTCGGGGGGGGGGGGGAGAGATGCTAGACCGTGGCTTGGGGGTGGGAAGGAGTTGGGGGGGCACAATGCTGGGGGGGGGGCAGGGCACCATTTCATCCCTACCTCAGGCGACAGATTGCCTTGGGCCGCCCCTGTGTGTAACAATAAAGAAGTTGAGGTGAAGCTAGAAGCCTAAATTTGGGTATGTGCCCAAATTTGCAAGCACAATTTTGAGCCCCATTTATAGAATTTGTGGGACAGTGTGAACTCTCATTCTTCTCTGGACTGGACTCTACACAAATGACACTTGTGTATAGTAAGTAGAATAAAGACCTTCAATTTCTTGGAGAAAATTCTATGAATTTAGCACTTGAGGGTTATTGAATTTTTGTTCATCTTTCTCTATATAGCATAAATGCTAAGGACCATTCCAGAGTGAAATCTACTGCCCCAAAGAGTAAGCTTTCTGGACATTGGGTCTGGTGTTCAAATCCATGGCAAAGCCCTCAAGTATCAGTATGACCCAACACTATCGTAAAGGCTATAGGTGTGACGGGGACACCTGTGTGAGTCCTAAGGAAAGACTTGCTTCAAGGCCCCATTCTTGTGGATGCTTTATGTAGGCTCAGTGTTTTCCTATCTCTCTCCACTCTACCTTCCTCCATTGTACTTACACAAAAGATGTCCACTCCAGTCCAGTCCAGATTTTGGCTGTAAATATACAGATCAACATGTAGCTGCTGCAGTCAACATTTTTTTAAAATACTGGTTATGGCAGTAAAAAAAAACCTGAATATTCAGTGCCACCATCCAGATAGTGGCTGATGCTGAATATGCGGATAAGGTGGAGAGCACTAGAACTTCTCCGGATAGTATTCTTTACAGAATACTAGCATAACTGGGAAGATATGCACTTATAACATGTCTACTACTTGGGAAACCTAGAACAAAGAAAGCTGTTACAAGGTTATCTGGAGTTCTGGGACCACCCTGGCTCTGCCCACACCCTGCCTCAGCACTATCTGCATAGTGCCGAGGTGGTCTGTAAGGATATTCAGATAGTGGATAGCATTGTCAACCTTTACTGGGTGACAAAAAACTCTGAATAATATGTTAGCTTCACAGACATGCAATAAATTTGAAACTGCTTCTTCTCCACTCTTCCTTCTTTAGGCTTCTCTCCTCTTATCATGGATATTTTGGTTCATCTGCCAGGAATCCTCCTTTGCTTTACTCCTCTCCCTTATAGTCATGAACCTCATCATCTAGCCTGCAAGATGCATCACTAGAATCTGTGGTTTCCTTGCTTCAGACACAGTACAGTTTAGGCGTGAAGAATTTTTGTGCACAAAAGAGGAGCAGGATTGGGTGTAATCATATATGATGATCATATGGTGGCCAATCAGGTAGAAAAGGCGACGGTGAAAGCTAGAAGGATACTTGGGTGCACAGGGAGAAGAATGGTCAGTAGGAAAAAGGAGGTGATGTTGCCTCTATGTAAGACTCTGATGAGACCTCATTTAGAATATTGTGTACAATTTTGGAGACCACACCTTCAAAAAGATATATACAGGATGGAGTGGGTCCAGAGAGAGGCTATTAAAATGGTCAGTGTTTTTCACCTGTAGCATATGGGGACAGACTTAAAGATCTTAATATGTATAATTTGGAAGAAAAGTGGGAGAGGGCAGATATGATAGAGACATTTAAATACATACACAGCATAAATGTACAGGAGGGGAGTCTCTGTCAATTGAAAGCTCTAGAAAGGTGAAAGGGGACAGACTCAGAAGTAACCTGAGGAAATACTTCTTCATGGAAAAGGTTGTAAATTTGTTGAAATGTCTCCCGGTGGAGATGGAGGAGACATAAACTGTATCTGAATTCATGAAAGCTTGAGATAAGAACATTGGACCTCTAATGGAAAGGAAGGAATAATAGATTAAAGGCCAACCGAAACCAGTGTCTTTTTGGCTGTGGCCAAAACCGAATCCACAGCTGAAATCGAAGCCAAAACCGAAAAGTTGTTACTGCCCCCCCTCCTCCACACCTTCATCCGGTGGAAAGTGCTCCATGCCCCACTGCTCCCCTTCCCCGAGTTCTTGCTTCTGCTGGTACCAATTTGATATGGCTGCTGGGACCTCCCATGGCAGTCTCTCAAGGCTTCCATGGAAAGTCTTAACAGCCATTTTAAAACGGTGGTGGCAACAGTCAGGGCAGTGGGCAGGAAAGAATGGGGTTCTGCCCCCGAAGAGGCCACTATACCACCAAGACTTGGTGCTCAGGGGGGGGGGGGCAACAGGGCGGAGGCAGGGGCACAACAGTGGGAAGTGGTCAGGAGGCAGTTCAGTGGGGGGGGGGGGGGGGGGGGAAGAATTTTGATTCCAGCCAAAAATGCCCTGGATTCTGGGTCATTTTGGTGCCAAAACTGAAATTTGGTCGGCCTCTATAGTAGATGGCATGGATGGGCAGACTGGATAGGCAATATGCTCTTTATCTATCTTCATTTTTCAATGTTTCCATGTTACATCTTGTCCATCAGCAGACTCCAAACCTCCAGTCATAGGACCCCAGCATTTCTAAGTTGAAAGGGAGGCAAAAGACCACAACCCCTCAAAGGGATTAGGACAGTGTCCAAGACCTGGCATTCTCATGGTAAAAAGGAGAACGGAGACAAAGATAATTTACCTCCAAAACCCAGGTTCTTATGCACTATTCTTCTCCCATGACTATTCCCAGTGCAGAAGGCCTTCTGCATAGTCACAGCCACATTATCACACTAGGCAGCTTCCTGGGTCTATGGTACCCCTGCAGCACAGAAACACTTTGCCATGCCTTCAGGGATAGAGTCTATACTGAGGCAAATATATTATACTAGGCTAATTTAGTGATCCGGATCACAAATCTAGAAAAACTTAACTGTCATATTGCTTTGAAAATTAAAGAAGCAACATAAAATGGTATAGCCTTTCTTTGATGTCTCTAATAAGATATAGACAGAGTGGAGGCAATATGAGGACATTTTCAAAGATATTTGCTCTGGCAATTAAGAGGTCAAGCTAGTGCAACAACTGTAATAATCTGAACACTGATTCCAGTGTTGTGTTGTGTTGTGTTGTGGTGTGTGTAAATAAACAAGGATAAAGAAGTGATCTGGAATAAGTTATTAGATTACTTGTGTTTCTTGACCAGGATAAGATGTGTAGTGTAGCAAGAAATTATTTTACCCCTGATGCGGGCAATTGCCAAAACATGGCCGTGCTGGGTTTTATGCTGATTTTATGCCAATAAACCTTTGTTCATGACCATACTGGCAAGCTGTGTGGTGCATTGTGGCCTTTTATTTATTTATTTATTTATTTATTGCATTTGTATCCCACATTTTCCCACCTTTTTGCGGGCTCAGTGTGGCTTACAATAGGATATGAATAATAGAAATACATTTGTTACAATTTGGTTATGGATTACATTGTGCAAAGTTATACGAGACATTCAAATATCAAATTAGGAATATGACAATGGGACATCAACGTAGAAATAATTGGAAGGGGACAATGGGAAGCTAAAGGGTAGTGTTAGACAAAGTCATCTGGTGTACATAGTTCCATGGATAAGTGTATGATAGACTGGATTGCGGGATGAGGGATCAAGTGGATGTATATTGCATTGATGAACAGTGAGTATGGACTTTATGTGAGTTGGCTCTTTCCGTAAGTTTGTTCAAACTGGTGAGTCTTTAGTAGTTTACGGAAGGAAGCTTGATCGTCAATCATTCTTAGGTTGCGCGGTAGTGTATTCCAAGCCTGCGTGCTCTTGTAGGAGAAGGTTGACGCGTGCAGCGTCTTGTATTTCAGGCCCTTGCAAGTGGGGAAGTGGAGGTTTAGGTGTGTTCGGGATGATCTTTTAGCGTTTCTGGGTGGTAGGTCTATTAGATCAGACATGTACGCTGGGGCTTCGCCGTAGATGATCTTATGGACTAGTGTACAAACTTTAAAAGTAACGCGTTCCTTAAGTGGAAGCCAATGTAATTTCTCTCGTAGTGGTTTTACCCTTTCATATCTTGGTTTTCCGAAGATGAGCCTGGCTGCTGTGTTTTGGGCTGTTTGAAGTTTCCTCAGTATTTGCTCTTTGCAGCCCGCATATAGTGAGTTGCAGTAGTCCAGGTGGCTGAGGACGAGGGATTGCACTAGGCTGCAGAAGACGTATCTTGGGAAGAATGGTCTTATCCTTTTCAATTTCCACATGCAGTAGAACATCTTCTTGGTTGTGTTGTTTGCGTGGGTTTCGAGTGTTAAGTGGCGGTCGATAGTGACTCCAAGGATTTTTAGCATTTCTGAGACTGGGAGGTTTAGGGTTGGTGTGTTTATTGCGTTGAATTCATTTGTGTTGTATTGGGAGGTGAGTATCAGGCATTGGGTTTTTTCTGCGTTTAATTTCAGGCGGAATGCATCTGCCCATGTGTTCATGATGTGTAGACTTTGATTGATTTCGTTGGAGATTTCTTTGGTATCTTGTTTGAATGGGATGTATATTGTCACATCATCAGCGTATATATATGGGTTGAGGTTGTGGTTTGATAGGAGTTTTGCTAAAGGGATCATCATTAGGTTGAATATAGTTGGTGAGAGGGGTGATCCTTGTGGGACTCCACATTCAGGTGTCCATGCTTTGGACGTGGTTGAATTTGATGTGACTTGATACGAACACATGGTTAGGAACCCCTTGAACCAGTTCAGGACATTTCCTCCTATGCCAAAGTATTCAAGTATGTGTAGTAGGATTCCATGATCAACCATGTCGAAGGCGCTTGACATGTCGAATTTTAGGAGGAGTATATTGTTGCCAGTTGCAATTATTTGTTTGAATTTGGTCATGAGGGTGACTAATACTGTTTCTGTGCTGTGATTCGAACGGAATCCTGATTGGGCATCATGGAGTATTGAATGTTTGTCTAGATAGTTTGTGAGTTGTTTAGTTACCATACCTTCAGTTATCTTGGTTATTAGTGGTATGGATGCTATTGGCCTGTAGTTGGTTATTTCGCTCATGTTTTTCTTTGTATCTTTAGGAATTGGGGTGAGTAAGATTTTTCCTTTTTCTTTTGGGAAGAGTCCATTTTGTAGCATGTGGTTTATATGGTTTGTTAGGTCTATTATGAATTGTTGAGGAGCAGATTTCATGAGGCTATTTGGGCATATGTCTAGTTTGCAGTTGGATTTGGCATATCTTTTGAGAGTTATCGAGATGAGGTCTTCTGACAGTAGTTCAAATTCGGTCCAGGTTCTGTCTGCTGGGTGTGTTCCTTCTTCTGGATCTAGACAGTCTAGAAGAGTGGTGTATTCTGTAGGGCTGGCGGGTATTTTGTGTCGTAGTAGTATAATTTTCTCCTTGAAGTATGTCTCAAGGTTGTCAACACTTGGTGTATCTTTGCCGTTGGTTGTAACTGGTGTGGTGTCTAACAGTTTGTTCACGAGGTTGAAGAGTTTATGTGTATCTTTGTAGTTTGGTCCTATTAATGTTTTGTAGTGTAGTCTTTTTGTCTGTTTTATGGTATATTTGTATTTTCTCCGAAGTAGTTTCCAGTTGTTTCGTGTTTGTTCGTCTCTTTTTTTGTTCCAAGCTCGCTCTAGTCTCCTGACTTGTGTTTTTAGTTTTTTCAGCTCTTCGGTGAACCATGGATTTGCATTTTTCCTGTGTGATGTTCTAGTTTGGACTGGGGCAATTTTGTCTAATGTTCTTGTGCTTATATCGTCCCATTCTTGGAGGAATTGGATGGTGTCAGCGTTTGTAGTCCATTCATTCTGGTAGATCTGTTGCTAGAATGTTGTGGGGTCTATTTTTCCTCTCGTAGTGTAGGTTATTCGCTTATGTTTTGTGTTTGTGTTTAGTTGTATTTTTCGCCAGTAAAGAGTGACATTTGCTTTATGGTGGTCTGACCATAATGTGGGTGTCCATGTTGTATTAGCGAGTATGATAGTAGAGTCCAGTTCGAATCTATTCATTATGATATCTAGTGTGTGTCCTTTTTCGTGAGTCCAGTGCCTATTTGTGACTTTTGAAGTTAGCCAGACAAACCCTGCCATTTAAAATTTCCCTCTACTCACTGGGTAAATATTTCTGGACAATATTTCTGCCCAGAGAAAGAGTATGTGGCCACAAAAAAGCAGCACTTGGGCGCCTGCCTAAATAGCAGGCCTAAAGTTATCCAGAGAACTTTGTCCAGTTAATTTTAAGTCAGTAGTTCAGTCCATCTGGAAATAGGCTGACTATCTGGGTAAAGTTAACCAGATGTACAGTGATTATCTGATTATCTTTATCTGGCTGAATAATGACTTTAGTTTGACAGAGAAATCACCATGTTACTTGGATAGTCAAATATTTCTTTAGATGCTTGCATGGAAGTGTGATAGCAGTGTACACAAGGGAAAAAAAATCTTAAATTCGTTTTCGGTTCATTTGACCTTTTTTTCACAATTTTTTAGATTTTGTTTTGGTTTGTTTCATACATTCATTTTAGTAAATCTTTTTAACACACATTAACTCATAAGTTAACATGCATTAAATTGTTTTAGCACAGACTAACAGGCAGCTTTTAGACAGTACATGGAGAAGGGAATTGACAAGTCTAGGTCAGGACGTGGAGAATTCCCATAGTATTTTAAAAGAGCCACTGCCAAATTAAAGTCTCTTGTAAAATAGGTGCAGGATTGGACCTTTAAGTCTTTCCACATTTTAAAAGAGCCACTGCCAAATTAAAGTCGCTTGTAAAATAGGTGCAGGATTGGACCTTTAAGTCTTTCCACATGTAGTAGTGATTTTAAAAAGCTGCATGTGAGTGAAAAAACATGCAGCACTATCCCATTTAGACATGGGAACAGTTTTTTGAAACTGGTGTTTCTGACAATCGGCCATGTCTTCAATCCTAGAAACATTCATCCACACAGCACCATCAGATTTCCCTCTGCATCCATACCCATCTCTAATTCCCCTCCCCCCCATGGCATCCATACCCCTCCAACAGCTCCCCACCACAGCATCCATACCCCTCCGTCACGACATCCATACCCCTCCAACCCCTCCCCCCAATATACACGTACTGCAATTTCTCTGATCCTCCTTCCAGATAAGGTCCCCCACCCTCTGGCTCTTACTGGGGGTCTCTAGTAGAGAGAAGCAGCGAGTCTCAGTCACTCCTACTCTACTGAAGTCTCAGGTTCAAAGTGGCAACTTCAACCCTTAATGGTAGTCTTTGGGTGCTACTGTAATTAGTTATATTTATGGCTACCAAATTTGACAATTCAGCATTTAGAATTAGTGCAGAATGCTGCAGCCCACTTAGTATGTGGAACATCGCACTTTGATCATATCTCTGCTTGTTTAGTTTCACTGCATTGGTTGCCATTTTTGTGGAGGGTATATTTCAAAATATTGATTTTGCTACATTGTGCTTTGGAGAAGTCTCTTTGTATTTTAACAGGGTCTTAATGATCGATAGACTTGCATGCTCTTTTCATTCGGAAGGTACACAAATATTACACATTCCATAAAAAAGATTAACTCACTTTGCAGAAATGAGGGATTGGGTATTTTCTCTTCAATAGCTGGTTGTAAACGCTAGAGGTAGATAGAGGTCAAAGGCTCCATTTTGAACCTGGCATTTCAATGGAGTAGGAGCAATTGGGGCTTACTCCTGTTCACCACTAAACACCAGGGACCCTGATAAGAGCCAAGTGTGAGAGGCTCCTTGTCAGGGGGGGGGGGGCAGTCAGAGGGATGATTATGTGGGGTGTTGGGGGGGGAAGGTCAAAGATTGGAGGGGTATAGATGCTGTGGAGGAGGTGGTTAGAAGAGATCTGAATGCTGAGGTGGAAGGATGGAGATCAGAGGGGAACGGATGCAGGAGACGGGATCACAGAGCTATGGATATAAGAGAATTAGAAGGTGAGGGTTTGTTCTTGGCTTTTACATGTGCCCTTCCAGTAGGCATTTATTCATGCCTTTGGCAGGTGTCATATCCATGTGTATTCCCCTTGTAAAACGGGGAATATGTATTGCTACATTTGGCCTTGCCTCCTACCACTCCCTCTTCCCCATTCCAACCACATCCTCTTGCTATTTAGACTTGGTAAACTTCCCTGTGTGCAGGGCTTTTTTTGTGGGGGTTCTTGGGGGTACTGAGTACCGGCACCTTTTCCATTGTCTGCAAGATTGATTCAATGCAATTTTACACTACAAATGAAGGCCCCTGTTTACAAAGCCGTGCTAGCGGCTGGCGGTGGTGTACTGCGTTGTACATGGGGGGGGGGGGGGGGGGGGGGGGTAACATAGGTAAAGTTGATTTGCTTGTATTTAAAAGTTCTAACATGCATTAAACAATTATTATTAACACAAATGTGTTAAAAGAAACAACAAATTATTTTTTTAATATTGGGAAAAAAAGGCCAGAAATCTGAAAAACAATCCAAACTTTTTCACTATGTACATCCCTAGCAACTATCCTTCTTTAATGGATAGCAAATTTCACCCTACTTGAATCATTTTGGATTTCCAGTAGTAGAACTATAAATTCACTGGCATTTCTTTATGTCAGTCCAGGAGTGTCACTTTAGGAAAAGGTGATAAAAGAGGCCCTATAAAGGAGAAGCATTTAGTGTGGCAGTGTAGCCTCAGTGGCCTATCTGAACTGCCTGTTTGTTCTCTTTCTTTTTCTTTGTATCTCTCTCATCCACAACCCTTTAATTAAAATCATTATGGAGCTGGGCAGTTGGTTCGAAACATAATTCAAGGTTTGCTGTATAGCCTCAGTGAGATTGGTAGAAATCGGCAGCTCCATTGATTGGGATAGTCCCAGGCTGGAGTGGAAGTGCACAGATCATTTTTCAATCCTAGAAGGGGCAGTGCTTGTGGAAAAAAGTGACACGTAATTACAGAACTTGACCTCCAACGAGATTTTTTCAACCTGTCTTACTCGCTCAATAGACCATTATCATTAGTTTTGTCCTCTAGAAACCTCACACTTTCGTTTTCTGTCTCATCTAATTACAACTGGAAAAAGGCCCGCTGCTATTTCTTGAATGGGATGAAGACAGCATACCTCCTGCAGAGTGACTGACAGCATAGCTCCTGTCATGTGCAGCCACAGCCAGAGATGAAATAGTTTTGCGTGTGCCAGTATCAACATTGAAGTATGCAGATGGCTACCTCTACAGTGCGTTCAAGATGCTTTTTATCAGTGCCCTTCATGAAGCTCATGGTTCAAGCAGTAGCTATTAGAAAGGTAAATGAAAAGATGAGATGCTATGGGGCAGTTCTATAACTGGGCACCTCCAGTTAGATGTGTTGATGCCAAGCACCAATTCTGTAATGACATCAGTTTGCCAAAATACTGTTATAGAATACTAGTGTAAGTCAGCGTCAATGCATCTACATTTAGGTGTGCCCACTTACTCCAGGACTACATGTATAAGTGGAAGCCCTGCCCATGCTTCTCCCCAATGAATCTTCCCCCCCCCCCCCTTGCATTTACACACTAAAGCAGTGTTTCCCAAGATATCCACAATGTATATGCATGAAAGCGATTTGCATATAATGGAGGCAGTGTATGCAAATCTAGTTCATGCATATTTATTGTAAATTTCCTGAAAACCAGACTGGCAAGGGGTACTCTAGGACTGGACTTGGAAAACTGTGCTAAAGCATTTGGGAGCGTACTTTATAGGGTACTGCTGAGCACTGTGCTAGTAGTTATGTGCATAAGTGCTAGTATTCTATAAATGTAAGCACACATATAACACGTAAGTTTAGGTACCTTGTTATAGAATGAGGGGGTATGTTCAACATTTAGGCCCACATGAATGTATTGGTGCTTGAACACTAATTCATGCTTTGTCGCCCTGATTCTATATATGGCACGCAAAACTAGGTGCTGATCTAAGATGTGTGCTCAATTAAATTGGCTAATGAGCCAATTAGTGCCATTTATTGGGTGCTAATTAGCACTAATTGGCACCAGTTTGGGTGCACATCTCACTACGCCCTATTCCATAACAATGTGTACCCAAATCCCATAGTGTGCAGTCCAAAAGAATAGAGATGGACAAATGGCCTTCCAAAAAAAACAAACAAGCGTCACTTAGAAGCAGGTCTCATATGAGGTGTATTGGTAGCATCAACTGTGTAAGGATTCTACATACAATAAAGAATGCAAATGGACTCAACAAGGACCCGTGTTTCGGAGCTACAGTGCCTGCATCAGTAGTTGTGCAATCTTTTTATTTTATTTTTTTTATTTATTTGTTGCATTTGTATCCCACATTTTCCCACCTATTTTCAGGCTCAATGTGGCTTACATAGTACCAGATTGGCAATTGCTTTTTCCGGTGTGAACAAATACATTGTGCTGTAGTGGTAGGAAGAAGTTTATATGGTAAAGCCATAGAATAGTCGTGATGGGAAGAGTTCCATCTATATTGTAGTACATTGGAGAGAGTGTGAGCAAAACAACACTAATTGTGGCAGTAAGAGGAATGAATAGCTATTTTTATCAAAGCCTCAGAAAGTGCTCGCTCAGATTTGCTGTTCTTACCCTTAGGGTTGCTTTTCCTCCTCTGTTTGTGTTCTATGGAATTTAACCATATCATCAGGTTTTGCTGTGATGTCCGCACATTCCCTCTAGATTTACTGCTCCTTCTAGAAAGTAAAGTTCTGCTGTACAGTAGAGTTTTGGTTTTAGTTCTGTCATAGGATAAAACAAGCTCATGGAATAACAAAGCATGTTCTCTTATAGTTTGTGCTGTTTTTTTCTGTACTCAAACCGTGTTTCTCCAGTGCAATATTAGGGGTCCTTTTACTAAGCTGCAGTAAAAAGTGGCCTGTGGTAGTGCAAGCGCATCTTTTGGGCGCACACTGGCCATTTTTTACTGCGTCCAGGAAAAAATGCCTTTTTGTAAAGGGCCAAAAAATGGATATGCGCTAAAATTGAAACCTGCGCGTATCCATTTTTGGCCTGAGAACTTACTGCCACCCGTTAACGTAGCAGTAAGGGCTCAACTGCTACATGTGCGGTGACTGGTTGGCATGCGCCAACTGCTGATTAACGCCGGAAACACTGTGTGCAGTAGGAAATAAAAAAATAATTTGTTCCAGAATTATGGGCGTGCACCAGATCTGAAATTACCACCAGGGGGCACACTAGCCTGGTGGTAGTCTTGTTTTGGCATGCTGCATACGTGTAGAGCCTACTGCGCCTTTGCAACAGGGCCCCTTAGAGAGTTAAATCAAGAGACTCAACACTTAGCTTTCAAGTTTAATACAGAAGTAAAAAGCAAGAGACTTACTACATGAAGACTGTTGAAACCAGAGTGAGGCAGAGCCTGTCTGAATTAATTGTCCCAGTTCAGCAGCCACTAACAAGGTGGTCTGCTAATTGGTTGAATGACCTCTGTGGGAAATGAAAGGAGGTGAAAGCTGCAGTTGATGAATGTTGAATCAGTAAAAGGGGTGATGAAATTGCCAGGTTGAAAGAGGGGAGAAGAAACTTGTGAAACTTGCCTTGCTGTGCTAGAGTCAAGATGGAGATTTTCTCTGTAGGGGGAGGGAAGCAGAGGACTACCCAAGGTGCTAGGGGCTCTGGAACTGATCATTAGGGTCAGAGGTTAGACCTGGAAGATATATGAGCAAAGCGGGTCTCAAGGAGACCGGAGAGAAGAGGTCACATGCCACATTTAACCTACGAGTGTAAAGTTTACAAGACCAACCAAGAAGTATCTTACCTTAGGTATAAACTGTCAGTACAATACAAACTGTATGTAAAACATGTAAACCCAGCAGTGCGGACAGAACACAATTTTTGCAGTCATAGGCACTAGCTCTGTGGGTACTGTGGGTACTTGGGCACCCCAATATTTTTATGATATACATTATTAATTTGGAGCGGAAATCTCCATGCTGCAAGGCAGAAAGGAAGTGTTTCAGTCAAGGACGTTAGATTGAGAACAGGAGACGGTACGAGGCTATCTAGCCCATTATATGGGTTTAAACCAGTAGGTGGAGTCACAAGTACACCCAAAACAATAGCAAAAGATTATTAGAAACTAGTAAAAAAGGCCCGTTTCTGTTTTAAAGGAAACGGGCGCTAGCAAGGTTTTCCTCGGAGTGTGTATGAGTGAGTGTGAATGTGCGAGTGTGTGTGTGTGTGTGACAGAGAGAGAGTGAGACTGGGTGCGAGTGTGTGTGAGAGAATGAGAATATGTGCCAGGGTCCCCCCTCTCTCCCAGTTCCAGGGTCCCCCCCCCCCGGTATGTCTTCCATTTGCAGGGGTGTCCCCCCCTCCCTCCCTTCCTTCCTTCCTCCCAGTTGCAGGGTCCTCCCTCCTCCCATCATCCCTTTTTCCCAGTTGCAGGGTCCCCCCTCTATCCCTTCCTCCTTTTTTCCCAGTTGCAGGGTCCTTCCCCCCCTCCCATCATCCCTTTTTCCCAGTTGCAGGGTCCTCCCTCTATCCCTTCCTCCTTTTTTCCCAGTTGCAGGGTCCTTCCCCCCCCTCCCAGTTGCAGTCTGGGTTTTACTTCCATTGCTTTAATGGAAGCAAAACCCAGACTGGATCAGTGTGTCCTCCTTTTTCTGGAGCCATATGGTAACCCTAGAACAGCTGTAAAAACGGCAATGAGAAGCAGCTCCTAGGGTTCCTTTGTTTTTTTTTTTGAGTGTATAGGAATGACCGCTGCTTTGGGGAGTGGAATCAGAGATTAACCAATGGGCTTCCTTGCTTACCATAGACTTGCTTTGTTCACTTCCACTCTTGTCTATTGAACGTCCTGCAGCATGTCATAGCAGCCAATCAGTGGCACTTCAGGAATGACCAGTGGCATACCAAGGGGGGGGGGGTGGTGGGGGCGGTCCGCCCCGGGTGTCAGTGGGTGGGGGGTGCTCCGTTGCTGACTGCAGTCAGCCCTCGTCTCCTCTCCATCCTGTGCCTTTAAAAAAAATCTGAAAAGCAGCATGGCAGGCAGCGCTTCGCGTCTGCCCTGCCTGCTTGTAAAAGAAAGCGCCGGCAAACCTCGTCGACGTCACGATGTCGCGTTGGGTCTTCCCTCACTGGGTCCCGCCCTCACGGGGGCGGGACCCGGTGAGGGAATGCCCGACGTCTTGACGTCGACGAGGAGATTTGCCGCTTTCTTTTACAAGCAGGCAGGGCAGACACGAAGCGCTGCCTGCCACGCTGCTTTTCAGATTTTTTTTTTAAGCCCCGGATGGAGGCAGGAGACGAGGGCTGTTGTCGAAGGTGGTAGGTGGGTCGAGTTGGGGAGGGCTTAGATGGGCGAGGAGGGTGTCAGATGGGAGAAGGGGACGTGGGGAGGGGGGTCTCAGATGGGAGAAGAGGGGAGAAGGGGACTGGGCTGGGGAGAAGGGGGTGGGGGTCTCAGATGGGAGAAGAGGGGAGAAGGGGACTGGGCTGGGGAGAAGGGGGTGGGGGTCTCGGGAGAAGGGGACATGGGGAGGGGGGTCTCGATGGGAGAAGGGGGGAGAAGGGGACTGGGCTGGGGAGAAGGGGGTGGGGGTCTCAGATGGGAGAAGAGGGGAGAAGGGGACTGGGCTGGGGAGGTGGGGGTCTCAGATGGGAGAAGAGGATGTGGGGAGAGGGGTCTCAGATGGGAGAAGCGGGGAGAAGGGGACTGGGCTGGGGAGAAGGGGGTGAGGGTCTCGGGAGAAGGGGACGTGGGGAGGGGGGTCTCAGATGGGAGAAGGGGACATGGGGAGGGGGGTCTCGATGGGAGAAGGGGACTGGGGTGGGGAGGGGGTCTCAGATGGAAGAAGAGGGGAGAAGGGGACTGGGGTGGGGAGGGGGATCTCAGATGGGAGAAAGGGACGGGTGGGGAGAAGGGGGGGTGGGGAAGGGGCCATGCGAGAAAATGGGAACCATGCCTGGGGCTGGTGGGAAAATGGGTCTGGGGCTGAAAAGGGGTCCCTAATGCAAGGCATGTGGATGAAGGGGGCTGGAACTGGGGGCTGAAAAGGAGGGTAGGTGGGATAAGGGGGCTAGTACTGGAACTGGGGGCTGAAAAGGGGCAGAGGCTGAAGCTGGGGGGACTGGGGGCTGAAAAGGGGACAGGGAGAAGTGGCTGGGGCTGAAACTGCGGACTGGTGGGATAGTGGGGCTGAAAAGGGGGAGCAAGTGGGAGATGTGGGCTGGGGCTAGAACTAGGGGCAGGTGGGATAAGAGGGCTAGAACTGGGGACTGAAAAAAGGGGCAGAGAGAGAGAGGGGACAGACGGATGGATGGATGGATGGATGGGGGGGGGAGGGAGGGCAGACCCTGGATGGATGGGGGGAGAGGGGAGGGCAGACCCTTAATGGATGGGGGGTTGAGGGAGGGCAGACCTTGGATGGATGGGGGGAGACAGGGCAGAAAGTGAATGGAAGGGGGAAAGAGAGGGCAGACAGTGAATGGAAGGGGCAGGGAGAGAGGGCAGATATTGGATGGAGGGGACAGCAGAGAGGGCAGACACTGGATGGCAGAGAAAGAATGAAGACAGATGCTGGATGGAAGGAAGACAGTGAAAAGAAGATGAGGAAAGCAGAAACCAGAGACAACAAACTGTAAATAAAATACATATTTTTGTTTTTTTTTTGCTTTAGGATAAAGTAGTATTGTAGCTGTGTTAATAAATGTTTATAATAGAACATGTAAATAAGGTAATCTTTTTATTGGACTAATTTTAATACATTTTGACTAACTTTCGGAGAACAAAACCCCCTTCCTCAGGTCAGGTTAGGACACTGTAACACACTATACTGTATTGACCTGAGGAAGAAGGTTTTGGCCTCTGACAGCTAAATGTATTAGTCCAATAAAATGGTATTTTATTTTCTATATTTGTTTTATTTTTATTTGTTAATTTGTAAAGTGGTGATTGGTATTTGTTAGGTTTTTTTCCAAATTTACATCTGCTGTCTTTATATTTTGCACAGTACTAGGGGACATTTTCTGTTTCTGTGGTGTTGCATTGTATGCAGAGTCTGGCATCTTGGGGGTTCAGTTTAATTTTTGCCTAAATAGAAAGTTTATGATTACTTGTTCTATAGTAGATTAGGGTGTATCTGTGTTTGTGAAAAAGACATGACTTTCAGTTGACATTGACTGTGCAGGATTGACGATCTGTACTATCTGTCTGGTTTCGTTTTACAATAGGTGAATTGATGTTCTAGTGCTCACTGTAGTGTTTAAGATTTCTTTTTCCATGTGTGACTCATAGAAATGACTGCTTATGGTATGGTAGAATTGCTCTATAGGTCCTGAGTGTTTTGTATTCTCGGTATGCCTAGTACTGGATTTTGGAGGGGGGTGTTAAAAAATGACCGGCCCCGGGTGTCAACTACCCTAGGTACGCCACTGGGAATGACATCACTTTTATCTACTCCACTTTCATTTTCCACGGTTCCAGGCAGCCTCAGAACGTTGGAGGTGAGAATTATTATATAGGATAATGGATTGCCTATACGTGTTCCATCTGTAAAAAGTCAAAAGCTGTTCCAGTTGGACAGGCTGTGCCTTGAAAAGTGTTGTTTTTTTACTTATTTGACAGCTTTTAAATTTATTTGAAAGCATCCCATATGTAGATATAAATATCATGAAATCAAAACTGAATATCACTAAAACAGCTTCAAAAATTATTGTAGCTGGTGGAAACAGTACTAATAAAGGCTGTATTTTCTGTTCATTTTTCTACACTGTTCTATACAATACAGTAATACATGGCCAACTTTCAGTGAGGATATCCTGTTATGATGGGTTCATCTTAACTGTTGATGTAATATACTTTGGGGCATATGGAATCACATCTTCAACTCATCTCTTTTATACAAATGGATTATTCTGTTTTGAGCATGTCTCATGGACAAGTGTTTTTCATCAGTCAAAATAATAAAAATAAATATTTTTTTTCATGCAGATCTCACATTTGTTTAACTAAATGGGTTATAAGCAGTCCATTGGTTTTCTTGTATTTTGTCCTTGTGATGATTTATACTGTGCCAAAACTGGAAATACAGTGAGACAGAATAATAGAATTCAGTAACAGCCAAAACATATTAATTAACATTATAACTGTGTTCACATTTGGGTAATAACTGAGAAAATGCTGTTGAAAACTAACTTGAAGAAGAAATATATATCACAGAACTGGAAAATGTTGGCCCATTTAGACTGACTCTGGACTTCTGCATGAAAGTAGCTCTGTTCTCATTATTTAATATCTTTCTTTTAAATATCAGTAATAAACAATATTAAGTGCATTTTTATTATATACCACTGCATTCCACAAAACAAAAGGAGCAAGTTCCCACAAACCATCTTTCTCTTTTGATCTAGGCACAGGAAAAAAAATAGATTTTAAATGCTCCCAGATTTCAACCTAATTCATGTTTAATGTGGGATATAACTGCTGTAAATAAGTAAATAAATAAATAGAAACTCTGAATGTTGAGCACCTGAGTCTCATAACATGATGTCTGTTTTAGTGGCCCTTTACCAGGAGAAAAAAAAAAATCTCTGCACGAATATAACACATGCTAAGCTAAGGTGTCCTTATAACCAGCCCTTCCAAATGTTACACTGATTACGATTTATAACAAAATTACAACTCTACCTATGAAAAGTTATTCTGTTGTTATCCTCTGTGTGCATCCATATACTGCACAAGCTGGCATGTTTGAAAATATAAGTGTTTAATTAAAAATTTTACGAATAATAAAGAACGACAATGTGGATGTCGTTCTTTATTATATAGCTTATATGTTTGTTTGTTTTGAGTGTACTCACCACTACAGCTGTGCGGGGGGGGGGGGGGGGGGGGAGGGGGAACACAGACTAATCTAAGTGGTGTCAACTTTTTCACGTCATGCTGTCTCCTATTTTCAATCTCAGTTACTGCACACGCCTTCCTCTGAAGCCTATTGGCTGGAATATCTAGAGAGAGCTGTTTTATGGCTGGTTATGTCTGACTGATGAACTGTATGGGGCAGAGGGAGCTGCTATATCCAAGGAGCTTTAATAAGACAGGAGATGGCCTGACATCACAAGGCTGAAACCATCTCCCCCTCACAGCTGCCAAACTATTAGCCCTACTGGTAGAAATGCAGCTGGAGGATTCCTTCTCAGCTTAGAGGGAATAGCAACTGCCATTTTAATTGGTTAGTGCTTCCATAACGCAGGAGCCCTTAGTGCTTCCTAAATAGGAGGTGATAAGCGCTCCTGAGTTAATTTTTTGAAATGACTGCACGTTAATGCTAACATTAGTGCACTACCATATATTCAAGAAATAAAAAAGCCCTGTTTGATGGCTGTCCTAGAAATGGACTTATCGCATAGGAAAGACCCACATAAGGATACACTAAGCTCATTTTTTAGCACAGCTTAGTAAAGGGGCCTTTGAATGCATGCTAATGAATGCACATCCCTAGGGGGAAGGGTATTGAAAAGTATGAGAAGCAGGGCTGATGCTGAGTTATGTATGGTAATCTTATAGAAAAATGTGCCTTCCCTTAGGGTTAACAAATTTTTAGTCACTGCATGTTTCTGAAAATGTATCTAAAAATGTAGGAAAAAGCAGGGGCATAGCCAGAAGCCCATTTCTGAGGGGGTTCCAAAATTGGACTGAGGGGGCCAGGTATTCTCTCCTCCTTCCCCCTCCCCTTGCCCCCCATCCTGCTGCCACTGCTCCACCACCACATTAAAATATACCTTTGCTGGTGGGGATGCCAAGCCCTGCCAGCTGAAGATATCTCCTATGCAAGTCCCGCCTGTGCTGCCAGAGTACTGCTGATGTTGGCACTCCCGTGCATGCTCAGTTCAGTTTCTGAACTGAGCATGCGCGAGAGAGCCAGCATTGGTGGCCATAGCACACCTGCTGACTTAAGTGCTGCTCAGAGCAGAGGCGGGACTCACTCAAGATGTCTTTGGCTGGTGGATCTTGGCGTCCCTGCCAGCCATTAAAGCAGAGGAGGTCCCTGAGCCTCCTAGCCCTCCCCCATGGCTATACCACTGGGAAAAAGAAATCATGTCATTATGCTGGTAATTGTCTGCTGTGTCACCTGTCTGCTCCATACCAGCCAATGATTGTTATTCATGTCACCTTCTGTAAACTAATCAGATATTATGCCACAAAATAAATCAATGACTAAGAATTAATAAATCAATGTAAATTCAATAAAATGTAAGCATTATATTTCATTCATGTGTGTGCATATATATGTATAGTTTGATCCATATTTACTGTAAGCTCTGCGGTGTGAGGCCTCTGATAAGTGTCTTTTCTTTCAGGGCACAGAACTGAATGATGATCGCACCCCATCCAGTGCCATGGTGGTTACTACTTTCAACATTCTGGTGATCGACCTTAATGACAACGCTCCAGTTTTCAACAGCACCGAGTACATTGTCAGCATCCCTGAGCTGGCCCAGCTGGGCTTTGCTCTGCCTCTTTATATCCAGGTGCAGGATAAGGACGAGGTGAGAAGCTAATATCTGCTTTGCAATGTGGCATATTGCACGGCGACAGTATGTCTACATGTAGACCAATCTCCTGCCATTTATTCACACAAGGGCTGATGATCAAAACTCCGGCGCTATTCTGAATAGCGCCATAAAAATAGTGCTGGAGCAGCACAGAAGAACAACGCCCTAATGCTCAAAGCTAATGAGATGCAAATATAGGAGCACTCATAGCTTTGAGCATTAAGGAGTTTGGAAGGAGGACTATGCTTGGCCATGCGCAGAAGAGTCCAGTGATAAGCTTAGCTCTTGTGCGCCTGCATTTGGTAAAACACGAACATGAAGCAGAAGCACACATTGGTGTCAATTTTCTGCAGCCTAAATATAATCATTTTTAATTCTTTTTTTCTGGATGCTTACATTTAGATACAAGTAAGAGATGCCAATGTGTGGTTTGGATTTTTTTAAAGCATGGCTGCTTTGAATTTAGATGCAGGGCAAGAATGCCAATGTGTGCTTCATGTTCAGGTCTGCTGTTTCTCAAAACCAGTGCTCGAGGACTTGCATGGGCTTCCTTCTGCTTCCAAAAGCAATCAAAACCGATAGATTTTGCAGAGAATCATGAGAGAAGCATGAGAATCATGGGAAATTCTTAACATTGACATTCGCACTTCAGTCAGTCTCTTCAACACACTCTACTAGTAACTCAAATAATACCATAACACTTTTTTTTTTTTTTGGAATAAAATTTGGCTGCAGCTTTATTCACCAAACATCAGTAAATATCTGAACATCACCTAACATTGTCTTTGTAACATCAAAATCTTTTAAACCCATTTAATTGCCCATAGCGGTTCACTATTGCTAAGCCATTCGGTAACGAAACTGGCTCACTTCACCCACATTATCCCCCTTCTCCCCATGTGACTTACGGTGCCGTCAAGCCACATCTTACTCGTGGCGGTGCCGCCCCCGAGTTCTTTTCATTCCATCTTTCCCAATATTCCTTTAACCGCCTCTGGTGCCTTTTAACCCCTCAAACAGGCACCCTTTGTAAAGCTGCTACCATTTCCAACTACCCCAGACCCCCCTCTAACCTCTCCCCTTTGCGCTAACTCGCACCCTTTCTATACACCCTTCCAAAGCATACATCGGGCGGGCTGGGAAGGGTCGCCAAAACTCCCCTCAATCCACCCTCACCCTCTCCTACCCTCCCACAGAATACTTTGAGCGCCAAACTTCTTTTTCATATCTCCTCCTCTCTCTCTTCCCATCCAATCCCCTTCCTTCCTTTCCATCCAATCTTCTCTTTTCCTTTCTGTTGCTAACCTGCCTACCCTCATCTGACCTGCCCACCCCCACTCCTTCCCTTTATTTCACACCTCTCCCTCCATACTTGACTGACTTTTGCCTTCAGTCAATGTTATTACCCTCACAGCTTAGGCTGTGAGGGCTCCCTAACATTGACATTCGCACTTCAGTCAGTCTCTTCAACACACTCTACTAGTAACTCAAATAATACCATAACACTTTTTTTTTTTTTGGGAATAAAATTTGGCTGCAGCTTTATTCACCAAACATCAGTAAATATCTGAACATCACCTAACATTGTCTTTGTAACATCAAAATCTTTTAAACCCATTTAATTGCCCATAGCGGTTCACTATTGCTAAGCCATTCGGTAACGAAACTGGCTCACTTCACCCACATTATCCCCCTTCTCCCCATGTGACTTACGGTGCCGTCAAGCCACATCTTACTCGTGGCGGTGCCGCCCCCGAGTTCTTTTCATTCCATCTTTCCCAATATTCCTTTAACCGCCTCTGGTGCCTTTTAACCCCTCAAACAGGCCACAAGCGGTGACAGATTCCATCTTGTCACCGCTCCCCCCCCCCATATAAGCTGCAGCCAAATCCTTTGTTAAACAATCCTCCAAGAGATCCTGGAGTGTACTCAAAAATATATCCATCCCAATTTCTGAAAGATGAACTCCATCTTTCCTATATAATCCTGCGCAATCCGCAGAAATTAACTCATGCACTAACACCAAACCCCCCATTCTTCCCAGAAATTTAGACACTTCCCCATTCACTCTACGCCGCAAACGCTCAACACCCTTAGGATTGTGAGCCCCCCTCCACACTCGCCTGGGAATTATATGTGACCATACAATCATCGCCTCTGGGAAATAACCCTTCACATCTAATAATTCTTTTTTCATAACCCGAATTAAATCAACTCCCTTGATGTTACATAAATCATTACCCCCCAAATGAATACAAATTAAAACTGGGGATGAAAATCTCCGGGCTTGTAGCAATGCTGGCACCAACTGCTTCCACATCATGCCTCGTATGGTCAACCATCGAATCCTAATACCGAATTTCACGAGTCCCAAGTTGGGTCCCCACTTGGACTCCCGAGCATGCTTGTGGGCCCAGAAGACATATGAATGGCCACAAATCTACACACAAATGTCAGGAGGCAATCCATCTGCAAAATAAACTAAAACAGTTAACAAGCAATATTCAGTTTCCCTTCACGAATATATCCTTTATATCGGCTAGAACGCCACCGCCCCAAACGCTGTATCAAAGCTCCCGACCCCCCTGCATGAGCTGCATTAGAAGCCGCTCCAATTCTAAATGAATGCGTCCCATACTCCTCAGGCTCTAAACCCATCTGTCTGAGACCCTTTTTGAGCACAGCTGCAAACTGATACCTAGTCAATGGGATACCATTTTTATGTACCAACCACACCTCCCCACCCAAAGGCCTTATCCCATTATAATCCACTGCACATTGCACCGGACAAAATTCCAAACCCTTACCTGCCCTCAATATAATCCATGTGCCCTTACCAGCCTGATCAGTTTTTGACTTACGTAAATACAAACGCAACACTCCCTTCTCTACAATCACATCTCTGTTCTGCAAACCCTCAACACCCTTTGCCCTCTTCGAGGAAACCACCAATTCCCCCACTCTGCAAGCAGCAAAGAAAGCCACCACAAACGCCACTTGAAACAACCTTACTTCGTATTCCGAGAAACAAATCCTCGGCAAAACTTTACACAACTGCACAACCTGCATATAGAACAGTGGCAGCCTCACCCTCTCCATGCGTGAACCCTTTTTCTTCCTTGAATAACCGCACAATAATTTGCGGACCAAAAAAGTTCCGGCGGGATCACTCCAACCCAGCAATTTTGCAACAAATGCTAACGCGGCAATCGCCTGGGAAACCATCCCAAACGACCATTCTCTTTTTTCCGCAAAAGCAATAAATCTAACCACTCTCTCTTCTCCAATCGGAAAAACCAAATCCCAATCTTGTTCTTCCAAAAAGGTTAAGAATCTACGCCAACCAACTCCATACGCCTTCCACGTATTTGTAGCTAGCGCCCTCATCAGCAGCGACTCACAACCTCTCGAAAATTGAGCCACAAATCTTCGGACATCCTTGTAGGCTCCCAATCGGCTGACGGGGCCAAAGCTCTGAATCGATGTAGCTGCAAACGAGATAAAGAGTCAGCAATCTCATTGGACACACCAGGCACATGCCTAGCAGTTAACCATACATTCAACTGTAAACATTTTAACACTATTAACCGCAGCAGCTCTATCAACAGTGGACAACGCGAATATTGCTTATTGATGGCCCATACCACTGACATATTGTCTGAATAGAAAGCAATCCTCCTATTCTTTAATCTCCGATCCCAAAGACACAGTGCCACCCAAATTGGAAATAATTCCAACAGGGCTATATTTGCACACCATCCCATCTCTCTCCACCATTGTGGCCAGACCTCCGCACACCATGCACCTCCAAAGTAAATCCCAAATCCTATCTCCCCCGATGCATCAGTAAATAATTGCAAATCCACATTAGACACTACTACCTCCTGCCAGATACATATGCCATTAAATACCGACAAAAACTTTCTCCACAACTGCAAATCCGCCCTCACCGCTTGTGTCAAACGCACCTTAAAATGCTTCCGCCTCAGCCCCACTGACAACAAAGCTAACCGTCTGGAAAATACTCTACCCATGGGAATCACCCTTGTGGCAAAATTAAAATGCCCCAATAAGCACTGAATCTCCTTCAAAGTCACTTTATTCTTGGTATATACCCGATCAATCTCCTCCCGTAACGCAATAATCTTTTTGCTGGGCAAACGCGACTCCATCCTCACGGAGTCTAGTTCGATTCCCAAAAACACCAACTGAGTGACCGGGCCTTCACTTTTTTCCACTGCCAAAGGTACACCCATCTCCTTTGCCACTGTACCAAATGCCGACATCAAAGCCGCACACTGATCCGAATTCGCTGGACCAACAAAAAGAAAATCATCTAGATAATGCACCATAGCATCCAAACCACTAACCTGTTGCACCACCCACTGTAAAAATGTAGCAAAGGCTTCAAAATAATTACAAGAAATTGAACACCCCATAGGCAAACATTTATCAAAATAAAACTTGCCTGCAAATTTAAACCCCAGCAACTTGAACGCCGTCGGGTGCACTGGGAGCAAACGAAAAGCTGCCTCAATATCTGCTTTCCCCATCAACGCTCCCTGTCCCATCCTCCTCAACAACTCCACCGCCCGTTCAAAACTTGCATATTGCACCGAACAAAATTCCGGATCAATAAAAGTATTGACCCCATAACCCTCTGGATAAGACAAATTATGAATCAACCGGAAGGAACCTGGTTCTTTCTTCGGTATCACACCCAATGGAGATATAATCAAATCCTGAATTGGCGGGTCTGCAAAGGGTCCTGCAATCCTACCAAGACTCAACTCCTTCCCCAACTTTTTCTTAACCACCTCCGCATGCTGCACCACCGATACCGCATTTTCACCATTATGCACCAACAGTGGTCCTTCATACGGTATTGGAAAACCTTCAGAAAACCCAACCCAGAGCAAATATGCCTCTCCACCAAGTGGATACCGGCGCAACCAGGTTTCCAAAACCAACAGGTTAATAGGAGAAGGGGCCTTGCCAGCCCAAACCGGGCCCGCTCGGAATTCCTCCTCGACCCGACCTCCCCCTACCTGCGAATCCTCCTCTGTTACATTTAAACGCTGGGTGAAGTCCCTGACATATGGCGCAACAATGCTTAAATCTGCAGGCAGCCCGAGTACATCTTCCTGCATTAAATTGGAAACACGCATTACTGGGAACACTCCCCCTACTTCCGAAGCCACTCGACCCCAATCCTCCTCCTCCTGCCGAACCGACATTACCTGTTCGCACCACTCCCGCTCCCCCGGCAAACCCAATTGAGCCACTACCATACCCGGGCACTCCGGCAGAGGCTCCCATACGAAAGGGGGCATTAACCGTAGGGGTAAAATTTGCAATCCACATCACGTACACCCCAATTCTCAGACTTGTCCCTCGCTAAACTTCGTCTAAACTGCTCGTCATAATTGACCCACCCCCACCCCCCATACATTCTATATGCCCTTAATATTAAATCACAATATCTCAATAAACCTGAATACAACTCCGGCTTCCTAGCTCCCAGCACACTGGCAAAAACATGAAAACTCAACAACCAATTCATAATCGTCTTCGCTACCCTCCCTTTCTTCTTTTTACCCTCCTCTTTCCCCCCATCCTTCCCTGCATTACCATCTCTATCCTGCGCTAGCAATGCAAATAAATCAATAAATTTACCCCTTAAAATTCGCTGTCTCCATTTCACCGTGATATAACTATCCAACGGTGCTATATTGCATAATGTATGCCCCAGCCTCGAACTGGCACACACACCTGGAATCTGCGTATTCTCCACACCCGATACACCTATTCCCATACCCTCTTCCTCATTTTCAGAAGAAGATGAAGACGACCCCGAAGAATCCCATGAATCTGACGATTCCCAAACTTGCAACGGGTCACCGCTCCCTCCTTTCCTTTCCCTTTTTTCACGCTCTAATCTCTTTACTACATGACATAAATTCCGCAAGAATTTTTTATTCTTCAACTTCTTCCTCAAACCCCGACCATGCACCTTTTTGTTCTGACCACTCCTTTCCCGAATCCCCTCCCGCAACTGCCCTCCCTCCCTTCCCCTTTCATACATATCTGCGCTGACATCTGTCAACTCACCAACAGCTCTTCCTGTAGAAGGCCCCTCTAGCGTATCTTCACCAGCTCCATCACCATCTGGCCCATCATCCCGCTGCTGCACACCACTGCTCATTCCTGTTCCTGCTGGATTGCCCATTGCCATCAATTCAGCTCGCTCTTGCCCTATGTTCCAGCCCACTTGACACCCCGTTTCCACCAACAATCGACCCCGGTCCCCTATTACACTTTCTCCATCTCTCCCCATAAGTATACCCCTCCCCCCCGACTCTGCACCTTCCAAACAATTCTTTCTCTTCCCCACAACTTTTCCCCCACTCTTTGCCACTTTTTTGTGCCCCATTTACACAAATACTCCCAAAATATTGCAGTCACTCCCACTTCACTACACCACCCTTCCCCAATAAACAATTCTCCCACTCACAAACTCGTACCTCCCCAAAAACAATGCCTTCCCTTCGTTTATTTATTTATTACCCACAAACCCTCTTCTCCCTTCACAATTACCCCATATATGCATCCCCCACAATTCTGTCTCCTTTCCCTCCGTTATCTATTAGAAACGCCGCCGCTACAGCTCCTCCTCCCCCGATAAACGCTTCTCCACTTCCGCTTCAAACACCAGCAACTTCCCCTCAAACACCCCCAAAAAACAAAGCACTCACCCCCCACAGATTCCGCTCCCCTCCGCCTGCCTGTTCCGCGTCACTCCTGCTGTCACTGCCGACTTAAAGCTGCCTCTCTGCAGCGCACCTTACCGCCGGTTCCTCAAATATTCAGACCTCCCGCTCCACAGCCGACGAAACCGGAAGTGACCTCGCGCCTCAGCAAACAGCCACCGACAACCCCCCACCGCTCCACACCAGGCACTCCCGGTAAGTACTTCCAATTCCTTCACCCTAAATCGCCAAAACTCCCCTCAATCCACCCTCACCCTCTCCTACCCTCCCACAGAATACTTTGAGCGCCAAACTTCTTTTTCATATCTCCTCCTCTCTCTCTTCCCATCCAATCCCCTTCCTTCCTTTCCATCCAATCTTCTCTTTTCCTTTCTGTTGCTAACCTGCCTACCCTCATCTGACCTGCCCACCCCCACTCCTTCCCTTTATTTCACACCTCTCCCTCCATACTTGACTGACTTTTGCCTTCAGTCAATGTTATTACCCTCACAGCTTAGGCTGTGAGGGCTCCCTTATTCCAGCACCCTAACTCTTGCTCGAACCTGGTGTTAATTTTTACAGTGGTAAGGCCCTTTGTTTCGAGTGTTCTTTTCTGATCATTGGTGAGGAATACAAAATAACCTAATTTAAATGAGCTTTACTACATTTGCATGCTATCTGCACTAAGGCCTGGCGCATTTGTTGTTTGATGCGCTAGAGCACTCTGATCATTCTGCGCTGATAAATGTGGGCGCTAATATGGTGCCAATGGCCTGTAGCGTCCATATTTACTTTTGATCATTAGCACCACAGTGATTTTCTTGCAGCTCTCGTGGACAGAGTAATATTTCTCATTTCTCAGTTAAAAGCTGCTCCCATAGCCGGGCTTCAGCCTGGTACATGCAGCCCTGTTGTAAAACAAACAAAAAAGGACTTGAAAAACAAAATCAGTTGTTGTAGTTATGTTTCATTTTACTTCTTTAGATTTATCCCATATAGACTGATGTTTGATACATGAGGGATCTGGTCCATGACTCAGAGAATAGCCCTCCAAATTTACTAGGCTCTACCTTCTCTTTCTCTCTGTTTAGAAACCACCCGAAAGCCCTCTAATTCTAAGCAGCCTTCCAGTAGAGCAACATCTGGTGCATTCTTTTACTGTTTTCAGCGTTGCAACCATCATAAATCATTCCTGCTTCCCTGCGCCCAATATCTTTGTCGTTTCTGATTTGCTATGCCTGGATTGCAAACCCTCTGGGGGTAGCAAAACTTCCACCCTCCGTTTTCCCCGTTTATTATCTGTATTCCATGTACAACTTTGCCTCTCTTCTCTCTTTACCTCCCTGCCTCAGAAAAATAACTCAGGGTTCCTCGGCTCATATTTTAAGAGCTTTGTTTATTTAAAACATTTATAAACTGCTCAATCCTATAGTACTTGGCAGTGTACAAATAAACATACAAAATAGAGAAGACAAATACAATTTCAAAGGATTAACAAACATAAAATATAACTAAAAAACTAACAATAATTTTAGATCAGATCAGCCAGATAACTAGTTTACTTTCCTCAAAGGCTGTGACATTACTAACACTCTCACACCTTTGGCTTGAAGCTAGCAAGTATCTGAAAGTATGTGAAAAGCTTCTTGAGTCTGTATATATGATATCTAAGCTTGTTTCCTGCTCTGAAGCACGCCAGATAAAATTTTGCCAGTAATATCTCTGCCTTGTTTATGGTGCCTTTTAATAGGGGCTTCTATTTATTGCAGAGCATTTCACTTAAGAATTCCATTAGGTTTTCAAGCCCTTGGGCTGTGCTCTTATTACTCATGGTCACTCATGTAATTTCACGCACTGCTTTCTCTATTCCTGTTCCCTTCAACAGGTAGCTATTTCCAAACTTAATTTTTCTTTTTCACTGGGTCTCCTCTTATTTTTATGTCATTTTATTGTTTTACGTCATTTTATTTTGAGTGTTTTATATGTGGCTTTATCTTTTCAGTTTCCTTTTATGTTCTGACATACCAAGCACACCTGTCTAGTGCTTACCCTGACCATTCCACTACCTGGAACTAAGGTACCAACAGTCTCTCTACCCAGTTTTCCCTTCTTCTCCACAGACTTTGGGCCAGATGTACTAAACTTTATCCCCCCAATAGGCACAAAATGAGAAAACACATTTTACTGCATAAGCGAACCAATGAGCCACATACTGAATGGGGTCTTCGGTAACACTATTACAAAATTTGAAATCTTTCTACCTTACTGATCCACTGAAATATGGAAAAGAACGTGTTCAGTGCTGGGGAGGAAGGGGTCAGGGTGCTTTAGAAGCAGAGGTGAGCAAGGACAATGTGACACAAACTATTTCTGCCATGCAGCTTCATGCAGGAGATGACAGTATTAATTTGTCTGAGGGGCTCAAAGAAGATGCAGAAAAGAAAATTGTCCATCTCACTGAGGAATAGGGCTTGAAAAATGGAGACAGATAAAATCAAGACAATATTACTTTTATTTTTATTGCAAACCACTACAATTGAAAAAAGCAGGGCTTGGATCCTCAGGGGCTTCCCCTCTTCCACCAATTATCTTTTCCCTTGCTCCTGTTGTTAGATTCTAATTATGTTGTGGTATTTTTAGCTGGTGAATATGAATCAAACAGGTTGTCAAGTTAATTTTTTTTAAATTGACATGAGCAGTAAAAGGTGTTTGCACTGAAGGTTGCAGTATGTGCTGGAGAGATTGGCTGATGGCCCTGGGATCTTATCAGGAGAATAAATGTAGATCCAATCCATTTGACTGTGATAGGGGGTTCAAGGAATTCAGAAATTGATGATGGTTTTCACCATTCAAGGTATAGGAATATATTTGTGGTAACATATTTATAAATCGATGCAGACACATTAGCATGAGAATTAAAAACAGTATAGAGAAGTTAGCCTCTGCCAATAGATTAATCAAAAGAACCAAAGTAGGAATTGTACAAAGAACCGCCAGAATGGCACCACAAAAATAACAAAAAAAAAGTTAAAATGTAAAAAATAATTTTAATTAGCATAAGGGAGCTGTAAAACACATTTAAAAGTTTCAAATTATAATACAAACAATTTGGAAAACCTGGGCAGCCCCATTTTGGATAGAACATAGAAACTGCAATTGATACGACCAGGTCAGGATGTATGCTCTGATAATACAATGCAATACTAGTAGCATTTTAGAAAAGGATCTGTCAACATATAGCTTTTTTTCTAAAATACTTGCAGGAAGCTGATGCTAATTCATGGAATGGCTTATAATCTCAGATCGAGGTGCCACTATACTAGTAGAGTTACGCTTAATTTTGGAGTCTACCAATTGAGGCTACATTTATGGGTCCTTTTACTAAGATGTGATGAAAAATGGCCTGTGGTAGTGTAGGCACATGTTTTGGGCGCGCGCAGGTCCATTTTCAGCACGCCTGCAAAAAATGCCTTTTAAAAATTTTTGCTGAAAATGGACATGCGGCAAAATAAAAATTCACACGCATCCATTTTTGGTCTGAGACCTTACCGCCAGCAATTGACTTAGTAGTAAGGTCTCATGCGTTAACCGAGTAGTAATGACCTACGTGCATCAAATGCCATTTATTTTTCAGATGTGCGTATTGGATGCACGCCAAAAATGAAATTACCTCTAGAGCCACGCAGTAGCCAGGTGGTAACTCCAAATTGATGCACGTAGACACTTACGCGGCTTAGTAAAAGGGCACCTTAATCATCCATGAGACATTGTTTGTGAATATCTATTGTCACTCTGGCTATACACAATCAGTTTAGAGCCTGTTGCGGGCTTTTAGCCAAAACATGGCTGCATTGGTTCATCACAGTTCTGGTGAGCATCTGGATTGAAATAAAGCCTTTTTGTTTGGAACTCTAGTAGCGCCATTGTCCTTCTCTTGGTTGTCACAGCTGTTTTTTCCTCTTCTGATTTCTTTGGAGACATTTCCTTGTTTTTTTGCACAAGTGATAGTAGAGCTGTGCAAGCAGCACGTTTTAATGCACCCAAATGCCCCCCCCCCCCCCCCCCCGCCATGCTTACTGTGCTTACCGTGATGCACAAACCCTGACCATGCCAAAGAAACTCAAAGGAAGTTGCTGGACTCATTCTGTTCCTGACATCAGTGGCAATGATAACTTACATATGCTGTTAGGATTCTGGGTGACTTTAATGCAGCTAGAGAGAAAGTGAGTTGAGAGAAAGAGCCAAGGCAGACACCGGAGGTGTAGGGAAGTTAGGCTTCAGCAATTCACAGCAGGAGCTCATGATTCTCTGGGACTCAATTCAGTTGGTGGTTCTCCAAAATGGACAGAGGAGTTGGGCTGCCACAGAGCTTCAACAGAAATGAAAAGAAAGGCATTTGCTTTCACTACAGACAGTGGTTCCTCTGGGTTCCTGCCTGAAAAGACATAGAGGACTTCCAAGGAAAAATCCCCACCACTAACCAGAAGTAACCTATGTAGATTTCACTCAATGACTGGGAAAAGGGAGTGAACTGAATGTGGGACCAGTCAGCCCAGGGAAGGGATACAGGCCAAGCTGGGCTCTGAAAGGATGTATCTAGCACAGAGCACAAAAGCGACCCTGTGGATGGAAAGTTTCTCGCCTCGAGTTAAAGATTCATCCACTTTTAGAGACAAAATGAAGCAAGTGTTTATTTTTTCTCAAGCACTTGCTTCCTTTTATCATTGCAAGGCAGAGTAGCTGGGTTGGAGCAGAGGAATGCTTAAATTTCCACAGACCTTTGTGGTCTGTCATCGTATAACAGTTCTTATGAGTTAAATGTAAACATGCTCTGTATTCACAAAAATCCAACCTCAACAACAGGACATTTCTCCTTGGATGTCACCAAATAAAAAATATTCTGATTCTCATGTCATCTGAGTAACAGCAACATAAATCTCTCCACTACCAGGCACACTATGAAATACAAAACCTGAAAAGAAAATTCCAGCTCACCATACATGTAGCAAACCTGACATACAACAGTAGCACTAATTCATAAGCTTCAAATAGCAACAACCCTACCTATGAATTGAGTTTAGGGCCCACTCCCTCTCCCCTCCCATCCACCATAGCCCTGCAGCACAGTCTTACTCCCTCCCTCCTTTGGCATCTATGCTGGGCTTGCGCTAATAAACTACCAAGGGATATGCATGGGACCCAGATTTCTGCAGCGCCCCTAGTGCTTCCTGCACCAGGCCCGCCTCCTCTGATATAAACCTCTGGGACTGGTGCAGGAAGCTCTAGTACTTCCGAGACTGGTACAGAAAGCCGGGTTCCACATGTCTCCCATGGTAGTTTATTAGTGCGGACCTGGCAGATGTGCATAGGAGGGAGAGAGGGAGGGAGGGAGACTGTTGCAGTGCCACAGTGGATGGGAAGGGGAGAGAGAGAGAGAAATTAGGCAAGACTGAATGGGTGGGGAGGAAGAGACAGAGGCTATAGGCTGGGGGGAGAGAGAAATTGAGCAAGACTGGATAGGTGGGGATGGAGAAAAAACAAGGCAAGACTGGATGAGAGGGGAGGGAAAGAGAGTGACAGAAAGAGATGGAGCGATACTGGATAAAGGGGGGGGGGGAGAGACAGAGACTGTGGGCTGTGGGGAGTGAGAGAAATTGGGCAACGTTGGATAGGTGGGGACATAGGAGTCAACTTTTCAAAATGATTGAGGATGCTAAACCCAATAGAAATTACCCCTCCGTGGACACAGTCAAAGGGTTTGTTCAATATTGGGGCTGCTCAGGCACTCACAGAGCTAGAAAAGATCAGTGTTGCAATTGGTTATAGTGCAAGAGGTGAAGAAGACAGAAGAAGAGAAAATAATAACACATGGACATGAGACCCTTGGAAAGAGAGTTGAAAGAAGACAGGAAAGCAGTAAACAGAGACTGGGGCCAACACAATTACAAAAATAAAATGGACAGCAAAGGTAGAAAAAAGAATGCTATTTATAGTTCAGGATGAAGTAATGCGTTAGCTGTGTTAGTCCACTTTAAAAGTTAATAAACATAAATAAAAGAAAAAAAATAAGGTGACACCTTATATTGGACTATATACATTTTTTTACTAACTTTCAGAGACGAAAACCAACTTCTTCAGGTCGGGACAGTATACTGCTATAATAGTATGCTTGTCCTGAGTTAAGGAAGGAAGTTTTCACCTCCACAAACTAGTCAAAAAATGTAATAAGTTAGCTGAATAAAAATGTATCACCTTATTTTCTGTTTTTGTTTTATTTGTTAATTTTTAATTCAGCAATTTGAATATGTAAGTTTTTGAAATTTATATCTGCTCTCTTTATATTTTGCACCATACAAAGGGACAAGGAAAGGAATGGAAAACAAAAATGTGGAAGTTATAATGCCTTTGTATCGCTAAAGGCAGCTGAGGGGAGATATGATAGAGGTCTATAAAATAGCGAGTGAAGTTGAATTGGTAGACGTGAAGCGTCTGTTTACGCTTTCCAAAATACTAGGACTAGGGGGAATGCGATGAAGCTACAAAGTAGTAAATTTAAAACGAATCGTAGAAAATGTTTCCTCACTCAACGTGTAACTAAACTCTGGAATTCGTTGCCAGAGAATGTGGTAAAGCCGGTTAGCTTAGCAGAGTTTTAAAAAGGTTTGGATGGCTTTCTACAGGAAAAGTCCAAAGACCATTATTAAATTGGACTTGGGGAAAATTCACTATTTCTGGGATAAGCAGTATAAAAAGTTTTTGTACTTTTTGGGGATCTTGCCAGGCATTTGAGACCTGGATTGGCTACTGTTGGAAACAGGATGCTGGGCTTGATGGACCTTTGGTCTGACCCAATATGGCAATACTTATGTACTTTTGACTTGGTGGACTGGGATGGAATATAGATGTTATTGGAATTGGTTCCCTCACTCCTATGTTTAATGTATTCCTCTGCTTCCAAAAACAGTGCCGAGGAATGTTAAACAGATCTATGGCCTTGCTCTTTGATACCTATTTGTTTTTGTCTGTCAGTATACACTGCCTTAGTCTTTCTACTCAAATCTTGCATTATTGTCTGTGTTCGATGAAGTGGAAGGGTCAGGTGCTCACAGATTCATAGGTTGCAAATTCTTAGGCCCAAAATTATTATTACCGCAATGGTGTACATATGTGTTTACCTTAGATATGCCATCTCAATCAGTCTCTAAAAGCACTGAAAAAAATATTTTTTTCTTTTGGGTCATTTATTGATTTAACATTTTTAGTGACTTCCTCGCCCAAGGAATCTTTAAAGCTGTGTACCGCATAATATAGTATAATGTTTTACTAGGCAGTCATTACCACACCCCTGAAAGAAAGAGATTACCTCTGTTTCATCTTCTTTTTATGCCTGTGATCTTATTGGACAGTACCTGCCCATCAATGGTCTTGGCCAGCTTGTCAGTAAGTTGTAAGTAAGGCATTCTTTTCTGATTTAATTTTAGTTATTGGGAAACACTCTGACTTGTCTGACAAAAAGGGTAGTATATAAAATTATTTTAAACTATTAAGTTATTGCACTTTCTTTGTCACTCTTTGTTTTACTCTATCAGCGTACAGGACACTACCTTGCAACCACTAACCTACTAGTTTTTCTTTTTTAGGAGTTGTAGGGCTTTTGATTTGATCCAGCTACACCTTGACCTGTTGTGTTACTATCAGGCTTATTTTTGAAAGAGAAGGGCGCCCATCTTTTGACACAAATCGGGAGATGGGCGTCCTTCTCTCAGGGCTGCCCAAATCGGCATAATCGAAAGCCGATTTTGGGCGTCCCCAACTGCTTCCAGTCGAGGGGACAACCAAAGTTCCCGGGGGCGTGTCAGAGGCATAGCGAAGGCGGGACTGGGGCATGCCTAACAGATGGGCGTCCTCAAGCCATAATGGAAAAAAGAAAGGCGTCCCTGACGAACACTTGGCCGACTTTACTTGGTCCTTTTTTCTTTTTACGACCAAGACACAAAAATGTGCCCTAAATGACCAGATGAGGCCCGGAGGGAATCGGGGATGACCTCCTCTGACTCCCCCAGTGGTGACTAACCACTTCCCACCCCGAAAAAAACAACTTTAAAAACTTTTGTCTTTTAGAGTATGGGTGAAGGATGTCCTTCGCTATGCCTCTGTCCCTGAGACGGCAGTTGAGGATGTCCAAAATGTGGATGTTTCTGTGAGAAGGACATCCATGCTTTTGCTATGCCTCTGACACCTCCTTTATTTATTGGGATTTTGGATCACAAGTAGCAGCAGTGGGATTTGAACCAGCCACCTCTGGATTGCAAGACCAGTGGTGTAACCACTAGGCTACTCCTCCACATCACTCCACTCCCTTGAAATTTGGCCATCCCTATGGGGGGGCAATATGCAGGTCCCTGGGGGGGGAGGTATATGTGTGTCAGCGGAGACAAAATTAAGGCGTGGACGCCCTTCTTTCAAACATTTTGGATGTCCTGAACTGTAAATACTTGTGAAAGCATCTGTTTTAATTTAACTCCGTAAGGGTTCATCTTAGTGCAATTAGTGTCTATCATCGCCATAGCCTATCTCTGGACAGCCTTTAGTTGTTCGCTTCATGAGAGGTTTGCTTTTGTCAAAGCCCCCTGTCAAACCTCCACCAGTGTCATGGGATCTCAACGTCGTTCTCACCGAGCTGATGAAAGCTCCTATTGAGCCACTGAATTCCTGTTATCTGAAGTACTTGACCTGGAAGGTCACTTTCTTGGTGGCTGTTACTTCAGCTTGTAGGGTCAGTGAGCTTCAGGCCCTGGTAGTGCACGCACCTTATATCAAGTTTCATCACAACAGAGTAGTCCTCCGCACGCACCCTAAGTTTCTGCCAAAGGTGGTGTCGGAGTTCCATCTGAACCAGTCTATTGTCTTGCCAACATTCTTCCCCTGTCCTCATACCCACTCTGGCGAAAGCAGTTTGCATACCTTGGACTATAAGAGAGCATTGGCCTCTTACATGGAACGGATGAAACCCTTCAGACAGTTCGCCCAGTTGTTTGTCTCTTTCGATCCCAACAGGAGGGGAGTTGCCGTCGGAAAACGCACAATCTCCAGTTGGCTAGCAGATTGCATTTCCTTTACTTATGCCCAAGCTGGGCTGACTCTTGAGGGCCATGTCATAGCTCATAATGTTAGAGCCATGGCTGCATCAGTGGCTCATTTGAAGTCAGCTTCCATTGAAGAGATTTGTCAGTCCACACATTCACATCTCACTACTGCCTTCAGCAGGATACCCGATGTGACAGTCGATTTGGGCAGTCAGTGCTGCAAAATCTGTTCGGGGTTTAGAATTCAACTCCACCCCCCCCAGACCCATTTTTGTTCTGTTCCAGGCTGCACTCTCAGTTAGTTGTTTATGGTTTCAGGTCAATCTATGTTATGTCCTCGCTATTGCGAGGCCCAATTGACCAATGTTCATTGTTTTGAGTGAGCCTGGTTGCTAGGGATACCCCACATGTGAGACAAGCAGCCTGCTTGTCCTCGGAGAAAGCGAAGATACTTACCTGTAGCAGGTATTCTCCGAGGACAGCAGGCTGATTGTTCTCACAAACCCGCCCTCCTCCCCTTGGAGTTCTTACTTATTTCTTTATATGTTTTTTTATTTAAATGACGAGACATGCTCACGTGACAGGCAGGAAATCAGTCTGTGCATGAGCGGTGCGCGCTTTGCGCACACCAGAAAACTCTGGCAAAACTTTGTTTTTATTTTGCTTGAAAAATGCCGATTCCTGGGCCGACGCAGACGTCAACCCTACATGTGAGAATAATCAGCCTGCTGTCCTCGGAGGATACCTGCTACAGGTAAGTATCTTCGCTTTACCGCCACTGGGGGCGCTATACAGAAATGGCATCACGGACAGGATTTCTTGCCTAGTTCACCACCCCTAGCGAGAAACCTACCTGCAATGGGTTTGCTGTGGAGAGGGGTGCTTTCCCTATATCTGTCATCACTGGGTGATGTCCAGTCTTTTTCTGAAGTCAGAGAGTAGTTCCAGATTCAAGATGGAAGAAGAACAAGATATAACTTGGGAATCCTGTTTAAATAGAATTAACCGAATGATGGAAAGACAAGAGAAGGAAGCACTGAGAATCCAACAAAAGAAATCTTGGAATGCTGAGGACAGAAGTTGGAATAGAAGCTGGGGTGAAAATAAGAGAATATGGAAGTTGGAGAACAGAAAATACAGAGAACCATCTTGGAATCAGTACAGAAAGAGAGAAAGATTTTATGAAGAGTATGAAAATAACCAGATGAGATCTTATTGGAGACTTCAGCAGAGAAAGAGAATTTCTGTTTGCGACCATTGTGGACAGTATGGGCATATTAGCCAATATTGTGAAACCGAGCTGGAACTGCAGGAAGACTTAAGTTTTGAAAATACTGAGAGGTCTTTGAGTCCAGCAAGGCTCAGTCAAAGAAGCCTAAGCCCGGAAAAAGAGAGAGAAAGAAGCCCAAGTCCTGGAGGGTATTATTACGTTTTGTACTCAGTACAATCCCTAGAAGAAAGCAAAGAACAGTACAAAGAACAAGAGCAAGTGTTGGAAGAAAGACAGCAACAGTTAGCTGACTTGAAAGAACAACTATTGAGTTTGGAGAAGAAGATGGAAGAAAGGGAAACGAGAACAATAGAAGAGCGAAATGAAGAAGATAAGGTACAAGGCTCTTCAGTTGTAGAGGACTCCAGCTCTGAAAACGTGGAAGAGGATCTTATTGATGAAGAAACTGCAGAAGAGCAGTGTGCATTAGAGTTCTCTGAGATGGTACCGCAGCTGAGCTGGTAGCAATCTTGGAGGAATCCTTACCTGGGGCCCTATAGTCTGTTTTTCCTTGGAGCTAACCTCCAGCCTCCCTGAGCCTCACCCCTCTGACTCAGCAGGCTAGCTCAACCTGCCTTAAGGTAACTCAGTTGTAACATCAGTGAGGGAGTGTTCTTAAGGAAGCCTGCCTTTGAACCACTCCCTCCCTCACAGGTACCTATATTCAGTGTTGTGCTAGCTACTCTTCTCTGCTTATAGTAATTAGTGACACTAATTACATTACTTATTTAGGAAAGTTACAGTTACCTGCTTGAAATAACTAATTTGTTTTCCTTTACCGATACCACATCCAAGAATATTTTTAGTAAAAACCTTATGATACATGAAGAGGTAAAATGTCCATCTTATATACAACCCCAATGTGAATATTGCATAAATTCATTTCTTGAAGCATATTTCAAGGATGTTTGACCAACTCACTCCTCTGTCATGTCATATCGTACTAGTTACTCTTCTGGGATAGTGAATAAGTAGCTAACTACTTTATTGATTTCTGCAAGAAAGTAATTAACTGCAGTAACTAATTACTAGAAACTCAATATTGCACAATACTGCCTATATTCCTGCATAGAATAGACACTACCTGGTGCCTATTTATAGAATTGTATTTTTAGAAAACAAAGTTGCCTGTGTTTTTAAGTATTGACCCACATATTTTCATTTTTTATCTTCCCATGAATTTTCTTTTTTTGTTACATTTTCTCTCCCCTAGGATTTTTATATTTCCTTCCTCTCTTACCCATTCTGTTCTGATAGACCTTCTTCTAAATGTTTCTAGCTTACTGCTTCTTGCTGATCTCATTCAGACGTCCCATTTATTTTCTATTAGTTATTTTATTTTTACGTGCATTTAATCCAAGTGATAGAGCTTACTGGGGAGGCTCCATCCATCTGTCTGCTTGTCTATCCATTTGTACACATAGACACAGAAACACACAAGCATACAGAGGACACACACAGTGACACACATTCTCTCTCTCTCTCACACAAGCACACACACATAGACGTGCACATGTATATACATGCCTCATAGAGTCCCTGTCAGTCTAGCATGACACCACTTAACCAAGTCTTTTTACACCCAGTCCGCAAATAGCCCAGTGGCATAGCCAGATGACTAATTTACCTCCATTTACTAAGCCGCTGTGCAGCAATTCTGACACAGCCCATTCAAAGTGAATGGACTGCATCAGCATTAGCGCACGGCAGCCGCTAACGCGGCTTAGTAAACAGGAGGGTTTAGTATAGGCTTTGACCCCAAACCAGGTGGGCATGAACTTTTGTTTCTGCCCCATCCTACTTGCCCCCTCTTGGTGCCCCCCCCCCCCCCCCCCCCGCCAAATTAAAAATATGGATACCTTACTTGGCCCGAGCCAGAACTCTTGCAACCTGGGCAGCTGGTGGCAGTGTTTCCGAGCCACTACCACTGCCAGGAAGGAGGGGCAGGGGGGCCAGTGGCAGCTTGAGGACACTTCTGCCATCTGCCCAGGCAAGAGTTTCAGCAGAGATTAAGTCTTCAGCTAGTGGGGCTTGGAGATCCCTGCCAGCCATACCAAGGGAGCACCAGTTTTGGGTGGGCCTAAGCCTAAAGTGAGTAAGCACTGGCTCACCAAAGCTGACACCACTGAAACAAAGATGCATGAGCTTACAAAAGGAGGAAGGGGCAATGTACTGTTTTGTCACACTATCAGTGTGCACTTTTCAACTTGTTAACTTGTTTCCTTATCCTACTTTATGCTGATGTTGGGACTAGGAGAAAGGGGAATTGTTGCTGGGGCTACAAGAAGTGGGTTCTGGGTAAAAGAAGGGTATGCTGATGCTGTGGTTGGGAAAAGGGACTGGTGTATAAAACTGTGTTTTGGGTCATTCAATGGAATCCACCTAAAAAGACACAAAGCAAATTTTTTCATTTTTGTGACTCTGGGAAAGTGCTTAATTGCCTAAGAAATAAACCCTAAAATTCAAATAATAAACCCCAATAATCAAAAGCCCCTAATTAATGTGAATACTTGTCTCATCTGCCATCTTCTTTCTGTGCTCCAGCAAGTACATTTTGAGTGGCTAAAGCCTGTCTTCTTAGGTAGAGCACAGCAGGAAGTATCCAAGATACAAATCTCAGAGATAGAAGTGTGTTATAGGTCCTTAACCAAAAGACTTTACAAGCTAATTCTCCGAGGACAAGCAGGCTGCTTGTTCTCACGACTGGGTGACGTCCGCGTCAGCCCCCACCAACCGGAACAAAACTTCGCGGGCAGTCCCGCACGCAGGGCACGCCCACCGCGCATGCACGGCCGTCTTCCTGCCCGTGCGTGACCGTTCCCGCTCAGTCCTTTCTTTTCTGCGCCTGGAGAGAGATGTGTTCGCCTCTCTCGTTCTCAGTCCCGGAAACCGGATCGCGTTGTTCGCGAATCTTCGTTTATTTTTTCGTTTATCTTCGTTGCTGCGTTTTTCCTTTAGTTTTTTCCACAAAAAAAAAACGCGCTGTACTGGTTTTCCCTCGTCTTCTAGCGGGGGTGTCGCGTTGCAGCCTTGTGGCCACGTGGTCGATTTCTTTTCGAGGTGTGATTTTACCGCCACCATCGACGACTTTGACTTCGCCGACGCGATTTTTCCGTCGATGTCCTCGAAGGTCCCGAGTGGATTTAAGAAGTGTGGTCGGTGCGGCCGGCCTATCTCGCAGACCGACACTCACGCTTGGTGCCTCCAGTGCCTCTGGCTGGAGCACGATACCAAGTCGTGTACTTTGTGTCTTGGTCTCCGGAAACGGACTCAAGTAGCGAGGCAAGTTCTTCGGGACCGTCTTTTTGGAACTTGCGCCGGCCCCTCGATGTCGACCTCGACGGCATCGGTATCGATGGCCGGTTCTTCGGTACCGGTATCGATGTCGGCGAAATCGGCACCGATGGCATCGACCCCAGGAGCACAGGTCCCGTCGGCCCGCCGGTCCTCCGGTGACGGCAGGGGTGAGAGGCCGCGTGGGCAGTCGGCCCCGGTCACTCCCTCTACCCAGGGCCCTCGGGACCGAACCCTGTCGGACCCGGTCCCTCGAGGCCGAGGGGGATCGACCTCCTCCTCCTCCATTCCACCTAGCGCCGATGACGGGCATCGCAAGAAATCAAAGAAGCACCATCATCGGTCGCCATCGATGTATCCGGCCCCCGGCGCCGGAGAGGAGTCGACGCCGAGAAAGCGTCCGCGTCGAGAGGAGAGGTCCCCCTCTGTAGTAGAGGTACCACCGCGTCAGGGTCCCAGCACTTCGGTGCAGTCTTCTGGACCCGAGCAGCTTCTGGCACCAACGCCTCTACCGGCCCCCCCTTCTTTTTCGGCAGCAGGCCTGGATGAGTGCCTCCGAGCCATCCTTCCGGGGATCCTGGAAGGGCTGATGCGCCAGACGGTGCCGGCGCCGGGGGTGCTTGCGCCCTCGGCGCCGTTGACTGTGGCGCCGACGAGCTCTAACCCGGTGCCGAGGCCTTCGACGCTGCTTGCGGCGCCGGTCTCGACCGCCACGCAGGTGGAGTCCCCGTCGACGTCGATGGAGGGAGCTTCATCCCCGCCGGCACGGGAGTCCACCGCTCGACGACACCGAGGCCTCGGTGCCTCGATGTCAAGCCGGGCCCGGTTGAGGACTCAGCTGCACGAGCTTATGTCCGATACCGAGGAAGAGGCCTCGTGGGGGGAGGAGGAGGACCCCAGATATTTCTCCTCAGAGGAGTCTGTGGGCCTTCCCTCCGACCCCACGCCTTCACTAGAGACAAAGCTCTTGCCTCCTGAGAGCCTCTCCTTTGCCTCCTTTGTCAGGGACATGTCTATATGCATTCCCTTCCCCGTGGTCTCTGTGGATGAGCCGAGGGCTGAGATGCTCGAGGTCCTCGATTATCCATCACCACCTAGAGAGTCCTCCACGGTACGTTGCACAATGTCCTTAAAGAGACACTGCTTCGGAACTGGGTGAGACCACTATCTAATCCCATCATCCCCAAGAAAGCAGAGTCCCAAGACAGAATCCACTCGGACCCAGAGTTAATGCGGCCCCAATTGCCTCATGATTCGGCAGTCGTGGACTCTGCTCTCAAGAGGGCACGGAGTTCGAGGGATACCGCCTCGGCACCCCTGGGGCGGGAGTCTCGCTCTCTGGACTCGTTTGGGAGGAAGGCCTACCAATCTTCCATGCTCGTGACCCGCATCCAGTCTTACCAGCTCTACACGAGCATCCACATGCGGAATAATGTGAAGCAACTGGTGGACCTGGTTGACAAGCTCCCGCCGGAGCAGTCCAGGCCTTTTCAGGAGGTGGTCAGGCAGCTGAAGGCGTGCAGAAAGTTCCTGTCCAGGGGTATATATGACACCTGTGACGTGGCATCTCGTGCTGTGGCCCAAGGTATAGTGATGCGCAGGCTCTCATGGCTGCATGCCTCTGACCTGGACAACCGCACCCAGCAGAGACTGGCCGACGTCCCTTGCCGGGGGGATAATATTTTTGGTGAGAAGGTCGAGCAGCTGGTGGACCAACTGCATCAGCAGGAAACCGCCATCGACAAGCTCTCCCACCGGGTGCCTTCAGCATCCACCTCAGCAGGTGGACGTTTTTCCCGGGCCCAGCAGGCTGCGCCCTATGCTTTTCCCAAGCGTAGGTACACCCAGCCAGTCCGAAGGCCTCGTCAGGCACAGGGACAGTCCCAGCGTGCTCGTTCTCGTCAACAGCGTGCGCCTAAGCAGCCCCCTGCGCCTCCACAGCAAAAGCTGGGGACGGGCTTTTGACTGGATCCATGGGAACATAGCCGCCCTCAAAGTGTCCGTACCGGACGATCTGCCACTCGGAGGGAGGTTAAAATTTTTTCACCAAAGGTGGCCTCTCATAACCTCCGACCAGTGGGTTCTTCAAATAGTGCGGTGCGGATACGCCCTGAATTTGGCCTCCCTGCCACCAAATTGTCCTCCGGGAGCTCAATCTTTCAGCTCCCATCACAAGCAGGTACTTGCAGAGGAACTCTCCGCCCTTCTCAGCGCCAATGCAGTCGAGCCCGTACCACCCGGGCAGGAAGGGCAGGGATTCTATTCCAGGTACTTCCTTGTGGAAAAGAAAACGGGGGATGCGTCCCATCCTAGACCTGAGAGGCCTGAACAAATTCCTGGTCAAAGAAAAGTTCAGGATGCTTTCCTTGGGCACCCTTCTGCCAATGATTCAGAAAAACGATTGGCTATGTTCCCTGGATTTAAAGGACGCATACACTCACATCCCGATACTGCCAGCTCACAGACAGTATCTCAGATTCCGCCTGGGCGCACGGCACTTTCAGTATTGTGTGCTGCCCTTTGGGCTCGCCTCTGCCCCACGGGTGTTTACAAAGTGCCTCGTGGTGGTAGCGGCGTGTTCCCATATCTCGACGTTTGGCTGGTCAAGAACACCTCGGAGGCAGGAGCTCTCCGGTCCATGCAGTGCACTATTCAACTCCTGGAGCTGCTGGGGTTTGTGATAAATTACCCAAAGTCCCATCTCCAGCCAGCCCAGTATCTGGAATTCATAGGAGCTCTGCTGAATACCCAGATGGCTCAGGCCTTCCTTCCCGAAGCGAGGGCCAACAACCTCCTGTCCCTGGCTTCACGGACCAGAGCGTCTCAGCAGATCACAGCTCGGCAGATGTTGAGACTTCTGGGTCATATGGCCTCCACAGTTCATGTGACTCCCATGGCTCGTCTCCACATGAGATCTGCTCAATGGACCCTAGCTTCCCAGTGGTTTCAAGCCACCGGGAATCTAGAAGATGTCATCCGCCTCTCCACCAGTTGCCGCACTTCACTGCACTGGTGGACCATTCGGACCAATTTGACCTTGGGACATCCATTCCAAATTCCACAGCCCACGAAGGTATTGACGACGGATGCATCTCACCTGGGGTGGGGAGCTCATGTCGATGGGCTTCACACCCAGGGTCTGTGGTCCCTCCAGGAAAAGGATCTGCAGATCAACCTCCTGGAGCTCCGAGCGATCTGGAACGCACTGAAGGCTTTCAGAGATCGGCTGTCCTATCAAATTATTCAAATTCGGACAGACAATCAGGTTGCAATGTATTATGTCAACAAGCAGGGGGGCACCGGATCTCGCCCCCTGTGTCAGGAAGCTGTCGGAATGTGGCGTTGGGCTTGCCAGTTCGGCATGCTCCTCCAAGCCACATACCTGGCAGGTGTAAACAACAGTCTGGCCGACAGACTGAGCAGAGTCATGCAACCGCATGAGTGGTCACTCCATTCCAGAGTGGTACGCAAGATCTTCCGAGAGTGGGGCACCCCCTCGGTGGACCTTTTCACCTCTCAGACCAACCACAAGCTGCCTCTGTTCTGCTCCAGACGTCAGACACACGGCAGGCTAGCATCGGATGCCTTTCTCCTTCATTGGGGGACCGGCCTCCTGTATGCTTATCCTCCCATACCTTTGGTGGGGAAGACCTTACTGAAGCTCAAGCAAGACCGCGGCACCATGATTCTGATCGCGCCCTTTTGGCCCTGTCAGATCTGGTTCCCTCTTCTTCTGGAGTTGTCCTCCGAAGAACCGTGGAGATTGGAGTGTTTTCCGACTCTCATTTCGCAGAACGACGGAGCGTTGCTGCACCCCAACCTCCAGTCTGGCTCTCACGGCCTGGATGTTGAGGGCGTAGACTTCACTGCGTTGGGTCTGTCGGAGGGTGTCTCCCGTGTCTTGCTTGCCTCTAGGAAGGATTCCACTAAAAAGAGTTACTTTTTAAAGTGGAGGAGGTTTGTCGTTTGGTGTGAGAGCAAGGCCCTAGAACCTCGTTCTTGCCCTGCACAGAACCTGCTTGAATACTTTCTGCACTTATCAGAGTCTGGCCTCAAGACCAACTCAGTAAGGAATCACCTTAGTGCGATTAGTGCTTACCATTATCGTGTGGAAGGTAAAGCCATCTCTGGAGAGCCTTTAGTCGTTCGCTTCATGAGAGGCTTGCTTTTGTCAAAGCCCCCTATCAAGCCTCCTACAGTGTCATGGGATCTCAACGTCGTCCTCACCCAGCTGATGAAACCTCCTTTTGAGCCACTGAATACCTGCCATCTGAAGTACTTGACCTGGAAGGTCATTTTCTTGGTGGCAGTTACTTCAGCTCGTAGGGTCAGTGAGCTTCAAGCCCTGGTAGCTCATGCTCCGTATACCAAATTTCATCATAACAGAGTAGTGCTCCGCACCCACCCAAAGTTCCTGCCGAAGGTGGTGTCGGAGTTCCATCTTAACCAGTCAATTGTCTTGCCAACATTCTTTCCCAGGCTGCATACCCGCCCTGCTGAACGTCAGTTGCACACATTGGACTGCAAGAGAGCATTGGCCTTCTACTTGGAGCGGACACAGCCCCACAGACAGTCCGCCCAATTGTTTGTTTCTTTCGACCCTAACAGGATAGGGGTCGCTGTCGGGAAACGCACCATCTCCAACTGGCTAGCAGATTGCATTTCCTTCACTTACGCCCAGGCTGGGCTGACTCTTGAGGGTCATGTCACGGCTCACAGTGTCAGAGCCATGGCGGCGTCGGTGGCTCACTTGAAGTCAGCCACTATTGAAGAGATTTGCAAGGCTGCGACGTGGTCATCTGTCCACACATTCACATCACATTACTGCCTCCAGCAGGATACCCGACGCGACAGTCGGTTCGGGCAGTCGGTGCTGCAGAATCTGTTTGGGGTGTAAATCCAACTCCACCCTCCAGGACCCAAATTTATTCTGGTCAGGCTGCACTCTCAGTTAGTTGTTCTTCGTAGGTCAATTTCTGTTATACCCTCGCCGTTGCGAGGTTCAATTAACCTGGATTCTTGTTTTGAGTGAGCCTGAGAGCTAGGGATACCCCAGTCGTGAGAACAAGCAGCCTGCTTGTCCTCGGAGAAAGTGAATGATACATACCTGTAGCAGGTGTTCTCCGAGGACAGCAGGCTGATTGTTCTCACCTACCCTCCCTCCTCCCCTTTGGAGTTGCGTTTCATCATTTTTTGCTTGTCATTCAACTGAGCGGGAATGGTCACGCACGGGCGGGAAGACGGCCGCGCATGCGCGGTGGGCGTGCCCTGCGTGCGGGACCGCCCGCGAAGTTTTGTTCCGGTTGGTGGGGGCTGATGCGGACGTCACCCAGTCGTGAGAACAATCAGCCTGCTGTCCTCGGAGAACACCTGCTACAGGTATGTATCATTCACTTTCTTACAGTATTTTAATATATAATGTAATGTAATATATTATTTATATTCTGCTACCTCCCTTAGATAGATCAAAACAGATTATACAAAACTAACTTTCCAAAAAAAAACCCAAAAGATTACAATAAATATATATTTTTTAATTTTTTTATTTATCATTTTACTTAATTACATTCACATTTATCACGTAAATGTAAGGAAAAACAGAAATTAATATAAGGAAAAAGAAAAAACATTTTCTCACAACAATATATATAATTGTCCACAATTGGGAGATCCAAGATCAGGAAAACAATCTCAAAGAAAATAAGAAAAACACCAAATGGTTAATCTTACAAATTCATATTTTCTGAGGGAGGAAGGTTAATCGGTAATTGCAGCCGGTACAGTGGTAACTAAAGGAAGTTGCTGCAGAGGGTTCTTCATCTGTTCTTTTAACTCCACAAACTCTTGTAATTTCTTGGGTTCAACAAACAAGTAATAAGGAAATAAAACACTTACAAAGGAATCGCTCTAGGAAGGTCCCACCTAGGGCAATGATTCTTGGCTTAAAAGCCAAGAGTTCACACCTCCTAGTCTGCGATTCCCTTGAAATATCAGGAAATATATTTATCTTTGAACCCAAAAAAACTATCAGTCATGTATCGGAAATACAATTTCAAAACATTGTTCCTATCTAAATCAAAGGCAAAAGTCACTAGTAATATAACTCTCTATATAGGGTATTTTAGGAAGATTTATCATTCTCAAGCTATTTTTCCTTAATTGGTTCTCCAGAAGTTCCACTTTTTTACAAGAAACATGACTGCCCTTCATTACCAGGTTAACTGATTTTCGTAGAGAAACCGTTTCCGTAATCAAAGTCTCTATTTTTACAATAAATATTTTTTGAACTGAAATGTCTTTAAATGTTTCCGAAAAGAGAACTAAGAGCTCAGGGTTCTCAACTCCTTAGATAAAGAGCACCAAACTTGAATAGACCTATAACAGACAGAATTTTCCAAAAAAGGTTTTGTAGCGGATGTCCAATACTGAGAGAAAATAAAGCAGACGAGATTTGTTTGCTCTCGATGATCTCAGATTATTTGGAAAAGAAAATAAACCTATTAAATATTCTGGACTAGTGCCTGCAAAGATTTTGTAAATCATGCATGCTAACTTAAAATCAGTGCAAGCCTGTATAGGTAACCAATGCAAGCGAATCAAAGCAGCAGTTGTTGTGTCAAACTTCTTCATGTGAAAAATCAATTTGCTTGCCCTGGGATTTGTAGTATGAAGTGTTGCCACAATTTGGGTTTCTGCCAGGTACTTGTGACCTGACTTGGCCACTGTTTGGAAAACAGGATACTGGGCTAGATGGACCATTGGTCTGGCCCAGTATGGCTACTCTTATGTTCTTATGTTATTGGTGCATGATTTCTTTGATATCATTGAATATGAACTGTTACAATAATCTATGAGATAAAGAGTGCTCTAATTAATAGAGAAAAGTGCTCTTCAAAGAACAACAAACAAATAGATTGAAGATGTCACAATTTCAAAAAAATAGAAGTGACAATACAATATGAATTCAAAAGATCCCCAATATTATTGAAGTACGCTCCACTTTAAAAGATGATCCATTAAATGCTCTGGGATGGTTTTATCAGAATGGCTTAACCAAAGCAATTTTTTAAAAACCTTTATTAAGTTTCAGACCATGTTTAGACAAGGTTGTATTTAGATTGTTATCCACTGAGACTAGTAGGCACATATGAGCATAGGAATTGAACTTAACATCCCAACCAACAAAATCTCATCCAAATGAGCTCATATAGATAATAAACTCTATGGGTGAGAGTGGAGAACCTGAGGAGCCCCACAAAGTGAAATCCAAGTCTTTGAAAAAAAGCTTTTCATTTTAACCACTTTAAATCGGTTAAGCTAAAACTCCTTAAACCACTTTAAGACCTGTCCTGAAATTCCTACATTGTTTAATTTATGCAATAGAATATTATGATGAACTGTATTGAACGCTGCTGTTAAATCAAATTGCAACAATATCATTGCTGTTCCTTTTGCTATCAACTTTTTAGCATCTGACACATGCAAATAATAAAGGGCTCTGTTTACTAAGGTGCGCTAGCGTTTGTAGCGTGTGCACAAAATTAGAGTGTGCTGTGTAGGCGCCCATAGAAATATGGTGGGCGTCTACACAGCGCGTTCTAAAAGCACTAACACGTCTCTAGCGCAGCTTAGTAAACAGGGCCCAAAGACTCTGTACTATGAAAGGGTCTGAATCCCAAATTGTAGAGGTCTCAAGCAGTCATAACGCCCCTAAAAAATCTGCTAACAATTCTGCTATAGTAGCCTCTGACAGTTTTGCTAATAAATAAATGCCCACAACAGGTCTAAATGTGCTTGTTTAGGAACCAGAGTCAATATTATACCCCCTAAGGTTGCTGGAAAGTGACCTAACTTTAATAAGGCATTTAAGAGAAAGGTCAGCCAATTTAGAACTTGAGATGGAAGATCACTAATTTCTCATTTACCCATCACTTGCAAGTGGATGGTACGGTGCTTTGCTTAGCAATTACAGGAAAAATGCTTACACTGGACAGATTTTTCTAAAAAAAAAAAAAAAGGAAACCTGACAATGAGTTGGTGCTCTTAGTTCTTAATAGCAAAAAATAAATCCTGTGATAAAACATATTTCATTAACCTCAGTTGGAAATCCCCAGTAATGAGCATAATGCAATAGGCTTAACTGTGCATTTCAAAGGCAGAGTCTAGCAATAGAATAAATTCCACTATATGCTTGATTGACTCACAGTGAGTAGAGTCTGTCTAACTTTCAATAGTACATATTTAAATAACTAGCCGATGCTTGGAGTACAGATGGACATGTCCTTGCAACTTAGTTTATTAGATAAAAGAGATGCCTTGACTAGAAAGATAGACAATTTTGAACTGAAATTCTCTGCTCAGTGTGTAATGGTGGCTAAGAAATCAAATAGAATGTTAGGAATTATTAAGAAAGGAATGGAAAACAAAACAGAGAATATTATAATGCCTTCGTATCGCTCTATGGTGCAACCAAACCTACATGCAATTTTGGTCACTGCATCTCAATAAACATATAGCAAATTTATGGGAAAAGCAGGTAGCTTAGCAGGGTTTAAATAACAGTTTGGACAAATTTCTAAAAGAAAAGTCCATAAGCCATTATTAAGATGGGAAAATCCACTGCTTATTCCTAGAATAAGTAGCATAAAATCTATTTTACTCTTTTGGGAACTTGCGAGGTACTTGTGACCTGGATTGACCACTGTTGGAAACAAAATACTGGGCTTGTTGAACCTTCAGTCTGTACCAATATGGCAATCCTTATGTACTTATGATGTATATTACTACAATGGATCTCAGATTATTCTCATACTTTAGTGTTATGGAGGAATCAGATGGATTAATTATTACAAATGGAGCATATGTCTGTAGAACATGATGGACTTATTGCTAAGAAACATTTTTTGAAAATCTGGACTCCCTTCTTGGGGACCTTAACAATGTGGGTGCATACAACTTTGTTAAATAATTTAGAAGTGTAAAAGATGGGGGAGAAGGGTATGGGGAAAGGGGGATGGATAAAGTGAGGTTAGGTTGAAAAACGTTTTGTTACTAGTTATTGCACTGGACTATATTGCTATGTTGCTGTTGACAAATATATATAATTGCTTCATTTGTATGCTATGCAAAGTGACACAATAAACATATTTGATTTAACTAGCTGACACCTGTTGAAAATTCAATGGAGGATATGTGAAATTGGAAGTGTTCATCCTACACTCGTCCTTCTTGACCTCAGTACATTCCATCTCACTTCCCCAGACCAATCTTCTCCTTTCCCCAACCTATTTCCAGTATTTTCTCCCCTTAACACATCCAGTCTCTCCTCCTCCTCCCCCGCAGCATCATCCCTATTAACTCCTCTGTGCTCAGGCTATGGGAGTGCCCCCCCCCCCCCCCATACACAACCCAGCTCCAGCACTTGTCCTCCCAGGACTGTGTAACAATTTAAATGGCTGCTGGCAACTGTATAACTAGCTTTGCATATTTGTCCGATAAGGAACAATGAAACTGAGAAGAACAAAAGCAAAGAAAAAAAGAGTAAAAATGACAGAGAAATTTAAATACAGCCAAGTCATAAAGCTGCATCACAATACTGAAAGTCTTCATGGAAGTTTGGCATTATATGTGTCTTTCTGATGCACAAGTTCTGCTTGTCCAATCCAGGTGCTGCTAGGTATTAGCAAGTGCAATTTTGAGATCCCTTTCTGGGATGTAATTTTGATTAGACTGTGTAGTTGACAAATACACAGCTTCTTTGACCATTTAGACTTTAAAGTTATTTTTTAGAGGAAAACTTATCCTGCATGCTTTGTACCTGCTCTTTTCATGGGTGTTATATGCATTTCTTTTCATTTATGTACATTTCCTTTCGATGTTTGACTGGGCTTTAATTAAAAGGCAGCTGAGCAGAGAATGGAGTGATAAAGAGCCCACAAGACTATTTAGTTTGATTTTCTGTCACTCAATACAATGGATTAGGAATACGCAGGCTTGTCAGAGCAGCGGCAAGCAATGGGAAGACTGCATTTATTGCTTCACAAAAGATCTCTTCCCTATTGTTAAGTTAGCATCATTTTTTAGATTATAAAACAGTGGTTCCCAAACCTGGTCTTGGAGGCACCGCCGTCAGTCAGGTTTTTAGGATACACACAATGAATATTCAATGGAGGTGGTGCATGCAAATCTCTCTCATGAATATTCATTGTGGGTATCCTGAAAACCTGACTGACTGGGGTGCCTCCAAGACCAGGCTTGGGAACCACTGGATTATAGTATGACCCAGGGGTAATTCTTTAAAGTGGGCACCAACATTTAGGCACCAAGTACATGCTTAAATGACTAGTATAGCAGGATACACACATACATATATGTGCATATATATATATGCATGTAATTGCCAAAATTCTGACTATGCACAATTATATGAAAAGGTGCCTAAATGCTGTGATGTACAGTTTGAAGGTGGGTGTACACAAAATCTAGGCAAGGTGTGGGTGGGGTATAGAGTTACACATATAGATTATAGAATGCTTTTATTTACCTGTGTTTTAACAATTTAAGCGGTAATTAAATCCTAATAATAATAATAAGCATGAAAATATACAACAGCTCTATGGCTGTTGTAAATGTTCATTTCTAAATTATAGGTGCATATTTCACCTGCTATGCTAGTATTTTATAAAGGAAAGCAGATGCCTTATTTCCTTTATAAAATAGGATCCATTAGGGAGAAGAAATGACAAATGGACATGGAGACCCTGGCAAGACAGCTAAGAAAACGGAGAGGAAATGAGCAGACAATAAAGGTTTATTGATTATGTCCATTTTTGGCATGTACATCTGCCAGAACTGGTTTTAGACATGGCTGGTGCCTGTGAGAAAAACCTCCAGCATTGCAGATATAAATCTCCAGCACTGGGCCCTTTGGTGTCTGTACACACACACTTGGAAAGGGTGAGTATGGGGTGAAGGGATAAAGAAATGTAAGTGAAACTGATTAGCATATTTTGAATTATAAACATGAATTTATTACTACTCCAGATTGCTGCTATCCCAAAACAATTCCATAATGTAAACTAGTGCTTCTCAACTCTGTCCTGGAGATACATTTAGGGGGTCTTTTTCTAAAGGTTAGCTTGAGTTATCTGTAGCAGGTCCCATTTTATTCCTGGAAGCACAGCTAGCCAGTCAGGTTTTCAGGATTACCACAATCAATATGCATCAGATTTGTATATAATAGGTCTCTAATAGATGAAATCTATCTCATGCATATTCATTGTGGTAATCCTGAAAATCTGACTGGCTAGCTGTGCTTCCAGGACAGGGTTTAGAAGAACTGATGTAACTGTAGATGAGAAAAGTGGATCACAACAATACTAAGCGGTACTAATTATCAGAGTTGTCTGCAATGCTTCAACAACTACAAAAACTGAGTTTTGCTAAGGAATTTCACAAACAAAGGGCCCTGTTTACTAAGGTGCGTTAGTGTTTTTAATGCACCTACACTTAGCGTGCGCGTTAGCCATGTAGGCACATATAGGAATATTGTAGGCATATACATGATTAACGCGCGTACATGGTTAATGCACATTAAAGATATTAACGTGCCTATAACGCTGCTTAGTAAACAGGGCCCAAAATGCCATCTGTAGTTCTGTTTTCTGTGAACACCTGCCCCTTGCATCAATCCAGCTCTTATAGCACCTCTTTCTGATACTTCTTCTTCCCCAACTGAAGATCCAATTTCTCCTTCTATCACCCTTCTCCCCTGTAACCTGATATCGTTTACCATCTCCTGTGGTGGCTCCCTCCCAACCTTTTGTAAACCCTTGGCTTGTAGTCTAGTTCCATTGAATTTCATTCATTCCCACCTTGCCAACAATGTCCACACCATGTGTCTCTGTTATTACTGCTTATATAAAGAGTATGAGAATCTGGAGTTAGTTGGCACTGGTCTGTTGATTGGCAGATAGGCAGTCAAATCAGTGCTACTGGTTGGCAAGATAAGAAGGAGGTGGATGCATGAGAAGAAAGAGATGAAAAATTGATTAGAGAAGGGATAGGAAAGGAAATGGATGAGGCAGAAAGGAGTAGAAAGGGAAAAACAGAGTAACATCTGGTGAGCTTTACATACCAATGCCCGTGGTATGGTAAACAAATGCCTAGATCTAAAGGCTGAAATGATAGAAGCCGACTTGGATATAGTGGCGGTCACGGACACATGGTTCATGGAGAACCATGACTGAGATGTAGTTATACCTGGCTGTAATTTATTCAGGAAGGACAGGGTAGGGAAAAAGGGTGGAGGAGTAGCGTTATATGTTAAGGATAATATCCAAGTGACAGAACTGCAGGATGTATGAGGTGAAAGAAGCGCTGTGGGTTAAACTGGTAAGAGGAAAAGGAAAATGTATTTACGTTGGTGTAATATACAGGTTACTTTCACAGTCAGAAGACATAGACAGAGACTTAATAGAAGATATCCATAAGATAGCTAGGAAAGGGGAAGTACTACTGATAGGAGATTTTAATATGCCAGACGTCAATTGGGGCACCCCTGCTGCAGAGTCGACTAGAATCAAAGAGATCTTGGATTCTCTACAGAAAGAATTGTTTCAGCAGTGGGTGACGGAACCAACATGGGATGGAGCTATTCTAGACCTCGTGCTTACAAATGAGGACATTGTTTCTGATGTTAATATGGGAGATCATTTGGCATCTAGTGATCACCGAATATTAGATTGTAAGCTCTTTGAGCAGGGACTGTCTTTCTTCTATGTTTGTGCAGCGCTGCGTATGCCTTGTAGCACTATAGAAATGCTAAATAGTAGTAGTAGTAGTAGTAGTAGTATGGTTCAATATTAAGACAAAAGGGGAGAGGGCTTATTCAAGATTGAAGGTCCTAGATTTTAAGAGAACTAACTTTGCCAAGATGGGGGAATTTCTCAAGGAAGAGTTGGTTGGATGGGAACAGCTGAAGGAAGTACAACAGCAGTGGGAGAAACTGAAAGGAACTGTTTTAAAGGCGACTAACCTTTATATCAGAAAATTACATAAGAGTAAGAGGAAAAGAAGGCCGCTCTGGTTCTCGAACACAGCTGAAAAGGTAAGGGAAAGAAGATTAGCCTTCGCAAGTTACAAGAAGACTCAGAAAGAGGAAGAGAGGCAAAAATACCTGGAAAAGCTGTCAGGAAAGACAAATGGAAGAAAAGATAGCCAATATGGTAAAATTGAGGGACAAGACATTTTCAGATATATAAGTGACAGGAGGAAGTGCCAAAATAGCATTGTGAGGCTCAAAGCTGAGGGGGAGAAATATGAAGAAGCCAATAAGGATAAAGCTGAACTGCTTAGCAATTATTTCTGTTCTGTGTTCATGGATGAAAGGCCAGGGTTAGGACCACAGAAAGCAAATGCTAAGGGGTTAGATGTGTGGTAGACCAGGACCGATTCTCAGAAGACTGTGTTCATGAGGAGCTAGCTAAACTAAAAGTAGACAAAGCGATGGGGCCTGATGGGATACATCTGAGGGTACTGAAGGAACTCAGAGATGTTCTGGTGGCTCTGCTGTCTGACCTCTTCAATGCCTCATTAGAGTCTGGAGTGGTCCAGGAGGACTAGAGAAGGGTGGATGTGGTCCGTCTGCACAAGAGCAGAAGTAAGGAGGAGGTTGGGAATTACAGACTGTCAGTCTGACCTTGATGGTGAGTAAACTAATGGAAACGTTTCTAAAGTGAAGGATCTTGACGTTTCTCAAATCAAATGCACTGCAGGACCCAAGGCAGCATGGCTTCACTAGAGGCAGGTTCAGTCAGATGAATCTGATTGCTTTGACTGGGTGACCAAACAGTAGGATGTGGGAGGGGTGCTAGATGTGTGTACTTGGATTTTAGCAAAGCTTTTGACACGGTTCTGCACAGGTGACTGATAAATAAACTGAATGCCCTTGGTATGGGACCTAAAGTGACTGACTGGGTTTAAAACTGGTTAAATGGGAGGAGACAAAGTGTAGTGGTAAATGGAGCTTGCTTTGAGGAAAAAGATGTTATCAGTGGTATGCTGCAGGGATCGGCCCTCGGGCATTCCTTTTTAACATCTTTGTGAGTGATATTGCGGAAGGGCTGTCTGGTAAGGTTTGTCTCTTTGCAGATGATACCAAACTCTGTAGTAGGGTGGACAACCCAGAGGGTTTGGATGGCATGAGGAAGGATCTAATGAAACTTGAAGAGTGGTACAATATAGGGTGCTTCTGTGTATGGAAGAAGAGCGGGACTTGGGGATGATTGTGTCCAAAGACCTTAAGGTGGCCAAGCAGGTAGAAAAGGCGACAGTCAAAGCCAGAAAGATGCTTGGGTGCATAACGAGAGGAATGACCAGCAGGAAAAAAAAGAGGTGATATTGCCCTTGTATAAGTCTCTGGTGAGACCCCATTTGGAATACTGCATGCAATTCTGGAGGCTGCACCTACAGAAAGATATAAACAGGATGGAGTTGGTCTAGAAGGCGGCTACCAAATTTGTAAATGGTCTATGTCATAAAACATATGGGGACAGACTCATGGACCTCAACATATACACACTGGAAGAGAGGCGGAAGAGAGGGAATATGATATAGACATTTAAATACCTCAGTGATATTAATACACAGGAGGTGAGCCTTTTACAAATGAAGGAAAACTCTAGAATGAGAGGGCATAGGATGAAGTTTAGAGGAAAAATAGGCTTAGGAAGAATCTATCGGAATTTAAGAAAGCGTGGGACAGGCATGTGGGATTTCTTAGGAACAGGAGGAGCTAGTGGTTATTGAGAAAGGGCAAACTGGATGGGTCATTTGGCCTTTATCTGCCGTCATGATTCTATGTTTCTATGAGAGGAAAGGGAAGAAGGAATGAAGTACTGGGTGGGGAAAAAAAGAAAAAAGTTGGAAATAGAAGAAAAATAGGGTGAGAAATGGTCAGGTGGGAGAAATGTTATGAAAGAGGTATGAGGTAAGACGAGAGAGATATGGGAGAAACAACTGAAAAGTAAAAATATTGAAATGTGGAAATAAAATGCCTCATTGTTTCATGGTTTATTTTTTATTTTTAACATGTAAATGTTAACATTTGTAAATAAAATTGAGATTTTTGTGCTTGATATTTAGTATAAAATTGCATATAGATTTTTCTAAATGTAGCATAGAAATTCTTCATAATCCCTTGCTATAGAATCTACCCTTGAGCTGCCACAGGAAATCAAGGGTTTTACTCTGGCCTATACAGTTATTTTTCTATTTATTAGGAATTATTTACCACCTTTTTGAAGGAATTCACTCAAGGCGGTGTACAGTAAGAATAAAACATAAGTTACAATTCAAGTGCCTTCCCACAATTAGTGTCCTCTGAGAAACCCTGCAGTTTCTCCCTCAGGGTGTCATAAAATTGTCCCTGATCTGCATTTGGGGCATATAAGCTTGAGAAAGTCACCAAATGATGACTAAGCATACCTTTTATAAAAATCTATTTCTTCTCTTTTCTCTTTGTATTTGGAGAAATTGGAAAGCCCCCTCTTTTGGCAGCCGCCTTTCTCACTTGGTTGCATGGTCATCTGGGCATTAATGCATTGCGAGCATTAAAACCTACTGTCTGCCATCTTCTGATCACTGAACCTTCTCCTACTTCCCTTTCACATTATCACTGTAACATGGAGGGGCATAATTGAACGGGGACGACCATCTCTAAGGGCACCCATCTCTAAGGACATCCCGGCGAAGGGGCGGGGAAACTGCTATTATCGAAACAAGATGGGTGTCCATATTTCGTTTTGATAATACGGTCGGGGACACCCAAATCTCAACATTTAGGTCGACCTTAGAGATGGTCAACCTAAATGTTGAGATGGTCGTCCCCGGCTTTCGGCCATAATGGAAACCGAGGACGCCCATCTCAAAAACGACCAAATCCAAGGCATTTGGTCATGGGAGGAGCCAGCATTCGTAGTGCACTGGTCCCCCTGAAATGCCAGGACACAAACCGGGCACCATAGGGGGTATTGCAGTGGGCTTCACAAATTGCTCCTAGGTGCATAGCTCCCTTACCTTCAGTGCTGAGCCCCCCAACCCCCCCCCAACCCCACTACCCACAACTGTACACCACTACTATAGCCCTAAGGGGTGAAGGGGGCACCTAGATATGGGTACAGTGGGTTTCAGGTGGGTTTTGAAGGGCTCCCATTTACCAGCACAAGTGTAACAGGTAAGGGGGGGATGGGCCTGGGTCCGCCTGCCTGAAGTGTACTGCACCCACTAAAACTGCTCCAGGGACCTGCATACTGCTGTCATGGAGCTGGGTATGACATTTGAGGCTGGCATAGAGGCTGGCAAAAAAAATTTAAACATTTTTTTTTTAGGGTGGGAGGGGGTTGGTGACCACTGGGGGAGTAAGAAGAGGTCATCCCTGATTCCCTCCAGTGGTCATCTGGTCAGTTTGGGCACCTTTTTGAGGCTTGGTCATGAAAAAAAATGGACCAAGTAAAGTCGACCAAATGCTCGTCAGGGACGCCCTTCTTTTTTCCATTATCGGCCGAGGACGTTCATCTTTTAATCACGCCCCAGTCCCGCCTTCGGTACACTTCCGACATGCTTCCGTGAACTTTGGTCATCCCCGCGACGGACCGCAGCTGAGGATGCCCAAAATTGGCTTTCAATTATGCTGATTTGGACAACCCTGAGAGAAGGATGCCCATCTCCCGATTTGTGTCGGAAGATGGGCGCCCTTCTCTTTCAAAAATGCCCTGATAGTAACATAGTAAATGACGGCAGATAAAGACCTGAACGGTCTATTCAATCTGCCCAACAGTCATACGCTTTATGAATTCATGATTAAATCAACAATGGATGTGATGTAAAATACTTCATCATGGTCTTTCTTTGTCATTTCTGGGACATAGACCATAGAAGTCCTCCTAGCCCAGTCCTTATGTTTTTTTATTTTTTTGTTATATTTGTACCCTGTGTTTTCCCACTCATGGCAGGCTCAATGCAGCTTACATGGGGCAATGGAGAGTTAAGTGACTTGCCCGGAATCACAAGGAGTTGTCTGTGCCTGAAGTGGGAATTGAACTCACTTCCTCAGGAGCAAAGTCCACCACCCTAACCACTAGGCCACTCCTCCACTCCAACTACTAGAGTTGCTGTTGAAGCCCATTCCAGCCCATCCTAAACCAGATTGCCATATACGGGACACAGACTGTACAAGTCTGCCCGGCACCAGCCCTAGTTCTTCACAGCCTGAGTCACCCTCTAAGCATCACTTGACACAGCCATACACATGCAACCATTTAAGTTTAGGGTTTTTTTAATACCATCCATTTTATAATTAGAGAGCCTTTGTGTTCATCCCATGCAGTTTTGAATTCCATCACTGTTTTTGTCCCTACCACCTCTCTCGGGAGGGCATTCCAGACTTCGACCACCTATTCTGTGAAAAAGAATTTCCTGACGCTACTCCTAAGTCTACCACCTCACAACCTCGATTCATGTCCTCTAGTTTTATGTTTCCCCTTCTCTGGAAAAGATGTGTTTCTATATTAATACTTTTCAAGTATTTAAATATCTGTATCATATCTCCCTTGTCCCTTTCTATAATTTACTTATATTTACTAATAATGTCATCTGCTCATTCTATTCTAGCCCAAAAAAGGGATTATCAGCTTCTGAAGCTAGTCAAGAAATGTGTTAAATTAATCCAATGAATATGTTTTTTCTTTGTTATCCTTTATTTCCATGTATTTAAGTAAACAAATATAGCAAGCATCCTACTTTATCCAAAGGGGTATATAGAGAGAGTATGCATTCATTAGAGCTGATTTTTAACAAGGTGCATGGTCGAAAAAGCAAACGAGGCAGAAATAGGGGAAAGTGGGATAGAGTGGTCTTTCTGTAACTCAGCGTAAAGCAGGGCCTGTCACCAGCCAGCATGCAGCCCTATGATTAGTTCTCTCTTATCTATGCATTAGGATAGGAAGGGGACATATAAGAGGGGGTTTCAGCCGTGTCGTCTGCTCTCAGCTGTCACGCTCAACCAGGTTTTGCCATTAGCGTCCCTTCGTGCATTTAATTGGTCCCTTCCTATAACAGTTTGGAGGCTTTCCTAAGAGAAAATTGAAAATCCATTTTTGGTTTGATATTGAGACTTTTTTTTAAATTCTATCCTTGATATTGGAATATGCTTCCCTGGGTTACATTTTGACAAAAGGCTTGAGATTGGACATAAGAACATAAGAATAGCCATACTGGGTCAGACCAATAGTCCATCTAGCCCAGTATCCTGCTTCCAACAGTGGCCAATCCAGGTCACAAGTACCTGGCAGAAACCCAGTTAGTAGCAACAATCCATGTTAAAAATCCCGAGGCAAGCAGTGGCTTCCCCTATGTCCATCTCAATAACTTTTCCTCCATGAACTTGTCCAAACCTTTTTTAAACCCAGCAGCAAGTTCCAGAGCTGAAATATTTTTTTTTAGTGAAAAAATATTTCCTCCTATTTGTTTTAAAAGTATTTCCATGAAATTTAATTGAGTGCCCCTAGTCTTTGTACTTTTTGAAAGAGTGAAAAATTGATTCTACCCATTCTACACCACTCAGGATTTTATAGACCTCAATCAGATCCCCTCTCAGCCATCTCTTTTCCAAGCTGAAAGCCCTAACCTCTTTAGCCTTTCCTCATCTGGGAGGAGTTCCATCCCCTTTATCATTTTGAACCTTTTCTAATTCCGCTATATCTTTTTTGAGATACCTTGACCAGAATTGAACACAATACTCAAGGTGAGGTCACACCATGGAGCGATACAGAGGCATTATAATGTTTTTGGTCTTAATTTGTATCCCTTTCCTAATAATTCCTAGCATCCTGTTTGCGTTTTTTGGCCACCATCACACACTAGGCAGAAGATTTCATTTATTGTCTTCAAGGACGCCTAGACCTTTTTCTTGACTCCTAAGGTTAACCCTAGCATCAGGTAATTATGATTCGGATTATTCTTCCCAATGTCCATCACTTTGCATTTGTCCACATTAAATTTCATCTGCCATTTGGATGCCCAGTCTTCCAGTTTTCTAAGGTTTTCCTGTAATTTTTCACAATCCGCATGTGTTTTGACAACTTTGAATAGTTTTCTGTCATCTGTAAATTTAATCACCTAACGTCATGAAAATATTTATTCATAAGAACATAAGAATAGCCATTCTAAGTCAGAGCAATAGTCTATCTAGCCCAGTATCCTGCTTTCAACAGTGGCCAAGCCAGGTCACAAATACCTGGCAGCAGTGGCATTTCTAGCTTGTTCACCACCTGGGGCAGGGTCACCACTGCGCCCCTCCCCCCCTCTGACGCATCACAACTCCCCCAAGGTGCATCACACCCCTCCGCTGAAGCGCATCACCTGACCTTTCCTCCCAGCAAGAGGATGCGCGGAGCAAGCTTGCAGCTTTCTACTCTGCCAGTCCCCTGGCCCAGAACAGGAAGTAATGTTAGAGGGGGCCAGGGGACTGGCAGAACTGAAAGCCGCGTGCCTTCTCTGCATACCCCCTTACTGCCTGCACCTGGGGCAGATCGTCCCCACCGCCCCACCATTGATATGCTACTGCCTAGCAAAAACCCAAATAGTATCAACATTCTATGCTACCAATCCTTCCCACATGTCTATCTCAATAGCAGATTATGGACTTCCTCCAGGAACTTCTCCAAAACTTTTTTAAACCCAGATATGCTAACCATATCCTCTGGCAATGAGTTCCAGAGCTTAACTATTCGTTGAGTGAAAAAAATATGTTCTCATCTGTTTTAAAAGTATTTCCATGTAATTTCATTGCGCATCCCCTAGTCTTTGTAGTTTTTGATAGAGTAAAAAATCAATTCACTTTTACTCATTCAACACCACTCAGGATTTTGTAGACCTAAATCTTATCTCCCCTCAGCCATCTCTTTTCCAAGCTGAAGACCCCTAACCTCTTTAGCTTTTCCTCATTCAAGAGAAGCGCCATCCCCTTTATTATTTTGGTCGCTCTTCTTTGAACCTTTTCTAATTCCGCTATCAGGCTTATTTTTGAAAGAGAAGGATGCCCATCTTTCGACACAAATCGGGAGATGGGTGTCCTTCTCCCAGGGTCGCCCACATCGGCATAATCGAAAGCCAATATTGGGCGTCCCCAACTGCTTTCCGTCGCAGGGACAACCAAAGTTCCTGGGGGCATGTCGGAGGCATAGCAAAGGTGGGACTAGGACATGCCTAACACAAGGGCGTCCTCGACCAATAATGGAAAAAAGAAGGGCGTGACTTTACTTGGTCCATTTTCTTTTACGACCAAGCCTCAAAAAGGTGCCCAAACTGACCAGATGACCACCGGAGGGAATCGGGGATGACCTCCTATTACTCCCCCAGTGGTCACTAACCACCTCCCACAAAAAAAAAAAAACTTTTAAAATATTTTTTGCCAGCCTCTATGCCAGCCTCAGGTATCACACCCAGCTCCATGACAGCAGTATGAAGGTCCCTGGAGCAGTTTTAGTGGGTGCAGTGCACTTCAGGCGGGCGGACCCAGGCCCACCCCCCCCCCCCCCACCTGTTACACTTGTGGTGGTAAATGTGAGCCCTTCAAAACCCACCAGAAACCCACTGTACCCACATGTAGGTGCCCCCCTTCACCCCTTAGGGCTATGGTAGTGGTGTAAAGTTGTGGGAAGTGGGTTTTGGGGGGGGGGTGTTGAGGGGCTCAGCACACATGGTAAGGGAGCTATGCACCTGGGAGCAATTTGTGAAGTTCACTGCAGTGACCCCTAGGGTGCCCAGTTGGTGTCCTGGCATGTTCAGTGCTGCGTGCGTCTGGTAGCGCTATACAAATGCTAATAATAATAATAATGTCAGGAGGACCAGTGCACTACGAATGCTGGCTCCTCCCACGACCAAATGGCTTGGATTTGGTCGTTTCTGAGATGAGCATCCTCGGTTTCCATTATGGTCGAAAATCGGGGACGACCATCTCTAAGGTTGACCTAAATTTCATGATTTGGGCGTCCCCGGCCGTATTATCGAAAAGAAAGATGGACGCCCATCTTATTTTAATAATATGGGTTTCCCCGTCCCTTCGCCGGTCGTCCAGTGAGGACGTCCCCAGGAAAACTTGGCACCCCTTTCGATTATGCCCCTCTATATCTTTTTTGAGATATGATGACCAGAACTGAACGCAGTACTCAAAGTAAGGTCGCACCGTGGATTGATACAGGGGCATTATAGCTGAAAGTTTTCCTTTGTTATCCTGTTTATTTCCTCTGGGGTTGATATTCAGTGTGATTTAAATGGAAAGGAGATGCTCCTGCCCACTTGAATCATGCTTAGCATCTCTGCCGTTGATATTCAGCAGTACTTAACCATGCAGTGTTGCTAAGTATTGGCGCTGACTGCCCTGGCATTGTCCAGTTAGCGCTGAGATGGTCCATGGGCAAAGTCAGGGAGGATCTGGTAGTGCCAACGTAGCTAAGCAGGCAAATAGGACCACACATAAGGCTGTCCTATCATTGCCTACTTAGTTATGCAGGTACTGCCACTGAATATTGGGTGGCACTTGCATAGCATTCAGGTCTGTGGATGACCCCGGATACAGCGGCGTACTGAGGGTGGGGTGTTGGGGGCGGTCTGTGCTGGGTGCACACTGCAGAGGGGTGCAGGGAGCAGGTCCCTGCTCCCTCTGCTGTTACTTTCTGTTTCAGGGCAGAGGGAGCAGGGAACCGGCGGAGCCAACAGCTGCAAGGCTGCTCCCAGTACCCCAGCATGTAAGAAGAATGCATCCGGGGGGGGGGGGCTTGGAGGTGATGTACTAGGGGATGACGATGCTGCCCCCGGGGGGGGAGGTCGCAATGCACCAGTGGGGGAATGGATGACGCTGCACCTTGGGGGGGGTTCGCAGCTGCGATCCGCCCCAGGTGGCAGGCAACCAAGGAACACCACTGCCTGGATATTCAGTTCTGGTGCACAGGCATGGCTCGGCATTGAATACCTAGGCTTAACTCTGACTACAGCAGTCAGCGGCTTTAAAACCACTGACTGCATGGGCTGTATATCGACTAATTGGTGTTCTTGTTGCACATTTTCATGAACACTTATATTCATCTGCATGTTAGGTGCAATCAAGAAGGTTTAATTGACAGGAGATGGCAGGGGCCTGCTTGGCTCATTATGTGGCCTGAAGCTAGTAGGCGGAGCTTGCCACTATACAAAGTCATATATTTTGAATGTATTAAGATAGTGACTGCTGCATAGGGATGCAATTAAACCTCTTTGGGCATAGACAGCTACATAGATAGCATGATGCCGTCTCCTGTCAATCAAATGTCCTAGGGTGCAACAAAGCCTTTTCCCATTGTTTCTTTTTTTAAATGAGTAAATTGCATTCTGGGATGGTATTCTCTTTCCCAAAAAGAACAGAACTAGAAATCCCTAATGCAGTTGGATATGAATACTCCGTTCCGGTGTCACATACATGTACATATACCTATGCTTATAGCTTACTCTCCTGTCCCTGATTACATGCAGCTGACTGATAATCTCACACTAAGCAGACTTGATCCAGTTGTGTTTGAAATCCCTAGCAGAGAAATGTTGTTTTTCAAGCGTTGTCATTGGAAATAGCATCAGTTAAGCACCACACACCAGATATTTAGAAAAGAAGTCTATCCCACAGCGTGCTTTGCTTAAAGCAAAAGTTGTATTGAATAGGTTATTGCATCATTTAACACTTTGAGGCTGTTGTACAAAGTTGTGATATTTTACAGCATTAACATACTTTCTGCCCCATTTAAGACAGAGTATAGAAATTGGAACTGAGATATCCAGGTTGGAGTGTGTACATTTCCAGTAATATTTAGCAAAAGCAGGGAGGTAGCGTGATCAACAAGACACTTCCAAAAAATTGAGACAAAAAGTATAAAAATGTTCTTTATTGGTAGATAAGACTCGACATGGCACCATGTTTTGTCAAACAATGCCTGCCTCAGGAGTCTGGAGAATAAAATCAATTCAGATCAAATACAGATACATAAACATATGTGTACATAAATACAAAAGTGTAACATATAAGATTTATATATAGATATATATAGATATAGATATATATAAAATCGATACAAACAAATATACATGGAGTGATAGCATACAGCCATCCTAAATAACATGTGATATATTAAATACAAACATATCATTATGAGCAAATATCACATAATGCTGACCTGTATGTGATGATCACTTGCAGGAGAAATTGAAAAGTGAACAAGCCAAATCAAGCCTAGAATGAGTAGGCATGCAGAAAACATAAGTAAACATGAAAAACTCAATGAAAAGGGTACAAATCTACTATAATAAAACTCACCCTCAACGTTCTGAAGACACTGACGTCACTGCAGCCACTCAGACACCAGTTCGTAAGTTCATGGTGGTAAAGCCACAACACTCACCATGTCTCCATGCCCCGCCCTCGCGTCAGACGTGATGACGTTGAGGGTGGAACAATTACAAAACAACGAAAATGAACGAACAGGGAGGAGTAGGGCTCCCCTTCCAATGAATCGCTGCAGACTGCCTAACAAACAAAAGCGGCCGAGGACGTGCCCAACCGAAGCCATCTCTGCCCATGTCTCCTAGCCCCGCCCTCACGTCAAACGTTATGACGTCGAGGGCAGAGACATGGCCAGAGATAGATGGCTTCAATCGACGAACCCCACAGTGACCACCGACTAAAAACGTGCCAGCTTACCTCCAAACAACCCTCCACATATGGTCCCGCCACAATCGCGGTCGTTGTTCGACAAAGTGGTGAGTTAAAGGGGAGTGGGAGAGGAGAGGGAGGACGGCCTCGAACTTGAAGGGGATGAAAGGAGGGCGTGGGACTCGGAGGACAGAGAGGGAGACAGCAACGGAGGGAGGGGGGAACCCTTGCTAGCGCCCGTTTCATTTCAGGCAGAAACGGGCCTTTTTTACTAGTAGATAAATAAAGATGAAGGAGTGGTGAATAAGAAGTATTAAAAAGGGGAACTTCAGAAATATGTTCTCAATCAGAGGGAGCTATTGGAGTGATAAAATATATATACTGGAGAACAAGGTCTAAGAGGTGTACAAGATATACTGCAGAAAGTACATACCTTTAAAGATGCTGGTGAATGGTGAACATACTACTACTACTACTACTACTTATCATTTCTATAGCGCCACAAGGCATACAGGATACAATGCAAGAGCTGGAAGCTGTGGAGAAAAGAATATGGAGGTTGGGGAAAGCGGACAATTGAAAGGTCATGATGGATGTGAAAGATGGAGACAGAGTGAAGAAGGCGAGTGCATGTACATAACTATTGGCACTCATCTTACGGTGAAGTAAAAACAAAGAGGGTGTGCAGGAGTGAGCTGGGTATTAGAACGCTAAGGTGGTATATAGAAAAGAGCTGGAAAGCTGTAGAAGTGCTGAATGTAAATTGAGGAATAAAGCGCTATGTATACAGGGGGTCGAACAGTTGCAGAAGAGCTGATATAAAGTGCTGAGTGAAGCCAAGCACTGAATAAAAGGATGCTATATGGTGACATGCAGAGGAATTAAGGGAAAAAAACCAAGGGTGTATGCAAACAGAAACTCACCGGGTGCAGAAAGAAAAGCAGGAGTAGAGCTAGTAGGAAAAACGGCAATATGCGTAAGTACATAAGAAGACTGGTGAATGGTGAGCATACATTTGTCCTTTAGATTGTAAGCTCCTTGAGCAGGGACTGTCCTTCTATGTTAAATTGTACAGCGCTGCGTAACCCTAGTAGCGCTTTAGAAATGTCAAGTAGTAGTAGTAGTAAGTAGTAGTAGTAGTAGTAGGATAAGATTTCAGGAGCTAGAAAGATAACAAATGGGAAGCCATGATGGATATAAAAGATGTAGACAGAGTAAGGAAGGCAGGTGCATATGTGTAACTAGTGCACTGAATCTACTGTGAGGTAAAAACAAGGAGAATGGACGGGACAGTATACAAGGTAAAGCCGAAAAGCTGGGGAGTGGAGTGCTAAAATAATATATAGAGAGAGAAAGCCAAAAAGCTGCAGGAGTGTGAAATGCAGAGTAAAGTGCTGTATATACTGAGAGTTGAATAGTTGCAGAAGTGTTAATATAAAGTGATGAGAGAAGTAGAGCGCTGAATAAATTTATAATATGTAGTGACATACAGAGCCCAAGTTGGAAAATTCTGCCCTGCAGGGAGGAGTGAAAGGAATACCCATAAGGCTAGGGGACTGCGGAAATGACCAATAGAATCAGATCATGCAACTTGGGCTGAAGCCTGAACCTGGCAAGTCTCCCAGTAACTTGAGGGAATGGGAGAATTAGCGCATGGCCATTACTAGTGAAAATAGAAAAAAATTGGCCATTTTACCCCTGCAGTAAAAATGCCTTAGTGCGTGGGAATGACCTGTATAACAACGTGCCAAGGCCACATTTTACCACAGTTTGGTAAAAGGGCCCCATAGTCTTACAGTTTCATAAGCTAGAAGGTACAAGAGCTGTTTGTGGCATGTGGCATGTCCTTGTTCACAAACAACCTCCTTCAAAGTATAGGATGGAAAGAATGAATAGCAGTGGCATACCCATGGGGAAACGTTTGGGGCCTGGGCCCCCCAATGTCTGCTGGTTTGGCTTGTGGGGGTCTCCAAAGCCAGCAGAAGCCTTCCTCTAGTGCCGCCATGCTGCCTGCCCTAATCCCCCCCCCCCCCCCCACACACACACTCATGCTCGGTTTTAGTGAAATTGAGCATTTACCCAGCTCGCACATGCTCAATTTCTCTAAAACTGAGAATGCATGCGGGAAGGGAAGGGAGCAAGACAGGCAGTGTGGCAGCAAACATTGCTGAAAGAAGGATTCTGCTGATGGGGCATGGGGACCCTCAACACCCCAGGTATGTGTGGTTGCAGCGGGGGCGGAGAGCAGTGCAGAGGTGGGACAAAATATCCCCTCCACACACTTTGGGCTCAGCTGCCCCCCCCCCCCACCCCCACACACACACAAAAATTGAGGTCTGGCTCTGCGCCTAGTCAATAGACTGCAAATGTAATGTAGTGACAAGACCACTAAATATTACAGCCTCTGGAATAATACAAAATGGAAACAAAATATATAAAAACACAGGCTAGCACAGTTTTCCTTGGCTTTTGTAGTGAACATATTTTTTAATGAGTCCCCACAGGAGATACTTGCATGTCAGTAGGAAACAATGAACGGAAATCTGAAAAATATAAGATATTTCAATAAAAATTAATTGGCAAAAATCAAGCATGTATGTGAAATTAACATGATTGAGGTAGGTTTTATAATGAGAATGCATGAAAGAATATTAGCTATAAGGGTGGAAGATAAAATAGCTTACTTTTAAGTCCTGAACAATAATCATAATGAAATGGGCTTGTTTTCCTATATAGTTATGCATATTATGATATGTTAGGGGTTTTTCACTCTTGTACACATTTGCAAAACTTCCATAAATTAATCTCTTAATTTCTTTCTCACCATGGTTGATTATTTTTCAATATTTTATGTTTTGCTTGCTTTCCAGGGAGTCAACAGTGCTTTTGAAGTTTACCTAGTGGGAAACAACTCAAACCATTTCATCATCTCTCCAACATCAATTCAGGGCAAAGCAGACATTCGTGTGCGGGTTGCTGTGCCATTGGACTATGAGACCATCCCACGCTATGAATTCTCTGTAAGAACGTGCTCTGATCACAACTAGGAGAATTTGTCTTTTTTTCTGTTAACGTTTTAGAGTACTTTAAAATTTAGTGGATCAGGGTTTTGGAATCGCTTACAAAAACTTGTGGTATTAGAGTGTCATTGGGAAAACTTGGATGCTCTTAACTAAATTTATTTTAATTTAGTTTAATACAAAGTCTTATAGCCCACTACTTTTGGCCACAAGACCATACAGTGCGGATTACAGCAGCATCAACAAGATAAACAGTTACCTTAACCCTTCCCTTTCCCCTCCCCTCAATCTTGTCACTCAAAAGAGGAAAAACATTGGGTAAACAACCAAGTCTTCAAACAGCTATGAAATACTGTGTAATCTTTGAGCACTTTAAAATCCTCAGGGAGCTGATTCCAAAACTTCAGAGGTGCCCCTGAAAAACATGAACATAATGGCAGATTATGAAAGGTATTAGACTGTAATGCGCAGGGTGATAAGGCAACATAAGAGCATTCAAATACCGAGGTCCAATCCCTTTAAGCATCTGAAAAATCAACAGCATAACTTTAAAAAGACTCAAGCGTTAGCCAATATAATGCATAAAGCAAAGGGGTAACATGATCCCACAATGTCCAGAAAGTTATCAAACACGTGGCCATATTCTGAACACATTGCTGTTTCCACAGCACATTCTTAGGAAGGCCTACATGAAGAGCATTGCAATAGTCCAAGCGGCCAAAGTTGAAAGTCTTGCAACCTCAACAAGAAACAAACCTGTGTAGCCATTGTCAGCTTTACCTGTGCTGCACGAACAACCTCATTCCAGTCTAAGGGCCGAATCCAAAGCAACTCCCAAGGACCACACCTTCTTAACTACTGAGAAACACATATACAGTTATTTTTTTAACTTAATTTTTACTGAGAATAAGCCAATCAGATTACACAAATCCACATAATCAACATGAATGCCAAATGTTTTACAATAACAATAACCCCCAATGCACCATTTTCCTCCCCTTCCCTACTTAATGCAAAGTCATGAGGAGTCCAAATACTTTTGTAGTAATGCCCACCAAGGGCCTAGTTTGTCAATTTGGTTCCTCTTAAGAGCTGTCAGTTGTTCCATTACAAACACAATTTTTAACCTTTGGCACCATCTCATAGCATAAAGTGGGTTATAGGACTTCCATTCAGCTGCAATCACAAAACGAGCTGCATAAATTCCATACTTTAAGATCTTGCATATAGAAGGTTCCAACCACAGAGGGTATATGATAGAAAGACATAATTCCCTGCTTAATTCAACATGCACTCCTAAAACAGTGTCAAGTTCCCTTTGATGAAGCCAGGCAATCCCACTACATATGTAGTAAAGTTCCTGTAAGACTGCATTGCCTCCAGCATAGCAGGTCCGGCTTGAAGCCTCTGTGGTGCAACTGGAGAGGCATGACATACCAGCGCATCAGTAATTTCAGGCCATTTTCTTTATTGCGCACAGAGATTGAATAAGAGTTGGTGTTCTGCACTATCTCCTCCCATTGTTGGTCAGTGAAGGAGTTCTGCTGACCAGTGGTCCATAAACTAAAGCCTTTTAAATCCATATAATCTAATTTTTATAAAGCTCAGATATTGAACCCCTGGTGAGACCAGGCTGGGACCATAAGTCTTCAAATTGGTGCATCTTCTGGGTCGTGACCTCCTTGCACAACCCGGAGGATTAACAGTGCCTAACACGCAACTACAAATAAAAATCTGATTGTTGCAGCTGAAACTCTGTACATAATAACTCAAAAATTTTCAAATGATCATTAGAAAATAATTGCCCATGGATCCAAAGCCATTTCAAACCGAGGTATAATCCCCACCTAACAGAAAAGCCAGTGGTGTAAACCTAGACCTCCAACTTTTACCAAACAAAGTATGGGTCACCGATCTGCAACTTTGCATGATATGTCTGACAATAAGGTTGGGTAGACCAGTAATCAGGAAGGGACCCAGACCCCCATGGTATTCCCAAGAGCAGTATGGAACTCAAGCAGGTTTGCTCAATTTGTACATAATTCCCACCCTTCCAATCCAACATGTGACGAATCTGTGTAGCAAGATAGTAGGATTTGAGGTCTGGTACCTCTGTCCCCCCCCTAATTACTTATGCATCAGTAACACAGCCTGAGAAATTTGAGGTCTCCGATCCTTCCAAATAAATTGGAATATTAATTTCTGCCAATGATGTATTATCTTGAAGGGGATAGGAATGGGCAAGGCCTAAAACAAATATAGGAGTGCAGTCATCTTCAGTATGGAAATTCTTCTCAGTCATGGGTAAGTATTTTTATTCCATTCCCTGAGAACAGGCTGAATTTGTCTCAATAGTGGGGTGTAATTAACCTGAAATAAATTGTCCAGTTTAGGAGTAACATTGACCCCTAGGTACTTAAGATGATTGTAGACCCATTTGAAAGGAAAATTAGCCTTAGTTTGCTCTAATTCAGAGAGACCCAGGGAGATGTTAAGAGCCTCAGTCTTATCAATATTAGTCTTAAGGCCTTCATCTGTTGTAAAAGGACTGGTACTGAAAGACGAGGTTGTAAAAGCAAAAATTTCATGTCATTCATAAATAATCAGATTTTGTGAATACTGAGGTCTATAGAAATGCTTTAATATCAGGGTCATCCCTTATGTATTGTGCAAATGGTTCCATAGCTAAGGTAAATAATAAGGAGGAGAGGTAACAACCTTGCCTAGTACCTCTCCCCAAATCAAAGCTGGATGTATATCACCCATTAGTTTTAATACAACCCTTTGGGTTAGTGTATAAGGCATTCAGCCATGAGGAAAATCCCTCACACACCCTGAGCTTCCTTAAAACTGTGAGCATAAAGGGTCAATGCATGTGGTCGAACGCCTTCTCAGTGTCAGTTGCCACCAAAGCTGGGATCGTGTGCATAGGCGGTCGGTGGCCCAACTGTTTGGGGAGGCTAAAGGGGCGGGGTTGGGGGTGGGGGTGGGGTTGGGGTGGAGCTTAAATCCATAATTGTCTGATAACACACAGAAAAAATAAATAAAAATAAGTCACAATACCCTTATTAAATTTAGATATTAGATACGTTTCATATGTCAAAGAATAAAGTGGTTGCTCAAAGCATATACTAACCACAATTGCTCAACTGCAAAACACTATGCACAACTTTGTGCAAAAACACACTCAGAACCTTACTGTACCATAAATATTACACTGGGCAGAACCTAATACATCAATATACCACCCATATGGAAAATGCAGACCGTCAACAATATGAAACAAGGGATCATAATATCACAATTCTCATGTAGAGCCACAAAACACCCTAATTTTATTTATTTATTTATTTTAGGACATTTATACCCCGCCTTTTGCCACAGAATTGCAGCCCCAAAGCGGCTTACAATGAACCAATAAAATAAATTAAATACAGTTACATGTCAATAGTTAGGGCGGGAGAGCAGAATGAGAAGGGAAATGGAAAGGTAAGGGAGACAAAGATGGGCAGCAGACGTCCAGGTGGGCCAAGAGGGATGATGGAAATCCAGCCTAACAAGAACAGGTCCGGCAAGGCGAATGAAGATTTGAAGAAACAGCAACAGCTTGCAGAGGCAGGGCGACACTGAAGGCAGGCTTCCTCTGCGACGGAGTCAGTGGCACAGGAGTCAAGATGGCGGACCAAACGGTTGTCCTCCGCAGCACCAACCGTCAGGGCTTTCCAAGCCAGAGACCTCCTCCACTGCACCTCCATCAAGCCAGCCGAAAAGAAGAGCCGGGGTACAAATCCGACAGGCGGGCAGGAGGACACAAAGGCAGCAGACTCCCCGATGGATGAGATGACGAGCAAGGGAGAGGTAACATCACAGCACCCAGCAGTCAATGGTCTGCCCGGCAGCGACAGGGCTCATCTGTTAATATGGCCATGGAGTTCCTCTCTCAAGAATGGAGGAACATCCTTTACATATTCTGGTAACTTCATTGACCTAATGTGTTGCTGGTCTGGCATCACTTTCATTCGCAAACCAGCACCAGTGACAATTCATACTGTCAGTTGACATACCAGGAGGATAATTAAGAAAGGAAATAGATGGTTTGACAATCTCCATGCCTGAACAGCTTGTTAAAATTGCTTTTATTATATCAACAGTATTGATCAAATTCGTGCTGTTTTTTGATATAGCAAGAAGGCGTCTGTGACTCATAAAAAACTAATTTTTCAAAATAATTAGAAGTAGTAAGCGCAATAAACAATTTTCCCTGCCTGGCTTCACTGAAAGAGTCTTGTTGGAAACTGGGGGGTGCACACTGCACCCATCACACAATAATTGGCCTTACGCTATTAACAGCGCCTGCCCTCGTGCAGTTCACGCTGTTGGTTGTTATGACAGCGGCTCTCAAGCGGCACAGACGACGAGCTTAATCCAAATAAGAGGCCAACAGAGCGCGATTTACAGTGGTAAAGACCAAAAACTCGAAAGATAATGCAAATAAAAAGTTTTATAAAAGGAGCCTGAGATGAAAGTGAAGTGAAACACCAACCTATATTCATGCCTCTGCCCTTTGGTTTGCTTTTTTTTTCCTATGAGGTTACTCAGAAAATTTTTACCTTGTATCTTGTCCTTAAGTTGTGGTCTACAAGATGTAAATTTACCTATGTATAATTGATATCTTTATTTTTCTTTTCTTCTTTTCCTGTAAATAACATTTTATGTTATTTTTGATGACTAAATTAAAATCAATAAAAAAAAAAAAAAAAAAAACACCAACCTATATACCTTGAACCCGACAGGGCGACCTCCAGCCTTCCCTTGCATGGCTCTGCCCTCGCGGAAACAGGAAATACGTCAGAAGAGGGCGGAGCCATGCGAGGGAAGGCTGCCCGCTTGAGGAAAATTACAATATTTAAAGGTAGGGCGAGGGCAGGAAGGAAACGAGGGCTATCGGGCAGACGGGAGATGATTGGCGACTGGGGAGCGGGGAAGCCTGCAGCTCGCAGGGTGGAGGCAGCAATTGGGCTGGGGAGGCTTAGCCTCCCCAAGCCTCTTATACCGGGTGCCTATGATCATGTGCTTCTGCACCACCCAGTTAATATGTAAGATGTGCTTAACATTGCCAAAATTTTGTCTCCCTATCACAAAATCTGTCTGATCAGGATTATTACAGAAGGCAACCATGGAGCTAAATGATTTGCTAAATGCTTTGCTAAAATTTTTAAGTCAAAGATATTGGCTTCTATGACCCACAAACCATGTTGTCAATGCCCAGCTTGCATAAAATGGTGATACCAACTGTATTAGAGTGTATTGATATCATAGACCCTGCTGTAAGGGAATTATAAAATTTGGCTAATATGGGGGCCATTTTCGTAACATATGATTTATAAAAAGAGTTGGTGAACCCATCTAGGCTTGAGGATCTCCCACATGGGAGAACTCTTAATGATTACCTCCACCTCATGAACAGTTATATCAGCATCAAAGGCCTGTTGGCCCTCCTCAGTGAAGCAGGAAAGAGATTATCCTTGTAGGTAGGAGTGGATGTGCTCTTCCTTTATAGTCTCATCTCTAGTGTAGAGTCATTCATAGAAATCTAAAAATCTACTCTGAATTAACTCCTGCTTATATAAAAGCTCACCAATCTCACCTCTAATTTTAGAAATCTGTTGTTTTTAAGACGTCTTGCCAAGAGCCTTCCTGATTTATCCCCTCAGTGTCTGCAATTCCCCCTTCAGTTTACCCAGTAATTTCCTATCTTTTTGCAGACCAGTCTTTTGTACATTGCCCTCTACCACCGCAATCAGGGATAACAAGATATTCTCTTTTTCTATCTTTTCTTTTTTCACCTGGGCTTCCCACTTTACAAATGTCCCCCGCAGTGCAGACTTTAACCCTTCTTACAGAAGGGTCATTAGATTCCATTCTCCCCTCAGTATGCAGCGCTACTTAACTGGCCAGGAATGGCTCCTGGCCAGTTAAATAATGTTTAGGTCAGCTGTCAGTGCAAGACAGCTGGTTATGTCTGCTGAATATTTGCAGTCAGTGCTGAAAATTTAACCAACTATATTGCAGATGGGGCGGTAGTTGAAGGGGCAGGTAGGGTCAATTGAAGGTTTTTTGAGGAGAGGTGTGACAACAGCGTGCTTGAAGGTGTCAGGGACAGTTGCAGTGGAGAGAGAGAGTTTGAGGATGCGACAGATGGAGGGGGTGACAGTATGGGAGATGGTGTTGAGTAGATTGGTGGGGATGGGATCAGAGGAACAGGTGGTGCATTTCGAGGAGGAAAGAAGGCGGGAAGTTTCATCCTCGGTGATCTCAGGAAAGGAGGAGAAAGAGGCCTGGGTAGGTTGGTTGAGGGAGCGGGTTAAAGGGTGAAGAGGAGGTGGTGGCTTGGTCGTGAACTGCAAAAGCCATTCCTTTCCTTTTACCATTCAACCACTGTGTTAGCCCAGAGTAACACACAGTGCAATAAACATGAGGTGCCCAGCTTTTATCTTGATCTCCAATTTGACAGTCAAAATAATACTTGTAAGCAAGGCGCACTCGCTTTGTCAGATTCTTGTGCTGATCATAAGTAGTGTATTTGCCACATATGTAGCAGAAATTGTCCAGATCATTAACACATTTGCGTCTATCCATCTTGGCTTATATACTTACTGCTGACATCAGCCAATAGACCTGTCTGAGCGCGTCTGGACAGGTCCGGGCATGTCAGCTGGAATATTTCCAATATATAATGCATTAATATTATAAGTGAATAGGCTTTGCATGTGTAACTTAAAATCTAGACATGTCAGGCAAATTCGGAGTTCATATTTGGAATCGGCGGGTTCAATTTAGTATAAATCACGTTTTTCTCTCAGTAGCAAAATCATTGTTGCGTTAGTATCTATGGACTTTACACCTGCCTTCAAAGTGTGCACCAAAGGTCATGTGTATTGTGTGTTGTCTGCTGGTGCTGCCCTCCGCCTGCTCCACCTCATTGTGGGTAAAATGTACTTACACTGTTTCACATATAGGAGGAAAAGCAATGTTCAGCTTCCAGTTTTACAAATTAGTTACCTGTATAAAATCTTTTGAAAATGAAGCTAACTCAGGAGAATTAGAGTAATATGCTGGACTCACATCAAGTTGTTTTATCTTTAAAATATGTTCTTAGCTCTAAATATATTACACATTTGTACATTTACAAAACACATAAAGGTGTCACAGCCTCTGCCATGTCTTCCACCCCCTACGCACCTTCTGCTCCATGATGCTCCTCTGGGTGGTGGTCCGCTATCCTGCTTCACTTCTGGTACCGGCTGATGCTGGCTTCCTGGGGCGGGCGTGTGCACTTGACAGACATTCTGGTTTAAAGGGCCGTGTGCAGGAACGCCAGAGGCACACTACATATCACTTTCAGTTTGGGACATATATTAGGAAGCCTGTCTCCAGTTCAGCTTATGTTGCTTCTCTCCAGTCCAGCTTCCCTTCCAAGTTTTCAAGTTGATTAGGCTCTTAGTATCCTGCACATCACATATTATATCTGAGCAGTTAACAAATCTAAAACAAGATAGAGAAGAAGGAGAAAGAATGGGCTGAAAATGGGAGGGAGAGGATAGTTTCGGGAAGGGAGGAAATGGAACTACAGTATATGATAGGAAAGATGGGGTGACAGTAGAAACAAATGAGGGTAATCACTGAGGGACCCTTTTACTAAGCCGCACAAGTGTCTACACGCGCCCAACGCATGCCAAAATGGAGTTACCGCCCGGCTACCGTGTGGCTGTTGCGGTAATTTCATTTTTTGAGCATACACGCGTCCGTTTATTTTCAGATGCGCATATCAGATGCCCAAAACACGCGTCTACACTACCGCAGGCCATTTTTCAGCGCGCATTTGTAAAAGGGCCCCTGAAGTGGCAGTAGTAGTATAGGCACACCTCAGGACAGAGGGACTGGGGTGGATAGCCTCAAGACAGTATCAAAGTTAGTGTGTTGAAAACGCATCCTCAAAAAGAAAGGTTTTTAGGTCAGTTTTAAATTTTGGTAAAGAGGTATGAGATCTAAGCTGGAAGAGTAGGGAATTTCAGAGGGTAGGGCCAGCAATAGAGAAAATAGAATTGCGTGTGCTATCATATCTGATGTGTCGAAAGGAGGGAATAACTAAAATATGTTGTTGGGAGGAGCGAAGGGCCCGTGACGGTGAGTATGGAGTCAGGAAATGCACCAAGAAAGAGGAGAATCCTGAGTTAATTATTTTAAACATTAGGAGTAGAATCTTATATGTTATTGTATGTGGAATAGGAAGCCAGTGGGCAGATTTCATTAATGGTGTAACATAATCATTTTTTTTTTTGCTCCTGTGATAAGTTTAATGAAGGTATTTTAAATCAGTTGAATACAGTGTATATCTTTCTGTCTTAAGCCTTTATACAGTGAATTACAATAGTCAATTTGAGACAAGACGAGAGAATGAACTAGGATCTGGAGGGTGTAAGAGTGCTTTGAATTGATCAAACTAGGCACAGCTTGTAGAAACAGCACCGGAACAAAGTGGAGATTTAGGGTTGGAAGTTTAGGTCCAAATTGAGTACAATGCCAAGAAGTTTCAGAGAACAGACCAGTGGAACTTGAAAATTTTGGAGTTGAAGTGGGGTAGTAAGAGCTAGAGTGGATGGATCAGAGAAAAGAATAGCCTTGGACTTTTCTGGATTTAGTTTTAAATTATGTTCTGTTAGCCAAGCCAATACTCTGACAATTTGCCAGTCAGTTATTTAAGTTATCCACAATGAATATTCATGAGAGAGGTCTATAAAATAATGAGTGGAGTTGAACAGGTAGATGTGAAGCATCTGTTCACGCTTTCCAAAAATACTAGGACTAGGGGGCATGCGATGAAGCTACAATGTAGTAAATTTAAAATGAATCGGAAAACATTTTTCTTCACTCAACGTGTAATTAAACTCTGGAATTCGTTGCCAGAGAATGTGGTAAAGACGGTTAGCTTAGCAGAGTTTTAAAAAGGTTTGGACGGCTTCCTAAAGGAAAAGTCCATAGACCGTTATTAAATGGACTTGGGGAAAATCCACTATTTCTGGAATAAGCAGTATAAATTGTTTTGTACATTTTTGGGATCTTGCCGGGTATTTGTGACCTGGATTGGCCACTGTTGGAAACAGGATGCTGGGCTCGATGGACCTTTGGTCTTTCCCAGTATGGCACTACTACTACTACTACTTATCATTTCTATAGCGCTACTAGACGTACGCAGCGCTGTACACTTGCACATGAAGAGACAGTCCCTGCTCAACAGAGCTTACAATCTAATTAGGACAGACAAACAGGACAAACGAGATAAGGGAATATTAAGGTGAGGATGATAAAATAAGGGTTCTGAACAAGTGAATAAGGGTTAGGAGTTAAAAGCAGCATCAAAAAGGTGGGCTTTTAGCTTAGATTTGAAGACGGCCAGAGATGGAGCTTGACGTACCAGCTCAGGAAGTCTATTCCAGGCATATGGTGCAGCAAGATAAAAGGAACAGAGTCTGGAGTTAGCGGTGAAGGAGAAGGGTGCAGATAAGAGAGATTTACCCAGTGAACAGAGTTCCCGGGGAGGAATGTAGGGAGAGATGAGAGAGGAGAGGTACTGAGGAGCTGCAGAGTGAATGCACTTAAAGGTCAATAACAGGAGTTTGAACTGTATGCGGAAACGGATAGGAAGCCAGTGAAGTGACTTGAGGAGAGGGCTAATATGAGCATAACGACTCTGGTGGAATATTAGTTGTGCAGCAGAATTTTGAACAGATTGAAGAGGAGAGAGATGGCTAAGTGGGAGACCTGTGAGAAGCAAGTTGCAATAGTCTAAGCGAGAGGTGATAAGAGCGTGGATGAGGATTCTGGTAGTGTGCTCAGAAAGGAAAGGGCGAATTTTGCTGATATTATAGAGAAAGAAATGACAGGTTTTAGCAGTCTGTTGAATATGTGCAGAGAAGGAGAGGGAGGAAAGGGGAAAGGGGAAAAGGGATCATAATATTAAGCTCACATGGCTAACTAGTTGGGTGTCATTCCAAATATTGCTGCAATGTTAAACAAACATTGTGATTCTACATCTGGAAATGACTCATACAGATTGTATTGTCTTTTGTGATGAATTAGATATCAGCTGTGGTTTACATTGAGCTATGCATATACAGCGCTGCCAAGTTCCCCATTCCAGGAGGGAGGATTTGTGTCTGTTTTTAACTTACAGCCAAAAGCAATGTGGGACTTATGTACTTATGTAGATTTGCATGAGGTTGAGGCAGTACATGCAAATCTCTCTCATGAAAATTCATTGTAGATATTCTGGAAACCTAAATGGCTGGGGTGCCTCCAGGACTAGGTTTGGGTTGGTAGGATCTAAGAGAGTCATAATTTGAATGTTGTCTGCGTATATATAGCCTGTAAGGCCAGCTGACTGAATGAGGGTTAGTAATGGAGCCATAAAAATGTTAAACCAAGTTAGTTCTAATATGGATCCTTGAGGAACATCAGAGTTCATGGAGAAAGGCTCTGAGGTTCTTCCTTGATAGCTAACTATGTAATTTCTGGAGGTATGGTAGTTTTCGAACCAAGCCAAGGCTTGATCAGTGATACCGATAGAGTGAAGACGTTTAAGTAATATGACATGATCTATAATGTCAAAAGCTGCAGACAAATAGAGAGAGAGAAGAACCGATCTGGAATGATCAAAGTGATAACAAATGAATGTAGTTACGCCTAATAAGGAAGTTTCTGTACTAGAATTCTACTGGAAACCAGTCTGATTTGGGTGAAGCACATTAGTTTTTTCAATGAAATCTGTTAGTTGATTACGAATGACATTTTCAGTAAATTTAGCTAGAAGTGGCAGATTGGGTATAGGGCGGTATTTGGAACATGAAGAGAGTTGCCCATGTAGGTCTTTTAGCTTGGACAAGATAATAGCTGTTTTCCAGATGTTTGGAACCTGGGCTTGGGAAAGGCTGGTAGTCATCATGTGATGGATAAAGGGTACAGGTATAGAGATATGATATTTAAGGATACCAGAAGGAATGGGATCGTGTTGTTGTCAGTTTCATGGATTTAAAGACAGTGGTGAGTTCTCATTGCCAAAGGGTATTGAAAGTTGACATAGTTGCCAAGAGTTCAGCAATGGGAGGTGGGAGTGATCAAGTATTATTTTGTGGTGCTGCAGATTGAATAGAGTTCTGTAAGGATTGAATTTTATTGCTGAAGAAGCAGGCTAAGGCCTGGACTGAAGGAGGAGGTGAAGAAGGGTGAGCAAGGGAGGGGGGAGTAGTAAGTAATTTGAATGTAGAGTAGAGGATTGAAGTATTAGCGACTTTGGAAATACTTTGAGAATAGAAATCTGTTTTAGCCTTCAAGATAGAAGTCCAGGTATCCCAGGTCCTTATAAACAGAGAGGAAGGTGTATGAAGTCTTCGCCAGGTGCATTCTACGGTGACGTAGATGACACTTCAATAGTGCTAATTCAGGTGTGTACCATGTGTCTCTGGATTGAAGAGAGTGGATCTTAGCAATGGGGGGAGGGGGAAAGTAAATCAAATGCTTGCTTTAAAGCAGAATCCCATTGAATAACTTTGTAAGGCAGAGGAAGTGTGGGAAAATCTGCCAGTTAGAGATTGAGATTAGATTTTAGAGCTTCTGATGTTCGTTTATGGGCTCATTTTCGAAAGAGAAGGACACCCATCTTTCGACATAAATCGGAAGATGGACGTCCTTCTCCCAGGGTCGTCCAAATCGGCATTGCTTTCCGTCGCAGGGATGGCCAAAGTTCAAGGGGGCATATCGAAGGCTTAGTGAAGGCAGGACTTGGGTGTGCCTAACACTAGGACATCCTCGACCCATAATCGAAAGAAACAAGGACGTCCCTGACAAACACTTGGACGACTTTACCTGGTCATGTTTTTCTTACGACCAAGCAACATAAAGGTGCCCCAACTGACCAGATGACCACCGGAGAGAATCGGGGATCACCTCCCCTTACTCCCCCAGTGGTCACTAACCCCTCCCACTCAAAAACCATCTTTAAAAATATTGATTGCCAGCCTCAGATATCATACTCAGGTCCATCACAGCAGTATGCAGGTACCTGGAGCAGTTTTAGTGGGTGCAGTGCACTTCAGGAAGGCGGACCCAGGCCCATTCCCCCCTACCTGCTGCATTTGTGGAGGAAACAGCGAGCCCTCCAAAACCCACCAGAAACCCACTGTACCCACATCTAGGTGCCCCCCTTCACCCGTAAGGGCTATTGTAGTGGTGTACAGTTGGGGGTAGTGAGGTTTTTTTTTTTTGGGGGGGGGGGTTAGTGGGCTCAGCACACAAGGTAAGGGAGCATGTACCTGGGAGCAATTTATGAAGTCCACTGCAGTGCCCCCTAGGGTGGCCGGTTGGTGTCCTGGCATGTCAGGGGTACCAGTGCACTACAAATGCTGGCTCCTCCCATAACAAAATGGCTTGCATTTGGTCGTTTCTGAGATGGAAGTCCTTGGTTTCCATTATCACTGAAAATCAGAAACGACCAAGTCTAGGGACGACCATCTCTAAGGATGACCAAATTTCAGGATTTGGGTGTCCCTGACCGTATTATCGAAACGAAAGACAGACGTCCATCTTGTTTCAAAAATATGGGTTTCCCCACCCCTGGATGGGGACGTTTTGCGAGGACGTCCAAATCGAAACGAGAACGTCCCTTTCGATTATGCCCCTCTATGTGAGATCACGGTGAAGACATGTATGAAGGTATGATTTAAGGGGAGCATGTAAATTAGTGCAAAATAAAGTAATCAGATAATGGTCCGTCCAGGAAAGGGGCTGGATGGAAGGAGAGAAAAAGATGTAGTAGAATAGGAAGAAGACAGGATACTGTCCAGAGTATAACCACCTATATGCATGGGCTGAAGGAGGTCCAGATCAGAGATGAGGTTGTTGAAGTCAGCAGAAAAAGGTGATGACAGATATTCTAGGTGCATATTGAAGTCACCGAGAATTATGGGATTGTGGCTATGTAGACAGAATCTAGATAGGGTATGCTGAAGAAGTTGGAAAGAGTAAGTTGAGGGAGGGGAGGATGGTAAAGGAGAAGAAGATCGAGTGGAGGGGATAGTTGGAGACGGAAAGTAAGTATTTCAGGAGGGGGACAATTGGGAGAGGTTAGAGCCTTAACCTTAAGGCAAGTGGAGTAGAAAGCAGCTAGATCTCCTCCTTTCTTATTAGGATGGTTATAGTTTAAGAAGGAGTAGCCTGGAGATGTGGATTGGACTAAATAGGAAATGCCTGCATCGGTGAACCATGTCTCAACAAACATAAGATATTAATTCTAGCAGAGGTAAGAAGATCTCAAATAAGAAGATGTTTGCCTCATAGTGAGCAGGTGTTAAGGAGGCCTGTTTTAATCGAGGATAGAAATTGAGAGCTGGAGTTGGGAAGGGGAAGTATTTCTGTCTGGGGAATAGGCTTAAGATCTCTGTTTAGCGTGCGATGAGGAGGAAAGGGAATGGGCTGTGGCCTATGGCCCCAATGTATTGGAATAGGTGTTGAAAGGCACATTGCTGAGGAAATGTGAGTAAGGAGAAGGAGAAAAAGGAGACTGCTATAAATAGGGGGGGAGGGGGTCATAGTGGCAAAAAAATAGATGTGCGCACTCAGGGGGTCTTTTACTAAGGCGCGCTGGTGTTTTTAGTGTGTGTTAAAAATAGGCATGCGCTAAATGTTAAAGATGCCCATAGGAATACATTGGCGTCTTTAGCGTTTAGCGCCATCTATTTTTAACACATGCTAAATGCCAGCACGCCTTAGTAAAAGACCCCCTCAGGATGGTAGGAGACAATTCAATAAAGGAAAAAAAGTACATAAGTACATAAGTAATGCCATACTGGGAAAAGACCAAGGGTCCATCGAGCCCAGCATCCTGTCCACGACAGCGGCCAATCCAGGCCAAGGGCACCTGGCAAGCTTCCCAAACGTACAAACATTCTATACATGTTATTCCTGGAATTTTGGATTTTTCCAAGTCCGTTTAGTAGCGGTTTATGGACTTGTCCTTTAGGAAACCGTCCAACCCCTTTTTAAACTCTGCTAAGCTAACCGCCTTCACCACTTTCTCCGGCAACGAATTCCAGAGTTTAATTACACGTTGGGTGAAGAAAAATTTTCTCCGATTTGTTTTAAATTTACTACACTGTAGTTTCATCGCATGCCCCCTAGTCCTAGTATTTTTGGAAAGCGTGAACAGAAGCTTCACATCCACTCCACTCACTTGTTTTCCTTTATAAACTGTCCAGTACCTTGGATAGAGTGGTATATAAACTGTGAAATAAATAAAATACTAAACTAACTGGCTCTAGATATGCCTAACAGTTAGGTGCAAGCATTTACGCCAGCCTTAGAAGTGATGTAAGTGTCAGCACTTAGATTTTGAAGTTACACATGTATTGCACAGTGTCCTGTAAGGCTTCCACGTAAGTAGGTGCCCCGCTCATGCAAATATGTACTATGTAAATTTAGCACATATTTACAGAATGGTGCTTAGGTAGAATTTTGACAGTTATGTGCATATGTGTGCACATATATGCATGTTTATACCATTATTTATTTAGTTATTTATTATGCTGATTTTTACTCTGTAGCATTGCTTAACTTGCAAATCTTGGCATGCCTATGTTTGTGATGTCACTTTTAGTTTTTGGTACAGGTTTGCGATCTTAATTCATTATTCCTTGCATATTTTTATCATTTGACTCTGTTATTTATGTGATAATTTATTGATGTTATTCAGTTATTGATTATTAGAGAATTTACCATTAATTTAATATGTTTTTTTCTATTCCTGTGTCTCTCTTTCTATGTTAATCTTTTCTCCCCCTCTTTTTATAAAATATTTTAATACACATTTTATTATTCATGTATTTTTATTCATTTATGTATTTGTATTATTTTGTTTATGATATTGTTTTATATGATATGATAGTTATTTATTAGTGTATATATCTTTTTGTTTGTAGACTCCTGAGGCAGGCCATGTGGCTGAAACACAATTTGTATTGAGTGTTTTGTGCCAACCAATAAAGGTTTTAGATCACACCACTTGATTTGGTACTTTTTTTTGCCTTTGCTGTCTTTGCTTTTGTTGTTGTGGTGCGAAGGTTTGTTCTTCTTTGTGTCGGTGACTTTATACCATTTTCTAAACATATTAGCACCTATGTTATATAATTTTAACCAAAGTGTTTGAACCAGGTTTTTAAAAATATGCATTGAAAGTTGTGCTTTGGATTGATTTTACTTTGTGATGTGTCTTTGTGTTGGCTGCTGAGCGGAGTTGATGCAAGAAAGGGAAGGGGATACCACCAGCATTATGGTGTAAAATGGTGTATTTTATTTATTTATTTGTTACATTTGTATCCCACATTTTCCCACCTATTTGCAGGCTCAATGTGGCTTACATAGTACCGTAAAGGCATTCGCCAAGCCCAGTAGGGGACAAGTACAAAAGATGTTATGGTGGAATAGGGAATATAAGATTCAGGCACATGGGGTTAAAGGTAAGGAGGGTTTGATAATGTCCAATACGATCTTTGGTAGTGAAGTGTTGCAGAGTTGAGGCATTTAAGTTGGGTCAGTCGGGTATGCCTTTCCGAATAGATGAGTCTTTAATGATTTTCTGAATTTTAGGTGATCGTAGATTGTTTTCACAGCTTGTGGCAGTGCGTTCCACAGTCGTGTGCTTATGTAAGAGAAGTTGGACGCATGGGTTGTCTTGTATTTAAGTCCTTTGCAGTTTGGGTAGTGGAGATTCAGGTAAGGCTGTGATGAACTGGTACTATTTCTGGTTGGGAGATTAATCGGGTCAATCATTTCAAAATGCATTTGATTTTTTTTTTTTAATTTAACCTCTTTTTGAAGGAAATGGCACTATGATTGGTTTAAGAAGCAGAGCAATTGATTTTTCTAATGTTAATGTAGATTTTTATATTGTCTTATTTTATGTTTTACTATTGTATGTTTTATTTGTACTCCACCTAGAATTTGTAGATAGTGTGGGTCATAAATGTTTAAAATAAATAAACTAGGTTCCTTGAGCTCTCTTCAGGGGTTACTCAATAAATTATAGAATCTGTTTGTATGAACATATATATATGGAAATATGAATTGAGAGTCCCTCGGTGTACGAAAAATTATTTTAGCGGTTCTGCCATAGTAAAAAAGTTTGGGAATCACTGGTGTAAGAGATGTTCTCTTCCTGTTGCAGAGAATGAAATAAAGCTACCTAGTTATATTTACTGAAGCACTATGACAAGGCATCTATGACAAGGCAAGACTGTCTGCTTAGATGCTTTTCTGCAGTAGCTGTTAAATTAAAGTACAATAAGTACCAATTTCACGTTAGTGGCCACTTTCTATGGAAGCCTACTTCTGCTTTTGAAGAGTAAGCAGTGTAACCTGAAGAAGTGGGACTCTAAAAATACTGGTGCTGTGTGCAAGGGAAAAAGAAGACAGAGGTAGATTCAAGAAACGGAGCCAAAAGCTGGGTACTAAAACATCTAGAATGGCAAAGTTGGACACAGAAGCTGTTATAGAATACCAGCGTAAGTCGATATTCGAGTGCTTAACTTTAGTTGCAAGCATTTATGCCATGTCAGTGGCTGCTGTAAATGCTCACGTCTAAAAGTGTAAATTGTGCGCGTATCTAACAGTATTCTATACATTTTGCACATAGTGTCAGACACACCGCTAACCCACCCATGCCCCTCTCATGTTAGCACCCCTGTGCAGTTATGCATTAAGGGGTTCTTTTACAAAGCTACGGTAAAAAGTGGCCTGCAGTAGTGTGGGTGCATCTTTTAGGCCCATGCTGGGTCATTTTTTACTGCTACTGGGAAAAAAACTGGTTTTTAAAGGGTGAGGAAAAGGGTCTGCGCTAATATTAAAACTAGCACGCACCTATTTACGGCCTGAGCCCTTACCGACACCCATTAACCTAGTGGTAAGGTCTCTGCACTACCCATGTGGTAACCATGCAGCGCGCGCCAACATGGGCGTGCTGCTGGTTACCGCCGGTAATGCCCCCGTGGTAGAAAATAGAAAATAATTTTCTACCACGGGATTCAGTTCACGCTAAAATCTGAATTACCGCCACACGTTAGCCCTCCCGCACCTTTGTAAAAGGGCCCCTAAACAACTCGAGTGCTAAGTTTATAGAATAGCGCCTAAGTGCATTTCCATAAATTCCTGAATTAGTGTCAACTGACACCAGTTAAGGGACATTACTGGAAGTTAAAGCCAATTTGGGCCCACTTAAACAGTGAAGTTAGGCTCTGTTCTACAATTTACAATCCCAATTTGGTGTACTAGATGCAGGATTATTTGCCCAAATTTATTGAATTAGGAGGCTAAGGCTTTGTTCACTCTCTCCTCATGACCATGGCGGCCCATAGTACAGCCTAGTTCACTAAACATTGACATGCACTAATGGCATTAACATGCACTATCTCCCTTTGTGCCTATAGGAATAACATGGATGGGGCAACAGTATATTCTAATGCTTATTAGCATGCTAATGTTTAGTAAACAGTCCCCAAAGTGTGCAGTAGAATTCACAAATTTGTAAGTAACTGAGTAGGGCCTTGCTGTGAATGTTTCTTCTGTGGTCCCTGAAACTGGACTGAGAAAGTTGAACTATCTTTTTTCCTTCCTCTGCTCCCAACCACAGCTCTTTGCAAATGAGAGTGTCCAGGACCATGTGGGGTTTGCCCGGGTGAAGATTAACCTCCTGAATGAGAATGATAATCGCCCTATCTTCAGCCAGTCATTGTACAATGTCAGCCTGCTCGAGAATGTCACTGTTGGGACCACTGTACTGAGGGTCTTCGTAAGTACTGCCTGCCTTTCTCCTTTCTAGAGCTACAGTACACTCTTATTCCATCCCTGCCTGCAGTTTTCTATGGCCAAGCTAGAGTGCATTTTATGCCATTATTCACCTTATTGAACAGGGCAGAAAAGTAATGCTCTGGGTGAAATGATGGGGTTGTAGGCACAGTGATGAGTGTCCCAGGGAAGAGAAATATAAGCTGTCTTGTAATAGTCAAATGCTGGAAACACATATAAACATTTTGCATGTTTCAATGCTTTAAGTCATTTTTGGGTTCCCTGTTATGCATGGTGGCAGAAAGTATGTTTCACTAAAGGTACATTCCACTAGAGAGCTCCATGGGATTCCTGCGGGGATGGAAAAAATTGCCATGGGATTCCCGTGAGAAAGGAAGAATTTGCCATGGGATTCCCACTAGAGTGTAGTCAAAATATCTGGTGACTCCAGAATGGGCTTTAAATGCACTGAGAGCAGCAATTGGAGTGCTAGAATGAGGCTTGGAACATATGGAAAGAGGCAGTTGGAGCACCAGAATAATGCTGGGAACATTCATTGGATGAATAGTGAATACCATCCAAAAAACTACAGGAGGCTGTTGGGGTTGGAAGGAAACACAGGACTGTGAGCAAATAAATAATAGTGTCAACTCCTGTGGGTACAAGTGGGATGGAAGAGATTAATTGTAGGGATGGAATGGATCTTAGCGGGTATGGGTGGGTATGGGTTAGATTCCATTGGGAATGGGTGAAATTTCTGTCTCTGTGCAACTCTCTACATTCCACTCAAGGCCAATCTCATTTCTTGCAGTGAATAGTTTCAATAACTATGGGACCAATGCAGAAAGCTATAGTAGGCAGTAGCTACTGTCCACACAATTCAGAAACCAGTTGAGTGCAGAGGTTAACTCACGTGGTAAACATAGCCATACACTGCATTAAAATGAACAGTAATCTGATTGTTACCTATTCCCCTCAAATGCACAGAAAAGAATAAGGCTTTTGACATGTGCACAACGTGAGAAATTTTTCACCAGCTTCAGTGCAGAATGGATGTCTAGCAGCATCTCCTCCCTCCATCCAACCTGAACCTGTCCACAATAACTTTCTGAATCGCCCCTGGTGTCTAGTAGCATCCCTACCCTACCAGCCTGATCCCCCTCTCCCTCCGACATGTAAAAACAAATCCCTGGAGTCTAGTGTCACCCCCATCTCACCAATCCTCTCCCTCCCCTGACATTTAGAAAAAAATCCCTGATAGTCTAATAGCCTCTCTCCTTCCCTTCACTTGATCTGACCCCTCTCCCCCTGCTCACACCATTAAAATACAAAAATCCCTTATAGTCTAGTGGCCCCCTCCCTCCCCCTGCCCTAACAGCAACTGTAAAAGAGAATTTCCCTTGTGTTTAATAGCACCTGAGCCCCCCCAGGTCATAATGAAGAAAGAGTGATACCTTCATCCTATGCCCCCTCATTCCAGAGCTTTCTTTCAATTGAAAGAGACTCGCCTCCTGTGCATTTAAACCACATAGTATTTACATGGCTCTATCATATCTACCCTCTCCCACCTTTCTTCCAAAGTATACATATTAAGATCTTTAAGTCTGATCCATGCACTTTATGATGGAGACTACTGGCCGCCCACTGGACCAATGCTATCCTGTGTATATCTTTTTGAAGGTGCAGTCTCCAGAATTGTACACAGTATTCTAAATAAGGTCTAACCGGACTTTTATATGGGGCATCATCACTTCCTTTTTCCAACTGGCCATTCCTGTCCCTATACACCCAACCATCCTTCTAGCCTTCGCCTTAGTTTTTTCTACCTGTTTGGACACATTAAAATCATCACGTACAATCACACCCAAGTCCCGCTCCTCTTCACCCCCTAAACTGTACCATTTGGGTTTTTGAAGCCCAAATGCATAACCCTGTATTTTTTAGCATTAAATCTAAGTTGCCAAATTTCAGACCATTCCTTTAGCTTTACTAAGTTCTTCCTCATGTTATTCACTCCATCAGGGTGTCTACCCTATTGTAGATTTTGGTATCATCCGCAAAGAGGCAAACCTTAGCAGACAGCCTTTCATCAATATCACTTACAAAAATGTTAAAAAGAACGTGTCCAAGAACTGAACCTTGTGGCACACCACTGGTAACATCCTTTTCCTGAAAATGATCTCCATTTACCACTACCCTCTGTCGCTTTCCTAACCCAGTCAGTCACTTTAGGGCCCATTTATTAGTCATCTATGTGGAACCGTGTCAAAGACTTTGCTAAAATCAAAATACACCACATCTAGTGTTCTCCCTCGATCTAACTCTATGGTCATCTAGTCAAAGAAATGAATCAGATTTGTCTGACTAGACATGCTTCTAGTGAAACCATGTTGCCTCGCCTCCTGTAATCCACTGGATTCCAAAACCTTTAGTATTCTCTGTTTTAAAAGTGTTTCTATTAATTTACTTACCACAGAAGTCAGACTTACTGGCCTGTAGTTCCCAAGCTCTTCCTTTTGTGGAGAGGGACCACATCTGCTCTTTTCCAGTCCTCCGGGACTACTCCTGACTCTAGAGAAACATTGAAAAGGTCAGCCAGCGGATCCACTAGAACTTTCTTAAGTTCTTCAGTACTCTCAGATGTATGTCACTTTGAAAAATTGTGGTGCCTGACTCTGCGCAGTGCATCCTGGAATGAACCAAGTGGGGTCAGTCTGCCAAATAAGAGAATTCCCTTATTTGGCAGATTGACCCTGTTCGGTGCATCCCAGGATGCATTGCTCAGGTTAAGGCACTGCCGTTTTTCAAGATGGCTGGAAGCAGGAGCAAGTGAGCATTCCTTCTGCCTCCTTTAAGGTTTACCCTGGGGAGTGGGGGGGGGGAGGTTGCACTTAGATACCAGGAAAATGTTGTTTTTTTTTTTTACAGCTGGGGTCAGAGGAGGGTGGAGGCCACTGGACACCAGGGATTTTTATTGAATGTTAAGGAGCAGGAGGGTTCAGTTTGAGGAGGGAAGGGGCTGCTAGTCAGGAGCCAAAGCAGATGCATTTTTAAGTCACCCTACCTGTCAGTGTGTGAGCTAGTCACCACTCATGCACTGACAGGAAGGGGATATTTTACAATGAGCTGCAGATTACTGCCGCTTTTTTAACAACTTAAGGACTGTGTCAAGACACGATTCAGCTAATATTGTGTGGGTTCCCCCAGAAGAAGCACAGCGAAACAGGCACTGTCGGGGCCTCTACACACTGAGTCTGAATTAGGGAGTTTTAATCGCTCCAGAAGCTAAGTGTCTTTAGTATATTTGATACATTTGATATATATTCACATAAGTTTGTAATTGTGGGTACGTTAAATTTAAGATTTCACAATATCAGGGTGGAGGTGGTTTAAGTCGATGATTAAAACCTATGCACGGCAAAAGAGTCACCAAGGGAGTGATGTGAATATTCGTGCAAAAGAGATGAGACTCCACCTGATTGCTGATTGCGAATACTCTGATTGATTTTCTCCTACCAGTATATTTTAGTAGCCTAACTTTATTAGGAGTTATTTAAGCCATTTAGTTTTTTTGCTTTTTTTAACATGGCAGTAATTGTATGCATTCTATGTCAATTTTTTTTGTGGAAAGCTTGAGGTAAAAGTCATGGGGTCAGTGGCTCTAATGCTTAGCTGTACTAAATATGGTGAATGTGCATAAGCAGTCAGAAATCCTTCTGTTCATTCACTGACTGGACTTTGAGTGAAAGTGTCTTATCTTTTTTGCACCTGTGTGCGTACTGTATGTATTTGTCAATATCACATAAGAAAGGTGAAAACAAAATAAGTACCAATTTTGCATGTGCATATACATACATTTTTCTAAAATATGTTTATAAAGAATTGAGGTATCATCAAAGTTACTTCATATGTGTGTAAACAAATACTTTGTGCAGTCCTTAATGTAGTGCAAAAAATATTTACAAACCAATCCAACAAAGCAATTCCAGCTCAAAGGGACTCAGAAAAGATGCTTATCTGAGATATGAAGGAAATAATCCCTGTAAGTTTCCCCAAAGCTGGCATTTGTTGCCAGAGAATGTGGTAAAGGCGGTTAGCTTAGCAGAGTTTTAAAAAGGTTTGGACGGCTTCCTAAAGGAAAAGTCCATAGACCATTATTAAATTGAACTTGGGGGAAATCCACTATTTCTGGGATAAGCAGGATAAAATGTTTTGCTAGTGTCTTTATAAAATGAAGCAGAAGAAAAAGTACAAAGAGACCTTCAGGGGCAGGACAATGAGAAAAGGTCCAATTTTTTATTAGAAGGATCCGACACGTGCCGTGTTTCGGCAAATCTACACCTGCATCAGGGGTTGCATGAGTTTCCAGAACTCTTTACAAAACAGTGGCAAAACTGCCAATAAACAGGCTTAACTGTCAGTAAGGACGTGCTGCAAATCAGTGGCGTAGCCAGACAGCCAATTTTGGATGGGCCTGAGCCCAAAGTGGGTGGGCACAATATTTTCTCTGCCCTGCCCTACCGCAAAATATAAATACATTAGTTAATAAGGATCCTCAAGCTCTATCAGCTGAAGACTTTCTGTCAAGGTGGCCAGAGCTCCCTTTTACCAAACTTGGCAGGCAGCAGCAACATCCGTAAGCCACTGATGCCAGCACCCTATGAGGCTCATTTTCAAAGCACTTAGCCTCCCAAAGTTCCATAGAAACCTATGGAACTTAGCCTCCCAAACTGCTTTGAAAATATGCCTCATAATATGCGTGCTTAGCTGTCGGTGACTCAAGCATGCTGTCACCGACTGCAAAGCTTGGTAGAAGGAAGTTCTGGCCGTCTTTGGAGGAAGTCTTCAGCTGGGGAGGCTTGGGATCCCTACCAGCTATACAGCAAGGGTCAGAACTGGTGTTAGACATGCTAGGGCCCCCTCCCTGATCCCCTCTCCTCCCTGCCTGCCCTCCGATTTCCCATCACTGTCACACCAACAGACCCTCACCAAATACAGAACAAGAGATCACTTATCAGAAATAAAAATATTTAGACAAAAATTGAACTTGGAACCCCAAAAAGTTAAACTTAGCATGTACTTCAACACTGGAGAAATAAAAACAGAAATGCATTTCCTCTCTCCTGAGCACGATACAAACACATTTGCTATGTATATTTCCCAAAGCCAACATATTCCATTTAAAACATTCAAAATACATTGCTTTTTTCTACCTTTGTGGTCTGGACATTGTATTTTTCCATCATGTTGGTTGCAGTTTCTTTTCTGCTTTCCTGTCTGCCATCTTCTAATTCTCTTTCGAGCGGCTGCTGTCCATTTGTCTTCTTTTACCTTCACTACACCTGCTTCTGACATATTGACTTCTTATTTTTAGCTCTTTCCTCTCTTTTTTCTTCTTTCTGCCTTGCTGTCAACTCAAATTTCACCCTCTCACTGTTCTCCTCCTTTTTAGTTTGCAGCTACCTATCAGATTTTCATCTTTTTCTCTCACCCACTAGCTTTTCCATTTCCCCATCTCACTCCTTCCTCAGCCCTCCATTCCCTTTCATTACCATATTTCTATCCTCTGTAATCACTATCTTTTTATTTATTTATTTCCTTGCCACCCTCTTCCTCTCCCTCCTGGCCTCTCCCACATGGTTCCGCTATCTTCCTTCCCTCCACCCTTCTAGCCCAGCATCTGCTCCCTCCTTTTCCCCACCCCACTCTTGTAGCCTTACATCTCTCTGCCCCTTCTCTCTTCCCTCCTGCCCTCTCCCTCATGTTCCAACATTTCTCCCTTTCTCTTCCCTCACTCCCACTGTCCGGCATCTCTCCATCACCCTTCTGCTCCTGAATCCAACATCTCCTCCTTTCTCCCCTCTCCAGCTCCTGTGTTTCTCTCTCCCTCTCATTCACCGCCAGGTCCAATATATCTCCCTCTCTCCCACTTTCTACCATTTCTCCCTCTCTTGTGCCATGGGTCCAACACTTCTCTTCCCCCTCCCCCCATGCAGCATTTTCTCTCTTCCTCCCTTCCACTGCCATGCCCAACATTTCTGCCTCTCCCCCTCCCTTGTGCCCCATCCAACTTCTCTCGCTTCCCCCTACAACATCTCTTCCTGCCCTCCACCATCTTGTCCAATTTTTCACCATCTATCTTCCCCTCCTCACCACCCCCTGTCCAACATTTACCATCTCTCCCTCCCCACTACCCTTATGTCCAACATTTCTCCCTCTCTTGTCCCTCTCCCCTCCCAATGCAAGATTTCTTTCCTTTCTTACCCCTCTCTACCCTATGTCCCACAATTCTCTCTCTCTCTTGCCCCTCTCCACCTCATGCCCCCCCCCCCCCATGCAGCATCTATCTTAAGGTGCAGGTATAATGTATGCAGCTGGAGAATATATGTAGGTATGTGATTTATAATCAGTACCCATCCTTTGTAACTCTGCCCAAGCCATGCCCCCAAACATGCCTACCCGTGGATCACAGAAAACTACACACCTTCTTGTCAGAGGTGTAATTTTATGTGCATACACTGGGGGATAATTTTATAAAAGACCTTTTATGTGCAAATAATCCTTTATAAAATTACCCCCAATGTTTTTTTCTTAAATTAGGAAAAACAGTGATAAGTAAAAGACAATGATATCAAAGAATTAGGAAAGACTCAGGGAGCTCTATAGATTCCAAACAAAACATATTGTGAAAAATCCCAAAATGTTTAAGTGCAAATGTGAAACCACTGACTTAGGTTGGAAAAGAGTGTGGTGCTTTGAGGTTGTTTGTTTGTATTTGTTGAAGTCACTTGAGGAAATGTTTGGAATTTGTGGAAGTGAATTCACAGAGTTAAGAATGGGACTTAATATATCACCTTTCTGTGGTCTTTGCAACTACATTCAAAGCAATTTACACAGTATACAGGTACTTATTTGTACCTGGGGCAGTGGAAGGTTATTGACTTGTCCAGAGTCACAAGGAGCAACAGTGGGAATCAAACCCAATTCCCTAGAATCTAAGTCCCCTGCACTAACCACTAGGCTACTCTTGTTCTCTGAAGGTCTTCATTTCAGATAAGTGGACCCTTTTTGAACAGTGCTGGGACTGGTTTTGTTCTAATGAGTTTACACTCTCTTGATCCACAAGGATTAAAATAGGGCAATGATGAGTTTTAAAAGGTAATGGCACTTCAACATCAAGTTGATATTTCAGTGCCACCCTTTTGAGCCTTTTATTCCTTGCTTTCTGTTTTTTTTTATTCAATCGTGCAGTCTTTAGGGGTTATCTTATTAGAGTTGTGAGATATAATTGGAATTTATAATTGTATATAAAAATGTTCTGAGGTTCTTCAAATTTAGATATATTTGTATATAATTTCCTTTGCAAATATTTTGTTGCCCTCTTTGCAAGAACAGCAGCAGTGCACCTCAAAAAGAAGCAGTCCCTACATAAGGGTAGGCCTGCTTCTTATTAACCATAAGCCTCGTTCTCTATCCCAGAATACACTCATTAATACATTGCTGTAATGCTATGGATTTACAACCTGTCTCACTAACATAGACTGCTCAATAACTACCGTGGATTCTTTTGGATTCGTAACAAGTAAATGAAACCTTTATTAGAGGAGCTAAATTCTACAATGATTAAAGTATATACAATGATTAGCTATATACACACAATAATGAGAAACAATCATTACATCACTGGTCTCTACATCTAAGCAATGCAAAGAGTTCTTAGACCAGGAATGAAACAATACATACACTATACATACAACATCACTGGTCTCCGTCATCCAGGCTCTTATCAGCTGGGGGGGCCCGGTTCACAGCGAAAGCTAGGAGCTTCAGACCAGTAACAGACCCTCCGCACGACACATCTGCCCACAGATGAACCCCACTCTGCTGTGACAAGCCCTCCCTTTTTATTAGGTTCTGAGCGCATATTCAGAGCTATGGAAAATTACAGCTAAGGAAAATTATAGAATGCTTACTGTGGGAACGTGGTCACATGCCTTCCAACTCCAGGTGGCCAGACTAGAGCTGGAAAGCAAGAACCATCCTCCCCTTTGCATACCAAATTAGTTAGAGCTGTGTCTTATCTTCTGCATCCCAACTTGTAAAAGTTACTTTCGGTCAAAGACAAGATTTCAGAGTGTATTATCGGACAAAAGCAGGGTTGAAAAGCAATCTTTTAAGGTAACACAATCATTTTTAAACAGAATTACTTCTAATCAACAATACAGACCCCGAGTGCACTGGTCGTTTAAGACAGGGTTGAAAAACAATCTTTAAAATTCTGTTCCATTACAATTGCATAATACATAGGGGTCTTTTTATTAAAGTGTGCTAAGTTTTTGCACTTAGTGTGGTTTAATTTTAGCTGTTAAGACTCACTAAGTTCAAAGGCTTTGTCCAACAGGTCCTCTGCAAGTACCACACTGAAAACCACTCTGGTGTGCACTAACCTGGTGGTAGTTAGGGTGGATGTACTTGATGCCTCCTGTTGATGAGGCTCTAAGGGGCCCTTTTACTAAGCCGCGTAGGTGCCTACGTGTGCCCAACGTGTCAGTTTGGAATTACCGCCCGGCTACCGCGTGCCTGGGTGGTAATTTCATTTTTTACGCACATTCACTACACGGACAAGAAAATAACTTTTATTTTCTGGCGCGCGGCACTAACAGGGCGGTAAAAGGCATTCTACGTGCGTTGACCATTACCGCCCGGTTAACATGTAAGACCTTACCTGTAAGTCAAGGGGTGGCGATAAGGTCTCAGACCCAAAATGGACGCACGCCAATTTTCATTTTGTCACACGTCCATTTTCGGCCAAAATTTTAAAAAGTCATTTTTTACAGGTGTGCTGAAAAATGGATCTGCGTGCATCCAAAACACGCGCTTACACTAGCCTAGGCCATTTTTCAGCACACCTTAGTAAAAGGACCCCTAAGTGAACCTATGCCAACTGCCAAAAGTGACAGCACATAGTAAGTACAGTGTGCTAAGTGTATTGTTCAGTCCCCACCCATGACTCACCCAGTTCCCACCCCCTAACACAACATGCAGATAGAGGCCCTTTTGCTAAAGGGTTGCTGCGCAGCAACCTGGAACTACTGCCAGCCCAACGCAGCCGCCGGTGGTAGTTCCACCTTAAGTGCCTGCCATTTCCGGCATTATGGAAAATAATTCCATAATTTCTTGTGCGGCGCTAACCCTTCAGTAATTGGTTACCGCAGAAGCTTTACTGCATGGCCATGTCTGTTTTAGGGGCTTTTTACCTGCTGCGGTAAAAAGGGCCCTGGCACGTGGCAAAAATGGCCCCTGCCACTACCGCATCTTGGTAAAAGGACCCCTTAATGCATGAATTAATGTGTGCTAACCACTGTGCCACTACGGTAACAATTGGCACACCGGTGTGGAATCAGTTAACACACACTAATTCATGCGCTAACTGCTTAGAGCACTTTAGTAAAAGGGCCCCATGATAAATTATTGTTGGTAAGGAGGGAGAATAGCCAACTGGATAATACAACAAAAATATCATAATTATCCCTGTAACCAAAATACTAGCTTATGTATACTGAGCAGGAGTCCTCTACCTACATTGCTGTCAGTGGGGGGTGGTGCTTCAATATTGTACTTTCATTTGCTAGTGACAGGTCAGTTTCCTGAAGTCCTGCAGAGCTTGCCTATCCATCAGTATTGAAAATGTGATAGTGAAACAGCACCCCCCACTGGCAGGATTGTAAGTAGAGGACTCCCGCTCAGTATGAGGGAACAGTGTGTGATAGGAACATATTGCAATTTTTTCTCTTTTATGTATGACACATTAAGTAGAGGAGTGTGGTAGCCATGTTAGTCCACTCTTAAGGTTATCAATAGAAATCAAACAAAATAAAACATGGAAAAGAAAATAAGATGATACCTTTTTTATTGGACATAACTTAATACATTTCTTGATTAGCTTTCGAAGGTTGCCCTTCTTCGTCAGATCAGAAATAAGCAAATGTGCTAGCTGACAGTGTATATAAGTGAAAACGTTCAAGCATTACTATGACAGTCTGACAAGGATGGGGGTGGGTCGGAGGTATGCATGGGGACATCAAAGCATATCATTGATATTCTAACAGGATGGGTGTGGATAGGTGAGGGGTGGGGTGATCAACAGAGACATACAGCTTTATGGTTTATAATGGGTTAGGAACCCCAGATCCTTGTTAAGTCCTTTCTGTTGGGTGTTAAAATATTCAATCATTCTGACTTCAAAGGTCTTACGTTCTTGTATGGTTTTAAAGTTACCTTTCAGTATTCTCACTGTGAAATCACTGGTACAGTGTCCTGGTTCTGTGAAGTGCTGGCTGTATTGTTCATGTGATGTCTATGTAAATTGAATCTTGTCTTAAGCATCTGGCCTGTTTCTCCAATATAGCATCCTTCGTTACATTTTTTACACTGAATGATATATACCACATTGGAAGATGAGGAAGTGAAAGATCCCTTTATGTTGAATATCTTTCCTTTGTGGATGACTTTGGGGTCCTGTGAAATATTTTGGCATAGTTTGCAACTGGATAAATTACAGGGAAGTGTGCCCTTCTGTTCCTTTTCAGTATGACACACAAACTGGATTTACAGAATAGTTGTAATTAACCCTAGTTTTCACACAGGCACGTATATTAGGAGAGGTGCTCCAGTTTGTAATAACTGTTGTTTAGTATTATTCACATTTAAATGCACATTTAAAAAAGAGGCTCTACATTTGAGTACATTTATAAGGTCATTAACATTATCTAGTGCCACAAGTATAGAAATTTGTACGTTCATTATAGCTATGTAACGTGGTAACATAGTAAATGACGGCAGATAAGACCTGGACGGTCCATCTAGTCTGCCCAACAAGATAAACTCATAACATAAGGTATGATGTGATACTATATATGGGAACTTGATCTTGATTTGGCCTTGCCATTTTCAGGGCACAGACTATAGAAGTCTTCCCAGCACTGGACTTGTTCTCCAGCTACTGAACTTGTCATCGAAGCCCCCCGCTCCAGCCCATTCAAATCTGTCCAGCCATATTCAGGGCACAGACCACCATATGCACTTGTTAAATAAAACCCATTGAGTTTTTGGCGTTATCCATGCCTCGTATAGCTGCTGGTGCAATTTTAAGTGCATTTGCACATGGGTGACTATGCTTTCAAGTAAGGAAAATGACATGTTGATGGACTTTTGATGAAAGCGAGTTCACCCATGAGGGGAGAGGTATCTGTACCATTATATTCCCATTGGAATACTTACAGTCACACACTCCCGCACAGCACACCCTAAGGTCATGATATTGAAATCTGTAACAAAACGATCTGGAGCTCACGGAACTGTGTTTACTCCACAAACAGATGGTGAGAAGTCGCACTGAGCCCCCAGGCAGCTCCTGTCTGACAGTTATTAATATTTCAAACAGATGTTTAGCTAGTCAGGCCGTCAGACGCTAAACAATGAGGTTGTTATGGCATTTTTTTCTCCCCAGCTTCTAGCTATGCCTGTGTTTTCAGGCACAAATGTCAGGCTAGAACCTTTCCAAATAAATCAAAAAGGATGCAATTAGCATTTAAATCAAGATTACCCTCACAGATGATCCTGAACTTTTCACAGCTCTCTTCAGAGCTGACTTTCCGTGTATTTGTCTGTTTCTCTTGAGAAGGGTTAAGTAATGACTGAACGCGTTATTTTCAGTATTAGACCTTTGAATACTTTTACAGCACGATAATGTGAACCTCCTTGCACAAAATGGTGTGCTGGATCATTTCAAGGTAAAGGGGCCTCTCAGGTTGACACTTGTGTGTAGGGTGTAAGGAATGATTAGCATGCATGATTGTTTGCATGTTTTTAGCAGGAAGATCTAGAAAACTGTAAGGAGACCGAGAATTCCAAGGGCAGTTTTCAGGAGGACAGTGAGTGGTAAGGTTCTCTGCATAACATTACCTGTATATTCCGTGAGATTTAATCAGATAAATCTGCTATTGAATATACCCAGTTAAAATTATGTGAATAGCTGTATCCTAATATTTTTAGCCCTGCTATTTTGAAAGTCTAATTTAGGAAGATAATTTTATCTGGTCAAAACTGAATATGAGCACTGCTGTACAAAACTTTATCACACTTTGGGTAGGGTTGCCATATGGCTCCAGAAAAAGGAGGACAGATTGAGCCAGTCTGGGTTTTACTACCATTGCTTTCAATGGAAGCAAAACCCGGACTGGATCAACGTGTCCTCCTTTTTGTGAAGCCATATAGTAACCCTAATTTTGGGAATGCTCCCAGCTTTGTCTCTCAACCAGCTAAATTTTCCGCAATCGACTTGTCGTGACAAAGTTTGAGTGGAAGAGTGGGGAGGAATTTTAAACTTTTGGGTTTCTTTGGCTATCTCAAAAAGTTGAAAACATTGACGAGACTTGGTAGAAAATGTCTCAGAATTATCCTGGCCCGCTATAGCTTGCTGGTTTGTCTCAGTTAATTCAGTTGCTTTGCACATTTTGTAGCATTTGAAAAGAAGATCACGGTGAACAATTTTATTTACTGATATCTGGGAAATTCCAAGATCTCGTGCAATTTCATGCTGAGTGCTCTGAGTCTAAGACTGGTCTTCCTGAGTCAATACAAGATCATGAACATGATCGATTTTTGCGACCATAAGAACATAAGAGTGTGTGAGTTGTGCCATGCCAACCACTACCCTTCTGACCTTCTGTTATACCAGTTTCAATTTTTTTCAGAAGTTTATTTAAGTCCCCCAGTGTTCAATTCATTGTCAGACGTTCAGCAGTAAGTTGTTTCACACCATAATGTTTAGTTTGTTGCAAAAGCTCAATATTAAGTCTATCTTCTTCAGTAAACACCATTTTCATAGTGCAAACAATGACATCACATTGTCACTTTTGCACAATAAAAGTGAATTCTGTTGGTGAATTATGCAAAGGCTTGATATTTGTTTTGGTACAAATTATCCTATGTGTGTTTGTATGTGTATATATATATATATATTGTGCGTGCATGTGTATGTTTCTGGAAATATATATATGTATATCTTTAGATTTTCAGCATTCTAAATGTCTAAATTTAGAAAGGCATAAACTCATTTAACATAGTAGCAGGAAAGGTGGTCAAGAGTTAAGTCCCTGAAGGAATAAGGGAATAGGGTATAACAAGTAAGAAGACATTTCCTAATGAGATTATAAATAGAATAAATTGCAGTAATATGTTATTGGTGAAACATGAACTTTTTGAGTGTGTAATATACAGGACCTGATTAATGCTCCCTGCAAAGATGTCTCTGTATTGTGTCTTTGTGGTGGTAGTATGGGGGGGAGAGGTGAATTCACTGTAAAAGCTCTTGGCTCAGTTTATCTTTGTGCTAAGTGATGGCTTGCTCAGTGTGCCGAATAAAAACTCAGATTGCGTGACTCCTGCCGCGTGCTATGAAGTTATCCCAGCTGCTCATGGGACTGTGAAATGTCTTCTCCCTGACCTTTTCTGCTACTTTATTAAAAGGTTTCATGGTCATTTGTTTCATAAAAAATCTCTTGCAATATACACTGGGAGCTATGGCAGAACCTGCCAGTCTTTGCACATTGAAAGACCTCAAGGGGTCTAGGGATGAGGGCAGTTCCCCATTTCCTATAACACTGTATTCCATGTAATATTAGTATTGCAAATGTTAATCCCTGTCATTGAGACAATTTGATATTGTGCTTTGCTAGGTGCATTCTGACACTTCTCTCAAAAGGACAAGAATGCTTTGGGATGGGAGTTACAGAATCAGAAATTGGCCAGTGACCATTCATGTTGTGCATTTAGGCTGATGGGAATGTAGTTTGTCTTTGTTCTGTTTCTTCTCATGCATTATGGGATGCCCAGTGATGACTGGATGAGCCTCTTAACATCTCTGATATTCATGACGCACACCAAATTTATAAAGGCACAATATCCATCTCTGCTAATGAAAGGCGAAAGGATTTGGGATAGATCCAAAGCACTTTGAGGAAGGGGATTTTTGTAAGCCACTCTTAACCCAGTGCTGTCTCAGATTTGATGCAGCTCAACCCAAATCTGACCCAGTGTGCCAAAATTTCAGCTGATGGTAACTTACTTAACTGTCATGGAGACAGGGCTGGCACAATTTGGGAACTGTACTTAGGGGAACGCTACTGTCACCCCTACCTCACCTCTTCTTTCCTTTCCCCATAGACCACCTTCTGGTATTTTTCTACCTTCCTGCCTGAAAAGAGTAGTGGCCATTACAGACAGTGGGACTTATGAGCCAACATAAGTTCTCTCTTGCCCCTCACCCCTTTTCCTTCCTTCTATCCCAATCCCTTCCCTCTTTGCTCTCCCTTGTTCTCATCTTCCCCTTTTTCAAACCTTTCCCCTCCATAATATGCCCTTCACCCTCCACATCTTGCTTTCATCTTCTCTCTTTCCATTCTTGTCCTCTCCACCTGTTCACCGCTCTGTCCGTCCTTACTACCCTCCATAGGAGCCAACTTTTCAAAATGATTGGGGGTGCTGAATTTTTTTTTTTTTACAGGTGGTGCATTCCCCCTCCCCCCCCCCCCCCCCCCCTCCCCGGTACCTTAACATCCTGTGTGCTGCAGTCTTCACCTGGGCAGTGGCAACACCACTCAAAGGCTGCCTGCAACCTGCACCAGGACTTCTTCCCTGAACAGTCCGCCCCTCAGTCCCCCTGTACTGTGCAAATATAAAGAGATGAAATTTTCAAAAACTGACATGTTTCAATCACTATACTATAGGTTAACAAATACAAATAAAACAAAAAATGGAAATTATGATAATAACATTTTATTGGACTAAATACATTTTTCAATTAGTTTTCAGAGGCCAAAACCTCTTTCCTCAGGTCAGGACAGTATACTGCTGTTACGGTATTCTGTTCTGACATGGGAAAGGAGGGTTTGGTCTCCAAACATTAGTCAAAAATGTATTAAAATTAGTCCAATAAAGATATTACCTTATTTCCATTTTCTGTATTTATTAACACAGCTACCACACTACTTTATACTAAACTAAAAGTAAAATTCATTTTTTCCTACCTTTGTTGTCTGGCCATTTACTGTTTCTAATTGTGTTGGTCTTAGTCTCTTGTTTCTTCTTTCTTCGATCTTAACTCTCCCCCCTTTCCATCCAGCATCTACCCCCTCTCTATCCCCTTTCCATCCAGCATATGCCCCCTCTCTTCCCCCTTTCCATCCAGCATCTATTTTCTCTATCCATGTGTAGTTTTTCTCTTTTCCCTTTCCCTCAACTCAGTCAGTATGCATCTCCTTCCTCTTTCTTCCCTCCCCTCCATCCATATGCATCTCCTTCCTCTATCTTCCCTCTCCTACATCCATGTCCAGCATTTTTCCTCTACTCCCTCCATCCATGTCCAGCATTTCTCCTCTCTCCCCTCCATCCATGTGCATCTCTTCCTCTGTCTTCCCTTCCCTCCATCCATGTCCAGCATTTCTCCTCTCCCCTCCATATGCATCTATTTCCTCTGTCTTTCCTCCACTCCATGTCCAGTCCAGCATTTCTCCTTTCTCCCCTGCCCTCCATCTATGTGCATCTCCTTCCCTGCATCTCCTTCCTGTCTTCCCTCTCCTCCATACATGTCCAGCATTTCTCCTGCCCTCCCCTCCATCCATGTACAGCAACTCTCCTCTCTCCCCTGCCCTCCCCTCCATGTCCAGCAATTTCGTCTCTCTCCCCTCCCCTCCATGTCCAGCGATTTCTTCTCTCTCCCCTGCTCCCCCTCCATTCATATCCAGCAATTCTCCTCTCTCCCCTACCGTCCCCTCTCATCCATGTTCAGCGAATTCTCCTCTCTCCCCTGCCCTCCCCTCCATGTCCAGTAATTCGCCCGAAACACCACCTGCCCCGCTGTGAGGGCAGGACCAGAGCTGAGAAAGAAGGGAAGGCTGAAGACGAGCCTGCTCGCCTTTCACTGCCACCGCGACCTTAGGTAAAATGAGTTTTAAATTCTGGGCGGCAGGAAGGTGAGGACGGAGGACTGTTGAGGGAGAAGAGGTCGGGCTGGGGTTGGAACCGGAACTTCCGACAGCTCGTTCTGGTTGGGTTAGGTGATGGCAGGTTAGAAAATATTGGGGGTGTTCGAGCACCCACAGCATCCATGGAGTCGGCGCCTATGTTACCCTCTCTCCATCCCTACACTCTTGCTATCCCCTCTCAGTCTTGATCCCTCCCCCACCATTCTTCCTCACGCCACACCCAGTTTTGCTGTGCTCTCTTGCCTGTTCTTTTCATACTGTCCCCTTTTTCTCCCTCTCTTCACTTGCCCCTTTCTTCTCATTAGGCATCCCTCCTCTCCTTTTTCCCTTCTATACCCCTCCTTCCCCATTGCCATCCTAGTTCTCCTCCTTCCCTCATCTCCATTAGGGATTCCTCTCCCAATCAGATCCCTCTTCTCCATTAGGCATACTCTTAACCTCCATCACACTCCTCTCAGCCCCTTCCTATACGTTTTCCCCCTTCTTATCAGGCACACATGACTATTTCAATGTGTTGACAAAGAAACTATTAAACACCACTTCTTTCCCTTCCCCTTCCTATCAAGCATAGGCATCCCTACCCTTTCCCTGCTCCCCCTTCTCCTTCAGACATCATCCTTCTCATATGCCTTCCCCTTTCCGTTAGGCATCTCTTCTCTCTATACCCCTTTTACCATCAAGTTTCTTCTCCACCTCCTCACCCAATCTCCATCAGGCACCCCTCTCCTCATATCTCCTTCCTTATTAGGCACACTCTTTCCCTCCCTTTCCCTGTTAGGCGTCCCTACTCTCCTCCCTCCTATAAGACACCTATCCTTTCTGAATCTGGCACTCTTCCTCTTCTACATCAAGCACCCCCTCCTCAATTCATGAGCTGATGCTTCCTAGAGTCTATACCTCTTTTCTCCCGCCCCACCTTTTTGTGTTGCAGGCAAGTAGTCAGTGCAGCTTTCTGTAGTTCCTCTTGATCTTGGTGCTGCTCTTTGCCCTCATGCATGATTCACTGAACCCAGGGCCGGTCTTAAGGCGAGGCAACTGAGGGGGGCCCCGCGCGGCGCGCCTCAGGTCGCCCTGCCCCGACCTGCCCGAGCTCCACTCTCCCTCCCTCCCAAGTTCAACAACGCGCGACGGCGATGTGGTGGGGGCGGTCCGCCCCAGATGTCAGCGGGTGGTGGTGGGGGTGCTCCGAGTCCGCGCCCACTGCTCGCCCTGTCCTGCCTTTAAAAACACAATTTGAAGCACTGGAGTAACAGGCAGCAGCGCCTCGCGTCTGCCCTGCTACTAAAAATCTCTTCGACGACGTCATTGGGCCTTCCCATATTGAGTCCCGCCCTCCTCTGAGGTAACTTCCAATTACCGCGAGGGCGGGCGGGACTCAATGTGGGAAGGCCCAACAACGTCGTCTAAGAGATTTTTAGTAGCAGGGCAGACGCGAGGCGCTGCTGCTTGTCACTCCAGCGCTTCGAAATTGTTTTTTTTAAAGGCAGTGAGGGTGGTGGCCGGCAGGAGAATGGAGCTGGTAGGTGGGGGGGGGAACTCAGATGGGAGAAGGGTGTGGGGTTCTCAGGTGGGGGAAGGGTGGGGTGGGGAGGGGGTTCTCAAATGGGAAGGAGACTGAGGTGGGGAGGGGGTTCACGGATGGGAGAAGCAGAAGGGGGTGGGGAGGGGGTTCTTGGATAGTTGAAGAGGACGGGTGGGGAGGGGAGGGGACTGGGGTTCTTGGATGGGAGAGACTGGGGAGGGGGTTCTCGGATGGGAGAAAGGGATGGGTGGGGAGGGGACTGGGGTTCTTGAATGGGAGAAGGGGACTGAGGTGGAGAGGGGGTTCAAGGATGGGAGAAGGGGGTGGGGAGGGGGTTCTTGGATGGTTGAAGGGGACGGGTGGGGAAGAGACTGGGGTTCTTGGATGGGAGAGACTGGGGAGTGGGTTCTCGGATGGAAGAAGGGGACGGGTGGGGAGGGGGTTCTTGGATGGTTGAAGGGGACGGGTGGGGAGGGGACTGGGGTTCTTGGATAGGAGAAGGGGACTGGGGAGGGGGTTCTCTGATGGGAGAAGGGGACTGGGTCTGAGAAGGGGCAATATGGGAAAATGGGGGCCATGTCTGGGGCTGGTGGGAAAATGGGGCATGCGTGGGTCAGGTGGGAGAATGGTCTGAAAAGGGGGGCCCTAATACAAGGCATGTGGATGAAGGGGGCTGGAACTGGGGGCTGAAAAGGAGGGTAGAGGGGAAAGGGGGCTAGTACTGGGACTGGAGGCTGAAACTGGGGACTGGGGGCTGAAAAGGGGACAGGGAGAAGTGGCTGGGGGCCTGAAGCTCGGGACTGGTGGGAGAAAAGGGCTGGGGCTGAAATGGGGGACTAGTGGGATAGTGGGGCTGGAACTGGGGGCTGAAAAAAAGGGGCGGAGAGAGGGGCAGATCCTGGATGGGGGAGCAAGAGGGAGGGGAAACCCTGGATGGATGGGAGAGGGAGGGCAAATGGTGGATTGAAGGGGCAGAGAGAAAGGGCAGACAGTGGATGGAAGGGATAGAAAGGGCAGACAGTGAATGGATGGGGGAGAGAGAGGGCAAACTAGTAAATTCAAAAGTGGAGGAGATGTATGAAAAACAACATCAGCTTATTTTTTCTGACCAAAAAATACAATAAAGTGATTAAGGGAGATGTTGCCTCAAGAAGCCCCCGGCTCTATTATATATGGAGCTCATGAGGGCTGGACTGCTTCATCATTGGCAACACCCCCACATATATAAAGCAGCCTATACCCAACACTGTTATTCTTTTTTTTCCTTTTTTTTCTTATTGAATTTTTAACTAATGATGGGCATTCGTAAAGTTAATACGTAACAGCTACTTAGCTTTTACAGGGTCCAATCCTTCTTTCAGTTAGTTAATTAGTTACATGCTGGACGCGACCAAGACCAACAGTGGCCAGCGTTTCGTCGCCTGCATCAGGGTCAGATGGTCTGCGTCTAACTCCGCTCCGTCCCCAGCATTGGCCGCATCATTTCAAAGCCTGCCCTGCTGCCAATGCGGCCAATGCTGGGGACGGAGCGGAGTTAGACGCAGACCATCTGACCCTGACGCAGGCGACAAAACGCTGGCCACTGTTGGTCTTGGTCGCGTCCAGCATGTAACTAATTAACTAACTGAAAGAAGGATTGGACCCTGTAAAAGCTAAGTAGCTGTTACGTATTAACTTTACGAATGCCCATCATTAGTTAAAAATTCAATAAGAAAAAAAAGGAAAAAAAAGAATAACAGTGTTGGGTATAGGCTGTGGATGAAACACAGCAGACCATTTTGGATTTGATTATATATAGGGAAGTGCTTTTTTAAATATTGATATTTATTTCCTCAGACTGTTTATTGAAATTTTCATTCAAACAAAGAATATAAAGCAATAAGTAAATATCATAATAATACAGCAATATAAAATAAACAATTATAAACCTGGAGATCTAGGAAATTGGTCCAGAAACTAAAACTTTTCTGAGAATGAAGAAATAGTTTCACTGGGTGCCATATGGCATTTAAACCCATATGTGTTTTTTCTGCTGTGGAGTTTGCATTGTCTATATAGACAAACTGAGTTCCACCAAAATGTGCTACTCAATAAATTTGTGTTTTTCCAGTACCTAAAAAATTGTTGTATAGCTATTGCAATAAGAGCATCAATTAATTTAGGTTTGTAAGCAAGACCATTGAAACCAGGATGAATGGAAGTAGCAAGATAGAATCTAAGGACAAATCAACAGAGCATTGTGAAATTTGTCCATATTTTAGACCAGAAGGAATGGACAAGAGGGCAAGCAAATATCATGTAGGATAAAGTTCCAGGGGATTTGGAGCAGTTCCAGCAAGTAGATGTATCACGCAGTTTAGCATGCCACATCTTCTGAGGCATCCATGTGGCTCTGCGTAGAAGGAAAAATAATGTTTGAGACATACCAGCAGCCAAAAGAAGATGATTAATTGTATTCCACAGCAACTTCCAAATTTGGTTGCAAGGAAGAATTCTGAAATTCCAAACACCAGGTTCTTTTAATTCGGAGGGTGGATTGTATTGATGGTCCCGTAGAATCATGTAGAAGGTGGACAGAGCTTTGTGTCCTATTAGGGTTAACACCAGTCCCTAATATTGGCACATTTAAGGAGGTTATTCAGAGGTATGGAGCTGTTTAGAATACATTGAGTTAAGCATATCCATTGTGACTGATAAGCTTTCAAAGATGGGTATAGACAGAAAGCTTCAAATGAAAGAATTTGTTTATTGATGTTTATGATACAAATTGGCAGAAAAGTTTGATCCACAAGATGCCACTTGTATCTGAAGTTCCTTTTACACACATTTTTTTTCCTGTGTATGGTTTACATTATTGAAATCTATTTAACGTAATGAGCCCTGTGGTGTTTGAGAAAAATAAGAGCCAACACCACCTTAGGGTGAAACTTTGGATGTATGCGGATCCTTCCCCTATTATAATGAATGTGACATAAGATGGATAACTGATTGCCATCAAAATGTGAAATTCTAGGTCAAATACTTGAGTTCACCTGAGTCTAGAGGCTTTCATACGCTGGGAAAGAGCCACGGTGATCCTGCAAAAGACATTATAGGAGGTTTCAACTGAAGCAAGACTTGCATGAATCTGGCATCTAGAATCTCAGCAGAAGTGGGTTTCCTTCTATATGCTGCTGATATGCGCTAATTGCACCTAAATGAATTCTAAGGGAGTTGGTTTTACAGTAAGACTCTGAAAGCTTAGAAGGTATTTTTAGAAAGTTTTTGTGTGGTACAAGAGGGAAGATTTAGGGCCTTACTTTCACAAGAGATGACAAACTTCATGCAATTAAACCTGTTAAGATTTCCTGGTGGCTTCTTTCTAGAGCAAAACAGGGATCAACCACCAAGGTGGAGAAACTGGATCCGCAATGAAAGGAGCAATTCGTCAACAGAGAAGTAGTGTGATCAACAAGACTCTTCCAAAAAGCCAAGGAGACGGGATGAAGAGATATGGTCTTTATTTGGTAATAAGAATGGACGACATGGCACTGTGTTTCGGCAGAAGCACCTGCCTTAGGAGTCTGTATATAGATGTAGCTCGAAGATAAAATTGCAAGGATGTACAAAGAGGAAATAAGCCAGATTGATGAACGCAACAGCAGTGATGCGGTACAAAACTCTGGGTCAGAAGGTAATCCTTGGATGCCGAACTGAACTCTGCTGTAGCGCTGTGTCGAGTCCATTCTTATTACCAAATAAACAGCATATCTCTTCATCCTGTCTCCTTGGCTTTTTGGAAGAGGCTTCTTTATAGAGAACATATTTTTGATGCCTTTCAGAGAAACCAACACATCATATTGAGGAAATATTCAAAACTGAGAGCAGGTGCAAAGTGTATGGATACTTTTACCCATGGATTTTATTTCCCTTAGACTTGAAATTGACCTTTTAGCCTTTTGATAAAGGGTTAAAGCACATTTGTTTATGTTCACATTCTTATAAAATGACATTTGAATATTATCCCCCCCAATATTCAATGCTATTTAACCGGCCAGGAACAGCTCCTGGCTGGTTAAATAGTGTTTAGTTGGCTAACCACTAATACTCAGCGGGAGCAGCTAACCAACTATATAACGCAATGTAGCCGACTGTCTGCGAATATTCAAGCGCTGATTGGCTAAGTTTAGTGGGCAAATCACATTACATAAATAGCAATCCTATCTTTGCCTGCTATTAACTTAACCAGTTGGCACTGAATATTCATATAGCTGGTTAAGTTAGAGCCAGCAAAAACAAACAAACAAATAAACAAAAAAAATAGCTATTCAATGCTGATCACCAGAAAGCTTGACATTGAATATCCGGGGTCAGCGCCATCTGCAGGACTTATGCAGGCTGCCTCCCACCAGCTGAATATCAGGCCCTATGTGATTGTTTAAAGAGTGGATAGGACTAGATACAGTAAATGGCACCCAAATTTGGTTGCCAAAACTGCACAGAGCGTTATTCTATAAATGGCACCTCGAGTTGTGCGCTGTTTATAGACTAGTGTTTAGAGCCGAATATCCACACCAGACTTTGGGCATGAGGATTTACACCAACTGAATCTTGATTGTAAATCCTGGCATATAAGTTAGGTGCAGATCCCACGAATTCTATAAAAGTACATGCATCTGTCACAGTCTGTCACGAAGTCCAGAGTAGTGAGCCCTTGGGCCACTGCCAGTGAACAGCAGCAGCAGGTGAACCACCCAACAGAAAGAGAGGCTGAGCACAGACAGGCTGGTACAAGCAGGATCGGAACTAGCAGGATGGGGACTGAAGCTATAGTTGAGCAGGGCTGGAATAAGCAGGACTGGAACAACCGGATTCTGGAACGGGCTTGGTTTGGCTTGAACAGGATTCAGGATTCTGGAACTGAATTCAGGATTCTCAGACAGGCTTGGCTGGAACAGGATTCAGGATTCTGGAACAGGATTCAGGATTCTCACACAAGCTTGCCTGGAACAGGATTCAGGATTACAAGCTTGGCTGAAACAAGATTCAGGATTCTCAAATAAACAGGATTCAGGATTCTCACACAAGCTTGGCTGGAACAGGATTCAGGATTCTCAAACAGGATTCAGGATTCTCAAACAGGATTCAGGATTCTCACACAAGCTTGGCTGGAACAGGATTCAGGATTACAAGCTTGGCTGGAACAAGATTCAGGATTCTCAAACAAACAGGATACAAGCAGGGTCAGAACTAAAACTGAAGGCTGGCAGGGCAGACACAAGCAGGAAGGGAACTGAAGCTGAAGACAACAAGACAAGAACTAGCAGGACTGGAACTGCAACAAACACACACAGACGAAAGCTCCTTGGAAGACCTCTGTTGCAAAGGCAAGTCTGAAAGTTCCCAGGTGCTTAATAAAGGTGATTACAGATGAGGTCACAAGTGAGGCTTGGCAGCAGGAACACCCGGGCAAGTCTGGAGTGCTGGAACATCAGGACTGGAATGAACTCTGGAACGTGTTTGGGAAACAGGAAGAAGACAGTCCACAGCAGCCATAGGGCCTGGTCACCAGGAGGCGAGGTGAGTGTAGGCATAGGATACAGTCACAACCATGACAGCATCTTTAGTGAACGCCCTGACCCACCCATGCCCCTCCTGTGGCCATGCCCCTTTATAAGTTGCATGATAAAATCTTTGCACACAGATCTTTATAGAATAGCACTTAGCAAGATGTGTGAGCAAATCCTAATTGGAGCCAATTAATTGCAATAATTGGTTGTTAGCACTCAGTTATTGCTAGTTAATGGCTCGTTACTCAGTTAAGATGTGAGCGCAACATAGGTGCACACCCAAATTTGGGCACACATTTTTGGGCATCATATATAGAATCTGTGAAATGTGTTGTAGATACTAGAGAGCTGCACGTGAGCGGGGATAGCGGGGTTCCCGCAGGTACCATGGGAATCCCATGAGGATCCCCTCCATGTCTGTTGGGGATGGACCTGGGTCTGAAGGAATTCCATGGGGATGGACCCAGGTCCTGCTGGATCCCCTTGGAAGTACATTCCCTCCCCCAAGTGCAGGATGCCCTCCTGGCACATATCTCAAAGTACCCTGGTAGTCTGGTGGCTTCTTCGGGGCAGGAAAGATCCCCATTCATTCCTGCCCTCTGCCGTGGCGCTGATCCTCTCCTCTCTGCTCTTTTAAATTGGCTGCCAAGACTTCCAGTGGCAGCCTCGCAAGACTTTCGTGTGAGAGATGGAACTAGGGAGGCTGGATCTTGAGGAAGGAAACAGAAGGAGGGAATATCAGGCTTTAGGATGGGGAAATTCTGGGCAAAAACACTATAAATAAAGAGCGCACAATTTTGCAGAATTTTCAGAAATGTTGTGCAGAATTCTCCCAGGAGTAATTATCTATCTATCTATCTATCTATCTATCATCAATCAAGTATAGTTTTCTTTTTGTTGATTTACTGAGAAAAGTTGCAACCTTTTATCAAAAAGAAAAAAGTTAAAATACCTTTCTGCTCTTACCTCTACCCCACCTCTGCCTAATGGTTAGTGTAGCTGGTTGAGAACCAAAGGAACGAGGTTTGATTCTCACTTCAGTTCCTTATGACTGTGAGCAAGTCATTTAACCCTGATACACATCAAGTACCTGTATGTAACATGTAAACCACTTTGATTATAACCACAGAAAGGCTGTATATCAAATCGCATCCCCTTTCCCTTTGTTGCAGAAGGAGGGAATGTAGTAAATAGAAAACCATTGCTAAGTAGCAGCATGCTGTGGAGCCTCATTGATTAGGATAGGCATGCAGTTGCCAGGGCCGCAGGCCAGTTAGGGGAACATTTCTCTGAATCTGGAATGTAGAGTTTGCTGTCTGCACCTGGTAGCTGCTTGGCATGAAAAGAGGGGAAGCCAATGGGGAAACATTTAGGTTTATGTCTCCCAGACAGCTCAGCTGTGCAACTAGGCTGATGTGAAAAATGAAGATAGCTTAAGTACTAATAATTAGACCAATAACAGCAAAAGACTCCAGAAAAACAGACAATGAATTCTAGTTCCTGAAAACAACTTTAGTTTGATATGTATTGAATGTGATTGCTTCTGGAAGCAGTGCTGTAACTTTGTTCTGATCATCCAGGCTGGATATACTCCCTGGAACATTGAGCATAAGCTCATGCTCAGAGCTTTGTGAGGCCCAAGTCACATCGTGGAGCAAATGATAGAGCCAGCTTGAAGAGGGGGTCCTTTCTCAGCTCTTCATTGGAGCTACAGGTGCAATTCTATTTAGCTTATGAGTTACAGTATTGAAGTTTTACAGTTGAGGATTCTGCTATTTTTCTCTACTTTTCACCCATGGGGAAAATACCTTCATGTTAGACAGGATTTGCAATTGCAATTAGATTGTGATATTTCACTCCATCTCATATTATTACTGAGGAATGCAGTAGTCCCATACATGTTGTCTTATTGAAGAAGAATTGTATGCAACTGAACATGAAAAGGGAAAGTTGTGGTGCTTTATTCTAAGGTCATAGCTGGTGGTAGACATATCAATTCATTTGAAAACTAGACCATATGTTTCCTGAGAGTAGATCGGATAATGGTTTCAAAGAAAGATGGCATCTTTACCAATTAAAGGTTTTTGCCTGAACTGGAACATTATTAATGAAAATTTGTGTAGTGCCACACATTTCCTCCGTTTTAAAATGGATGATTAAAAAAAATGAAAACGTTTAATTTGCATGAGTACATACTATGGAAAAGGGCATTATTTTGATTTTTATAGACGAAGATCCATTGCATTCACTTACAGAGACCCCAACCATTTTGGTACTCAAAATGGACACAGCAAAACATAATATACTTTCTGTTTGTTTTTCTCTAAATAGATATCTGCTAATAGAGGTATAGCTGACACATAATCAAACCTAATTAGATCTTCTACATCATTAAGATGGACTTGGGAAAATCCACTGCTTATTTCTAGGATAATCAGCATAAAGTTTATATTATTACTGTTCTGGGATCTTTCCAGGTACTTGTGACCTGGACTGGCCACTGTTGGAAAGAGGATACTGGGTCTGATGGACATATGTGGAGTGGAGGAGTGGCCTAGTGGTTAGGGTGGTGGACTCTGGTCCTGGGGAACTAAGGAACTGAGTTTGATTCCCACTTCAGGCACAGGCAGCTCCTTGTGACTCAGGGCAAGTCACTTAACCCTCCATTGCCCCATGTAAGCCACATTGAGCCTGCTATGAGTGGGAAAGCACAGGGTACAAATGTAACAAAAAATAAATAAAAAATGTGATCTGTCACAGTATGGCAATACTTATGTGGTGGGTTCAGATTGTTTAATGTTTTCTATGAGTGCAGTTCTATAAATAGCCATCTATTTGGAGCTTACTCTGTAAAAGAAAGTAGATGCCCAATTTTCATAATAGAATATTAGCAAAGCAGAGTAAGTACACATAAATAAAGCAGCCATGACCACTTGCACCAACTATACAACTATTGTAAGTGTTCATGCCTAACTGTGTGCCCCTTCTAGAATGACATGTAGCTGGAATATTTGCATTTAAATGTGTATATGCTGGTATTCTGGTCATTATTTCCCTTTTTGGTGCCTCATTGTTGGTAGCTTTTCCTAGATTTACCCCCATTGTCAGTCTTCGGCTAACATAGACTGACGTGGCTCGTTCATATTGATTGAGTTTTCGTTTTTGCTTGTATTGAAAATGTACATGCTAAAAAAATTTTTTAAATCTGCTTGACTCTATCTGTAGGCCAGCAATGCTAGCTCCCTGTGGCAGAATTGATGCTCATATGAATAAAAGAAATCCTCAGCCATAGGAACTATTTTTCTGTCCTGGAAAATTCCATGGCCCCCACTGAACAGAAAATAGAGAAACATCCATAGAGCTTTCCCTTCCTTTTACAATTCCCTTCTTATTTCCATCTTCCTTCCTGACCACTAATCTTTAGACCCTGAGGTAACACTTACGATTAGGCTGTGAAATGATATGTATACTATCCCCCCCCCCCACACACACACACACACACATGTACTGTTAATACAACTCATCATTTCTATTATGCTGTCCTAACTTATCCAGACAGTTACCTAGGTATTGGCAATGGAGTGGAGGAGTGGCCTAGTGGTTAGAGCACTGGCCTTGCAATCCAGAGGTGGCCAGTTCAAATCCCACTGCAGCTCCTTGTGATCTTGGGCAAGTCCTTCCATTGCCTTAGGTACAAACTTAGATTGTGAGCCCTCCTGGGACAGAGAAATATCCAGTGTACCTGAATATAACTCACCTTGAACTACTACTGTAAAAGGTGTGAGTAAAATCTAAATAAATATATCAGGGGTACCCAGATAACTTCCAACTGTGCTCCCATACTGCCCTGGGATGGCTCTAGGGCAGTCAGTAAAGATTTTCAGCAGCATTATTTGTATGTTACTGCACTGCTGAAAATCAGTAAACAGCATTTACCCAGGTAGGAGCTCCACTGAATACAGACCCCATTATTTTCAGCAGATAATATGGGGCATGCCATTTTAGAGAATATGCATCCCTTTTTATTCAAATCTGTATTAAACTGTTGAACATAAAATAACAAGAATCAAAACATACTTAAGAAAGAAAATGACAAAGGGGGAAAGTTTTCATCTACTTCTGAAGTGAATTTTAAGGAAAATCATACAAGTGTCATCATTCTACAGGGGTGTTCTAGTGAGTTCACATGACACCAATATCCCCATAGGAGATAATTTGATATAGCGCACTAAAGGTTAGGCATCAATTAGGTGCCTAACATTTGGTGCTCAAATGGAAGTTAATGGTAAGTAGGCAACAAATTGGGGGAAAATGGGTACCTAAGTGTTCTACTGTGGAACTGCAAAGGGGGCATTCGCATGGTGGGGCATAGGCAGGGCAGGGCAGGGCATGGACGAGGCATAGGCAGGACAGGGTCAGGGCATGGGCATTCCAACTCTTTTAGCACGAGCTGTGTTGAATACTGTCAGGTGCATAACTACTGTATTTAGGCACTCACATTTATACCTGCCACAGAGCAAGCATAAATCATGGTGCTTATAGGATTCAATTTAAACGATTGTTGAAGGCACACTTTTTTGTGCAGGCCTTTTTTTTTAATACAGCTGGGCTGTTTGTGGATGGATATGCAAAGCTGATAAGTGGGGATATGAATTTGGGACATGGTAAACCATGGGCTGGAGCTAGTCTATGATAAGGTGGGATAGACAGCAACTGAGTTGTGTTTGTTTTTGTATTATGACTGTATTTTATGTAAGCTGCATATGTATAAGCACATTAGACATTTTTAAAATAAAAAACTAAAAAAATTTAGGCACCCAAATGCTGATTTATGCTAGTATATTGTAATGCATTGGGCGCACAAATTTGATGTTATAGAATACTAGCTTAACAGCTAGATTTTGAGTGCCTAGCTTCTAGTACCTTTATAGAATCCCCCCCCCCCCATTTGCTCTGCTGGGAATCACTAGCATGGTTTACTAAAAGAGACCCTAAATTTGAGAAAGGGAGGTGCGGGAAACGCGCTGTGATTGGCGGAGAGAGACCTGGAGGGGCATAATCGAAAGGGACATCCAAATAATTTTTTATTTGGACGTCCTCGCAGAAGAACACCCATCACAAAAAATCTGGGGAAAAACGTCCAATTGCTCGTCAGGGCCGTCCTTTTTTGTATGCTTCAGTGAAGGACATCCATGTTAGGCATCCTCGCACGTCCCGATGCCGGCGGTGGTAATTGGTGCAACTCTCTCCCCCCGCGGCTCTAACAAGTGCTCGTCAGGTACGTCCTTTTTGGACGTCTTTGGCATGCGCAGAGCAGCCAGCATAACTCTTGGCTGCTCTACGCATGCTCGACCGGCCGACTGGCCGACTGTTTTCCGAGGAAATAGAGAATGCAAGTGAGCTACAACGAGCAGCTCATTTGCATTCCATTTCCTTGATGCATGGCCGTTCCCTACCGATTCACTATGGAATCGGTAAGGGAACGGCTCTTCCGAGGACTTTAGTGCATCTAGCCCACAGTCACAGGCCCTGCAGTGCCCCACTCCTTCCCCTGCATGAGTTTCCTGTCACTATGGAAACCCATGGAAGGAAATCAGAATGATTCCCTTGAAGCTATCCTGATTTCCGCTGTCCTGCCCCTCTCTCCATGGGCTCTGCAGAGAGTAACTTAACCACAGTGCAGTAGTCTCCTTGGCAGCAAGCTAGGCCCGTGAACCAGGAAGTGAGGGTTGGCTGCTGATGGGGAGAAAGAGAGAGCAGAGCAGCCATGCCAGGATCAAAAGTAGTCATAGAGATGGCTGAAGGACAGTGCAGCAGGAAGTAGCAAGTGCTATGGGACCTTGGGAAAACAAGAATGTCAGATGGCTGTAAATAATGTCAGAAGTAAACCAGAAAGCAGAGGTGACCCAAAACTGGAGGCATAAACCACAGGTCTAAATGAGGAGTCTTTATTAACTGACTTGACATGGCCGTGTTATGGCACAATACCTGCATCAAGGGTCATTGCCTTTATAAATGTGGATTCCAATATTGCACTGGTGATGCACAAGTATCTCAACGGAAGTAGCTGTATCTGATTTTCTCTTATGCTGGTGTGATGACAAAATTAAGTGCCTCAGGTCTGGTATTCTCAGTCAGTATTCTGGAGTGCCGAGCCCCCAGCTTCTTTCCCCTTCCTCTGGTGAGGTGTTTGCAATGTGCTAGAAGCACTGCACATTCCCTCTGGGGTGTCTGTGGGGCTGGTAGTGATGGACAGGCGCAGCTGATACTATGTCCAGTGGTGCAGACCCTAGGATGCACCTGACTACCTCCGTACAGGGCTCATGGTTATTGACACACTTATATAGATTTGCAATTAGTATGGCCGCTAACTCTCTGGCTGTGTTTAGGAAACTGCAACGGAGACTGATGTCAGGAAAAGGAAGTCCAGCCAAAGGAAGAGCCCCACCAAAAGCTGAGACTTAGGACTAAATGTTCTATCCTGGAGCCCTGCTGCACTGTGAGGAAAGGTTTCCCCTTCCCTCCTCTTGTGCCCAGCTGCAGACAGGAAGAAGAAGAACCCCTACAGAGGACAGATTGAACCAGTATGGGCGTTGACTGGCCTAATCTGTCCTCTGTGACCTGGAGCCCCTAAAAGAGCCTTGGCATAAGAAAAAGAACTACCCCTCTGACAGAGAAGCAAGGTTTAAGCCTCCCTTCCTTCAGAGCACTGCAGAAAGGGAGTGAGTTCAAAACTAAGTCCCCGATGATCCAAGATAAATGCGGGTGCTGGAGGCCACTAGCACCTGTATTTACCATCACACAAATGATCAGGGGGTCTACAGTGCCCACGCCAGGGAATATAGCAGAGCTCACAATGTAAGTTATATATTGTATGGACTTGCCCACAGAGCTGCAGAGGGAATTGAACCTGGTTCCTCAGGATCTCAACCCACTGCTGACCATCAGGCAGCAGCAGGAATTGAACCTAGTTCCCCAGGTCTGCAATCCACTGCATTAACCAGCTCCTTCAAACTCACTTTGTAAGTCTATGTGCTTTGAAAATGATCCTCTATGTGTATCTAAATTTGAGTCTGAAAGTGGAGTTCCATTTAATACTTTCCTCCACTCTTGCAGAAGCTGGGAAAAGTTTAATGTGAAAGGGACAAAAAGAAAATTTGTGTTTGGGCTGGTTTTGGTCATATTTCCCACCATAGACCCCTGCATTCTATATATGGCACCCAAATGTGAGTGTGCTGCTGAGATGCGCATGCAAATTAATTGGTTAATGAGCTCTTAACGGTCAATAATTGGGTGCAAACATCCAATTATCGGTGTTAATTGGCATGCATTATATATATAATTTGCGCATGCATCTGGCTGTGCGCTATTCTATATGGCAGAGTGCCTAACTCTAATAGTGCATAACTCAGAAGGGGGCATGTCAGGGGCTTTCCGAAAAGTTGCATACATAGTTATAGAACACGGCCTCAGTGCACCTAATTTGGGCGGCAGCATTTACACCAGGTTTCAGCAGGCGTCAAGTCTGACACCTAAAGTTAGGTACAGCACTCGGCGCTACGCACTATGCTATAATGGCTACATGCCCTTTATAGAAAAGCGCTTAGGGCCAGATTCTATATAAGAAACCTAAGGCTTATTCTATAAAGAATGCCTAGATTTAGGCTATGTTTAGTTGATATCCCAGCGCCTAAAACTACGCACCTCCATTTACACCAATGAAAACGTGGCATAAATCACTGCACATAGATTTAGGTGCACAGGGCCATATTCTATAATTATGAGCTTAAATTTTGGAATGTCCACGAAACACCCATTTCCCCGCCCATAACCTCCCTGCTTTTGAACTGCGTGCATTAGAATTTAGGTGTAGTTCATTACAGAAAATGCATATCGAGTTGTGTGTATAAATTATAATTATTGACAATTAGTGCTCATTATTGCTTGTTAAGTGCTGTTATCAATGCTGGTTAGCTTGTTAAGCCAATTAAGTTACGTGCATTGTTATAGAATATGCTTAGATTTTGGTGCAGGACCTTAGGTGTGCTATATAGAATCCGGCACTCTGGTCTAGAGTGTTTATGGGATCAGAAGAATATTTCTTTATCAAAACAAATTGGAGAAATTTTTTCTTCACCCAACGCGTAATTAAACTCTAGAATTCGTTGCCGGAGTAAGTGGTGAAGGCGGTTAGCTTGGCAGAGTTAAAAAGGGGGTTAGATGGTTTCCTAAAGGACAAGTCCATAAACCGCTACTAAATGGACTTGGGAAAAATCCACAATTCCAGGAATAACATGTTTAGAATGTTTGTAACTCTGGGAAGCTTGCCAGGTGCCCTTGGCCTGGATTGGCCGATGTCGTGGACAGGATGCTGGGCTCGATGGACCCTTGGTCTTTTCCCAGTGTGGCATTACTTATGTACTTTTGTACTTGTTGACTTCTTCTATCTATATTTACCTGTTTTATTTACATATATGATGGTCTACTTGGTTCTGTTATCCAGTCTATGATCTATTCACCTAAGTCCGAAAGAAAACAAAATTTAGTTAAATACTTCATTTCTGTCTGATATTTCCTACTACATCTTCCCTTTTGCAATAACATTCACTATTTATTCCAGCACCATCCCTTGCCCCTGCCTTCAGAGAAGCCTTATGTGATTTTCAATAGTTCCATCTCTGAGGGACACATGCTGTTCTTGTTATGCCTTGCCCAGCGGACGGTTGGTGCCCCAAAGTGAAGCAAAGCTACTGGTGACAAATACGAGATGCAGAGAATGGGAACCCGGCCCTGTCTTGGTTGGCATGAGGGCTTCACCATAAATGCCAGTTTTAAGTTGTTGGGGGTTTTTTGTGCACCAAATGTGTTTTATCATTATTTACTGGTTAAAACTTAAAATCAGAAGCCCTAGATTTATCACAATGTACAGATGCACCATATGCACAATATAGTATGTCCTATACTCCTTCATGCCAAATGATTTTTTTCCATCCAGAATTCTGTCTTTGGTTGTTAAGATAAATCTCTTATTGGAATTTTTTGCCATTGGCCTTTTTCTCAGATTGGTTCCATAAAGCTGTTTGTGTAGCTGCCAAGCTGTCAAGCTGTTAGCAGAGTTTGGCCAACGGCTTTGGTTTGCACAGTCTTCATATACACATATTACACTGTTTTAGTTTGGTTTTTTTTTAATGGCGGTGTGAGCCACATTTAAGTGTTTGATTGGTGAGAGTGTAAGAATGATCTCCTCATACAGAAACATGACGGCAGATAAAGATCAAACATAGAAACATGACAGCAGAATGGATCATCCAGTCTGCCCATCCTCTGTAACTCCTAACTCTTCCTTTTCCTAAGGGATCCCACGTGCTTATCCCACACTTTCTTAAATTCCGACACAGTCCTCAACTCTACGACCTCCACTGGGAGGAGGTTGGACTCTATCCTGATACCTCTTGAGTGGCCTTAAGCAGCTAGTGGTCACTCTTTCTATAGGTCACAGTGCCAACCTTGATGTTGTACTCAGTTGAAGAGATCTTCAGCTATCTGAGGTAGGCAGTAAAGATTTATGAGATAGAGTAGGGTAGACAGATGGGGGCAATTCTATAAAGGGAACCAAAAGATAGGTGCCAAAATGTAATGACCTGAGCGTGAATTCTATAACAGTATCTGGGTGCCCTGATTCATGCATGTAAGAGCTGGTATTCTCTAATCTTAGCACGAAGATGGTACTTACATTTATGGGCTAAGGTTAGATAATTAAGGAGATGATGTTTAGGAAGCAAAGGGAGAGGGAGGGAAGTGGAGTGATGGCAAGCAGGAAGATAGAAGAGTACGATGGCAGCCAGTGGGAAGGAGGGGACAGGAGGGGGTGAGTAGAAATATGCAAATATATTTAAACTGGGCTCTCCAAATTATTTGAAGAACCTAGGAAAAAAAATATTAGGATTCTTTGAAAGGGGTTTTGACTGAATGGGCCATGCAGATTTTTATCTGCCGGCATTTACTATTTTACTTTTTTTTTTTTAATTTGTAGACTGATCTGAGAAAAAAAAGAAGCAGATTTTGTCCGATCTGCGTTTGCTGTTTTAGTAGGGGTGGGTGTGAAAAGAAATTTCACTTTATTTTAGAATCATATCCAGGGTTTTGGCTCATATTCAGATATTTGTTCACTTCATTTCTGTAATATATGTGTGCAAAGTTTTTAATGTGCATAGCGTTTATAGCTCATGGTAGAAATCAGCTGTTGGTAAATTCCGAGACGCCCATAGGAATATAATGGGCGTCTTGGTGTTTATTGCCAGCTGATTTCTGCCATGAGCTAAAAACGCTACCGTAGCTTAGTAAAAGATCCCCTAAGTTTTTTTGTTTGTTTTTTTGTCTGCAGATGAAGATACTGATAAGTGGGGGCTCGCATATCCATGGGCTATGGCTCTATGAAAGTCCTCCGACATTCCTTTAGTTCAGGCTGAAATTTCTTGTTGAAGAACTGGAGCACATTTTTCCGCTTTCCTCTGATCTGCTGGATAATCTCCCATGGATTTCCTCAGCAGATGTAGGAAAATTCAAAATGTACCTTGACATAAACCTAAGCTGAGCTACATGTGGTATTTTGACAACAAATTGTGGACCCTTCTCTAGAAAAGGGTGAAGAAAAGAAGGTGCTCATATGGGGAAAACTGAGCAAATTGTGGGTACTGCAAACAAAGCTAAGATACATATGTTGGGAGTGTACATTTGAGGAAATGAAAACGGAAGTATATATTTGTTAGCAGCTGCACTGTTAACACAAGTTAACACAGAATGCAGTTATCTGTTCCGCATGATCTGTTATGTTAGCCATTAATTTGTATTAACAACAAATTTGTTAACTGCAAGACGCAGTCCCCGTTTCTTCCACTTTCCTTTCCCAACCTTGAATATGAATTTCCATGTTAGTTGTGTGATTGAGATTGGGGGTGATTTAGGTGTGGGGTAATGGGGGGGGGGGGGGGGGGGGGGAGAAAGTGCAGATGTGCTGTCACAGTGGATCAATTGTCTTGAGTTGGCATCACATTACATTGGCAGATAGCATGAGTGCACTCATGTTGCCTGAGAATGCGTGTAACTCAGAGCCCCTATGTGCAAAAACTTACCACACTTTAGTAAGAGAGACCCCAAAGTGAAGAGATGCAAAAAGTATCAAACTTATTCAGAGTTTTTCATCTCCTCTGAGATGTGCTCTCTCCTCTACTGACCTGCATCTCCTTTGCTGCTGACTGGCTTTGAACCCTCGCTGCTCCTTTTCACTCTCAGGACTTCAGCAGTCCCAATTTCCTCCTCTTCTATACTCTCAAGTGTAGCCAGTTTTAGAGAATGAGATATACCCTGTCTCTAATCTCTCACTCCTCTCCTGCTCCTCACAAATGGTGCAGTCTTTCAGTGCTCCCTTCTCTCCTCTCTTGGACTTAGTGTGCCATGCTTCTTCTCAAATGGTCAGCCTGACTGAACTAGGCCATAAGGATGCACTCCTATCACATAGACTGCCAGCACATATTCACACTGTTTCTGGGTTCCATTCCTTTTCTGAATTCAGATGCAAGTTCTGTCTCTTTACTTCTTGAGAGCAAGAGGAGATCTCCCTGGTGATCCCTTCTTTATCCTTTCTCTTCTCATACTTCTCCTTAGCCTCTTGGGTAGAAGATTAAGTTCTTGATGAGTCACAGAGACTTTTCCTCCTTTCTGCCAGACCCCTAGGCTCTGAATTTTATACTTCCCTCCTGTTCTTGAGGATCTACTGTTATTGGCCCACTTTCCCAGAATTGACCACCCCTTCAATAATAGGAAGACACACTGAGGAATCCCACTGTATGTGTTTTATTGCATTGCATACGGCAACTGCTGCATTATATTAACTGTTTTTGTTTTTTAATTTCATGCTAGGAGTGGCCTAATGGTTAGAGCAGGAGGCTGAGAGCAAGGAAGAGGAGTTCAAATCCCACTGCAATGCCTTGTGATTTGAGGCAAATCACTAACCCTCCAATGCTCCAGATGCAAACTTAGGGACAGTTCTATGACAAAGTGCCACAGATGCCATTATAGGATACTGGTTTATGCCATTCTGTAGGTTTTCCGAGGACAAGCAGATGGTTTGTTCTCACATGTGGGTCAACGTCCGCTTCGGCCCAGGAAACAGCAAAGTTTTCTAGCAAAAATAAAAAGGTTTTGCCCAGAGTCTTCTGACGCGTGAATCACGCACACCGCGCATGCACGGATGACTTCCCACCCGTCACGTGAGCGTGCCCCTTAGTTCTTCTTTGTCCGCAATGAGGTGACAGGATTTTTTCTGCTCTCCTCGTTTTTTGGCCCAGGAACGAGAGTCTGACGACTATTTTTTTTTATATTTCTCTTAATATTTCTTTTATTTTTGTCATTTTCCTAAAAAAAAAATTTTTTTATTTATACTCCTGTACTTCTTTTAGTGTTTCTTGCCTATTTAAAAGTTTACTTTCTTTTTGACGTGGCCGACCTTTAGGCCGCGTGGTTGGGTTTCTCCCTTTTTGTGCCCTTCACTTTTTTGGCATAATCGTGTCGTTTGATTTTGCCAAGCCGTTTTCCTTCCATGTCATCGAGGACACCCAGCGGCTTTAAACGTTGTACTCGGTGCAACCGGACCATCTCAGGGACCGATACCCACGCCTAGTGTATCCAGTGCCTTTGGCCTGACCATAGCCCATCTGCTTGTACTCTGTGTCTTCGTATGAAGAAACAGACCCAAGCGTCTCGAGAAGCCCAACAAGAAAAGTTATTTGGGACTCAGTCCGGTCCTTCGACGTCGACATTGGTACTGATGTCGGCAGCGTTGGCGTTGACATCGGAAGGAGCATCAACATCGGGAGCAGAGGTAATGGCTGCTGATAGACCAGTTCGCGCTGGGAGCAGTGAGGCATCGAGTGGGTCTCCACCTGCCTCGAGGCCTCCTGTTATGCAGGCCCCCCGGGATCGGCCTTCATTGGATCCGGCCCTGAGGAGACGTGAGGATTCCACGTCCTCCTCATCTTGATGACGGGCATTGAGCGAAGATGAAGAAGCACCGTCATCGTACTCCTTCGACACACGGTGCCGGGAGCTCCGGGGCGTCGAGGGAATTGGCACCTGAGAAGCATCGGCACCGAGAGGATCGCTCTCCCTCTATACAGGAGGTGCTGATGCGTCGGTCTTCTAGCAGCCCAGTACCTGCTCCCGAGCCTCCACAGATTCTGACACTGACTGTTCCACCAGCCTTCTCCGATGGCGGCTCTCGACGAGTGAATCCGGGTCTTGTTTCCAGAACTTCTGGAAGGACTGCTACGTCAGTCAGCTTTGGTGTCAGGGGTGCTTCCACCTTCCGCACCGTCTGCTGCAGTGGCGTCTGGCCCTTCTGCGGTGCCGCCTGCAGCATCGGCACCACCCAAGTTGACCCCCCTTCGACGTCGGTGGAGGAAGCTTCGCCGCAGTCCAAGAGGGCGTCAGCCTCTTGACATCGCCATCGAGGACATCGTTTCTCGGCGGTGAGGCAGGTTCAGTGTCGAAGTACCTTAAGGGAGGTCTTATCCGATACTGAGCAGGAGCATTCGTGGGAGTCAAATGAAGATCCCAGGTACTTTTCTTCCGATGAGTCCTATGGGATACTCTCTGAACCTTGCCCTCCACCAGAGAGTCTTTCCTTTTCCTCTTTTGTCCAGGAAATGGCTACGGCTGTTCCCTTCCCTGTGGAGGTTGAGGATGAGACCAGGATTGAGATTCTCAAAGTCCTGGATTATTCTTCTCCACCTAAAGAGGCTGTAACAGTTCCTCTGCATAAGGTACTGAAGGAAGTCCTTATGCAAAACTGGTTGGCCCCTCTGTCTGGCCCTGTGGTCCCGAAGAAAGCTGAATCCCAGTATCGGATCCACGGTGAACCTGGATTGATGAGGACTCAGTTACCTCACAATTCTATGGTGGTGGACTCCGCCCTCAAGAGAGCCAGGAGTAATAGAGAATATGCTTCAGCGCCCCCAGGCAGAGAAGCTAGGACTCTTGATTCTTTTGGGAGGAAGACGTATCAGGCCGCTATGCTCGCTGCCAAGATTCAGTCATATCAGCTCTTCACGAGCGTTCACTTGTGGGACTCGATAAGGCAACTGTCTAGCTTGGTTGTGCACTCCCTCCGGAGCAGGCCGAGCCTTTTCACCAGGTGGTTAGGCAGCAGAAGGTGTGTCGAAAATTCCTGGCCAGGGGTACGTTCGACACTTTTGATGTAGCATCCAGGATCGCTGCTCAAGGTATAGTGATGCACAGACTCTAATGGCTACATGTCTCTGATCTGGATCATTCGGTCCAGCAGCGAATGGCAGATGTTCCTTGCCGGGGGGGACAACCTTTTTGGTGAAAAAGTAGAGGATCTTGTTGATCAGATCAAGAAGCATAATGATGCTATGGATTCTCTCTCCCACCAGGCATCTTCTGCTACTACCTGCTCATCTAGGAGGTTTTTTGGAGGGAAGAGGAATGCTCCCTATTCCTATCCTAGGCGTAGGTACACTTCTGCTTCTCGGTGTACTATATATATAGGGTAAAAACAGTGACCAAAACAAAAAAATAAATAACTTTCGCATTAATGTGTATGTTTATTCTTGAATTATATTAACACTTTTGCTTGATCAGCAGTAGCATACCTACCCCCTCATCCAGGCGTGTCACTACTACTACTACTATTTAGCATTTCTATAGCGCTACAAGGCATACGCAGCGCTGCACAAACATAGAAGAAAGACAGTCCCTGCTCAAAGAGCTTACAATCTAATAGACAAAAAATAAATAAAGTAAGCAAATCAAATCAATTAATGTGAACGGGAAGGAAGAGAGGAGGGTAGGTGGAGGCGAGTGGTTACAAGTGGTTACGAGTCAAAAGCAATGTTAAAGAGGTGGGCTTTCAGTCTAGATTTAAAGGTGGCCAAGGATGGGGCAAGACGTAGGGGCTCAGGAAGTTTATTCCAGGCGTAGGGTGCAGCGAGACAGAAGGCGCGAAGTCTGGAGTTGGCAGTAGTGGAGAAGGGAACAGATAAGAAGGATTTATCCATGGAGCGGAGTGCACGGGAAGGGGTGTAGGGAAGGACGAGTGCGGAGAGATACTGGGGAGCAGCAGAGTGAATACATTTATAGGTTAGTAGAAGAAGTTTGAACAGGATGCGAAAACGGATAGGGAGCCAGTGAAGGGTCTTGAGGAGAGGGGTAGTATGAGTAAAGCGACCCTGGCGGAAGACGAGACGGGCAGCAGAGTTTTGAACCGACTGGAGAGGGGAGAGGTGACTAAGTGGGAGGCCAGCAAGAAGCAGATTGCAGTAGTCTAAACGAGAGGTGACAAGGGTGTGGATGAGGGTTTTGGTAGAGTGCTCGGAAAGAAAGGGGCGGATTTTATGGATGTTGTAAAGAAAGAAACGACAGGTCTTGGCGGTCTGCTGGATATGAGCAGAGAAGGAGAGAGAAGAGTCAAAGATGACCCCAAGGTTTCGAGCTGAGGAGACAGGGAGAATGAGAGAGCCATCAACAGAAATAGAAAATGGGGGGAGCGGGGAGGTAGGTTTGGGGGGGAAAATGAGAAGCTCGATTTTGGTCATATTTAATTTCAGGTGGCGTTGAGACATCCAGGCAGCAATGTCAGACAAGCACGCTGAAACTTTGGTTTGGATGCAAGGTGAGATATCAGGGGTAGAAAGATTTGGGAGTCATCAGCATAGAGATGGTAGGAAAAGCCATGGGATGAGATTAATGAACCAAGGGAAGAAGTGTAGATAGAAAAGAGGAGGGGACCAAGAACAGAACCCTGAGGTACGCCGACAGGCAGAGGGATAGAAGTAGAAGAGGATCCACCAGAGTGAACACTAAAGGTGCGGAGGGAGAGGTAGGAAGAGAACCAGGAAAGGACAGAGCCCTGGAATCCAAGTGAGGACAGGGTATCGAGAAGTATGCTGTGATCGACAGTGTCAAAAGCAGCGGAAAGATCAAGAAGAATGAGGATGGAATATTGACCTCTGGATTTAGCCAGTAATAGGTCATTGGAGACTTTAGTAAGCGCAGTGTCGGTTGAGTGGAGAGGGCGAAAACCAGATTGTAATGGGTCAAGAATAGCATGTGAGGAGAGAAAATCAAGGCAGCGGCGGTGAACAGCACGCTCAAGTAATTTGGAGAGAAAAGGAAGGAGGGAGATGGGTCGGTAATTAGAGGGACAAGTAGGGTCAAGTGAAGGCTTCTTAAGGAGAGGTGTGACCACAGCATGTTTAAAGGCAGCAGGGACAGTCGCAGTGGAAAGTGAGAGGTTGAGAATGTGACAGATAAAAGGAATAAGAGCAGGAGAGATGGCATTAAGAAGGTGGGTGGGAATGGGATCAGAGGAACAGGTGGTACATTTTGAGGAAGAAAGGAGAAGTGTAGTTTCCTCAATAGTAACTTCAGGAAAGGAGGAAAGGGAATGAGGGGAAGGAGAGAGAAGGGAACGGACTAGTGGAGGGAGAGGTGGTGAGGTAGAGAAAGCAAGGTTTATCTTTTGAACCTTGTTGTGAAAGAATTCAGCAAGAATTCACCCCCCCCCCCCCCCGTGGTGGAACACTCTCTTCCAACAGGTGCGTCCCCCCACCTTCCCTACTCTGAGCAAGGGGTTGCGCGTAGTCGCACGGCTGTCAGCTCTGCTGGTCTCCTGCCCCAGAACAGGAAGTTGATATTAGAGGAGGCAGGGGACCAGAAGAGCCGACAGCTCTTTGACTGCTCAGTGCACCCCCTTAGAACAATCTGAAACTGCGTTGATTCTGATAAGTTTAGATTACTAGTTCAGGCTTTAACTCTGTTCAGATTACATTATTGTAACATCATTTATAATGGTTGCTCAAAGAATACTTGGAAAACGATTGCAACTTATTCAAAATACAGTTGCACAGCTGACTTTTTCGGTAGGTAGATTTACACCTACCACTCCTTTTGCTTGTTAGATTGTATTGGCTCCTGGTTGATGCCAGGGCCAAGTTTAAACTATTTACAATTGTGTTTAAGATCACATGGTGTTGCACCATTGTACCTGTATGATCTTGTACAGCTCTGGTATGGTAATCCAATTAATAATAGGAAAACCCGTGATCGCATGCTGCTAAATTTTCCAGCAGTCCATTCAATAAGTTCTAAGAAGTTGTTCAATTCTTCTCTTCACTATCAAGTTGCTTCTTCATGGATCACTTTATCTTTAGAAATGTGTATGCTTAGGAATTACCAGGTATTTCATAAGTTCTTAAAATGACCTTGTTTCATGAATATCTGGGATGATTAAATGTTTTCATGACTTGCTTTTCATAATTATGATTATGTTGTTTTATCCACGATAGTATATCATTCCTGAGGTTATGTCTCAGTGGTTTTTGATTGTGATTCGCAATGAACTATGCATTGGTATTTACGGACAATAAGCCCTGTATAACATAGCATCAAATTGACAGTTAGGGTGCACTAGGTGTTATTCTATAAGGTAATGCGTAAGTGCCATATCCCTGGATTCTATTTATGGTGCCGATTTTTCAGAGATGAAATTTGCAATCTGTGTGCAAATTAATTACCTAATGAGCCAATTCATTGCAATTAACTGATGTTAGCAATCAATTATTGCAGTTAATTGGAAAAATGTAAATTTGCATGCACATCTCCATGCGCCCTATGTGCCTAAACGCCCTAGCAGGCAATTCAAAATGGGACATAGCCAGGAGAATGGTAGGGGCATTCTTAAAAGTTGTGAGCGGGGTTATAGAATAGCTCCATTTCTATGCCAGTAAATGGACTCTAAATGCTATTCTATAAATGACGATCAAGCTTGGACCAGTCAAGCTTTCAGGATATCACTAATAAATGATTGAGATAGACATGCCTGTTCTGCCTGTATTTTATGCAAATTATATTGCATGAACGGAATCTTTGCACCAAGATGCCATTATACAAGAGATAACCCGCTTGTTCTATAAAAGTCACAAACAATTGCATGCACAAATGTGGGTGTGCGCCCAATTTGCACATGCAGTTTAATTGAATAAGCTAATTAGCGCCAATAATTGGATTTTTAACAAGCAAATATTGGCACCAAGTAGTTTTAATTGGAATATGTCATCATGTCACCTCTGTTTCTCCTTTCCTCCAAAGTTTAAATGTTCAGGTCGGCAAGTCTCTCCTCGTACGGTTTGCATTGCATTGCAAATCCCATACCATTTTTGTAGCTTTTCTTTGCACTGCTTCCAGTCTTTTTCCAAAAATGGTATGAGATTTGTGTTGCAAACTGTATGAGGAGAGACTTGCCGACCTGAACATGTATACCTTGGAGGAAAGGAGAAACAGGGATGACATGATACAGACGTTCAAATATTTGAAAGGCATTAATCCGCAAACAAACCTTTTCCAGAGACGGCAGACTCAGGAGTATTTTTTCATGGAAAGGGTGCTGGATACATGGAATGCCCTCCCACGGGAGGTGGTGGAGATGAAAACGGTAATGGAATTCAAACGTGTGGGATAAACACAAAGGAATCCTGTTTAGAAGGAATGGATCCACGGAATCTTAATAGAGATTGGGTGGCAACACTGGTAATTTGGAAGCAAAGCCAGTGCTGGGCAGAATTCAACGGTCTGTGCCCTGATCGTGACTGAATAGATATGGATGGTCTGGAGTGTAAATTTTAAGGGGCTTCGGCGTTAGCTTCAGAACTTTTAGAACAAGAACAGTGCTGGGCAGACTTCTACGGTCTGTGCCCTGAGAATGGCAAGGGCAAATCAAACTCGGGTATAAAGTATCACATGCCATGTAAAATGAGTTTATCTTCTTGGGCAGACTGGGTGGACCGTACAGGTCTTTATCTGCTGTCATTTACTATGTTACTTTGTAATATACATGCATAAATTTAGACACACACACGCCGCTGGGGGGGGGATGCTGCGGCACGCGCCTATTGTCCTGTCTCCGAGTTCGCAATTCGCATGTGTTCACTGCTCCCTCTGAGTCTGCCCCGGAACAGGAAGTAACCTGTTCCGGGGCAGACTCAGAGGGAGCAGTGAACACATGCGAATTGCGAACTCGGACTGAGACAGGGCAACAGGTGCGTGCCGCGGCACCCCCCCAGCGGTGTGCACCCGGGGAGGACCGCCCCCACCGCCCTCCCCTTGGTACGCCACTGCATACACACCTGACATGGTCATGTTTTTTACCATTTTGGTGAAGTTTGGGCTATTAAACCTATTGGTATCCATTCACCCCTGAAGCAGCCTTTTGGTGAAACATGGCCATGTTGGGGGTATATGTATGAAACCTTTGAGCTCAAGTAGTGAATAAAGCTGCAAATTTCATATGGTCTGCTCTTTTTCAATATCATTTCATGTCATTTTGAAATGAAATGACAAAGCAAAAGAACTGAAGTTGGGGAATTTATGTTTTTGTTGTTTTATGCACTCTGGTCACAAATAACACATACTTAAGGGGTCCTTTTATAAAGCTGCGGTAAAAGGGGGCCTGCACTAGCGTCAGCACGTGTTTTTGATGCACGCTGAGACCCTCCTTTTGCCGCAGTGGGTAAAAGGCTGTCTTTTTGCTGGAAAAGACATAGCCATGCAATAAGTGAACCATGTGCCGAGCAACCATTTGGGGGGGGGGGCACTTTCCGTCACCCTTGAGGTAGGGGTCAGGGCTCCCGTGCTAACCTGGTGCGCACTGGGGTTGGGAACTACCACTGGGCTCCTGCAGTAGTTACGGATTGCCAAACACCAACTCTTTAGTTAAAGAGCCCCTAAATGCTTTTAGGACATTCTGTTCAAAACAGTAACATGGACGGGCATAATCGAACGGCCATCTACTGTATATGGCCGGCGCCGCAAAGGGCGGTCCCGAACCATATTTTCAAAAACGATGGCCGGCTATCTTTCATTTCGATAATACGGTTGGGGCCGGCCAAATGTCAGAGATGGCTGGGTTTGAGATGGACGGCATCAGTTTTCGCCAATAATGGAAACCAATGCCGGCCATCTCAAACCCGGCCAAATCCAAGGCATTTGGTCGTGGGAGGGGCCAGCATTTGTAGTGCACTGGTCCCCCTCACATGCCAGGACACCAGCCAGGCACCCTATGGAGCACTGCAGTGGACTTCAAAAATTGGTCCCAGGTGCATAGCTCCCTTACCTTGGGTGCTGAGCCCCCCAAATTCCCCCCAAACCCATTCCCACAACTGTACACCACTACCATATCCCTTAGGGATGAAGGGGGGGCACCTACATGTGGATACAGTGGGTTATGGGGGGGGGGTTGGAGGGCTCAACATTTACCACCACAAGTGTAACAGGTAGGGGGGGATGGGCCTGGGTCCACTTGGCTGAAGTGCACTGCACCCACTAAAATCTGCTCCAGGGACCTGCATACTGCTGTCATGGAGCTGGGTATGACATTTCAGGCTGGCAAAAAATGTTTTTTAATTTTTTAGGGGGGTGGGAGGGGGTTGGTGACCACTGGAGGAGTAAGGGGAGGTGATCCCTGATTCCCTCCGGTGGTCATCTGGTCAGTTGGGGCACTTTTTTGAGGCTTGGTCCTAAAAATAAATGGACCAAGTGAAGCTAGCAAAATGCTCGTCAGAGCCGGCAATCTTTTTTCCATTATCAGCCGAAGCTGGCCATCTGATAACCACGCCCCCATCCCGCCTCCCATACCCTTCCGAAACGCCCCCTTTAACTTTGGCTGGCTTTGCGACGGAAAGCAGTTGGAGCAGGCCAAAATCGGCTTTCCATTATACCGATTTGGCCAGGTTCGGGAGATGGCCGGCGATCTCTTTCGAAAATAAGCAGGATAGTAACATAGTAGATGATGGCAGATAAAGACCTGTATGTGCATACTATATATTTTCAGCAGGCACTATTCTCAAATAATGCACATGTAAAGAGTCAAGAAATAAAAAAACAAACAAAATGAAATACATTTTTTAAAGGATCTGAAATTAAATAAATAGGAAACAAATGCAAAATAAAACCCAGGTTTTTTTGCATGTGCACCTTTAATACAGCCTGCATGCACAGAGCGACACACCAGGCAGCCAGAGATTGTGAATCTTCTGTGTGCATATCCTTGTATACAAGTGGAATTCATACAAGCAGCTGTTTTAAAAGAAAGCATTTGTTAGAAGGCCACCGGTGTAGTCAATTTGCTAATTAACCTTTCATCACTAGATTCATTAGGTCACCTTTAATTTACTTGGCAAGACTGGTGCCTTTCTGCTCTGTTTTTCTTTCTTCTACCTCATCGATCTCTTACTAGCCTCACATCAGGACCAGGGAAAATCGATCCTGAGCCTGCTTATTTTTTTTTCTCCAACCAGCCGAAAACACCAGTCAAGGAGAGAGAAAAGTAATAATGTAGATGTCCCCACAGTTGGACAGAGCACAGTGGACATCAATACATAACCATTTAAAATGCAAATGTCTCTTCCAGTCAGCTGTCATTCTGCTGTCAGCATTCCAGGTCTCCTAGCAGTTCTGGCAAGTATTGTAGCAAGTGGTCCTTTGATGATGAGGTAGGGTAGCTGCAGAAGAAGATACAAAACCTGGGAGTAAAACTTACAGAAACAGAAGTAAAGAACTAAAAAAAAAAAAAAGTGGGCCTCTTAAATTAAATGCCTTAATTTGTCTCCTATTTTCAACCAGAGGAGTCTAAGTTTAATGCTAAAAAGTCATGTAAATTTAGGAGCATAAATGTAATACTCCTAAATTTAGGTCTGCCATTCATTTGACTAAATTTATGTGACTAGGTCACCAACCCACGGATTCTAGATAGTGTGACCTAAGTTGCACTTGCAAATCTGGTCATATTCTGGATTTGCGCATACAGCTTCATTAGTTAACAAGCAATCAGTGCTGATAATTGCCACTTATGCAATTATTGACATTTGTTGGCATTAATTAGAATTTACACTCGCAACCATCTAAGCATATTCTGTAACGTGATGCATGTAAATTGTAAGTCGCATAGTTGAAAAGAGGATATGGCCATGGGTGTGGAATAGTTGGGTCGTAGGTATTTCTAAAATCTATGTTGTTGTTTAATACACCCGGTCTGCATGTAATTTAGGTGTCAGCATTTACACCAACTTTTACTTGGCATAACTGCCCATGACTAAATTTGGTCGCATAGGTGGGCGCTCTGTATATTCTATAAACCATGTGGAAAATCAGGCTTATTCTATAAAGTACATTGAAATTTAGTCATTCTTTATAGAATACGCCTAGGTGATATATGTGTGATATATAGAATTTAGTCCCAATTGCTGAAAAACAGTGCTAACTTGTTTCCTAAACCTACCCCGTTACCACTCACCTTTTAGGCTCCCAAGTTTAGGAGTTTAGCGACATTTTGGGCCAGATTCTATTATATGGTGCTCAAAATTGATTGCACAATTTTAATTGGTTAATGAGCCAATCACCACAAATAATTGGGCACTAACAACCAATTATTGGCGTTAATTGGCAACAATTTGGATTTACACACGCATCTTGCAAATCACTATACTATAAGGATGTGCACATAAATCCTTTAGTGTGTAACTAGAGCATGGGCGAGGTAGGGGCATTCACCAGGATTCAGATGATGTAAATGCTTGCGCCTAAAAGTTGAGCAAATCCCAGACTTACACGCTATTCTATAAACAGCGCCTGACTCAGAGCACTGTTTATAGAATAGCGCTGAGTGCAATTTTTGTTCAGTGCCCAAATTTGGACGCCATTTATACAGTTCCCCTCTTTGAATATAAATTTAAGTGTTCAGCCCTAGTAAATTTTCAGAGAGACCAATTTAGGAGCCTTAGGGGCTCTTTTTCAAAGCTGGGTAACACACGGGTAGCACACGCCAAATTGGCACTATCGCCAAGGTGGAGTGTGCATCCGGTGGTAATTCTGAGTTTGGAGATCTCTGAATCCCGTGGTAGAAAATATTTTTCTATTTTCTACTACAGGGGGCATTCCCAGCAGTAATCGGAAGTGGGCACGTTGGCGTGCGCTGCATTGTTACCGCACAGGTAGCGCATGAGCCCTTACTGCTAAGTCAATGGCTGGCGGTAAGGGCTCAAGCCATAAATAGGCATGCGCTAGTTTTAATGTTTGCGCACGCTCATTTCCAGGCCCATTAAAAATTTGACTTTTTCCCAGCCATAGTAAAACATGGCCCTGCACAGCCAAAAGACGTGCCCATACTACCGCAGGACACATTTTACCATTTTTTTGTAAAAGGACCCCTTTACTCTCAAGAGCATAAATCCTTTGAAAATTGACCTCAAAGGGTTCTGTTGGTTTGAGAAGGTAGAGTGCCCCAAAACACTCACTGGAATAACACCCCAAAACCCTGCAAGAAGTGCAAGTCTAAGGGGTATCTATTTAAAAAAACACTTTTATTTGGTGATTCCCCCCAAATAAAATAAATACATGGCAAAAACAGTGAGCAAAGCAAAGCTCCATGGTCTTGAGCAGGCTCCTTTACTTATTCCTTCTTTAGAATATTCTTTGAGACTCTGGGTGGTCACCCCTTCATCTTCTTTCTTCAGGATCCCAGACTTCTCAAGATGATCCTATAAATCACACCCACAGGAAACAGTCCTTCAAAAAACCCAAGTTCAGTAATGAGTACATTAGGTAGGTACTGGAAATGTCAGTACCTTCAATAAGAAAATTCCAAAATTTTCTTCGTAAGAAACACCTCCTTTGGGAAGATAAAAAACTGGGAAGAACCAGTTTCCTGCCCAAGAGAAAATCAAGGATTCCCATAAACACTTCTTCACAAAATCATTACAAAGTGCTTGGGATGTACCTGGGAGACCAGTCTCTCACAAACAGAGCTGGGTTTCCTAGGAGTTGACTTTGCATCCACCTAGTCAGTCCTACTCGCCTTCTGAAGGAAGCCAAAAAATCTCTCCTGGCGCCTCAAATAGCACTCCTCCATCCTACCCCTCCCCCTCAGCCCATCAGCTTCTTATTCCCTCAAATGGCCCTCCTACCCTCCCCCCCCCCCCCCCCCCACAGTCTAAGGTAGGCTCCCCTGGTGGTTCTATTGGGTGCTGACTTATTATATTTTATATAGCTATAGTTTACTTATTCCATATTGAAAATTAAATTTGGAAATAGCTCACTATCAAATATTACCAGCTCAAGTACACAATCTTTCTGCAACTAACTGTCAAATGGCTGTTCCTTCTGTGATTATGGGCCAAATCCAGATCTTCAGTGGCACTCACCTGGATAATGTCGTTTAATATCTGGGCCGACTGCTGTGGCACTATTTGGCTAATGCTGGAGGCAGATAGTTAACGAGACATGTTGGACCCTATTTAATTCAGTCCTAACTATGCTCAGCTATCCAGGTACAGCAATGAATATTATTTGTACCCAGATAACATTTGGGTGCCACCAAACACCTGGATAAGTAGTACCAGTTTTCAGACAGGGGCCGATACTGAGTATCCGGGCTTAATTCACCCACGGCGGTCAGCACTGTCAAAAATGATGACTGTTGTAGGCCTATTATCAGGGGTTTAGTTATTTATGCATGTAAGTGGAGGAAAAGGAGAGGGAATCTGAAGTATACAGGATACATTTAGAGGAACAAAAAAGCACCAGGGACCTCCAAAGCTGGGATAGCAAAGAAATCATTATTAAAAGCAGTGCATTTTTTCTAGTGAAAAAGGTGCCGGTACTCATGTGTAGAGCCTGAGCTCTTTCATTAAAACTTGGAGACCATGGGTCAATTTTAGCAGACAATGGAAAAGGTGCTGGCACTCAGTACCCCCAAGTACCCCCTCATAAAAAGCCCTGATTAAAAGATCCTAGTGAAAAAGTATGCACTGTGATTTGATGGCATATACCATTCTGTGGGCATGTGCATGAGCTGAGTTTGGGCAGAGCATGGGTAGAGTGCACAAGTATGCATGTGAATTATAGAATACTATACATTACATGCGTTCTAGCTCACAACTAAGTGCAAGCATTTAACCAGCTGTAGGACTGGAGTAAGTACTCACATTAAATGTAGCACATTTGTGGCCACTTTTGCTAGCAATCTGTAAAGGAAAGTAAGTACTTTTTTAGGGAATAATCTTAAAATAGGTACCAAGGATGGCTCAAGAGATTGTGGCACCCTGAGCCAACTTGCTTTAATCCCCTCCCCCAATTAGTGGTGCCCCTTTCCATCTGCATTGACGCCCCCTCTCATTAGCTCTCTGTGGTTTGGAAGCACTCTGGTTTTATCACTGCTTCTACCAGCAACTCATAGCAAATGAGGAGTGAGGAAGAGAGAGAGCGATGCTGGACCCACAGGAAGGAGGGGAGAGAGAGACTAAACTGGAGGAGACCTAAGAGGGGGAGAGGATGCTGGACTAACCGAGGGAGGGGAGGGAGAAGAGGAAGAAATGCTGGACCGGTTGTGGGGGGGAGGGGGCTAGCCACTGGACTAGGTGAGGCACAGATGGTGACATCAAAGGCTGAGGATTTTGAAGCCCTTTATTGCTAGTACCCTGAGCCAGTGCCTCACCTTGTCCAGTGGTTAAGCCGGCCCTGATAGGCACCATAAGCAGTGTCTATAGTAGGTACCTTTTATAGAATTGTCCTCCACATGTCCATGCATTGTAAGATATCAATAATAAAATTCACTGAAGTCTGCCATTTAGAATTGCCACCTCTAAGACAAGAAATGAGCACATGTTTATGCCGTCTCTCCTATTTCCATACAACTTTATAATCCAGTGTGAGATTTTACAGTTCAGCCAGTTCAGGAATTTTCCAGGGCCAAAGGGCTTTTGGTTGATTTAAACAAAATTTGTGACGTTTTCAGATGCAGTTCAAAGGATTTGGAACACCTTATCTTTTAAAATTGATAAACATCCACAAAGTATTCTCAATTTCTACATCTTTTAGAGGCCCTGGTTGTTGGAACATTTTGTAGATCAAATTTAGGACTCTGTTTATTAAGCAACACTAAGGGTGTGCTAGCATTTTTAGCACACGCTATACATTAGCTTAGTCTAAACACTAAAGACACCCTATATTCCTATGGGTGTCTCTAGCGTTTAGCATGCCTTATGTTTATAGTGGAGTCCTTGGTTATATGGTCCCCTTTTATAACCACCTAGTCCTAGGCTGTAATATGTGGGAATTCTTTCTCTGATCCTTCTACTTACCATAAGAAATGTACCACCCCAAGACAGCCACCCCCAAGATATGGGATGACAGAGAAGACAGAGGCTATGTTCTTTCCAAGGAGAAAAGTCTTTATTCCTTACCAATTTAGATAATAACAAAGCAATCAGGCAATAACAAATAGCAATTTGTTATGAGAGGGAGGGAGAGACCACTGCTGTAAAGATTTACTCACTGTTGATCATCTCAGCTCTGCCTAAATACAATACAACAGTGACTTATATACAATGGATTGGGCATCAATTTCCTCCCAAATCATGCAGCTTGCAACTTCAGCTAATTTCTGTCTTACTTCATTGTTTACATAAAATGGAACACACTATCTGAATGTTATGGAACACAGCATCTTATAACAAGTCCAAGGTTTCTTTTACAGGAGATTGTAGTGTTCACTTTTCTCCAAGACCCAGGTCTTATCATTGTTTTTGTCTAGTAACCTCGACACATCTTCGCTTTCAAAATGTGTACATTCTTAATGTCCTTGTGATGTAGAGTCAGTGGCACCAACTCTGTCAGGGAGGGGAAGAGCGCTCCTTTTTGTAGATCAGCATGATCTTGAATTCACAGCTTTCAGCAGAAAGTACAGGAAAGATGCAGATTTAAGTTTGAGCCTTTAGTTATGTAGTTCATGGGTCATAACTGACCTGTCAGTGGTCAGAAAAGTGCAAATCAAATCACTTAATGAACAGGGCCCTTAGTTGTCCAGGAGCACTGCAGTGTGTGTTACTGTGATTGTTTTTATTTTAACCTATTGAGAGGCCCTTTTATGAAGTGACGGTAAGCCCAACGCAGGCTTACCGCTCACTAAAAAGGAAGTACTGCCAGGCTACCACTATAGCCTAGTGGTAGTTGCCTCCCCCAGTGCACGCCATTTCCAGCGCTGCAGATTTTTGTAGCGCCGGTGTGTATCTGGCAGTAATCACTTACCTCTGGGTTAGTTCAGGAGCCCTTACTGCCACCTCAGTGGGTGGCGGGTAAGTGCTCTCCCTCTCAAAAAAATGGCTGCCCGGCAAGTGTTTTCACTTGCCACACGGCCATTTCTTGAAAAGAAATAAAGACCTGCCTTTTACCCACTGCAGTGCGGTAAAAGGGGGCCTTGGCTGCTGACAATCAATGATTCTAGTCCACTGCATTTATCCATAAAACAGTTAATGTTATCTGGATAAGTGCAATGCTGTTTAATATCAAGCCTAATGTATGGTTTATTTGATTATAGTTATTTTATGTTTGTTCTTATTTTACCAATTTTGTGATCTGCTACTAAATGAAAGAGTGGAATATACTTTTAAAAATTGAATTCATATTAAATTCAGTCCTGGTGTTACTAGCTTTCTTAGGGAATGCAATAGGGAAATGAGAACTGTAAGTTCCTGCATGCAATGGGGTAAAACCACAACTGGATAAACCTGTGATGAAACCCTGAGTAGTTGACAGCCCTAAAATGTGCTTCTCCACCCTCATGTACACGTTGCCTCCAGGGTGTGTTTGAGTGTCCTTTTAATTTCCATACCCTCTTCCCTCCCTAGGGCTGTAGCATATAACAGTTTGATAATGCAGGGACTGAGAATCAGTGTGTACTTACATAACACCTGGTTTTCTCTATGAACATAAACCCATGTCATGAAGGAGGGTCCGCTCTGGGGACCATAACTACATGTTAACATTCCCATCCTGCCAGACTGCTGCTGATGGGTGAGGGTACACAAGTGGCACAGTCAAATATATTCCTTAATTGTTCAAAATACCTTAAATTGGATCTTTCCATTCTTTTACAATATGACTATGCAGGATACACTGTCAGGAAATACTGCATCTTAAACTATGTGACGCGTATAGTGCAGCAGTGAAAAACACCAATTGTGTACTGCATTAAAATATGCAATACATAATTTGGATGAAGGAATTTGGTTGCATTGTTACTCCACTTGAATGCACAGAAATAAAGGTCAGCAATGAAATAATATAAGGTGATACCTTTTATCGGACTAACTCATTTCATAACTGGCTTTTGCCAAGTTTTTTCATTTGGTCAGTTGTTCTTCCATTTCACCTACATTCTCCCACAGTTAGCACCTCCTTAAAGTACTTCCTCATTTTATCAAAGTTGACCTTTACTCTTTGACTTAATGTGATTCTTCTCTGTCTTTGGTGTTGTACTAAACCTTATTCCATCTGATGGTTGCATTAGAATGTGTTCTCCATTCATAAGAATAAGGCCCAATATTGTCCCATCCCTTATGAGTTACATTATCAATTGATTGAGAGGATCCCCTTGAAAAGCGACCAGTCTCTCTATTCCTAACAAGTTCCACACAGAAGATGCTCCAAGCCAGACTCCAGAAGGTCAAATTCTTCCACCTATATTTCCTGTTCTATTCCCACCTTCTGGATGTGGAGGATAACGGTCAGTGTAGCAGACTTTGATTCAGATGACCTGGGTTCAGTTCCCACTGCACATCATTGTGACTTTGGGCAAGTCACTTAACCCTCCATTGCCCCAGCTACAAAACTTAGATTGTGAGCCCTCTAGAGACAGAGAAAGTGCCTACATATAGGGCTAGATTCTATATATCACACCAAAATAAAATACACCTGGTTTATAGAATACTCCTAATTCTAGGCATAGTTCATCAAATACACCTGCCCATTTTCTGGAACTAGATTTAGTCACAGCCATTTATGCCAATGAAAAACTGGTATAAGTGCAGATGTCTAAATTACGCGCAGAACAGGTATATTGTATAACACTGTGCTTAAATTCAAGGAATGCCCATGGCCATGCCCCCTTTTTAGATCCGTGTCTTAGATTTTACACACATCACTTTATAGAATACACTTAGACCAATTGTGCATGTAAATTCTAATGCCAATTAGTGTCAATAATTGCTTGTTAAGCTCAATTATCAGCACTGATTGGCTTGTTAAGCTAATTAAGGTATGCACGCAAATCCAGATTATGACCGGATTTGCATGTGCAATTTAAGTCACATTATATAAAATCTGGTGGATCATGTGTACAGTGTTCCATACATCTAGTAGCACTATAAAAATTATTCGTAGTAGTAAATGGACATGAAATTCTCCTTAGCAAAATAACTCACATTGAGGCATATTTTCAAAGCACTTAGAGGGGCATAATCGACCTATCTCCATGGGCGTTAATCTCCGAGAACGGGTCCGTGAAGGGGCGGAGTGAACCGTATTTTAAAAAAAAAATAGACGCCCATGCTTTATTCGCCAAGGTGTGAGCTGGCGTTTTTGCTTTTCACCGATAATGGAAAATGAAATCGCCCAGCTCAAAAACGAATAAATGCAAGGCATTTGTTCGTGGGAGGGGCCAGGATTCATAGTGCACTGGTCCCCTCACATGCCAGGACACAACCGGGCACCCTAGGGGGCACTTTTACAAAAACAAAAAAAAAGGTAAAAGAGCTCCCAGGTGCATAGCACCCTTCCCTTGGGTGTTGAGCCCCCCAAATCCCCCTCAAAACCCACTGCCCACAAGTCTACACCAGTACTATAGCCCTAAGCGGTGAAGGGGGGCACCTACATGTGGGTACAGGGGGTTTGGGGGGGGGTTGGACGACTAGTAGCATTAAGCAGCACAATTGTAACAGGTAGGGGGGGGATGGGCCTGGGTCCACCTGCCTGACGTCCACCTGCACCCCCTAACAACTGTTCCAGGGACCTGCATACTGCTGCTTGGAGGAGGGTATGACATTTGAGGGTGAAAGTAAAAAGTTGTGAAACATCATTTGTTGTGGTGGGAGGGGGTTAGTGACCACTGGGGGAGTCAGGGGAGGTCATCCCCGACTCCCTCTGGGGGTCATCTGGTCATTTTAGGGCACTTTTTGGGGCCTTATTCGTCAAAAAAACAGGGTCCAGGAAAAGTGCCCTAAATTCTAGCTACAAACGCATCCATTATCGGCGAAGGGCGCCCATCTCTGTTCGGCTGATAACCACGCCCCAGTTCCGCCTTCACCACTCCTCCGACACTCCCCCGTCAACTTTGTCCGCATCCGCGACGGAGTGCAGTTGAAAGCGTCCAAAGTTCGGCTTTCGATTATGCCGCTTTATTTGTTTTTGTGAGAAGAACGCCATCTCCCGATTTAGGTCGGAACTTGGGCGTTATTCCGTTCGATTATAAGCAGGTTAGCCTCCCAAAGTTCCATAGAAACCTATGGAACTTAGCCTCCCAAAGTGCTTTGAAAATATGCCCTCATTGCCTCCTCTATTCCCACTCTCTTACATTTCAATTTTTTTGATTATAATTAATTTTTTTTTAACATATAGGGCCACTCCTAATTTCTGTTTCCTGAAGAGATTGTGCCCTGATAAATAAATAAAAAATATTGTTTATCCCACTGATGTGATTCATTGAAGTGTGGCTCTATGATAGCTAAAATACTCAGGGCCTGCATACCTGGAGTTTTATTTCTAAACTCTGCACATTTCTGCCCATAGCCTTCTATCTATTTCTCCTTGTTTTGTCTTCACTTCATATAGCCTCATTCTCCCATCATCTACCTTCTTGCACAAAGGGTGCCTAGTGACGCGTTTGTGTTTCTCTCTATACATTTCATTGTTTGCAATAACAGCCAAAATCAGTTGGCATCTATCCACTACCTCCCTTTCTCTAGTTAAACACCTGTCAATACATGATCTGAATCTCTCCCTTTGGATCTCCGTGCCCTGAAGCAGTCCTTCTCTTGTAAATGTTTAAAAAGCAACAAGTAGAATAATGGATTAGAGTTCTGCCAGGTGCAGCCAGAAAGAATAGGATTGGCCAACTAAATTCCAGCCTTTCAGCATCAATATTTACACTATATATCCAATGCACTCTTAGGATAAAACTATGAATGCTAATATAAACAAAGGCTGAACAGTGAGGAAGTCTTATCCTTCCTCGTCACATGTATAGAGGTAATGTTTAACCTGGAGTGGTCATTATTTTTTAAATGCTGGCTTCCATGGGTTTTTTATACCCAGTTATTCAGCACCGGGCCATACCTGGATACTAGTCCTGAAAATTTGGGTATTACATTATATTACATTTCTATTTCTATACCACAGTGTTCCCAAAGATTTCCATGCGGTGCAAGTACAAAGAGGCAGGACAAAATCCTGGAAATACATCTATTTTCAGATTAACAAATTAGGTAAAATCAGAATAAATTTAAATAATAGCATAGAAATAGGTTATTTTTCATATTTTATTTATTAATTTCAAAATAAACAAGAAATTTCTTGTACAGAAAGAGTAATGTCACCATCTTAAAGAAATAGTTATTAAGTAAATATATCTATCCACGACAATTACATCTCAAATCCACAATTCGGGCAAGGCACAATTCAAAGATTTATCATCAAACATTTATATAAAGGAAAAAAAACACACTTTAAAATTTATCATCAAACAATAATTCAATAATTTCAGGATAATTAGTAGGAGTATAGACCGAGCTTATTCTCTTACAGAGTAGATGTTACAGGGATTACTAACGATGGGGTAGTGGCCAAAACCTGTTTAGAATCCAGGAAATTCTGGAAATGCTCACTTTCATAAAAAACATACTTAACTGAGTGAAGTTTATCACACATTTACAAGGAAAATTGAGCCAAAAAATTCCTCCTAATTGGAGGACTCGAGGACAGAGTTTCAAAAATGGCTGGCGCCTTTTCTGTGTTTGCCTAGAAATATCAGGAAATAGGGGGGCGTGTCAAGATGGCTGCCTAAACCGGTCGGACGGTAGAGAGCTCTGAGCGTTTGGGGAGGAAATTTATTCTTCTTTTTCCAAAAATGCCTCATTCTAAAAGAAAGGGGATGCTAAGGTTAGATCCTCAGCCTACCTTGATGTCTTCCCCAGCCCAAGCGTCTCTTGAGCGGTACTTCACCGGTTTTTCCAGGCTTCAGAGGGAGGAGGATCCCATAGCGGGAGTTCCCGGAGAAGCGCGATCCCCGCTGGGAGAGGAAACCTCCCTTTCACCACCATCAACGCTGCTGATTCCTCCGTGTCCAGCGTCGACGGCGTCCCTGGAGGGAAACCCTGCCGATCCCGGAAGTGTATCGGCAGGGGTAACCAGCGAGGACCCGGGCATGCAAAAATCGATTCTGAAGCCTGAAGGAACTTGGCTTCCTTCAGTGAAAAAGCCGGAGGTGACACTGGAAACGATTGGGGTGATGTTGGACCGGATGAATACTACACTACAAAAAACTTCAGGTGATGTGCTAAATTTAAATGCCAAGTTTGAAGAGCTAAAAGTAACTGTTGAATCTGTTAAAGAGAACTTAACAAAGCAAGTGGCTAATCTTGGAAAAGAAGTAGAATCGTTTAAGGAGTTTAGACTATGTTTGTCAAAGATAACATGGATATGAGAAGAAAATTGAACAATTAGAGAACTATAACAGACGGCTTAATCTCCATCTGTTAAATTTTTCCTAAGCTATCGGGGGCAACCCCGATAGATACATTTAGAAGATATTTGAATGAGATTCTCAAAATTCCCCTGGATGCTATTCCTCCGGTGAACAAAATTTATTTTATTCCTAAACCAAAGGGGAACTGCGAGGAACGGAAAATATTACTCCGGATCTGCAAAATATCTCAGACATTCTGGAACAATCCTCAGAAATAATACTTGATAGAGCTACATTGTTGATTTCTTTTGTATTTGAACAGGACTATAATAACATAATAAGACTATATTTTCACAATGTTAAGGCTCAATTTTGTGGATCTAAGGTCTGGATTTATCCAGACGTGACTAAACAAACAAAACAAAAAAGAAAAGCATTTCTTGCTTTGAAGCAGAAGACAATTGATATTGGTGGCTCTTTCTTCTTGGCATATCCATCTAAATGTGTAGTTAAGTTAGGTCAGAACAAATATACTTTCTTTTCACCGGAACAACTGAAATCGTTTCTAGATATGAAACAGTTGAAGTAATATAATAACCTGGAGCATAAGACAGCTTTTACTTAATAATATTGTTTTTTTTTTTTTTTAAACTTCTCTGACTCTATCACTCCCCCCTCACTATTGGGGTCTAAGAAAGGCCAAACTTTTTTTTTGCCTTAATGTATAGTTATTTCCTAATCTTCTTGTCCATTGTAAGATTTTTCTTTCTGAAGTTTTTCCTTATTTACTGGTAAAACACTGGATGAGAATGTTACGATGTATATTATTTGCCTGTGTTTCTAGCAAGGATTACCTTGTTAAATGTATAATAAAATTATAAATAAATAAATTAAAAAAAAAGAAATATCAGGAAATATTTTTACTTTACAATTCAGAAAGATTTCATCTCTGTGAGAGAAAAAAGTTTTTAAGATCCAGTCCCGATCTGGTTGCAACACAAAGTCCACTATCAGAGTAGCTGGTTGTACACCCAATAGCTCATTTTCTATTGTTTGAGAAAGGTTTACATTTAAACTCCTCAAATGATGTTTCCAAGTTTGTCGTTAATGCTTGACCAGTGGGTTTCTTACTATAAGGTAACAAGTAGTAAATTCTTGAGACCGGCGGTTACAATTGTTCTGAGATTTTTAATACTTCTGAGAGATATCTCTTAAAAGTTAACAAAGGTGCTACAGATGGCACTTTAGGAAGTTTATGAGTCTCAAAGTTTTCATTCGCTGCTGATTCTCAAGATTTTCTACTTTTCTTTGTAGTAATAAATTTTCTTTTATTAATGCCGCTTGGCAGCCTTTAATCTTGTCATTCTCTGCCTTGATAGTTTGTTCAAACACTCTAGTTTGTTGCACTTGTTCTTCCATCTCTAACATTTTACCTGGGAGTGTTTGAGTAGCTACCAAGGTCGAGGAAATTTTCTGAATAAAGGAATTTTCTAGACTCACCAAGGCGTCCCATATTGTCCCCAGGGTAATAGTTTCTGGTTTCTCCGTCAGTAGTACTTTAAACTGTAGCTGGCTCATTTCCTGGAATTCTCCACTAGGCTTGGCTGTCACCTCTTCCGTTACCACTCCTGCTCCTCCTGTGGAACTCACAGCGACGCTTTCCTGCATCACTAGAATCGGCACTCCACTGCTCATGTCTGCCCCTGCTCTCGGGCTCGCTTCCCCCATTCCGGGTCTAGGCAGTCCACGACATCCATCTTGCAGCATTGCCGGCATCACAGGAGGACTCCGTGTTTCAGGGCTCAGAGTGATGTCCCCTTCTAGCAGGGAGAGCGGTTCACCTCTCACCGCTTCTCCCAGCAGAAAAGTATTTTGCCCTGTTGTTCCTCCTCGGATAGTGAAACGGTCCATCGGACCCAACTGAGGTCGTACAGGGGGAACTGGGGTTACCCTCTGTCTACCCCGTCTTTTAGGCATAAAATATTTTTTTCGGAAACTCAAAAACTCATAAGAACAAGGTGAGTTAACGGAGCTGTTTCGCCAACTTCCTACTCGGTTGCCATCTTGCCCGTCGAAATAGGTTTTGATAGCTTTCTTGAATGCAGAATAGTGAAAAATGACCGAATGTTCAACAACAATGAGTTCCACCAATGCAGCGACTGATAGGAAAATGTACTGTTGAACAGATTTTTGTATGTCACACTGAATGGACTCGGGTGTTGTAATAAAAGAGGCAGTCTGCTACCTAATACTGAATTTCTAATTGAAATATGTATTAGGTTCCTCAGATATAACAGAGTATATCCTTAGAGTATTAAAAATCGTAGAGCAAAGTTTGAATAATATAACTGGGAGCCAATGAAGCTTTTTCAGCAATGGAGAGACAGACTTGTACCTGGAAGCATGATAAATTAGACATGCAGTGTTTGAAGTCTTCTAAGAAGGCCCTCATTGAGACCCCTAATACAGAACAGCTCCATAGGGATCCTTTTACTAAGGTGTGCAGAAAAATGGCTTGCGGTAGTGTAGGCATGGGTTTTGGGTGCGCGCTGACTGTTTTTATTTTTGCCGAAATGGATGTGCGGCAAAATCAAAATTGCTGCACGTACATTTTGGGTCTGTGACCTTACCACCAGCCATTGACCTAGCGGTAAAGATTCACACAGTAACCGCATGGAAATGACCTATGCACGTCAAATGCTACTTGGTGCGTGCCCAATACATGCATCTGAAAATAAAAATTATTTTTCGAATGCCCATATTGGATGCGTGCCAAAAATGAAATTAACGCAAGAGCCACATTGTAGCCGAGTGGTAACTCCATTTTGGCACACGGGTGCGCGTAAACGCTTACACGGCTTAGTAAAAGGGCCCTATTTATCTGGGTAGTGCCAATATTCAGCTTCAGTACCCGGATAGTTATCTAGGTCCATTCCATTCTATTCCATTCCATGCTTATATATTGCTTAAATCAGCCAAGAATCAAAGCGGTTTACAAAATACTAAATTAATAACAAAACATTATTCAATACCTATCAATAGAAATCAACAAAATAAAACATGGAAAAGAAAATAAGATGATACCTTTTTTATTGGACATAACTTAATACCTTTCTTGATTAGCTTGCCTTCTTCGTCAATACCTATAAAACAATAGAACTTCAAAGCCTTCCTATGCTTGAATAGAGACAGGAATAATATTCCAAATCTTGCAAGATTGATAAGCAAATGAACTATCGTGTATACTTTTATATTGCACCTTTTTAACAGAAGGAAAGCACAATCTTAAAAAAGAAGAAAAATGAACTGACAGTCTACTGGAAGGATGTTAATAACTGACTGTGGGAAAGTGAACAATTATCTGTGAAAATCTTGTAAACTAAACAGGCCACTTTAAAACCCACCCTTTCACTGGCAACCAATGAAGTTCTCTCAAAATAGGTGGCACATGATCATATGTCTTACAACCAAATATTAGAGCCCAGTGCTGAATATTGGCAGTACCAGAATAACATCTGGCCCCCAGACTGCACCAGCATTACCAGGATACTGTTGAGGAGGTCCAGCATCATATTCTGTGATGTTATCCGGTTAATGTCACTAGATATCACTGAGTGAACCAAGTGACATTAGTTATCTGGATAATTAGTTTTGAATATTGACCCTTTTAAATATATTTGCTAAAGGTTCCGTATAACAATGCACTCAATCGGTGGCTTTTCAGCAAGTCAAAATTGTTTAGCAAATTTTTTTATGTTCTTCAGTATCTCAATTTATAGCTGCATGTCTAAGATCATTGCAAGAAACAGAGAATGGATACACTTACTAGCTTGCTGTCCTGGTAATTCATTTTTGGATTTTTTTTTTCTTTTAAATTTAATTACTTACCTTTTCAAAACTAAGCTTGAAGCAACCTACAATTCAGGTATAGTAATTACAGTAGTTCCTTGTCTAAGAACCCGTTACAATTTGCCCAAGGCCACACACAGCATTAGTAGAAGATCCTGACTTTGAAACCTGGCTTCTCAGGTTCTCAGCCACTACTCCAGCCATCAGGCTACTCGAGTACTTTGCATACACAGCCACATTAGTGGTTTATGTGAAGCATAAAAGTTATGATATTATGCATGACTACACTATTTAACAGTACATTTGGACCTTAGCACATGATACTAATTCCTCATTCTTCCTTTGACTTTCAACTCATCAGAACCAGGGCTGGGATCTGGTACCACAAACCTTCCTTTTGAACTAACTAGGGATTTTTTAACAAAAAATGTTTTATTTTATATTCCATTCTAACCCATTTAGCAAAGTCATTGCAATGACAGTCTCCGATCAGGGACCTTGAACCAGAGCTTTTTCAGGAACTGTGCAGTCATGGGCCCTAAATGTAACCAGTGCGCAATAACTGGCCCTCCTTCTCCTCCTAGGGGTTATGAATGCTATTTTCTTTTCATCCTTGCCAGACAAGTTGGTCAGCCCTTTCTCTCAGTGGGCAGAGACAGAACAACATTGTATAACTTCCCGTATTTAGGCTGAAGCAGCATGGGAGTCTTCCAGTATTGCTGTATCTCCAGCAGAAGGCAAGTAGGGCTAATACGGCAATGAAGAAGTGGAAGCAGCAGGTTGGGTTCACCAGAGGCTTGGTCTCGGAGCACAGAGATGCAGAGAGCTGGCACTAGCTTGTCTTAGAGGCTCTCCTGATCTATTTGCTTGGAGTTCTCAGACTCTGCCTCCCCCCTCTCCCCTGGGGATCGATCAGGCAGATCCATTAAAGTTCATAAAAAAAAAGAGGCAGAATTGAAGTGAGAGGAAGTGGTGAGCAGCATCTCTCTGGGTTGCCTGTGGTCCTGGTGCGCAGCTGACATTTGAAACTGGGGATTTTCAAAGAAAGTGAAACTAACAGTGCAGTGGTGCTAGGAGCTGTAGCAGAAGTATAGTATAGAGAGGGACAAATGCTGTGACGTGTAGGGAATGCAGGATTCCCACTGTAGCACACTGTGATAGGGAGCAAGAAGTGGGTGGGTAGTGGTATACTCTGGGCAGGAGTTTAGGGAGGAAATGAGCATTCCCAAGCCATCCCTGGAGTGACCCACAAAGCCTTCCCTGGAATAGTAGGGTTCTACAGGGGAGGATGGGCCAAAATCTTAAGGAATGTTTTGTCCTGAAGTTATTTTAATGTTTCAGAGAGCATATAGAAACATGACAGCAGATAAAGGCCATATGACCCATCCAGTTTATCCATCCTCTGTAACCCCTAACCTTTACCTAAGCGATCCCACATGCTTATCTCATGCCTTTTTAAATTCTGGAACAGTCCTCGACTGCACAACCTCCACCGGGAGGCCATTGCATGCCTCCATAACCCTTTCTGTGAAATAGTACTTCCTTAGATTACTCCTAAGCCTATTCCCTCTTAACTTCGTCATATGCCCCCTCATTCCAGAGCTCTCCTTCAGTTGAAAAAAGGCTCTCTTCGTGTACAAAATGCCCTTGAGATATTTAAACGTCTCTATCATTTCTCCTCTCTCCCTCCCAGCGTATACATGTTGAGGTTCATAAGTCTGTCCCTATAATTTTTGCATTCAAGAACGTTTACTAATTTTGTAGCCACCCTCTGGACCGACTCCATCCAGTATATAACTTTCCGTAGGTGCGGTCTCCAGAATTGCATGCAGTACTCCAAATGGGGCCTCACTAGAGACGTATACAATGGCACTGTCACCTCCTTTTTCCTGCTGGTCATGCCTCTCTTTATGCACCCAAGCATCCTTCTGGCCATAACCATCACTTTTTCTACCTGTTTGGAAGCTTTAGGGTCATCAGATACAATCACCCCCCAAGTCCCGCTCTTCCTTCATACACTGAAGCACTTCACCCTCTATATCTAGGCTCTCTTACCTAGAAGATGGCCGCCACATAGGTGGTCGCAGGAGCAGCTAGCTCCGAGGACCCTCACCGGACACTAATCAAGGATCGGCCCAGACAAGCCGATATTACCGGAGCGTGGAGCGGCAGTGCCGCGGAACCTGGACTACCCCATCTGGACCGGGCCGGGACGCCAACAGGAGCTTGTCGAAAGCATCCTCATGCGTTCACCCAAAGTCGCGAATAGCCAGAATCAGTGGCCGACCGGCAGAGAAGAAAGCGAGGCACTGCACAGCCTGTGCAGAGGAGCAGAGGAGACGGACAAAGCACAGGTAGGAAACTCGAGCATCGGAGCAGCCGGAGAGACGCGCCGTAGACAAAATGTGAGCGCAACTCGGGATGGCTCGTAACCGGGCTCGGAGCGGCTGTGACCAGGCAGCACTGACCAGCATGATACCTGGAAGACAAGTGTAACCCGGAGCGGCTCGCATCTGAGCTCGGAGCGACCTCAAGGCCGGGCGCAAACACGTGGCGGACAAACGCGACTCGGAAGTGCTCGATTCTGGGTTTCGGAGCAGCTCTTAGCCAGAAGGCATTGCCCCGCACAACACGTGGCGGACAACGGACAGAAACAGCCCATACTGCCGATGAAAGTGACTGGAGCCAACTGGAGATAGCGAGATGCTGGACATGGGCTGACGCCTATGATGTTGCATCCCCCAAATGGATCTGGGCCTGAGCGGCAACTCGCCACTAGGTTCTCTACTAAATCTACCAAGCTACAAGAACCTGAACAAACCAATGACCATCACTCTAGACCTGGGAGATGCACCCTGGAGCAACTCTGCCAATCCACCTGACCACTCACACCTCAACCACCGAACACCACGAAATCTACCCACCCCGAACAACACCCCGATCTGGCCGCTGGAGTCAGAAGATAACGAGGAGGCTGAACGGACCGCCGACGGACAGCCCTGCACTACAGCCGGCTTACCGAGATCCTTAACTCTGACTGGTGACACAGATATAAGAACTTCATTACACTGGGACACCACGGCTGAACATTGACTGTGAGTAAACAATCTTAACGCAGAGCTCTCAGAAACCCCACCAAAAAAAATGCATCAGAAACCACATTGAAACCAAAACAAAATGAATGCCTTCAAATTGCTCCTAGTAATTTATTCCATAACATTGATTCACATAACTATAACCACTCCACTCACTGAAAGTAACATGATACCCATACTACACACACACCAAAGACTGATACGATATAATACATATTATCAAACTGACAACAATTCAAACAATGGAAAATTACCAACACGTAGACAACCACAACAGAAGGGAAACAAGGTTCCTACTAAAATAAAGGAACGACAACTAATCAAAATCAACACAACATCTAGCACGGACCCATACCAAATAATTCAAGTAGGATACATAAACGCCAGATCAGTATTCAATAAAACAACAATTCTAACAGACTGGATCACAGCAGACAATCTTGACCTGCTACTCATCAGCGAAACCCGGATCCACGACCTCAAGGACCCCATAATTTGTAACTCTCCCCCCAGGCTACAAAATTACTCACTGGACAAGGAAAGAAAAAAGAGGAGGAGGCCTAGCACTAATCTATAGATCTCACTTCACTGTAACAACAACTGCTGAGTCTATAACACCAGAACTTGAAATCGCCTCAGTCAGAATTAACCATACCGCCCTGCTTGACAGCCTAAACATTGTTTTATTTTACAGACCACCAGGTAATTGGCAAGAATGTCAATCACACTTCATGGATTTCATATCGAATACCTTTGTTTCTAACACCAATCTACTTATTATTGGGGACATAAATATACACCTCGAAGACCCCAATGCAACCAATGCACATGAATGCAAGGACTTCCTCCAACTATGGGACCTTAGCTGGCCTAGTATGCAAGCCACCCATGTCAAAAGACACACAATTGACCCTCATCACACACAAACTATCCTCAGACCTAAACCTTATACTAACAGATACAAAATGGTCAGACATACCTTGGTCAGATCACTATAAACTAAACTCCACCCTACAATGGAGGAAAAAAAGTACGCACCTCAAGCAAGAACCCACAACCGACACCACGAGAGGCCAAATTGACCCTGTAACATTCTGGCAACAGATCTACAATAATGATTGGACAGCGCAAACAGATTCTAAACATTATCTACTAAACTGGGACGACAGATGTAGGAACACACTAGACATAATTGCACCATTACAAAAAAGAACTACACGAAGACAAAACTCAATACCTTGGTTCAACAAAGAACTGAAATTACTAAAAACACATGTTAGGAGACTTGAACGAGCATGGGAAAAAAATGAAAGATGAATATACACTTAATGCTTGGGAACAACTGCAAAGAAAATACAAATACTCAATAAGACAAACCAAAAGAGCATACTACAAAACCAAAATAGGGCCAGACTACAAAGATGCAGATAAACTCTACCAACTCGTGAATAAATTAATAGACACCACACTGGTGACCACAACCAGCACAGACATCCCATCAGCAGACAATCTTGCCAAATACTTCAATGAGAAAATTATAAAGCTACGATCCATGTTACCACTCAATACCACTGACCACGAAAAAATTCATAGACTGCCTGGACCCAACTCCTGGTGAACACCCAGCAGATCGAATCTGGACTAACTTTGATCTGTTAACCGAAGAAACCATCACTCAAGCAATCAACAAATTCTCCAAAACCCACTCCAAACTGGATATCTGTCCCAGCAACCTAATAAGGCTCGCCCCTCAATGCTTCATAACAGATCTTACGTCACATATGTACTACATGTTACAACATGGATTGTTCCCCAAGGACAAAGGAAATATACTACTCACCCCTATACCCAAAGACTTAAAGAAAAAATTAAACGACACAACCAACTATCGACCAGTAGCATCAATCCCCCTGGTAGTCAAACTAATGGAAAGTATGGTAACCAAACAACTTACCAACTACCTAAACAAATTCACTATACTACATGAGTCACAGTCAGGATTTCGATCCAACCATAGCACTGAAACAGTTCTAACCACTCTTATAACCAAATTTAAACAATTAATTGCAACCGGAAACAACGTGCTTCTCCTACAATTTGACATGTCCAGCGATTTCTACATGGTCAGCCACCAAATACTCTCAAACATCCTAGACTACTTCGGGATTGGAGGAAACGTACTTAGATGGTTCGAAGGCTTCTTAACAGCAAGAACCTATCAAAAACGTCAACACCATGGAAACCTGAATGCGGAGTACCACAAGGATCACCGCTCTCACCAACCCTTTTTAACTTAATGATGACACCTTTAGCCAAATCGCTATCCAACCAAGGACTCAACCCGTACATCTATGCAGACGATGTCACAATATACATCCCGTTCAAACACAATCTAACCGAAATCACAAATGAAATCAAACACAGCCTCCAAATAATGAATTCATGGGCAGATGCATTCCAACTAAAGCTAAAAGCAGAAAAGACACAATGTCTCATTCTGTCCTCACAATATAACACAAACAAACCCAGCACCATAAACACCCCAGACTACACCCTTCCGGGCTCAGATAGTCTGAAAATTCTGGGAGTCACAAATGACCGAAACCTCACACTTGAAGACCATGCGAAAAATACTGCAAAGAAAATGTTCCACTCAATGTGGAAACTTAAAAGGATCAAACCTTTCTTCCCAAGGGAAATATTCCATAGCCTGATGCAATCGATGGTGCTAAGCCATCTAGATTACTGCAATGCCATTTATGCCGGATGCAAAGAACAAGTCATTAAGAAGCTTCAAACTACTCAAAACACAGCAGCCAGACTCATATTTGGGAAAACGAAAGTGTCAAACCTCTAAGAGAAAATCTACACTGGCTCGCATTAAAAGAACGAATTGCATTCAAAGTTTGCACCCTGGTCCATAAAATCGTTCACGGGGAAGCTCCGACCTATATGTCAGACCTCATAGACTTGCCTACTAGGAATGCGAAAAGATCAGCACGCACATTCCTCAGTCTCCACTACCCCAGTTGTAAAGGACTAAAATATAAATCCACATATGCATCAAGCTTCTCCTACATATGCACGCAACTATGGAATGCATTACCGAAGGCCATAAAAACAATGCATGACCTAACAATCTTCCGTAGACTACTGAAAACTGACCTGTTCAAGAAGGCCTACCATAACGATCCATCCTATATACAAAATAATTAGACTTTACATGAACTAGACAAAACCGAATTCTTGTCACTTGACTGTTTAACCTCATTGCTATTAATGAAAGCTACACAATACGTACTACCACTTTATCTTTTATGCTGAAAATGATCTCTCTACAGCCGATGACCTAACTTACGTTACAACTCACTCTATCACTTAGAAACCTCTATGCAATACCATAATGTATTCTTCTTTACCTTGTATGTATGCACCTTAATGCAATACCATTTGTAATTCTGTACCCGTAAATGGCGATCGCCATCACGGCATAATGTAAGCCACATTGAGCCTGCAAATTGGTGGGAAAATGTGGGATACAAATGCTACAAATAAATAAATAAAAATAAATAAATACTGAACCGTTCCCTCGGATCCACGCTTGATGAAGGACATTGGACATTGTATAGTGCAAAACGTTCAGAGGAGAAGGATCTACAAAAAGAGGGTGCATAGATCCCAGAAGGCTTTTCTGGAGCACCCGGCCATCAAGGATATTGTGGCAATAGAGTGGGAACTGCCAAGAGCAAGAGAAGGGGGCAACAAGGTCCCTGAATGAATATTACCTATGGCTGAAGGAGGAGGTGGAGAAGTTATTCTCCGCCCAGAGTGGATGCCTCTGTCATAGCTATAATAAGAAAAACTAATATTCCAGTGGAAGGCAGTGCATTCCTAAAGGATTCAGAGGGCAGATTTGTTAAAAGTCTGGGGTCCCTTTCTATGGACAGTGATGGTGTAGAGGTTATATGGCAAGAGCACTACTTAGATGGTTGCAACTGAGGTCTTCGCAGAACACTTTGTAAAAGGAGCCTCTGCAGCAAGTGACAACAACTCCTAACAAAATTAAAAAGTCATGGGATAGGAAGTAGTGTCCTATTGTGGATTGAGAACTGGTTAAAAGATAGAAAACAGAGAATAAGTTATCAATATTCTCAATGGAGAAAGGTAAATAGTGGAGTTCCCCAAGGATCTGTGCTGGAACTGCTGCTTTTTAACATATTTATAAATGGTTTCGAAATGAGAATAACTAGTGATTTATAGGAAAGAGGAATCCAAGCTATAGCTACATGATGCAAGGTTGCACATTAGGAGTCACTGCACAGGAAAAGGATATAGGTGTCATCATTGAAGATGTGTTGAAACCCTCTGCTCCGTGTGCAGCAGCAGCTAAGGAAGCAAATGGAATATTAGGAATTATTAGGAAAGGAATGGAGAACAAAACTGTGAATATTATAATGCCTTTGTATCACTCCATGGTGCGACTGCACCTCAAATAAGTATGCAATTCTGGTCACCACATCTCAAAAAACATATAGTAGAATTAGAAAAGGTACAGAGAAAGGCAACAAAAATGGTAAAGGGGATGAGACAACTTCCCTATAAGGAAAGGCTAAAGAGGCTAGGGCTTTTCAGCTTGGAAAAGAGAGAGCTGAGAGGAGATATGAAAAAAGTCTATAAAATCATGAGTGAAACGGGTCGAGTTGAATTGCTTATTTACTCTTTCCAAAAATACAAGCACTAGGGGGCACACAATGAAGCTACTAAGTAGTACATTTTTTAAAAAATTGGAGAAAATATTTCTTCACTTTATGTGTAATCAAGCTCTGGAATTCTTTGCCAGCGAATTTGGTAAAAGTGTTTAGCTTAGCAGGATTTTAAAAAGTTCAAAACAAGTTCCTAAAAGAAAAGTCCAAAAACCATTATTAAAATGGACTTGGGAAAATCCACTGCTTAGTCTTGGAATAAGCAGCAGAAATCTGTTGAGTGTTTGTGACCTAGATTGGCCACTATTGGAAACAGGATATTGGGCTTGATGGACCTTTGGTCTGCCCCAGTATAGCGACACTTATGCACTTATATACAGCTGGAATAAGTAGCAGCATTCATGGCCAGTTTGATTTATAATCTGTTAAGAATGTCAGCCAGGTTGATGGCTACAGCGATAGCCTCAAATAGGCAGCTGTGGCTACAAAATTGGGTGGCAGAAACAGCCTTGAATTAAGGTTGAATAAATTTCCTCTTAAAGTCCAGCTGTTGTTCAGTGGAGAAACTGGTTAAGGAATTTGGTGAATTGAAATCCCGCCACTTGCCAGAGGACAGACCACAACAGCCAAGAAGGGGAAGACAGGGAAGGATGTTACCTGTTCCTATAGGAAATCCCAGCTTTTGAGGTAAGAAGCCTAAGGATCCTAATGAATAATATTTTCTTCAGAGCTCTTGGAAATCAGGTCAGAAAGCAGGAGATGGGACCCAAACTGGAATCTGTAATACAGAATGAAATACAGGGAACCCACAGCAGGGTAATGCCAGAGAACTCAGCTGATGAGAGACCAGTGGGTGCTGGCAGTAGTCCTGGAGGGCTGTTCCATTGAGTTGAAAACACCAATGTACCACCACATGCATTTTTTGGCTAGTTAAGTCAATATATCATCATCAAATAGATACACTAAGGAATTGGAGGAAGAAGGAGTCCTTCAGACAGAGGAAACGTGAGAGGGTCCAGGAGCACCATGGTTTTATGGGAGAAGTGTTTGCTGCCTCAGCCTGCTTTCAGTATCTGACAACATAAAGGTATTTGATTGGTATTCCAAGGAGATTGGTGTCCTCATTGCTTTGGAGAGTACCATTTGTTGACGAAGAGGATTTTTCTCAACCGATGAGTGTGGACAAGATGAATGAACTGTAGCTTTAAATATACCATTCTCTGAGAACTGTTGCCTATTTCCTTTAAAGTTGTTCAGACAAATCTTGGACTGGAATATATTGTTTTTACAAGTGGAAATGCACAGAGTGAGTAACCTCAGGAGCCAACAGCCTCGCAGCCCTAGCAGGTCCCGTTCTAGAACCCTGTATACTTGGGTGTTGCTCAAGGAAAGACAGCATTACCTCCCATGCAGGGAGTACTTGAGCTCTCCACACTGAAAATTTAAATCCTATGAGGGGCCACAGAGTATGGGTGCTACACTTGTATTTCCTGTTGAGCGTATTTGCTTTTTTAATTCTTTTTGGAAATGTATAAATTAAATGGTTACAGAGACTTGTTTCAGTTCCTCCAACTCATCACCATTGAATACCATTTCTGGTACTGGTTTCTCCCCATCTTCCTCAGTGAAGACTGAAGTAAAGAAATCATGTGCTCTCTGCTGTGGCCTTTTATCATTTAGTGTCCCTGAGTGCCTCTTTTATCCCTCAGTCATCTAGCAGGCCAACTGATTCTTTTACCAGCTTCTTGCTTCTAATATACCTAAAAAAGTTTTTATTGTCTGGTTTTTCCTCCAATGCAATCAGGAAAAACAGAGACTAGTTCTTAAAATAGAGGAGAAGGTGGAAAGATAGTCCAGGATTTGCCTTAGCCAGTGTTTCTTTGCAGGCCAGGTGCTTAGATGATGCATCTCAATGTTTAGATCATGACATCAGAGGTCAGCAGTGCTTGACCTTTAGTTATCATTACAGATAACATTCTGCCCAGTGCTTGAAGGCTATTGCCTGAAAGCCTCAGAGTTAATGACCTATACTAGGGAATGCCCAGGCCCTTTTGTTTTTTTCCTAAACATGCAGAGATGGCAGAACACCTTTTTGTTTCATCCAGGCTTGGCCACATTTCATTCAAATGATTTTCCTTTTGTTATCTGGAAGGCTGTTCTCACATCTCTTGTAGATTGTCTGTAATTTAACTTGTTGAAAGACAGTTCTTGCTAATATCTTTCAACTGGCCTCCAGCCATTTTTTTTCTTGCATCCAAAACATATCATGTTCCTGAATCAAGTGTAATTAATAATTCAGCATAAGATACGCCTGCTACCAGTGGGGGAGCTGTTGCAAACCCATATGCAAGCAGTGTGTAAGGGAAATCTGGCTGAGGATATGAGGTACCAGACCAGTGTAGCACTTTCTTGAGCACACATGCTATTAATAGGAGAACCATGGCTGAGCATTAATGACTTCAGTGTGGGGCTCTGACTGATCACATCTGCTTCCAGTGTGAGGAATCTGGCTGAGCATAGATGCATCCAATGTGACTGATCTGGCTGAATAAACTTCACACTGATGAAATGGATCTGGCTGAGTATGTCATTAGTGAATTTGATCTGGCATGATAGCTTATGCTTCTAAAGTGAGAGATCCAAGTATATGTGCCTCAGTGTGGGTAAGCTTGCACCATGCAAAGCCAAAAGTGTTGGCTAAGGGTTGACATGCATGGAATAACCTTCCATTGGAGGTGATGGACATAAACATATTGGAATTAAGAATACATAAGACAAAAATTGAAGATTCTTAGCTGTGGGGAGGCAAAAGTCAATCTAGAGATTTAATAGGATCTGTGGTATTGTAACAGGAAGGGAAAATGTACCTTATAGTCTTTATGTGCTGTTACATTCAGTGTTTTTCAGTCATGCATTCTGGTGACTATACTCATAAGCCTTGAATTTGAAAGCTGTAACTGAACACACATGGGGCTAGATTCTATATATGGCGCCAAAATAATCAGGTTCCACGTTAGGAGTTACGGACCAAGAAAGGGATCTGGGTGTCGTCGTCGATAATACACTGAAACCTTCTGCTCAGTGTGCTGCTGCGGCTAGGAAAGCGAATAGAATGTTGGGTATTATTAGGAAAGGTATGGAAAACAGGTGTGAGGATGTTATAATGCCGTTAGGGGGCATGCGATGAAACTACAGAGTAGTAAATTTAAAACAAATCGGAGAAAAATGTTTCTTCACCCAACGTATAATTAAACTCTGGAATTCGTTGCCGGAGAAAGTGGTGAAGGCGGTTAGCTTAGCAGAGTTTAAAAAGGGGTTGGATGGTTTCCTAAAGGACAAGTCCATAAACCGCTACTAAATGGACTTGGGAAAAATCCACAATTCCAGGAATAACATGTATAGAATGTTTGTACGTTTGGGAAGCTTGCCAGGTGCCCTTGGCCTGGATTGGCCGCTGTCGTGGACAGGATGCTGGGCTCGATGGACCCTTGGTCTTTCCCAGTATGGCATTACTTATGTACTTATGTAGTGTAAAACAAAGTGCTATTCTATAAGCTGTGCTTAAAGTTAGGCGTGGTTTATAGAAGTGCACTTATGCCCGGGAGTTGCGCCTAACTTTAGGTGTGGCCATTTGCACCAACTGAAACATGGTTCAAAAGTACATGCCTACATTAGGTTCGTATCCCCGTTATTCTACAACGCGTATTGATTTTAGGAATGCCCCATTGCACTCCTGCCCCTCCCATTTTCACACCCCCTTTTTCTGATTGTGTGTAAATTTTAAGGTGCATATCCTGTGCCAATAATTGGTTCTTTAAAAGCCAATTATTGGCACTAATTGGCTTGTTATTCAATTAAATTACACGTGCAAATTGGGTGTGCTCTATTTTTGGTGACTTTCATAGAATTAGGGGAACAATGACATTAGTGAATGGAGGTTCAGTTTAGCATATGTACCACTTATACCTGACATAATGCATAATTAGAAAGACAAGGGTTCTGGCTGACCAAGGAAAGCATCAGTGTGGGACTTTGATTGAGCAAGCATTGCATTTAAACATAAATGCTGTCAGTTCAGGGCTGGAAGCTTATATAGATTGATACCAGGATTGTAGCAGAAATAATAATGGAATCAAGATTGGAAACATATGTAGTGAGTGGTGGTGACCCTTGTTAGGCATATGCACCATTAATATGGGAGTACTTGCTGTCAAACAGGAGGTAGTTCTTTAACTATGCACCTATAATTAGACCCCTATTCTATAAAGGACCATAGGTGTCCACTTTCTTTTATAGTATACTAGTGTAACAGGTAAGATATGCATGTATGCACTTAGGTGCAAGCACTTACACTAGCCATAAAACTGTTTTGTGTATGTGCCTGTGACACCTCAAGCGGGGGGTTTGGCGTGTCAGTGAAATAATACAGCCGGACGAAAGGATGCAACACAAAATAAGTAATTTAAAGAGATTCTCGGGTCTGTTCCTTCACAGGGCCCAAGACATAGGGTGGAAAACCCTCTGCAACAGGCCAAACACAGTCCACGGTGCCCCAAACACAGCCTACAAGTTCTTGGGTTCCTCCGAGATCCAGGCCTGGCTAGACCTCAAAGCAAAACTTGCATAGTTCAATTCAATATAAACAATGACTTACCTCAGCTAGGTTACGATTATGGAATAGGCGCTTCAGTGGCATACAGTGGGCATTCGCATTTCCCTCCCTGGACCTCCTCAACCTCAGGTAATCCCTGTCTTATATACTTCCTGGTTTTAGGCTCTACCCCTCCTCCTGGCTCACTTCCTCCCAGGAAGGACTAATGCTCTTAAGGTGGCTCAGGCTGCCTAAGGGTCTGTTCTTAAGGGGTGAGGGGCAGAGTTCTATAAACCCCCTCACAGTGCCCATTCTCCAGAGATGCATGTGTAACTTATAGCATTCTATAATGTATGCATATATTCTTTACCCTGCCCAAACTCCACCCATATGTGTATACACCTACCTGTAAACTACATGCTATTGAAGGATGTAGAATACATGTACATAGATGTCTATGTGCATGTATTCTAAACAATTACACATGTAACTGGTGTGTAAATGTTAGCACCTGCTTTATAGAATTATTCCCACAGAATACAACAGCATGTAAAAACCTTTTGATGTGTCCAGTTTGTTTTATGTTACAACGTGATAGAACTCAGATGATGTCTACTTATCTCCAGCTCCTTGAAATTGTATTGTTTTTGCTTTCATCATCTCACCTGGCAGGCTAGTTCATGGTCAGGACCTCACCTGGGCAGGAACATAGATGGAGAGGCTATGCCCAATTCCAAGGTGGAGCACTGCAGGCGTGGAGCCAGTGGCCGTAGCCAAGGGTGGGCTCGGGTGGGCCCAGGCCCACCCATTTTGGCCTCAAGCCCACCCAGTAGCAGCACATCTATGATGTGGTTGGGCAGGGTCCCCAAGCCCCACCAGCCAAAAATTCCCAACAACTGTCCTTCTTGCTACCTTGTAAATAACAGATCTTCATCTGCAGTGAGCAGCGACTGATAAATACTGCTCGCACCAGCCCCACAGCCTTCCCTCTGATGTATTCCCGCCTATGCGGAAACGAAGTTGCATCAGAGGGAAGACTGTGGGACCGACATGAGCAGTGTGTATTAGTTGCTGCTCGCTGCCGGTGAAAAGCTGCTATTTAAAAGGTATGCAGGGGAGGGGGGGATGTTTGAGAGAACCTATGACATGCAGGGCGAGAGAGGGCGAAACCAAATCATTTGTGGGACAAGGCGGAGTTCTTCTGCCCACCCATCTTGGGCCCAGGGCCACCCAAAATTGGGTGTCTGGCTACGCCCCTGCGTGGAGCAGGTACTGTGAGTAGAGCAGAAACCAGACGTAAAGCAGGAACTGGGCACAAAGCACAGTTGGGTAGAACTCTTTACTATTTATTTATTATTACATTTGTATCCCACATTTCCCGCATAGCAGTAGGCTCAATGTGGCTTACAGGTTCCGGAGAGGAGAGTACCAACTCCAGTATACAGAGTGGAAAATAGAGTAACAGTAGGTACAAAGAAGCTGATAAGGCTCCGGAAAAGAGAATACAATTCTGGAATGAATATATAGTAACATATAGACATAAGTAATCCCAATGAGGCTGATAATCTCCAGGGATGGGACTACAGCTTCTAGTGAGCAATACAGAGTAGGATAAGTGTAGAAGTACACTTAATTATAACTGTAGTGGTAAAATTTGTACAGTTTTGAAGTAATAGGATTATGTGGAAGGGGTATTGTTCATTTCTTTGATCGAAAGATGTGATGCATTGTTCATGAATTAGTTTGGGTCTGCTGGGTAGGCTTTCCGGAAGAGGTGAGTCTTGAGGTCTGTTCAGAATTTAGATGGGTGTTCACAGTTCTAATGTTTCTAGGTAAAGTGTTCCAGAGCATTAAACTATACATTAAACAGGAGCTGGACAACAATAAACATAGGACAGGCCCACCAAGAAGTTGTACTTGCAAGAATGTGTCTACCTGGCTCTCCTTATATATGGTCACTGATTAAACACACCTCTCGTTGGTCCAGTGGACTTGTCCAGGGGGGGCATAAAGTTCCTTCTACACTGCAGCTCATGTTTTCTTGAAATTGGGTTGCAGCTAAGTGACCTCTGGCTCAACTACAAGTCTCTGGTCTGCAGCACACAAGGTCACAGATTTAAATCCTAGAAAGTTTCACAGTCCGTTGGCACACTAAGGGCCCTGCTTACTAAAGCCGCGCTGTAGGCACGTTATCTTTTAGCACGCGCTAATGCTAGAGATACCCATTATATTCTATGCGTGTCTCTAGCGTTACCACTCGTTAAAAGGTTTGCGCACCTACAGCGCGGCTTAGTAAACAGGGCCCTTAGTCCATTAGTCTACTGCTTTTCCTGGAAAGGAAGTTTTTCTTTGTAAGTCCTGAGTCTGCTCCCTGGTAGCCTTCCATTCTGTGATTTCTTGTTTTACAGCTTCCCACTGAAAAAAGTTTTCTGCTTCTACTTTATTTATAGCTGTATCTCCTCTCCTCCTGATATACATTCTTAGGTCCTGTAGAGGTGATCTACTCTAGTAGCCCCATTTTTTGGAGGTAGGACCTTCAGAAGTAGAGACACTACTCAAGAGTCTCACCAGCAACATGCACAGAGTCTTGTAAAGATGCTCAAAATGTTAGACACCAGCAAAATAAATAAAAACCCTGGATAAAATTGTTAGTGACCTTAGCAAAATGTTGGAATATTGAACACTTGACCTTTCATTTTTTTTTTCACTCACATGTAGAAATTATAATGAATTTTGTATACAAAATGTCCTTTCTTTTCACTGCTTGTCAGTGCATTTACTGAGGATCAGCGGGCCTGTGCTCACCAAAAGAGTCAAGGCAGTAAAACATTTTTAAATGCTAAGATGTCCATTAGTTTCTAGCACGTCACTGCACAGTCCCGGAGAGCTCCAGGAGGCCATCTCCAGAGGGGTATATTAAGTTGAGAAGCCCTTTCAGACTACTGTCTCCCTTTTCCTCTCAACATCAGCAGCTTTAATTGATGTCATTGTTTTCCATCCCTCCCGGGATCTGAAGGCTCCAGCTGTGCTTAACAGAATAAAATCTCTTCCAATTTCCGCACCATTTAAAAGAAAATTGAATTCTTTATCGGCAATAGGAAGAGACATATATACACACAACAAAATACCTTTAAAACAGTAAATAGTAAAGCAATCAAAGATGGTATTCCAAATTGCCTGGGAAAGTTGAACACAAATAGCCTTTCTTTGGTTTGCTTGTTCCTTTTAAATATTCTTATCAGTTCATCTCTTTTCAATAAAAAGACAAGAAGACCAGGGGAGGAATTACAAGGTGCCTCAAGATGATTGGCAGATCTGAAGCCCACAGTTGCCTGTCAGGGCCCAGTGCTCTTTGGTTGTGTTTATCTCTTAATCAAAATATCATTCCGTAAAAGCAAAATGGGACGGAATGGGAATCGTGACAGCCCTGGTGCTAAAGGGAAAAGTGTCTAATTCATTGCTTGCTGAAACAGCAGTGACTTTGTGCTCTGATGAAACCGTCAAGATGAATGCAGCATTTCAAAGCATAGAAACCAAAGGGGACAAAAACAAAATGAAATGAAGTAGATACAAGGGGAAATAAACTCCCAAAATACCATCATTTTCCACCTGCCAAAAATGGCCTCATTTAGAAAACCCAAATCTGACCACTTGGAAAGTGAGGAAAAAAGGTGAAAGGACTTGTTTATTTTATTTTGGTTAGAAGAGGTTTTTTGTGTATTCTGAACATGTGTGTGGAGGTCAAGGTTAACCGGTATTTCTAGTATATATTTGCAAGTTGATGGGCTGCCAGGTGTTGAAAAAAAAAAACCCAAGCTTCGTGAATATAGTGAGTTTGGAAGTTTCAAGCAGTTCTGGCCTATGAAAGCAGGGATATTGATTTATGTAAAATTAAAAAAATGAAAAGACAGTGGGGAGGGAAGGGCTTTGTCTTGGAGTAGTACCTGTTCAGTATGGGGTAGGGGTAAAAATAGAATAGTTCAAGATGGACCTTCCTCCTTTTGGGTGACTTCTGCTTTGTGTTTTGATAATGGAATCTTTGCACACTTTTGATTTCATTGTGATTTCTTTTGCCCTGTTAAGTCATCAATAAAATTGTTGAAACATAAAAAATGAAAAGTTTTGAAATGTAATTTTTAGAACATGATTTATACACAGATATCTCTAAGAGTTTGATCCCACTTTGTATCCATGGAAGAGTGCTTAGTATTTAGGTTCCCTAAATATTGGTAATTTGAAGCTATATTGTTCATGGTAGATTGCCATTAATTTCTTACAAGGTCCAGTAGATCTTGCTCTGTTCATATGATTACCTTTATTCCAGTTGCCACTCGTTGAGGTGGACAAGTTCTCTAAACTGAACATCCCTCCTTCTCTGTCTCCAAGGGCCACCAGATATTGAAGAAGTATTTATATACTAAAAATGTGATGGGGAGGGAAAAGAAGACTAGCTGAATTACTGTGCTGATAAAAGGATATTTTGTATTTTAGTAGAATTTGTACGCAAAACATGATTACGACCTAATCTAAACCCTAATAAGAGAAAAAAGATAACCTCTTTTGAATAAATAACACAGACAAAAGGGAGATATTTAGTCAACAGTAAGTGACCCTGTGGAACGTGGAAGGTCATTTTGGATATGACGTCTAAGTTGGACTATGGACGTTTTGTGCTAAAAGTCCTGAATCTGATAGCAATGTAACTATTTTTGAAAAAGAAAAAAAGTGTATTTTTTTTTCCAACAATATCATTTCAAACAAGGTTTTGTGTTTTGTGCCTTTATTTTTTTAGGCCATTTTCACGAGTTAAAAGTGCCAAATCAAGCCATTAGGATGTAGGAAGGGCCAGCATTTTTAGCAGGCTAATCCTCCAGACATCCAGGAGAGCAATGGGGCACTGCAAAGGACATCATATAAATGCTCCCAGGTACACAATCTCACTATTACTCACTTATCTTGTCTGCTGAGCCCCCCAAAACTCACTACCCCAACCTGAACACCATTACAATAGCCCTTATGGGTGAAGGGGGTACCTATGTGGGTACAGTGGGCTTTTTGTGAGTTTTGGAGTGCACATAGTTTCCACCACAAGTGTAACAAGTAGGAAGGAGGTATGGTCCTGGTCCACCTGTCTGCAGTGCATTCCACCAACCACTAGACTACTCCAGGGACCTACATGCTGCTCTAATTGACCTGGCTATAACATCTGAGGCTGTCAATTTCATAGTGGCTGATAAGTACTATTTTTATTCACATTTTTCAGGGTGGGGGTTGGAGGGGGTCAGTGACCACTGCAAAACAGGTTTCAAAAATACCAAAGAAATTTGGCCAAATGCTGCTTTATGACACTTTTGGACATTTTTCGCTTTCGAAATGAGCCCCAAAATCATGTAAACCCTTCATTCAGTAACTGTGGGCATCTCTTTGAGTTGCAATAACTTCATCTACATTTTTCCTTAAGTGTTAATAATTGCATGCATTGGCCTTGATTGAATATATATATCTTGCTTTTGCATGTTTTTCATCCCTTAATGATAAATTGACATATTTAACTCAATAAATGGCCAATGTTTATCCACAGAAATAAGGGCTGGCATTGGAAGGGACAAAGGTGAAGCGAGAACTTAAACATTTTAGAAGGAGTTCTATAACCTAGGTGCTCACACTTACACACACATATTGGACTAGGTTCCGTAAATGGGTGCAAGGATTGCACCAATTAAAACCTGGTGTAAATCAGGACCTCATTTAGGCCTGACCTTCCCGCCTATTTGGAAGTCGTAAGTTACATCAGAGAGAAGGCGCCATTTCTCCAGGACTCCTGAGGGAAGGTCGATCCTGTGCAAGCAGGCCGGGTAAAATTGTAAAGTTGAACCTCTGAAGAGGCCTTCTGGTGAACCGCTCTGCAAGCGTTGGGTTTAGTGCAGGGTTTAGCGCATGATAAGATATTGGTGCTGACTTTATTGGACTGCAACGGAAGAGGTCATTGGGTCCTATATGCACATTGAAAGTTTTATGGGTAAAGATCCAAAAGAAGATTCCTATACGACAGAAAATGAGTATCACAGCGCTCATTGGTGAACTGTTAAACTCGACAACTGGTGATGAATACCGGTGGAGCAGGACTGTTTTCACGTTTAATTCTGGCAAACCTATTATTATCTCTGAGTACTGAATAGCACTAGTTTGAAGCGTTGGATAGGTAGACATGTGAAGCATAGTGCTTGTAATGAATCACTAAATATACAATTCTTGTTGTAACATCTGGGGAGCTGAATTAGTATTGCAGTTAAACTGAGCGAAACTGTGTATAGTAATTAAGAGAAGTTTTACTTCTCTGCAATATAAGACCTACTTAGGAATTTTGAGTGAAAGGTATAAGGAATGTATGTAGTATGAGAGTGAGTGCAAGCAGACATAAGTAATTTGTGAAATAGGATACATGATATGTTGAAAAAAATAAAATAAAGATTTGGAAAATTTACTGCAGTTGTTGTAATTATAGATTGTGACAAGGCTACAGCCCAGAGGTACAAAATGAAACAACAAAATCCTGAACTACGCTCTCCCAGAATGCATTGCCCATCCCAGAAAAGGGAGCCCCAGGGATAGACAAGATGGGTATAATACCCAACTCTGACCACAAGAGGGAGGGAGAAAGGAAGAAGCCCAGTTCCCTGGCTCCGTAATCAATACATGATGCCTCCCACCTGTAGAGGGAAGGGTAGGGTGAGAAGCAGGTGGAGGAGGGGGTTAAGGGGGTGAGCAAGAAGCAGAAGGAGGATGGAAGGGGAGCTGGAGAGCCCTGAGGAAGGTAGCACCTAAAGGGGGAAAGCTATGTGTTTAAAAGTTTGATTTAAAACCTGTTGTAAGGAAGAAGCCTGTTTTGATTTGAACTGTTTGCTGTGGGGGAAGGGCAGAGGACTGGAAGAGTTATAAGCCTGGTTCCCCAGCTGCTCCTGTTTGTTGTGTAAGAACTGTGGGAGCTGGAAACCCTGGTTGGACAGGAGGGAAACAATTTTGCTTTGGGCCAGCACAGCTTGTGATACGTACAGTGAAAAGGAAGTGTTTCCAAAGGGGACTATTGCAGCCCTCAAGAACGGTCAGAGACTTTGGATTGCTGGGTGAGGGCAGCACTACCCTGCCTGGGGGGCAGCTCTAACCCCAGGGCTGGACTGAAGCTTTTGTTTGTAACTTGGAAAGAAAAAGAAAAGAATATTTGAAAGTATCTGCTGGTGGCAATTTGTGGGGCTTGGATTAATCCTGGGGAGGAGACTTCCTTCCTCCCCCTACTGGCGCAGCGGTCCCGTTTACAAGAATCATATTCATTATGGTTATTCCCAAAAAAGCCAGCTCCTCCACAAAAGCTCACAATATCCTTCCCAATCCTATTTTTTCCCAAAGACTTTGCGTAACAGCTTCTCCATTTTCTGTCTCCCTTGCTGCCCTGAATGGTGAAAGGATAGGACTCGGAGTTCAACCTACTCAGTTTTAAATTAGCAATGTAACAGCAGGGCCCTTCTATGCATAAAGAAATCATCCCCTTCCAGCTAGTTTCAGCTATCAGGTAAAACCAACATTATAACTGATAGCATCATTCAACAAATTCTTTTGTGTGGGACTCCGGAGTGAAGTCTGCATTCTCAACAGAATCGAATGGAATCTCAAGCAAAACTCTGCACCTTCTATTCTGTATTACAACTCCATATTCTCCCAAAATAGAGCGAAGCGGAGATGACAACAAATCATACAAATGTATTCAAATTCTGATTTTGTAGATAATGCCTACACATCCATAGAGGCCTGCAGTCAGTCTGTCTCTCTTTTACACATCCTACTTGCCCTCAGCCAACAGGCCTATGGAACAATGAAACTATTTAAAGATCCTTCAAGAGGTAGTATCTCATGATTTAAGCTCTAAAACCCTTTCTGATGTTTTGGTGCCATCTCAGTAAGGCCAACACACAATCTCTCCACTCTAAAACACTATACACAATTTGTGCAAAAACACACTGAAAACCTTACAAACTAAACCAGCACTAATTCCAAGGACAGGATGAGCTACAAGCTTATGCGTGTAAAAGGCATTACTGTAAATATTATACCAGGCTCTAATACACCAATACACTACCTAGTAAAAAAAAACAAAACACATGAAAACACATGACACAACAGATATGACACAAGGAACTGGAATTGAAACTTAAATGCAAAATAGTCACAGATACACTTTTCCAAAAGCTGTCATATTCCAATTAATAAATTCTGAATAAAATACTTTTTTCTACCTTGGTTGTCTGAGCATTTAGTTATTCTATTCGCTTTGGTCCCAGTGTCTTCTGTTTTCCATTTGATATTTTTTTCTCTCACCATGCCCACCAGCGTCCTGTCCTGTAGCCCTGTCCCTATCCTTCCTCCAGTTTCAGCATCTGCCCTCAAAATGTTCTGATCCAGCCTTTAAAATTCAGCAGTTTCCTATCTATGACTTTGTCTTGCCTTGGCCTGCATTTCCCTCTCTTTTTTCCCTATCCCCTGCTGTGATCAGTATTGCCCCTCTGTGTCACTAACCCCCCTCCCCACCCCCCACCCCCCCCCCGTCCAGTGGTGCCCCTTGTGTCCTTATCCCTTTCCCTCCATATCTCACATCTCGTTTCCTTGTCACTCTCCTCTCTCTTCCCTTCTTCCCCCACCCTGGGGCCAGGATGTCTCCCTCCTTCATCCCACTCCCCTCCCCACAGTTCAGTAGTGTCTCCCTCCTAGGGTCTCCAGGGTCTTTTTTCCCCTTTCTTTACCTAGTCAGTCAGCCAGTTTTCCCTTGCCCCCCCCCCCCACCCTCCAAGCTGATCCAGCATCTATGTATCCCTCTCGGTCTCTCCCTCTCCCTCCAGCACCTCTTCCTGTCTGTCTCTCCCTCTCCCCTCCCATTCCAGCAGAGCAGCACTTAGTTCTTCCTCCCTTCGCCTGCATTTTCTCCCTTTCTCCCTTTACAACCCCCCCCCCCCCCCCCCCCCCCCCCGTGGTTCCAGAGTCTCTCCCTCCCTCCTACTTCCCGTGGTCCGATGGTGCTTGCTAAGCTGCCTCATCGCTGCTGACAGGGGCACTGCAGAATTGAAAGATGCTGCCTCCATGTTCCCTGTGATGTGTCTGCCTTCTCTGATGCAATTTCCTGTTCCGAATGGGCAGGACACGTCACAAGGAAGATTGAGGCAGCTGCTTCAATCGCTCCAGTGCCTCTGCCAGCAGCGATTGAGGTAGGTTAGCAAGAACCGTCGGTACCACAGGGAAATGGAGGGAGGAAAGGTGGCAGCAGCCCAGGACAGTAGATTGAGGTCATTCTTGCCATTGGGGAGGTGGGACGAGGCGGCTAATGCAGCAGACAGCGGAGCCACGTCGTAGGTTAAGCACTGCCACTGCGTGCTGGTTCTCTCTCTCTGATGCACACACCATGCTAGAGGGGGGTGGAACTAAGGCCGGCAGGTGGCGGCAGAGAGAGGGAGGAGCCTTTCAGCCTTGCAAAGCACATGAGTGCAAGGCTCTGTGAATGAACTGGTGCATACTGCTTTTCCATGGGCAGGAATTTATCCCGATGATGCAGGTAAGAGTAGCACTCGTTTGGGGGGGGGGCACTAGCCCCCCCCAAACTACGCCCATGATCTAGGGTGTTCTTGGCCCTGGCAATATCACCAGGCCTTCTTGTGTTACGAAAAATTGTAGGTCATGAGATCTTCTTAGACTCTGTGTTCTCATTAGGAGTTTTCATAGATAATTCGCTATCATTGCACCTTCATATTTCTTTTCTGGTCAAATCAACTTTTCATGTCTTGAGAATGATAAAATTGCTATTTCTCTACTAGACAATAGAGCTACTAGATGTTACTACATGCCCTAGTTTTAAACTGCCTAGAATATTGCCATTCCTTATTTGCAGGTATAGTCCTTTATATGTTAGACTTCAGCTTATACAGAACATGCTAAACACATTGATCATGTTTCCCTGCTCCTTGCTGAGTAACACTGACTGCCAATCTCTTATTGTATTAAGTTCAAAATTCTAACTTTTGCTCACCAGCCATTCTATGTCTCCCCTTTATTTTAATTCTCTAGTTAGTCTTTATTTTCCTGTCTGGTCTTTATGCTCATCCCAGTGAAACTCTCGATCATTCCTCCTTCCCTGATCCATCTGGATTCTACCCACGAGGCAACATTTTGTTTCCTGCCCCCCCCCCCCCCCATCTTAAGGAATTCCCTCCCAGCCAAAATTTAAGAATGGGGTGAAGACCTGGCTTTTTCGACAGACCTTTCCTGTGACTTAGTTGTGGGACAGGAGTAGCTTCTGTGCCATTAACCCTATTTATGTAATAAATGTGGAAAGGCATTTTCAATATGACATCTAGTCTGACTTGGATATTTGCACAAAACATCCAAAATCCGAATCGGAAATAAGGTCATTTTCAAAAAAAAGAAAAACATCTTGTTTTTCAAAGATACTGTTTCGAACAAGGTTTTTGTGCTTTGGACGTTTTGTTTTTGGTTCATTTAAAAAACAAAAAAAGCAAATAAGTGCAAAATGTATAGATTCATGCCCATTGGATGTAGAAGAAGCCAGCCCTTTTATTTATGTATTTATTGCATTTGTATCCCACATTTTCCCACCGTATGGCAGGTTCAATGTGGCTTACATATTGCTAAAAAGGCGGTTTCAAAATTTAGATTTGTAGAAGTCTAGTACATAATACAGAAGTACAATAAATGCTTAGGTTGATATATTAGCATATTGTATTTTATATAGTATTTTTATGTCATATTTTAGTAGACTGATCTCCCAGACATCCCAGAAGAGCAATGGGGCACCCTAGAGGGCACTTCTGTGCAGTTCATGAAAATGCTCCCAAGTGCACATCTCACCTTTGTTCCCTTAGCTTATCTGCTGAGCCCTCAAAACTCACCCAAAACATAATGCCCCCCACTGCACACCACTACAGTAACCCTTATAGGTGAAGGGGTCACCTATAGGTGGGTACAGTAGGGTTTGATAACTTTCGGAGGGGTCACAGTTTTCACCACAAGTGTGACAGTAGAAGAAGATAAGAGACCTGAGTCTCTCACTGTGTACTACACCGACTACTACCAGAGACCTGCATTCTGCTCTAATAGACCTGACTTTAACATCAGAGGCTGTCATAGAGGCTGGTAAGTCATATTTTTATTCACATTTTTGTGGAGTGGGAGGGGGTCAGTGACCACTGCGGGGGGTATTGGGGGGGTATCCCCTGATTCCTTCCAGTTAAGTTCATTAGGGGCTATCGTGTCTAGTTCAAAAATCCAGTATTGTTCTTTCCTGTTTAAGGCTTTGTCCATATCTCCGCCTCTAATGGTACATACCACCTGATCAATAATAAGCCATTTCAATTGTGAAAATTGATGATTATATTTGATACAATGCATTACTAGTGGAGCGGTTAGTATTTGTGAAGTCTGCTTTTGTGTTCTGTAAAACGGATCTTAATCTGTCTTTTTTGTCCTTCCCACATATCATTTCTGGCAAGGGCATATAATCCTGTATATCACATAGTAGATTCACATGTAGTGTTAGATCTATACTTATACACTTTATGAGATCTCTTCGGATGCAACCACTGAGTGCCTTGTATCATTTGTGCACAGAATTGACAATGTCCACATGATTTGTGTCCACTCGGAATCTGTGAAAAGGAATTGATAGTAGGTTGTACAGAGTGTACTAATTTGTCCCTTAGATTCTCTCCTCTCCGATATGCTATACAGGGGGTGTTGATGAAAAGCTGCATGAAAGGAGAGGACATCCCAATGATGATTAATGATATGGGCAATTTGGGGAGCCAAATTGGTGTATGTCAAGACGCATATAAATTTGTCTAGTCTCTCTTCTGATTTGTCTCGCAACAATAATGAACATTGAGCAAGCCATGCATGTTTGTAAGTGCGACGTATACAATGATCCGGATATCCCCTCTCCTTTAAACGATCTTTCAAAGATATTAATTGTTGACGAAAAATGATTCCTGTGTAATTTGTTGTTGTTGGTTTGTTTTTTTGTGAAGAAGAAGACTTCCAAGAGTCTGTGGGATTTCCAAACCACTGCAGCCTTTTGCAAGTGCCTTGAAAGATTTTAGGTTGGATTTTTACCTATTGAATGCTTTGGAGAATTATTTTGTGCTTATCCTTGCATTGACCTTTTACTGGTTCTATAAACCTGATTTTGTTTGGAAAAAAACACGTTTTTTTAATGACTTTCTTAGAGTGATTGAAAACTGATCCCTTTGGGTATCCAAACAGTGCTAAGTGTAATACTCCCCCTCCCCCTCATTCAAAAGAATTTTTACCTCGGCTTCAGCAAGTTTTCTAGGACTCTCTGAATCATCCAAAAGACCCCTGTGTCTGCTATGGTAGGGAGCTACATAAAAATGGATCCAAGGCTGATTGAAGAAACTATAGATCAATGAGCCTAGCACTGGTGCTAGGTGAAATGGTGAAAGCTATTGTTAAGCACAAAATTAGAGCACAGGATAAACAAGGCTTACCGGGACTGAGTTAGCATGGATTTAGCAAAGGGAAATCATGCTTTACTAATCTACTATAATCTTTGAAGGTGTAAATAAGCTTGAGGATAAGGGACAAGCCAGTCGATATCATGCATCTGCTTTTTTCCATAAACTACCTCATGAGCAATTCCTCAAGAAATTAAAAAGGTAAGAGAATGGAAGGCAATGCTATATTGCGGATTGTTCAAGGACTTACATAATCAGTTTCTCCAATGTTCTTTTTGTTATACAACACACAGAACTTATTCCGGCATAAAGACGTGCTTGCTTTCTATTCCTGCATTATGCTAGTGCTTACGTCTTCTTTCTGTGTGCGGCCTGTAGTGACTCAACTCAAAAGAGCAAGGGAATGGAGCCAAACATGGCTGCATTTATCTATATGTAGTGGACCAGTCAGATATTGGGCTGAAGAATATGCCTGAGGCCGGCACACAACAGCTTATTTAAGGTCTGTGGTCAACACGCACTCCAGTTCTCCCAAACTTCTCTTACCATTCACACAAACTAATAAGGGTGGCCTAATGGCAAGGCTTCAAGTATTATTTTTTTTTTACTTTGAATTTTATTGAAATAACATCTCAAACATAACAACGAGCCATTGGCTCCAGCACAATGTTCAAGTGTTAGTTTATTAATAGACACATTACATTCAAAGGCGACAAGGTATCTGGGAAGACTGTTTTTAATTATAATAACTCCCCTTTCATTGGCTCTCCAATGAAGTGCAGATATAAACAAAAGTGGGGATAGAAAAAAAAATAAGGCAAATAGTCTATTAATACAAAGGGTCTTTTTACAAAGCAGTGGTAGTGATTCCCAGCGAGGCAAATGCGATGAAGCCCAATCAATTCCTATGGGCTTTGTTGTATTTGCAGTGCAGGAATCACTATCATGCCTTTGTAAAAGGAGCCCAAAGTGAAGTAGTTACAAAAGGAATCAAAAAGTCTCATGAATTGGTAACTCTGGGTCTCCTCTATGCACTCCTCTACTTCAGACTCCTGCATCTTTCACACGTCCTTGGAAACTGGATAGTTGTAACAATTCTTTACTCTCCTGTTGAGATCCTTTATCCTCCTTGATGTCAGTAGCCTCTTTCTAACATTTCTGTGGCCTTCTAGACAGTGGTTGAGCCCAATTTTTGACTCCTCTCTCTTGGTGGCAACAGTTCCTCGTGTTTTACACATACTCGTATCCACTCTCAGTCCTTTGTGGCTCTGTGTTCCCCAGTGCTTGCCTTTGTAAGCATCAGTTGGGTTACTATCTATCAAGAGGTTTGTTTGTTTTTGGACTGTTTTGGGGTCAGGGCCAGGACTGGCAGAGCTATGAGGTTGACTGGCATGTTAATCTACACACTCAGTACTCCACCATCAGGCAATATAGCAGTCCACACAGTTAGATACCTTCCAAACTGTGAAAGGTTTACTTTAACTTGAAGCTCAAATAATAGGGGGGGGGGGGGGGGGGGGGATGCTTCAAAGTAACTATTTACAAGCAAAAAGGATATCCCAAAAGGATTTAAGCAAATAAAATAGCAGCAATTACACTTCTCAGAATTCTTCCTCCTATTTCTCCTTTCTTGGTTACATTTTTTAGAGTAAAGCTATTTCTCCTCACAGGGATATCTGGTGTTGAGAGGCTTTGCCTTGGTTGTTATCTTATTCCAGCTAGATTATGCAGCAATTCTTCTTTCTGCTCCATGCAGGCAGTTGGTGGAAGACAGGGTCCATATAGCTATGCTCCCTTGAAACAATACAGCAGCTTTCTAGGCTCTGAGACTAGTTCCCACACCTTTTACTTCAGGGTCAGAAACTGTGCTAGTCAGAGACCTTTCCTTTAAGAGGTAAGAAGATTCTGCAGCTTGGAGGTTAAATGCTATATTTTATCCCCTTACATGAGTTTTAAAGGAATGATGAGACAACCTGAGCCAAAATCCTGGTCCTCTTCCATGGAGCTGCAGTGGCTGGAGCCTGGAGATCTGAATCAAACACAAGAGACATGGATATTTATAGAAGTCCAGATTTTTCCTCCAAGGAATGTATCCTCCCACCCTGTGAGTCAGGGACAATGCATACCTCCTACTCTGGAAGCTGGGGGGAGAAAAAGATCACAACTTTTCAATTCTAGAACAGCACTGAAGATCCAGTACTGCTCAACAGGCAGGCTCTTAGTAGTTCTTACACTAGGACTAGAAGATACTCCATGAAATTAGCTGGGAGCCTCTTTGAAACAAATCAAAGAAAGTATCCAGTCAATATTCAGCTGGTGGCGATCAATATTTTTTTAAACATTGACACTGCCAGCTGGATTAGGTCCTGATATTCAGTGGTGGCACCAAATAATCTGACCTCTAACTGTGCCCAGAATGGAATTGGGTAAATGTAATATTCAGATTTGCTTTGAAATGAGCAAATACCTTAACAGACCCCACTCCAAGAGCATTAACCCCTTCCCAAATCCCCCCCCCGAACAAGAGTATTCCCCTCCTTCCCTCCAAACAACCTGCCTCAATGCTCCATAAGGGTATCCCCCACCCCCCATGCCCCGGGCCTACCTCGGGCTTCCTGGTGGTCTAGGAGATGGTCAGGCTGGAGCAAATCCCAATTATTCATTTTAGCTCCAGATCAGTGTTGCCAGGTGGAAAATTTTTTTCCCACCCAATCCAGCGTAAAAACAGCCCAAAACCCGCCCAAACTCAAACCCCGCCCCTGACACCCCCCATCCCCGCGTCATCACCCCCGCCCCTGCCGTCATCAACCCCGCCCCCCGCCGTCACCGGCCCCGCCCCCCCATCACCGACCCCGCCCCCCCCGTCATTGGCCCCGCCTCCCACGTCATCGGCCCCGCCCAAAACATCACTAACCCCGCCCCCTGCGGCCAAAAAAACCGCCCGAAAAACCGCGGAAAAGAAAAAAAAGAAGCCCAAAAAACCGCGACCCGCCGCGGGCAAAAATTACCCGCGGCAGGTCGCGGAAAACCGCCCAATTGGGCGGTAAAACCGCCCACCTGGCAACACTGCTCCAGGTGCATTATGACAGCCATGACCTCTAGTGGTAATCTCATGATACTACCGCTAGGGTGTCAGCCTTCCATATAAGGGAAAAGGAGTGTGGCATGTACCTGTGAATTCAGGAGGAACAGTGTGCCCATAATGTGGGTATAGGGGCTATGCCGTGAGTGCACAGGGATGTGAGATTGAATGAAGAGCAGGAGGGGTATGAATGCAAATCAGCTCCTCCTTTCCTTCCTATCTAATCTCAGCTACCCTTTTCTTCTAGGGATCAGCTGTCATTTGTGATGAAATGCTGTGTGTCCTCTTTCTCATTAAAAAAAAATGACACTGATTTCTTGGCTGCCCAGCTCTATTCTCTTCTTTTTTTTCCATCCCTTCTTCTTTTGTTATGTTACAACCTCCCCCCCCCCCCCCCCCCCCCTCCCCTTCTGCTCTGCTCTTCCTCTGTTCCTGTTTTATAGAATGGCACATCTTCACCAGTGGCTAATCCCAGGTCCCCCTGATGCTTTTGTCTGTCACCGTGGCTTTAGCTTAGTATTTGCTACTGGAACCTGGAGACTGCCACTAGTGCTTCTGTCTCTGCCACCATGGCTCTGTTCTGTCTTCACTAGTAGGACATAGGAAACTTCTGCCATGACTTTTGTCATGGTTGCTGTAGCTCTAGCTCAGTCTTTGCTAGTGGGACATGGGGACTTCCACCAGCACTTCTGTGTGTGCTGCCACATTCTGAGTCCTTCAATTGCGGGACCTCTAGTATACTCAGTATGCATGTGATATAAATGTGATATGTGCATACTTGATCCTGATTCGTCTTTGCCATTTTCAGGATACAGACTGTAGAAGTCTGCCCCAGCTCTGGTCTAAATTCCCAAGTACTGGAGTCGCCACTGAAGACCACTCAAGCCCATCCAGATCTGCCTTTGGCATATTTGGAACATAGGCACTGGCCTCAGTTACTGGAATTTCATCTTAAGCATAGCTAGTTTTGTTTTGATTCCATCCTATTTATATATAGAGGACCTCTGTGTTTATCCCACACATTTTTGAATTCCATCACCATTTATGTCTACCTCTTCCACTAGGAAGGCATTCCAGACATCCACCACCCTTTCAATGAAAAAGTACTTTCTGATGTTACACGTGGAAGGGCATTTTCGAAAGGGACGTCCAAGGTTCGATTTGGACGTCCTTCCAAAACGTCCCAATCCAGGGACAGGGAAACCTGTATTTTCAAAACAAAATGGATGTCCATCTTTCGTTTCGAAAATACCGTCAAGGATATCCAAATCCTTAAATTTTGCAGTCCCTAGATTTGGACGTCCCTAGACATGGACGTTTATGATTTTCGGCGATTTTCGAAACCAAAGACGTTCATCTCAGAAACCACCAAATCCAAGCCATTTGGTTGTGGGAGGAGCCAGCATTTGTAGTGCACTGGTCCCCCTGACATGCCAGGACATGAACCGGGCACCCTAGGAGGCACTGCAGTGGACTTCATAAAATGCTTCCAGGAACATAGCTCCCTTACCTTGTATGCTGAGCCCCCCAAAACCCACTACCCACAACTGTACACAACTACCATAGCCCTTACGGGTGAAGGGGGCACCTAGATGTGGGTACAGTGGGTTTGTGGTGGGTTTTAGAGGGCTCGCTGTATCCTCCACAAATGTAACAGGTGGGGGGGGAGGTGCTGGGTCTGCCTGTCTGAAGTGCACTGCACCCACTAAAACTGCTCCAGGGACCTGCATATTGCTGTCATGGACCTGAGTATGACATCTGAGGCTGGCATAGAGGCTGGCACAACATATTTTTACAGATGTTTTTTGAGGGTGGAAGGGGGTTAGTGACCACTGGGGGAGTAATGGGAGGTCATCCCCGATTCTTTCTGGTGGTCATGTGGTCATTTCGGGCACCTTTTTGTGCCTTAGTCATAAGAAAAACAGGTCCGGGTGAAAATGTCCAAGTGCTCGTCAGGGACGTCCTTTTTTTCGATTATGGGTCAAGGACAGCCAAGTGTTAGGTATGCCTTTGCTACGCCTCCAAAACGCCCCCTTGAACTTTGGCCATCCCTGCGACGGAGTGCAGTTGGGGACGTCCAAAATCGGCTTTCGATTATACCGATTTGGATGTTTCTGTGAGAAGGACGTCCATCTTCCAATTTATGTCGAAAGATGAGCGTCCTTCTCTTTCAAAAATGAGCCCAAACATCTACCAACCTGCAACCTCAGTTCATGTCCTCTGGTTCTGCGACTGCCCCATCTCTGGAAAAGATTTGTTTGTATATTAATACCTTTAAATGTCTGTATCATATCTCCTCTATCTCTTCTTTCCTCTAGGATATAAATATTCAGGTTACCACATTTGTGAAGGTGAACCACATCCACCTTTGTTCAGTCTCGTGCAACCTCTCCCATCTCCAAGGATCTATTAAACAAATCTTTAAGAGGACCTGCCAGAACCTCTCTGAAATCCTGCAATATCCTGGGATGGATCTCATACAGTCCCATAGCTTTGTTCACTTTCAGTTTTTCCAGTTGTTCATAAACACTTTCTCCTGTGAATGGTGCCATATCTACTTCGTTCTCATATCTACTTTTATCAGCCACCTGTGGAACTTCTCTAGGATGTTATTCTGTGAACACAAGCAATTGTTCAGCAGTTTATAAAACAGCGCTTAAGTGCAGGGGTCACATGTAAATTTAGATGCATCCATTTAAACCAACAAAAATGCGATGCAAATGCCTGTCTACATTTATTCTATAATTGTGCATGTAATTTGAATCTATGCCCACGTTCCATCCCGAAATGCCCATGACCCTCCTACTTTGTACCCACTTTTCCGGGATGCATGTAAAATTTAGGTGTGGATCACATGCCTAAATGTACTTGTGTAAATATTAATTGATTTCAATTAACACCATAATTGACTCATTCAATAAAATTGCGTGCACAAATTGGGCACATGCCCAAATTTGTGCACACAATTTTTGCAACTTTTATAGAATTAGGTGGATAGTGATTCTCAGCATCTTTATTTTCCAGTTCCATTTCTAGACCTCCTGCTTTCCCCAATATACCTGAAAAAAAAAGACTTGTCACCGCACTTTGGGGCCCTTTTACTAAGCCACAGTAAAAAGTGGCCTGCGGCAGTGTAGGCGTGTGTATTAGATTCGTGCTTGGCCAGTTTTTACTGCATCTGCAAAAACTTTTTTTGTTATGTGACGGGAAAAGGTCATTCGGTAAAACTGAAACCTTTGCGCGTCTAAAATTGGACTGAGCCCTTAATGCCACCCATTGATCTAGCAGTAAGGGCTGACATGCTACATGCGCTGCTAAGAACCACCAGAAATGGCGTGTGTGGGAGGAAATAATTCATCCAGGCGTTATGGGCAGTGGTGTGTTGGAGCCGGCTCGTACCGCCTCGCAAGAGCTGGTTGTTACATTTTTTACCGACTTGCGAGCCGGTTGTTTCCTACTGCGAGCCGGCTCTCCTCCCTCCCTCCTGCCCGATTGATCGATCGATCAATCGCCCGCCCGATCCCTCACTGTAACCGACCGTCACCTGACTCTTTTAATTCTTCGGCAGGGCAGGCAGTCTTGCCTGCCCGCTACCAGCGCTGACTCTCCCCTGCCGGTTTGCGCTTTAAAAATGGCTGCCGAGACTTCCAGAGGCGGCCTCGCGAGACTTGTACTGAAGTCTCGGCAGCCATTTTGAAGCGCGAACCGGCAGGGGAGAGTCAGCGCTGGTAGCAGGCAGGCAAGACTTCCTGCCCCGCTGAAGAATTAGAAGAGTCAGGTCGGCGAGGAACAGGACAGACCCGGAGGGAGGGAGAAGTCGCCGGTGAACATTTCGGGAGGGGTGGCAGGGGAGAGAAGGGAGTCCCTGGGCATGAGTGGATGGAGGGGAGAGAACTAAGGGTCGCGCTGGACAAGGGTGCATGCAGGGCAGGGGAAAGGAGGGTCACTGCTGGACATGGGTGGATGGAGGGCAGGGGAGTGGAGGAGGGTCACTGGGTATGGGTGCATGCAGGGCAGGGGAGAGGAGGGTCACTGCTAGACATGGGTGGATGGAGGACAGGGGAAAGGAGGGTCACTGCTGGACATGGGTGAATGGAGAGCAGGGGAGGGTCACTGCTGGACATGGGTGGATGGAGGGCAGGGGAGAGGAGGGTCACTGGCTATGGGTGCATGCACGGCAGGGGAGAGGAGGGTCACTGCTGGACATGGGTGGATGGAGGACAGGGGAGAGGAGGGTCACTGCTGGACATGGGTGCATGCAGGGCAGGGGAGAGGAGGGTCACTGCTGGACATGGGTGGATGGAGGACAGGGGAAAGGAGGGTCACTACTGGACATGGGTGCATCAAGCAGGGCAGGGGAGAGGAGGGTCACTGCTGGACATGGTGCATGCAGGGCAGGGGAGAGGAGGGTCACTGCTGGACATGGGTGCATGCAGGGCAGGGGAAAGGAGGGTCACTGCTAGACATGGGTGCATGCAGGGCAGGGGAGAGGAGGGGAGAGAGAAGAAATGCTGGACATGGATGGAGGGGAGAGAAGATTGAGGAAGGAGATGAGATGAGGGAAAAGGAAGAGAGGAGAAAAACTGCACATGGATGAAGAAAATAGGCAAAAGCTGAGGACCAGAAATGAAGAAGAAAGGAGGAAAGGAAAGAAATAAATGGAAAGGAAGACCTGGAAATGGAGTTAAGAGGACAGATAGCAGCAGAATCGGATACTGGGCCAGCATGATCAGAAAAACAGTCACCAGACAACATAGGTAGAAAAAAATCATTTTATTTTCATTATAGTGTTTGGAATATGTTCACTTTGAGAATCAGGTGCTCAACATTAAAAGTTTATATTTATTTACGGCATTTTATCGCACATTAAACATGAATTAGATTGGAACCTGGGATCATTTAATTTTTTTTCCTGGAAGAATGCATTGCCACCCCCCACCCCAGGCTCTCTCCCCGGCCATAGCCAGCTCTGCAATTTTTTTTGGGGGGGGCGCAGAGGAGGGCCAGGGGGGCACAGAGGGGGACCGGGGGGCGCAGAGGGGGACCGGGGAGAGAGCCTGTTGTTAAACATTTACCAGCACACCACTGGTTATGGGCGAGCGCCAAATCTGAAATTACCACCAGGGGGTACGCTGGCCTGGTGGTAGTCTCAATTGGGTTCATGCTGCATGCATGTAGAGCCTACTGTGGCTTAGTAAAAGGGCCCCTTTACAGCTTTAGCCTCTTTTTTTCTTCTCATGCTTTTGCCATTCTTATTTCTTTCTTTGCCTCTTTGAACTTTATGCAGTGTTTCTTTCTGTGTTCCTCTTCCTTGAATTCTCATATATGATTTGAATGCTACCCCTCTTCCACATAAGCCATATTGGTACTGAAAATGGGTGGATAATTGAGACCAATGTATATTTTGTACAGTTAGACCAGGGGTTTTCAATCCAATCTTTGGGACACCCCGAGCCAGTCGTTTTTCAAGATATCCACAATGAATATGCATGCAGATTAATCTCATGCATACTCATTGTGGAAATCTTGAAACCCTGATTGATTGGCTGGGTATGTCTCTGGGGCTGGGTTGAGAATCCCTGATGTAGTCAGTCACCTCATTTGTCGTGCTTTACCACCATTTTCTTTCAGTGGAATGCACATCCCTACTATGGGCTGTGTGTTTCATAGTTTTGCTAATATTAAATTATTTATTTGTAACATTTGTATCCCACATTTTCCCACCCATTAGCAGGCTCAATGTGGCTTACATAATACCGTAAAGGCGATTGCCAGGTCCGGTAGATGTTAAACAAATACAGTATAAAATAAGGGTAAGGTAAGGGTATACAAGTACAATAAGGGTCAAGGAAATAAGGAATATATAATGTCCAATACGATGTACGGTTTTGATGCATTGCACAGTTGAGGCATTTAAGTTGGGTCAGTAGGGTAGACCTTGCAAAACAGGTCTTTAATGATCGCCTGAAGTTTAGATGGTCATGGATCGTTTTCACACTCTTTGGTAGTACATTCCACATTTGTGTACCTAAGTAGGAGAAATTGGATGCATAGGTTTATTTGTATCTGAGTCCAGTGCAGCTTGGATAGTGGAGGTTCAAATAGGTATCTGACGCTCTGGTTCTGTTTCTGGTCGGCAGATCTATCAAGTCAACCATGTATCCTGGGGTTTCACCGAAGATAATCTTGTGGACTAAAGAGCAAATTTTAAAGGTAATGCGTTCCTTGATTGGGAGCCAGTGCAGTTTTAATTGGAGAGGTTTAGCGCTATCGAATCGTGTTTTGCCGAATATCAGCCTGGCATCTGTGTTTTGGGCTGTCTGGAGTTTCTTCATAAGCTGTACTTTACATCCCACATATATTCCATTGCAGTAATCTGCGTGGCTCAGAACCATTGATTGTATCAAGTTACGGAATATTTCCCTCGGGAAATAAGGTCTAAGAAGTTTCCACATAGAATGAAACATCTTCTTTATAATGGAGTTAACTTGGCTCTCAAGTGTAAGATGGCTATCAATAGTAACACCTAAGATTTTGAGGCTATCAGAAATAGGAAGAGAATAAACAGGAGTAATAAATAATGCAGTCCTATCTACCTGATCGGTGTGCAAGCACAGGCACTGAATGTTACCAGCGTCTGAATAGCTTCTGGATCCTCTGCCCAGAATATACCAGGGTGGTCAGAGCCGACCTGGTTGAAGGACAAAGGAAAAGAAGGATATGTTTCCTTTTTCCTCCTTCAAGTGAGGATTGGCACTCAAGATGGGTGTTGCCAGACTCTCGGGAATGAGGAGGTTGCAGGTTAGAAAAAGAAACCTCAAAAGTTTAGAAGATGAGTGTCTACTTCAGAAACTCTGCCTTGAGTGGGATCAGGATGACTGTAAGGCTAAATGAGCTGAGTTTTTAAAGATGTTGGGGGGTATGCCACTATGCTTCGTGGCTCAACAGAAAAAAATGAGACTTGTGGGATTTTGCCTCGTGGATTACTAAATTCAAAAAATCTAGAGCAGTAAGGGAGAGGGAGTTACAAGTATTTGGGGATTTTGTAAAGTGTAATGAATGCGAGATCAGAAACAGAAAACAAGAGAAGCCCTGTTTGCATGATAGGAAGGTCCCTGGATCGGCACTGGAAGACGGAGTCCCCTCTTCAGAAAGCTCCTTCACCTTCAATTAACAACCCTCTGGACACTGTAGAAGAAAACAGTACCAGAGATGTTCTTAACACATACTTTGAATTTATTTAATCCTCCTTCCACTGTTGCCAGGTGGAAAATTTTTTTCCCACCCAATCTGGCATAAAACCCGCCCAAAACCCGCCCAAACTCAGACCCCCGCCCCTGACACCCCCACCCCCGCGTCATCACCCCCGCCCCCGCCGTCATCAACCCCGCCCCCGTTGTCACCGGCCCCGCCTCCCCCGTCATCGGCCCCACCTCCCCTGTCATCGGCCCCGCCTCCCACGTCATCGGCCCCGCCTCCCACGTCACTAACCCCGCCCAAAATGTCACTAACCCCGCCCAAACACGTCACTAACCCCGCCCCCCGCGGCCGAAAAAGCCGCCTAAAAAACCGCCCCGAAGCCCAAAAAGCAGCCCAAAAAACCGCAACCCGCCGCGGGCAAAAATTTCCCGCGGCGGGTTGCGGAAAACCGCCCAATTGGGCGGGAAAACCACCCATCTGGCAACCCTGCCTCCTTCCCCTATATGCATAAGAAAGCTGTAGTTCATTAATCACTGCTCAGTGATCTTCTCTCTCAGGCATTACTAGAGGATTATAGACCAGTTCACTGACTGTTGGGCTGATGCAGAAAGCCACATATTAGAACTGTGTGTTGATGGCTGAGTGCATGGGATTCTAATGTGAACATAATGCAAAAGTTTTAGTCATTGTGAAACATATAAGATGCAGTAAGATAATCATATGCAAATCTGAAATGAACAGAACTTTTGTGCTGATCAGGGTGAGAACACAATGCATGTGCACAAAGTTCTACACTGAGGGCAGTTAGTACTGTGCACATATTCGAGCAAAATGGAAGTGCCAGCATACATCTGCATATGAGTGGAGGAGTAGCCTAGTGGTTAGTACAGTGGACTTTGATCCTGGGGAACTGGTTTCAATTCCCACTACAGCTCCTTGTGACTCTGGGCAAGTCACTTAACCCTCCATTGCCCCTGGTACAAAATAAGTACCTGAATATATGTAAACTGCTTTGAATGTAGTTGCAAAAAACCTCAGAAAGGCAGTATATCAAGTCCCATTTCCCTTTCCCTCCCTTTCCCCTTCGTGGTGGAATGTTATTGCCTGGGTAAATAGCATCACAAAAATGTGTGTGTAACATTTTTAAGATGCAGATATTAATGTACCGTACAACATTCCAGTGAATATGCAGGTAACATTTTTTCTGCTTGGATCTGTGTGCAGTACTGTTACCTACCATTCTGTTTTAAAAAGTTGTGAATACTGTTATGCTCATAGAAAAAAGAAGAAAACAGGTGTTAAATCCTCACAGACAGTACTGCAGAGGATCACACTAGCTTTTCTCTTCCTCCACTGACATGGCACTAAAACTCCTGTGTTGTGCTCAGCCTTTTAAAGTCTTTTGTGTACTTCTCTGCATCAGGATCAAATAGCAAATAGCTTCATTAATATTGATTTTAATATGCTGCATGCACAGATTTGTGCACTTATCTTCTGTGTGAAACATCTCTGCATCATGCAATCATCAAATCGCATACAGACGTCATACTAAACCCATGCCAATGTCTATTCAAACTTTCTTCATTGGCCCCTCTGTATGTACAGGAAAACAACTTTGTGATTATCTGATAATGCACCAGAGGCTTGGAAGCTAAGTTGTAATTATGGGAAGTACAATCCCCCACCTCTACTACTACTACTTATCATTTCTATAGCGCTACTAGACGTACGCAGCGCTGTACACTTGAACATGAAGAGACAGTCCCTGCTCGACAGAGCTTACAATCTAATTAGGACAGACAAACAGGATGAACACATAAATAAATAGATGGATAGGATTCATCAAATTGATGAAAAAGAAAATGCAGTGAAAGCAGGATACCTCAGCAAGTTGGGTTTGTCATACCTGCTCAGACAGATCCTCCATGTTGCCTAAGCCACTGAAAAGAAGCAGGAAGAAACAATTGGGCAGTGAGAGGTAAAGGAACAAAGAGGAAGAGGAAATCAAAGGGGAACTAGGCAAACTGTATCTGGCTGCAGTCTCCCATGTCTTTCCTGAAAAAGGATACTTTTAATACTTGTACTCACTTAAAACCATAATCCCTGGCAAGCTTCTCTGCTAGGGAAGCAGCAAGTATCACATGAGAAAATCCCACTTACTGGTATTGAAGTTGAGGGGATTATTATGGGTATGAAACCAACTAAATGGCTGTTTATTGTTGTGTTAAGATGTGCGCTGAGTGACAGCTGGAGCAGACGTTCCGGGATTAATCTCTCATTCCCAGCTTTGGTGATGCACTGAACGCTTAATTTGTGCTTTCCTCTCCATTAAAGGCTGGCCCATTCCCTTGAGTATTGGTTCAAACAGTGTGATAACTGTATTCTTTGCTGAGAAATTTTAAAACAGCAGTACTGTAGGGGAGCAAGAGAAAGCATGTTTATATACTTAAAATATCTTAAGACCTTCTTATTTGGAAAAGCTTATGCTCAAGACCCGCCCCGCATCTCTTCCTATTGAATTCAATTTCTCTTTCCGCATTTCCCCACCTTTGCTATTACTCTCTAGTCGCTTTCACTTCAGTGTCATTGACTGTTTGTTGTAGAATTGATGTATGATTTCTGTAGATTACTGTAAACCACATTGAGCTTGCCCGTGGGTGGGAAAATATGAGATATAAATGCTATAAATACTGCTTCCAAATCAAGAATATTTCAATTTACTCATCTTAGTATTACTGTTTCCATGATGTTCAATATTACTTTCATATTCTTATGTTGTAATTGAAGAGTGTCTTTGTCCGAGAGGAAAGTAACTCCTTATGTTGTTATCTAAATAAGCAGTGAATACCGCAACTTGATGTGTTTTGGGAGGTACCTCTTATTATGTAAGAGACTAGTGCTGCATGTTCATTTAGGCGAAGGGGCCACATGAATAAAAAGATATCTTTGCAAAGCATATTAACTTACTATAAAACATCCATTTCATTCACATTCATAGGTGTTTGATGATAATTGAGTGACCTTTTTTAAGATTGCTATGACCAATTTTCCTTTCCTGCCTGCAGTACGGAACAGTTCAATTGTCATTCCTTTACGTCCTGCAACTGTACTACTGTCATTACATAATAGTTTATGTTTTGAAGTTTGCTTACATTCATTAGAACCCTTCTGTTATGAAATACTCACACACTCTGAAGATTTGGGGCAAAGGTTTACCAAATAGTGATCTCTTCTGGTTGTTGAGCAGTAGTTGCAAAGATGGGAATGTAGAAGACTTATAAATGAGTCCGAAAGTGAGGTGTACTACTACTGCTTATCATTTCTATAGCACTAAATGTGTAATTAAGTTGAACTCTAAGTATATTTTTTATGATCCCCAACATTTTGAATTCTAGACCCGTAGGCCTGTCAGTGCTCCTAAATGATCTTCCATCTACTTCTACTCTATAAATTAAAGTTTAGAACTAGATCTTTCCCGTAATGCCAGTGCTATGATTTAGTTTAATTTTCTGAGAATTGTACCTTGCTCTTCTTTATAGTAGTGGACTTGTAAATAGAGCATATAATGTATTTTTTCTTAACTATTTTTCCTTTCTTTGGGCCCTGATTACTAAGGTGTGCTAGCGTTTTTAGTGCATGCTAAAAATTAGCACATGCTAACCATGTAGATGCCCATAGGAATATTATGGGCATCTACATGGTTAGCACAGTCTAATTCGCCTCTAGCGAGGCTCAGTAATCAGAGCCTTTTATTTTGTTATGATTTCTTTATTGCTGGAACAAGATTTGTTTCTTGGATTATAATGTAAAAAAAAGAAAAGAACGTGTTTTCCTAAAAAAACCCTCCTTTCTGAAGGACCTTGACTGTTGCTTCCAAGAGAGATGTGTTGACCCTGCAGGATAGCTAGTAGCTTTATGCACCTTCCTTTATGCTGCGCCTCCCCCTCCGAGGTCTTCCCAGAATGATGCTAACCATTGGCAATGATGGGATAACAAAAATTGTTGCAGGTCAATGGCTCATCATGTTTTTTGTCATGTTTCTGTCATGCTGAAATTTGTTTTCCCGATACCATTCTTCTGGCCAAAGCAATTAGCTTCCCCCCTCTTTTATTCCTCTTTTTTTTTTAATTTATAGAGTGCAAAAACAGAATGAGGAAAGCATTTTTGCTCACCCATATGATGATGTCACCTACTCGATTCTGCTTGTTGATAGAAAATTCCTGTTATCTCAAAGCTTTCTGTGTCAAGATTCTGCTGTGTGTGCTCCGGGAAAAACTGATTTTCTCACGAGTGACAGCTTCACAAATTGATTGTTTTTTTTCTACACATTTTTTTCTCTACTTTGCCAATCCTTCCTTTTCACTTTCTTTCATTGTACTCTGGAATGTTGGGCCATGTTAACATTCTACTATAGAATCCTGTGCAGTAATAATGCTAGTGGTAGCATTGGTCCTTTCATTTTTTTTTTCTTAACCTGTTGAGGCAATTGCAGTTTCCAAAGTCTGTCTCTGAGCCGAGTCTTATCACAAACTGCATTTGCTGAGCCACTTTAAGTTTGCACAGCTAACTAAAATTCTGCTTTCTTTTACGTGCAACGTCTTGCATTTGAAAATACTTCTTGGACTTTTGCTGAAAGCTGGTTTAGATGTGGTATACTTGTCAAGTGATGTATTACAAGAGGCTGATTTCTCATGATCTCAGTAGGTCTGTTGTAAGGAGACTGATGTGCTAAAGTGTGCAGAATTTTATGCAGAAGTAGCAATATTATGTGCATAGGTTTTCCACTGGGACTCGTATGCAAATGATAATATTGGCAATTACACACTAAAGTGCTGCATTTACACCTGCCATTGACATGGCATAACTGGGTGAGCCTAAATGTTGGCATGTAGTTTCTATAATGGAATCTGGGCGCCCCAGTACAGTTAAAAAAATTAGCCCTTAGCATGTTGCATCTTGGCACCTAACTTTTGGCATCTTTTATAGAATTAATCCATATATTTTTTTAATCTGTTCATCCAGTTCCTTTGAACAAAGAGAGGTCTGGTTATTTTGATCGGGATTCTAATGATTATAGAAAATGCAAAATGCAAATTCGAATCAAGACTTCTCCTTAACCTTGGTTTTTCCCTAGCGAATGTCCCAAACCTTTCCAGAACTGATAAATATATCATTCTCGCTGATTGAGATAAGTTGACCAGCCTGCATTCCTTGTGGTCCTCCTCTGCTAGTTTTGTGCCAGGTGGTCCTGATGTGTTTACAGTCTTCCAGCATCCCATCAGCCTTCCCTCACCCCCCCCCCCCCCCCCCACCCCCTGAAGCTGCTGCTGGGAGTAACCATAATCATATGCACTTTCTGCTATTCAGTTGAGCTTCAGTGGATGATAAATGTCGGAACTATTACCTCCGTTGCTGCCTCGCTGAGACTCCACTGAGCTCTTTAAAAATGCAATCTCCCATGTAAATTTCTGCTCCATCAACCTTTCTGACATATCAAACATTGCTATTGTTTCCGGAACAAATTCCACAACATACCCTTGTTACTGGATTTGTGCACAAGACCATAATCGTTCTGCAGCTCCCACATCTTACTGCCTCATAGCTGTGATTTGTGCACATTTTAAAAGCAGAAATCTTGTGCCAGGCAGGTGAGGGGAAGTGGAGGAGGGGGAGGTTTTGCTAGTGGGTAATGAGGAGTTGTTGGCAATAGACTATGGAGAGTGGAAGAGAAACAGAACAAAACATCTGATTACAGACAGAGCAATAGAGATGTGTTGATTTCCTGGAATGTTAGTCTGTATATTTCAAATAAAGAGGAGTGTTATCTATCATTACTATTGGTGTGGCTTACCGGTCTGGTTTGGTTTTCACTAGTCCATGCATATTATCATTTGGATAAGACAGTGTTACTGCTATGTTGGCTCCCCTTGGATTTTTGCATTGACGTAATGGAGTAAGCATAGCTTTTGAACCTAATCACAAATGTATTAAGGTAGTTGATTGAAAATAACCTACAACTTATGTTCAGACCTTTCCTCTGTGTAGCATTTGGACAGACCTAAAGAACAGATTACAGAAATAGCTGCTGGAACAGACAGATCTCTTTTACCGTTGCACTTTTCAGATTCCAAGGGAAATGTTGGTAGCAATACCGACTGTGGATTTTTTTTTTAATTTGTGGCGAATCTATATTTTATTCACAAAAGGACCAAAGTTGTATGTCCAGAAAATGAACCTGGTTTGGGGCAGAGTAAGGGCAGGATAAGCTGTGCGTTCAGTGGTGATATTCAGCCATTAAACATATAAACAGGGGCCACGCCACTATATATTGACCTCTGGTTGTCTCATACATGCTTGTAGATTCACTGGGGGAGATTCCTCTGATAATATATTAGTGCACTTGTGAAAACCTGGATGTGGTTGGGGACCTCAATTTCATTTTGGTTTGCTAAACACACCTAAACAAATTTGTTCCATGACTAAGGGGCTGTTTCAGGGCTCCTTTTACTAAACTGCAGTAGTGATTCCTGTATGGCAAATGCGAAAAAGCCTATAGGAATTGAATGGGCTTCATCACATTTTGAATGGGCTTCATCACATTTGCTGCACCAGGAATCACTACCGCGGCTTAGCAAAAAGGAGCCCTTAATGCCTTAGGCAGTTAATGTGTGGTATGGCATGTGTTAACTAATGCACAAGTTAACAGTATATGAGCTACTAGTAAAAAAGGCCCGTTTCTGACACAAAAGGTTTTCCTCGGAGTGTGTATGTTTGAGAGAGTGTATGTGAGAGTGACTGTGTGTGAGAGAGAGAGTGAATGTGCGAGTGTGTGTGTGAGAGAGAAAGAGAGTGAGTCTGGGTGCGAGTGTGTCTGTGAGAGAGAGAGTGTGTGTGTGTGAGAATGAGAGTGTGTGCAAGTGCTTATGTGAGACACAGTGTGAGAGAGAGAGAGAGAGAGAGAGTGTGTGTGAGACACAGACTCTCTGTGACACTGAGTGTATGAGACCAAGAGAGTGTGTAAGTGACTGTGTGACACATAGAGAGTGAATGTGATACAGTGTGAGACACAGAGTGTGTGAGAGACAGTGTGTGAGTGAGAGAGAGAAAGACATTGTGAGAGAGCATGTGTGTGTGTGACAGAGATACCTTCCCCCCCCTGGTGTCAGGCCCCCCTCCTTCCCGCCATCTCTCTGGTGTCATTCCCCCCCCCCCCCCCCTCTCTCTCTGGTGTCTGAACGTTACTGTGCAGGACGCTGAGCTCTGGCTGTGCTTCAAGGAACTGACCAATCCTATTTAATAGAATGCACCTCCAACATTCTGAAGCCAAGAAACCTCGTGTGGTTGGTCACTTCTGCTTGTGACGGACCCAGAAGTACGTGATGTCAATTCAGGAGATGGATACAGAGAGCAGGAATGCCTCAGCCATGCAGTCAGCTTCAGAATGTTGGAGGTGCATTTTATTATATAGGATAGTTACAGTTATCATGCAGTAAGTTGCAGGTTAAGGCCCTTTTTTGGAAGGGGCAGAAATAGGCAGGGCATGGGTGGAAAAAGGGAATGGAAAGTGTTTGGTACTTGAATGGTCTAATGCTTGAAAGTCTACCAGAGACAGGGAGAGGGCCTCATACCATCTTTGTCGCATTCCTCTGAACCACTTCAAGTCTTTTTACATCCATAGCAAGATATGGCCTCCAAAACTGGTAGAGACCATTCAGGTCTTTATTTGCCATCATTTACTTTGTTACTGTATTACTGTGTGCTAGCGCACAGAGCAGGACTACTTACTGCCTCCTAAATAGGAGGTGCTAAGAGGTTGCCCACACTAACTACAAGCTGAGTACGCTAATGGGCATTTTAAAGTAGTAGCTCTAGGTTACATGCTGGGCACTATGTACCAAGTTAGTTTTGCACTTAGGGTGCATTACTGCAAATACCTCCGGATTCTATATAGTGCGACTGAAATTGCGTGCACAAATCCGGTTGTATTCTTGATTTGCACATGCAATTTAATTACTTAGCAAGCCAATCAGTGCCAATAATTGCCACAACAAGCAATCATTGACACTAATTGGCATTTAAGGGAGTTTAATCTTGAATTATGTAGAAAAGCATGGGATAACTTCAGCATTAACTATATATAGTCAGTAGTAGAAAAAAGCAGTATCAAACACTAACAGTAGTTTAGTTAGTCTCCTTATGAACCTTCTGCCTTGGTATTGATTGTGTGATAATGTCCTTGGCAGCTCTACTCTCTGTGGACCCCTTCTCCAAAGGAAATATGCTCTGTAACTCCTTTTTTCTGTATTAAGGCTTTTTGAGCCTGCAGATACAAAGTCTTTGATGGGCGCCCAGCTGCTGGAGATCTCAGTCCTGTTGTTTCTCTTCCTGGGACCCTCCTCTGGTCCTTCTTGCTTCTTTCTGGCTTGATTACTTTTTTTCCCTGTCCTTTAGCAGACTTGTTGTGGAGGGCTAGTTCCCTGTTCAAGCTCTATCCTGATGCAAGTGCGACAGCCGATTTGCTCTGGTGCTTGCTGTTCCCACTCCTCTCCAGGTATAAAGGCTGTGTTCTTCCTTAAATTACATGTATTGTTAGTAGGGAGAATAAAGCCAAACCACACATTTTAGCACAGCTTGGTAAAAGGGTCCCTATGTCTATGGCTGGTGTAACTTTAGGCACCTAAATGTTAAATGTACTGATACTGAGTTACACTAGTTTTCTATAACAGAATCGGGTATCTAGGGTGTTTAAATGGAGGTGCCCACTTGCTTTCTGTATTCATAACTGTACCTGAATATCTGAGAGGTGTGCCTAGTGTGAGGCTGAGGTGGAAAGGGTACTTCGGACATTCTTTTGTATTTGCAAAAATATGTGCATAAGTGTACACAGAAAAAGCACCCACACAAATGGTACATGGAAATTTGTGTAAGCACGTTTTCCAGCTCAGTTTTCAAAGTGAAATTTTACTCTGTGAAAACAGATAGAAATGTACCTGCAGACTTTTCACATATATGCATTTTTAAAACGTTGCCCACCATGGATGTGCTTCATACACACTTGCACTCGTATGGGCAAAGTCATGATTTACATGCATATTGTACGTGCAATTACAACTGCCCTTTACAGTAGGTGCAGTTTCTGCAGAATTTGTGCTAGCATTTAAAAAAATAGGCACCTATCCAGCTTATTTTCGAAAGAGAAAGACTCCCATATTTTGACCCAAATCGGGAGAATGGCGTCCGTTTCCCGTGGGCGCCCAAATTGGTATAATCGAAACCCGATTTTTGGCATCCTCAACTGCAGTCCGTCACGGAGACGAACAAAGATCACGGGGTGTGTCAGAGGCGTGGTGAAGGTGGGACTGGGGTGTGGTTATGAGCCGAGGAGATATGGGTGTCTTTAGCTGATAATCGAAACAAGAAGGGTGTTTTTGACGAGAATTTGGTCCGCTTTATTTGGACCCTTTTTTTTCAGGTCCAAGTCCCAAAAAAGTGCCCCAACTGACCAGATGACCACAGGAGGGAATCGGAGATCACCTCCCCTGACTCCCCCAGTGGTCACTAACCCCTCCCACCAAAAAAAACCCACTTTACAAACTTTTTTCCCAGACTGTATGCCAGCCTCAAATGCCGTACCCACCTCCATGACAGCAGAATGTGTTCTATCCTCTGACAGCCTTTCCCTGGTTCTGATGTGGGTCTCGGGTGAGTGTGACACCTTTTCTGTTAAGGGCACTGCAGAGTCACATCAGCAATACATTGTGGTGGGTGTAGGGTATTGGGATCCATGATTCCACTAGCTTGTGTTAAATGCTCACGATGTTGGTAGTTGGTAGGCTCTACTCCCATGGTGCTCTTCCCTCTGCTTACTGGGTCACAGTGTGCCCTGTTTTGTTTCCGGTAGTCCATGAGGTAGTGGCCATTTGTGTAAGACACTTTTAGATCCCTTTCATGTGTTAGCCACGTTACAGCACTTAGTTCTTACCTTGAAAGTTGCTGAAAGAGGGCATTGTACACCATTCTGCCAGCTCTGACCTATTGCTAATCTCAGTACAAGCGAGACTCGTTGCCAGTGGGGCACAACCTCTGATCTGCAGTTAACTGTGAGTAAAGGTGCTTATTCAAATAAAGGATGTTTTCAATGAGATTAGTCTTCAGGTGTCAACTGCTGTGCCAAGGTTATACACCAGCAACAAGTCCTGTCCCTGGAGCACTTTTAGTGGGTACTGCAGTGCACTTCAGGCAGGCAGACCCAGGCCCATCCCCCCCACACGTAACACTTGTGGTGGTAAATGGGAGGCCTCTAAATCCCACTGTACCCACATGTAGTTGTCCCCTTCACCCCTAAGAGCTATGGTAGTGTTGTACATTTGTCCCTCCCATGACCAAATGGCTTGGATTGGGACGTTTCTGAGCTGGGCGTTTTTAGTTTCCATTATCGCAAAAAAAAAAAAAAACACCCATCTCGGAAGGGACACCCATCTTTTTCAATAATACAGTCTGTCCCGCCTCTTCACATACCCGTTTTCAGACATAGACGCCCATGGAGATGGGCGTTCGCATTCGATTATGCCCCTCCACGTGTCTTTATAAAATAGGTATTTTTCTTGTGTTTCAATGACTCGGAGGACTATGCTGTAGGGCTACCCATATCAGACAGGCCTCTGAGGAGAAACCAGACGAAGAGTGTCCCAAACCTGCGGGAACCAAGATGGTGTTTGAGGCAGAAGTGCTGTGAGTCAGCTCCTGTGCTGTTATCTGTTTTAAGTCATTTTCTCCCCATTTGTTCTAGTTACAAAGAGGAAGAAGAAATGACAGATACCATAGGCGTAGACTGGGGGGGGGCGAGGGGGGGCAATGCCCCCCCAAACGACGAGGACGTGGACTGGCGCTAGAATGGAAAAAAAAAAAAACAAGCAGGCACGCGCTCGTCTCCGTCTGCTTCGCTGCTTCCCTGCCCTCTCTGTCTGCGTCCCGCTCAAAAGGAAATGACATCAGAGGAAGGCGGGACGCAGACAGAGAAGGCAGGGAAGCAGCGAAGCGGACGGAGACGAGCGTGTCTATAATCTACCCCCTCTCTTCCTACCCTCCGGCGCAGGCAGCACCAATCTTCTCTAAGCCTTTCTTGTTCCTGGCAGCGGTAGCGACGTACACGCTGCCTTCAGCTCTGCCCCGAAGCCTTCTCTTCAAGTTCCTGTTCCCGCATAGGTGGGAACAGGAACTTGAAGAGAAGGCTTCCGGGGCAGACCGAAGGCAGCGTGTACGTCGCTACCGCTGCCAGGAGCACAGAAAGGTTGAAGAAGACTGCTGCCTGCACCGGAGGGAGGGAGGAAGAGAGGGGGTAAACGGAGTCAGGATCCTGGACCTTGCGGGGGGGGGGGGGGGCAGCAGAGGGAAGATGGATGGAGGAGGGGTGGGGAGCAGAGGGAAGGAGCAAGAGATGGATGGGACTGGGAGGGGTGGGAAGCAGAGGGAAGGAGCAAGAGATGGATGGGACTGGGAGGGTGGGAAGCAGAGGGAAGGACCAGGAGATGGATGGACTGGGAGGGTGGGAAGCAGAGAGAAGGAGCAGGAGATGGATGGACTGGGAGGGTGGGAAGCAGAGGGAAGGAGCAGGAGATGGATGGGACTGGGAGGGTGGGAAGCAGTGGGAAGGAGCAGGAGATGGATGGGACTGGGAGGGGTGGGAAGCAGAGGGAAGGACCAGGAATTGGATTGGACTGGACTGGGAAAGGAGGTCAGAGGGAAGGAGCAAGAGATGGATGGGACTGGGAGAGGTGGGTGGGGAGCAGAGGGAAGGACCAGGAATTGGATTGGACTGGACTGGGAAAGGAGGTCAGAGGGAAGGAGCAGGAGATGGATGGGACTGGGAGGGGTGGGAAGCAGAGGGAAGGAGCAAGAGATGGATGGGACTGGGAGGGGTGGGTGGGTGGGGAGCAGAGGGAAGGAGTAAGAGATGGATAGGACTGGGAGGGGTGGGTGGGTGGGGAGCAGAGGGAAGGAGTAAGAGATGGATGGGACTGGGAGGGGTGGGTGGGGAGCAGAGGGAAGGACCAGGAATTGGATTGGACTGGGAAAGGAGGTGAGCAGAGGGAAGGAGCAAGAGATGGATGGGACTGCGAGGGGTGGGGAGCAGAGGGATGGACCAGGAGATGGATGGGATTTGGAGAGGTCAGGCACAGCAGAGGGAAGGAGCAAGAGATGGATGGGACGGAGGGATGGTGAGCAGAGGGAAGGAACAGAAGATGGATGGGACTGGGAGGGGTGGGGAGCAGCGGGAAGGAGCAAGAGATGGATGGGACTGCGAGGGGTGGGGAGCAGAGGGATGGACCAGGAGATGGATGGGATTTGGAGAGGTCAGGCACAGCAGAGGGAAGGAGCAAGAGATGGATGGGACGGAGGGATGGTGAGCAGAGGGAAGGAACAGAAGATGGATGGGACTGGGAGGGGTGGGGAGCAGCGGGAAGGAGCAAGAGATGGTTGGGACTGGGAGGGGTGGGGAGCAGAGGGAAGGAGCAAGAGATGGATGGGACTGGGAGGGTGGGGAGCAGAGGGAAGCCTACTGGAAAGAAGACACTGCATAAAACAGAAAACACTGGGATCAAAGCGAATAGAAAAACTAAATGATCAGACAACAAAGGTAAATAAAAGTTTATTTTATTCATAATTTATTAATTGAAATGTGTCAGCTTTTTGAAATGTGCATCTGTGATATTTTGCCTGTAAATTTCATTTCCTTCCTCCATATTAGCATATTCATTTGCATACAGTATGTATATATGCAAATGATATGCTAATATGCTCCGCCCATTCTTTGCCCCCCCAAATGAAACAGTCAAACTACGCCTATGACAGATACGTACCTATTCACGAGTGCAAGGTTGTGCTGAAGTTGCTGGCGTCACGACCCAGCAGAGTGGGCATCTTTGAGCCAAGAAGATAGACTGTTTCCACCGAGATCAGGAAACAGTTTGTTGGCTTCCACACTGTCTGTGAAGGGGCAGGGAAAGTTAGTCAGCCACATTGAGCGAGGAGCCAGTGCATTGAATGCCCCATTCCTCCACCCCCCAAGTTGGCTGGGGGAGAGGTTATCGGGGATAAAGTTTTGATACTGCAATAACTTTTGGCACTGCTGAGTTGGTTCAGCACGGCACTGCCCTCGGTGAATTACAGAAACCAGGGGTAGGTGACTATGACGCCATATGGGAAGCCATCAAGATGCTGGACTTGTCCCTGTAGCAAACTGTGAAGGTATTTCTGGAGAAATCTGGAGATATTCATCTGGTCAGGGTGGAAATACAGGGTGTTTTGATCCACCTGGTCAGTAACCTTTCCCTGGAACTGGACAGAAATTTGGTGTTATGTAATTACTTCAGATATCTATATGAACAATTTTGGGGTTCTAATGTTCGTATTTTTTCCTGATCTTTGTTTGATGACCCCAAAGCTCCATAAGAACTTTTTTGGGATTCTGCCCAAGGGGCTTGGCAATGGGGCTGTCTTGTTAAAATTTCCAGTTATATGTCATGTAAAATGTAATGACGGTGATTTGTTATTTCTTGAACCTAAGCCAGTGGTTCCCAAACTGGGCCCTGAAGGCACCCGAGCTAGTCAGGTTTTCAGGATACTCACAATGAATATTCATGAGAGAGATTTGCATTCAGTACCTCCACTACATGCAAATGTTTCTCATGAATATTCATTGTTGGCATCTTGAAAACCTGACTGGCTGGGGTACCTCCAGGACCAGGTTTGGGAACCACTGACCTAAGCAATTGTTTGAATTTTTGGTGGCTTTTGATAATCTGACTTGTTAGGGTTTATTTTTTTTTTCTTTTTCTGTATTTTTATTTCCTGCTTGATTCCATCAATATTGTGGACTAATGGATGATATTTATGTCCTCTATTAAGGGGTTTCCCTGTATTTCTTTGTCTTTTTCTGATTTCTTTTGCAATTACATGCTTGAATGTTATGTTGAAATTCTAAAATAAAATAATAATAATTTTTTTAAAAGAATAAAACATAGGTACTTTTATGTCCAGTTAACCTAGGTACCCTTTTATAAAGTTATCCTCTTAAAGGGCAGTAATTAATTCATGATATGCTCAGACAACTGTTTTTAGTATTCGTAATTTTTCATTAATTGAGGCAGGGCTTATGATTTGTTAGACTTACACAAGTTGAGCCTACGATGGTGACCAATGGAACATTTCTTTGCTGTTTTGGAGCATCCGTGTTAGCATAACACCCCTTTACAAGGTGTCTCCAGATCCAGGGCCCACTGGGCAGCAGTCCCTCTCTGGCAGGCTCTGTTGGTCACTGAATGATTGGCGCCTGGTGCCTCCATCTGAAGCAGAAGTGTGTTAGAGAGTAGGATTTTCTTCCCTTACCTCAGGAAGATCAGAAAACAGGAGTGACCATGAATAAGGCTGACTGACATTATTTACACCTAAATACCAACAGTGCATATAAACAGTTGAGGTAGAGATCATCCTGAAAAATAACTATTCAAATAACAGCAAGAATCTCATATATTGATATAGAGCAGGGGAGGGCAGCCTTTATACACAGAGGGTCGCATATATAAGTACATAAGTAATGCCACACTGGGAAAAGACCAAGGGTCCATCGAGCCCAGCATCCTGTCCACAACAGCGGCCAATCCAGGCCAAGGGCACCTGGCAAGCTTCCCAAACATACAAACATTCTATACATGTTATTCCCGGAGGACTATAACATTCAGGGCCGGTCTTAGAAAGGGGCAACAGGGACGGTTGCCTAGGGGCTCAGGCTTCCAGGGGCCCCGCGGTGGCATTAGCATCTCCCTCCCGCTCCCTGCTTCAGCGGCCGTCTCCTGTTCTCAATCTAACCGCCTTCAGCTCTCTCCTACCTGCTCCCTTAGTTCTGGCTCGCTGCATCGCTGCCTCCTTCAATTTTCCGGGCTGCCGGCAGTGTCAGCAAAGTAGGCACACTGCCTTTGGTGGCCTGGAAGCTTTTTTTCTGCTGCAGTTTCCTGTCCCGCATAGATGGGATGATGCAACAGAGGGAGAGCTTCCGGGGCCGCCAAAGGCAGTGTGCCTAACTTACTGATGTTGCCGGCGGCCCAGAAAATTGAAGACGGTAGTGGTGCTGCAAGCCAGACCTAAGGGAGCGGGTAGGAGAGAGCTGAAGGTGATTAGATTGAGACAGCTGCTGAAGCCTAGGAGGTTGGTCTCCCTTTCCTTCTCCTCCATGCACCCCTCATCCCCTTACACAAACAAAGCAAACAAATCTATGAACTGCTGTATCCATGTTGTCATTCTTTATTGTTGGTAGCATTTTTATTTGACTTCACTTATATTTTCAAAGATGCCGGCTTGTGTAGCATATGGATTTACACAGAGGAAGTATTGGTGTCATCTAATTAGTTCTAAATCATAATCATTGTGTCATTTGGAGGGGCTGTTTATAGGGACCCACTCTATTCTGATGTTTTCACCTAGTAAAGGGCCACCACAACAGTCATTATGAGTATCAGGTGCTTAACAATCAGACTTACTATTTATAAGTACAGTTTTAAAAAATCATTAATTAGGTTGAGACCTGGGAGCATTTAACATCTTTTTTTCCTGTGCCTACATCAAAAGAAAAAGATGGCATGTGGAAACTTGCTCCTTTTGCTTTGTGGAATGCAGTGGTATATTATAAACATGCACTTTTTTTTATTACTACTATTTCACAGAGACGGTATTGATTAATGAGGGAAGGGTTTACGCCATGCAGAACTGTCCAGAGTCAGTCTAAATGTGCCAACATTGTCCAGTTCAGCATACTATTGGCCACCAAGTTCATACAAAGTTAATTATGTTCAGTGGAAAATAAATCTGTTGACTCTGGCTTTCTATGTGAATATTCCATCACTGTTTCATTATTTCTACCAAATATTACATATTAAGGGTATTTGCTTTAATTCATTTATCCAGTCCTTAAATGCACATGGTTTTGCTTTGTAAACCCAAAGGTTTCCTGTGATAGCATTGTGCTTATTTGAATTAGTTTTTCTGTACTAGTTTTGCTTGATTTGTCTTTATTTGAAATAAAAATTTTAAAACACATCTTGTCAACAAGTGGCGGAGCTAGGCGGGGGCAGGAGGCCCCACTGAACTGGTCTTCACAGGGTCCCGCAATTGCTAATAATGGCCCTGGTAACATTATGCAATGTCTGAGCCAGAAATGCACAGAGCTCTACAGACCTTCTGTGATAAATAAATAAGTAAAAAACTTAACTCAGATGATAAAAACAAACAGCTAGAGTTGCTATTCTGAAAATATTTGCAAAATACAGTATTTAAAATCACTAACACTTGGGGTAATGACATTTCCCATAGTCTCAGGGGCCACATAAAATTCAGTGGTGGGCCGCAGTTGCCCGCCCCTGCTATAGAGTATCAGATAACCATTGAGATAATGCCCACAGGACTAAAACAGGGCTGCAATATGTTCTTTCTTTAAAAAGATTTCACTTTTTTAAAATCTTGTCATCTAGTAACTCCTTTTCTGTTTTGTCTTCCTTTTCATTGCTTTTCATCTTGTTGCGAAATGCTCATTTTCCCCCTTTTTATCACATCATTTTTATATTCCCTAGTAGGAGGTACAGATTTCACTCCCATAAACTCTTTTTAAAAATCTACCAGGAAAGATACAACAAATCTAATTGAAGATGATTTCATATTGCTCGTTATTCACAACAGTTTAAAGCAAACAGTTCTGTGAGACATACAAGCCCACCATGTGAAATTTATTTTTGTTTTCTCTCCGATCTAGCTTACTAAGAGGGGCATAATCGAACGCGAACGCCCATCTCCATGGGCGCCTATCTCGGAGGATGGGTACGAGAAGGGGTGGGACAGACCGTATTTTCGAAAAAGATGGGCGTCCATCTTTTGTTTCGATAATACAGTTTGTGCCGGGCAAATGCATCGCATTTGGATGGATTTGAGCTGGGCGGTATCGGTTTTCAGCGATAATGGAAACCAAAGGCGCCCAGCTCAAAAACGAACAAATCCAAGGCATTTGGTCGTGGGAGAGGCCAGGATTCGTAGTGCACTGGTCCCCCTCACATGCCAGGACACCAACCGGGCACCCTAGGGGGCACTTGTAAAAAGTAAAAAAAAAAAAAAAAAAATTAAAATAGCTCCCAGGTGCATAGCTCCCTTCCCTTGGGTGCTGAGCCCCCCAAATCCCCCCAAAACCCACTGCCCACAACTCTACACCATTACCATAGCACTTATGGCTGAAGAGGGGCACCTACATGTGGGTACAGTGGGTTTTGGAGGCGGTTTGGAGCGCTCCCATTTAGCAGCACAAGTGTAACAGGTGGGGGGGGGGGGCCTGGGTCCACCTGCCTGAAGTGCACTGCACCCACTAACGACTGCTCCAGGGACCTGCATACTGCTGTGATGGAGCTGGGTATGACATTTGAGGCTGGCATACAGGCTGGGGAAAAAAGTTTTTTAAGTTCTATTTTTTTTTGGTGGGAGGGGATAAGTGATCACTGGGGGAGTTAGGGGAGGTCATCTCTGATTCCCTCTGGTGGTCATCTGGGCAGTTGGGGCACTTTTTGGGGACTTGTTCGTGACAAAAAAGGGTCCAAAAAAAGTGACCCAAATTCTCGCTTCTGGTGCCCTTTTTTTTCCATTATCAGCCGAGCGCGCCCATCTCTCCTCGGCCGATAAACACGCCCCAGTCCCACCTTCACCACGCCTCCAACACGCCCCCATCAACTTTGATTGTTCCCGTGACAGAGTGCAGTTGGAGGCACCCAAAATCGGCTTTCGATTATACCGATTTGGGCGCCCATGAGAGAAAGATGCCCATCTCCCGATTTGGGTCAAAATATGGACGTCTTTCTCTTTCAAAAATAAGCTGGTAAGGGGCCCTTTTGCTAAAGCTTAGCATGTGCTAAAGACCATTAATGTGCACTAATTGCCACATGGCTGATAGGTATAAAATAAGATGCACAGCATTTCGCTTGTGCTAATTCCATTAGTGCGCACTAAGCTTTAGTAAATGGGCCCTAAGTGCATTCTGGGATTTGTAGTGGTACTTTTCTGTAGGGCAAATACAGGAGTATGGGTCCCAGAGATCAATAGACTGAGAAGATAAAAAGCTTTAGAAGCATCTTTTAGCTAATTTCATACATTCGTAGATTAGCACGATTCATTCAACTGCTTTGAACATCTTCAACGGTAATGGAAAATGGGACTAAAAATAATTTTGTGACATGATGTATTCCATTGTAAAATAATAAAAGAATAAAGAGCATTTGTTCAGAGCTTACATTTTTATCTTTCCAGAATCACAAGTGTTCTAAGTTTACACAGGGAGAACTTGAAACAGCTGTGCCTCTTATTTTCTATAGAATACACCAACTTTGTTTTTTTTTTTTTGTTTTTTTTATTATTTTCCAATGTGTTTGTGTGAACAAGAGAAAATTACACTCCTCTCAAGCATTGTCCATCATTGAAATAAGCACTTACAAATGCAATTACACACCGTACAGTGCAGGAATTAGTTTACTGGTAATGCTAGCGGTCTGCAGCACTGTAAAGAAGGCAATACATCATAATACCCTGACACGAGGATGAGGACACGAGGGCTTTGCCATTAACCAAAGAAATCCAATTTGCAGAGCTGAGGCATGCGCTATTAAAATTACATAGAAATGTGTTTAAACTCCCATCTTTTACTTACTTAGTGCCAGTGTGAATAAAAGTCATTCAATTCTAATATCTAAGTAGGAGTCATTTATTTAGGTTCTCTGTAAGGACTGAAGTGCCTTTCAGGATATCTTTTATAAAGATGAAAGTAAAGTTTGGACTTGTTCTGAAAACACCATTAAAAGGCACAGGTCGGCATATGCTAAGTCTAGATACTGCTGAGAATACATCAGCCATTTTGGAAACTAGTTGACTGTCTCCAACTTGGTATGCATACTCCAGATGCATACTACTACTACCAATCATTTCTGTAGCACCACTAAATGTACACAGTGCTGTACACTAAACATGTAAGAGACAGTCCCTGCTTGACAGAGCTTACAATCTAATCAAAACAGACAGGACAAATAAGAGATAAAGGAATTACTTAAGGTGGGAATGATAAAACAAACATGGGTACTGAACAAGTGAGTAGGAGTTAGGAGTTAAAAGTAGCCTCAAAAAGGTAGGCTTTTAGCCTAGATTTGAAGACGGCCAGAGCAAGAGTAGGAACTTGAAGCACTCAGGAAATCTGTTTCAGGTGTATGCTGCAGCAAGATAAAAGGAACAGAGTCTGGAGTTGGCATTGAAGGAGAAGGGTACAGATAAGAGAGATTTACCTAATGAGCAGAGTTCCCGGGAGGAGTATATGGAGAGGAGCGTGGAGAGGTACTGAGGAGCTGAAGTCAATAAGAGAAGTTTGAACTGTATCTGGAAATGGATAGGGAGCAAATGAGGAGAGGGCTAATATGAGCATAACAACACTGGCGGAATATAAGTCATGCAGTAGAATTTTAAATGGATTGAAGGGGAGAGAGATGGCTTAGTGGGAGACCTGTGAGAAGCAAGTTGCAATAGTCTAAGCATGAGATAATAACAGTGTGGATAAGGGTTTTGGTAGTGTGCTCAAAAAGGAAGGGATAAATTTTGGTGATATTATAGAGAAAGAAATTTCAGGTTTTAGCACTCTGTTGGATATGTGCAGCGAAAGAGAGAGAGGAGTCAAAGATGACCCCAAGGTTATGAGCTGATGAGACAGGGTGGATGATAGTGTTATCTGCAGAGACAGAGAATGGGAGAATAGGAGAGGTGGGTTTAGGAGGAAAGATAAGCTCAGTCTTGGCCGTGTTTAGTTTCAGATGGTGGTGAGACATCCAGGCAGCAATGTCAGACCGGCATTGAGACTTGGGCCTGGATTCCTGCTGAAATTTCTAGTGTGAAGAGGTAGATCTGGGAGTCATCAGCATAAAGGTGATACTGGGAGGAGATCAGAGCACCAAGAGAAGATGTATAGATGAAGAAATGAAGAGGTCCCAAGACAGAGACTTGAGGTATACCAATTGATAGTGGGATAGAAGTGGAGGAGGATCAACCAGAGCATACACTAAAAGTGTGATGGGAGAGATAAAAGCAAGAAAGAACAGAACCCCAAAATCCAAGTGAGGACAGCGTATCAAGGAGTAGGTGGTGATCAACAGTATCAAAAGCAGCAGATAGATTGAGAAGGATGAGGATCTGGCCAGGAACAGGTCATTGGAGACTTTAGCAAGGGCTGTTTCCGTTGAATGTAGAGGTCGAAAGCCAGATTGAAGTGGATCAAGAATAGCTTGAGGATGAAAGAAAGTCAAGACAGTGGTGGTGACCAGCATGTTCAAGTAGGTTGGATAAGAAAAGGAGGAGGGAGATGGGGTAATAGTTGGAAGGGCAGGTAGGGTCCAATGAAGGCTTTTTGAGGAGTGGATGCATGGATGTCTAACAGTATATCACCTCTTTCCTGCCATAATTTAATCCCCAAGTAATAAATCTGGAATGCATTGGGAGATAAAAGGTGACTCTGAATGCACTATTCTAGTGTTTCATCAAGGCTACCCTCATTAACTGGTTCTAATATTTAGACACCTTTAACATACTCTTTTGGAATAAGACATGAATGAAAACATCCATTATATGATAACCCTCTCCAAAAGAACTATAATGGGTTTAGGAGCCCTTCTACTAAAGTGCCTTGTTTTGGGCTGAACTCTCTAAAACGCTGGATTTTAACACATGCAAGCCCAAAACCGACGCTGCATTAAGAAGAAATGTACCCACTAGTATGTTAGCATTTGGATTAATGCATGGTACCTACTCCTGGTAAACACAGAAGCCCTTATTGCCTCCTATTTAGGAAGCGGTAAGCGGTCCAGTGTTAAATTCTACATTAGGCTCACTCTCCGCCCATGCCATGCCCTCTGACAGAAAAATTCAAAGCAGTTAAGTAATGTGCAGTTTAATGCTGCACAGGTGCCCCTGCAGATTTTTGTTCCTCATGCAGACCACACCTGCCCTTCACACCCTACTTTGGCAATTTTTGATCAACATATTCTGACTACAATTTTTCTTGCTCCCCAGGCCCAGGGAGCCTCTTATTACTAGGTGTGGCAAGTGTACAAAGCATCAGATACCATAAAAGCAGCCCTCCTTTACTGCCTTAAACATTTTTTCCCTTCATATGTTACAAAATTGCCATGAAGCATGGTTCTCTATCTCCAGCATTGCTGTGAACATCCCATCATTGTCCTTATTTTTGCTAGGGTGTGGATCAAGGTATGATTATCATCCATCACCTACATGTGTAGCACAGCCCATCTGTTCCCTCCTGCTGGTGTGCCCCTACTATACCTACACTAGTCACAATCCTGAGAAAAGAACAAGTATAAATGCAAAAACAGTAGCTCCTTAGAAAAAAAAAGACCTAAACTGTATACGCAGTCGGCTAGATTCAGGAAATGGCGCTCAAAAATGAGTGTCCATTATAGAGTTAGTATTGAGTGCCAATACTGGGAGACTGGGCGTCTAAATGGCAGATGACGTTTAATGTGAGCAAGTGCAAAGTGATGCATGTGGGAAAGAGGAACCCGAATTATAGCTATGTCATGCAAGGTTCCACGTTAGGAGTCACGGACCAAGAAAGGGATCTAGGTGTCGTCGTTGATGATACGTTGAAACCTTCTGCTCAGTGTGCTGCTGCGGCTAAGAAAGCAAATAGAATGTTAGGTATTATTAGGAAAGGAATGGAAAACAAAAATGAAGATGTTATAAGGCCTTTGTATCGCTCCATGGTGCGACTGCACCTCGAATATTGTGTTCAATTCTGGTCTCCGTATCTCAAAAAAGTTATAGTGGAATTAGAAAAGGTGCAGAGAAGGACGAGGAAAATGATAACACCAATTGTATCTTTTTACCCTGGAATGGCGATGTCATAACAGGTCTTTGTAAGCCACATTGAGCCTGGAAATAGGTGGGAAAATGTGGGATACAAGTGCAATAAATAAATAAATAAAGGGGATGGGACGACTTCCCTATGAGGAAAGGCTAAAGCGGCTAGGGATCTTCAGCTTGGAGAAAAGGCGGCTGAGGGGAAATATGATAGAGGTCTATAAAATAATGAGTGGAGTTGAACGGGTAGATGTGAAGCGTCTGTTCACGCTTTCCAAAAATACTAGGACTAGGGGGCATGCGATGAAGCTACAATGTAGTAAATTTAAAACGAATCGGAGAAAATGTTTCTTCACTCAACGTGTAATTAAACTCTGGAATTCGTTGCCAGAGAATGCGGTAAAGGCAGTTAGCTGAGTGGAGTTTTTAAAAGGTTTGGACGGCTTCCTAAAGGAAATGTCCATAGACCGTTATTAAACGGACTTAGGGAAAATCCACTATTTCTGGGATAAGCAGTATATAATGATTTGTACATTTTTGGGATTTTGCCGGGTATCTGTGACCTGGATTGGCCACTGTTGGAAACAGGATGCTGGGCTCGTTGGACCTTTGGTCTTTCCCAGTATGGCAGTACTTATGTAATTTTCACATGCCTGCTGAAACCAGGTGTAATTCTTGGCACCCAATTTAGACACATATCCCTGGTATTCTATAACACTGTGCATAAATTTTAGGAAAGCCCCTGACCTGCCCATACTCCTCCCATGGACACGCCCCCTTATGTGTAGTATAGAATTTGGGCACCAAATTCCAAATTAGAGCCAATGAGCACCCAATTATTGGCACTAATTGAATTGTGAGCTAATTTAGTTGGGCTCACATCTCAATTTTGATGCCCAATTTTGGCCACAATATATAGAATCTGGGGGAATATGTATTATATAATATACTAGCCGTTGAGCCCGTAAAAACGGGCTAGTAAAGGAAGGGGGGGGGTTGACAGCCCCCCCCCCCCCGGATAGGTTGCCGCCGCCCCTCCCCCCCGGAGTCCCCTCCACCCGGGCCGGGTACCTGGCTTCACTATTCAAACCTCCGGAACGCAGCACACAGCTCATCTGAGCTGCCGTCGGCCATCCTTTTTCTCTGCGTGTGTTCCGCCCTCGTGTGACGTAACGTCAGCGAGGGCGGGACACAGGCAGGTAAGGAAGGCCAACGGCAGCTCAGATGAGCTGTGTGCTGCATTCCGGCGGTTTGAATAGTAAAGCCAGGTACCCGGCCTGGGTGGGGGGAGCGGTAGCGGCAACCCTGGAGGGGGGGAGCGGTGGCGACGGCAGTTCCCTCACTCGCAGGTACGCAGGTTCCCTCTCTCTCACGCCCCCGTCATCACGTATTGACGCGGGGGCGGGACAGAGAGGGAACCTGTGTACCTGCGAGTGAGTACGCCTCTTGCCATTTATATGTTTGATGAGAGGCCTTCATTGTAATAATCAAGCAGGATTTCTTTGCAAACTCTGATTTATAAAGCACCTGTTAACTGCACCTTTGCAAATGCCTTGGTTTTGGCAGTGATAACCACCTATCAGCATTTCTTTGCTGCATTTGCAATACAAGCCACCCACATCAAGGGTCTCAAAAATGATTAACACCCTAATGTGTATGTGCTAAAAAGTTACAGTCCTAAGCTGTTATTGACTTATTCAGACAAGTTTGATATACAATAAGTTGATTTGAAAATAGTACTCATGATATTGGGAAAATAAGGTCACTTAAGTTGATAGAAACACTGATAGGTGGTTATTGCCAATAAAAACAGTGTGTTTGCAATGGCACAGTAACAGGTGCCTTATAAAGCACCTGCTTGATTATTATACTGAAAGTATCTCATATATTATATATTACATATTTTGTGTGCAATTTAGGTCTTTCTTTGTTGAAGACCTACTATACCTATAGCATCCTCCTGCCTTGTCCAGCTGCCCACAGTGTGCCATAAGGGAGAGCAAGAGGTCTAGTGTTATGACTACTTCGTATGTCATTGATGAAATCCATACTGCTAACCTCTACATTGGTAATCTGTACCTGCAGTCAGGCAAGGCACAGATCATACAGGCTGGGGATCACCCATATTAAAATTTATCCTGGAGGGCTCTTGGTAATTGAGGAATAAGAAATGCAATATCCTCTTGAACTCCACATTCTCAATCACCACCAGGGTTTGGTCATCCAGCCTCTACTACTACTACTACTACTACTTGACATTTCTAAAGCGCTACTAGGGTTACGCAGGAAGGAGCGGCCTGCCCTGCTGCTGCTTGCTGCTAAGGTGAAAGGAGGCATTTAAGGTTAGTTCCGGGAGCGAAGGAGGGCGGGCGGGCCAACCCGGATCCAACCCCGATGTTTCCCCGAAAAAAAAGACAGCCCCTGAAAATAAGACCTAGTGCATTTTGGGGGGCAAAAATTAATATAAGACAGTGTCTTATTTTCGGGGAAACACGGTAGGTGCAGTAAATTTCCTGGGTGGAAACATGCTGGGCATGCTTCTTTAATTTTCTGCACAGGCTTGTGTTATCTTTTTAAGGTAATACAGGATAATTGCAAACAGTTACCGATCCCTCTAAAAAGGGTCCCTTGGCTAATGGATAATTTTACATTAAAACTTCCTTCTTTTACTGGTGTTCGGTGGAAACGTCATGTTATCTTTTCGAGGTATTACGTTTTGGAATGCACTTCCTTTTAGTATTCTTTCTGAGTTTAATTATGTAAAAAACTGAAAGCATTTTTATTTGACAAATTTTGATTGTTTTAATTTCAATTATGTAGCTCCTCGTGTTATTTTGAATTCTCATTTTGTAAACCACCTTGAACCTCATGCGGGGACTAGCGTAGTCGATAAATTTCAGATTAGATTAGATTTGATTAGAAGAATGCTGACTCCCCAGACATCTCAATGACTTGTTTTTTGTGGGTTTTTTCCTTGGACTTTTTTTTTTTTCCGAAAATGGTCACAAAACAAAAATGTGCTGAGCACAAAACACCTAAAAACATCTAGAAAATGGCCATTTTCAAAACAAAACTATAGACATTTTTCTAGTTAAAAAATGGTCATGTTTGCTATTTGATTTTTGAAAGTTTTCAGCAAAACATCCAAAGTTCAATTTAGACGTCATATTGAAAATGCCCCTCATAGTATCTGTTCAATGTATATAGGTATGAGTATGGGTAATGCATTTGATATACTGCCTTTCTGTGATACAACCAAAGTAGTTACATATTACATAGGATTGAAAAGGCATATTGAATGGGTCAATTGGTATTTTTCTGCCATCACCTGTTGTGATACTATCCAGCTCATTTTCGAAAGGGATTGCCGGCGATCTTCCGACACAAATCAGGAGATCGCCGGCGATCTCCTGATCCCGGCCAAATCGCTATTATCGAAAGCCGATTTTGGCTGGCCCCAATTGCTTTTTCATCGCGGTTCCGGCCAACCTTCAAGGGGGCGTGTTGATAGGGTAGCGAAGGCGGGGTGGGGGCGGGGCGGGGCGAGGCTGGGGCGTGGTTACGGGATAGCCAGCTTCACCTTATAATGAAAAAAAAATGGCCGGCTCGAATGATCACCTCCTCTTACTCCCCCAGTGGTCACCAACCCCCTCCCACCCAAAAAAAAACCTGAAACTTTTTTTGCCAGCCTGTATGCCACCTGACATGTCATACCCAGCTCCTTGACAGCAGTATGCAGGTGCCTGGAGCAGTTTTTAGTGGGTGCAGTGCACTTCAGGCAGGTGGACCCAGGCCCACCCCCCCCACCCCCCACCTGTTACACTTGTGGTGGTTAATGTTGAGCCCTCCAAACCCCCCCAAAACCCACTGTACCCACATGTAGGTGCCCCCCTTCACCCCTTAGGGCTATGGTAATGGTGTAGAGTTGTGCGGAGTGGGTTTTGGGGGGCTCAGCACCCACGGTAAGGGTGCTTTGCACCTGGAAGCTATTTTTGTTTTGTTTTGTTATTTTTTTAAGTGCCCCCTAGGGTGCCCGGTTGGTGTCTTGGTATGTCAGGGGGGTCAGTGCACTACAAATTCTGGCTCCTCCTATGACCAAATGCCTTGCATTTTGCTGGGTTTGAGATGGCCGGGCCCGGTTTCCATTTTGGCTGGAAAACGAAGCCGGCCATCTCATGTAAACCCGGCGATCCTGCTGTAAACCCAGCGAGCGATTTGGCTGGCACCAAGCGTATTTTGAAAATATGCTTGACTCCGCCCCCTCGCAGACCGGCCCTGAAGATGGCCGGCCATCGATTTGACCAGCGCCGTTCAATTATGCTCCTCTATGGTGCTTATTTTAGAAGCTCTATTCATGTTTTTTTTCCATTTATAAACTGGCACTTAGATGTTCACGTTGCATAGACATCTAAATCTTGATTTTACAAAGCCAGGATATGAACACCTCAAACTGAAGAAAGAATAAGCATCTGGGTAGAGGGTGTGGTCTAACTCCCAACACACTCAGAACGAATACTAAGAGGAAGCGCATTCCAAAACGTAATACCTTGAAAAGATAACATAGCCTCGAAATGACGTTTCTACCGAACACCAGTAAAAGATGGAAGTTTTATTATAAAATTATCCATTAGTCAGGAAGAAAGAAAAAATAAATCTGAAAGATATGAAATGAACAACTCCGGGATACTATCATTTCAAGCATGAAAAATCAAGCAAACTGACTTAAAAATAGTGCAAGCCCAAAGAGGAAGTCAGTGTAATTTTCTAGCATATTGAGATACACTGTCATATTTTTCAACCTAAAACGCAGTATTTTGAAATATCTGCAATTTGTGTAACAGTTTGGCATTCAACTCAACATAAAGGGAATTACAGTAGTCTAAGTGAGACAAATACCATCATCTGGACCTAAGCAGTCGCAGTTGCCTCATACGATAGAAAGTTCGCCTCCATGAATTTTTTACTTGAGATTCATAAACAAGTGAATAATCTAGTATTACATCTAAAGTCCTAGACTCTCTTTCCACCTTTAAAATTTCTCCATCTGACGGTAGTATGATATCAGGAATAGTCAACAGAGAATTAGAAAACCAGAGCACCTTGGTTTTAGTTGGATTTAATTTAAGGATATTTCTTAGGGCTCAACACTGAATCTTATCCATGCAATCTGAAACCCGATCAAAAGTATCCTCCATCATAGTGCAAACCAGCAGACATCCCAGCACAACAGACATCGCAGCAGAGCAGTGGGACACCCTAGAGGGAGCTGCAGTGAACTTCACATAAAAGGCCCCAGGTACACATCTCACCGTTACCCCCTTATATTGTATGATGAACCCTCCAAAACCCACCAAAAACCTTTTGTACCCAACTGTACACAACTACAATAACCATTATATCTGCAAGTGTCACTTATATGTGGGTACAGTAGGTTTTTGGTGAGCTTTGGATTGCTCATACTTTCCACCACAAGTGTAACAGAGTGCATCTGAAGCTGTCATTGAGGCTGTCATGCAGTGGCGTTCCTAGGGGGGCTGACACCCGGGGCAGATCGCCGATGCAGCGACGCTCCCCCCCGGCGAAAGACCCCCCCACCGGGTGCATGCCGCTGGGGAGGGGGTGCCGCACGCCTGCCAGCTCTTCGTTTTCATGTTCCTTCTGCCCCAGAACAGGAAGTAACCTGTTCCGGGGCAAAGGGAGCATGAAAACGAAGAGCCGACAGGCGTGCGGCACCCCCCCAGCGGCGTGCACCCGGGGCAGACCGCTCCCACCGCCCCCCCCCCTGGTACGCCACTGCTGTCATGTACTGTTTTGTTCACATCTGTGGGGGATGGGAGGTGGTCAGTGACCACTGGGGCAGTGAGGGGGGGGTCATGATTTAATCCCTCCTGTGGTCATCTGGTCATTGTGGGCAACCTTTTGTGACTTAGTCGTGATTGAAACAGGTCTATATCAAACCATATATATTCCCGGAGTTGGTACTCTCCTCTCCGGAACCTGTAAGCCATTTGAGCCTACTGCTATGCGGGAAAATGTGGGATACAAATGTAATAAATAAATAAATAACTTTAATCCCTGGACATTTTTGCTTTTTTCTATTATGGCAGAAAAACATGAATGCCTAAATCCCACCTCTATCATACCCCCTTGAGATTTAGAAGAACTGCATAGAAAGCCATCTTAAAAATGTGCTCCAAAAATAGGAATTCAAATGTTTTGGAGGAGTGGCCTAATAGTGCAGCAGCCTTTGATTCTGGTATTCTGGCTTCAATTCTCACTGCAGCTTCTTGTGACCTTAAGCAAGTCACTTAATCCTCTATGGCCTCTGGTACAAAAACTTAGGGCCATTTACTAAGCGTTATGAGCGCGTTAACATTTTTAATGTGCGTTAACCATGTACATGCCTACAATATCCCTATTGGCAACTACATGGTCAGCGCACATGCTAAGTGTAGGCATGCTAAAAACACTAACACACCTTAGTAAACAGGGCCCTTAGATTGTAAGCCCTCTAGGGACACCGAAATGTACCGGTTCATAATGTGTGACTGTTTTCTGTTTTGAACTTGATGGATAAGTGGATTATAAATGCCTGAATTAAATTATCTGCCACTTTGAGATGTGTTTTGGACATTTTTCTGTTTCAAAAATGAGCCCCATAGTATTTTTTCTTGGCTGAACAAATAGGTATTTTGTAATGCCTTGTGGAATTTTTCCATTCAAGTTTATCAAGATCTCTTGATCATCTCCAAGCATGTTCTAGGCGACAACAGATCCCTTTCAATATAAATAATCCTGAAGTAAAACAAAGGGCATGTTATACTACTACTACTTATCATTTCTTTTTTTTTTTTTTAATTTTTCTTTATTGAATTTTTCATTTTTACAAGATAGACTTATAAATGGAAATACAGCAGTAAAATTGTCATAGGTTAGTATTACCATGAAACAATTCAACATAATCTCAAACTAATAAGTATTTCAGTATACCTAACAGATATTAACTATGAAATATAGTCTACTTTCTTAGACCACAACAATCAGAAGGAGGGAGAGGAGTTAAAGCAATTAAGGAGATAAAACAAAACATTCAAAAAGTAAATAGCCTGGTTCATATTCCCCCGTCAAATTTCCATTTCCTTAATATCTTCTACACATTTACTTGGATAGCTTTTTAGCATCTATAAACTTTTTTAGCTGGTCTGGTTCAAAAAATATATATTTATTCCCTAAAAACTTGATACAGCATTTGCAGGGATAAGCCAGCAAAAAGGTAGCGCCCATAATTTTAACCTCTTCTCTGTAAGCTAGAAACGCTCTCCTACGATCCTGAGTAGTTTTTATCACGTCTGGAAAAATCCAGATTTTTTGACCATGAAAAAGTTTAGTTAAGGAAATCCACTGGAGTAACTCCAATTTGAAAAGGAAAGTTCAGTAACCTCAAATTTAGTCTTCTATTATAATTCTCTAAATGTTCCAATTTTAAAGAAGTTTTCATTTTGTCTTTTATCAAAGCATCCGTAACAGATTTTAACGATGTTATTTCAGTTTTTTGAGCAAATTGTTCAGTCTTAACAGTTTCTAAGGTTAATGTTAAAGAATCGAGCTTATTTACCAGCAATGCTGTATCTCGAGAAGTTTTTGTGACCGTAGTTGTTAGTTGTTGAATTGCTGCCCAAATAGAGTGTAGAGTCACCGCTTGGGGAGCTTGAAGCTCTATGATCAAACCATCTGTGTCCTGGGGAAGAGTTCTGCCATCTGAGGCCCCCTGGTTACCGACTTCCGGTCCCATCGAGTCCTCATTGCTCATCCGAAGGGCTGCAGGGCAAAGCGGCGGATTAAGCTCTGGCGGGGATAATGATGTCTCCGACCCTAGTGGAAACGCCGCTCCTTCGGCGGATCCAACAGCGGGTTTCCTCATGCCAGTATCCACAGGGGTGCTCGTGGCAAACTGCAGGAGTGTTCGCTGGCCCGGAGGGAGTGATTGGGCCGACGGTAAGACACCCTTCACTGCACCTTTTCGCTTTGTATGCGGCATATTGGAAAAAGGTAATATTGAACAGAGCTCAGCGTTGGCTTCCACAGAGCCTCAAGCCCGAACCGCCATACTACTTATCATTTCTATAGCGCTACTAGATGTACACAGCGCTGTACACTTGAACATGAAGAGACAGTCCCTGCCCGACAGAGCTTACAATCTATCTATTAGATTTATTTTTTAATATCAAGAGTGCCAAATCCTCAACCACAGTGGAAGCTACTTTATGCCAACTAGTTAATGAGATGAGGAAATCAGCTTCATTGAGATATAGTTGTGGAGTCCCTTCTTTCCAGAAGTTATCTTTAGCTATTTTCTTGTGAGTCAGTTTTGGATGAGAATGAGTATACATGTTGGCATTAATGACAGAGTAAACTCTGACCAAAAATGTTCAGACCAGAGAACTGTTTACATCTGTACAGTAAAAGAAGAGTTGTGCCGTTAGAGGATCCCATAGTGTTTGAAGAAGAGGAGTTCTAAGGAAGGGAGGATTGTCTGAGCATGTAGATTTTTTAAAATTAATTTTCAGTTTAGCTCATGCCATTTTAGTGGTAGCTCAACATGAATTACATTCAGGTATTTCCCTGTCCCCAGCAGGCTAACTATCTAAGGTTTTCAAGATACCAACAATGAATATTCATGAGAGAGATTTGCATGTAGTGGAGGTCATGAATATTTATTGTGAGTATCCTGAAAACCTGACTGGCCAGGTGCCTTCAGGGCCCGGTTTGGGAACCACTGGCTTAGGTTCAAGAAATAACAAATCACCGTCATTACATTTTACATGACATATAACTGGAAATTTTAACAAGACAGCCCCATTTCCAAGACCCTTGGGCAGAATCCCAAAAAAGTTCTTATGGAGCTTTGCGGTCATCAAACAAAGACCAGGAAAAAATACGAACATTAGAACCCAAAAATTGTTCATACTTGAGGCAACATAAAGTGGCCCTTTTACTAAGCCGTGTAAGCGTCTACGCCCGCTCAACGCGCACCAAAATGGATTTACCACCCGGCTACCATGTGGCTCTTCCAGTAATTTCATTTTTGGCGCGCGTCCAATATGCACGACCAAAAAATAATTTTTATTAGATGCGTGCCAAATGGCATTTGACGCACATAGATCACTACCACCTGGTTACTGCGTGAGATTTTACCGCTAGGTCAATAGCTGGCAGTAAGGTCACAGACAAAAATGGATGCGTGGCAATTTTGATTTTGCCACATGTCCATTTTCGGCAAAAATTTTAAAAAGGCCTTTTTACAGGCGTGCTGAAAAATGGATCGGCGCATACCCAAAACCTGCGCCTATACTACCGCAAGCCATTTTTCAGCTCACCTTAGTAAAAGGACCCCAAAGTGAAGTGTCTTGTCCAAGGTCACAAGAATTAACAGTGAGATTTGGCTTCTTTGGTTCTTAGCCTGCTCTTCTGCTCAACAAATGAAAATTTTTCATCCAGTAAATTACATTTTTGTACATAAAATATTGTAATCAACATTGAACTCCTTTTGAATGATTAAATTTGGAGTATTTCTGAAGAGTGACACTGGAGGCCTACATAAAGCACTCATAGAAGTGGGGCCCTGAAGCCAGTCTTCCAACAAAAGAAGGTAGGGAGAGCTCTGCACCTTCACTACTGTAGCCATTGCAACTGCCATACCACACAGTCCACCAAGGACCCGCTACATTCAGTCTGCCTTTCTGTGACTTTTGATAACTTCAAATATATTCTCCTTTTCAACTAATCTACCACACTGCCAAGAGTACTTTAATAAGATGAAAATGATTTCCTTTAATCCTCAATACAATTTCTTTGTCTGCAACAGTTCTTCCTAACAGCTGTTTGCAGAGTGAAGGAGAGAATCTAGGTGGTGAAATGCACTTAGGTGAGGTTTAAAAATGTGTTAAAAGATTTCTTTTGCAAAGCTTTACATTTCTGTCTGTGGCCTGAAGTATCTGAGTAGCAGACCATCTGGATGTCCTCAGGCAGACACAAGTGCCTTATTCACCAGGTGATATTTATCCTTTCTCCATGGAGAGCAAGAGGTGAAGGAAAGAGTGGAACTGACAAAAGGGAGGAGGTTACGCTATTGATGATGGCTGGGGAGTTTCTCTGCCTAATGAGGTAGACTGTAATTTGGCCCACATTTCCAAACAATCCTTTCCAAATTGGCACACCAGCGGAGTCAGACCAAAATCTGCCCTTAGAACTTCAAGCCCTTAATGATTATGCAAAAATAAAACTGTGGTCTAGGAGACCTACAGCTGGGAGAGGAGGGGAACCACCTGGAATCTTTGCAATGAAATGCAAAAGGGATTTCTTTTCTTCTGATTAGAGATTTTACCATAGGAAAGGAATGAGGGGTGAGCATTTTATCAAGAGGAATGACAGAGTGGGGACTGGTTAAAACAGCTGTGCTAGTGAATTCCTTTTTAGAAAATCAGTTGGGTAGTTAAAAAAGCTAAGGTTCAGGTTGCCTGGGTCCATTCTTTTGAAAGCTTCCTGCTTTGTCACTTTTACCATCATAAATTTCAGTAAAAGGCTCACTTTCAAAGCACATAAACTTACAAAGTTATATCGGTTACCTAAATGTGCAGGCTGCTGTGCTGACCCTCATCAGTCCCAGGTAGGCATTACACTGATATGTGAAAATATGACCATGACAGTAATAACTAACGAGAGAAGTTGGGGAAGACAGTAGACTGTGGTTCCAATTTAAGGTGCATGCCTTTTCATTTTGGGCCTGGTAGACCAGTTTCTTTCTGCTCCTTTTGGCATATAGTTCAAGGTACAATTTATTTGATTACCCGCTTAGGGTCAGATCATCAAAGCAGTGTACATAAATAAAAATATAAAACAAAGGTACAAATATGGCATATAGGTAACAGCATAAGCAGAAATACAAGAAAATGAAGAAACCAGACAGTTCTGCTAACGCCCAACAGGCCACGTGAGGGATCGGCTGCACGCCGTAGTAGTTGATCAATTCAGTCATTGAAGGCCTCCCTAAATAAATGTGCTTTGAGCATACCGTTGAACTTTGGAAGAGTATCTATTATCCATATTACCGGGGGGGTAGGGTGTTCCATAGATAGGGGCCCACAATAAGAAACATTGACTTGCAAAACGTGTGCAGTGGCACCTTGTGGGGTCCTGGAACCACCAGCTGATGTTGGCTGGAGTGCAGTGGTCTGGACGGAATATAAGAAAGTAGTTGAGAGGACAAATTACCAGGAGAACCTGAGTGCAGTCCTTTGTACATTAAAGGGCAAACTTTTATATTTAATTCGTTAGTACACTGGCAGCCAGTCTTCCGATCAAATTTTCTAGTTTTATAGAGCAATTTAATGGCAGTGTTCTGAAGTAGTTGTAACCGTTTGGTCTCCCTTTGTCTAACCCCCCCCCCCCCCCCCCCAGGAAATGCATGAATGAGGATGCATAGAACATCCTGATCCAAGAGATGTACTGACCGAAGGCACCGTAGGTGGAAGAAGTATTGCCCTAACTGTAGATAAGACAAAGTGCTGGAACGTAAGGTTGGGATCCAATAGGACCCCCAGCACTTTGATAGATTTGCAGTGTGTCAAAATAGCTGTACCAAAGGAGAAAAGTGATGGTGACAGAGGCTGGGGAGCCCTACTAAGTATCAGCAAGCAGGTTTTCTGCACATTAAGTTGGTTACCATGCCATGAGCCTTAATTTGTAACTACCCTGCTTTTCCTTCTATTTTTATGAAAACACTCTGTTCCCCACTCAGCCAGGGGTCACAAGTCATGCCTTCCCAAGCAACTTACTTCATATGAATCTTTGGTCTGGTCACTAGATATAACTATTACATGATACTGCAGCTTGGAGGTTTAAAATATAGTTTTGTCCCTTACATTGATGCTAGGGGAATGGCCAGGGATACTGCTAAACCCTGGTCTCCTTGTATAGATTGTGCTGTGGTTCGGGATCTGAACCAAAGACAATGACTTTTTCCCCTGGGCTGGGTATTTATATTACCTCTGGTTTCCCTCCAAGGACTGTTTCCTCATTCCCTGTCAGCCAGGCAGGAAAGCACAGCCCCTGTTGTAGATGTTGCAGAAGTTAGTGAAAGTTCAGAACTGCTTTTATTTTGGTAGAGTGCTGAAGGTTTTGGTACTGCTGCACAGGCAGAACCTTTGCCATCTCTATACACCCTATGGTGGACCTTTCTCCCAAGTGCTGATCCAATTAGGACACATTGTGGTAAGGCAAATGGATGGCTTGAACCAGACCCTGAATGCTTTTCACACGTCAAAATTTGCTAAAAGGTGTGAAAATACAGTGATAAAATATAGAAAGACAAGACAAAGAACAAAGGCCTAATAATCAGATCTACAAAGCAAGAAACAGAATTGAGCAAAACCAAAGTTATATTGGATAGACTTTAGCTAGTACTGCTACTTTACAATGAAATTAACTTGCCTACTGTTGCAATTCCAATTAATCCCTCTTGTTTTTTTTTTCTGTAGTACTCAGGGTACGCATGTTGTCTTTTGTCTAACTAATCCACATATTGACCTTTCAAGTATTTATAAATGGTAATCAAATTATTTCCTAGACTATTCCTCTCCAAGGCAAACACCCGTAGCTGTCTCTTTCCTTGTTCAGCAGCTTTTCCATTACTGTAATTAACTATTTGCCTCCAGCCACTGATGCTTCTCTCTTTTCCATGACTCTGCATTGACATCTCCTCTCTCTTTCTTTCATCATGCTAAGGCCTATCCTCTTTCTCTACTACTCAATACTGGCATCTGTCCTTGCTCTTATTTTATACCATACCAACACATTTGAGTTGCAGAAATCTGATGTTATCAAGATTAAATTACTGCAATATTGGTTTTGGTTGATTGTTCTAAATCTCTTCTTCATCAATTGCAATTAGTCCTGAATGCAGCTGTTCAGCTAATTTATGGACTAAATAGCTATGATTTAGTGAAAGCTTTCTATTCCATGATGTACATTTCCCTACAGTTCATAAGTTGAAGTCTGTGAAACAGCTTTCTGCTTCTCTATCATATCAGATAGTGGCACTTTGGTATTCCCTACCTTTTGCCACAAGATGTTGTATAAATTACTTGGAATTTCAGAAAGTGTTAAAAACTCATTTATTTTATACATTTGGTTTATCTAGTAAGGCTAGATGTTTATTTTAAATCAGTTTATAATTATTTACTTAATAGTATTTTTATTCCTAGACATGTGGCTCTAGGAACTACCTAGAACTGACAAGGTATTGGCGGAATATAAGACTAGAATGCAATATAAACCTCAGCCTAGGACCCAGGAACTCCTAGCCCAAGGACTCAATCATGCAGGCCCAGGGAGTCAGATATAACTAGAGTACTTGCCACACCAGGCCAAACTAACCATCTGCTAGAGGGTAAAGAAATACTGGAGAATTCAAGCCAGAACCAACCCCTTATACCATGTCACTGAAACCATCGTTTCTCTACCTCCATCTTTGGCTGGTTTAAACTTAACCAGCCAGCACTGATATTAGCTTGGCCGGTTAAAATTAAGCCAGTGCTTTAGACAAAAAGTCTAAAGGCTAGTGGCGTAAAATACTTCCTCACGGCTCTAAGCTTCCTAAGAAAATTAAAAGGACTTCTTCACAACAACTTGTATAAACAACTGGTTAACAAGTTTCTAGCTTTCTAGCTCCTAGTTGAGCACAGAAGTTTATAGTTCTCTGCAACTCCAAGTTACCATCTGCAGATGCAGGCTCCATGAGGCTCAGCATAGGACCCCCCCCCCCCCCCCCCCCCCCTCCGGACAAGCCCCTGCAGAGTTGTTATTATTTAAAAATCAGTTTGGCTCTTTCTCTGCCCTGTTTCCATGGGGCAGGGAAATAAAGCTTTAAAAAAAAAAGTCAAGTGGCAGCTGTTGGATTATTTGTAGTAAATAATTAGCAGATCTTAGTACACACAGCTTCAGCTTTAGAAATGTTAATTTCTTTCTTCATCTCTCTCTCATACACCCCTGAATAATTCACTGCTGAGTCACTTTAAAGTTGAAGTAACAAAACATCTGTTTACTCACAGTTTGTAGTTAGATTATAATCAGACAGGCTTATATATACATATTACTATACATTTGTATTATCAGCTCCTTCCATGTGCTTAGATGGTAATGGATGCTCACACCACCATAGATCCTCTCAGGTTAGGAGAGATCATGAGCTCCATGTGCTCCATGTGCTGCATGTGCTGCATCTGCTGTGTCTAACCCCCACAGGAAGTTGCATAGCTGTGTGACCTCTCTAAGTAATTCACATCAGAGGTCACAGAGTAATCACAGAGAAATAATAGGTGACAGGCAATGCATGCAAAATACAATTACATTCCAACAAACCCCTTCTCATGCATAACTGTCATGCAATTATTTATTCATACAAAGTCCAAGCTTTATACGCAGATCCTCAAAATGTTCTCTGGGTAACGGTTTGGTCATGATGTCAGCTGTCATCTCACTGGTGTGACAATAGTGTAGACTGATGACCCCTTCTTTCACCAACTCTCGCACGTTGTGGTATTTCGTTGCGATGTGCTTGGTGCGTGACTGAACCTTGTCATTCTGTGACAGTCGGATGCAGCTCTGATTATCTTCCATTATCTGGATTGGTCTCTTTTCAGCTATTCCGAAATCCAGCAAAAGTTTTTCAATCCACATCAGTTCTCTGCACGCTTCCGATACAGCCACGTATTCAGCTTCTGTAGAAGACAGACTCACAATACTTTGTTTATGACTGGCCCATGAAATGTGTACATTTCCATACATAAACACATATCCACTTGTGGATTTATAATCAGAATGATCCCCTGCCCAATCTGAATCACAGTAACATATTAGTTTTGGATTACTATTGGCTGAAATCTTTAATTTACAATCAATGGTACCCTTTAAATACCTTACCATCCTTTTAACTGCAGTCCAATCTGATTTGGTAGGTGAGCTGACCCTTCTGCTCAAAATTCCTACTGCATTTGCTATATCAGCCCTGTATGTGGTAGCTAGATATAAAAGCTTACCTATGGCTGATCTATATTGGATGTTATCTGGTAAAGGTTCTCTTACTGTTTCATCCTTCAGAAAATCAGTGATCATGGGAGTGCTTACAACTTGGGCATCTTGCATACCTAAACTTTCAATAAGCTCATTTATTTTCTGCTTCTGGCTTAGAAGATAAGAACCATCATTTTGTTTCTCAATTTCTATACCAAGATAGTATGACACATTACCAAGTTCTTTTATCTCAACATTGAGGTTTAAACACTTTACAATGTCCTTGTACTCTTGCTCACTTTTGCTTGCAATGAGCAGATCATCAACAAAAGCTAAAATGTATGCATATTGTCCATTTGTGCACCTAGTGTACAAGCATTTATCTGCTTCACCTTGCTTAAATCCTAAATTTGTCAATATTTCATGCAATTTTTCATTCCAACATTTTGCACTTTGCTTTAATCCATAAAGACCTTTGTTTAATTTACACACTAGCTGTCTTTGTTTTGTATTTATGAAACCTGTTGGCTGTTCCATGTACAAGTCTTCAGTTATATCTCCGTGAAGAAACGCTGTTTTCACATCAATGTGGTTGACTTGCATGCCTTTTGAGACTGCAATGCTCAGAAGTGTTCTGATTGTCGTGTGTTTCACTACAGGTGCAAACACTTCATCAAAATCTTCTCCATATTTTTGAAGATATCCCTTTGCCACTAATCTGGCTTTATACCTTTCCACTTTTCCTTGTGCATTCCTTTTTAACTTGAATACCCATTTGCATCCTATAGCTTTCTTGCCAGGAGGTAATTTTGTAAGAATCCAAGTATTATTTTTATCCAATGCATCAATTTCTTCTTGTGCAGCTTTATGCCATTCAGCAGCTTCTTCTGCTGGCATTTTCTCAATATCATCCCATGTTAAGGGCTCTTGAGCTTCTGCTGACTTTGTTAGGTAAGACAGTCTTGGGGGTGGAACACCTTTGTTTTCCCTGGATGAGCGTCTGACAACAGGTTGGTCTGACCTTTCCGCATCCTCTAAATCTGAGAGTCCTTCTCCAATTGATTCCCCTTCTCCAACTGTACTGTCTTCTTCAATGATCCTTTCTGTGTCTGCTTCCTCTGCCTGTTCCTCGTTAGATACAGGTGAGTTGCTTTCAGACATCTGCCTTGGTATGGCATTTATATACACTGGCATGTCTATTATGGTTCTAGTTTCATATTCTGGATGATAAGGCTCATCTGGGATAATCCAGCCTTTATCAACCCTTTTGTTTTCATCAAAATATGTAACATGTCTTATGCCAACAATGCCAGTTTTCAGATTCAAAATTCTATATCCTTTGTGTCCTGGAGCATAGCCAACTAAAATGCCCCTTTCTGTTGTGGAATCCAGCTTATGCCTTCTTTGCTTTGGTATATGAGCATATGCTGTACTTCCAAATGTTCTTATGTGTGACAGGTTTGGCTTCCTACCATGCCATGTCTCATGTGGTGTGCGCTCAGCGCCTTTAGTTGGCATTCTGTTTTGTAGGTACACTGCTGTGAGAATGGCTTCCCCCCATAGTCTTTTAGGGAGATTGCTATCTGACAGCATACATCTGGTCATTTCCACAAGTGACCTAAATTTTCTCTCTGCAACAGAATTTTGCTCTGGTGTATAAGCTACTGTTGTGATATGTTGAATGCCTTCTTGTTCTAGAAATGTGCGCATGCTTTGTGAAGTGAACTCACCACCATTGTCGGTCTGAAGAACCTTTGGTTTTCTTTCAAATTTATTGCTCACCATGGCTACGTATTTCTTCAGCATGTCTGTGACTTGACTTTTCTCTTTCAGCAAATAGGCCACACAATATCTAGAGAAATCATCCAAGAATATTAGCACAAATCTGTTATTTCCCAATGATGGGATATTAAACGGTCCACATAAGTCACTGTGTATTAAGTCCAGCACTTTATTACTCCTATTTCCTGTGTATGCAGGAAATGAGGGTCTCACACCTTTTTGAGTAACACAGTCTATGCATTTCTCCATTTTACCAGCATCTGCACTTATCTGAATGCCGGTGGCCAGTTGCTTACTGTAAAGATCCTGGATCACCTTACAATCACGATGTCCCAGGCGGCGGTGCCAGATTTCCAGACTACATTTACCATCATTCTTCCTTACTTGCGCCATATGTGAGGCTTCACCTGAAATGTTCAGCTTATAAACATCATTATGCATAAAAGCTTCAGCATACACTTCATCATTTTTAGAGATTGTGCACTTACTGTTTTCAAAATGAATCACAAATCCCTTCTTATCTAATGTAGATACACTAAGCATATTGCAAACTGCTTGGGGAATATACAAGACATCACTTACAGGAATTTCTTTAACTTCATTAGACACTTTGCATTTTAAGAATCCAATACCTTTTGCTTGGATCTTAGCAGTCCCTGCGTTTGCAGTTTTAAGAATACCTTCCTCTGGACACATTTCCTGAAAGAAATCCTTACAATTGGTTAAATGGCATGTGCTCCCTGAATCCAAAATCCAAGTACTTTCATTTGAATTATTATTTACCATAGTCAAAGATTTTTCTGCCATTAGAAAGCCCTTGTGTTTATCTTTGTCCTTCATACATTTCCTGGTTTGAAAATTCTTTAGTTCCATTGGCTTAGGTGAGCTAGAGGGAGTGTTTTGTGTTTCCTTACACCATTTAGATACATGTCCCTCCTTTCCACATGAGTAGCAAATCAGCTTGCCCTTGGGTGGAGTTTTCCCATAGCTCCGCCTTCCTCTGTTCTTTGCCAAGAAATTTGTTTCATTTCTCTCTGACTTGCTTTGAGAACACATCTCCTCAGAATCATTTATTATGCATTCCTGCCTTAGTTTTGATGTTGTCTGTTCAAAAGATTGCCCTTCAATGGCCTCATTTACAGACCTAAAAACATCAAACTTCTTTGATAGTGAGGTAAAAAGAAATGCTCTTTTCAATGCATCACACATGGGAATTCCAGAAAGTTCTAGCTTTTGAAATGAAGACATAAGATGCATAATGTGATCATTACATTTACTTTTATCCCTTAATTTGGTTTCATTCAACTCTGCCAACCAAATTGGTTGCTGCTTTGCATATGTAGTTGCATACATAGTTCTCAGTTTATATAAAATGTCCTTTGGTGTATCTTTTCCCTCCACTAATATGGCTTGTTTCTCTGAGAGAGCTTCCAAAAGCATGCACTTCACATAATAGTTTGCATTGTCCCATTCAGCCATATTTTCAGCTGTTCTGTCTTGGTCTAAGCATATATCTAATCCTTTTGCTCGAAGGAGACATATGAATCTTAATTCCCACTGCTGATAATTAAACTCAGTTAATCTAGGCACCTTGAGAGAATAGAACAATAGTGAATTTCTTCCCTCAGCCATTTTCTTAGCCTTCTGTCTGCTGTGTGGGGGGAGAGAGAGACAGACTGAATCTTTCCTTTAAAACTTAAGAGAAAAATGTGGCCTTTTTTTCTGCCTGGTAATATTTCTCTTCTTTTTCAATTCCTGGACCCTGGGCCCATAACCCTTTTGTTGGATTATTTGTAGTAAATAATTAGCAGATCTTAGTACACACAGCTTCAGCTTTAGAAATGTTAATTTCTTTCTTCATCTCTCTCTCATACACCCCTGAATAATTCACTGCTGAGTCACTTTAAAGTTGAAGTAACAAAACATCTGTTTACTCACAGTTTGTAGTTAGATTATAATCAGACAGGCTTATATATACATATTACTATACATTTGTATTATCAGCTCCTTCCATGTGCTTAGATGGTAATGGATGCTCACACCACCATAGATCCTCTCAGGTTAGGAGAGATCATGAGCTCCATGTGCTCCATGTGCTGCATGTGCTGCATCTGCTGTGTCTAACCCCCACAGGAAGTTGCATAGCTGTGTGACCTCTCTAAGTAATTCACATCAGAGGTCACAGAGTAATCACAGAGAAATAATAGGTGACAGGCAATGCATGCAAAATACAATTACATTCCAACAGCAGCACGGCTATGTGGAGCTGCTAGGGTGAAGAGCTGCAGCGAGAGAGAGCAGGCTGGCTGGCTGGGAGGGGCGCAGAGCCTTTTGTCTTGGAGGGGTTCTGAAGCAGGGTGGAGGCACAGATGTGTTAGATTGTGCCTCCCCAATGCCAGATGGTGCAGCTGTTGCCCATGACTTTAGAGCACAGTTAGGCAGAAGCCTTTTTCAAGGGAGGTGCAGTTGGGAGCTCCCTCTCCCCCACCCCCACCCCTTTGGCTAGAGCACAGGCAGGTTTAGAGATCCCTGGGAGATTTTGGGGCCCTGGGATCCAAATGTTGCAACACCATCCTGGAATGTAGAGAGGATGGTGCTGCATGAGGAGCACTTCCCTTGCAGATCAATATGGAAGGACTGTCCAGGGGCCTTGTCCCAGGGCCAAAAGACCACAGGGGCCATAGGGAGTACAGAGGATCTATGTGAACCCTCCTGAGGCTTTGCCCATCCAGGAGACCAGCCCTGCCTCTGTGGGATCTTATTTTTAGTCCTCAGTGGTCTGGCAGGGCTTCCATTTGAACCACTGAGGGAAGCATCACTTAGGGATCTTATGCTAAAGGCAGTTTTCATCCATTTTAGAGCTCCAAGTACTATTGTGTTGGGATCCCTTTTTGGTGTCTTTGGAGGAGGCTCTGCCCCTGAGGACCATGCCCTCCTTCTTACCAAAGGTGATTTTGCCATTCTATGTGAATCAAGCAAGGATATTATTGACCTTTTCATGCTAGGACCAGGTGGGTATGTCTGGTAAGCTTCATAAGTTAAATGTTCACAGGGTGTTCTTGTAATATTTGCAGTTGACAAACTTCTTCCGTTTGTCAGATAATCTCTTCGTCTTGACTCAAGGCTTGGACAAGCAGCTGTCTCTCTGTCTTACTGCGTGCTAGATTAAGGCCGTCACTGAAGCAGCTTACATTCTGTCGGGTAAGCCTGTGCCAAGAGAGCTGAAGACTTATTCTACACAGGCACAGAAGCTTGGGCTGTTACTCAGGAGGACATTTGTTGGGCAGCAATGTGGTCTTCCTTACACTCTTTTGTGAAGCATTATAAGCTATATGAGGTCGCCAGGAGCGATTTGGTGTTTGGAAGAGCGGTGATTCAGGAAGCCTTGTTTTCCTCCTCCAAGCATGGATGGCTTGGGTACATCCTGCTTGTTTGGACTGGTATGGTAGAGATGATAAGGAAAGTGAAATTATGTCAAATCCATTTCTTATATCTTTGTACTTTGCATAGTACAGGAGGAATTGCATTTCTCTCTTTCACTGCTGATGCACAGCATGCAAAGTCTGGATTTGTGGGATTTCCTTTTCAATTTTTGTCTGAAGATTTAATTTTCTCATTTGTGTTCACTTATTTTCTATGTTTTGCTTGTGTGACCAAGCTGAGGTATTCTGCTAGCATATAGGCTTTGTGTAGGGATCGATAATAGTTATGCTTGCTTTGTTTTCCAATCTGCTCTTCCCATTGGGAGGTGTATTGATGTTCTAGCATGTGTTGTAATATTTTCAGTATTGCCTTTTTAGTGGCTAGGGCTTTTCCTGTTTGAGTCCTGAAATTTAGCGCTGTTACGGTATGATAGGTTTCTACCTATACACTGAGTGTGATATGTGAGGGGAGGGGGGTGGTGCTGCCCCTTCATTTGTGCCATTCAGCATATCCTAAAATTAGCTCACATTAAATAGTTTTGGCACACACTGAAAGTGTTTTAGAGTATGCTACAATAATTTAGCACAGGCTGTAAAGAAATGATACTAGATGGAAACATGAAACTTCTATGGAATGAAAACAAAACGGTGGGCCTAATACTTTGAGACTTATGCTCCTAAATAGGTCTCTTGATATTTTACTAGGGCTGAGTTCCTAAATTTATACTCATATTTTCAATGAATTGCTAAGGGCCCGATATCTAAAATTATTTAAATGCCAAAAGAGGCTCCTGGCTAATTTAACTGGCCAGGGTCAACTGAATATTGACCAGATAACTTTTAAGCTCTTAAATAAAGTTTAATTTTCAGCTGAAACTGAATTTGGTTGAAAGGGCACACACTTAGCAGCCTAATTTAGGTACCTATATATTTTTTTTTTTTAAATCAACTATTGGGCTCAATGTTTTGCCATTTTTACAAAGTTACCTGTTACTTTACAAAGAGAGGAAACAGTTTTTGTTGTTAATGAGATGACACTAGAATTTGAATATTATTTGTTCTGTATGGTGACATCTCTTCTTTCTTTTGTACTGTTATTATTTTTATTATTATTTGTTTAGATTTTGCTCACACCTTTTTTAGTAGTAGCTCAAGGTGAGTTACATTCAGGTACACTGGCTATTTCTCTGTCCCAGGATGGCTCCCAATCTAAGTTTGTACCTGAGGCAATGGAGGGTTAAGTGAGCAGCAGTGGGATTTGAAGTGGCCACCTTTGGATTTCAAGACCAGTGCTCTAACCACTAGGCCACTCCTCCACTGTCATGTCTTTTCATTTTCTGTATTCTGCTACACTATCTAGCAATTGGTTGCTCAATTAAACTAGACAGGCGACAAACTGGATGTGGTGTTAGGTGCCATTATGTTATTAAACTTTGTGAGAAGCAGTGGCGTAGCCAAGGGTGGGCCAGGGTAGGCCCAGGCCCATCCACTTTGGGTTCAGGCCCACCCAATAGCAGCACATCTCTAATGTGGCTGGCAGGGGTTCCCAAGCCCCACTAGCCGAAAACTCCCAACTGTCCCTCCTGCATACCTTTTAAATAGCAGATCTTTGCCTGCTACAAGCAGCGACTGATACATATTGTTCGCACCGGCCCTGAAGCCTTCCCTCTGATGTATTCCTGCTTATGCAGAAACAGGAAGTTGCATCAGAGGGAAGGCTGTGGGGCCAACATGAGCACTGTGTATTAGTTGCTGCTCGTTGCCAGTGAAAATCTGCTATTTAAAAGGTATGCGGGGGAGGGGGATGTTTGAGAGACCATATGGCATGCAGGCGAGAGAGAGACCAAATTACTTGTGGGACAAGGCGGAGTTCTTCTGCCCACCCATCTTGGACCCAGGCCCACCCAAAATTGGGTGTCTGGCTACGCCCCTGAAGTCGGTCAACATATCTTATGGAGTCTATATGCCTTGCACTGACAAAAGGAGCAAAGATTTAAACTCAAAACAAGGCAAGCTGTTTGTAGGAAATGCTGTTATCCAGCCCCAGGGAGGAATATTCTAATTAACACAACCAAAGAAATTTAAGTTCAAAAGCTACACAGTAATTAAGTAAAAAAAAAAAAAACAATTTGTAAGTGATACCTATTTATTACACAGTCATCTACAACTTGTTTAATGTCTATTTCTATATACAATAGTGTCACACCCTTGAGTTTGGACCTGGAACCACTCCCAACCAATGGTGTGGCCATGGGAGGGGGGTGACCTTGGGAGTCTGCCCCCCTACCTTGGGCTCGGGCCCCCTCCAGAACTTTAGCACCCCTTTACCTTTGCTGACGGGGATGCCGAGGCCCTGCCAGCCAAATAAATACAGTGCTGCCGCTCCCCTCCTCGTGCTGCCTCCTTCCTGCTCTGCTGGGACTTCTCGGCACATGGTCAGAACAGGAAGGAAGCAGTGTGGCACTGTATTTATTTGGCTGATGGAGCCTCAGCATCCCTACCAGCAAAGGTATAGTTGGTGAGTATGTGGGGGGGGGGGGGGAGGAATGCATGGCCCCCCCAGTCCACCCCTGGGTACCCCCAAAATTGAAGGGCTAGCTACTCTACTGCATCCCAACACAGGTTTGATTTATGTTACCAATTCCCTTCTGTAGGAACCAGGAATGCTTTTCCTATACAGTCTTAGACCTGGCCATAATTGCTTTCTGTTTCAAGAAAGAAACAATAAAGTTCTTGCCTGTTCTCCATATCTGCTTAGCTGGTTCTCAATAGAAACAATTTAATGATGATGCCATTAGCCAAAACATTATCTAACCAAGGTCTTAATCCTTTCATTTATGCAGATGATGATATGATTTATATCCCATTTAAACATGACCTAACAGAAATTACTAAAGCAATAAACGACAGCTTCCATATAATGAACTCATGGGTGGATGCTTTTAAATTAAAACTCAATGCTGAGAAAACACAATGTCTCATTCTTTCATCACAGCACAATAAGTACAAACCCACTAAGTTTAAAATCCCTAGCTTTACCCTCCCCATCTCAGAAACTTTGAAAATTTTAGGAGTTACAATTGATCGCAACCTTACATTAGAGAACCATGCGAAAATCACAACAAAGAAAATGTTTCATTCCATGTGGAAACTCAAAAGAATTAAGCCTTTCTTCCCAAGAGAAGCATTCTGCAGACTGGTGCAATCATTGGTACTATGCCAGCTAGACTACTGCAATGCCATTTATGCTGGGTGCAAAGAACAAATTGTCAAAAAACGTCAAACTGCACAGAACATGGCAGCCAGACTTATATTTGACAAAATGAAATATGAAAGTACCAGTCCCTTATGAGAAAAACTGCACTGGCTCCCTTTAAAAGAACATATTGCTTTTAAGGTTTGCACCCTGGTTCATGAGATCATACACGGTGAGGCTCCAGGATATATGTCAGACCTTATTGACCTACCAACCAGAAACTCTACAAGCTCATCACATACATTCCTGAATCTCCACTATCCAAACTGTAAGGGACTGAAATATAAATTAACATATGCATCCAGCTTCTCTTACATATGCGTGCAAATTTGGAATGAATTACCAAAATCCATAAAAATGACACACGACATAGTGACCTTCTGTAAACTATTGAAAACTTATTTATTTAAGAACGCATACAATAACAACTGATCCTAAATGCAAATTAACAAAACATATCTATACTACATGTATTCTCTATATCTCAACTGTTTTTGCTAAATTATCTTGAATTCCAGTTTAATGATCCTAATTGTTCAAGCTATTTTTGTCATGAATGAAGTTTAACCTATTACCTTTAGCTCTTATCATAGACGAACTTTCCTCCTGTAACCTAACCTAATCTGTCCCTCTACCTCAACTATGTATTTCTCCTATCCGGAACTGGTAATCACCACTTATGGAACTATGTAAGCCACATTGAGCCTGCAAATAGGTGGGAAAATGTGGGATACAAATGTTATAAATAAACAAATAATACAGCTTTGAGCTTTCCATCTACCCCATCTGATTGTAAGTCCCTGCAGTTTTTCTTGAAAAGGGGTCAGTGAGGAGCCAAAGTACTCCTTCCTCCCCCTTAAAGCAAACAAAAATTCAAAAACAAACAATAATCCAAAGAGGTAATTAAAGCTAAAATTTCTCAGTCTCATCATGTTCTGAGAAATCCCATTTCTTTTCTTGAACCTTCTCTTCTCAGTGCTAGGCTCATTCCTCCATCTGTGCAAATTGCCTTGCCCTAGAGCTAACCCTTATGGCCCCCTTCTTCAAAGACGTCTCACTCCTCTATTGCTCTGATTTCCTCACCAGAGTTGTGGAAGATGGAACCTCTATCAACCCACTGTCAGAGGCTCCTTATCAATGAACGTTGTAAGTGTTTGGGCGGATCCTTTCCAAATAAAAAAAAATGTCATCTAAATACCACTTCCAAAGAAGTATATTCTTAAACTCCTCTGATTCATATATGACTGTTTCCTCAACCTTCGCTAAATATAGCGTAGCTATGGAGGGTGCTAATGATGCCCCCATAGCAACTTCTTGGATTTATTCATAAAATTCATTTTGAAACCAAAAAAAAATTTTTTGAATGACTAATTCAGCAAGTCGTATAAGGAATTCTTTGGGAATACGCTGTGATGGAGGACGTTTTTCCAAAACATCAGCCACCAAGTCTAAAGCTTCCCCCTGAGGTATTACCATGTACCAAGTAACATCCACTGTAAAAAAAATTGAGTCTTCTGAAAGATCAGTTGTCTGAAGACAACATAAAAAATCCATTGTATCTTGGAAATAGGATGTCACCTGGATAGCACAATGTTTCAGGAAATAATCCAAAAATTGTGATAACTGTTCCAAAACAGAATTTCTCAAGACTACAATAGTACAATCCGGAGGGTTCTGAATGTCCTTTGGGTAAAAAATAAATTCTGGGGGTGATAGGATGTTCTGTAATTTATTTGGATTTTGCTCACACCTTTTTGAGTAGCAGCTCAAGGTGAGTAACATTCAGGTACACCGGGTACTTCTCTGTTCCTGGAGGGCTCACATTCTAAGTTTATACCTGAGGCAATGGAAGGTTAAGTGATTTGCCCAAGATCACAAGGAAAAGTTGTGGGATTTGAACCAGCCAGCTCTGGACGTTAAGAGGGGTGCTCTAAACACTAGTCTAATCCTCCACTCCACTCTAATTAAGAATGTGACTTCTTTCAGGGTCAACATTGACTTAGTGTTTGCCTCCATAACCAAGTCTTTAATAATGGATAATAGTGATGGAGTAGGATCAGAAGGTAACTTCCTATATGTGGTGGCATCTTGAAGTTGTCTGTGTCCTTTCAAGTAGATATTTTTCCTTGGCCCACAGTGCCACTGCTCCTCCTTTATCAGCACAAAGCACTATCATATCTGATTGATTCTGTAGCATCATAAGCACTTCCCTTAACAGACTGGACAAATTCCAGTTAATGAATTCATGGTCATATTGTTTTTCAAAATTGTCCAGACCATGCATTGTACATTTTTGAAAAGCTAATATTGAAGGATCTAAATTCTCGAATGGTATCCATGTGGACTGAGGTTTTACAATAGAAATATCTGGAGCTGGAGGGTGTGTCAAAAATATTTTTTAAGATGTAAAGAACTTGTGCTTGGGACTGTTAGTATTTGTTGAGTCATTTCCTGTCCTTGCACTTATGAAGATAATCTTGTCCATTTTATTGGATTTAGTGGCAGGGATGTGCACAGCCATGCAGAGGACCTGGGTTTGATCACTGAGGTGTGTTTTCCTTAGGCCAGTGGGGGATGCTATGGTGAGAACATTCCAGCCTTTAGTGTGGGAGGGTGTCCTGGTATTTGCACAATATTGACACTAGTGGTTGACCTCAGGACCCACATTCGCAGCAGTGCTCTGGGTCTTGGATCCCAGCTAAACATTTTTACTGTAAAGAGTGGACTAAGTGAGTTGGGAGGAGAATATAAAAATATATGAACCCCACCGCCACCATCACCAGATAGGCTGTGATGGAAGGTTCATGGTGCTGTAGCCCTATAGAGGTCAGTTCTGATTAAGGTAGAAATATATTTGAAGGGAACTTGCATGATCATTTAAAAAGTGGGTTGAGACCCCTATTGACCATACAAGAGTATTGTACCATGACCTGTTTGTACCCCTGCAGTTTCCAGAACATTATCTCAGTGGCCTCCTGATCAGTGAGGTAATGGCAGGAGAAGAATCCTTTCAGAATAAAAAAAGGGGTGGTGGAACTTGATATACTACCTTTCTGTGGTTACATGCAGGCTTATTTTTGAAAGGAGAAAAACGCCCATGTTCGGGAGATGGGCGTCCATTTCCCGTGGGCGGCCAAATCGGTATAATCGAAAGCCAATTTTGGTCGTCTTCAACTGCACTCCGTCGCGGGAACGAATAAAGTTGATGGGGGGGTGTCGGAGGCATGGTGAAGGCGGGACTGTGGCGTGGTTATCGGCCGAGCAGAGATGGGCGCGCTTGGCCAATAATGGAAACAAGAAAGGCGTTTTTAGCGAGAATTTAGGACACTTTTTTGGACCCTTTTTTTCTCATGAACAGGTCCCAAAAAAGTGCCCTATATGACCAGATGACCACCGGAGGGAATCAGGAATCACCTCCCCTGACTCCCCCAGTGGTCACTAACCCCCTCCCACCAAAAAAAAACCCACTTGCAAAAACCTTATTTCCCTGCCTCTATGCCACCCCCAAATTCCGTACCCACCTCCATGACAGCAGAATATGTTCGATCCTCTCACAGCCTTTCCCTGGGTCAGATGTGGCTCTCGGGTGCACTGCAGGGTCACATAAGCATTGCATTGTGGTGGGTATAGGGTATTGGGCTCCATGATTTCACTAGCTTGTGTTACAGTCTCACGATGTTGGTAGTTGGTAGGCTCTTCTCCCATGGTGCTTTTCCCTCTGCTTACTGGGTCAGAGTGTGCCCTGTTTTGTTTCCGGTAGTCCACGAGGTAGTGGCCATTTTTGTAAGTCCGTTTTAGATCCCTTTTGTGTGTTAGCCACGTTACAGAACTTAGTTCTTACCTTGAATGTTGCTGAAAGAGGGCATTGTACACCATTCTGCCAGCTCTGACCTACTGCTAATCTTAGTACCAGGGAGACTCGTTGCCAGTGGGGCACAACCTCTGATCTGCAGTTAACTGTGAGTAAACGCGGTTATTGAAATAAAGGACGTTTTCAGTGAGATTAGTCTTACGGTGTGAACTGCTGTGCCAAGGTTATACAGCAGCAACAAGTCCTGTCCCTGGAGCAGTTTTAGTGGGTAATGCAATGCACTTCAGGCAGGCGGACCCAGGCCCATCCCCCCCTACCTGTACCACTTGTGGTGGTAAATGGGAGCCCTCTAATCCCCCCCAAAATGCACTGTACCCACATGTAGGTGCCCCCCCTTCACCATTAAGTGCTATGGTAATGGTGTTGAGTTGTGGGGAGTGGGTTTTGGGGGGGATTTGGGGGGTCTCAGCACCCAAGGAGCTATGCACCTGGGACGTAATTTAATGTTTTTTCCTATTTTTTAAAAGTGTCCCCTAGGGTGCCCGGTTGGTGTCCTGGCATGTGAGGGGGGGACCAGTGCACTACGAATCCTGGCCCCTCCCATGACCCAAAGCCTTGGATTTGGTCGTTTTTGAGCTGGGAAGCTTCGGTTTTGATTATCGCACGAAAATACCCAGCTCAAACAAACGTCCACATCTCAAAAACGCCCACATCCAATGCATTTGCCTGGCACAAACCGTATTTTTGAAACTAAAGATAAACGTCCATCTTTTTCGTAAATACGATTCGGCCCACCCCTTCATGGACCCGTTCTCGGAGATTGACGTTCTTACACATGGGCGTTTGCGCTCGATTATGTCCCTCATAGTAACATAGTAGATGACGGCAGAAAAAGACCTGCACGGTCCATCCAGTCTGCTGAGGAGGAAGGAGGTGTTTTAGAGAGCTCTGCTGACTTCCAGTGGAAAGGGAGTGAGACCTAGCTCCCTCCCCAAAGATGAGGAGGGTCCCTGGGGAGAAGGCCTCAGGAAAGTCCCAGGCTATGGGGCCTCCTGGGGCCCGGGACCAGAAGGCCGAAAGGAGTGGCTCTCTCCCTGGTTTGACTACCGGGAGAAGGGAAAGGAGTCCAGTGGACCGAAGGGAGAAGCAGCCCAGTGGAGGCCACCAGAGCATTTCCCCCTCCATGGCCCAGCTTGCGGAAGGTAAGCGAGAAGACAGTGGAGGGGGGAGGAAGATAGTACAGGCCCCAGAAGGGCGCTTCCAAGGAAGGGAGAAGGAAGAGGCGATGGAAGTTTGCCAGAAGCCTTTGCTGGAGGCAGCTGAGAGTGAGAGTGAGGAGAGTGGATCGTCAGATGAGGAGTTCCTTGAAGTGAGCTATGACCCTGATGATCCAGCAAGTAGTGTGGTAAATATTGTAAGACGAATTAAGCTGGTGGAAAAAGAAGTAGTGGAGCTAGGAAAACGTCTGAAAATGGCAAGAACTATGTGTAAATTTGCCCCAGCGGAGCACAGACAAATGTATGTTAAAGAGGAAGCCCGGATATCAAAGTTGTTGGGGAAAAAAGAACACTTGTTGAACTGTTTAAAAAAGGGCTCTGTGAATCCTTTGAGGGAGCTCTATGTTAACCGAGAAAGGATGGCTTCAATACCACAGTCTGGGGGTTCAGGAACACTACAGTTGCAGCAAGCTTCAGTGTCTTCAGCAGCATTAGACTCAAAAGAGTTGTCTGGGTTCAGAGGTGACCCCACTTTAAAATACATGAGACAGTTGGCAACACAGTCTAGAGCACTTACCCAGCAGCCAGAGGATAAGGAGGCAGCGGCAGGACATGGCTCTGAGGTGGGGGCTGGAGTAGAGATCCTACCTGTGGAGGGGAGGACAGAACTCAGTAACTTTTCAAAACTCCAGATAATGGAGGCAGCAGAGGGAGACGCAGGTAGCAGCCTGTTTTCTACAGAGGTGGTGGTCGAAGTCTCAGAGGGCTTACCTGCAGTTGTGCAAACAGCAGAGACAGTTGCCGTGAAGGAGGCCCTGTTGGAAAAGGGTCAGCAGAGGCAGACTCCGGTATTTTTGGCCGGGTCTGCAATGACTGAAGTGGAAACCGAAGCAGCATGGCATCTGGAGAAGCCCCGCCCACGAAGTCCGGGAGCAGGGGATGTCTTCCCTGAGCATGGAGTAGCTGGCGGTTTACAGGAGAGGGGTCGGAGAGAGAGGAATAGGAGCGGGCAGCAGCTGGGAGCTCATTTGACCAGCTGTCCATTACAAGAGGTGAAATCGGGGGGTGCTAACAGCCAGCCTGTGGCGGAATCAGGAACAGACAAGCCATGCCCCCGGGAAGCGCCAGCCATTGGGAGAACGCAGGAAGGACTGCACCAGAAGCAAGGGGGAAGTAACCCGATTGTTGAGAGACTTTCGTTGACTACAGAAGTGGACATGGCAAGTCTAACAGATGTGCAGCGGGTGGTGGAGCAGACCTGCCAGCAGGACGGCTGGGAGCGAGGAGCCAAGGGGAGCGGCGGAGTTCCGGAGGCTTCGCCCCTGGTGCCGGAGGTTGGAGGGAGTTCGGGGGCAGAGCGAGCAGGGAGTCTGGTATCGCCAGCTGCAGACCTGACTGGGCAGGTGCCAGAGTATCGCCAGGAGACAGAGGAGAGGAGGCGATTAGCCCAGAGGCTGGAGCCTGCAGTGGCAGGGACGAGCAGGGACGTTCCAGGAAGTGGTGATGGGCAGGACAATCAGTTGGAGGCAGCCCAAGCCGCAGAACTGACTATGGACGTTGCTGGATGTTTGTCTGAGAGGGAAGGGGACGGGGGACAACGGGAGGGGGAGGGGGCGGTGGATATTGAGGAAGGGAGAGGGATGAGGGGAGGGGCAGAGGGACAGAAGGGGGGGGAGGCAGAGGGAAGGGCTGGAACAAGTGTGGAGGGGGGGCGGTGGGGGCTGGGGTCCAAGTCCTTTGCGGCAGTAGTCCAGGGAGGGGGAAGGAGGGAGGGGGGGAGATCGGGTGGTTTTGAGGGCCCAGGGAGGGGTTGGGGGGGAGCGGGGACAGGGGGTGGACAGCTGCCTAAGCGGCGAAATGTGGTACAGCTCAAATGGATAGGGGAGGGGGCAATGCCCTCCAGGGATCGGGTCTTGAGGCTGGTGATGGGGATGGGGTTTATACCCGAGGACTTTTACGCGTGTATACACCCCATCAACATCCCAGAATATGACTTGAGCTTCATGACCCAGAGGGGGATGGAAATATTCTGGGAAAGGTACGAGGGGGTGAGGGGAAAGGGGGAGTGGCGGGACCTCAGGGCCATTCCAGTCAGCAAGCCGGACCTGGTGCAGATCACCCTGCTCGTGAGAAATGAGTCTATCTCTGGGGCAGATTTAGCCTACTGGCTACAGAGGTACGCGGAGCTGAGATCCCCACTTACAAAGTTACCGGATCCAAGCAGGGTTTGGGCAGGAGGTTGGGGAGCCCTGGTCAAATTGAGACAGGAGAGCCATGTGGTCCAGCACATTCCTTCGGCTGCCTTTATCGGTCGTGACAGGATACTGTGCTTTTACAAGGGGCAGCCGCGGCAGTGCTTCAGATGTGGTTCGTTTAGGCACTTCAGCATGTCATGCCCAGTGGTAAAGTGTGGAAGATGCGGGGATCAGCATGCCACAGAGGACTGCACCGCGATCAGGTGCAACCTCTGCGGCGGGTTAGGCCATGCATATCGGAACTGCCCTAGGGCGGCCCATAACGAGTGGGATATGTGGGGGAAGGGACGGGGAGGGGGGGTAATGGAGGAGGGGATAGGGCAGGGGGTGATAGGCAGGGAGGGGCAAGGGGGGGAGAAGGAGGGGATGCAGGAGGGGGGGCGGCAGGGGGCTGGGTCAGGAGTGGAGCAGGGGGGAGAGGGGGAGTGGGTACAAGTGCCACAGAGGAAAGGGAAGTTTCGGAGGGGGGGGAAAGTAGGGGTGGGCAGGGAGGGGTCGCTGCAGGGGAAGAGGGGGAGGAACAGATTTCAGGTGTTGGAGGAGGAGGAGGAGGATAGGGAGGTTGGGAGGGAGGAGGAAGAACAGGGGGAAGGAGGAGGTGGAGGAAGAGGGGGCGGCAGGGGGGATTGGAGAGGGCAAACGGAAATATGAGGAAGCACTGGAGGAGGGTACTGGTGGTAGGAAGAAGGGCGGGGAAGGCTCTGGGGGGAGGGGGAGGGGTGAGGGAGGAGGAAGAGGGAAGGGAGGGAGGGAGGGGAAAGGGGAGTAAGAGGAAAGCTGAGGGGGCCGGGCAGGTGGTGAAGGCCCAAGTGCAGGCTTGGGGGGACAGAGTGGAGCTAGAGGAGGATCTGGAGGACTTGGAGGACTTGGGGGAGGTGGAGGACTCGGAGGAGGAGGTAGGGGGCGGGGGTGAAGAGGGGAGAGGGAGGGATCAGGGGGTGGGTCCGGATAGAGCAAAGAAGAAAGGAAGGAAGAAAGGGGGAGGGGGGGTAAGGTGCAGACAGGACGGCTGCGGGGGGGGGAGGGGGATCTGGCAGGGGATGATGTAGACCGCATAGCAGAGGACCTGCTTCAGGGTAAGAAGGGGGTATCCCAGGAGATAAGGAAAGAAGTTGGGAGTGAGCAGACCCGTGACTCGCAATGAGGATGGCAGGCTTAGTGTTGACATTTGCCACGCTGAATGTGGCCAGCATCGCCTCTCCGAAGAAGCAGGGTTTAGCGTATGACTGGTTCGCGAGGGTCCAAGCAGATTGCTTCCTGCTCCAGGAGACTCGGCTGCGGTCCATTGAGGTGATCAGGCAGGCAAGGCGGGCCTGGAAGTGGGGTCCCTCGGTGTGGGGGTTGGCGGGGGAGAGGTATGGTGGGGTGGGGATCTTATTTAAGTCCCACCGGGTGAATATTCAGCGAGTGGTGGAGCTGGGGGTGGGGAGATGTCTTGTTGTGGATGCGATTTGGGAGGATAGAGCACTGAGGGTGGTGAATGTGTACGGGCCCCAAAGCAAGAAGGAAAGGGTGCTCCTCTTTGGGAAGATCAAGCCCTACCTATACACTTCGCGCCAAGTAGTCTGGGGGGGAGATTTTAACACCATATTGCGGAAAAAGGATAGTGGGGGACGATCGGTACAGGTGGGCTATGACGGGGTGAGGCTGGCAGGGATCATGCGGGAGGCGGAGCTGGTAGACGCGCATGTGGCCTTCTGTGAGGAACAGGAGGGGTTCACGTTCTTTCGAGGGCAGTGTAAAAGTAGAATCGATAGATTCCTGGTAAAGCAGGGGTTTGTCTGGGGGGTCCACGAACCGTGGACGTGGACTTTTCAGACCACCACATGGTCCTCCTTCAGGTGGGGGGGGCGGCAGCGCAGAGGCCAGGGAGGGGGTTATGGCGACTAAATTTAAAGTGGTTAGGTAGCGAGCAGGTGCGGGAGGAGTACCGCCGGTTTTTGGAAGATCAGGTGTCAGTGCAGGGGGCATTTCAGTCATTGGGGGAGTGGTGGGATACAGTGAAAAGACGAACGCGGGGATTCTTTCTCAGACAGGCGAGAAGGGAGGGGAGGGAAAGGACAAAGTTGGGCATGGCAATAAAGAAAAAGAGGGACACATTGATTTCACAAGGGGGGAGGGAGGAAGAAATACATGATCTCCAAGCACTCCTGGAGCAGGTACAGTACAACCGCTACACCTCCTTGGTGTATGAGCGGGACTTCGGGAAAATGTGTAGCCCGGACCCCTTCGCATGCTGCCGGGAGCGGAGGGCGCGCAGGGTGATGGAGGGGGTGCGGGATGCACAGGGGGTCCTGCAGGACACCAAGGAGGGGATTCTGGGGGCAGTGAGGGACCACTTTGCGGCGTTCCTTTCAGCCCAGCAGATTGATATGGAGCAGATGGAGTGTTATGTGGAAGGAACCCCGGGGATAGGTCACGGGGGACCCCAGCTTCAGGCCCTCTTGAACCCGTGGACAGAACAGGAGGTGGAGGAAGCCATCGGGGCGCTCCACAGGAAGACCTCGCCGGGGCCGGATGGGCTAACAACTGAGTTCTACCAGGCCTTTAAGGAGCAGCTGGTGCCGATCCTGGTGAGGGTATGGGGGGCAGCCCAGTTGGAGGGTTCCTTGCCTAGTTCCTTGACAGAGGCGGCTCTTATCCTACTAAGTAAGGGGAAGGACCCGGCGATGCTGGCCAACTGGCGGCCTATAGCACTGCTTAATACGGATCGAAAAATCTTTGCGCGAATGCTATTCCAGAGAATGAGGCAGGTGTCTGGGGATTTGCTAGCAGCCTCGCAAGCATGTGGGGTTAAAGGGAGAGGGGTCTTGGAAGCTGCAGCGTGGGTGCGGGAGGGGGTAGAACGCAGTAGAGTGGGAGGGCATGGTAGGCTGTTGGTAACACTCGACCAGGAAAAAGCGTTTGATAGAGTGCAGTGGGGTGTCCTATGGAGCATTCTGGAGCGCTATGGGTTTCCGAAGGGTTGGATAGAGCAATTACAGCTACTCTATCGGCATGCGGGGTGTTTTCCCCTGGTTAACGGGTGGAGAGGGCAGGGGTTTGAGGTAGGGGCAGGGGTCCGACAGGGGTGCCCACTCAGCCCGCTGTTGTATGCATACGCCATCGACCCTTTTATAAGACGGCTGGAGAAGGGGGGGGCGGAGGGGCTGGAAGGGGTGGAGGTGGGGGACAATAACCAGTTAAGGGTCGTGGCGTATGCAGATGACGTTATAGTGTGGGTAGCGGACCAGAGGGAGGGAGGTAGATTGCAGAACCTGATCCAGGAATACTCGCAGGCAACAGCGTCGCAGGTCAATTTTCAAAAGTCCAATAGCCTGTGGGTTGGGGATCAGGGGCTGCAATTTGAGTTGGGAGGTAGGTTTCCTACAGCTGTGGAACGTATACGGGTCTTGGGAATATACTTCGAGAAGGGGGATTATAGGCTCTACAACTGGGATAGGTGTCTCCAAGAAGTGAAGGGGAGGGTGGATAGATGGAAGGGGTGGAAAATGACCATGGGGGAGCGGGTACAGCTCATCAAGGCACACTTAGTTCCTTTGTTTCTGTTCGTCAGTTACATCTGCCTGCTGCCGGAGAGCCGGTACACGGCCTTGTATGGGGTGTTCTTCCGGCTGCTCTGGGGCAATAGGACGAATCCGGTAAAACGGAATGTTACCTATCTGCCTAGGAGGGAGGGGGGGGTGGGCATGATAAACCCAGTCCTGTTTTTCAGCGCTTTGTTCCTGCAGTTCAATCTGGGGAGGGCGGTAGGGCGGGAGCCACCGGGGTGGGCTAGGAGTGTCCTGCAGTGGTGGCCGAGATATTGGGACCTATGGCGGGAGGGGGGGAGGGTAGTGGCACTGCGAAGGGGGGCTCCGGGGGGGGGTGAGTTATTGCAAGACCCTAGTGAAATTGGTGAGGGTGTGGGGGCTGACGGTGGGGGAGGTGAAGGCAGGACAACGGGGGGTCTGGATGGACAGAGTACGGGCGCAGGTGTTCTCAGCTCCTCTGGCGCTGAGGGACGCGCCGGCCCCACGGATGCAGCAGGGGTTACGGTTGATTGCTTCGAACCGCATCCCGGTGAAGTATAAAGACCTGGCGTGGCTGTCCTTTCACGGTAGACTGTACGTCCGAGGAAATTTGAAATATCGCAATGTGCGGGATAGAGGGTGCCCACGGGAGGAATGTGCTGGAACTGAAGAGACGATGGAGCATTTCCTGGTGAGGTGCCCATTTACAGTCCAGGTCTCTGACCGGGTTTCCTCGTTGCTGCAGATCCCCAGTTTCCGCAACTACAGCTATGCGGACTGGGTGTATGGCCCAGAGGGTGGAGAGGGACGCGGGGATCCGGTAACACGCTTTCTGATTTCGGTGATATTGCGGTACTGCCTCTGGATGGCGCGCTGCAGGGTGTCCCTGTACCAGGAGGTCCGGCCGGCGGAGGTAGTCAGCTGGGATGTGGTAAGGGTGGTGCAGGAAGCGGCGAAGTGGGAAAGGGTGGAAAAAGGGGTGGGGGTGGCTTCGAGGTGGTGGAGACACGTGAGGCTTAAGCCGCCATGAGGGGACATGCTTCCCAGGGGATTGTGTGCCAGTTGTCTGAAGGGGTTGTGGGGGGTCGGGGGGGGGGGGGTTGATCCATTGTATTATTGAGGAGGGGGTGTACATAGATAGGCAGACCATGTCTAGCTAGGAGCCTGGGGTTTGATTTGCATGTCCGTTTTTTTTCTTTGGTCTTTCTAATAAACAGTTTCCACTGTACTATTGAGGAGGGGGAGGGGGTGTACATAGATAGGAGGACCGTGTATAGCTAGGGGCTTGTTTTTGATTTGAAAGTTATTTGTTTTTAGTTTTTTTCCAATAAAAAGAGTTTTCCAGTCTGCCCAACAAGATAAACTCATATGTGCTACTTTTTCTGTATACCTTGATTTGTACCTGTCCTCTTCAGGGCACAGACCGTATAAGTCTGCCCAGCACTATCCCGCCTCCCAACCACCAGCCCCGCCTCCCACCACCGGCTCTGGCACAGACCATATAAGTCTGCCCAGCACTATCCCCGCCTCCCAACCACCAGCCCCACCTCCCACAACCGGCTCTACCACCCAATCTCGGCTAAGCTCCTGAGGATCCATTCCTGCTGAACAGGATTCCTTTATGTTTATCCCACGTATATTTGAATTCCGTTACCGTTTTCTTTTCCACCACCTCCCGCGGGAGGGCATTCCAAGCATCCACTACTCTCTCCGTGAAAAAATACTTCCTGACATTTTTCTTGAGTCTGCCCCCTTCAATTTCATTTCATGTCCTCTCGTACTACCACCTTCGCATCTCCGGAAAAGGTTCATTTGCGGATTAATACCTTTCAAATATTTGAATGTCTATATCATATCACCCCTGTTTCTCCTTTCCTCCAGAGTATACATGTTTAGGTCAGCAAGTCTCTCCTCATACGTCTTGTAACGCAAATCCCATACCATTCTTGTAGCGTTTCTTTGCACCGCTTCAATTCTTTTTACATCCTTAGCAAGATACGGCCTCCAAAACTGAACACAATACTCCAGGTGGGGCCTCACCAACAACTTATACAGGGGCATCAACACCCCCTTTCTTCTGCTGGTCACACCTCTCTCTATACAGCCTTAAAACCTACTCGCTATATGATGGGGTAAGGTCAAGGCTGGTTATCTATCTATATCGATATTTATATTTATTCTATTTTATTGAATTATATTGTTTTGTTTTATAGTATCTGTTATAAGAAAATACAAACAGCCCATGCCAGTCCATTGAAATGATATATTTTCTTTCCTATTATACATTATATTTCTTTTGTAACTTTTGATTTTATTTGACTTTGTAAAATGCTCAGAAAGCATTCTAATTGGGCATTTATCAAGCTTTTAATAAACATAGAAACATAAATTTGAAATTGCAGTGCAAGGAAATAAATTAAAACCTGGAATTATTAAACAACCTCTGAGCCTGCCAATTCCCATAAATATGTAAAAAAAAAAAAAAAAAGGTATGGCTGGACCAAGAGAACCCAACACCCAAGGAAAACCTTCAGCCATGCCCCTCCCCCAACCCCAGGGGCATCCTATCACCCCTACCCTTGCAATCCAGCACCCTATACCACCCTACCCCCGTAGTCCAGCTTCCCCCAATGCCCCTTCTCCACCCCCAATCCACAGTCCAACATCTGACCTTCTCATCCCTACCCCCTGGCATAATTCAGCTTCTCCTCTTCCCATCCATACCCCCTGCCAGAGTCTAGCATCTCTCCTTCCTGTCCCTACCCCCCTACTACAGTCCAGCATCCCAGTTCAGCATCTCCCTTTCCCGTCCCTAATATCCACTCATTCAGCATCTTATCTCTCCTCCCCCTGTATCCAGCATCTCTTCATTTTTCCTTCTGAGGTTGAAGAGGCAGGAGGATTCAGTGCCCATGTGGGACCATGAGGCACAGGTCCATGCTCAAGCACTGCTGGATCCTGCTTCCCTCCAACGCAGGACTTTCTCTTGGTGGGGGTGAAGTGGGAGGAGAAAGTGCTTGCATGTGTGTCTGTGCTCAATCCTCTTGCCTCTCTGGTTCTGGCAGAGGAAGGGCAACAGTGTTAGTGGCAGGAGGGAAGGAAAGGGGTAGTTGAAGAACTGCTCTTCTGTTCTGTCACTAATCCTGCCCTAGGCAGCCCTGCCAAAAAAAGCCAGTCATAATGCCAGCTGTGGGCAGCCTGTAACTGCAGAATGCTTCTCCCTTAGCAGTCTTTCCTCATGCTATCCTGCCTGCTCACCTCTGCCTCAGCAACCCCACTCTGGGTTTTGCAGATTTCTTACCTGTGCTGGGATTCAGCTGGAACTTGCCACCAGAATTTCCAGCCTGGAGCTGGTAGCTGACTACCGTTCTCACCCAGGTCTTTGTCCTGTGCAACAATGTACACAACCAATCAAAGTAGTTTTCATATTATATACAGGTTCTTTTTTTTTTTTTTTGTACCTGGGGCAATGGAGGATTAAGTGACTTGCCCAGAGTCGCAAGGAGCTACAGTGGGACTCAAACCCAGTTCCCCAGAATCAAAGTCCACTGCACTAACCACTAGGCTACTACTAGTGTAAAACCCAAGCTCCACTATAATGTTTACCTTAGGCTCAAGCCAGTCACATGCAGTAGGAGGGAGTAGGTGGCCATCCCTTCAGGGGGTTGACCCTGATCTGCTATGTCCTGTTCTCCAATTTTAATATTTAAGGCTGCTGGTTCTGGTCTTATTGGCCAGGACATCTACTAATAGGAAAGGAGAATAGAGGGAGTCCAGAGGTGCTTGGAAGATGAGTCTGCGCACCAAGAAGGAGCCTGCCTCTTGATACAGAAGGGAAGCTCACTGGAGAGAAAGGAATGAGGGTATCTGTGTATTTTTGACTACTGTTTTATATTTGCTACCCATCTTTATTGTTGAGTAAAAGCCTGGTTCAGAACAAACAAAAGGACTTTGCCATATTCAGAGCTAAATTCAGCTGGAACTCTGCTCCGGTAATATCATCCCAAACAATGCTGGCACTGTAAGCAAGCATATGCAGATTTCTTGGGCTAGCTCTGTTGTCTTTGCTTACCCCTGGGACATGATTTTATAGTGGTGGTATGGGGAAAAGATCAGGGGATGGCTATGGGAAAAATATGGGAGTTTAAGCCATGACTATATTGCTGTTTTTATTCCCTACTGTTTTTAAAAATAATCATTTTATCCATCCCACAGAGCCATAGCACTCTGACTTTAGCAGTGACAACACAAGTAGACAGATCTAAAGCAACACTTTGCGTGCTGAAGGACTGCTTTAAAATGCATAAACTTTCCATGCTGTACTGCATTGTCAGCAATCGTGGAAGAGGCATAAGCCGAGCACAGGCGAAATGACATAGCTAATAAACATCAGAAACTTCTCAGAGATAAACTTTTCATCAATTATAAAAATAATTAAAGTACTTACCCAAAATACTAATGAACTGATGATCACTTAAGTAGTAAATTACTTCTTTACATGTGGTAATTGACTAGCTGATGAAATAGTGGGTGGCAGCGCCTGACCTGTTCAGTAATTGATTACTCAGCGACACTGCTGCTTTTCTTGTCATTCAATTTAAAACGTATAGTTGCATTGGCAATTTATGAGATGTATATATGGAGGGGCATTATAGAAAGCATGTTCAAATCGAATTTAGTCATCCAATTTGGGACATCTCTGAAGTTCCGCTAGTACCTAACATAGGTGTCCTTTTTCTAAGCCGTGGCAAAAAGTGGCCTGCAGTAGTGTGGGCACATGATTTTGGCGCACGCTGGGCCAGTTTTTACCTCATCTGGGAAAAGGGCTTTTTTTCAATGGACCGGGAAAAGGGCCTGCGGTAAAATTGTAACCAGTGCGCACCTATTTACAGCCTGAGCCCTTAACGCCACTCATTGATCTATTGGTAAGGGCTCATACACTACATGCGCATTGACCGGTCGGTGCACACCAACTGATGATTAATGCTGGAAATGCCAAACGCGGTAGGAAATAAAATAATAATTTGTCCCGGCAATATGGGCACACGCCAGATCCAAAATTACTGCCAGGGGGCATACTAGCCTGGCGGTAGTCTCATTTTGGCGCACACTGCACGCACATAGAACCTACCACGCCTTTGTAAAAGGTTTGGCAATTAAAATTCAATGCGAAGAAATGCAAAGTGATGCACTTAGGGAATAGAAATCCTCGGGAGACGTATGTGTTAGGCGGGGAGAGTCTGATAGGAACGGACAGGGAGAGGGATCTTGGGGTGATAGTGTCTGAGGATCTGAAGGCGACGAAACAGTGTGACAAGGCGGTGGCCGTAGCTAGAAGGTTGTTAGGCTGTATAGAGAGAGGTGTGACCAGCAGAAGAAAGAGGGTGTTGATGCCCCTGTATAAGTCGTTGGTGAGGCCCCATCTAGAGTATTGTGTTCAGTTTTGGAGGCCGTACCTTGCGAAGGATATAAAAAGAATTGAAGTGGTGCAAAGAAAAGCTACGAGAATGGTAAGGGATTTGCGTTACAAGACGTATGAGGAGAGACTTGATGACCTGAACATGTATACTCTGGAAGAAAGGAGAAACAGGGGTGATATGATACAGACGTTCAAATATTTGAAAAGTATTAATCCGCAAATGAACCTTTTCTGGAGATGCGAAGGAGGTAGAACGAGAGGACATGAAATGAGATTGAAGGGGGGCAGACTCAAGAGAAATGTCAGAAAGTATTTTTTCACGGACAGAGTAGTGGATGCTTGGAATGCCCTCCCGCGGGAGGTGGTGGAAATGAATATGGTAACAGAATTCAAGCATGCGTGGGATAAACATAAAGGAATCCTGTTCAGAAGGAATGGATCCTAAGGAGCTTAGCCGAGATTGGGTGGCAGAGCCGGTGGCGGGAGGTGGGGATAGTGCTGGGCAGACTTATACGGTCTGTGCCAGAGCTGGTGTTGGGAGGCGGGACTGGTGGCTGGGAGGCGGGGATAGTGCTGGGCAGACTTACACGGTCTGTGCCCTGAAAAGGACAGGTACAAATCAAGGTAAGGTATACACAAAAAGTAGCACATATGAGTTTATCTTGTTGGGCAGACTGGATGGACCATGCAGGTCTTTTTCTGCCGTCATCTACTATGTTACTATGTAAAAGGGCCCAAAGTGACATAGTAGATGACAGCAAATGGTGCATTCAGTCTACCCAACATAGGCATACTTAGGGGCCCTTTTACTAAGCTGCGGTAAGCACTAATGTGTGCTTAGCAGAGGCATAGCTTGGTGGGTCACCAGGGGAGCGGCAGCTCCCCCTAATGGACTTCTGACGGTGCCAGCACCTATTTTTGACACAAACTGTCACATTTAAATTAAGCGCCATGCTGTTGGCAGCCCGCTGTCGCTCCCCCCCACATCCTCAACCTGGCTACACTTCTGGTGCTTACTGCAGGTTAAAATCCACTACCATGGGGTGCACTCGGGAGTCCTGTGGTAATTGTTTTGATTTTAGTGCTGGGAGCATCGGGGCGGAGAGTAGGCATGCCCAGCTGTAATCAGGGTTGGAGAAGCTACATTGCTGCACACTAACCAATTAGCGAGTGGTTAGCACGGGAGGCCTTACCACCTAGAACATAGGTGTCAGTAAGGGCTCCCGTGCTAATGGCCAATTGGAAAATTAGCATGTGGCCTTTAATGGGAGAAATAGGAAATGCAGCTATTTTACAGCTGCACTAAAAGTGGCCTCAGAATGTGTGAAACCCACGTGGTAGTCGTGCAGGCCACATTTTAGCACAGCTTAGTAAAAGGTTACAGATCGTAGAAATCTTCCCGGCACTGGCTTAATTTTCAACTACTGGAGTTGCCGCTGAAGTGTGCTTCACTCCAACCAGATCTATTTAGCCATAATTGGGACAAAGACCATAGAAGACTGCCCAGCATTAACCTTGTTAATTTCCAACTACTGGAATTGCTGCGTAAACATGGCTAAGTTGTTTTGATTTAATTCTCTTTCTATTTAGGAATTCTTTGTGCTTATCCCATGCGTTCTTGAATTCCTTTACCATTTTCGTCTCCACCAATTCCCCATGGGAGGGCATTTCAGGCATCCACTACCCTTTCCATGAAAAAGTACTTTCTAACATTACCGCTGTAACTTCAGTTCATATCCTCTAGTTCTTTCACTTACCCTTGAAAAGGTTTGTTTGCAGATTAATACCTTTCAAATATTTAAACGTCTATATCATATCACCCTTATACCTCATTTCCTCGAGGGCAGTGTTTCCAAGTGAGTGGCCCTTGCCAGTCAGGTTTTCAGGATATCACAATTAATTTACATGAGCTCAGTCTGTGTTCACTGCTTACATTGTATGTAAATCTCTCTCATAAATATTCATTGTGGATATCCTGAAAACCTGACTGGCAAGGGGATTCCAGGACTGACTTGGGAAACACTGTTCTAGGTATACATATTCAGGTCCTCAAGTCTCTTTTGATATGCCTTTTGGTGCAAATTCTACATCATTTTTGTCACTTTTCTCTGAACTGCTTCAAGTCTTAAACAGAACACAATACTCCAAATGAGGCCTCACCTATGACTTGTACAAGGACATCAACACTTCCTTTCTTCTACTGGTAATGCCTCTCTGTGAAGCTTAGCATTCTTCTGGCTACAACCACTGCCATGTCACTGTTTCGCTGCCATGAGATTCACTGACACAAACAACTCTAGCTCTTTCTTTCCTCCAATCTCAGACATCTCCTTTGGATTTATGCAATCCAAGTGCATCACTCTGCACTTCTTCACATTAAATTGTAACTGCCAAACCTTAGGCCATTCTTCTCATTGCTGTAGATCTCTTCTCATGCTTTCTACTCTCTCTGGGCTGTCCTCTCTGTTGGTAATCTTCGTGTCGTCTGCAAAAAGGCAAACCTTTCCTTCTAACCCTTCAGCAATGTTGCTCACAAATATATTAAAGAGAATTGGCCCTAGCACTGAACCCTGAGGCACTGCACTACTCACCTCACTCTCCTCCGAGTGGATTCGTTTAGCAAGCACCCTCTGTCATCTGTCAGTCAACCCGTTTCAAATCCAGTTCACTACTTTGGGCCCTAATTTCATCCTGCTCAGCTTATTCATGAGTCTCCTGTGAGGAACCGTATCAAAGGTTTTGTTGAAATCTAAGCAGACCACATCAAGCGCAAGTCCATTATCTAGTTCTCTGGTCACCCAGACAAAGAAATCCATCAAATTCAATTGGCAGGATTTTCCTTTGGTAAAATCATGCTGCCTCAGATCCTACAACCTGTTGGATCCCAGGAAGTTGATTACCTTTTCCTCTAGCAGTGTCTCCATTAGTTTTCCAGCCACCGAAGTGAGGCTTACCAGCCTTTAGTTTCCCACTTCTTCCCTGCCTCCGCTTTTGTGAAACGAGACCATATCTGCTTGTCTTCAATCTCGCAGAACACCTCCTGTCTCCAAGGATCTAATACGTGAAATATGTTTTTATTAAGAAATTGAAACAGTCACAATAACAGATTAGCCATAGCTGGAAACAGAATATTTTGCCCACCCAAAACAACCCCCACCCGCCCCAACCCATACGCCTGTGGCCAAGTTATACAAGTAAGATAACAACTGTTTACGATGATCACTACAAATACACAATTTATAATGTTAAGGTGTTCAAAATAGCTGAATGAGCCCATGGGGATAAGGTATTAATATACAGGGACCAGATACGGAGGAATTTCTTTTTCTTTTTATTGCACCTAGAGTCCACTGACAAGTGCTCCATACATAATAACTCATAGATCTGATTACGCCACTGGGTAAGTGTTGGTGGTACTTCATGTATCCATTGCAAAGGAATACAGCATTTACCAATCAGTGAAACTTTATGTAAAAACAAACCAGAAACTCGGGTGCCCTCAATGATATCAGTAACATCATCCAATAAACAATGTTCTGGAGTAGCTGTCCAGCGGCTGTGATAGATGCCTGCCAGGTCCAAAAGCTTATGGGAAAGCAGGATGGCAGTGCAGGAGAGTGGAAAAGCACCATGAGAAGTAAAGAGTCCCAGGAACTCTTGGACAGTAGTATAGGGGTATTTGAAACAAAAGATTTAAGAGTGCATGAGGCTTTACAGAGGGTAAGAGATGGCATTGCTGTTATGTTCAGATCAAGAAGACTTTTACATTACATAAAAGCTGCTCACCAATGGCACTTTTGTAATTACCCTGTGTTTTTAATTCTCTCCTGCAAGATTCTTCTCTAGTCCTTCCTATTTGATTTACCTGTAATGAACACGACGCGTTAGTCACTCAGATGCTATTTAACAGAAATACTGAACTGTCACGACTGGTACAAATACAAACTGTCAGAAGACAAAATTTGTTCTTTCGACAATTAAAACTTGTGCACTATAAGCATGCCATTTTAGAGAGATTTTTTTTAATCAACAAGAGGTACTACATAGCTTGCACATTAAGCAGTTCTAAGTTTATCCATTTTGACATTTTTCTGGGCTTATAGAAAAGAAAGAAAGCATATCTTGCTATCATTTTTCTTTTCTCCCACTTCTCCTTTGCTTTCCTTGTCACACATATTCTTTTCCTCCTTTGACCTTGGCCTGCTATTTTCAAGGCCCTCCTCCCTCTCATTTTGTATGATCTCTGCCAGCAGCAGTAGTAGAGGAGAAGCCAAGAAAGGGCATTTCCATATGCTTCTCATGAACAGCTCTCCGCAAGGCCAAGATATACATCATAGTTTCATCAGGTTCTCGGGAAACAAAGCAGTTCTATATCAGCTGTCACACTTGGCATCAGATTCATTTTTATGGAACGTGGATCAGTGCTGAAATTTGCAGAAGCATTTGTAGCTTTGGACTTCACCTAATTTAGAAATCTGTGCAAATCAACAAACAGAAATGCAGAAAGGGAGAACTGTGTAGGGGAGCTTCAAAACACTATTTTTGTATGCTTCCCCACAATTTAAAATACAACTTGGTGTCCATGTATATAGCCTGATATTCATGAATATTTAATATATTCATTAGAATCCAACGTTAGCCATCTACAAATCTTCCTTCCCGGCACAGATAACACAGTGAACGTGACATCTTTCCCAGGGTAATTAGAGTTTCTTTTCAGGAGTACAGATTTTGACTATATAGGTCTTGGAAAAAACTTGATTGATTCTATTTGTATAAGTCTCTGGTGAGGCCCTATTTAGAGTACTTTGTGCAATTCTGGAGATCGCACCCACAGAAAGATATAAACAGGATGGATTCTGTCCAGAGGGCGGCTTATGAACCTCAACATGTATACGCTGGAAGAGAGGCAGGCGGGAGAGAGGGGATATGATAGAGACATTTAAATACATCAGTGACATTAATGTACAGGAGGAGAGCCTTTTTCAAATGAAGGAAACCTCTGAGAGGGCATAGAATGAAGTTAAGAGGAAATAGGCATAGAAGGAATCTAAGAAAATACTCTTTCATGGAAAGGTTGGTGGATGTGTGGAATGGCCTCCCGGTGGAGGTTGTGGAAATGAGGACTGACCAGAATTTTAAATAGTGTGGGACAGGCATATGGGATCCCTTAGGAAAAGGAGAAGTTAGTGGTTACTGAGGATGGGCAGACTGGATGAGCCATTTAGCCCTTATCTGCTGTCATGTTTTATGTTTCTCTGTTTCTATTTATTATATATTTTAGTAAACCAACAAATTAACTATCCAAAAATTGTAAAGTGCAATTTTCAAAGCTTTTCCTGTGTGAAAAGCCTTGCTGAAAAAGCTTTGCACTCCTAGCATGGTGGGTAAAACTACCTGTTCTGTACTTAGGAGCTGAGGATCCCAGCAGCATGCATTTCCGTAACCATTTTAATAGGACAACAGAAAAAACGTTGTGTGCATGGAGGTATGTCACATATTGTCAGCAAATGTCCACAGCGAAACAGGAAAATAACCTCTACAGAAATCCAAAGGAGGCCAAAAAAGGAGTACAGGCAGCTATGTCCGCCGAAACACACCTCTTGTCGGGTCCTGTTCTGGTGTTTCAGTGAAGAACTTTCATCTCTCCATTGGGCAGTCATGTAATCGGTCATCCTCTACATATAGTCAGGGCTTTTTTTAATTTGCTTTATTTATTAACAATCTATTATTACAAGCACAAATACTTGAATAGGCAATACAGGCTATCAAATTGGTTACTGAGTTAGTTCACATATTAATATGAAACAATAGAAGAAAAAGTATAAGCTTTCTTTAGACCACAAAATAAGGGGAGAGAGTCACGTTATCAGTAGATATATAGACGCATAAGAGCTAAATATAAATATAGTTTAGCACACTTGAAGCCTGTCTATTAGCAATCAAACTTATAGTCAGGGCTTTTTTGAGGGGGTACTGGGTACCGGCACCTTTTTCATTGTTTACTAAAATTGACCCATGGTTCCCAAGTTTTAATGGAAGAGCTCAGGCTCTACACACCAATTCTGCCTTTTCATAGATTCTGTGACTGGTTGCAGGGGGCCTGGCTATTGTGGAGTGGGTCCCTCAGTGATCACCCCACCCCTGAAGGGTGGCCTGGCATTTGAGTACTGGCACCTTTTTCATTAGAAAAAATACACTACATATAGCCAGCATGAATGTATGTGCTGAAGTGGACATTTGTCTCATGGGAATGCATGTGTTTTGGTCCAATCTGAACAGTGGAATTCAGATCTTTACTACTGTATTCTTCCTCGATTCCTTACGAATCCTTATAGCTCTCTTCTTAAAAGGACCTTAATTAGTTCCAGCCTGAGTGCTAGAAACATGCACAAAAATATTGTGTTTTTTATATTTTTCTTCTTCTGTATTACTTTCTATTCAGCTATCATTTTTTAATATGAAGTGGCATATGTGGTGTACTTTATTGGTTTCATGCTGCTGGGATTATCCGTATTGAATCCTGTGGGGCTGGTGGAAATAAATGATTCATAGGACATGGAAAGAAGGTGTCATGAAAAATTAGTTGCTCAGCGTCAACTTGCATTTTCTGTGGCAGAAATCACGTGGAGGGGCATAATCGAAAGGGACGCCCAACTTTTGCTGAGGACGTCCTCGCAAAATTTCCAGCGAAGGAGCAGGGAAACTCATATTATTGAAACAAGATGGACGTCCATCTTTCATTTCGATAATATGGTCGGGGATGCCCAAATCCTGAAATAAAATGTCTTTTAAGCACCACCTCCTGTGTTGGATTGTCCTTTGGCCAGCCTCTACTCTCCTTTTTGATTAGAGGGGAGATTCTCCAGCCATCCCTCCATCCTGAGGCACTGTCCTAAGGTTTTTTTTGTTTTGTTTTTTTAACATTCCAACAGCTGGGAGAAGGGGCTGGCAGAATGATAATTTTTTTTAAATGAGCATCAAGAGAGAACAAAGATAGGACCATGGCTACGACTTTTGTGACCAATGGAAGGGCAGGAGTGAAGACAGGTAGGCCTGTTTTTAAATTGAGCATCAGAAATGTGGGAATGAAGAGGTTCTCTTCCTACCTCTCCCTCCGCACCTTTAGTGTTCACTCTGGTGGATCCTCTTCTACTTCTATCCCTCTGCCTGTCGGCGTACCTCAGGGCTCTGTTCTTGGTCCCCTCCTCTTTTCTATCTACACTTCTTCCCTTGGTTCATTAATCTCATCCCATGGCTTTTCCTACCATCTCTATGCTGATGACTCCCAAATCTACCTTTCTACCCCTGATATCTCACCTTGCATCCAAACCAAAGTTTCAGCGTGCTTGTCTGACATTGCTGCCTGGATGTCTCAACGCCACCTGAAATTAAATATGACCAAAACCGAGCTTCTCATTTTCCCCCCCAAACCCACCTCCCCGCTCCCCCCGTTTTCTATTTCTGTTGATGGCTCTCTCATTCTCCCTGTCTCCTCAGCTCGAAACCTTGGGGTCATCTTTGACTCTTCTCTCTCCTTCTCTGCTCATATCCAGCAGACCGCCAAAACCTGTCGTTTCTTTCTTTACAACATCCGCAAAATCCGCCTTTCTTTCCGAGCACTCTACCAAAACCCTCATCCACACCCTTGTCACCTCTCGTTTAGACTACTGCAATCTGCTTCTTGCTGGCCTCCCACTTAGTCACCTCTCCCCTCTCCAGTCAGTTTAAAACTCTGCTGCTCGTCTCATCTTCCGCCAGGGTCGCTTTACTCATACTACCCCTCTCCTCAAAACCCTTCACTGGCTCCCTATCCGTTTTCGCATCCTGTTCAAACTTCTTCTACTAACCTATAAATGTATTCACTCTGCTGCTCCCCAGTATCTCTCCACACTGGTCCTTCCCTACACCCCTTCCCGTGCACTCCGCTCCATGGATAAATCCTTCTTATCTGTTCCCTTCTCCACTACTGCCAACTCCAGACTTCGCGCCTTCTGTCTCGCTGCACCCTACTCCTGGAATAAACTTCCTGAGCCCCTACGTCTTGCCCCATCCTTAGCCACCTTTAAATCTAGACTGAAAGCCCACCTCTTTAACATTGCTTTTGACTCATAACCACTTGTAACCTCTCGCCTCCACCTACCCTCCTCTCTTCCTTCCCGTTCACATTAATCAATTTGATTTGCTTACTTTATTTATTTTTTGTCTATTAGATTGTAAGCTCTTTGAGCAGGGACTGTCTTTCTTCTATGTTTGTGCAGCGCTGCGTATGCCTTGTAGCGCTATAGAAATGCTAAATAGTAGTAGTAGTAGTAGTAGAAGGGTGACTGGTGTGAATTATTTTTTTTTAATAAACAATCTTGAAAGGAGGTTGATGGGTCTGATTTAGGACTGCTACTGCAGCTTCTAAATCTTTAGGCAAAATTTATTTAGTGCTGAATAATTACTCTGTCCTAGGGGTTCTTGACCCAGTCCTTGGGACACATCTAGCCAGTCAGGTTTTCAGGATCCCCATAATGAATATGCATGAAACAGATGTGCATGCCCTTCCTCCATTGTCACAAATTTATCTCATGTATATTCATTGTGGGGATCCTAAAAACCTGACTGGGTAGGTGTGTCCCAAGGACTGGGTCGAGAACCCCTGGGATAGAGTGATTATTCAGCACTAAATAAATTTTGCTTCCAGCAGTGGCCAATCCTGGCAGAAACCCAATTAGTAGCAACATTCCATTCTGGGTGCTGGACCCCAGGACAGGTCTGAAAACCATTTCATGAGAAGTGTTCCTCAAGCCAGTCCTGTACCCCTAGCCAATCTAGTTCGCAGGATATTCACAATCATAGGTGGTTTGCCTGCTTACTTGGGGATGGCGTGGAGGGCAAAGAAAAAGAAAATCATATTAGCAGTGGGGGAAGGGAGACAAATGCAGCATTAGCACCTGCAATACCATGCACACCCCAAACTACACTGGTAGACCACAATGAGTGTGCATGAGATAGTTTTACATACAATGAAGGCAGTACATGCAAATCTACCCCATATATATTTATTGTGGATATCCTGAAAACCAGAATGGCTGTGGAGTACTCCAGTACTGGCTTAAGAAACACTGCTTTAGAAAGCCTCATGACTTCCTAAAATTCCAGTTTTCCTCAGAACCAGCAACAGCTCCTAGAATCACACTATACTCATTTTCTGTAAAATTGAAGATTAGTATTATGTTTACTTCTGCATTGTAACTCTGTGGTGATGGATTCTCTGATACGCTGAACTTTTCTTCTCCAAGTCCTATTACTTCCCAATCTGTTTTGTAGTTAAATTGCATTTTCTGTGCTAAATGAAATTCCTTTTAGAGTGAAATATACTGGGCAGTACCAGTTAATTAGAAGGAAATGTAGTTTTTAATAAATTGTATTTGTCAATTATACAGTTTAATTATACATGTGAAAGGAATGCAGTGCACAGTTTCTCCATAGAATTAATAAGACAGACTATTTGTCGGTCTGATGGTACTTGTCTGCTTCCTTTGCTTTTGATTCAGGGTTCCCCAGCCCCAGGAAATGTTAGCTCTTTGTTTCCCTCTTAATGGTAAATAGCATTAATTTTTCTCTGGTTTTCTTGTGGGTAGCATTTTAGACACCATTGCCTTTTCTCCTTCTGTATAGATTCCATTTTGAAAAACCCGTTTCCTTTAGACATGGCCATATTCTGGAGGAGTTAACATGTTGACAGTGGAGTACACAAATCAGCGTCAAGGGGCAGGTGTGACCTGTATTTCAAAAAATGACTTTCTGCAACTTGCAACATTGGTAGAAGACCTTTTTTGTATTCATTATTTAACTGTCTCCTGTCCTCGTTATTTCTTTTCAGAGTGTAATCTCCATATGACATTCTGTGAATCTTCAAAAAAAAAAAAATTGGGGGAGTCTACTGGACATGCCCTCTACAGTAATGCATGGCTTAGGGTTGCTAATTCTTCGAGAAATATAAGGAAATATTTATTTATTTTTAGATTTTCTTTCTAAGAAAAGGAAAAATGATGAACTAAAGTTTCTTCATTCAGTTTATCATATATGGGTGTATTCACACATAATGTTAGATGACATATGGATATATCTTATGTTGGTCCACTGAAAAGTATCGCAAATCAGTTTCAAGAGTTTGTAGCTTATGCTCAAAACCTGGGTGCTAAAGCCCATAATGCTAACACCATAGCGCAACAGTGCAGAAAAATAGCTAACCAATGCTGCATGTTCGTTTTCAGCAAAAATTTTAAAAAGGAATTTTTTGAAGGCATGCAGATAAATGGATCTGCACACGCCTACACAACAGTAGGCCATTTTTCAGCACACCTTAGTATAAGGACCCCAGAATGTCCAATAAGTTAAGATCAAACATTTTATTGATGACCAACAAGAGAAATACAGAAAAATACACAAAACCAAAAATGTGTGTATAAACTGTGTGCACTCTCTTGTCTTGGCTACTGGTCTCTGTACTTTGTGTATTATGTTTCTATGTACCTGTTGGGTGGGAAGAGGAGGGAGATAATAAGCTGAAGATCTCTGAGGTCTTACAGAAAGTAGGGAGCAAGAACGAAACATTAGGGAAACATGGGGATTGCCAGGCAGAAGGGAAGGGGAGAAGAATAGTATGGAAGCCATATAGATCAAGGGAGAAAATTAGGGCCCCTTTTACTAAGCGGCAGTAAGCCCAAAGTGGTTTGTCATATATCACAATAAAAAAGTGTATCATATATCTCAATAAAAAAAGGGAAATGACAATTTTTTTTATAAACAATGAAAATGTAGATAAATATGTACATAAAAATTATATATACAGTAATGCACAATGTAAATTAGTTCCACATGTTAAAACCATAAAACTAATAGCACACAAATAAGTAAAAAGTAATCATACACAAATATATATTACTTAAAGAATAATAACAACACACCAATTTAATGGACAATTCAAAATAAAAATTCAGCAATCTAATAAAACGATTGCCAATATATCACCATCTACCAAAGTATACAAAAAAAAAAAAAACAATTAAAGTAGCAGAACTTTTTAACTAACAAAGTTAAGTAGTGTAACCCTTGAAAACTAGAGCATAATGGACTAGATTCTATATATGGCGCCTGAAAAATCAGCGTATTCTGTAAACTGCACCTACTTTGTAAATTTTAATGCCAATTAGTATCAATAATTGCTTGTTAAGTGCCAATTATTGGCGCTTTTTGGCATGTTAAGTAATAAAATTGCATGCGCAAACCCAGAATATGACAGATTTGTTACACAATATAGAATCCAGGGGAATGTGCATGTATACACACAGATATTATGTGAATCTTTAAAACTTCGTAATTAAATAAACACTTGTCCTCCAGCAGACAATAACAATTTCATAATTAAATGGGATGACCTATGTGAAAATGTCTTAAATAAAATAGCTCCCTTTAAATCTACATCCAAACTGATCCAGAAGATTTCACCTTGGTTTAATCAATCTATAGCACAAAAAACTGTCCTTACTACTCTAGTATTTAATTTCAGGAAAGAAATTAGCATAGGGTCTGAGATCTTAATAAAGCAGTTTGACATGTCTAGCACATTCGATGTAGTAGATCATAGTAGCCTGTTAAACACACTAGACAATTTTGGTATATGTGGCACAGTCCACAAATAGTTCCAAGGATTTCTGAAATCAAGATCTTACAAAGTGAAAATGAAGGGAACCATATTCCCACCTTAGTCACCGGACAGTGGACTGTGGCATTCCTCAGGGATCTCCACTATCGCCCATACTATTTAATTTAATGATGTCACCACTAGGTAACAAGCTAGAAACAGCAGGTTTCAAAACACTCATATACAGTGGGGGAAATAAGTATTTGATCCCTTGCTGATTTTGTAAGTTTGCCCACTGACAAAGACATGAGCAGCCCATAATTGAAGGGTAGGTTATTGGTAACAGTGAGAGATAGCACATCACAAATTAAATCCGGAAAATCACATTGTGGAAAGTATATGAATTTATTTGCATTCTGCAGAGGGAAATAAGTATTTAATCCCTCTGGCAAACAAGACCTAATACTTGGTGGCAAAACCCTTGTTGGCAAGCACAGCGGTCAGACGTCTTCTGTAGTTGATGATGAGGTTTGCACACATGTCAGGAGGAATTTTGGTCCACTCCTCTTTGCAGATCATCTCTAAATCATTAAGAGTTCTGGGCTGTCGCTTGGCAACTCGCATCTTCAGCTCCCTCCATAAGTTTTCAATGGGATTAAGGTCTGGTGACTGGCTAGGCCACTCCATGACCCTAATGTGCTTCTTCCTGAGCCACTCCTTTGTTGCCTTGGCTGTATGTTTTGGGTCATTGTCGTGCTGGAAGACCCAGCCACGACCCATTTTTAAGGCCCTGGCGGAGGGAAGGAGGTTGTCACTCAGAATTGTATGGTACATGGCCCCATCCATTCTCCCATTGATGCGGTGAAGTAGTCCTGTGCCCTTAGCAGAGAAACACCCCCAAAACATAACATTTCCACCTCCATGCTTGACAGTGGGGACGGTGTTCTTTGGGTCATAGGCAGCATTTCTCTTCCTCCAAACACGGCGAGTTGAGTTCATGCCAAAGAGCTCAATTTTTGTCTCATCTGACCACAGCACCTTCTCCCAATCACTCTCGGCATCATCCAGGTGTTCACTGGCAAACTTCAGACGGGCCGTCACATGTGCCTTCCGGAGCAGGGGGACCTTGCGGGCACTGCAGGATTGCAATCCGTTATGTCGTAATGTGTTACCAATGGTTTTCGTGGTGACAGTGGTCCCAGCTGCCTTGAGATCATTGACAAGTTCCCCCCTTGTAGTTCTAGGCTGATTTCTAACCTTCCTCATGATCAAGGATACCCCACGAGGTGAGATTTTGCGTGGAGCCCCAGATCTTTGTCGATTGACAGTCATTTTGTACTTCTTCCATTTTCTTACTATGGCACCAACAGTTGTCTCCTTCTCGCCCAGCGTCTTACTGATGGTTTTGTAGCCCATTCCAGCCTTGTGCAGGTGTATGATCTTGTCCCTGACATCCTTAGACAGCTCCTTGCTCTTGGCCATTTTGTAGAGGTTAGAGTTTGACTGATTCACTGAGTCTGTGGACAGGTGTCTTTCATACAGGTGACCATTGCCGACAGCTGTCTGTCATGCAGGTAACGAGTTGATTTGGAGCATCTACCTGGTCTGTAGGGGCCAGATCTCTTACTGGTTGGTGGGGGATCAAATACTTATTTCCCTCTGCAGAATGCAAATAAATTCATATACTTTCCACAATGTGATTTTCCGGATTTAATTTGTGATGTGCTATCTCTCACTGTTACCAATAACCTACCCTTCAATTATGGGCTGCTCATGTCTTTGTCAGTGGGCAAACTTACAAAATCAGCAAGGGATCAAATACTTATTTCCCCCACTGTATGCTGACAATGTTACCATATATATACAGTATATATATATTCTTCAAAAAGAACATCCAAGATATCTTACAAAAGGCAAAACTTGACCTAAATTTGATGGAAGCCTGGCCCTCAGAATTCAAACTAAAACTAAATAAAGACAAAACTAAACTCATGGTCATCACCAATGTAAGGAGTACCTGTTGAATAAACTCCAAACAGCTCAAAACACTGCAGCCAGGTTCATATACAAAATCTCTCATTTTGAAAGTCCCTCCCCTTTATTAATCAATTACACTGGCTTCCCATCAAAGCAAGAATTATCTTCAAATTATGTGTCTTTATCTTTAAAATCTTAAATGGCATAGCTCCAGACTGGATGGTACCATTAATAAACTTACCTCAAACAAACACTAAATATGACACGAGAGACTATCTCAGACTACATCTCCCAAATTGCAAAAAAGTGATCTACAAAACAGTTCACATACCTAGGACCCAAATGGTGGAACTCGTTACCACCTAAAATAGCAAGCTGTTACGTATCCTATACTGTTTATTGTAAGCCACATTGAACTCAAGCTTGTTTGGGATAATGTAGGCAAGCGTATTTTAGTGCCAAAACACAGAACTGTATCGAGTCTATATATCTACTGTATATTTTACTAAAGGTTTGCTCTTATGTTGGAATCTGATTGGTCTTCCCCCATTTCTTTGTCTTTTTGTTTTGTTTACTCTTTTGGGGGTTCTTCTTTTTTTTTTTTTTTCTGTGTATCATGGAGAACAAGTCAGACAGATGGAAATGCCTGTGGCTAAACAAAACAAAGGTAAATCAATATCAGAAGAAACAGAATCAGGCTGAAGCCTGCCTTTAAAGGAAGAGATTAGAAAAGCAATCATATCTGGAATGAGCTAGATGGTAAAGAAGATGAATCTTTCAATGGTTCTCCCCAATCAAAAATTAAGTTGTTTGGGATCACCCCCCCCCCCCCCCCCCCCCCCCCCCCCGAAAAAAAAACCCCAAACAAACCAAAAAACAAAGAAGTTATTCCAAAGCATTACATGCTGAATTTGGTAAAGGAACTAACTTTATGCTTTTGTCTTTAGACATATCTGCTGCCTTTGACACTATAAACCACAACATTCTATTACAATTAAACACAATAGGGATAGGTGGTATTGTGTATAGTTAGTTTGAATCTTTTTGTATCTACTGTTTAATGTCGTTAATGGTAATGATTGTTCTACATTTATGGACATTTATTCTGGAGTACCACAGGGATCAGCATTCCCGGCAACTCTTTTTAACATCTTTTTGAAACCATTGTGTGTTTTGCTGGGGACTCTTGGAGTTGATTGCAGAATCTATGCTGATGATATTCAGTATATTTTTAAAGTTGAGCAACCTTACTTGAAGGCAATAGATTTTTTAATTTTCACTTTAGATGTGCTAAAGCAATGGCTGCAAACCAATCGGTTAAAACTGAATATAAACAAAACAAAACTGTCATTCAATTCCATCTTTTCCTAAGTCTTGCACAGTTGGATATGTGGAGATATAATTTGTTCAAAAAGTAAAATCATTAGGGGTAATATTAGATCAGGCACTTACTATGCAGGATCTGATGTAAGATAATTGGGGCAAATTTTTTGATACTTCAAATGATTAGATGCTTAAAAGAAATTTTAACGCTAGGAAATTTTCTAATGGTAGTTCAACGTATTATTATCCCACACTTTGATTATTGCAATAGTCTAATGATGGGGGTTCCTAAAAGATTTTTACAATCTCTTCAATCAGCACAGAATGTTGCTGCACAAGTAATTAGAGGACTTTCTAAGTTCGAACATGCATTCCTTCACTCATTGCTCCTCATTGGTTACCAGAAGAATATTGAATTTGATTTACAGTATTACTACTGGTTTTTAAAGTATTGAGTATTGAGATTTATTTTGTTATTGCTTCTTCATTACATGTTCATCAACCTTTATGATCATTATAATCAATACAGAAATTCTATTTTTTATATGAAAGGTCCACAATTGTGGAATGCTCTCCCTGATAAAATTTGATCTGTACAAGACCTGAAGGAGTTTAAATCTATACTAAAGACCTTGCTATTTCAGGAGTAAGGGAACTTGCCCATTGTACCATAGTTCTGTTTATATTTAATCTGTGTATTGTTAGGCTAGTGAAGATTTAACTGCCTTTGGACATGCTGGGGTGTGCAGTGTTTATTATTAGGGGACCAATCAACGGCCTGGATAGTTACCATGGCGTTATGGGGGTTGACTGACCCCTGAGGGGTGAGGCTGTGTCTTCCCCTTCCTTTTTCCCATAGTGCAGGAGAACCAACACTCCAGATCACCCTCCTGGAAAAGATAAGGCGCTCATGTCTGACTTGGCTACCATCTTGGGTCACCCCATTCCCTTCCAATAACTCTTCTATGTTATTTTCAGACCTGCCAGGAGATCAAACAAGATCCTAACAAAGTTAATTTTGTGGGCATCCACATACATGCTTGTGTTCCAAAGGATTAGTTCTTTGTGGACCTACTTTTGCTGTTGTATTTTCTGTATACTCTAGATTGACACATTGGTGAAGAAATTTTTCTTTCCTGATAAAATGGGTGAGAGCAAAACTCAGACTTGATAGTTGTATATCTCATAAGCTGTAGGTAGCTGCTCTGACTTGCTAATCATGTTTTCACTGACTGTTTACCTGTAAAATAACTTTTTGTTTAATTACTGGTTAGGACCAATGGTATCCAATGCTCACATCACCTGACAACTATTCTACTGTGATCTTCTAAGAAAGAACAATCCTGTGCATCAGCCTTTATATTTACTCTGCAGTAACAGCTTGCGTGAAGCAAATCTGTGTCAATAAACTGAAGTGATTTTGGTTAGAGGTTTATCAGAAGTCATATAGATCCAGAAAGCTTTTTTACAGGGTGCCTTGTTTTATTCAGTAGAAAGACTCTCAATTGGAAGGTTTGTGTGACCCAAAGATAAGAAAATCAGACTCGGACAAACATGCATACCTGTTGACTGTCCAGTACTTTGCATTTTTCCTTCTGCATGCATGTAAGCATATATGTAAGCATGTAAGAATAATCCAGGAGGACTGATCCCCAATATTTTCACAACTCAGGACTCACTAAAAAAAAAAATCAACAACTTTCACAGAATCATAGGGTACCCAAAGAACCAAATTACTCTGAGTACTAGCTCTCAATGCGCTTTATTACATGGCTGTGGTGTGACTGCTACTAAAGTTAAAACTCCTTGGATGGCCAGATTATGCAGCAATTAAAGCTGAAAAGTTCATTGTTTCAGAAAAGGCAGCAGGTTACAGGAACTGCTTTCTTACTATTCATTCCTTTATTTTCTAGTTATTCCTCATTTTAAAGGCTTAACTCTGTTTCACACTTATCAGGTTTTTTCACTCCAGATGACCTGTAGTCTGCAGACTACAGCTTCTAGGGCTACTGATTTCAGGTTACAAGGTTTTACCACTTAAGGCTTGATCTCTCTTGCCCCAAATGAAAGGTTTAAGAGAGATTATTTTATTAGTAGTACCAAAGATACCATAAATACAGTTCTGTGTGAGCCCTGGAGTCCATGAAAGCCACGCATCCTGCTGCTTTTCAGTATTAATAGCAGTAAGCCCCTGTTCCTCCTCCTGCCTCGTCAAGCCTCTTTAATCCCCTTATGGGGAGCCCCCGTAGGAAAGGAAGAGCGTGTGACTAGGGGATTAAGTGGAATGCAAAACCTTAAACATTTGTGAAAGTAAGAGCTAGGAGGATGTAAGGATATAAATAAAACTGAATGTAGTGAAGGATTCTTAATGAGTTAGAACATGCAAATCAGTTTTATCTGAACTTGAATCAGAGAGATTTCATCCTGGTTTGAGGTAACATAAAATCCAATAACATATTTGGTGGTCATTTTATGAAGTCATTTTCAATTATATATTCTTCTTATAAAATTACTCAATGCAGAAAAGTGCACATTCCTACAAATTGTATAAATGGCGCTTAAAATTGCGTGCACAATTTAATTGTGACAAACCAATTAGCGATGATAATTGAGTTTTAATGACCAATTAAGACACTATCCCAGCATCTACATACTACTTAGCAGTTGTTACTAATGCCCCCCCAAAACTTGTAGAAATCTTTAACACATTTTAACATTTTGGTGTGGATCCTCAGAAGCTTGGCTAGCTGAGTGCATACAGGGGCCCTTTACAAAGGCACGGTGCCAAATCAGCATTACCATCCGGCTACCACGTGCCACAGGCAGTAATTATGAATTTGGTGCATGAGAAAAACACACGGTAGAAAATATTTTCTATTTTCTACCGCAGGGTGCTTACCCAGCAGTAAACGGCAGTTGGCACGCATTGATTCTTACCACCTGGGTAGCGTGTGAGTCCTTACCGCTAAGTCAATGGGTGGTGGTAAGGTCTCAGGCTGAAAATGGGCGCTCGCTGGTTTTCATTTTGCCACACGTCCATTGTCCGGCCCATTGAAATAATTCCTTTTTTCCCAGACACAGTACAATAGGGATCCGGCATGTGCCAAAAACACACACCCACATGCCTTTGTAAAAGGGCCCCAGAACTTTCAATTGCATATGCTGCTCTGTCGTCATTTGATCCCGTTTTTAAAGAGTTATACGTTGAAAGAAGTATTACAGCAATGTGATTTAGACCTCTACCCTGATGAAGTTATCAAAACTTGGCCCTGTTGGTAGAGTCTCTGAGATTGACATTTTGAAAGCTAAGTAGCATATTATACATATAACTCTTTAAAAATTGGATCAAATGACGAAAAAGCAGTGTATGCAACTGAAAAAGTTATATGCATTCAGCTAGCCAAGCTTCTGAGGATCCACAGCAAACTTTTAAATGTGTTAAAGATTTCTATAAGTTTTGGGGGGGCATTGGTGACAACTGCTAATGATTAATTGTTGGCATTAATTGGCATTAATTAACTCTTATGCGTGCATTTTTAGTCATGGGAATCCATGCGTAAATTTTACACGTGGCTCCAGCAAGGTGGCACAGCCATAGGAGAGACATCGGTGGATATAAGGAGTTCCTATAATTTATGCATACTGTTATTGAATACAGTGGATCCATGCCTAATTTACGGTGCTTTTGCTCTAAAGTCAAAAAAGCACAAGGAGCCTTCAAGAATAGGGGGCATCAAATTTATTAACAGGCCTGCCACAGTGGCATTTTGCCATTTGAAAGAAGCTTATATAGAGCGGCAGTTTCCTTGTTGCAAGATTGTATCCCTTTACTGATTGACTGACATATCATTGATGATTGTTTCTGCACAAGACCCCTGACACAGGTGATCTTGCTGAAACACAGACTGCGTCAGGTCTATTAATAAAGTACTGATTTGACACCCCCTATTCTTGAAGGCTCCCTTGTCCTTTTTTGATTTTGGTTCCTGTTGGGTGTTCTTTGGATTCCCTCTCTTACAATATTACTTCCTATGCGAGTCTTTTACTGAAGATTAGCTTATGTTATCTGCCACAGGGCCCATTTTACTTCTATGGACCCTCTGCTGATCACATGCACTAATCTTTAGTATAAAACCTCCTGTGTCTTTACTGGTGCTTAATTTGCTAATCAGGGGTGTAGCCAGACCTCGAGGTGGGAGGGGGTCAGAGCCCAAGCTGGTGGTGGGGGGAAAATTTTGGTCCGCTGCCCCCATCCTCCGCCTCGCCACCTTGCTCCTCCCCACTCACTGCCGTTGCTGTTAACATATCTTGGCTGTCAGGGGTCCCCAATCCAGCGCTGGATGAAGGCTTCAACTGTGAGGGTTGGGGACCCCGCCAGCCAAAACAGGGGCCCAGAGCAAATGTTTTTTGGGGGGCCCAGGCTCCTTTGGCCCCACGTAGCTACGCCACTGTTGCTAATAAATAGATTTCCTCAGCTATAAAAAAAATTAAATATCTAAGGATTCTGGAAATCTCTTACATGATGATTCATCAGATTCTGTAGCTTCCAAAATATTCTGTGAACACTCATTAGCAGGAATACAAGGTGTGCCTCCTCCTATAACTCTGTAGTCAAAGGCTTTCCCTTCTGCTGGTCTCCTGTACCCACCACCCATCATGCTGTTTCAACCTTCTTTTGCTTCTCTGGGAGATGGGAGCGGACAACTAGCCTTTCACATTTATTTCTGGAAGTTGCAGCTGTTGGCATTCTCCTGTAAAGATTCTCTTTTCAGACTACAGGGGATTGGAGACCATCCTCTCAGCTACTCTCCACTAGTGCCATTGCTGGTCTTAAATCTCTCAGGGGCATCAAACCTTCCTTCCTCTGCTTCTACCACATTTTCACATCTACCTTATCCAAACATTGTGATTCAGTCAGACTAGGTTGTAAGTAGAGGAACAGAGCAGTAGTCTAATGGTTGGAGTAGCAGGCTGAGAACCAGGGGAGCCCAGTTCAAGTACCACTGCATCTCCTTCTGATCCAAGAAAGTCACTTAACCCTCCATTGCCTTGGGTACAAACTGAGGGGCCCTTTTACCAAGCTGAACGTGCGTCAAATTGGATTTACCACCCGGTTACTGCATGGCCCTTGCGGTAATTTCAGTTTTGGTGTGCATCTGCTACGCACGTGATGCACATAGGTCATTAGCACCCAGATTCTTAACCACTAGGTCAATGGCTGGCGGTAAGGTCTCAGACCCAAAATGGATGCACGGCAATTTTGATTTTGCCACACATCGATTTTCAGCAAAAAAAGAGGCCTTTTTTACAGGTGCGCTAAAAAACGGATCGGCGCCACCCAAAACCCACGCCTGCACTACCACAAATCATTTTTCAGCATTCTTTTGTAAAATGACCCCTTAGATTGTGAGCCCCATAGGGATAGAAATATACCTACTGTACCTGAATGTACACTTTGGTAGCTTTCAGGCTTGCAGGCAGTATAAAAGAAAAGACTGGAGCTGTGATTGTCTCTTATATGTACTTTTGTATAGCATTGTTTATGCCTGGCAGTGCTTTAGAAATAATGAGGTTGATGTTTTAAGGCACTTACCCAGTGGCTGCTACCTGGATAAATGCCAGTGAGGGGTATATTCAGCAGCAGATGGTGCCAGGGTGCTCTTTGGGTGGAGCTTGGGTAGAGCCGGTATTTATCTGGTTGGTGGTAATATCCAGACCACCCTCCAGGTAAAAGCTAGGACAGCAAAAATGCAAAAAGGCTGTCCTAACTTTATCCAGATAGCTGTCCAGTTATGGTCTGACTATCATTGCTAATCGGATAGCACAACAAGTCAGTGCTGAGTCCAGATATGCCACTGAATATCTGGATTTGTTTTAACCTTTGGTGGTCATCATTTAAAACTGCTGCAGCCACAAGGGGGAGTAACTAAGATGGCCGCTGCACCGGGTGGATATGAAAACGCTCTATGAGAGTTGAGCCGAGTAATTTCTTTTTTCCTGTTCTACAATGCCCCATAAACGTAAAGGAGTGTTGAGGGTAGTGCCTCCACCTACCTCAACTCCCTCAACGGGTCAAACTTCGCTGGAACGTTTTTTCCCCGGTACCTCCAGGACTCGGAGAGAGGATCCCGTTGTGGGGATAGCCGGAGAAGCGGAAACCTCACCGGGAGAGGAAATCTCCCTATCACCACCATCGCTTTCACTCGTCCCTCCTAGCCCGATGTCGAAAGTGGCCCTGGTGGGAAACCCCGACGACCCGGAAGGCGGGCCGAAAGGAGTTTCCACTGAGGACCCAGGAGCACAAACAGCGACTCGTGGACCCATGGGGAATTCATTCCATATGGCACAAACTTCGGAGGTGACTCTGCAAACGTTGAAGCTGATGTTGGACCAAATCACCACAACGATTCAGAAGACTTCAGGTGATGTACTAACTTTAAATACTAAGTTTATGGAACTAAAAGAGACTGTAGACTCCGTTAAAGAGGATATAACTACTCAAGTAAAATCGATACAGAAAGAGGTTGAAGTATTGAATGCCTTTAAAAATACAATGGTGAAAGATTCAACAAATATGAGGCAGAAAATTGAACAAATTGAAAATTTTAATCGGCGCCTTAATCTCCGACTCTTAAATTTTCCATTGGTAGCGGGGCTAACCCTACTTGACACTTTCAAGAAATACCTGACAGAAATTCTTCATTTTTCCCCAGAGGGTATACCCCCGCTAAATAAAATATATTATATTCCTAAGAGTAGAGAAAGAGAAGGAGTGCAAGGCTCTGAAGAAGCCAATCCAAATTTACAAAATATTTCTGACATATTGGAACAATCTTCAGACATTATAGTTAACAGAGTCACAATGATCATATCCCTGGTATTTGAACAAGACTACAATGCTATTTTAAAGCTTTATTTCAGAAATACGAATGCTCATTTCTATGGTTCCAAAATATGGATTTACCCTGATATCACCAAAGCTACACAACAAAAAAGGAAATTATTTCTGACATTAAAACAAAAGACTATAGATATAGGGGCTTCTTTCTTTCTTGCTTACCCATGCAAGTGTGTGGTGAAATTGGGACAAACTAAGTACATCTTTTTCACACCGGAACAACTAAAATCGTTTGTAGAAATGAAACAAGTGAAATGAAACTACTGGAGAAAAGTAGCCTGAATTATCATTTTGTTATTTGCCTCTATATAATCTTCTCTAAATTCCTTTACTCCCCCTTTGCCTTTAATTGGGGTCTAAGAAAGGTTGTAATTATTATAATTCTATATTTTATTGTTTTCTTTTATTATTCCATTCTGTTAAATATTTTCATTGATAATTAGATTATGTGAATTCCTTGGAATAATATGATATTGATTTCTACCTGAATTGCTGTACAAGGTTTATCCTTGAAAGTGTAATAATTTAAAATTATAAATAAAGAAATAAAAAAAAAAACTGCTGCAGGTTCAGTATCGGGGGGGAGGAGGGGAGGTGGCATAAGTAATAGTAGATGACTGTGTTTCTTCCTCTGCCTATCTGCTTTGGCTGTACTGTTTAGGTTCTTTTTCTCTCTGACTTGATTATGCAGACTGTCTTGATACACAAAGATTAAGAAAGGTTAGAAAACATTTTTTTCTGACACTGAGAAAAAAACAATAACTACATGTGCCTCTTTACTACTATAGTGCTACTAACATATGAAGTGCAGTACACATTATATGAAGGTACTTTCGCTGTCCCTAGACAGCTCACAATCTAAGTTTTCCTACCTGGGGCAATGGAGGGTTAAGTGACTTGCCCAAGGTCTCAAAGAGCTGCAGTGGGAATTGAACCCAAGTTGCTAGGATCAAAGCCCGCTGCCTTTTTGTCCTGACCTGATTTTATTTTTCTCCCTCATTATACTCCTGTCTGGTGCTAGACCCACAGTGAGAAAGCCTGGGAGATTTTCAAAAGAAAAGTCCGTTTTCTGTGGCACTGAGAGAGACACAGTGCTACTACTGCTTCTCTCTCTCTCTCTTTTTATTTTTATAAGTCTTGACTTCCACAGAGGCTAGCACCTTTTCTCTCAGACTTTCTCTCTCTGAATGCAGGAGAAAAAAATGGTTCTCTGCTTATGCTTTCTTTCAGTTTCCTGTTGAGCTGCTGACATCATCAGTCATGGGATTTAGGAGAAGTGTTAAATGGATAGGCATGTTTAGTTGCTTGTCAAAGTTTTCCACATGATTGGTGAAGTGACGTGCTAATACCTTGTCACCCTCCCACTTCGGCTTCACTCTGACCCTACAGGCTATACTGTAGTGGTGGCAAAAATGAAGGCGTATGAATGAGGATGTAGCTCATTCTAGCCCTACAGTCATTTGATTTATTGAAAAGTATGGGAACTGATAATGTTTTTATTTATTTATTTGTCACATTTGTATCCCACATTTTCCCACCTATTTGTAGGCTCAATGTGGCTTACATAGTACCGGAGAGGCGTTTGCAGACTCCGGTGAGAACCAATACAAAGTGATGTTGTGGTAAGATGAAGTTCATGTGGCATAGCCACATTAGGGAAACGTACTTCGGAAGAGTTGCGTTTTGTCCATTATGTACTTTAGCTTTGTTGTGTTGGATCAGTGGGGTATGCCTTTTTGAACAGGTTAGTTTTTAGTGATTTCTGGAAGTTTAGGTGGTCCTACATCGATTTCAAGGCTTTTGGCAATGTGTTCCATAGTTGTGTGCTTATGTAGGAAAAGCTGGATGCGTAAGTTGATTTGTATTTAAGTCCTTTGCAGCTTGGGTAATGCAGGTTTAGATATGATCGTGTTGATTCTGATGTGTTTCTAGTTGGTAGGTCGATCAAGTCTGTCATGCATCCCGGGGCTTCACTGTAGATAATCTTGTGGACCAGGGTGCAGATTTTGAAGGCAATGTGTTCTTTGATTGGGAGCCAGTGCAGTTTTTCACAGAGGGGTTTTGCGCTTTCAAATCGTGTTTTCCAAATATAAGCCGAGCTGCTGTGTTTTGAGCGGTCTGGAGTTCCTTTAAGGTTTGTTCTTTGCATCCTGCATAAATTCCATTGCAGTAGTCTACGTGGCTTAGCGCCATTGATTGTATCAGGTTGCGGAATATTTCCCTCGGGAAGAATTGTTTCAGGCATTTGAGTTTCCACATTGAGTGGAACATTTTCTTTGTTGTGGATGCCGCTTGGCTCTCTAGTGTTAAGTTGCGGTCTATTGTAATGCCGAGGATTTTCATGCTGTCTGATATAGGAAGGGTGTAGTCTGGGGTGTTGATACTTGTGGGATTGTCCGCGCTGTGTTGGGATGAGAGGATGAGGCAATGAGTTTACCACATTTTACCAATTATCTGAAAACAGATATCCTCTAAAGTAATAGTAAAATGTTTCCTTGGCTGCCCAAAGTAGAACAGCCTATCCACTCTTCTACTGTGGCTAAGTCTTGAATGTTCCTTTAAAATATGGTATTTCTCTGAGCAGCTTTAGGATAAATCTAGTATGTGAATCAAATGTTGAATAGCTCTTGGCTTAACTCGGAATGTGAAAATCAACACTTTGTTCTTCCAAGCAGAGACACACAGCGGTCTCTAAAGATGTGTGATAAAATTGGGATCAATTTGCTTTGTTGATTAAAATAAGCATCTCCGTCTTCCTGTGCACAGTAACAGTTTGATGTTCACTTGCACACACACACACACACACATCTTTGTTCTAGAGATAAGGAGCTGGAACTTTCAGACAGTCAGATCGAATCATTGACTGAAACCTTCCACCTGCTCATTTAATGTTTTCAAAATACATTCGAGTGATGATCTGAAAACTCAAGCAACAACAGAATGTTTTTCCTAATTCAAATTCATTTTATTTCTTTTTAAATGTTTCAGTCTTGCCTCAAATAATTTGGAGTTAACTTTAGAAACCATTTATACGTATACAGACTGGATTTATATGAGTAAATCAGCATCTAGATATAAATAGGGGTTTCAGAAAAGATGGTACATATACATATATTTGATATCACTTAGGGATTTAAAGGATGGCTACTTTATTAAATGCCCTTGCTCATACAAAATTTCCCAAATCCACAACATACATACACAAGTGGTGGTACATAAACTTATCTATATGCTGCTACAAGAGGGATGTATGTATGTATGTATATATATATATATATTCCTCTTGTACCAACACTTATTTTTAAATATATGGATTTCTAAAATGGCCCTTTCTGTTCTATATGATGCTACATGTAATTTTTTAAAGGCTTAGAGCTCACCTAGCTTTTATAAACCACTGTTAATAACTTTTACACACGGACCTAGACATCTGTTTGGCTGCCTGTAAAACCTATACACTGTTATCCTCCCGAAACACAACTTTGCCATTAGTTAACATTCAAACATATAAGCAACCAAGTTCACAGTTGGTTACACTGATGTAGATATACAGTATGTGCTTATCAGCCAGTCCAGTGGCTTATCCTTTCCTTGTGGTTTAATAACCATGTGTTCTTCTTGTTTCTTTTTTCAGGCAACAGACAATGATGTTGGCACATTTGGAAAAGTGAATTATTTCTTTAGCGATGACCCCGACAGGTAAATGTCATAGAGCTGTCTTCTGTGGGAAAATGGCCACTGGATATCTGTTTGCTTTTGTTTGAAATTATTATTCTGATTCAAGTTTTTTCTTTTCTTTAAAGCCTTGAGTTTATATGAAGATAAACTTATTATGGCATGCAATGTCTGCTTGAGATTGGTTGTGTGTGTCTCCTCCCCCCCCCCCCCCCCCCCACACACACACAAAATGGCTTGACCTAAGTTCACCTAAATTCATATATAGGTAGGGTCTTGGTTAGATGTGCATTCCATGGTTTTCAATGTTTGGCAATGATTTGAAGAGATTTGCAGTGAGGAGTAGCAAAGTGAATGATTTTCTCACAAGTTTACCATAGTTCAGGGAGGGAAGAATACAAGTGATTACATCTGTGGAACAACTGGGCCATTCTGAATGAAACTTGATATCTACACAGAGAAGTGGAAATATATTTATGTGTTATGAAATAAAATTTTGGGGGCAGGGAGAAAGGGCAAAGGGGATAATTTTCCTATAGAAATTGCATAGTGGAAAATTTAATTGCTTAAAACTGTATAACCACTGGTCTGATATGAATCAGACTTGATAAATATATATTATAGTTATCTCTCTATCGCCTATGTTTACTAAGGTGTGCTATAGGTGTGTTAGCGTTTTTAACGCACATAAATGGTTTACACGCATTAAACACTAATGCGCCCATAGAAATGTATAGGCACGTTAGCGTTTAACATGCCTTAACTTTACAGGCGTGTTAGAAACGCTAACGCATCTTAGCAAACATACCCCTATATCTGTATATCTAGATATACTTATTTATGTTATGGTAATTAATAATGTATTATTATTATTATATATACCACAGTACTCACAATAGATAGTCTCCATTTACATTGGCATTCCTAGAGATGTTGTAGTTTGCAATCTTTGAAATGTCTGTTTCCTATTGACTCACTTTTTCGAAAACACCACTAACACTTCCCAAAATATTGATTGTTTTCTTGCCTTTCCTTCTGTGGGGCCTCAGCAGTGCTTATGAATCTGACTCCTCATTGACTCTAGCACCATCTGAGAGTCTGACTTTCCTTGTTGAACTGTCACTCCTGACACCCTCCTCTGTTAATCTGTCACAGTGACTCTAAGCCCTACCTGTTCCCATTATGAAAATCTTTATGATCACGTATCATACATTGTGGTTCTTTTCGTCTCAATACCTGTTGCTGCTATACTCCTTGTGCCTCCCTTAATTCTTAGGGGCCTTCTCTCTTTGTTATTGCTTCTCTTTATGATTCCACGTCTCACCTGTGCTCCATTCCTGATTTATCAAGAAAGTTCAAGTCTTCTTTTTCTACTTGTTGTGCCATTTGCTTCTGTATTATGTACAATAGGAAGCCATTAATCTGTGACAACCTTGGAAGTGCTTTTGGTTACCACAGCAATCAATAATGGTACCATAAGCATGAAATGCAAAAAAAAAAATCATTGCATGTGTTAGAGATAAATAGCATATGAATACACTTGCAAGTTGCACAGAGATACACATGTAGAGGCATTCAGAAATGTTAACAAAACCCCCAGCACCCTCCTAAGTCTTTTTGCAGCAAATGCAGCATCCTGACATCCAGAAATAGCTTAGGATGAAAACCAGGGAGCAGGGTATTTTGACCCTCTAACTCTCCTCCACCTTCATCGACTAGGAGTAGAGTAGATAATTGTACGATGTCGGTGTGAAAATTTTTTTTTTTTTCGCTATGTCACTGTAAGGTATTCTATAAAACTTTAAGTTCTTCTACTTCAAATGATGGATTTCTGGTTTAGGTTCTCTCTAGATAAAGACACAGGAGTGATTACCCTAACTGGTCGGCTGGACTTTGAGAATACTCAACGGTATACACTGACCGTCATTGCCAAGGATGGTGGTGGGGAGGAGACCACAGGTCGTGTGCGAATTAACATCTTGGATGTCAACGACAATGTTCCTACTTTCCAGAAGGAGTCCTATCTTGGGGCAATAAGGGAAAATGAGCCTTCCGTGGTCACTGTGGTTCGCCTCCGGGTAAGCAAGCGACTCCTTTTCATTCTGTGCCCCCATCATTAGCACCACTACCAGCATCTTCCCAAACAGCAAGGCTGCTTCATTATCTGAGTAAGCTGAGAGGTTTGGGAAGAAGAGATGTGAGGGTGATGGAACACTATGTCGATGCTATTTTCCATCCTTTCAGTTTTCCATTATCACATCATATTTATTCTTTTGCTCTTTATCATTTGTCTTTTCCTTTTTCTCTTCCATTCCTTTCTCTTTTCTTTTATTACTTTCCTTTTTTTCTCCCTAATTTATCTCCCATTTCCTTTCATTCATTCCTTTTCTGTTTCCTTCTTTTTTTGGATTTTTCTTCTTCTTTTCTCCCTCTTCCTTTTTCTTCTGCCACGAAATTCAGCTCATTTATGATGTCATCAATTCTATATTTATGAAGGGAATCTCTATGGATAAATGGATATTTACTTATGAAGGATGGCTGTTTGAAAATTTTCCTTCCCTTTACAGCCTGTGCTGTAGACGAGTATTTTAGAGATATCCACAGGCAAACATTTTCTGTTCATTTTTGGTTCAAGGATCAAGGTTCAGCCTTATTTAATAAACCGCAAATCGACAAATTATCTAAGCGATTTACAAAGTTACTAGTAAAAAAGCCCCGTTTCTGATGCAAATGAAACGGGGGCTAGCAAGGTTTTCTTCTGTGTGCATGTGGGAGTGTGTGTGTCCCTGCCCTCTGCCCTCTCTCCCTTGCCCTCTCGGAGTCCTTCAGTGTTAAGTTTCCTGCTGTACTGTGCTTGTATTACAGAGATAGTGAGGGCTTCTGCCCTCTCTCCCCTCCCCCCTCTGAGTCCTTCACTGTTACAGAGAGAGCGATTTGATTTCTTGCTTTGCTGTGTTTTCCTTCACTGTTTGTGTTACAGAGAGAGTGAGGGCGGGGCAGGCACTCCTTGGGAAACCGGATATCTCTCCTCCTTCACACTTCCGGCTGGAGGCTTCATTTAGAACGTTGGTGGTGCCTTTTATATATAGAGATATTAAATAGGTATAATAAAATGAATTAAAATTAAGGAATAAAATAAAAAAAGAAAGAAGGAGAATCACATAAGGAAACTATATTACAAATGTTCATAACGATATGAGAGGGGAGTCAGGAAGGAGATCGTTAAATCTTAGTAGAAATAGGAGGAAGGGAAGGAATAATAGAGCCAGACACTGGTTAGGTACTGTCCAGGGCCACAGAACCGGGCAGACTATCAGTGAAAAACCAACAGAAATTGTCAGGTAGAAATATATGCTGTAGAGAAAAAAATATGTTTTAAGAACAGCCTTGAGGTTATTACTTGACTGTTTGATATGAAGATTAGTAGGGATTGAGTTCCAAATTGTAGGTGCACTAGCAGAAAACCAAGTCGATCTGGCACGATGGGAATGGATCTGTAGATGGGTAGGGACTGTTAGCAGGTGTTGATTGGCGGAGCACAGTGAATGTCCGGTTCATTTGGGCTTTTTCCTATCTTTTCAGACATGTTTTTAGTTCATTTCAGACATTCAGTTTAATACTTTTTAATACATGTTAATTGACTTGACTCATGTTAATATGTAGATTAATACACATTAAAACAATTCAGTATTTTTTTATTTTTTATTTTTGTTACATTTGTACCCCGCGTTTTCCCACATAAAATATGCAAAAATTGCTGGATGGAAGAAGGGAGAGAGAAAGAGAGAGGGCAGATGCTGGGTGGAAGGGAGAGCCTATTAGAGGAGACACTGGATAGAAAAGGGGGAGAGAGGAAATTCTGGACGGGAGAGAGAGGGGATACACTAGATAGAAGGGGAGAGAGAGAGGGAGATGTTAGCTGGAACAGGGGGTGGGGAAAGTGTGGATGGAAGTGGGAAATAAAGCAAGGAGATACTAGATAGAAGGGGGAGAAGAGAGGGGAGACACTTTCTCCACTGCTACAGAAATTATATTGGTTACCCATCAAACAATGTATTGTCTTCAAACCTCATTATTACATTCAAGGGTTTCAGATTTTGCCTTCCACAATATTTTTCTTTGCTTACCATTCCATACATACTGGCTCACCTCCTCTGTTCTCTCAATGATTGCCACTTAATTCCCCCTGCCCCCAAATACGCTTAGTTAGAATTCACTAGAAATCACGCTTTCTTCTTTGCAGCTCCCTCTGGATAACTGTACTATCCCCTCTTTTAATAGCTTTAAAACCAAACTAAAGACCTGGCTTTTTATACAGGCCTGTAGCCCGCCTTAGCTCAAAACTGATCTGGTTTGCAAATGTTTCTCTGTAGTACTCTCCTTCCCCTCTTTCCTATTCCTTCCTTCCTTTACGTGGACTGGCCCCTCTTAGCCCTCCCTTCCCCCAGTTATCCTCTCCTGTTGTAATTGTTCACTATTAGTTGATATGAGTGTTCTTTCAGCTGTGACTAGTACGCTTTCCTATCAATTATTGTAGTTCCTTTCTATTTTTCCTGCTTTGTTTTTGGATTAATGTACACTGCCTAGATCTGCGAGTTAGTCATGGTGGTATAGCAAATTTTAATAAACTATAGATGGAAGGGGGAGAGGGGGGATGCTGGGTGGAAAGAGTAAGAAGAAGAGGAAATTCTGGATGGACGGAGGGAAAGAGAGAGGTGATCCTAGCTGGAAGGGGAGGAGAGAGGGGTGATTCTCGCTGGAACAGGGGAGCGAGGGGGAAGTGCTGGATGGAAGGTAGAGAAAGAGAGGAGGGAGATGCCAGAAGGAAGGGGGGAGAAAGAGGGGAGAGATGTCGGAGGGGTGAGCATTCTGAAGGGCACTGTTTTAGCAGTGCGAGGCCCGCTGACTGGAGTCTTTACTGCAGTTCATTCATACTAGTTTGTATTTTCTTGGTTCTATGACTTTGGGCTTTTTGAAATTTTACTTTGGTGGGACTGTTTATCCATGACTGGATCAGCCAGCCTGTAATTTCATCCATGTGGCAGCCTTTAGTTTTGGCGCCCCAATTCTTGTGGTCTGCTAGGCAGCTGGATATGGTATCAGCTTGTTTTCCCCCTCTTTTTTGGAAAGACTACGGAGGATGAGTGGGAACCAAGCCTTGCCTGCTTAGGGCTAATTCCAGAGGAATCAGTGCCTTTGACCACCAAATGAATATCAGCATAGTTCCCTGGCACTGTGTTGGTTACTTGCTCGAGGCACTACCCGATGTTTAAATAAGTGGTCTGCTTTGTTTAATATGATTCTGTTCCCCAGATGGCTATATACCATGCAAATTCTCCCTTTGCCCCTTTTAAAGAAGGATATCCAGGCTTCAAATAAGCTACTTTCTAAATTTTGTTGGAATGGCAAGAAGCCTAAGTCCCGGTTTCGATTCTTGTATGGTCCTTGGCTTGCAAGAGAGGATGGATGGGGCTTCCAGATCTGTGGCAATATAACTGGGCTTGTTTGCTTCGACATCTTGGGAACTGGTTTCTAAATGGTCTAGTCTACACTCTGATGGATTATGAAAGAGAATTTTACATGGCCTGGCATATTAATTCTTTGTTACATGCTCCTTTGCAGTCTCTTCCTAAACATCTGTGCAAAAGTCTTTTGCTTGGCCTTTACATGATGCTTGGAAGATGTTGGTGCAATTATTGGAGATAGAAGATGCAAGCTTTCTTTCTCGGGTGTGACAAGGTATTCTGTTATTGGAACATGTGTTATGTGCTGATGGGACTTTGCACTCCTGGGATTATTTTCAATCTTAGCATATATCTGGTTTTGGAGCCCTTTTTGCTTACAATTACATTATTTGAAGACTTTGACTATGGACAGTTTATGTTTCAATTTGCGGGACTGCTTATGTTAGTTTTTGATAAATTTCCAAAGGATGGACTTCTGGGTCTGCACTTCTTCGAGAGCTTTGTAGTTTGCATGCTGCCCATGGAGGAGTAGCTTAGTGGTTCATGCAGTGGACTTTGATCCTGGGGAACTGGGTTCAATTCCCACTGTAGCTCCTTGTAACTCTGGGCAAGTCACTTAATCCTCTTAAACCACTTTGAATGTAATTATGTCAAAAGATGGGTGTCCTTCTCTTTTGAAAATGAGCCCATTAGGGGTCCTTTTACTAAGGTACGCTGAAAAATGGCATGTGGTAGTGTAGACGCATGTTTTGGGCGCACACAGAATTATTTTTCAGTGCACCTACAAAATATGCTTTTCTTTTTTTTTCCGAAAATGGACATGCAGCAAAATCAAAATTCCCGCACGTCCATTTTGGGTGTGAGACCTTACCGCCAGCCATTGACCTAGTGGTAAATAATCCAGGCAGTAATGACCTATGCACGTCAAATGCCACGTGGAGTACGTCCATTACGCGGGCCCAAAAATAAAAAATATTTTTCAGATGTGCATATCGGACACGTGCTAAAAATGAAATTACCACAACAGACATGCAGTAGTCATTCGGTAACTCCATTTTGGTGTACGTTGGGCTCTTGTAGACACTTACGCGGCTTAGTAAAAGGGCCCCTTATTGTATATGAAGCTAAAGCTGGTTACAATTCTTGGTGAACAGACATATGTCTCTACCACAACAGACTGCTCATCATCCCATGGAAAATTTTACATTGCGGTAACAGTTCACTGGATTGATAGTCTTAAGAGAGGAAGTCTTCTTGTCTGGCCTTAAGGCTGAAGGGCTCCCACACATTCAACATCCTTACATCAGTTCTCAGAGATATTCAGAGTTTGCCATCAGATGAAAACTTGTTAGAACAACAATGATTCCAAGCCTTCTTTGTACTTGAACAGTATGACGATAACAAGGATGAAAATGCAAGTGATGAATTAGACACCACTACTTCTAATGCAGATAATAATGATGATATCTTTGCTATAAGGATATCAAGTGTTTCAGAGATTCCTTTGACCAAAACCTGCAGACCCTTGGGATAAAAACGTTAACAATAGTTGCATCCATTGTAGTTGTGGTACTTTTACCTTTTACTCAAAATGTATTATACTAGGCAATAACTTTTTTTACTTTCAGTTAAGTAAATTTTGTAATGTGTTCTTCACTGTACTTTTACTTTGACTTACGTATTAAAATATACATTTATTTTACTTGAGTACTTTGACTTAGTACTTTGAACAACACTGCATTTTATAAAACACATGGAGACATGAATGTGCAGGTGTACATTTATACTTGGGCACTTGTGTACTGTTGGGGCTAGTTTTGACAGCCTAATTTATAATACGCGGAGGGGCATAATCGAACGCGAACGCCCATCTCCATGGGTGTCTATGTCTGAGAACGGGTACGTGAAGGGGTGGGACAGACCGTATTTTCGAAAAAAATGGGCGTCCATCTTCCGCTTTGAAAATACGGTTTGTACAGACCAAAATGCCATGGATTTAGTCGTTTCCAAGCTGGGCATTTGTTTTTTTTAGCGATAATGGAAACTAAAAATGCCCAGCTCGGAAACGTCCCAGTCCAAGCCATTTGGTCATGGGAGGGGCCAGGATTCGTAGTACACTCGCCCCCCTGACATGCCAGGACACCAACTCGACACCCTGGAGGTCAGTGCGGTGGATTTCAGACAACGCTCCCACATGCATAGGTCCCTTACCACGAGTGCTGAGCCTCCAACCCCCCTCCCCCAACACCCACTACCCACAAATGTACAACACTACCATAGCTCTTAGGGTTGAAGGGGGCACCTACATGTGGGTACAGTGGGTTTTGGAGGCCTCCCATTTACCAGCACAAGTGTTACGGGTAGGGAGGATGGGCCTGGGTCCTCCTGCCTGAAGTGCACTGCGATACCCACTAAAAGTGCTCCAGGGACCTGCATACATGCAGGCCTCTAGGACTTGTTACTGCTGTATAATCTTAGCACACCAGTTGACACCTGAAGACTAATGTCTCCGAAAACGTCCTTTATTGGAATAAGCACGTTTACTCACAGTTAACTGCAGATCAGAGGTTGTGCCCCACTGGCAAAGAGTCTCCCTGGTACTGAGATGAGCAGTAGGTCAGAGCTGGCAGAATGGTGTACAATGCCCTCTTTCAGCCACATTCAAGGTAAGAACTAAGTTCTGTAACGTGGCTAACCCATGAAAGGGATCTAAAACTGGCTTACAAAAATGGCCACTACCTCATGGACTACTGGAAACAAAACACATTCTGACCCAGTAAGCAGAGGGAAAAGCACCATGGGAGTAGAACCTACCAACTACCAACATCGTGAGCATGTAACACAAGCTAGTGGAATCACGGAGCCCAATACCCTACACCCACCACAATGCATTGCTGATGTAACTCTGCAGTGCCCTTAACAGAAAAGGTGTCACACTCACCCGAGACCCGCATAAGAACCAGGGAAAGGCTGTCAGAGGATAGAACACATTCTGCTGTCATGGAGGTGGGTACGGCATTTGAGGCTGGCATACAGGCTGGGAAAAAAAGTTTGTAAAGTGGGTTTTTTTTGGTGGGAGGTGGTTAGTGACCACTGGGGGAGTCAGGGGAGGTGATCCCCGATTCCCTCCGGTGGTCATCTGGTCAGTTGGGGCACTTTTTTGGGACTTGGACCTGAAAAAAAGGGTCCAAATAAAGCTGACCAAATTCTCGTTAAAAACGCCCTTCTTGTTTCGATTATCAGCTAAAAATGCCCATCTCTCCTCGGCCGATAACCACGCCCCAGTCCCGCCTTTGTCACGCCTCCGACACGCCCCATCAACTTTGTTCGTTCCTGCAACGGAGTGCAGTTGAAGACGACCAAAATCGGCTTTCGATTATACCGATTTGTTCGCCCACAGAAGAAAGATGCCCATCTCCCGATTTGGGTCAAAATATGGGCATCTTTCTCTTTCGAAAATAAGCTGGATAGGGTACCTATGTTGCCTTTGTAAAATAGGCAACTTTTCAGACTTCTCGCACAGGCACCTATGGGAGCAATTTTATAACTGTGTTACTCCTGCAGAATCTGTTCTCTGAGGCTGAATGGCTGGCCTCCCCGGCACTGCCCCCCCCCCCTCCCACTGCCACTGCTTTTTCAGACTGGCCACCAAGACTTCAAGTGGTAATCTTGACTGTGGGTGGAGGGAGGGGACTGTAAAAAATGAAAGGTGGTTGCTGTTTGTGTGGATGGGTGGGAGGCAGGGCTGTAAAAAATAAAGGTGGATTCTATGTGTGTGGGTGGGTGTGGGGTGTGTGTTGAGGGAGGGGCTGTAAAAAAAGGGTGGATGCTATGTGTGTGTGGGAGGAAGGGGGCTGTAAAGGTGGATGCTGTGTGTGGGTGTAGAGGGGGCTGGGAAAAATATAGATGGTATCTGTTCACAGGAGGGCTGTACCTTTGCGTACAAAAGCACACAGATATGGAACGCACTACCCATGGCCCTGAAAACCACGGACAACTTAACTAGTTTTCGCAAATCTTTGAAGACACATCTCTTCAACAAGGTCTACAAAAGACATCCTTAATGAATCAAATCACTCCTTAAATCACCCCAGTGCTTTAAAATACCTCTCACACGACCTTACCTAACACCTTTCCATCTAAATCCTCATTTACCCTCAGCTTATTATCGACTGTATCTAAGATTGTGTAATGACTATATCATATTAACACCCTGTAAGCCACATTGAGCCTGCAAAAAGGTGGGATAATGTGGGGTACAAATGCAATAAATAATAATAATAATAATAATGGTTAAATTATGACAAACTTGCAGAATTTGCAAAGTTTGTGCACAGAATTTGCAAATTTTTATACATAATTTTGATTTTTTTTTTGACACAGAATTCTGGAAGGAGTACTATGTGTAGAAATCATAGGACTAACTGAATATCTCCATGTTTACTTGGGGGGTTATATGGGGGGGGGGGGGGAATGGAAAATAAATAGATAGATGGAACATGAGGCATTGGTGGTAGTTTCTTATTCAATGCAGCCCTCAGAAGACCTCTGGGGCGGCCCCATTGTTTTTTCTGTTTTTTTCCTGCTACTCTGCCTCTTTACCCAGGCTCAGGGCAGAAAGGGGATAGTGGATTGGGGAAGAGCCACAGGCTTGAAAGACAAGGTATTTCTCAATAGACAAAAAGAATGCATTTGGAAATGCTCACAACCTTGAGGATACTCCCTAATGAAGTTTGAAGGTGGGCTGGTGTGTGTGGATGTCACTGACACACATTGGTCAGCAGTGTCATGGCCCCACATGGGAAGATACTTGGTGGCTCTTCTTCAGCTCATTAGAATCCAAAGTGGCCCCAGCTTAAAAATTAATGAAACCACAGTTATAGGTATACACTATATAGTGTTGTGGTTTCCCTTTGCTTTGGTTTATTGACCTATGTATTGAGTTACTTTTTACAGGTCACACAAGAAAGGATCAACCACAGTGTCGCTAAATGCTTTGTTTATGTAGTTTTGCAGTACCCTCAGGGAGACAGAGCAAATGTATTTTGCTTGAAATTTGGGTAGGGGATAGGAAGAAGAGAGGGAAGAGTAGTTTTAGGAGATCTCTTTGTTTGGGACTATTACTGTTTTTTCATGTGAAAATGCTTGGTTTATGTGCTCTATATACACTGCTTTTTCAAACATTTTTCTGTTATGTGAGCATATGTGACAATTAGAAATCCGATTTAAAAAATAACTGCAGACTTGCCAGTTTTTCATAGGGAAAGTACTCTGATACTTCCTCTTTGAGCCAATGGGATCGATTCTATAAATGGCGCCTAAAAGATCAGCGCTAAAATCCCCTGTTTAAGCGGTATTCTACAAGCCTTGCCTAAAGTTCGGCACAGTTTATAGAATAACGCATAAGCGGAGAGGTTGTGTGTAAATTTAGGTACTGCCACTTGCACCAACGAAAACGTGGTGCAAATGCCTGCATCTAAATTTACGTACGGAGCACCCATATTCTATAATTACGTGTGTAACTCAAAACCACACCCCCGATTCACTTCAAAATGCCCATGACTCTCCCAATTCCACTCCCTCTTTCTCGGGCCGTATGTAAATTTTATGATCCCATGCCTAAATTTAGTGCATTAGGTCCCAATTAAATCTAATTAGTGCCAGTAATTGCTTGTTAAAAAGCCAGTTGTTGGCACTAATTGGCTCATTATTCTGTTAAATTGCGCCCGCAAATCAGGGGTGCACCTAAAGTTGCAGGTGCAATTTTTGGTGACTTTTATAGAATAAAGGGGTATGTGCTTACATTTACAATGTTGGCATGTAGAGTTTTCAGGTTATTTATTTATTTACAAACTCTTGATATACTGTAGGGTGCCAAATTGGCTTTCATGCGATTTACAATAAAAATTAAAACTGCCTTCAGAAAAAAGGGTTAATTTATGCACAGACACTTACCTTTTCAAAAGTATTTGTGTGGGTGAAAACACATCCCCAGTCTTGCTCCTGGGAATCCATCTGCAAAGTTCAGATAAACTTAGGAATGAATAGGCTGTACACACACAAGCTTAGGTAACTTTCTAAAAACCCATTCCCGTGGGTAAAGTGCTGTTTTACCCACTGAAATGGTTTTGAAAATTACCCTCTAAAGAATTTTTGCTGCTTTTCTCAGATGCTGCAGGCACACTCGTGGGCTTGACCTGAAATCCTTTACTGCACTTTATGTCATCGGTTGTGAGTTACTTAATTCACTTCCTAGGTATTCATTTCAGTAGGCTTCCTTGGATCAGCTAGTTTGTTTTGCCTATTAAGCCTGCATTTACCACAGCCCCCTGTTCCTTTCTTCTCTGCCATGTTTCCTGGACATGATACTATAACTGCTGGATAACCAGCTGGTTTATTTTTATATACAATACCAGGCAACAGATGAAGATTCTTCCCCAAATAACCAGATTGCATACAGCATCGTGGAGGCCTCAGCTTTCCGCAGTGTCTTCGATATCAATGTCTTGGATGGTTACGGTGGTGAGTAACTGTGAGGCTGAAAATTGCTTTGTATCTCTTGGAAAGGAGAGGAGTGGCAGTCCTGTGGGATGAAGGAAATACCAGGATAAACAAAAATATTCTATACCATGTCTGCTGTAGTGATGCTCATTTGTTTGAAATAATATGAGAATTTCCCATGGTGTTTTGTATAATTAACTTGAAATAACAAGGAAAACAAAATAATCAAAGTCATCAAAACTGCACACTACCTCTCGATAGCACACACTCTTGAAGAATAGTATGCCTGTTTATTTATTTATTTAACACATTTATATCCCACATTTTCCCACTTAGTTGCAGGCTCAATGTGACTTACACAATACCGTAGAGGTAGGCTCCGGTTCAATAATACAAATACATAGTACAGTAGAAAGCATGCAAGAAACATAAGTATAAATTTATTTTGTTGATAAATAGTGCATACTATTATTTTTCAAACACAGACCACATTGGAAATAAAACTTTAATGTAAGAGTCAACACCGTCTGAGGGTAGTGCAATCAGTGCACTGGGTGAGATGGGGGAAGGGGGCTCTCCATTGGCAAGGCTAGTCTAGAATGACTCATGTAGAAGTGTGCTTCACCATACTCCTTCTCCCTCAGCTTATCTCCCCAAGTACTTCAAAAGGCAGCAAATTGCCCTAGGTCTCTTTATTATATCCTTGGCTAATTCCCCTGCCCCTATGACCTCCTGCTCTTCTCCAGATTTTGCCCATTTTTTGTCAGGAGAAGATGAACAAGTTATGATCAACATTTCGCCCACTTTCTCTTGCTCTCAAAGACCAATTATTGTCAGCTTCTGTAGTAGAGGAATAAAAAGACAAGCAGTGAACTACAAAGGGGGTCTTTTACTAAGGTGCACTAGCATCTTTAGCTCATGCTAAATGCTGAGACACCATTATATCCCTATGGGCATCTCAGCATTTAGCGTTAGCTCCTTGTATGGTTGTCAGCATATCATAAGTGTCAACTCAATACTGTATCCTTGCAAAAGCCGATTTGTTTCAGGTGTTATATATTTGTATGTTCTATAATGGAGGTAAGTTGGTCCAAAACAATGTATTCTGTTATTCTGGAAATGAACAGAAGGTTTGCAATTGGGTGAAGGTTAGAAACAGAACCTTCCTTTTAGCACCACGGTTAATACTGCATATAGCATATATGAATGGGAAAAAGCAAGTCAAGAAACTGCCTAGTCAAAGTTGCAAGGAATGGTTCATGCAGAGCTGTTTTGGCCTTTATTGCTTTAGTTGCATGTAGCACTGTACAGATTATAGGAACTGTAAAAGCCACCAAGGAACTGCTTGTAGAAGTAGATGAAGAAGATATATCTGAATGTTCAAGTGAGGATTACTGCAATTCATTATATTATAATGTTGGTAAACAACAGTTGATTACAGCTATTACAAAATTCGTCTGCTCGCTTAATATATGGCCTGGGAAAATACAGTGAAGCTAGCCCTTTATTACATTGGTTAAAAATGGAGGCACATATTACATTTAAAATTGCATGCTTAGTTCATAAAAGTGTTTATGGGGAAACCTCATCAATTCAGCGGAGATAACTGGATATCTCCCGCTGGATATTCACGGATAACAGTTTATGTGCAATTTAACCAATCAACAACTGATTAAATCGCTTTGAGTGTCTGGCCCCATCTGTTTGTTCCATACCCACCACCACCCAGCTGAGCCAACCTAGGATCCTTGCGTGAAAGGGACCTCTATCGAAAATGCAAAATTGCTACCTATATGTTTTTCATGAAAACTGTATTTAACTTTGAGCAACATAGAATATAGGTTTCAGGCCTTACTAATCGCTATGGTTTCTGTATCATAAAACAACAGTCCTACTTGAACCTGGGGAACAAGGCTCATGATTCCCCCATTGAGTCCTACCTTCTTATGACTCAACCAGATGACATCCGTATTCTTAATCGCCCTTGAGTGACCAAGCCAAGGACTGAAATATTCAAACATCCCTACAGCCTAGTGAAACGGTGACAAACTTCTAACATACCAATTCAGAAACTAGGAAACATTAAGTTCCATGATCTGCACTAAATGACCTTCATTCAGAACATGCCAAGAGGAAACACTCAGATTATATTTATATTAAAAACAGACTGGACTTGTTACTTGGATCTGCTTCTTGTATAACCTTAGGTTTTTAGAAGTGCTTCCTTTTATGGAAAAAGAAGACTTGAAGGATAGGAGAATAAAGTTCAACAGTGTTGTAAACTCTATGGGGAATGAACTGTCTCATTTGTGTCATTATAATTGCTATCATTTGTATAGTGCTACTAGGTACTGTCTATGTAGCACTTTACAGACAAAAACAGTAGATAGTTCATGAAGCTTAAAATTTAATAAATGCAGCCAAATAGAAGTTTAAAATCTAATAAAGATAGAAAAATAGACAGGAGTGTAAAAATGGGGTCGGCTGCAAGTTTTGGGGCCTTTTGAGAGTCTCAGAGCTAGAATGGTAGGTGCAGCATCATCAAGGTGTTCAAGCAAACAAAGCTTGCCTTTCAAAGGCTATCACATCCTTTGAGCAACACCTCTATTTATTTATTTATTTTCATTGTTTATATACTGCCTAGACATAAGCGGTTTACAATTTTCACTGGCAGGGCTTCAACCCCCACTGAGTTTGTATAACAGTTCTTTTCTGTAGAATAGTTGTGTGTGGATGCAACCAAATATTGTGGGGGATGGTGTTTGTGGACTTCTCCATTTGCACTTTCATGTTGATGATTTTTTATGTTTGTAGGTATGCGAATTATTTTGGTGCATATATGATTCACTATAGAGAGACCAGGAGTAATTAACAGCACAGCTTGAGAGTAGAGAGGCCTAGTAGAAGAGGGGTTTTAAATAGATGGGGATTGCAGGGAAAAGGAATGCAGATTTAGAATGGGGGAGCTGGGAATGGGCTCTGCATTGGGTGGTGTAATTTGAAGGAGCTAAGGGGACAATTCTGTAACTGGTTGCCATGTGTTAGGTGCCACAATGGGGAGTGGCTGAGCACCAGCTCGGTGTGAGCATCTGTGCACACTGATGCTGTTATAGGATACTAGCTTAAGTTCAAAGATGTGCGAACAATGTTAGGTGTACTCACTTACCCCAGGTCAATGGCAGGTGTAAGTGAGTGCACCTAAGTACCAAAAACTGCAAATACAAGTTATGGCATTCTGTAAGTTACATGCGTTTGTGGAAGTCATGCCCATTTCTCGTCCACATGTACTGCCATGCACCTAGCCTGATTTTATAGAATACAGTCAATTCTCGGTATTCGTGGGGCATAGGTTCCAAGAAAACTCCGCAAATATTGAAAATGCAAATTCAGAACCATTGATCCTATAGGAAAAAAAAGGATAGGTTCCAGGGAGACCTGTTCACCATACACTTTTGCTACCTATCAACATAAAAGATGTAATTTTGTGTATTAATAAAAAAAAAAAATAAAGATAGCATAAAACTGCAAAAATGTGGATTAAAGGATGCTTCACAAACACACTTCTTAACAGCGATATCCACAAGAACAAGGAGGCAGTGTCACCTTGCTGAACCCCATCCCAATGCTGCACGCTTCACGTCTCAAACTTTTTTTGCCTACTAGGCATGTCCACAAATAGCTGAGAGGTGCCAGTGAATAGCAAAAAATGGGTTACTCTTTATTTTGCGCGAATAAGTGAATCCACAAATGTGGAACACGTGAATACCAAGGTAGTGTGTATGTTGATTATCTTGATACTTGCACACGTAGTTATAGAATTGCGCTTCACATCTAAAAATGAGAAAGAATGCAGGCAAAATCACAAGAGTGAAAAGAGGTACTGCCTAAGGGCTAGATTTACTACAGTGCACAACTGCATTTGAATGCACTAACCACGTTAACATACATTATTAGTAAATAGGTTACAATGCATAAATAGAGACCTGCAGAAAATAACACACATTAATGCATGTTTTTGCGTGATAACACAGTAGTATAGTACCTTTTATTAAATTAAGCCCTAAGAGTAGAATGGATAGGTGTAGATTGAGAGTGGAGGTTTTAGAGGCAGTGCCTAAGATAAGAGTAGAAGAAGAGGGGCAGACACACTGAGGAAGAGGCTGAGGCTATACTCTGAGTGTAGGAATAGAGAGAAAAGTTTGTAGACCAGTGGCATAACCGGGGGGTTGGGGGCCTGGACTCAGGCTACTTCAAATCCTGCAGCACCTGTTAAATGGCTGGCAGGGATGCCAAAGCCCTGCCAGCCAAAGAGATTCACTGAAGCATCTAGGGCTCTTCAGCTTGGAGAAAAGACAGCTGAGGGGAGATATGATAGAGGTCTATAAAATAATAAGTGAACGGGTAGATGTGAATCGTTCGTTTACTCTTTCCAAAAATACTAGGACTAGGGGGCACGCAATGAAGCTACTAAGTAGTAAATTTAATACGAATCTGAGAAATGTTTCTTCACTCAACGTGTAAGTAAACTCTGGAATTCGTTGCCAGAGAATGTAGTAAAGGTGGTTAGCTTTGCAGGGTTTAAAAAAGGTATGGACAGCTTCCTATAGGAAAAGTCCATAGACCATTATTAAAATGACTTGGGGAAAATCCACTGCTTATTTCTTGGATAAGCAGTATAAAATGTACTGAACTTTTTCGGGATCTTGCCAAGTATTTGTGACCTGGATTGGCCACTGTTGGAAACAGGATACTGGGCTTGATAGATCTTTGGTCTGTCCCAGTGTGGCAATACTTATGTACTTATGCCTGAGTGGCTCCCCTCCTGTGTTGCAGCAGTAAAGTGAAAGTTGGTGGCATGCCTTCAGCCGCTGACACCGAGACTCCTTGCACATGCTCAGTTCATTCAAGAACTGAGCATATGCAAGGAGTCTTGCCGGCGGCAGCTGGAGGCATGCCACCGACTTTCACTTTACTACAGCAGCATGAAGAGAAGGAGAGGGGCTTGGGGAGTGAATATCTTTAGCTGGCAGGGCTTCAGCACCCTGCCAGCAAAGGTAATATTTTTAACATGGGGAAAGGGAGGGAGGAGGAAATACGTTGCCCCCTCAGTTCATCCGTGGGCCCCCACAAAACAGAGGGCTGGCAACGCCCCTGTTATAGACTGAGTAGAGGAGGGTTTGGTGTCCTGAAATGGAGTTGAGAAGCAGATGAATGTAGGGAGGAGTGGTGCAGGGTGCAGATTCTGAGAATGTGTGTGTATATGTACAGCTCCAATTGCTTCTCACCTGAACGTTCCTTTCTTTCAGTCATATCTGTGACTCGCACCCTGGATTATGAACAAATCTCCAATGGTGTTATTTACCTGACAGTGATGGCAAAGGATACTGGCAGTCCATCTCTTAACAGCACGGTGCCCGTCAGCATTGAGGTCTTTGTAAGTAATATGCAAATAATCATATAACCAAGGTGTAAATAAGTATGTGGATAATAGCGAACCAGTATTTAGATTTTGAGAAGCATTTAATAAAGTCTTTAATGACAGATTGCTGAGGAAGTCAGAAAGTCATGAGACAGAAGGCTGTGTGCTATTATGAACTAGCAACTAGTGGAGTGGAGGAGTAGCCTAGTGGTTAGTGCAGCAGACTTTGCTCCTGGGGAACTGGATTCAATTCCCACTGCAGTTCCTTGTGATTCTGAGTAAGTCACTTAACCCTTCATTGCCCCAGGTATAAAATAAGTACATGTATATACCATGTAAACCACTTTGAATGTACTTGCAAAAAAATCCACCAAAAGGCAGTATATCAAGTCGCATTCCCTTTCCTTAAAAAATAGGAAACAAAGAACAAGACTAATGTGGTCAGCTTTTCCAGTGGAGAGATGTGAAAAGGGAAGTGTCCCAGGGATGTGTACCAGTGGCATAGCCAGTATGGGGCCACGGGGGCTTGGGCCCCTGTAGATTTGCCCCTGAACCCCCCTGCTGATGACCCTCTCGACCCCCCTCCCCCGCCACCAACCCACCGTCGCCTACCTTTGCTGGCGGGGGACCCCAACCCCCGCCAGTCGAGCCGAGGTCCTCTTCTTCCCAATCCTGCGCAAGGCTTCGTTCTAGTCTGACGTCCTGCACGTTGTATGTACAGGACATCAGACTCACAGAAACAGAATGAAACCTTTCAAGGCGGTGCTTATGTACTTATGTACTTCACCTTTGAGTGTCACAATGCCACTTTTGAACTTCTTCCTATCACTAACGTATCTAAAAAATGTCTTGTTCCCTCATTTTACCATATTGGCTATTTTTTTCTTCCATTTCCATCTTTGCTTTCCCGACTACTTTACCAGCTTCTCTTAGCTTTTGAAGGTTTGTTGCCCTTGCAATAACTCCTTTCAATTTTGCCACTGCTTTCCAGCTTCTTCCAGATGTTCCCATCTGAATAAAGTTAGCTTTTTAAGTCTAGAACCTTTACTTTTGAATAAACCCTCTCCACATCTATCTTATGTTAGACAGAGACTGAAAAAGCTGGACTTGTTTCTGAAAAACCTGGTAAATGTACATTATTTTAGAAAAGAGACTGCAAAGTGTAGAGATAAATTTCTTTAATGTTTTACATCTAGAATGGGAACTGTTTGCAACTAGAATTTATTTATTTATTTGTTGCATTTGTATCCCACATTTTCCCACCTATTTGCAGGCTCAATGTGGCTTACAATGTATCGTTATAGAATCATTCACTGTTTCCTCCTCATATCAAAGGTGTGGGAGTACAGTCTACCCTCTGAATGCTCTTAAAATATTGGAAGAGCTCCAGGGATACAGGTCAAAATATGACATGTGAGAAAAAGTTTCAAAGATTTAGCCAGAAGGCACTTTGAAGGAGAGTGCAGGGGAAGAACACATACATAGGAGAGATCTGGGTAGCCAGGAAGAAGGAGATATTTAATTACTCCCAATATAGGATGGGCTGTTTGAGTCCATGCCTACTCAGAAGTTTAAGAAGATCCTTTAAGGAGAGGATAGGGTTCTTAGGAGGATTGAGGCAATTCACAAGGAGGGAAGTAATAGAGGGAGTCAATTTCAGTGTAAAAAGAGGGCAGTGGAATGAGCATGGGCACAAAATATTAATGATTTCTGGGATGCTCGTTGCGAAAGGACCAATCACTGTCATCTGGTGGTAAAATGGAGACATGCTAGGAAATGAAGGGCTTGAAGAAAGGTGGAATAAAGTAAGTGAAAAGGAAGTGGAGTTGGGAAGGGAAGGGGATATTGATTTGCACTTGTGGTTTGAAGTTAAGGGAATGATGGGGGGAAGGGACAGTTCTAAAGGTTGTAAGGGGGTGTTAAAGTAGCTATTCATACCCTTCCTTCAGCTGGATCTCTTTGTATTTGCATATTGTCAATGTTGTCTTCTGTTGTCTGAAATCTGGTGAGATGCCTTGGATTGTACACTTGTCTTGACTCTTGTCTTGAAATATAATTATTTTGAATTTGAGTCAACATTTTTTCTACAAATCACTGGAGTAGCTATGGGTACGGCAGCAGCCCCTAGCATTGCCAATTTGTATGTCAGTGACTTTGAGGAAATGAATTTATATGCCTCACAGTGGACTACCTATATTTTATACTGGGGTAGATTCATAGATGATATCTTTTTTATTTGGACATCTTCTGAGAGTCATCTAAATCAGTTTTTTGACTGGTTGAATAGCAAAGATGTCCATTTGAAATTTACTATGAATAAACATAGACAACATGCTAGATTTCTGGACACAGAAATTATTAAGGCAAATGGCACTTTACAGACCACAGTTTACCACAAGCCCACGGATAGAAACACTCTATTGCAGTTCAATAGTCATCATCCTCATAGGTTAAAATGGTCTTTACCAATAGGCCAGTTTTTACGTTTACGCAAAATATGTACCACTGATATATCCTTTAAACATCAAGCTGCCTTATTAATGGATAAATTATGGTGTCGAGGATACCCTGAGAATTGTATCAGACAAGCATATAAACGAGCGTGGTTCGCTCAGAGATCATTATTGCTTATTGATAAACCTAAGGAACCTTTAAACAGGATGGTATGTGTGTTGGGTTTTTCTACTATGGCTCCTCAAATCGCTCAAATTATTAACAAACATTGGCAGGTGTTAACTTTCCATAATATTTTTTTGGAACAGCCATGCATTGCTTATACTCGAGGAAAAAATCTTAGGGACCGATTAGTACATACCTCTATTACACATAATAACTTGTGCATAGAGGGAGGTATTCACCAACCTTGCGGCTCTTGCCAATTTTGTAGTCAAACTCATTCTATGACACAGTGGACTCATCCTCAAACGTTAAGGACATTTCTACTAAGATACAGCACGACCTGCACTACATCTTTTGTAGTTTACATTATTGAGTGCCCCTGCCATTTGTTCTATGTGGGGCGCAGTATTAGACATATGAGGGTAAGACTGATAGAACATAAAAGCAGATTATCTACAAAAACCATGACAGCTCCTCTGGTTCCACATTGTGAACAATTTAAACATACATTTGCAGATCTACGGTGGTTTATTATTGACCATGTTCCTGCTTGGACAAATAATATGGACCGGACTACGGCATTGATTAGACGGGAACAGTGGTGGATCTTCACTTTAAAAACAATCAATCCTTTGGGACTTAATGACAATGTTGAATGGAACACCATAATTTGAGCTGCAAAGCTCTTCTACATCTGTTGGTATTTCGTCTGTTTGCTAGCTTTGTAACTGTTTGCATAAAGCTAGTTGAAAAAAGAAAAAAAGAAAAAAGTGACGTGATCTCCGATTTCACATGGACGCAGATGCTTTATAAGCCACAAGGTAAAAGCAGGTTTTGCCTTGTTTTGTGGATTGCTTGAGACAGAATAAAGAAGAAGAAGCGATTTATGTAGCCTTAACCCTTTGTCCCTGAGGAAATTGTTTTGAAACCCCGCAGAGTCGGGCGGATCCAGGGGAAGGCAATTGCTAATTGTTTCAGCAAGGCAACATAGTTCTGCCAGAGGGGCAAGAACTCACGAGATAAGTGTACAGTTTTTTTCACCTAGTACATGTAATTTTTTAAATAAATATATAAGTGATTTTATAGCACTGTGGTGATTGGGATGCAAAAAAATATGAGCAGAGGTTGCTGTTTACCCAAAAAAATATAGTAAGAGTTACCCAATGAAAGAAGTGCTATGCCACGTTGTAGCAGCATTATTGACTGCAGTCACGGTGGTTTATATCTGAGGGTACTCTACACATAAAAATTATTGATCACATACGGGTGAAATAACTGTTTATTACTACACTTACTCGCAGTAGGTGGCTTTTGAGTCCTGGTTTGTGGTTATTAGCAGTTGAATGTTACCAGAGACATTGATATTGTGAACTCGTTTTCTGTTGGATTGTACACCGCCATGAAGCTGCTTTGAGAATTACAATATATCAAATACTGCAAATAAAATAAAATATAAAACATAAGGGCTAGGCAGAGCTCACAGACTCTTCATATTCAAAGAGTAAAGAAAATATTATATTCAGTCTTGTTTGATTGAATTTGATTCAGTTTCCCTTTGCTCACGTGGAGGGGCATAATCGAATGGGGCACCCAAGTTTTCCTGAGGACGTCCTCGCAGGCGGCCATATTTTGTTTCAATAATATGGTCGGGGACACCCAAATCTCAACATTTAGGTCAACCTTAGAAATGGTCATCCCCGGTTTTCGGCGATAATGGAAACTGAGGATGACCATTTCAGAAATGACCAAATCCAAGCCCTTTGGTTGTGGGATGAGCCAGCATTCATAGTGCACTGGTCCCCCTCACATGCCAGGACACCAACCGGGCACCCTAGGGGGCACTGCAGTGGACTTCAGAAATTGCTCCCAGGTACATAGCTCCCTTACCTTGGGTGCTGAGCCCCCCCAAACCCACTCCCCACAACTGTACAACACTACCATGGCCCTAAGAGGTGAAGGGGGCACCTACATGTGGGTACAGTGGGTTTCTGGTGGGCCTGGGTCTGCCTGCCTGAATTGCACTGTACCCACTAAAACTGCCCCAGGGACCTGCATACTGCTGTCAGGGAGCTGGGTATGACATTTGAGGCTGGCAAAAAATATTTTAAAATTTTTTTTTTAGGATGGGAGGGGGTTAGTGACCACTGGGGGGAGTAAGGGGAGGCCATCCCCGATTCCCTCCGGTGGTCATCTGGTCAGTATGGGCACCTTTTTGAGGCTTGCCTCAGGTACAAACTTAGATTGTGAGCCCTCCTGGGACAGAGAAATATCCAGAGTACCTGAATGTAACTCACCTTGAGCTACTACTGAAAAAGGTGTGAGCAAAATCTAAAGAAAGAAAGAATGGACCAAGTAAAGTTGGGCAAGTGCTCGTCAGGGATGCCCTTCTTTTTTCCATTATCGGCCGAGGACGCCCATGAGTTAAGCACACCCCAGTCCCGCCTTCGCTATCCTTCCGACACGCCCCCAGGAACTTTGGTCGTCCCCATGACAGAAAGCAGTTGAGGGCGCCCAAAATCAGCTTTCGATTATGCCGATTTGGGCGACCCTGGGAGGACGCCCATCTCCTGATTTGTGTCGAAAGATGGGCACCCTTCTCTTTCGAAAATGAGCCCAAAAGTCTTTATGGAACATCTTGTCTATCAGTCAGTGTATGTGAGAAGGCTGAAAGGCAATATGTGGAAGTGGCATTGCCCCAGCAACATGAATGATGAAACATTTCTTGATATTTTTGTTCCCAAAGGAGACGTGCCCTGTGGAAGATATTGCCAAGTCTTCAAACTAGGTCATAGTAGGTATCCAGTACTAGAAAAACATTGATCACCATATGGTAAATTAGCAGCAATTTGAACATTATTCAACTTGTAATAAAAGTGGCTATGCCATATTGATGATGATGAAGAGCAGTAACTAGAATGAAACCAGGAAAATGCAAGTTGTCAGTTGAATGTGTGTATTGAAGAAGAATCCTGTAGGTGGTTATATAGATTTTGTAAGAGGCCAATTCCTACATACGTACTCGCTTATGTCTAGGGGGTGTGGCCTCCGCCCGACATTCACTACATGGAAAATAACGGACAGACCAATGGAATATATTAGTTTATTTATACAGTGTTATATACAAAAATATAGAAAAATCCTTATCAGCTTATAGCATCAGCAATTCCTGATTGCATGCACAATGATACCAAAAATATAGAGAATAACTATGATTATCCTAGTGGCTAATCTGTAATGACAGATAAACACAATACCGAGATCCTAATGATTACCACACAAATCTTATACTAGGCTAACAGCGAGTAGAGATCATAAATCCTGACGTCACGCCTCTGATGGGTCCGAGCACAGACCAATTATCTAACCCAGCTTGAAGGAAGTAAGCTATGATCTCACCGTTCCGGTCACCAGATCAGGTTCCTTCCGATACCTCAGCTGAATGTCTCAGCAAGGTCCCACGAGCTTAGGTGATGCACTTGTCTTGCTCAGCAACAGATGATACAGACTCCGTATAGATCCTGTAGACAGCTGTAACCTGGGGAAAAGCTTTGCCAGGTATTATCAGTAAGTCTCTCAGGTAAATCAGGTGCTTGCAGAAATGCAAGTCCTCTCCTCTTCTTTTCTTCTGTTCTTTCTTCCTCGTTCTTCCCGCCAACTCCAGCTTTCTTCTCTTTCTGTTCCCGCTTCTCCGACCCATCAGTTTTCTGGGAGCCAATCAGAAATAATCCCACCATGTACTCCCAGCATCTGTATGAAGCTTCCATTGTCCGTCTTATCTCGTAAGCTCTCTCTCTCTCAGGGACATGCATTCTCCCCCGATACAGAGTGACCTTGGAGGTGGTGCAGGCTTCAGTAAATCTATTACAAGCTGAAATGCTGACTTCTGCACAGTTGGTAGTCAGACATATAGGTGAAAGGTTGCAGCGTCCATGTTGGCTGTAAAGGTGCTCTCATGTGCACACCGGGTGGGTGAGATCACAGCAAATACTCCTACAGATTCCCCCCCTTGGAGATGGAAATTACTACAAAGGAGTAAAGGCCTTCTCCAACCTAACTACAAAAATAAGCCAGACAGTTCAGTCAGGATTCAGGTACAACTTCATGGTCAACTACAAAAAGTTTCAAAGTACATCTCAACTAATGCAAACTAACACACTTCCAACAGTTCTATTAAGCAAAATAATGTTCACAAGGAAATCAAAAATGCTAATACAGCAAAATACTGAATAATAGAACCCGCATGTGCAGTTAGTTAAAAGTCTTAACACATGAAAATTAATCAAACAAATCATGAACCATAATCACATCATGCAAAGCAAAGCATATTAGTACAGAAAAGTGAAAACAGAATAAATTGTTGGCAAAACGCTGGTCAGATGTAACTACATAAAGTCTTGCAATCTCATCGCCGTAGGTGACAAAGAGGCATATTTTCAAAGCACTTTGGGAGGCTAAGTTCCATAGGTTTCTATGGAACTTTGGGAGGCTAAGTGCTTTGAAAATAAGCCTCAAAGTGTTTACGCGATAGCGTAAATGACGAAGGTCTCTCCAAAACACTACAGCACACAGGAACATGATGAACCACGAGATGGTCAAAAGTGGGATGACAACGTGAGTGGACATGTGGAACTGGGTGACATCAGATGAACGACGTTTGTAATCTGCAACCTCGAGAGTCTCATGGTCGACAGATAATTCAACAGTGTGAGAGTCTTTGGACTGTAAAAATGGTATAAGGTCCATAGCAAAGTCAATAGGATGTCCACGAAATACATCAAGCACTTCCAACTCAGAAACAACCGGGTCTGTGTCAAGATAAAACAGGGAAACTCCTCCTACATGGGCAACAGCATACTTGGGTACAGCGATCACACCAACATTGCAAGGAAGAGTGTAACGGTTGATTACATCATGCTTCTGGAAGGTGACAGTAAGTTCCGTACTAGGTGTGCTAACTAACCATACCGTATCCAGTACAGCTACAGTGGTATCAGAAAAATCGTCATATTTTGACACGGTAACCTTACACTTCTCTTGGACATTCTCTGTGGACAAGCCACAAAGAGCTTCTGTTGTGTCTTTCAGGAAAGGTTTACCAGGGCATAACATCTTTAGTTTTGTGGCAAAGGTCTAAGTTAGGGACCAAATAATGTTGCGGAGCATCCTGTTGGTAAGCAACATACTTAGGTGTATCAACATTAAGGTACAAATTCTCATGCCACGTACCTACATTTACAACTTGTTTGAGCTGGTATACATTCTCAGGCATAATAAATGGCAAATTAAGGATGAAGGCAATTTCCATACGCTCCATATCCAAATAAAGGGGAAGGGCAGTACCTAAATGAAATGCGATTTGAATTTGAAAAGGTTCAATAGACAAACGGGTAACTTTGGCAAAGGCATCTTTAACAACATCAGATGGTATCAGGTACGTTGGTATCTGTCCCTGCATTAGCTTACTAACACTAGTATCTACTTCCCTAAATAAATCCTGGATAAGGTCCTTAACAGGTTGTATAAACACACGGTCTTCATTCATGGTACCTTTAATTGTCAACAAATCAGCTGTGTTAGCACTAATTTTATGTGTATGTAAATTCACAAGAGTGACCGTATCAGCAATAGTTTTACCCTGGGCCACAAGTTGGCTCTGTTGGACTACCAATTTGGTCTCGATGGCTTTCAAGTCTGCTTGGATGGCTTGTATATTGGCCTGCAGCTTTTGGACAGAAACTACGTTGGCAACAGACATGGAAATACCAAAAAGTGAACCAATGGCCGAAAAAATCAAACCACCGGCCAGACCAAGAAAACGCTTAGATCTGGACCTGGAATTATAAGGTTGCATAGGTTGTACCATGACTTTGTCCAGTTGATGCAAAATGTTCTTCACTTGTGCACGGGCATTTTGCATATAATTGAGAAACCAGGAATGGGTAACAGCAGACAGAGTTAAGTTACTCATATTGAAATGTTTCAGTAGTACATGCATTGGGTCAAGGGACACAACTACTTTCTGGGGAACAATCTGGGACTGGGTAATCAGGAAGCCAGGGGTATCTTGCAGAACAACTCCAGACATGGGACCAGGTTCGATCATCTTGGACCACGATCCCAGCAGCACGGAGATCCAGAACACGATCATCAGGGTTCTTTTCTGCATCTGCAAGGTACAAAGAAAACAGACTATGCTGTTGGGGTGTTAGTACAGTTCGTGTCATCAACACATACGTCTGGAATCAAATGACTGGGATGACGTGGTCTCAACTGATTGATGTGGACCCATTTAAGGGTGTCTTCACCCTTAGTATTTTTCTTGAGGCAAATTTGGTAAGCCACAGGTGAAGCTTTTTCCACTATTGGGAATGGACCACGCCAACTAGGCAGAAACTTCCTTTCTTTAACCTTGTTTCTGGCAAAATTGAAGTAGAATACCTTGTCGCCAATTTGGTATTCTTTAGAGGTAGTCCCTTGATCATAATAGGCTTTTCTACCTCTAGCGCTACTTTCCAAATTTTTCTGAGCAAAGGCAAAGGCACTTTGCAAATGCTTACGCAAATGGGTGACATATTCATGAGTGGAGGTAGCACTGGACAAGTTCACATCATTAGTCCTGTACAACAAATGCATTGGTAATGTCATTTCCCTACCTGTCATCATCTCAAAAGGAGACACTCCGGTGGAACGGTGGGGTGTGGAACGAATCGCCATAAGGACCAATGGTAAGACAAGGTCCCAATTCTTACCTGAGGATGACACATACTTCTTCAGAATGGTCACGATGGTGCGATTAGCTCTTTCCACCTGTCCCGAAGATTGAGGTCGGTAAGCTATGTGCAACTTACTCTTTACTCCAAGCATCTTCCACATATGTTGAATCACCTCTGCCGTGAACTGAGAACCTTGGTCTGAATCCACTCGCATAGGCAAACCCCACCGGCTGAACACATGATTCAGTAGTAAGGTAGCCGTGGTTTCTGCCGTGCAGTTGGGTGCAGGCAGACACTCCAACCACTTGGTGAACAAGCAGGTGACTGTGAGCAAGTACTTGTTACCACGAGTGGATCGAACTACAGGACCAACCCAATCAATCTGGATATCCGACCAGGGCATGGCGATACCCTTCTTCCTAAGTGGTGCTCGGTGAGATGGTGAAGATGGCTGGAAACGACAACAGGTCAAACACCCTCGCGTGTACAACTGTACATCCTGTCGCATGTGAGGCCAATAAGCTACTTGCTTTAGGGTCTCATAGGTGATATTCTCCCCTCGATGTCCAGCACATGGTTCGTCATGGGCATGCTGCAACATAATGCCTCGATATTCTTTAGGCACCACCCATTGCTCAATGCCATGCTTGCTCGTCCGAATAAGCAGGTCCTTGTGAAGTTTGAACTTCTCTCGGGAGGCGTAGAGTATCCTCATTTCCTCATCTTGCTTGTGTTCTTCCGTCAGGGAACAGTCTTGCGGATTCCATATGTACTCATAAAATCTACCGATCACCGGGTCGGATTTCTGTGCCATGACAAGATCAAAGGATGGGACTTTCCTGCACCACTGGACCACCGGCGTGTCGTTGGACTGCTTCGCCTGTCGTCGGGTGACCGCATGGACAGCCGCAGTCTCCACATCTGGGGGTCGCCATAATTCTCCTGTAAGCGCACCCTCCTTGGCCAGGTGATCGGCCAAGTCGTTTCCCAGCTTGTCGGGACTGTCAACTTTTGCATGACCCTTGACCTTCTTCCAATAGATGGTCATGTCATGGTCCTTTACCAGTTGATCCAAAATCCGGATCAAGTTTCCATGATGTACTGGTTTTCCTTTGGAATTTAACATATTTTTCTGCTTCCAGATGGGTAAATGGGACACAAAATTCTGTCTCACATAGTCCGAATCCGTACATATGACCAACTGTCGGACTCCTTTCTGAATTGCAGACTGTACCGCCACCAGAGCTGCCACAATCTCAGCGTACTGATTAGTTCGCGAGCCCAAGCTGTGTTTCAGGGTCTCTTCAAGATTGGTTGGATCCCATACCACTCCTACTCCTGCAACCAATTCCTTGACTGTATCACGACGGTAAGCACAACCATCTACATAGACCTTAGGCATGGTAGCACAAGTCTGTTCATCATACAGATGGTGTCGATGAGGTTCTTTCTCTGGCGGGGGAACATCTGCTTCGGGAATACCTGCAATGGAATCCTGTTCTGCACAATCATGTAGGTCAGCCATACCTTGGGCTACTGCGTTACGATGTTTCTGAGCATACCTTACCTCCAGAGGCCAGCCTTGAAGAGCCAATGTCCAGGAGACTATTTTGCTGTTTGACACTCGACCGGTCTTAATTCGGTCACTACCCAAGAAACTGATGGGCTGGTGGCAAGTCTCCACAATTAGCTTCTCACCTTGGATGTAACTTCTGAAGTGTTGCAAAGCCCAAACGGTAGACAGGAGTGCTTTCTCACATTCGGAATACTTCCTCTCCACATCCGTTAGTCCTTTACTGGCATACGCCACTACCCTCTTAACCGTGTCATACTTCTGATATAGGACAGCACTCATAGAGTGTTGGGAATATCCCAAGTCCACGTAGAACTCACGACCTCCCTCGGGGTATGCGAGGCATGGGAAGCAGCTAAGCTTGTCTTTCAGCTCCTGCATAGCAGATTTCTGTTCTGGCCCCCAGACCCAAGGTGTATCTTTCTTCAACAACTTGACCAACGGTCGGGTGATCTCCGCATACTCATCTATGAACTGTCTGGAGTAGTTGCAAATTCCTAGAAAGGAACGAAGTTCAGTGATATTGGTGGGCTGTTTCAACTGTTGTAAAGACTGCACTCGCTTCTTCTGGGGTCGCAGACCCTCAGCAGAAATTTCATACCCTAAGTAATTCAGTGATTTCCTGCACCATTGTCCTTTGGCAAGAGTCAGTTTAGCTCCAGCATCTGCCAACTGTGTGAAAACATGCTCCATCTCCTCCAGGTGTTCCTGAAAGGTAGGACTCTTGATCAGAATGTCATCCACATAGACCACTGTTCCTCGAGCTTCAGCATCTGGTAGGGCTTTGTGTAGGAAAATGTTGAATTCAGCAGGTGAATTGAGAAACCCAAAGGGTGTCCTGTTCCACGTATACTGCTTCTTCCCAAACGTAAAAGCCAGTTTATGCTGATCGTGGGGATGGACTGGTACTGTCCAAAACCCTGATGCCAAATCCAGGCTGGTGAAATACTTAGCCCCCCTGATGGTTGCAAGGTTCTGATCCAGTGGAGCCATAGGCCACCGGGACAAGGGTACTCGCTTATTCAACTGACGGTAATCCAGAGCGATTCTCCAGCTGTTATTCTTTTTCAAGATGGGCCACAGAGGGGAGTTGTACGTGCTGTTGCATTGTCTGATGATACCCCTGGTCTCCAAAGTGTTGAGAATCTCTTGTACAGACTCATAGGAAGCCAATGGAATCTTATACTGACGCACAAAGACAGGCTTGCTACCAGGTTCCGTAGGCACTCTGGTGACATGTAGGTTCGTAAGTCCACAGTCATACGAATCTACAGCAAAAAGGTCCTTGTAATTGTACAACAACTGAGTCAACTTCCTCTTCTCTGTGTGAGTAGTACAAGCATCAGCCTGTTCCACTTGCTCTTTCACCATAGCATCAAACTCTGAGAAAGGTTGGTTGGATGAAATTTCCACCTGTTCTTCAATGTCCTCCTGCAAGGTTGAGGTTTCCACAGAATTCACCCTTCGAGGCTTCTGAGGTACAGACATTTCCCTGGACAGAAACAAGAAGTCATCTTCCACCTGTACCTGAGCACACGTCGCATCATAGGGCCAAACAAACTCGAGAGATATGAGGCCCCTGGGAGAGGTAAACCAACTGTCAGTCGTCTCCCCCCCCTGGCAGGTGTCCCAAGAAGAAGGCAGCCTGCCAAGGATAGGCAAACTTACCTCGACATCATGGAAAGACTGGCCAACCAGAAAGCCAAAAGAATCTCCAGCAGATAGCTCAACTTCAGCAGACTGTGGATTGGTGACCAACAGGTATAAGGTGGTACCGGTGACCTCCAAACATGGCAGAACACCAATTGCCAATCCAAGGTCTCGAAAGTGGGCATGTGGGTTAAAGAACACAACCTCATCCAGCAGACGTTGTCCTTGAGCGAGACGAAGCTTGAGGGAAAAATCCCGTACCCTACCTGGAATGGTTACATCCTTGTCACAGACTACCTCACAGACCTGGGGAATGGTCTGTCCAGACTTCAAACAAACAGCCGTAGGTTCAAGTTCCACTGGGTTGTTCTGCATTCTACTCCACAGGACTAGATTCACCAGGTCCACATAAACTCCCAGTCGTGCAAGGCAATCTGACCCCAAACATAAGGGTTCCCTCACGCCCCGGACAATAGAGAAGTGGTGAGTGAATGTCTTCTTTCCCACAGTCAAGGGAAGGCCACATATTCCGTCAAGCGGCTTGGAGCCTTGTCCCGGTACCTGTACCGAAGTAGAGGAACATCTGCTGAAGGGAAGTTGTACAGACTTACGAATTTGGCTGTACAACGAGTCACTGATGTAGGAGAGATCACTAGTGAACAGTAAAGTAGCTTGCAGCAATTGGGTGTTAGCCACCTGAACTGGTATGGTGAATTCATCACCTTTCTGGGTGATGACAGTCACCTTGCAAGGATGAGCAAAATCAGGACCAGAGATAGGAGATGAGATTTCAGGTGATGCTGTGTCCTGTGAAACAATCTCTAGATGGTCCGCTTGTTGCACCCGCTCTTCATGCTTCTGACCCCCTTTTGGTGCCTCTGTCAACGGAGGCTCCCGCATGGGCGGATCCGCGGAACACCGGAGATCAGTCCGCAGGGGAGTGTCCTGTAGCTCCACAGAGTTGGCATCACCGACTGTACGCCAGTATCTCCCTCGCACATATTTAAGGGGTCGAGTGACCTTAGACCAGATCGTTTCCTCGTCATAATCCAAAACAGGCCGAAATCTCTTCAAAAGGTCATTTCCAATCAGAAATTCTTCACCCTCACTGGTAGTGATGATGGCAGGGTGCCTGACGGTCATCTGTCCAAGCTGTAAAGATAGCCAAACCTGTCCCACAGTTCCAATACTTTGATTGCCATAGGCCACCAGTGACAAGTCGCACGGTGTGACACGCAGCACATCCTGACCCCCCCCTAGAGATGCCTCGAGTTTCTGAAACAGGCCCTGGGTGACCAAAGTCACCTCTGATGCTGTATCCAGGAGACCTTCACAGGAAAGTACTTGTTGAATTAACAACTCCACGGTATATCTGTAACCTTTAGATATAAGCTTACCTAGAAAATACCTGACTTCCTGGGATGAGTCTTTTGAAAGAGGCCCTTCCGGGTTCGAGGGCTGCGACGCAGCATGGTTCACGGGGGACTCCTCACTGATGGACGACAACGCATCCACGTGGACAGTGGGGACGCTTGCGGTAACAGGTTTTGTGGCCACGTCTAGTCATGCTTGTTCTTCCTCCGAAGAGGATGGCTGTTCCACCTCAACAGATTTAACACTCAGCCCCGGAGGGGTCGGCGGTCTAGAAGACTGGTCCTTCTGCTTCTGGAATTTGACCTTTTTATGAGATGAAGGTGTCTTAGGTACACTGCTAGACTCCGCGATTGAACATCTTGCCATCAATTGGTCCAGCTGAGCTTGCATAGCACGGATCTTCTCTGCATTCCACTTCTTCTGATTAAACCGCTTCTTTTTAGGTTGTTGCTGTCCCTCCTGTGCAATAGGAGGCGCTGCATCCCGCGGCAGGGCCTGAGAGCCCGGCGGCGTAGTTGGTCTCGGCGCTTTGTTTTCCAGAGAAAGCGTGGAAGTGACCGCACAAACAGCGGGTGGTATCACCCTGTTGCGACTCTTGGATGCCGGTTTCGGAGTCTCTGCGATTGGCTTGGCGCGGCAGATTTCAAAAATTCCTTCAGCCTGCTTTAGAAGGCTGGAATAGGGTTCTGCGTTTTTTCCTGCCAAGGGAATCTTTATCGGATCAGGCAGACCCTGTATAAAAAGTTCCCTGAAATCACCAAATTCAAGATCTTTAGAATCAGGTGGCACCCCCCCTTGGTAAAATGCACGCTTCAAGCGATGGGCCCACTCCCGCGGACTCTCCTCCGGATTACAACTAATAGTATACGCTGCACGCTTAGCTTCAAGAGAGTTGGCAAAGAGACCGTAGCGCTTCGCTAAGGCTTGCTCCACTGACCGTAAATCGGGGTTATCGGACATGATCAAATCTAGAACTTCATGGCACTCGGTGCTAAAGGTCCATTTGAGGAGGGCTCTGATGTCATCCTCAGAAGAGACGTGCATGGTCTGCAGGAGTTCATGCACTGCCTTAAGATGGGTTTCTATGGATACCGAGGCAGACTCTTTAAAAGGCGCTATTACGGTGCGTAGCATCTTTATAATATATGCTTGCCTCTCCATAGACATTCCTTTCTTGGGTTCCGGCCTGACATGCCGCAGATCACTACCAGGTGTAGAGAACCTCGGGGCAGGTGTATTGCTAAAACTGGGTGGATCTGCCGAAGGCTGAAACCCTGAGCTAGGCACCTGACCAAGTGAGCTGATGATTTCAGCAGGCCGTCCCTGATCCCGTGCCCCCAATGGGTGTGTCACTGTCTCGGGTCTGCTGCTTCGGTCACCAGCCACTATGGGGCTGGATTGTACAGAGGGGCGGGAAAGAGCCGAAGCCATGCCCCCAATGGGTGTGTTTAACTCGGGTCCCTCCCGGCTCACGTAACGGTTCATTTCGGGAGCCGGGCTTGGGTGACCCGCAGCAAAACTGTCGGGGAACTCTAAGGTATACGGTACTTCTTCCTGCGCCATGTGCGTAAGCTCTTGCTGCATTGTGGAAATCTTTACAGTGCACTCATCTAATGCTTTAGACAATGAATCTCTGTCCTTCACTGTACATTGTAATTGCAGTGAGACTGTCTCCTGCTTCTCTTTTAACTCCGCCAACTCTAGCTTGGCCGCGTGCCAATCTTGAAACACAGACACAGATTCTTCTTGAGTGGTCACTAGCTCCCTGCGCAACTCACTCTGAACACCTTCTGAGACCTGTTTTAGCTCCCGATATAATGTCTGCAACTTATCTGTTTCCCTAGTCTGGTTGTGTAAAGCACCAGTCAAACGAGAAAATTTCTCTTGCAACGAATCAAAAGACACGAGGTACTGGGCAATTTCTTGCTTTAATGTGTAATTACGTGCTTCACAATCAGATAGGTCACACTGCAAAGTTTTACACTTATCATACAGTGTCTGGCACTCCGTACACATCTCTTCAGAGGAGTGAGGTGGGGCGGGGCTTACACTGGTCCCTGCTAAAGCAGATTTGGCAGTCTCTAAATCAACTCGTAATGCAGCTAACTCGCTGTCTCGCTCCTGGACAGTTTCCCTAGTCTGGGACAAATCTAACTGCAAATCCGCTATGCGATCTGTTAGAGGTACAGATACCTCTCTTATCTCATTCATCAAAGAGTCTTTAACTGCCAAAAGAGACACGCCCAGTTCACAAAGCATCCATTGCGACAAATGCTGTTTCTCTTTTATAATTGTATTTAAAACCGCAGCATATACTTCTGAGCTATTTGGTGAACTGCTACTAAATAAAGCACGTACAGACTCTACTGTAGGAGGTGCTGGTTTCGTCTTACTATGAGAGAGTGGCAGTAATATTTTCAGCACGCCCTTCTCCTGTTCACTTAGGAGCATTTCAGGCAATGTGCCAACCGTGCCGGTCGCCATGTTAAAGACTAAACACACCCTGTTTTCCTTCCTGACAGAGAGTTAGAGAAACCGTTATTTCTCTTTTGGAGCTCAGAGTAATAAATCTGTCAACCAATTACAGCAATAAAACACAGCTGTATAAACAAAGGTCTGCCGTCAGCTAGGGTGGAACTGCAGTTCGTGCAAAGAGAAACAGAAGATTAAACCAGCCTTCTGAAAAGACCCAGAAAAAGGCTTAACTTCTGCTATTCCTGCACCAACCGTCCCGGACGAACGCCCCCAATTTGTAGGTGGTTATATAGATTTTGTAAGAGGCCAATTCCTACATACGTACTCGCTTATGTCTAGGGGGTGTGGCCTCCGCCCGACATTCGCTACATGGAAAATAACGGACAGACCAATGGAATATATTAGTTTATTTATACAGTGTTATATACAAAAATATAGAAAAATCCTTATCAGCTTATAGCATCAGCAATTCCTGATTGCATGCACAATGATACCAAAAATATAGAGAATAACTATGATTATCCTAGTGGCTAATCTGTAATGACAGATAAACACAATACCGAGATCCTAATGATTACCACACAAATCTTATACTAGGCTAACAGCGAGTAGAGATCATAAATCCTGACGTCACGCCTCTGATGGGTCCGAGCACAGACCAATTATCTAACCCAGCTTGAAGGAAGTAAGCTATGATCTCACCATTCCGGTCACCAGATCAGGTTCCTTCCGATACCTCAGCTGAATGTCTCAGCAAGGTCCCACGAGCTTAGGTGATGCACTTGTCTTGCTCAGCAACAGATGATACAGACTCCGTATAGATCCTGTAGACAGCTGTAACCTGGGGAAAAGCTTTGCCAGGTATTATCAGTAAGTCTCTCAGGTAAATCAGGTGCTTGCAGAAATGCAAGTCCTCTCCTCTTCTTTTCTTCTGTTCTTTCTTCCTCGTTCTTCCCGCCAACTCCAGCTTTCTTCTCTTTCTGTTCCCGCTTCTCCGACCCATCAGTTTTCTGGGAGCCAATCAGAAATAATCCCACCATGTACTCCCAGCATCTGTATGAAGCTTCCATTGTCCGTCTTATCTCGTAAGCTCTCTCTCTCTCAGGGACATGCATTCTCCCCCGATACAGAGTGACCTTGGAGGTGGTGCAGGCTTCAGTAAATCTATTACAAGCTGAAATGCTGACTTCTGCACAGTTGGTAGTCAGACATATAGGTGAAAGGTTGCAGCGTCCATGTTGGCTGTAAAGGTGCTCTCATGTGCACACCGGGTGGGTGAGATCACAGCAAATACTCCTACAATCCCCACTGCTATGTGTTGGTGAGCAAGTTGCTTGAAAGTGTTTATACTTAGCTCAAGTGACATCCAGACCAGTGGTCTCACTTGAGCTACATAAGCCCCGAGGACTTCGAATGGGCTTTAACAAATATGCACGACATAGAATGAATGTATACTACTTCCATTGTATGTAGAACTATCTCATATGTGTGGATTAGGAGTATTCTGAAAACCCTTGAAAATCATCAGTGAATACCAATGTCCTAGAAAAGTAGAGTGGAAATAAACTAGGGACCACCCCAATTAGAAAAATTACTTGCCCACACAACAGTGATTAAAAATAAAATAAAATAATTTTCAGTTTATAATGTTTGGAAAAATATCAGTTTTGGAAATGTGTATTTCTTACATTTTTGTATTTTGCTCGGTCGAGGAAGAAATGCATTTTTATTTCTCCTGTGTTATACTGATCACAGACTGTTTTTTCAAGATTTCCATTCCTAACTTTTGGTCCTTAATTATGTAATTGGTGAGGATTGTATGTGTGCGACTGAAGTAAGGGATTCTGATGGCACTTTGTTTCTGTATGGGGATCTACAATAATACAATATGTTCAGCTTCTCCAATCAGAGGTAGCAGTACTCCATTTTCAAACATACCAGTCCTGAAATTTATTGCTGTTTTGGTCTGGAAGGTTGGCTATATAGGTTCTGAGTAGTATATTTGAAAGGGTTTGTACTACTTCACAAAATATTTGGCATTGGAGAGATTTAGAGTTGCTGTCACAGAAGTGATAATGAGAATTTGATATATGCTTTTTGTATGGCAAGGTGTAAGAAGAGTCCCATGCTACTCCTTTATACTAACTCCAGAATAGGTATGAGAAATCTTGATATTAACAGGTCCTTCAAGGTCTATAGTTCTCACATGTGTGTAAAGTCACTGACGAAGCCATGGTATGGACACTGCCCAGTGTTCTTTCAGCTTCTGGAGGCCTTTGGCAGGCTTAACCACATATGCACATGTGCCTTCCCTCTCACCTAACTCATGCAGGACCCTCAGTTTTGTTTTCTTCACAGAGATCTTCATACGTGTCTTTCTTGTTTCTGACATGCACTTTTCAGGCGATTTTTTTTTCATGGCCTTCCTGCCTATTTTTTTCTTTGCGTGAGTAGCACAGGACCCTTCTTATTTTTTATTTTATTCTATTCCCCTTACTCCCTTTAAAATTTTTTTGGCACTTTTTACATTTTTTCTTTTCCACGGCTTGCAGCCTACTTAGGCCTGAGCACTGGTTGCAATAAAAAAAATACTATATAATTGAGCCATTTGATTTTGCTTCAGCTGTTTATCCAGATATGTCCCAAAACCTTTAAGCAGTTTTAAAAAGTGTACGAGGTACAATAGAACTATGTCTGTGACTAATACAACTGTTGCCTATGAATCCTCGGTCGGTTTTGATCACACAAATCAGCCTTTCTTGGTCCACAATCTTTAGGTTTTGTGACCCAGTGACGCACAGTACTCATATGTTTTAATTCAACTTTTGTAATTTATGTAAACCACATTGAACTGAAATTGTTTTTGGATAATGTGGGATGTAAGAACCAATAAAAAATAAAATAAAATGGTGGCAATCATGCATTCCTCTCCTTCTGTTTCCCATCCTATGCTGGATGAAGGTCAGTCATAGTGGACCTTTGTTAAGACTGCTTTTCAACCAAAAAAAACCAGAGCACTTTATCCTGGAGTCAATCTGGTCAGTAACAACTGAGTTATGACAGGCTATTTGCCAACAGTTGAATTCTCTTCAAGAAAACATTTATGCAGAAGAAAATAAAATCAAAGCTTTTGAGACTGTATTTTCTATGATAAAAGGATCTGTCTTGAAAGTTTAATCTGATACAACTGTGTTACAGAATAGAGATTTAGCTTTGACTAAGAATAATAATTTGCTTAATTTGAAAGTTGAGAATTTAAGGATCTTTTTACTAAGCTGCAGTAACAAATGGCTTAAGTGCACCCTTATGTGGGTCATTCCCATGAGCTAAGGCCATTTTTACTGTGGTTGTATAAACCCTGATTTTCTATTTATTTCATTAATGACTGTCAGGACCTTGAGGCAGGACCGGAATTCGTGAGCCCTTGGGCCACTGCCGAGGAGCGGCAGCGGCAGGCAAGACCACCCTGGAACTGGATACACAGAAGAGCAGGACTGGAACTCGGGACTGGAGTAGTAACAAAGGCAGGCAACTAGAACAGGCAGAATAGGACAGCTTCACCTGCGCTTGACCACCGTTTCTCCGGAGTTGAGCTCCGGAGTGCGGGTGGCCGGCAGGACTTGTAGGACAGAGCAGGAACTGAAGATCCAGAGGACCCACTCCGGTCTGGAAAACACGAGGGAGGCTAGGCACAGAACTAAACTAGACTAGGACTGAAAGCTGCCCACACAGGTTCCATCTAGTGAAGCAATCAGCACACAAGGCAGAGATAGAACTAACACAGAAACAGACAGAAGCCAGCATAGATGCTGACCCCCCAGAAATAAGGTAAGTCTGAGGGGGTCACGACCACAGACGTGACAATGACTGCACATTATTGTTAGTGTTCCACAAACCACAAAATCTCAAGTCATAATAATTAAATATTAGGTATGGACCATCAGCGGTGCTGTTCCCAAGTTGACTCAAGAGAATCCAGAGTGCACCAAAATCTTTATCAGTCCTATTGATCAATCTTATCTTCACTCATTTTATTTTTCCATAATGTAGACATCTTTTTTAATAATTAATTTTCTTTTTATATAAAAGTATTAATTCACTTATCTTAGCAGTGGATACTTATAGAGGAATCAGTGCTGAGACCTGTTTCGCCATAAGGCGGTTTCAAGGCGTTTTCCTATAGATCAAATAGCAGCAATTAAAATCTTCAAATATAAACACATAAATTCTTCAAAGATGCATAAATATATAGCTCCTTCTCTGCGATGTCCATCCAAATCAAAACTTATAATAAAATCATCCAAACATTTTACCATACTCCAAAGTAGTTCATAGATTCTCCTGCTGTTGAAAACATAGCCGCGGCATTTCTTTTTTATATGTGTTGCTTTGGTCATGTGATGTTCAGACACCAATCAAAGAACTTGGTCAAATCAAAGAGGATCATTCAATCATTTATGCCCATCTGGCTCTACAGTTTGAAGATTAAATATCCAGTGCTGCTCCTTATAATTAAGGCAGTGTTCCAAATTGCCACCCTCTTTGTACAGAGTCAATTGTATGACAATGAATATCCTGTCTAGTATGATTCATATTAATCTAATTCAACACCAATGGAGCTTCTTCCACAAGATGTACAATTTTAGATTTATGCTCATTTAGTCATATTTTAATCGGTCTACTACTTCGACCAAAATAAATCTTTTTACAAGGGCATTGAATAATATATTGGATGTTTCTAGTAGAACAAGTAGTATTAATCGCAGATGTAATTTTAATACCCATCTGGGGGTCAGTTCATTCAGGACCCATGAAAGAAGATTTACACCATTGACATGCATTGCAACAGGAATATGATGCATCTACAATTCTCCTATGACAAGATTATACATGTTTCAGTTGTTTACCAATAGTTCTACCTCTCTGTAACGCTTTTACACCACTATAGGAAGTTGTTGAAAGCAGTGATGAAGTTGCAATATATATTAACGTTCATGAAATTTGATAACCTGTAAGAAATCCAGAAGTACTTGAATATGTGAGAACACAAGTCAATTTATCTTCATCATCTTCCCGCTTATACCGTAACAAATATGATCTCTGGGCATACTCAGTGAGCCTATAAGCTTTTTTTAAAATATATAACATTAACAGGATATCCACGCTGTAAAAAACATTACCAGAGATAATTTGCCTGTTTTCTGAAGTCACTTTCATCCGAACAGATGCAGCACAACCTCAAAAACTGGGTCACAGGTAAACTCACTTTCAGACAGTATGGATGATAACTATGAAATCTTAAATAATTATTCCAATCCACTGATTTCCGATACTGAAGCAATATATATTCATTGTTCTTCAAATTTCACCATATATAGCGTGTCGACTGATGGTGCTAAAGTAGTCCCCATGGCTACCCCATGAATTTGTTGAAAATAATACCTACAAAACAAAAATAATTTTACTTAATTACTAGTGTTGCAAATTCCATCAGTAATTCTGTAAAAATATCATCGAAAAGCAAGACAATTTCCCTCTATTTTCAGTAATTCTGTAGCAATCCTAGGTGAGGGTCCTGTTTATTTAATGTTTCTTCAATAATATTAAGGGCTGCACTTTGTGGAGTGTTTTTGTAAAGAGCAGTAACATCCATGGTTGCTAATATGTTTCTGTCCAGTCATATGAGTGGTATCCTGAATATATGATTGTATCTGTTGAACACATGGTTTAAGAAACTTATCAACAAGACTAGAGAGAGGCTCCAATATAGAATTTTTTGTCAACACAATAGGAAGTCCTGGAGGTCAGTGTAATCATTTATGGACCTTGGTCAAAAAATGAGTTTTTGGACCAGAAGTCATCAAAAAGGCTGCTTCCTTTTTTGTAAGCATCCCCCGTTCCAATGCTGGTTGAACCTAACCTTTTTATCCACTGTGTCAATTGCTGAGTAGGATCTTTATCCAATTTGTTATAATATTTTTCCTTAAATAGCTTCATATTAGCTTCTTCCAAATATTATTCAGTAGACTGGACAACCACGGCCCATCCCTTATCTGCCCGCGAAATTACTAAATGTTGTTGACTATTAAGAGAAGATGATGCTTGCCTTTCCCCTGATGACAAATTAGAATGAAGATTACAAATATCTAAGGACTCTTCAAAATTACTTAGTCCCTTTTCAAGCAATTCTTTTAAATACCACAATAGCTGCATCAATAGGCCCGGAGAGCACCATCTAGATTTGGTTTTAATGATCGAAATATCTGGAGAGGAAGGAGTCTCTTGAAAAACCTTTTCAACTGCAATTTACGGTTAAAACGGTTAAGGGCTATCCTAAGTTAAAAAGGATCATATTTCCCCATAGGCATAAAACCTAAACCTAAATTTAGGACTTGTTGTTCTTAAGTTAGCCAGTAAGGAAAAGTATTAATTATTGCTGTATAATGGTTTTCTTTGATCGCATGTTGTACCTCACTCCACCTGGATCTCTCACTTGTATGTCTTAATTATAAGGAGCAAAACTGGGTATTTAAGCTTCAAACTGTAGAGCCAAGCCAGATGGGCTTAATAAAGTCATTGAGTGGTCCTCTTTGATTTGATCAAGTTCTTTGATTGATGTCTAAATATCAAATGACCACAGCCATGTTTTCACCAGCAGGGAAATCTATGAACCAATTTGGAATATAGTAAAAGATTTGGATGATTTTACTATGTTTTGATTTGGATGGTCATTGTAGAGAAGAAGCTATATATTTATACATCTTTGAAGAATTTATATTTGAAGATTTTAATTGCTGATTTTTAATCTATAGGGGAATGCCTTGAAACAGCTTTATGGCAAAACACATGTTGGCACTGATTCCCTTATGAGTATCCACAGCTAAGATAAATGAATTAATACTTTTATATCAAAAGAAAATTAATTATAAAAATGATGTCTACATTATGGAAGAAAGAGATTTGCATATAACGAACGCAGTATTTGCAAATCGTGTTCATGCATATTCATTGTGGATATCCTGAAAACCTGACTGGCAAGGGGTACTCCAGGACTGGACTTGGGAAACACTGACCTATCCCTTCACCCTACTCCTTTGGCTTGATTATAACAGTCGTAGGGATTACTTTTCCCTGCATCTTTTGTGGATTCTTTCTTTTACCTTTAATGTCTGACCCATAATTGAAGACTTATATAGATGACGTTAAAAGTTTTCTTCTTTTTCTTTTTCCTGTGTGATTATAACCGGATAATTGCCATGCTGTTTTCTGCATAAGTGTTATATCAGAAAGGACTAATCAACTATACAGCAAAAATAAATAATATATTTACCATCCTATAGGCAACTTTTTCTCAGAGAGCAGAAGTCAGTGCAGTATTAAGTTAATATCTAAAAACAGAAACTAATAAACATACAGAGACTGTGTGATATGTTTCCAACACTGCTTGTTATCTGACATTAAGATCTTGTGTAGGCTTGGGTTTAGCACATCATTGACAAAGTACACCTCATCTCATGTTGTTGTTCCAAAAGGAAGGCTTGGTCTGGCATTCAGAAACACGATCTTACTCCTGACTTTGAGGGGTCTTAAATCAAAACCTTTTGCATATACCTCCTGCAAATAATCTTGAGACTTTTCTGTCAGCCAACACAATGGTCTGGTTTTCTTTTATATGTTCTTGCAGGGATTTCATCCTTTTCCCATTGTGGCGCTGGCCAATCTATTAAGGCGTCATAGGATATGAAACCTGTCGATTTATAGACATTAGATCTGATATTCATAAAGGGAGTACATGATCCCAGTTTTATCCAGTCAGATTTACTTATCGAGATATTCAGTGCCAGCCAGTAGCACTGAATGTCCAGATATTTTTCAAACCACTGCAGCTGACATAAAAAAAAAAATGATGCCAACTGAATATTGACCTGGTATATTTTTTGATCGGCCCAAATCATTGCCCCTTCGTACCCCCTTGAAATCTCTGTGTGGTGTAGATCTCCATAAATAAAATAACAGCTTCCTGAAGTTGACATTTACATGTGTATGCAATGTTTATGTTTATTGTACTACTGTAATCTACTTTGATGTGGCTATTGCATTGAAAGGTGGGATATAGACTATAATAAATCAAATCCACCAAATGCTGCTGATGCACATGAGGATGCTTCTAAAATATGCTCCTTAATAGGCCTATGTACTAAAGTGTGAAGTGACTTGCACTGTGCATGGAAAATAATGCAAAATGCCAGCAAATGCTTGAGAATGCCAGAATGCAAGCATTCCGTGTTGTTTCACAAAGTGCACTTTTAAGAAGTCACTTGGCAAAAGTACAGTTCACATTAGCAAACTTTGACGCAAAGCACACTTCACACAAAAGTTTATTTAAATAATGCATTAATTGGTTGCTATGATGCAAAGCAGCTCATTAATATGAAATGAAAAAATGAGCACACAAAAAACAGTTTGCAGCCTGTTTTCATTGAGAAGATAACTACAATTCACAGTTGCTCCTGCCCTTGCTGGCTCAGAGTTAAAATGGCGGCCACAACCCCTAGCAGTAGTCTCATGGCCCTACTGATGGGGGTTAGACTGCCATATAAGGCTAAAAAACCCTTATATAACAACCTGAGCCCTAGCAATAGTGTCGCAAGACTACTGCTAGGGGTTGTGGCCTCCATTTTGAACCCAAAGCTGTCAATGGCAGATGCAGCTGGCAATCACTCCTGTCCATATCGTCCTAGACCATCAGTCATCTATTATGGTAGGGCTGGGGGAGCATGGGTTCTTGGAGGGTCTTGAGTAATGTGTGTTTGGGGGCTGGTGGAGCACAGGAGCATCTTCAGGGATGTATGGGGGTATCTTTAAGGGAGAAAGAGTAAACACTGTTTTTTTTCCTGTGCCAGCCCCTTTAAGATATCCTTCCCGGGATCACTGGGCTCTGTATTAGTGGCCTAGTACTCCCAGAGAGCAGAATAATGCAACTTGTGAGGTTTATCACAAGTTTCATTATTCCTATACTGTGGAAGTCACTAACCTATAGCACTGAGATTCCACAGGTTAGTGACTCCCGCAGTAAAATAAGGTCCAGTAAAAGACTCAACTTTTAGTAACCACCCTCTTAATACTGCTTTCAAGGAAGAACAAAATGATGTGGTATCATGGTTGTTGTTGTTGTTGTTGTTGTTTTCTTTTATTTAAATTATTTCCAAGGAAGGACAAAAATGTAGGCCTTACCCTAAAATGTTTACAAAAATACTCAATATGCCTTTGGTATGATTTCTTTGAGAACTCACCTCTTACTATTGCTTCATTTTACATATTGGTGAAGACCAGTGCTTTTTTTGTAGAAAAAAAGGTGCTTGTACTTATGGGCGGGGTCACCACATATGGTTCCACCCCATGATAGCCACACCCACATTAGCCACACTCCTTATACCAGCCAAGGTGCTTATAAACAGACATAATTGAAAATATTATACTAGTATAGGAGAAAAAAATAACGTGACTTTTTCATTATAAATAATTTCTGTAAGCTGTTACAGCTCCAGTATACCCAGTGCAAAATAAGACAGCAGATGTAAATTCTCAAATTGGACATATTTCAAACAGTAAAATGAAAATAAAATGATTTTTTTCTAACTTTGTTATCTGGAGACTTTGTTTTTCTATCCATATTGGTCCCAGTCTCTGATTCAGCTGCTCTCTGTTCCCTTAACTCCATTTCCAGGGCTTCCTTTCCATTTATTTCTGTACTTTCCAACTTTCTTCTTCATTTCTTGCCATACATCCATAAGTAAAAGCTGGGTCCTCCTCCATGGAATTGACTGGAGGAAGTATAACATGGATCCAGCTTTTGCCTATTTTCTCCATCCATGTGCAGTTTTTCTCCTCTCTTCCATTTCCCTCATCTCCATCCATGTGCATCGTCTTCTTTTTTCTTTCCTCCCCTCCATCCATGTCTAGCACTTCTCCTCTCTCCTCTCCTCCCAGCCATGTCCAGTGATTCTCCTCTCTCCCCTGCCCTCCCCTCCCATCCATGTCCATCAATTCTCTCTTCCCTGCCCTCCCCTCCCATCCATGTCCAGCAATTCTCCTCTCTCCCCTCCATGTCCAGCAATTCTCTCATCCCTGCCCTCCCCTCCCATCCATGTCCAGCAAATCTCTCTTCCCTGCCCTCCCCCCTCCTATCCCATCGATGTCCAGCAATTCTCTCTTCCTTGCCCTCTTTTCCCATGATGTCCAGCGATTCTCCTCTCTCCCCTACCCTCCCCTCAATGTCCATCGATTCTCCTCTATCCCCTGCCCTCCCCTTTCCCATGTCCAGCAATTCTTCCCCCAGCCCATCCTCCTTCTCCACTGCCTGCCAGCGAAGCGATAGACAGGCTGGCAGCGTTGGACTCAGCAGCGCGGTGCAGCGATTGAGAGAGGCTGGCAGCATTAGAGCTTCCCTCTGCGAGTCCCGCCTATGCGGAAACAGGAAGTTGAAACAACGTAGTCGGGACTCGCAGAGGGAAGCTCCGACACTGCCAGCCTCTCTCAATCGCTGTCTGCACCGTTTGCGCTGCCAAGTCTGACGTAGTATTAAGTAGGGGAGTGAGAGGAAGGGTGCAGGACTTGCCGGGGGGAAAAAAGGTGCCGGTACGCCGTACCGGTGCGTACCAGCACAAAAAAAGCACTGGTGAAGACAGATGTAAAAGGCACCAATGAAAAATTTGGTACACCTCAGTCCTTGCATTCTTTCTTTTTAATGCCTAGTCTTTTGAATTGCCTTAAACCTTTTCCACAAATTTATGCAGATGATATTACTGTTCTTTAAAAGCTTTAAGAATCAAAAGCAACATTTATCCTGAGGTAAATAGCAGCTTTGTACCTACCATTAGGCGAGTGCACACAGGTCATTTTTTCATTTCATTTTAGGGGAAGAGCATTCAGTGGGTTTTGTTTCATTCCATTTTTTTTCAGTTTTTCATTTTGTTTTCAGCATACATTATGTGTGAACAGTGTGTAGTATGTGCAAATTAACGTGCTAAAAATGTCATTGCATTTGTTTTGAATAATTTTAAAATGAAACAAGCTGGGTTATTTGTGTTTTTCATTTTGCTCCAAAATGAGGGCTCCTTTTACTAAGCTACGAGAAAAAGGGCCCTGCGGTAGTGACGTGGGCCGTTTTCCTGCACACCAGGACCCTTTTTACCGCAGCGGGTAAAAGGCCAAAAAAATGGCCAAGCGGCAAGATAATTCTTATTGCTTGGCCATGTGGCAGGGAGCACTTACCTATTGAAGTGGCGGTAAGGGCTGCTGCAGTAACCCAGCAGTAACCGGGCAATGCCCAATTACCGCCGGGTTAGTGCTGTGCTAGAAAAACAGTTTTTTCCAGCACACCGGAAATGGTGCACGCACAAGCCAGAACTACTGCCGACGGCTGCATTGGGCCAGCAGTAGTTCCAATTTAGCATGCGGTAAGCCTGCATTGGGCTTACCAATGCTTTGTAAATGGGCCCCCCTATATGCTCATCCCTACATACCACAAACCTGATTAATGTAGCTGGTAAGACTGTTAGCATCTAGCCTAAAATTCAGCTGATTTTTGCTGCCTGTCTATTGTGGGAGGGTGCAAACTAACTGCTTTTTGCCATCTGACTGGTGTACAAGATGCTGGGTCAACTGCTCCCTGCTTTTTTACAAATATGGGAGGCACTGATTTAGTTACCAAATTTTGACACATATACACCTGGATTCTATATATAGCGCCCAGATTAGCATGCCCAAAATGTGTGCACAAATTAATGACATCAATAATTCAGTGTTAACAACCAGTTATTGATAATAATTGGCACCCATTAATATTTGCATGGGCATCTGGCTGCATGCTATTCTATAAGTCCGCGTACCAAACTTCCATAGCGTGTATCTTGAAAGGAAGTATGCCCGTGGGAAGAGCATGTCAGAAGTGTTCCAAATATTTGCACATGTAGTTATAAAACACTGGGGGGGTTCATTTTCGAAAGAGAAAAACATCCAAAAAGTGTCATAACGCAGCATTTGGATGAATTTCTTCTCAAAACATCTAAATTGGTATTTTCGAAACCTATTTTACAGACGTTTATCTATGCAATTCATCTGCAGTGCATCCAGATCACAAAGGGGTGTTTTGGGGGCGGGCTTAGGGAGTTCCTAACACTTGGATATTTTACAGCCATAATGGAACAAAACAAAAACATCTAGGGTTGAAACTTCAGTGTTTTGGTCTAGACCTGTTTTTAAAACAAATAAGGCACAAAAGGTGCCCAAATGACCAGATGACCACTGGAGGGAATCAGGGATGATCTCCCTTTACTGCCCCAGTGATCATTGACCCCCTCCCACCCACCCCCAAAGATGTGATTAAAAATATAACTGGAGAGAGGTGGTGATATGCTGGACCTGAGGTGGGGAGAGGGATGGAGAAGTGCTGGACCTGGGTGGGGCAGGGAAATGGAGATATGCTCCCCTTCCCAGCATATCCAGCATAAGATAGAGACTGGGGGAAGGAAGAAACAGAGACCAGTTTGGGGGGTGGGGGTGGGAGGAGAGACGCTAAACCCACAGATGGAGAGAGGGAGTTATGCCAGATCATGGCAGGGGAGCAGGTGAGTTAGAGGGAGAGATGCTGGACCCAGGGTGTGGGATGCGGGAGGAAGGGAAGAGAGAGGGGAGGGACAGGGCAAAGATAAGAGATGCTGGGCATGACGTAAACATAGAGACAGGGACATAGAGGGACAATGCTGGAAAAGGGGTGAGAAAGGAACACAGAGGGGCGTTGCTGATCATTAGAGCAAAAATAGGGACACAGGTGATACTGAATATAAGGGAAGAATAGGGACACTGTGGCAGCATGGCTCACGGCTGGCTGCAGGACCTCATATGAATATGGCACACAGACACAGGTTGCAGGTAAAAAGTCAAAAGACTTGATGTACACCAAAAAGGTTATAGTCAGCTTAATTTCTTCACAGGCTTAGTCCTTTTAAATGGAGTCTCTCTCTTTCTCACAACATAGTTCCAGTCAATACTCTTCAGGGGACTGGCTACTAGCCAGGCCCAAACACTGTGGCAACTAATGCCATCTCAGGTTCCTTGTGGACACATCCCAAATTCATATACTTTAGGAATATTCTGCAAGGTTCTCTCCCACCTTGGCAGTTTTCTTTCTATTGATTATATGTATGGAAGTTGACTTGACTACTTACAGTTTCCTACCCCTGTGAAAACTCTTACTTTGACTGTAGCTTTCTCTCTCTCTCTCTCTCTCTCTCTCTCTCTCTCTCTCTCTCTCTCTCTCTCTCTCTGTCTTTCTCTCTCTGTACCATTTGTGGGAGGTCCTCTCTCAGGGCTGCTCCCTTGAGGCTTGACATGGGCCTTTCTAGCTACTCCCTTGGATACCTCTTGCCTCAGGGCCTCCCTGATCTGTTCTACCTTAGAGAATTTAACCACCTTCCTGGAATGAGTGAGAATGTGTAGAGCCAACATATGAAAGAGATAGCAGACAGAAATTTATAGAAGTAGGAATTGATAACATTGGAAATATGAGGTCAGAAACTCATGGTATTATCTAGAGTGATGCCTAGGATTTTAATTGAGGGGCAAAAGGTTATGGGAGTTCCTGCTAAGGTGATGGGGGCTAGAGGAGTAGTGCATCCCTTGCATCCTATAATGAGCCCTTTTGTCTTATGGGAACCCAACCATGTACCACCCACTCCCTTACAGACACTGAGAGGGCAGGTGCTGAACAAGGGGGTAAAATAGGAAAAGGGACACAGAGGAAAGACGCTGGACTAGAAAGGACAGATAGGGACATTTTCCCTGAATGGGGGGTGGGGTGGGGACGAGATATTTGAGTTGAATAGTATTTCTTTATAGCACAAAGGATAGCTGCCTTATAGGAATGAGCTTCAGTTTTATACTTCAAGGTTGGAAGCGGTACAGTGTTTGCACCAAATGCATTCTGTGTGTCTTACTCTGGTTCCTCTTCTTCCTTAGCTTCTCAAGGTTTGTTTGTTTTTTTAAATTGAGGCACATAGTAGGGGACAGGCTTAACTGGTTGCAGCCTCAGGCAGCCCCCAGCCCCTGGTGCCCCCCGGGGAAACCCTTGCCTCTCTTATTGGCCAAGTCCACCCTTGGATTTCAGTCAGTGGGCTGCTGTTCACTCTTTTCTTTCTTCAATGCTGCTGATGCTTCCATACTCTCTTTATCCAACAAGGCTTAATTTTATCCATACAGAGCATCTCCAATCTCCCTCTGGGACTCAGACTTACACTTACACTTTTCTACCAGTCTTATAACCCCCTTGCCTTTTCCAGGGCCTTGGGGTACAACCTGCCTGGGTGAAACTCTGTTCCTTTGTCTCCTCAGTTGGTGTCCTGGAGCACCCTTTCTTCTTTGGTACCCTTTTTCTTCACCATATTCTAACTTTATTGACATTTGTATTTCTCTGTTCTGGTTAAAAGAAAGAAAAGAAAAGAAAAACTACATCACTAAACATATGCCGAAAGGGGTTATTTTATATAAAAATGAATGAATATATTATATAAATGTATTAAATATATGCATTCACAGTTTCTAGACCTATGCTTGTCATAATGTACGTAGATCTTTTATGCAAGCAGCCCCTTTGCTGGCATCAGGATTGGGTTGTGTTTCTAATTCCTCCCCTCCCCCACCTCCACCCTTGTTATCCAGCTGTTCCCAGATACAACTTGTGTATCCTTGTAGCAAGGGGCTGGGGAAGTGGCTAAATAATGAGAGAATAATGTCATTCCACTTTCATGATGTTAAGGAGGATTAGAAATGGGTTTGTTTCTTTCAATAAAAAATCCAAAGTATTTTCCACTGAAGCAGCAAATGGTGTCATCAGGGCTAGCAACAATAATGTGTGTTAGCAGCTCCAGGTCTGGAATCATTATTGTTGCCACTTAATCATTCACCATTATTTATTCATCTTGAAGTTTTCAACATTAGCCATCCCAGCTGGATGCGGATTGTATTGATGTATTGCTTTGCTAGTTGTCTCATTACCATCTGCTGCTGTCTAGAGACATATACAGATTATCATTTGGATGGCCCTAGTGAGGGTAATTCTATAAATTAGGTGCTAATAATTATATGCTAATTCCATATGTAAATATTTAGAGCGGCTTAGACGTTCATATATACGCACACATGCATGTAAATGCAAAAAATCTGCCTAAGCATTATTCTATACACATGCACCTATTTACATATTGTATACTGTATGACTTACTGCATGAAAGTCCAGGTCAGTGATATGGTTTTTACTAGTCTGGTGAAGTTTGGATTTTACACTAACTGATGTTCATTTGCCTCTGAGGCAGCCATTTTGGTGAAATTTGGCCATGTCAGGCGTGTTTGTAGAAATCTGGGAACTAAAGTAGTGAATGAAAACTGCATCGTCTACACGGTCTGCTCTTTTTGTTGATAACCATATTGGATCTTGCAAACCATTTGACTTGTTGCTTTTATTTCACAGGTAAGCACACACATAGGTGGAATTTGGATGGAGCATAGGCAGGGCTTGCGCTAATGCGCATCAATTATAGAATTATCCCCATTCCCCCAGATTCTATATAATGCGCCTAGTGTTCCACACCGAAATCCAAGCGTATTCTGTAACAACGTGCATAACTTAATTGGCTTAACAAGCCAATCCATGTTGTTAACAATACTTAACAATCAATAATGAGCACTAATTGGCAATAATTAGAATTACACACACAACTTGCTAAGCGTATTCTGTAACACACTGCACCTAAATTCTAATGTGCGCAAGCAAAAAGAGGCATGTTTATGGGCAGGGAAATGGGGTTTCGTGGGCATTGCAAAATTTATGCGCTTTGTTATTGAATATGGCCCACTGCGCCCACCGATCCAACGTAAATCTCCACACCCAGCAACACAACACAACCAATGATCGTACTGGACAATATACAATCTTCATCCCTTCCATCCTCATGGTGCCTGATACACACCTACCTCACTTCGACCACAATATAAACTGTATTTGTTATCAACCGACGGGTGAACACCTGTACGGTACTATGTAGGCCACATTGAGCCTGCAAATAGGTGGGAAAATGTGGTTTACAAACAAATAATAATAATAATAAATCTACACACCAGGATTTACGCCACATTTTTATTGGTGTAAATGGAGGTGCATAGTTTTACGCTTTAGGATATCAATTAAGAGTATTCTATATACTGCGCTTAAATGTAGGCGCCCCTTATAGAATATGCCTAGGCAGAAATGTTTTCTGTGTGGATTTTCTAGGCACCATATATAGGCATCGTGTTTGCATCTGTCTGGCATGATAGGCTTTGTTCTGTATGTAAGAAGTATTGTATGAGTCCCCATATGCCTGTGCTTGTATAGAACGTGTACTTGATTAGCATTTATGTGAAATTTGGATGCTACCTTTCTATATGAGTGAAAAATATGTGTGTGCATCAGGTATAGTTTAGTTTACTTAATACCCTATATATCACCTTTAGTAAAATACAGCAAAGCGGTTTACTGTTCTCTAAGGGCTACCGTGCGGGTGGCTCGCTGCAAAACAGCACTACTGCTGGGCACTCTCAGCCACCCAGCAGTAGTTCTGAGTTTGCCACATGACATTTCCCGCCCTAGGGTGTGAGGCATGGAGTAGGCATTCCCACCATTAATCAGGCAGCGAGGGCATATTGCCACACATTGCCTGATTATTGCCGGTTTACCGCATCAGCCCTTACCGCCTTCTTAATAGGTGGTGACAAGGGCTCAGACAGTAAATGGGCCGCATGCTAATTTTGATATTAACTCACAGCCATTAACGACTCCTAAACAAAAATGCCCTTTTCCTGCTGTGGTAAAAAGTGACCTCTGCGTGCGGCAATTCCATGTACCAACACTACCATGGGTCACTTTTTACCGCTGCTGGGTAAAAGGGCCCCTAAATGTAGAAAAAGAAAAAGGATCTCCACATAATAAAACAGGATAGAATGTCCAGTCTAAACGAAGCCCAGATTAAACACCCACACAGTGTTACCATCAACACAGACACACATAGAGAAGAAAAGAATGAAGAAATACTTACAAAAAAATCATAATACTGCACTGTCACTCCACAAATCAGATGCAGAAACCAGGTGTCAATCAAGAGACAAATCTGTTACATCTTTAGGCCGTAAACCATTGTTAAAAAGGTTATCTTCAGCATACTCTTAGAGTTAGCCCACAAGAGTTCCACGTATAAAGAATGCAACAGAGAATTCATAGAGTGCTGGTTAAAAAATTCTGAAGTGTGTCTCTTTTTGTGTATGTGCACAAGGAGAGAAATTTTATAACAAGCTGTCTCAGCTGTGGGCACAGAGAGACACATTCCACCTGTTTTATAAAAGCAACGTATGCGCCAATTTACCATTCAAAAATTGTTTCCTCGAAAGCTCCTGCACAAAGTTATACTTGCTTCAATGCAGACACAAATTTTCCATTTAAATTTGTATGGATATGTATGTATTCTATAATATATATATATATATGTATCCTGAATCTCTGTGCCAGCTCAGTCTGACCTCCAGTCCTGGAAATGTCTAATGTTATATAAGAACATAAGAGTAGCCATACTGGGTCAGACCAATGGTTCATCTAGGCCAGTCTCCTGTTTTCCAAACAGTGGCCAAGCCAGGTCACAAGTCCAAACCTTTTTAAACCCCAGAAACGCTAACTGCTGTTACCACCTCCTCCGGCAAAGAGTTCCAGAGCTTAACTATTCGTTGAGTGAAAAAATATTTCCTCCTATTTGTTTTAAAAGTATTTCCATGTAACTTGCTCACGTGTCCCATAGTCTTTGTACTTTTGGAACAAGTAAAAAATCGATTAACTTCTACTCGTTCTACACCATTCAGGATTTTGTAGACCTCAATCATATCTCCCCTCATCCATCTCTTTTCCAAGCTGAAAAGCCCTAACCTCTTTAGCCTTTCCTCATACGAGAGGAGTTCCATCCCCTTTATCATTTTAGTTGCTCTTTTTTGAACCTTTTCTAATTCTGCTATATCTTTTTTGAGATAAGGCAACCAAAACTGAATGTAATACTCTGTATGATTATCTCCCATACTGAGTAATGCTATGCACTATCCCCCGGATTCCATATAGCACACCTAGCATTCCGTGCTAAAATCTAAGCGTATTGCATAACAATGCATGTAACCTAATTGGCTTAACAAGCTAATCAATGTTGATGACAGCACTTAACAAGCAATAAGGAGCACTAATTGGCAATAATTAGAATTTACGTGCAGATCTCGCTAAGCGTATTCAGTAAAGTACTGCACCTAAATTCTAATGTGTGCAGTTCAAAAGGGGCATGGTCATGGGCAGGGAAATGGGCGTTTCGTGGGCATTTTGAAATATATGCACATAGTTATAGAATACGGCCCAGTGTACATAAATCTACACGCAGGGAATTATGCCACATTTTCGTTGCTGTAAATGGATGCACCTACTTTTAGGTGCTGTTATATCAACTAAGTGTATTTTATATACTGTGCCTAAATCTAGGCACTGCTTATAGAATATGCTTATGCGGAAATGTTTACCACGTGGGTTTTTTAGGCACCTTATATAGAATCTGACCCTATATGCCAGCAGCAAATGCTTTTATGCATGCGTTTCCCTGACTGACTTTATAAGTGCCTATTTCTGTATGGAAAACACTGCTTTATGCACATGAAAAACTTATAAAATTAAGCCATTTACATATGTGAGATACCTTGAGCCAGTTGGTAGGACAAGATGGGCTAATGTACACACAAGCTGCTCTGAGTCCTTCCCACTATTGATTGTATCACTGTGAGTTTTCTGGTGATGCCACTGGGAGGAGTGACCTTCTGCAGAAGGCAGTATGGATGAAAATGAAGATAGAATTTGAAAAGATGTGAGATGGATCCCTATACCACAAAAGGACAGAATAAATGTATAGAGCATTTCCACTCAAAGCAAAGTATAAATGACTCACAATTTGATTTAAACAAAAATCACAACTTAAAGAGGGTAACCTACACAGAACAGCAGTAACAACTCTTATGACTTGCATAGAGCAGCAGGTACAACCTAGCCACCTTTCTGGGCACACTGGATGGACCATGCTGGTCTTTATCTGTTGTCCTTTACTATGTTACTCTGTAACCCTATTGTCCATCCCAGGCTTCCTACCCCCCCCCCCCCCCCCCCCCCAACACACATACATACACAACCCCATCTCTTTACTGTGCTATTAAAGGATAGGTAAACTTGTTCCTGGAGGCTGGAAAAAGTGGCTGAGATGCCCAGAAATAAAAATAAGGTTATGTTGCTCCAATTAGATTGGAAGGTAAGGGTAAGCCTGGAGGTCCTGCTAATAGAAGAAAAGGATCACTGGCTTAAAAAAAAGAATCATGCAAATGATACAAAATAAAGGGTCCTAATGGATAGGGGGAGGCAAGCCATCATCACCTAAGTTGATGTAAAATAAGAGACAAAATACAAAAAAAAAGCAAGTGGGCACTAAGGATATCTTTAAGAAGTGGAGGAGTGGCCTAATAGTGCAGTGGCCTGAGAACCTGGGCCAGGCAGAAAACGAGTTCATTTGGCAACCTAGGAGAAATAGCATAGCACTAGATGAGCTGATCTGCTTATTGAGAGAGGCCACAGAATTGGGATTTTATGACACCCGTGATGATCTTGTGGTGCAATGCGATGCTAACCAGCAAGGCCTGAGTTGGCCCATTCCTGTGTCTAATGGTATGAAAGAATCTCCAGCTAAAATCATGTTTGGGCAATGGACCTGGACTCTTCTGCTTACTATGAATACTCCACTGGAGGTTCCATCAGCACAGACAATTCATTGTCCTATACCTATAGGCAGCCTGCTAAGGATAAACAGGTTCAAGGAAAAACCAATCATGAAAGAAGGCCAGTCTACCCAGGTCAAAATTGATGACAACAGTGACTCGAGAAAGGCAGAGGTTACCAAACTCCTCCCACATTATTCGTTCTTGGTCAAAACAGAGGATGGATCAGAGAGAAGAAGAACATCTAGACATCTTTGACTGAGTCATGCAAGTGTAACCTGCTTCTCTTACTTAGGCGGGTTAAGCTCTCTGATCTTTGCCTCCGAGAGCTGACCTTGGGTTTCAGGAGACTGGGTGTACATGATTCACTTCAGGTTCTCTCCATATCAATCCCAGGAACCACATGGTAGTCAGGAGAGTCAAGAAAGAAAATCAACTGAATTTTATTTAACAAACTAGAACTCAGTAACGGCTGTCATAAAAGTCCTCAGCATTCTGTTATAATGGTATCACAGGCTTGATCTTACAAAGTCACAAGAGCAGATAACCTTTCCTTCTCAGGTTATGCGTGAGAGCAAAACCCCTTAAGCCTGACCTGTAGCCAGATAACATCCCACAGTCAATTTCTCCAATGTAACATCACTACCATCGGCGATTTGGATCCAGCATTACCATTCCAGCCCTTCAGGGGTCTACCCTGAAGAAAATCACCAGCCATGGGTAGACAGTGTCATATCCTTGAGCCTGGTTTGTGGCGAGACTCTCCAATGTCAGCCCGCAGGTCGGCTTCTCTGATGTCTCAGGAGATTAACAGCAATGACCCTGATCCTGTTCTTCTATCAGGGTTGGCTCAGGTACCCCACTTTCTTCCCAACGGATCACTTAGCGGGGATATAGTAGTTCTCAATAGAGGCTACCAAGGACCAATCTTATAGCACTCTCCTTCCTTATATGTAGAGGTCATCAGCTCCACCCCACACTGCGATTCCATAAATCAGGACATTCTCAAGTGTGAGATGGACTCATGACTATTTTCCATGCAGGGCTCCTCCTACACAGGACTCCAATATAAAAAGGGGTTACAAAAGATTTAGATTGCACCACCAGGGAAGGAGTATCTTTGCTTACTGCCAAAGTGGCGCCATACAACCTGGATACCCTGCAAAACAATAATCCAACCAAAAGCTCAAGACACCCAGAAGTATCTCACACTTCAAAATAAAAGAGCCACAGTCAGCCATAGAACTGCCATAGATCACGGTATTCACCGGGACATGTTTTGGCTAAAGTCATAAGAAAACCAGCTTTATATATAGAAAACTGTTAGTTAAAGAGATGTGACAGATTGTGCCGGCTGTTATATAAGTCTCTATGATCTCTCTAGGAAGTAGAGAGTGTACCTGAGTAGAATATATCATTTCCTGTTATTACTGTGAGTTATAATAAATGAAGTAGTTGAGACTGTTTATCTAATCTGAGAGCGTCTAAATATGTTACACTGTGAGCCATTTTTGCAATCTGCATTTTTATAGTAATCTGGCTCCTGACTGGGAAATGCAAGGTAAATTTGATAGTGGCTGAAAACAGGAACAGAAAGGTATAAGCCAGTTTGCCAATAGTTTTGTGCCTGAGCTTTGCTGATGGCCATTGAAAAAGCCGCTGAAATTAGGAACGGGCAACATTTCAGTGTTAAAGGTAGACCAGTGCCAGTTGGCACCAGACCTGCATAAAAAGTCTGTATTGCTCACCATAGTTCCACTGCATCCAGGAGAGGCTTGATCACTACGGAAGTAAGTGATTTCAGCATGTAGAATAACATTTTATGCATTCAAAGAGCTTAAAAAATTGCCCGAGGGGGGGATGGGGTATAGGTTCATAAAAGTAGAACACAACCAAAAAAAGAAGAAGGTGGGGTAGACCAGTGGTTCCAATGAAGAATATTTATTTAAAAATCAGTAAAATGACAAGGAGTCAAAATTCAGTAAAATGGCTGACTTGACGCAGTCTGCGTTTTGATGCCACAATGCGCCTGCATCAGGAGTCAAAACAGAAATGGCAATGGAAAATCAGGATCAAGTATATATATATTATACACATTTATTGTTGGTTTAATCACGATTGATGAATATGACTGTTGGGTAGACTGGATGGACTGTTCAGGTCTTTATCTGCTGTCATCTACTATGTTACTCTGTACCTCAGATAGCTGATAGATCATGAAGCAAAGGAAGCACATTGTTCATGTTCCCTTTTGCTGTGAAAACCATCAATGCGGGTCAAGCACTTAAATAGGTCCCCAGAATTCACGCCCCTGTGGTGGCTGCATATGTTACTGAAGCCAAGCACTATAGAATCTAGATTAAGACACAATGCACTGTAACCCTGTATGTGAAAATCTCTGTAATAGTGTAACGAAATGTAAACTTTTAGGAGGCATTCTTATTGTTGGTATTTGCTACTGGAAAGATTTGGGGGATATCTCCCTGCCATCTGTTGCATCCCCAGTTCTGCTCTTCTCCTTTCTCCTAATTAGAAAAACAACCATGACTACTAGAAAAGGAGTCTTGGGGGTTGATAAGAGTCTAAATACGTCCCCGATATACCCCATGAAGAGCTTAATCACTTCTGTCTAACAACCCAACTCGAAAAGGTCACCAGTTTCTGTCTCAATTCAGTGCGCTAGTGATTTTTAAGTAGCTGTCATTTACCACAGCCTTTAACAAAAGGAGTTCTGTCTGCACTGGAAAAGCGGATGGAGTGGGGTGAAATGACACTAAAAGGGAAAAAGAGAAAAAATGTGGCTGTAGAGAGGTAATTAAAAAAAAAAAGAATCTGGTGCTCGATTTTTAATAAAGAAGTGTTTTGTCATGCAAATCACTGGATTAGAACCAATATAGCAAGCATTAATGCCAGTATCCCAGAAAATATCATTGCTAATAGATTTCTGCTTGCCTCTCTGTCACTGGCATTAAATAGAGGCCACTTCTGATGCTGCAGCCACAAATGGTAGCAATATAGAGATCCATAGATGGAATTTTCACAGGTCTTTTGGATTTGGTAATAGTAGCTCATACCTTTCTAGTAGTTCAAAGTGAATTATATTCAGGTACTGTAGGCATTTTCCTGTCCCCCGGAAGGCTTACCTTCTAAATATGTACCCAAGACGATGGAAAGTTAACTAACTTGCCCAAGAGCACAAGGAGTGGCACTGGAATTTAAACCCTGGTTCTCAGCCTGCTGCTCTAACCATTAAGCTTCTTTTCCACACCACTTTTGGATAAAAAGGAAGCTTCTTGTTTGCAGGCTGTTTGATGGTCTTGGCACAGTTCTCTCTTTAAATAGGTATATATAAAATTCATCGTCATCACTTCAATGAAAACCCTAATCTAGCATAAATTCTGATATATAGCACCCTCATAATAGGAACATAAGGGGCATGACTGGACAACACAAGTGCTCAGTTTTGTGGTGAAGGTAGTAAAAACGGTGGTTCTACTACTTTAAATTAAGAGTCGGCAAAATATTTTTGAGAAAGTGCTGATTCCCACCTCAGGGAGAAGGAAGTTCCCCAGTAAATTACAATTCCTCCAACAATGGGGGGAAAATGTCTCCAAAAGGGGGGGGGGGGGGGGGGCTCAGTGAAATCATTGCTTTCTCCATGCCATGTGCACCAACCTGCATTATTCACTGTAAATATATTCTAAATCAGTAGACCGCAGTGTTGATCTCATTCATTATATGGCATACATGCTGTGGGGTTGCCAATCTTTGCTTTATTTTAAGCAGATTGATAACCTAGTTTTGGGAAACAGGGTTCTCATTCTTGTGCTACAAGTTAGGAGCAGGGTTAAAAAGGGCTTCAGGGTTTCAGCTGGTATTATTTCTTAAAAAAAAAAACAACAACCAAACAAATAAATAAATAAATAATCAAGCCTCTGCGTTGGTACCTGTTAGTGTCTAAATCAAGGCCTCAATCCTTACATCTACGCAGGCGATGTCACGATCTACATCCCGTTCAAACACGATCTAACAGAAATCTCAACTGAAATCAAACACAGCCTCCAAATAATGAATTTATGGGCAGACACATTCCAACTAAAGCTCAATGCAGAAAAAACACAATGTCTCATCCTCTCTTCACAATATAACACGAGCAAACCAATCACTATAAACACACCAGAATACACCCTCCCCGTTTCGGTCAGCCTGAAAATTCTCGGAGTCACAATTGACCGAAATCTCACACTTGACACTCATACGAAAAATACAACAAAGAAAATGTTCCACTCAATGTGGAAACTCAAAAGAGTAAAACCTTTCTTCCGAAGGGAAATATTCCGCAGCCTAGTACAATCAAAGGTGTTAAGCCACCTAGATTGCTCCAATTCCATCTTCGCCGGATGCAAAGAACAAATCATTAAGAAACTTCAAACGGCCCAAAACACAGCAGCCAGACTCATATTCGGAAAATCGAAATACGAAAGGCCAAACCCCTAAGAGAAAAACTATATTGGCTCCCATTAAAAGAACGTATCACGTTCAAAGTCTGCACCTTGGTCCACAAAATCGTGGACCAAGATCTGCCAACCAGGAACACAAAAAGTTCAGCACACACATACCTGAACCTCCATTATCCCAGTTGCAAAGGACTCAAATATAAATCAATCTATGCATTCAGCTTCTCCTACTTAAGCGCGCAACTTTGGAATGCACTGCCTAATGTTATAAAAACAATGCATGACCTAACAATCTTCTGAAAACTACTGAAAACCAACCTATTCAAAAAGGCATTCCACAATGACTCATCCTAAATACCAGACTACAAAATATTATTAAAACTAAACAAAGCTGAACTCCTTACACCGGACTACCTCACTTATTCGGACACGCGCAACGCGTGATGCACCACCACTTCATTTTTCTTACCAGAAATGAACTTTCTATACTTGACTATTTAATTACCCTATAATTTATGCTATCATCCATGAACATTAATGCATCACCACTTTGTAAGATATCCTACCTTGTACATGCTATACCACTTTGTATTTCTGAGATCCAGAAGTGGCGACGGTCACTACGGCATTATGTAAGCCACATTGAGCCTGCAAATAGGTGGGAAAATGTGGGATACAAGTGCAACAAACAAACAAATAAATAAATAAATCTTTGTGCTATAATACACTTGTATTGTGGAGTATGGATACAAGTGAGGGTGTGGAGTGCCAGGCATACCTGCTGTGCATATAAAGGTACAAAACACACTGCTGCAGTGCTTCAGATTTCCGCATCATTGTTTTAGATGGGTTGTTCTCAAAAGCCTGCAGATTGGATATAGTTACACCTGAAAGAACTGGTTTTACTTTGAGGTTTGATTTGGCAGGCAGTGCACATGTGGGTATAGCTTTATAATAATGGTCAGGACCTAAATGTGGCAGGGGCCTGTGTAACTTACTGTATTCTGTAAGTTGCAGCTGTAAGTGCCCCCATGCTTCGCCTGTATGAATGCATCCTTGCATTTAAACACTATCCCCCAGATTCTATATAGCATGCCTAGATATCTGCACCAAAATCAAAGCGTATTCTATAACAACGGGCATAACTTAATTGGCTTAACAAACCAATCAGTGTTGATAGCAGCTCTTAACAAACAATAATGAGCACTAATTGGCAATAATTAGAATTTACACACACAACTCACTAAGCGCATTCTGTAATACAGTGTACCTAACTTCTAACATGCGCAGGCAAAAAAGGGGGTGGTTATGGGTGGAGAAATGGGTGTTCCAAAATTTACATGCGTAGTTATAGAATATGGTCCACTGCGCCTAAATCTACATGCTGGGATTTATGCCACGTTTTTATTGGTGTAAATGGAGATACGTAGTTTTAGGCATTGAGATATCTACTGAGCGTATTCTATACACCGTGCCTAAATCTAGGCACCACTTATAGAATATGCTTAGTCGGCATTGATTTCCATGCCGATTTTTTAGGTGCCATATTTAGAATCTCCTCATATGGGGTGAATTCTATCAATGGCGCCTAAAAAAATCGGCACTGAAAAAAACCACTTAAGCGGTTTCTGATTTCATCAAGTAATTTTACCTCCCTAGCATGTCCTGATGTTACATTTGCCCGGTCGGTGTCGAGGTGGTTGAAATCACCCATTGTTATCGTGTTCCCCAATTTGTTAGCCTCCCTAATTTCTGATATTTCTACATCTGTGTCTTCATCCTGGCCAGGTGGATGGTAGTACACTCCTAACTGAATAGATATGGATGGGCTGGAGTGTAAATTTTAAGGGGCTGCGACGTTAGCTTTAGAACTTTTAGTACAGGAACAGTGCTGGGCAGACTTCTACGGTCTGTGCCCTGAGAATGGCAAGGACAAATCAAACTCAGGTATACATATAAAGTATCACATACCATGTAACATGAGTTTATCTTGTTGGGCAGACTGGATGGACCATAAGGTCTTTATCTGCCGTCGTTTACTATGTTACTATCCAGCTCATTTCGAAAGTGATCACTGGCCATCTTCCAACACAAATCAGGAGATGGCCGGCGATCTCCTGAACACAGCCAAATTGGAATAATCGAAAGCCGATTTTGGCCGGGTTCAACTGCTTTCTGTCGCGGAGCCGGCGAAACATCAAGGGGGCGTGTCGGTAGAGTAGTGAAGGCAGGACGAGGGCGTGCTCACGAGATGGCCGGGTTCGCCTGATAATGGAAAAAAAAAGCCAGGCTTGACAAGCATTTCGCCGGCTTTACTTGGCCCCTTTTTTTTCACGACCAAGCTTCAAAAAGGAGCCCCAACTGACCAAATGACCACCGGAGGGAACCTCCCCTTACTCCCCCTGTGGTCACCAACCCCCTCCCACCCAAAAAAAACCAAAAAACTTTTTGCCAGCCTCTATGCCAGACTCAAATGTCATACCCAGCTCCCTGATAGTATGCAAGTCCCTGGAGCAGTTTTTAGTGGGTGCAGTGCACTTCAGACAGGTGGACCAAGGCCCATCCCCACCCTACCTGTTACACTTGTGGTGGTAAATGGGAACCCTCCAAAACCCACTGTACCCACATGTAGGTGCCCCCCTTCATCCCTTAGGGCTATGGTAGTGGTGTAGAGTTGTGGGGAGTGGGTTTCGGGGGGGCTCAGCAGCACCCAAGGCAAGGGAGCTATGCACCTGGGAGCTGCTTTTATTTTTATTTTTTTAATTTTTAGAAGTACCCCCTAGGGTGCCCGGTTGGTGTCCTGGCATGTGAGGGGGGCCAGTGCACTACAAATGCTGGCTCCTCCCATGACCAAATGCCTTGGATTTCGCCGGGTTTGAGATCGCTGGCATTATTTTCCATTATGGCCGAAAACCGATGCTGGCCATCTCAAACCCGGCGAACTCTGACATTTGGCCGGGCCCAACCGTATTAGCGAAAAAAAATATGGCCGGCCATCTTTTTCGAAAATACGGTTGGCTCCGCCCACTTACGGCGCCGGCCCTGAAGATGGCCTGCGCCATTTGATTGTGCCCCTCTATGTTACTATTCTATAAGCCGTGCCTAAAGTTCAGTGCAGTTTATGGAATAACATAGAAGCGGACAGGTTGCACATAAATTTAGGCGCTGCCATTTGCACCAAAGAAAATGTAGTGCCAATGCCTATACCTAAATGTATTCATAGAGCATAAATATTCTTTAATTACATGCAGAACTTAAAACCACACCTCCGATCTGCCCCAAAATGCCCATGACCCTCCCATTTCTGCTCTACCTTTTTTGGGCCATGTGTAAATTTTAAGCACAAAAGTCCTAATTCAGTCTAATTAGTGCCAATAATTGCTTGTTAAAAAGTCAATTATTGGCACTAATTGGCTCGTTAGTCTGTTAAATTGTGCAAGTAAATTGAGGGCACACCTAAATTTATGCACGCAATTATAGGGACTTTTATAGAATCAAGGAGTATACCGCTTACATGCACCCATACAGACTAGCACTTAGTTGCTTTGATGCTGCTTACCCAGAAAATGCTGCTATTTTGTACATTTACATGCGCAAGTGCACTTACCTGTAAGCTCCTTTTATACAATTACTCTTTATCCCCCTTATTCTATAACTTGCCACCCAAATTTAAGCACCATTTGCATGCTTAAATGTATAGAATAATAGAATACTAGCATTTTTGTGGGTAAGTGAATACATGCCTTAAGGGGCAAATAACACAAGCTAGTACCCTAACACAGCTTGACAACTTACCCCCGAAATGGCTAAGGTGGAGGCAGTGCGAAACTGTAGTTCTCCAGGCTCCTGGACAAGGAAGGGCAGATTGCTTTTCTTCTGTACTGAGGGAGAGAGTTCTATCTCCAGTATGTGAATAAAAGAAGGGCCACCGAGAGGGAAGTAGGGGGGGGGGGCAATTCCCCAGGGCCCAGCGCAGCAGTCTTTCTCTCTCTCCTGCTCCTGACGGGAGCAGAAAAGAGAAAATTCCAGTGTCAGGCCCCCCCTTGCATTGCCTACCAAAAGGCTGCTGGGCCCTCAGGCCACTCATGCTCGGTTTTGAAACTGAGCATGCGCAACGTGAGAGAAAAGCACCCGCGGGGCAGGCAGTGCGACAGAGGAAAGAACAGCGCTGGAGGAAGACCTCTTGTACTGGTGGGCCTCAGGATCCCTGCCAGCCAAGGTATTTGCAGTTCCAGCGGGGGGGGGGGGGGGCGGCAGCGGAGCAGCCCCCAGGCCCAGCTCAGTCTCTCGATGGACCTCAATGAAAGAACTGGAAGAAAGGCAGGAGAGGGGAGATATGATACAGACATTTAAATACATCTGTGACATAATAATATAGTTGTCTATTATTTATGTTTAACTTATTCTTGCTGTACGCCGCTTTGAGTGAATTCTTCAAAAAGGCAGCAAATAAATCCTAATTAATAAATAATACACAGGAGACGAGTCTCCTTCAATTGAAAGGAAACTCTGGAATGAGGGGCATAGGATGAAAGAGAAAGGGGATAGACTCAGAAGTAAACTAAGGAGATACTTATTTACAGAAAAAGTGGTGGATACATGGAACAGCCTCTCAGTGGAGATAAAGGCTGTACCTGAATTTAAGAAAGCGTGGGGCAAGTACATAGGATCTCTAAGGGAGAGGAAGGGATAGTAGATGGCATGGATGGGCAGACTGGATAGGCCATGTGCTTTATCTGCTTTCAATTTTCTCTGCTTCTCTTTCTATGACTAACACAAGTTAAGTTGATTTTGTGCACTTTTTTAAAGGCACCTAAATAAACTGGATGCGCACACCTATTTGGTACATGCTGAATTCTATCAACTGTTATTTTGTAGGTTTTTTTTCTCTTTGGTAAACCTTGATTTGTTTGGTACAACACTTTAGGACTAAATTCTACAAAATGGCTCCAAAAAAATTGGTGCCGAAAAAAAAGCACTTGGCGCTATTCTCTAAACAGTGCTTAAAGTTAGGCACCGTTTATAGAATAGAGCTTAGTGACGGGAACCACAACTACGTTTAGGAGTGACTATTTACACCAATGACACCTCGATAGAAATCCCCCTTCCTAAATTAGGTGCAGATCCCCTTTATTCTATAACAACACATAGAAATTGTGGGGAAGCCCCTGATCCACCCATGACCCTCCCATGGCTGTGCCTCCTTTATTGGGCCCGCTTGTACAATTTAGGCATGGATCCTGTGCCAAAAATTATGCAGGATAATTTTAATTAAAACCAATTAGCACCAGTAATTGCTTGTTAAGAAGCCAATTATTGGCACTAGTTGGCTCATTATTGAATTAAATTGCGTGTGTAAATTGGCCGCATGTTCAAATTTGCATGTGTAATTTGTAGTGACCTTTAAAGAATTTGAGGGTTAGAATGTAAAACCTGTTCATTTTAAAAGTGGGTGTGATTCCCTTGGATCCTGTAGCATATGCTGATCCACTCTGAAGAATCCTCATATCCGGAAGAGCAGAGGGTTTAGTTAGTGCTGTGCAGCTCTTGAGTATAGTCCCTTGCCACATACAGGAAGGCCCTGGGTTAGGTGACCTTACGTAGACATTAGAAGGTTTATTTGTAAATGGTCTGTCTGTGTTATATATTGATATATGATTGCATACTTTGTATTTACATTATTCCTTCTCCCCACACCCCAAACAGCCTGTCCAGAAGACCCAGAGTACCTCTGACAAACCGAGGACTAGAGGAGAACTTCCTTTAAAGTACTAGTCATTGGTCCAATTTCAGCTTCATGGCATGCTGAGACCCAGCTGGTCCTGATGGATAAGAAATCCAAACCCAGCTTTCCTATCTTGTAGGACAACCTGTGTGCATGCCATCATATGGCATTAAATGTGACCCAGTGTCTGTGGAAAAAGCACAGCTTTTATTCCCCCACAGAGGTCTTATGACCCTATTAGACTGAATACGCCTCTGCTCTGGGTGTAAGTTCTCTCAACTTTCTCCTTTTCATTGCAGGATGAAAATGACAATCCACCAGTGTTCAGCCGGTCGTCCTACGTCATCACAATCCTAGAGAACATCATGGCAGGTGCAGCAGTCAAGCCTTTGTTTTCCAGATAGATACCCTACTGAAATACATATAACAGAAATGTTGTATTTGCAGTAGAACTGGACTTTGAAGGTGCCGTATTTGGTATGGCAGTTACAAAACTTAAGACATTTTAGTCTACAACTGTCCTATGAAAATCTTCCAAAAATTGGGGAACATAGGAGGACAAAAGAGAATTCTAGTAGCTGAGAGAGCTTTTTATTCAGTATATGAGGGGAGGGGGGCTGGGGAAGAAATGAAGTGGAATCAGTTCAAGGGGTCTTCCTTTTCAGTCTAGAGAGCATAGGGGACTTTGGCCTGTTGAGCCGACTTTTTCAGTCCATCAGGTGAGGTGAATTGACCCAGAGGGACCTTCCTTTTCAGTCTGGGTGTGGTTGCAGGGATATCACAGCCTATATTGTGCAATGCAATAAGTAAACTTGGGAAGGTGTAGTCAAGCTTTTAGATAACTAGGGGTAGAGGGAGGAGAGGAGTAACACAATTTCCTTTAATCAGATAATTTTAATAATGAACTAATTTGCAAGTATTTGCTTGAGCATAGCTCAGTAATATGTAATTTTTTCTACATTGCCTTTAATGTTAAGTCAACAAGTAATAAGTCATCTAACACATAAATGTATTAACACAAAGCAGTGATAATGCACATTAATATGTATTTAATGTGTGTTAATATTGTGTTAGCCTTGGACACTTTAATACATCATATCCTAAATGAGAAATAAAAGTGCACCTCTTTTCAGCGAATAAAGCTGCAATAAGGGGCATTTATGAATTGGTTGACCTGACTTTATGCAATTTATATTTGAATTGGCCTCTGACCACTCATTATAATAATAATTAAGCATTAATTCATAGTACTTCAAGTGCGAGTCATACTTCCTCTTCACCTTAATGCTATTAGAAACATGTATTGAAAGAGCATCAGTCATGACAATTAAAAAAACAGAATTGACTGGTTAAGGTGTAATGCTAGGTTTATAAGACAGCAGTCTAAATGTGTTTGTTTGCTAGCATAGATTAAAAAGACATGGAGGCATATTTTCAAAGCACTTTGGGAGGCTAAGTTCCATAGGTTTCTATGGAACTTTGGGAGGCTAAGTGCTTTGAAAATGAGCCTCATGGGTTCATTGCTGCTAAGCAGCAGTATTCAACCTATTTGGGGAAAAAAAGTTTTGTGCTCTAAACCAAAGACTTGTCTACTCTGTGAAATGAGATTATGCATTTTTTGCTGTGTGAGAAATCACTACTTCTGTTTACAAATAAGCGTACCATTTGCCAGGAAATTTTGCCATCTGAGGGCTGAATTTGCTTTCCTTGGTGTATAGGGCTGCTTAAAATTAGTGCACAAACTGCAAGAGATCAATCAGCTCTCCTACCACTAAGGAATTCTCCGCATCTGCTAGAATTCGTACAGCATACCTGCACATGCTGGAAACTAGATTCCTGCAGTGAAATTTGCTACATATATGGTAGAAACTGAAGTGGAGGAATAGCCTAATGATTAGTGTAGTGGACTGAGAACCAGGAGAAATGGGTCCAATCCCCATTACAGCTCCTCATGACCCTGGACAAGTCACTTAACTCTCCACTGCTCCAGATACTGAAATCTTAGATTGTGAACCTACTAAGGACAAAGAAAGTCCATGTAAACTGCTTTGGTTGTACCAATATGACATCAAAATCCAATTTTGGATATTTTGTAGAAAACGTAGAAAAATCCAGTACTGAACATGGCCATTTTTAAATCAGAAAACACCCCAATTTTTATTTTGAAAATGGCCATTTGCCAGATGTTTTTGTGCTCAGTGCATCTATCTTTTATGACCACTAAAAAAAAAAAGTCCAAGGGAAAAATGCACAAAAACAAGCCATTGGGATATAGGAGGAGCCAATATTCTTAGTAGGCTGGCCACACAGACATCCCAGTAGAGCAGTGGAACACCCTAGGGAGCGCAGCAGTGGACTTCATATAAAAGGTCCCAGGTATACATCTCACCGTTACCCCCTTGTATGGTGAGTACTCCAAAACCCAGCAAAAAGCTATTGTATCTACACATCGGTTACACCTGCAGCCATAAGGGCTATTGTAGTGGTATTCAGTTGGGTACAGTAGGTTTTTGGTGAGATTTCAAGGGCGCACACATTCCACCACAAGTGTAATAGTTAGAGTGAGATCCCTGGATCTCCTTCTCTGCAGTACAGTGCACTGACCACTAGGCTACTCCAGGGATCTAATTGCTGCCATATTTGCATCTGAACCTGTCATAGAGTCTGGTATGTACTGTTTCTTTCACACCTTTGGGGGGTGGGTGGGAGGGGGTCAGTGACCACTGGGGGGGAGTAAGGAGGGGTCATGCCTTAATCCCTCTAGTGGTCATCTAGTCATTTAGAGCATCTTTTTGTTACTTAGTCGTGATTGAAACAGGTCTAGACCAAACTGTATTTTAGCCCTGGATGTTTTTGCTTTGTTCCATTATGGGAGAAAAATGCCTAAATCCTGCCCCCAACTCACCTCTGACATACCCCCTTGTGATTTGCATGCACTGCAGAGAAAACATCTCAAATCTGAGTTTTGAAAATTGCAATTAGGACATTTTTCGGAGAAAAACATCCAAATGCAACTTTATGCTGTTTTTGAGAAGTTTTTCTCTTTTTGAAAATTAGCTCCCAGCACAGTATAAATCAATGGGAATAAATGCTGAAATGTTATACTTTAGCTTACTAACAGGCTTATTTTCTAAAGAGAAGGACGCCCATCTTTCGACACAAATCGCAAGGTGGGCGTCCTTCTCACAGGGTCGCCCAAATCGGCATAATGGAAAGCCAATTTTGGGCGTCCTCAACTGCTTTCCATCGCAGGGATGACCAAAGTTCACGGGGGCGTGTCGGAAGCATAGCGAAGGCGGAACTGGGGAGTGCTTAACACATGGATGTCCTCAACCGATAATGGAAAAAAGAAGGGCGTCCCTGACGAACGCTTGGATGACTTTACTTGGTCCTTTTTTTTTAACGACCAAATCACAAAAATGTGCCCTAAATGACCAGATGAACACTGGAGGGAATCGGGGATGACCTCCCCTTACTCCCTCAGTGGTCACTAACTCCCTCCCACCCTCAAAAAATATTTTAAATATTTTTTCCAGCCTCTATGCCAGCCTCAAATATCATACCCAGCTCTATGACAGCGGTCCCTGGAGCAGTTTTAGTGGGTGCAGTGCACTTCAGACAGGCGGACCCAGCCCCATCCCCCCCTACCTGTTACACTTGTGGTAGTAAATGTGAGACCTCCAAAACCCACCAGAAACCCACTGTACCCACATGTAGGTGCCCCCTTTCACCACTAAGGGCTATGGTGGTGTACAGTTGTGGGGAGTGGGTTTGGGGGAGGTTTGGGGGGCTCAGCACACAAGGTAAGGGAGCTATGCACCTGGGAGCAATTTCTGAAGTCCATTACAGTGCTCCCTAGGGTGCTCGGTTGGTGTCCTGGCATGTGAGGGGGACCAGTGCACTATGAATGATAGCTCCTCCCACGACCAAATGGCTTGGATTTGGTCATTTCTGAGATGGTCTTCCTCGGTTTCCATTATGGCCGAAAATCGGAGACGACCATCTCTATGGTCGACCTAAATTTCGCAATTTGGACATCCCTGACCGTATTATCGAATAGAAAGATGGACGTCCATCTTGTTTCGATAATACGGATTTCGTCGCCCCTATCTGGGGACGTCCTGCGAGGTCGTCCTCAGGAAAACTTGGGCGTCCCTTTCGATTATGCCCCTCCACGGGGTTCTTTTACTAAAGTGGGTGGAAATCTGGGCTTTATGCATTCTAATGCAGGACCTTCCCATGCTCTGAGCCCAGATTTAATGCAGCAGTTTTTAGGGTCTTTTTATTTTTATTTGTATGTTGTATGCTAATGTCATTAGTGTGCAAGACATGCAAATAAATTAACTCAGGAGCGTGTATTGCCTCATATTTTTGAAACAAAAAGTATTAAAGCATCAAGCCTGCACTTTCCAGTTAGCACACGCACATCTGAATGCGCTAGCTGAATAGCACAGGAATGCTCACTGTTCACCGATCACATGCCTTATCTACAAAAATATTTTAAAAAAATAGTTAACATGCACTTAGGGCCTCTTTTATGAAGTTGTGCTAGCGGCTGCTGGTATGGTAATGCCGACAAAGCCCATGGGCTCTGTTGGCATTACCGCATGGTTTGATAAAAGAGGCCCTTAATGAGGAAAAACAGGCAAAATACCACAAAACACTTTAACGCATTGTATGGCAGCTTGTTGTTCCGCTCTAAGCAATCATTAGGGCTTAACAACCTTTATGGTTTATGGCTTATTTAAGATTTTATATACCACTCTTCTTGTGAGTACCACAGTGGTTTACAATTAATAAAATAACATTGCTTATAAAAGAAAAAAAACGCTAAATTAAAATAAAAAAAGCCATTCCTACATTACAGGAGATAGAGAAAATTATATAAACAAATACTTATATAGTTTTCAGGTTAGTGAATCCGGAATGTCCAGGTACCATCTGCCACATACGTACATAAATATTACCATACTGGGACAGACCGAAGGCCCATCAAGCCCAACATCCTGTTTCCAACAGTTGCCAATCCAGGTCACAAGTACCTGGCAAGATCCCAAAACAGTACAATACATTTTATGCTGCTTATCAAGCAGTGGATTTTCCCCAAGTCATTTTAATAATGGCTTATGGACTTTTCTTTTAGGAAGCTATCCAAACCTTTTTTAAACCCCACTAAGCTAACTGCTTTTACTACATTCTCTGGCAACAAATTCCAGAGTTTAATTACAGGTTGAGTGAAGAAACATTTTCTCTGATTCATATTAAATTTACTACTTTGTAGCTTCATCGCATGGCCCCTAGTCCTAGTATTTTGGAAAGCGTAAACAGATGCTTCACATCTACCCGTTCAACTCCACTCATTATTTTATAGACCTCTATCATATCTCCCCTCAGCCGCCTTTTCTCCAAGCTGAAGAGCCCTAGCCACTTTAGCCTTTCCTCATAGGGAAGTTGTTCCATCCGCTTTATCATTTTCGTCACCATTCTCTGCACCTTTTCTAATTCCACTATAACTTTTTTGAGATACGGCGGCCAGAATTAAACACAATATTCGTCGCACCATGGTGGGATAAAAAGGCATCATAACATCCTCATTTTTGTTTTCCATTCCTTTCCTAATAATACCTAACATTCTATTTGCTTTCTTAGCCGCAGCAGCACACTGAGCAGAAGGTTTCAACGTATCATCAGTGACGACACCTAGATCCCTTTCTTGGTCTATGAGTCCTAATGTGGAACCTTGCATGATGTAGTTATAATTTGGGTTCCTCTTTCCCACATGCATCACTTTGCACTTGCTCACATTAAACGTCATCTGCCATTTAGACGCCCAGTCTCTCAGTCTCCCGCGATTTAACGACTTTGAATAACTTTGTGTCATCAGCAAATTTAATTACTTCACTAGTTACTCCCATCTCTAGGTCATTTTTTAAATATGTTAAAAAGCAGCAGTCCCAGCACAGACCTTCCTTTTCTAATAATACCTAACATTCTATTTGCTTTCTTAGCTGCCACCGCTGCACACTGGGCAGAGGTTTTCCCTTTGAAATAAATATGTCTTTAGGGCAGCATGAAATTTGGGATATGTTAATTCTGGATGAACTTGGGAAGGAAGAACATTCCAAAGTGAAAAGCAGTGCAGTAAAATGCACTGGTTATAGTCAATTTTAACATTGCATTCCTAGGAGAAGGAAATTATAAATGATGGTCTTTCAGAAACCGGAGAGGCCTTGTTGGATTGTAAGGTATAGAAAGGGCCACAAGATCAGAAGGAGTAGCATAATGAAGTGCTTTAAAGGTGAGAATAAAAGTCTTATATTATGGAATAGAAAGACAGTGATAGAGAATGAAAAGGGGAGTTACATGATTGGACCGTTTAAATCTAGTTAGGATCCAAATTGCCGTATTTTGTACTATTTGAAGTCTACTTAATGAAGAAGATGGAAGCCCTGAACAGATGGTGTTACAATAGTCCAAATGAGAAGTTATAGGGACATAAAGGAGGGTCTGTGGGGAAGATTTATCAAGAAAAGGCTGGACAGTACAAAATTGGTGAAGAAATTAAAAGGATGTCTTCATTAAAGATGTAATTTGTTCCTTAAAAGAGAGTTCCTGGTCAATTATGATCCCAAGATACTTAAAAGAGGAGACTCATTTAACTTTCTGACCATTAATCATGGGTGCTAAAAGAGGTGCATGGGGTTTACCAGTGATCCAAGCAGCAACTGTTGTGGTTGGAATGAGTACAAGATAATCCTTGTGAAGCCAGGAGATTAGTTTTAAAGCAGAACTGAGTTTAGTGAGGTCTGGATGAAGACAGTCAACACGAAAAGGGGATGGGATGGGATTTGATATACTGCCTTTCTGTGGTTACAGACAAAGTGGTTTACATATTATATACACATACTTATTTTGTACCAGGGGCATTGGAGTAACTTGCCCAGAGTCACAGGGAGCAGCAGTGGGAATTGAACCCAGTTCTCCTGGTTGTTAGGTCACTGTACTAACCATTAGGCTACTCCTCTGCTCTTTCAAAATATTGTCTGCTTAACAAAGTGTGCAAAGGCCAGGATCTTGTACAACAGTTGCAAGGGGACTGAGGAATAGATTAAATACCATAGGAGCCAATACCGGGCCTTGTGGGACCACAAGTGATTGGATAGCTTCTAGAGATAGTATCTCCATGAGAGACAGAAGGGGTATGTACAGATAAGAAAGAGGGGAACCAACAAAGTACAGTCCCTGCAATATCTATATGCGGTAATCTGGAAAGAAGCAGACTGTGATCTACAGTATCAAAAGCTACTGTAAGATTGGTGCTTTGGTGCTTTGCTGAATAAAGGTCGTATTGACATCGAGCTGCCCACTCATGTCGTAGGGATCCTTTTCCTGTTGTTGTATTTTACAGATAGACCTCTTACATCTTCATCAGTAAAGACCAAAGCAAAGAATTCATTCAGTCTCTCCGCTATGGTCATGCTCTCCCCGAGTGCCCCTCAAAGGCTTTCTGCTTCTGATATACTGGAAAAGGTTATTACTATGAGTGTTCACCTCTGTAGCAAGTTTCTCTTTGTATTCTCTTTTAGCCTTGTTTTTAAATCAGTGCTTTGCATCTAACTTGCCAGTGTTTATGTTGCTTCTTGTTTTCTTCATTCGGTTCCTTTTTCCATTTTTTGAAGGACGTTCTTTTTGCTTTAATAGCTTCTTTCACTTCTCTTTTTAACCATGCCAGCTGTCATTTGCTCTTCTTTCCACCTGTATTAATACCTGGTGCTGTCACTGAGAATGTTCTATCATGGTGCCTTGCCAATCTCATTTCCTTTATCCCTGATATCCTTAGAAATCCTTTTCCTGAGACTTTAATACTTGACCTAGAATATAATTACACATTTCTTTTCTGCAAATACTTTATGCCCAATGCATTCCTTGTAGCACTGGGGTAATGTGACGCCTCCTTTACAGACTAAATCCAGACCACAGTGTTGTGGACTGGCTGCAAGCTGCTGTGAGGTTAATTTTTCACTTGACACCTAGTTTAAGGCAGCCAAAATGCACTTATTTTAAGCCTACTCTTCTTTCTAAACTGGTGTAAGTAGCCAAAAACATGCTTTGATTTAAAATGTGATCACTTACATTAGGCCTAGAGCTGGTTAAAATGAGTGTGCCTATATGTTGCAAATATACACATAAATTATTTCATAATCAATAATACACTTGCACCACCCAAAGTACGCACTATGCTAACATAAGAACGTATGCGTTGCCATACTGGACGTATCTAATTATCATCCTATAGCCAACTTCCTTTCCTTTCCAAAGTGGCAAATTTTTAGGTGTTGCTGCACCTGACAGATGTTGTCTCTGCTCTTCATCTTCATCAAAGGTCAAAAAGAGAGGAAACAAACCATCCATACAACACAAACAAAAGTCCAAAAAGAGGACAAATCCAAAAGCAAGTTTCAGAATGACCCAAAGTTCCAAAAAAATACCATGGTTTATGTTTGTATATTTATACATTTGTTACCATTTGTATAATTAATGTTTTTAATTGTCTATCTGAGAGGATCTCTGAGGAAGGCCTGTAGCCAAAACACGGCCTTTGTTGAATCATAGATGTCAACGCATCCTGTATATCTATATTGGAGAATAAAATATCCCTGTCAAGCTATTGAAGTCCAGATATATATTTTTTTTAACTTTGGGTCATTCTGGAACTTCATCCTAATCAGACAGGATTTTGAGCTTCTTATAATACAGAGACAGCTTTAATCGCTTGAGTAACTACTGTTCAGATTTCTTTATCCCAAAACTTTGCCATGCTAGTATTATCCATCAACCTTTCCTCGACATTTGATCTCATCTATCATGCCTTGATTTGCAGAGGTTATGGCATATTGGTGTAACTGGTAGAGCATGACACCAATATTATTTGAGCAATCGCTCCTGTCATGTTCTTTGGCATGACACCCTTTTCTGATCCCTTTGCATTACACTGTGGTGTTCCTCAGGAGTCCTTATTTGCCTCACCATGACTTCTTTAGCAACGCTTAGTTTCACATCTTTTTATGCTGACAATATACATATTTTAGCGCCTTTTGACCCTACTGTCCCATTGGTTTATTCTGTTAAATTGATTACCGGTAGCCGAAAATATGACCATGTTACTCCCCTTCTGTGACAAGAGCACTGGCTTCCTGTACATATCCACATTCAGTACAAAATTTTGCTTTTAATTCACAAAACTCTTATCTCTAATCAACCTCCCATTTTATCTCAATAATTTTTACATCTCTACCCGGGTGTTCCATTCCATGGATCAGCATCTTTTTGTCACACCGACCTTGCAAGCAATACCTTTAGCCACCTACCGGAAAACAATGTTTTCTGTTGCTGGCCCTGCCTTTGGAACAGCCTTCACATTGACTTGCAGCAATTGTGTTCCCTTTTGGAGTTTGAGGCAGCTCTTCAAACCTATTTTTTTTAAGCAATTATATGAGCTGGCTTCTTGATTCTAGGCCTGCTAAGTATGCAGGGGTTTGTTTTGGTGGAGGGGGGGGGGGGGGGGGGGTTGGCCTTGTAGTGCTGAGACCAGTGGTTGAATTATCAAGCCAGTTCGATTCTCTGTCTCTCTTTAATATTATCTTTTCTCTTTCATATTATTTTTATAGTTGCTATTCTTCCTTATCACTCTCTTTCCTAACTTTCCTATACATATTGTAATTAATTTCCTTCTATGGCGCTCCTGTTTACTAAAATTGTAAAACTGCTATGACGGTGCATACGATTAGTGATAAATCAAAAAATAAATTTGAAACTATCCTATTTCCCAACAGTGGCCAATACAGGTCACAAATACCTGGCAAGATCGCAAAAGAGTATAACAGATTTTTTTTGTGCATTCCCATAGCAGTTTGCTCCGCATCGTCTGGGTCTCTGCATTCCCAAAGTGAATTGACAATATACTGAGCATCACATTTTGAATAACAGCTCACGTGATTTGTGCTGTTTTGTTGAATTGTTTCATGCCAAAACAGCCTGTGTCGGGTCATAAATAAAGTATGTTTGTACCATTTGTGCTTCTTTTTTGGATTGCTTTGCTGTGTACTTTGACCCTCTCCATTGCATGATGCTGCTTATCCTAGAAATAAGCAGTAGAGTTTCCCAAGTCCATCTTAATAATGGTTTATGGACTTTTCTTTTAGGGCATTATCCAAACCTTTTTTAAACCTGCTAAGCTAATTGCTTTTACCACATTCTCTGCCAACGAACTCCAGAGTTTAATTACATGTTGAGTGAAGAAATATTTTTTCTGGTTTGTTTTAAATTTACTACTTAGTAACTTCATTGTGTGCCCCCTAGTCTTAGTATTTTTGGAAAGAGTAAACAAGTGATTCATGTCTATCTGTTCCACTCCACTCATTATGTTATAGATCTCTACCCTAGCCTCTTTAACTTTTCCTCATAGGCAAGTCATCCCATCCACTATATCATCTTTGTCACCCTTCTTTGTACCTTTTCTAATTCCACTATATCTTTTTTGAGATGTGGTGACCAGATTTGCACACAGTATTTGAGGTGCAGTCGCACCATGGAGCAATACAAAGGCATTGTAACATTCTCATTTTTGTTTTCCATTCCTTTCCTAATACATTCTATTTGCTTTCTTAGCCGCCACTGCACACTAAACAGATGGTTTCAATGTATCAACAACAATGACACTTAGATCCTTTTCCTGGTTGGTAATTCCTAATGTGGAACCTTGCATCACGTAGCTATAGTTCGGGTTCCTCTTTCCCACATGCATCACTTTGCACTAGCTTACATTAAATGTCATCTACCATTTGGATGCCAGTCTAGTAAGGTGCTTGTGCAATTTTTCACAATCCTCTTCTGATTTAACAACTCTGGATAACTTGGTGTCATCAGCAAATGTAATTACCTCAGTAGTTATTCCCATCTCTAGATCATTTATAAATATGTTAAAAAGCTACAGTCCCAGCTGGAGAAATTTTTATTAGGTAAAGAAAGTGTAAAATAAATAAATGAAAGTGCTTGTAATTATAGCAATTTCTTGGATTGGGAGGTGCGGGGGTTCTGAATATAGACAAAGATCCCTGATTTAGCGCAGTACACGGTAGTATGGGCCTGTGCTGTCTACTGCGCTGATAACACCATATTAGCTGCTTAGCATGGGGTTCTAATATTTGCATGTTAAAACATTAAACCTGTATCTATATTGAAGAATTTTATATGACATGCCACAGAATTTACCCCAATCTGCTACAGTAAACCGCACACTGAGTGCAGGTCAGCAAGGAAGGACTGTTTCAAAGAAAAGCAATTACCAGATTGGGAATATGAATGCAAGACACCAATATTGGAGGGTGTCTTGCATTCATATTCCCAATCTGGTAGTTGCTTTTCATTGTTGGAATATTGGTTTCCATTCTAAGCCTGCATTTGAATAAATACGTGGAGAATTTGAAGAAAGTGAAGAACAGCAGTAAAAATTAATACAGAACCGAGTTATCTGACTTGTGTGAATTAAAAGGCAGGTTTATTTAGCTTGGCAAAGAGGACTGTGGGGAGTAAAGTGATAATACCCAGAAATTCAGTAGCAGACATTCAGTTTGCACCTTAGGAACACTGTTCCCTCTGCGCTGAGCATGAGTGCTCAGTGTACTGTCATGCCAGTGGGAGGTGCTGTTTCACTATCACATTTTCAATAGAGAGGGAGAGGCAAGCTCTGCAGGACTCCAGAAAACTTGCCTACCCCTAACAAGTTAAAGCACAATATTGAAGCAGCACTCCCTACTGGTAGCAATGCAGCTGGAGGACTCCTGCTCAGCTTAGAGGGAACAGCGCTTAGAAAGAGATTTCTGTTGGTAAGAGGAGGTTTTTAACATACAGAATTTGATCCTGTCCGGAAGGAAATGGTAAAGGTCCCCTTTCAAGTTCTGTTTTTCTGTGATTTCAAATTTGCTAATGCTGAAAATTCATTCTTGGTGTTGCAACTGCTGGCTTGCATATCCCCTTTTCACACTTGTTACGTTACTTGTTACGTTACATGTTATTTTATCCCATATTGCATTCATCTCTCCTCCAGGAGCCACAGTGCTGTTCTTGAATGCCACAGATCTGGACCGGTCCAGGGAATATGGGCAGGAGTCAGTTATTTACTCACTGGATGGATCCCCTCAGTTCCGTATTAATGCTCGCTCAGGTATGCTGCTAACTATTGCTATTTCATAGCCAACATGTATGCAAAGTTAAAGGGGCGGGGGGGGGGGGGGTCAGTTCTACAAGTTAGTGCCTCAATTTAGCTGCCATAAAGAAGCACGTTTAGTGACAATTCTATAACAGCTTAAAGATGCACCTAAAACACTATACAATACTAGCGCAAGTGCCAAAAGCTAGGCACACCAACTTATTGTCAATGGCGTGTAACATGGCACACTTATGTGCACCAATCAGAGTACAACTGATACTATTCTATAAGTTGTGTGCGTTGCTAGCGACACCCCCATGCAATGGCATAGGCAGGAAATTTTAACAGGGATGGGTCCCCGTGCCCCGCCCCTGGTACTTTAAAATCACCTCTGCTCATCTAGGCAGCAGTAGCGACACTCATAGGATGCCTGTGGTCTGCCCAGGGACTTTCTCCCTGAACTGTCCTGCCCCTTCTGATACAATTTCCTGTTTTGTGAAGGGCAAGACTGTTTAGAAAGAAAGCCCTGTGCAGGCTTCAGGCAACCTATGAGTGCTGCTGCCCAGGTGAAGATCGGAGCACTCAGATATGATTTTCAGGCACAGGCGAGGGGGCAGGGGGCTGGGTCTGACAGGGGGCATGTATGCAACACATGCATCTTGAATAAATACGCCACTGCCCCCTTGGCATGCCCATGCTGCACCCATGATAAAGCCCCCTTGCAGTTGCACTCTATGCAAATTAGGCATACTAATTTGTTATAGAACAGCGCCTAGCATTTACACACGCAACTGCCAATTGTTGGTGCCACTCCTGCATGTAAGTGCTAGTATTCTATAAATTTTGCACGATATAAGCACCAATTTATAGAATGAAGGGGAAGGTGTGTTGGTGAAAAACCTCGGGTGCATTCCGAGCACAGAGTAATGATCCTTACTGTACATTAACAGCATGGTGAATAATATGGAATGCAGTTAGCAACACAATGGACCACATTATCTGATGCATTATTAGTTCATGCTCCCTAACAATCTCTGCATTAAGGACTAGATTCAGTAAATAGCACCAAAATTTGGATGCTAAAAAAAAAATCTGCATGAAGCATTATTCTATAAACAACGCTCTGATTTGCGCACCATTTACAGAATAGCTCTGTGAGCTGATTTCCCTGCCAAACATTCGGCGTGAGAATTTACACCAACTGAAACCTGGTGTAAATCCTGGCACTCAAGTTAGGCACTGATCCTCCAAATTCTATAATACTCTGCTCATCTTTAGTGAATGCCCCTGACCCGCCCATGCCCCTCCTATGGCCACACCTCTTTTGAGTTGCTCGCTAAAAGCTTTACAAGTGGATTTTTATAGAATAGCGCTTATCGATGCGTGTGCAAATCCTAATTGGAGCCAATTAGCTGCAATAATTGTTTGTTAGCATCCAGTTATTGCTAGTTAATGGATTGTTACTCAATTAAGATGCGTGCAAGACTTTGCCACACGCCCAAATTTGGGCATGCAATTTTTGGTGCCATATATAGAACCTGGGGGTAACTGTAATGTGTAAGCGCCACCCATTCCTTACTCATACCATGCCCCCTAATAGAAATTCCTTGTCTTCAATTCTAGACCAATCCAGATGAGTGGGTTACGTACCACTGCCAGCAGATTGCTGCCTTCAGCTCCTCAGTATTTCTCAGTCTCCAGGTGCAGTCATGTGGCCTGGTGCAGCAACTATGAATACACTGCTCCTGAGAGGTCTATAGGCACAAAATCCTGATAGAGCATAGTCTGAGTCTGGATGATGCTATGGGCAATACTCTTTTGTGGTTGATTTCCGTACCTCCTTGTCTGGACTCAGTTGGGTTTTGGATTGCCACACCACTGGATGCGGTATATTTCATGGGTGTGACACCAGGAGCTACTGATAGCAAACTCTCCCTCTATGCTTGGAGAGCACCACAGTTGGGCTAGGGGTTAAAAAAAAGTGAATCAATAGCTGTAAAGGCCCCAGTTATCAAGGAAAGAGGTGTATTATAGTATCCCACACACAACTGCGTTTTTGAAGCATTGACAGTGAAAGAGCTGTTGTACCCTGTAATGACTTTTTGTGTGCCAGGGATCCTTCAGTTCTGATGTAAAACTTGCTGGTGTGCCTAAAGCTATCTTGTTGCTCTGATGTATAGTCTGGACAGGGGGCCCTCCTGCCTTTCTTTTTGCACAGACCAATCTGTCAACAGATTGTAAAGAAATAACTGCTTTCCGTAGGAGTTTCAGATTCAAATTAGGCAAGCCTGCCCCAGCAAAGTGTGTGCTTAATTGGAAGTAATTTAGGAACACTTTAATATTTAAATACCTTTTAAAAGATTATTTTTCAGCATTGAAAATAATTGAAGGCATAGAAGTTTTGAAGCACATATTTTTGAAAAGAAGCTTTTGAATGTTTCATTTGTCCAGATTGTTTCCCCCTAAGAAATTTCTCTCCTGTTAAGATTACCAACCTGTCACAAATCTCAGCCCAGGAGATGAGGAAGTGGCTCCTCTGTCACTGGCAAAAGAAATATAGTTAAAAAAAAAAAAAGATAGTTCAGGTTAGATGTTGCATACAGTTAACATGCATGGCTTTGTGGGCTTTGCTGAGTAGACTGCGGATACAGGCAGAGCTGTGTGTCTGTGTGTTGGAAGGACGCAGGTGGCAGGTGGCAAAACTGGACTAGCAGAGAGCCGTTCGGCAAGACTGAGGCAAACTGCTAGAAATGTTGGACCCTAGACTGTAATAGTGAGCATTGCTCCTAATGAATACTGACTTAGATTGGCAGTGCAAGGTATCCCATAGTACCACAGCATCAGGCGTTGCAAGTCAGGATTGATCTATATTGATACAGCTGTGTGTCTGTGCCTAGGACGATACTAGGAAGCAGCGCTACAATTCAGGACAGATTTATTTGGGGATTCATTAGATAAATAGGAAAGGTTATTGCAGATTAGAACAATGGTATGATAAAACTCACATGCTTGAAACTGTAGTATGCAGGTGTGAGGAGCTGTGAGGAGATCTAGGGCAAGGGATAAGGAGAGATGCAGATCACAGTGTACAGATTAAAGGAATTGTGTGTGGGCTGCCATGTTGCAGCTGTTAATGTCCTTATTCCAAGGGTACTTTTGGGCATAGAAATGCACAGACCGTAGTAGTAATGCAATGTGGTCACTTCCATAACAGGAGAGATCACCACCACAACTCTGCTGGACCGAGAAATTAAATCTGAGTATATCCTCATTATCCGGGCAGTGGACGGAGGTGTGGGCCCAAATCAGAAAATTGGCATAGCCACGGTGAGTCTCTTCCTGTACCTACTCTTATATTTTATTAATTTATTTATTGTCTTTTTGAAGGAATTCACTCAAGGCATTCTACACTAAGAATAAATCAAGCATGAGCAATAGACAATTACAGCAGTAAAAATATTCAAATAACAATACAAAGTATGGTATAGTATACTACTTACAATGTCAACACAATACGTAATAGAAAATTTTAATTGATAGTGTAGGATATAAGCAAAGATGGAACATATTCAAGCTTCTCCTTCTTACCTACAAATGCACTCAGTCTGCTGCCCCTCACTATCTTTCTACCCTCATCTCCCCTTACGTTCCCGCCCGTAACCTCCGTTCACAGGATAAATCCCTCCTCTCAGTACCCTTCTCCACCACCGCCAACTCCAGGCTCCACTCATTCTGCCTCGCCTCACCCTATGCTTGGAACAACCTTCCTGAGCCCTTATGCCAAGCCCCCTCCCTGCCCGTCTTCAAGTCTTTGCTTAAAGCCCACCTCTTCAATGCTGCGTTCGGCACCTAACCCTTACCGTTCAGTGAATCCAGACTGCCCCAATTTGACTGCCCCTATCGGACCGACCGTTCACTTGTCTATTAGATTGTAAGCTCTTTGAGCAGGGACTGTCTCTCTTTGTTAAATTGTACAGCGCTGCGTAACCCTAGTAGCGCTCTAGAAATGTTAAGTAGTAGTAGTAGTATATAGATAGGTAAGAGAGTAGAAAGTAAGGTGACTAATTTAAAGGAAGTTGCACATGAGGTCAGAGAGATGGTTAACATATAGATAGGTAAGAAAGTAAGAGGAATTAAAAAATAAAGGTGACTAATTTAAAGAGACGTACATATGAGGTCAGAGAAATGGTTAAATATTATCTCAGTTAGGGTAAGTGTGGATAAACATGTCCTGCTGCGGTACGCACAGCCCATGTCACTCCTTATGTGTGTGAGTGAGACTAACAAGTCAGTCACTTCTTCTACCAAAGGCCCGGTTGAAGAGCCAACTTTCACCTGCTTCCTGCTATAAACGTAACCAGCCAGTGCTGAATATTGACGACCGGTTAAGTTGAAACTGGCCAAAAAACCACTGGATATTCAATGATGATCACCAGAAATGGCCTGGCATTGAACATCTGGGTTTAGCGCTGGTGTTGGGCGTACAGCGCGCTGCCCGGCACTGGCTGAATATCGGCTGGAGTAACTATTAATGAGGGGAACCTGCAGAGAGAAGGAGAAGGTGTATTTTTATGATATGTATTATAACTGGAGTGAATGGCTTTGTGTGTAATCTTTCCTATTATGTAGTGATGTTCTTTTCTGAAATTTTTACTATTTTGTATTGTAAACTACTGTGACATTTTGTTAAGAAAGGTGGTACATCAAGTCTTTTAAACTATTACTTTGCTGATATGACAGGATGGAATTCTATATATGTCACCGATATTTAGGCGCCAAAATGCACACAAGATGGTGGGTGCTAAACTGTATTCCATTATAGAATACTAGTGTAAGTTGGTATTTACGCATGACTGCTTATGCCTGGTCTATGGCAGGCATAAGTGTGCATGACTAAAAAATGTTGACTCTTGTGCATGCAACTGACACTATTCTGTAACCAACATGTGTAATTGTTAGGCACGCCCATGACCCTCCCTTTCAGTTGCGTGCTATGGAATGTAGTCGCTAACTTTGTAGCTTTCCGCAGTTATGAACGTAGGGGCAAATTTAAGGCAATTAGTTCCCATTAACACCAAATGCTAAACCCCTAGAGTCAGAAGCCCCATACAGTCCCGCATACAATCTTACCAGCTCTTCATGAGCATTTACTTGTGGAATTTGGTGCACAGTATGTCTGATTTTGCAGATTCTCTCCCACTGGAACAGACCTAACCTCTCATGGTTGCATGTCTCTGACATGGACTCCACAGTCCAGCAGAGATTAGCGGATGCCATGTGCCGGGGAGATAACCTTTTTGGAGAGAAAGTGGAGAAGGTTGCTGACCTCACAAAGAAGCATAATGATACCATCTATACTCTCCTGCTGGACATCTTCTGCACCCTCCTCATCCAGGAGGTTTTCAAGCAAGACAAAGAGAGTTCCCTACTACTCTCAAAGGTGTAGATATGCTCCTTCTTCTTGTCAGCCTCAGCAGGCACAGTCCCAACAATTTTGTTCTCATCAACAAATTGCACCTAAGGCCCAGCCAGCTCCTCTGTCAAAGCAGGGGACAAGCTTCTGACTGGCTCCAGCTGAGTACAGTCACCATACCAGTGACCATGCCAGATGGGAGGGGGGGAGCTGAGATTTTTCCAGAAAAGAGGTGGCCCCTTGTAACCTCCAACCCATGGGTTCTTCAAATTATCCGTCTTGGTTATGCTTTTCATTTGCATCATAGACCATCAAATTGTCCTCTGAGAGCATGTTCTTTCAGCTCTCAGCACAGGGAAGTACTTGCAGAGGAACTCTCCACCCTTCTAAAAGCCCACACAGTCGAGCCTGTTCCACCAAGGGGACAAACAGAAGGGATTCTATTCCAGGTACTTCCTTGTTCCAAAGAAAACAGGGAGGATGTGTCTCATCCTAGACCTAAGGGCCGTGAACAAATTCATAGTCAAAATATAAGTTCAGTCTCATGATTAGCTATGCTCTCTGGACTTAAAGGATACCTACACTCACATCCCAATACTTCCATGCCACAGGAAGTATCTCAGATTTCAGGTGGGAACACATCATTTCCAGTACTGTGTGTTGCCGTTTGGCCTCACATCAGCTTCCAAGGTTTTCACCAAGAGTCTAACGGTAGTCACAGCATCGCTACGCAGACTAGGAGTCCATGTGTTTCCCTACCTGGACAGGGAGCAGATCTTCAAATTGATCTCCTAGAACTATGTGAAATCTGGAACGCTCTAAAAGCTTTCAGATATCGGGTGTTCAATCAAACTGTATTCATTCAAATGGACAATCAAGTTGTAATGTATAACACCAACAAGCAGGGGGGTACCATATCATACCCTCTATGTTAGGAGGCAGCAGGGATGTGGCATTGGGACATCCAGAACAGGATAGTTCTCAGGGCCACATACCTGGCGAGCAAATCCAACACCCTGGCTGACAGACTGAACAGGGTCATGCAACTGCACAAGTGGTTGCCTATGAGATCTTCCAAAAGTGGGGCACCCCCTCAGTGGATCTCTTTGCCACTCCATTCAATCACAAAATCCCTCAGTACTGTTCCAGGGTCAGGGCACATGGCAGGCTAGTGTCAGATGTCTTCCTTCTCCATTGGGGGAATGGTCTTCTGTATGCATATTTTCCCATACCTCTCATGAGGAAGACTTTGCTGAAACTCAGGCAAGACCACAGAACCATGATGCTGATCACCCCCTATTGGTCCAGGCAGATCTGGTTTCCTCTTCTTCTGGATGTATCCTCTGAAGAACCTTGGAGATGAGTGTTTTCTGACTCTCATCACGCAGAATGAGGAATCTCTTCTGCATCCCAACCTCCAGTCCCTGGGCCTCACATCCTGAATGTTTAGAGCTTAGAATTTGCTTCCTTGTATCTTCCTGAGGGTGTCTCCAAGGTCTTACTGGCTTCCGGGAAAGATTCCACTAAGAGGTGCTACTCTTTCACATGGAGGAGGTTTGCCATCTGGTGTGAGGACAGGGCCTTAGATCCTATTTCTTATCCTACACAGACCTTCTGCACCTTTCCAAATCTGATCTTAAGACCAACTCTGTAAGGATTCACCCCAGTGCAATAAGTGCTTACCATCACCATGTAGAAAGTAAGCCCATCTCTGGACAGCTTCTAGTTGTTCTCTTCATGAGAGGTTTGCTTTTGACAAAGTTCCCTGTCAAACCTCTGCCTGTGTCATGGGACCTCAATGTCATCCTCACCCAACTGATTAAAGCTCCTTTTGAGCTGCTGAATTCCTGTCACCTAAAGTACTTGACCTGGAAGGTCTTGTTTTTTGATGGTTGTTACTTTAGCTCACAGGGTCAGTAAGCTTCAGGCCGTAGTGGCAGATCCACCTTACATTACACTTCATCATAACAGAGTAGTGCAGCGCTGCGTATGCCTTGTAGCGCTATAGAAATGCTAAATAGTAGTAGTAGTAGTAGTTCTCCGATGCACTCTAAGTTCCTGCCTAAGGTTGTGTCTGAGTTTCGTCTGAACCAGACAATCGTTCTTCCAACATTCTTTCCCAAACCTCATGCCCATTCTGGTGAAAGTGCACTGCACACCTTGGACTGTAAGTGAGCATTGGCCTTTTACTTGGAGTATACTAGGCCCTACAGACAGTCCACCTGGCTTTTTGTTTCTTTTGATCCCAACAGCATGGGAGTCACCATCGGGAAACGCACAATCTCTAATTGGCTGGCAGATTGCATTTCTTTCAATTACGCCCAGGCTGGGCTGACTCTTTAGTGTCATGTCAAGGCTCATAATGTCAGAGCCATGACAGTGTCGGTCAGCCCACTTGAGGTCAGCCTCTGCAGAAGAAATTTGCAAGGATGCAACATGATCTTCTGTCCACACAGTCACATCTCACTACTGCCTTGAGCAGGATACCTGACGTCATAGTCGGTTTGGACAGACAGTTGTTCTACAGAATTTGTTTGTGTCTAGAATCCAACTCCACCTTCCTAGGCCCATTTTATTCTATTCCAGGCTGCACTCTCACACAGTATGCAAATAGTTTCAGGTTAATTATTGCTTTGAACTTGCCATTGCGAGTTCCAATTGACCTTTCGTTGTTTTCAGTGAGCCTGGTAGCCATGGATTTCCACAGGTGAGAATAAGGCCTGCTTCTCCTCAGAGAAAGTGGATACTTACCTGAAGCAGGTATTCTCCGAAGACAGCTGGCCATTAATTTTCACATAACTTCCCTCCTTGCATGCGTGGTGGGGATGCTTGTCATGCTCATAAAGTTATATATGTTTTAAATGTGCTAAGCACCAGGCGACATGGATGACGTCATGCACACATGTGAGAATGGGCCTGCTGAACCTGGAGTATGCCTGCTACAGGTAAGTATTTTCGCTTTTACAAATTCCCTGTTTCCCAATAAGTCTCATTCCATGAAAATGTTGGTGCAAACAAAAACTACTCAGCTCCCAAAAATATCTATATCTTCTGTTTGGCCCCTCTTACAAGCTTAGGGCTCAAACAACTAGCAGATCCCTCACACAATCACTCATAATAGAGAAGGATGCCCTCCCCTCATCTGCTAGCAACAATTAAAAAAAAACACTTTACTTACAAAGTAAACAGCTGAATTAACTACGAGGAGGAATACAGGGATCTAATTATTGGATACAATGCACAAGTCTTTCAGGGGTCAGTTTTCTATTTCCATTTCTTCACATTCTTCAGGTGTTATAGTGACTGAACTCTCAAACTCCATGGGCTCCTTCCTTACTTAATCTGGAGTATTAGTGGCTTCCACTTCTATGAGTTAAGGAACATGCTCTTCTTCTTTCCCTTCCCAGTTCCAAGTTCTAGGAGTTTTAAAGCCCTCCCCCGTGTCTGGGTAACCAGGATCTTTCCTGAACCTTCTTCACCTTTCCTTGGGCACCTAGCAACCTTATACTAGAAGATCCTGGGTGCCCTCTGTTGGCTGCAAGTTTACTTGCACCTGGTTTTCTTGTGCTGTCTTTATTCCATAAAGGGGTAGGAGAACGTTGAGCTTGAGGTGGCAGGTCCCCTACAGTCCCTCATCCTTTTCCCTGACAGGAGAAAGCAGAGAGGTCAATACACAGAAGATATTTTGTGGGTAAAATTGGCTTTTATGTCTATAAATTTCCTCCTTTCAAAATATCATCCCTTTCTCTGGATAACTTTGCACAGAATTACTGTGAAGTCAGTTTTGTAGATGAAGATGAGGCAAGAATAGAAGTATGGTGAGAGCAGGCTAATAAAGTTATTCAGCTAAATTTGGGGCAGGAGCATCCCGAGTTGCTCCTGTCCCCACTGGCTGTATTGTGAAAATGGTAGTTGTGACTTCCTGCAACAGCCTTGCGAGGCTACCATGGTAGGTTGTGGCCTCCATTTTGAGATTGGAAATGGCATGGGCAGGAGCAATCCTTAGTTGCTACGACCTCCCGTGGCAGTCTTGCCTGCCATTTTCACAACACAGCCAGCGGGAGCAGGAGCAACTCAGGATGACGTTGTGTTGGAGGGACAGATTTGCAGATGGGGGCAGGGCCATGGTTTTGGTTTCGGCTTTGATTCCAGCTTAATCCGAACAGTGAATTTTAACAGCAGATTGGGTTTTAGCCGGAACCAAATGGTCAGCTTCTACTGGGAATGCATGACATTTGCTGACTTCCTGCTGAAGATAAACAATTTTTACAATGTACTTTTCAGGTGAATATCACCTTACTGGACATTAATGACAATTATCCACAGTGGAGAGATGAGCCATACATCATCAACCTGGTGGAGATGACACCGCCCAACTCTGATGTCACTTCGGTATGTACAGTGCTTTAGTTAATAGAGAGAGAACCAAATGAACAGTTTCTGTAGCAAACTGCAGTTGGCAGAATGGTGACACAGCTCTTTATTTCTAGAACAACTGTTAAAAGATCTGCAGCAGATAAAATACTTTGCAGACAATATGGTGGTTGAAGATTCCAAAATAGAATCCTCTATTTCAGTGGCTCCCACTGAAAAACTATGGTATATATTATGGAAATTAATTAGAGGTCTTTATGACTGGGGATGTGAATATTTTAATCTTGATATGAGTACAGATGCACCAGATAATCAACGCCACTGAGGTCTTTCTCTTCACACAAATGAAAAATATTAGAAAAGCAGGATTGATAGGTTAACATCATTATTTGAAATAAGGGTGCAATTTGTTAGCAACTTACAGATACATTTAGTACATACTACATTTTTAAAGAGCACTAATATGTTTTAAAGCACTGCACACACTTTTAAGCGCATAAAAAGCTATGTTGTCTCAAACCAAGGTCCATCGAGTCTAATGTCTGTCTCCAATTGTAGTCAGTCTGGGTCAGCAGATCCCAAAAGTTTGATCTATTTCCCATAGTTCATTTCCAGGAATGAACATTAGCTATCCAAAATCTACCTGGTTAATATTTATGGACTTTACCTCCAGGAAATTGTCTAATCCTCTTTTTAATCTGGCTATCCTAGTCGCCTAGACCACACCCTCTGGCAACAGATTCCACAGCTTAATTATATTCTGCATGAAAAAAAGAAGCTTTCAATGATTTGTTTTCAATGTACTCAACATTATTTTCAAGGTGTGCTCTTTTGTTTTTGTATTGTTTGACAGTTTAAAGAACCTATCCATCCCCTCATAGCTTTATAAACTTCTACTATATCTCCTCTTAGTCTTTTCTCCAAGCTGAAAAGCCTTAACCTGTTTACCCGCTCTTCATAAAGGAAGGGAAATGTTCCATTCACATTATCATTTTTGTTTCCCTTCTCTGAACCCTTTTTAATTGCATTATATCTTGACCCTGTGGAAATAGAGCTCATCAGGAAGGTAGATATCATAGCTACAGATAGTAGGCTTGATTTGATTTAATCATTTGATATACTGCTTTATACCATAGGCAGTAAGATAGTTTACAAGCCTCTCCTAATACCTGCTATTTCATGTAGGTGGCTGAAGAGGATACAGTAGTAGGTATATAGTTGAAAATGCCCAGTATCCTCAGTGACCTAAACATACCCCAGGGAATACGTCCTTCCAGCTCAGCTAAAAACATGCATGTTATGGAAGACTATGGAGCTCATTTTCAAAGTACTTAGACTTACAAAGTTATGTGGAGAGGCATTTTTAATAGTGCGTCTAAGTCGACCTTTGGGCGTTTTGCACTAAATGTACCAAATCTGAATAGCAAATATACCCGTTTTGACAAAGGTTTTACGCTTTGTGTGATTATCTTTTTAGGCCATTTTCGGGAAAAAAAAACCGCACAAGTAAAAAATGCACAAAATGAAGCCATTGGGATGTAGGATGGGCCAGCATTTTTAGCAGATTGGTCCCCCAGACATCCCAGAAGAGCAAAGAGACACCCTAGTGGGCACTGTGTGGACTTCATATAAATGCTCCTATTTACACATCTCATCGTTGCTCCCTTATCTTGTCTGCTGAGCCCTCCAAAAAAAAACAAAACCCACTACCCCCAACTATACACCACTACAATAGCCCTTATGGGTGAGGGGGGCACCTATATTTATTTATTTATTAGGATTTATTTACTGCCTATTTAAAAGAATTCACTCAAAGCAGTGTACAGTAAGAATAAATCAAACATAAGCAATAGACAATTACAGCAGTAAAAATATTCAAATAACAATACAAAGTATGGCATAGTATACTACTTACAATGTCAACACAATATGTAATAGAACATTTTAATAGGCAGCATAGGGTATAAGCAAAGATGGAACATATAGGGCCCTGTTTACTAAGCCGTGCTAATGATAGAGACACCCATTATATTCCTAGGGGTGTCTCTAGTATTAGTACGTGCTAATATTTAGTGCGCTGAAAAGTGTGCGTACCTACAGCACGGATTAGTAAACAGGGCCCATAGATAGGTGAGAGAGTATGAGGAGTTAGAAAATAAGGTGGCTAATTCAAAGAAAGTTGCCCATGAGGTCAGAGAGATAATTAAATGTTATCTCAGCTAGGGTAGGAGTGGGTTTCTGGTAAGTTTTGGAGGATTCACCGTTTCTTTTCTTTTTTTTTCTTTTTTTTTATTGGGTGTATTAGAGAAATTACACAAAATAAATAAGTGCACCAACATTATTAGCATCAAAATAATACAGAGATAAAACACTCTAAAAGTGGGTTCACCATTTCTACCACAAGTGTAACAGATAGGGAGAGGTCTGGGTCTGGGTCTGGGTCCACCTGTCTATAGTGCACTGCATCCACCACTACACAACTCCGAGGACCTGCATGCTGCTCTAATGGACCTGGCAATAACATCTGAGGCTGTCATACAGGCTGGTGAGTACTATTTTTAGTCACAATTTTTGGTGGTGGGATGGGGTCAGTGACCACTGGGAGAGTAAGGGGGGGGGTCATCTCTGAATCCCTTCAGTGGTCATCTGGTCATTTAGGACTACTTTTTGTGTCTTGTTCATTAAAAAAACAGGTCTAGACCAAAACGTTGACGTTTTAACCCTAGATGTTTTGGGTTTGTTCCATCATGGCTGTAAAACGTCCAAGTGTTAGGCACGCCCTAATCCCACCTTCAAAATACTACCAACACGCCCCCTTGTGATTTGGATGCACTGCAAACAAAATGCATAGATAGACATCTGCAAAACAGGTTTTGAAAATACCAATGTGGACGTTTTGAGAGGAAATCTGTCTGGTGCTTTATGGCACTTTTTGGACGTCTTTCTCTTTCAGAAATGAGCCCCCATAGAGGCATATTTTCAAAGCACTTAGCCTCCCAAAGTTCCATAGAAACCTATGGAACTTAGCCTTCCAAAGTGCTTTGAAAATATGCCTCATGGAGGGGCATAATTGAACGAAAACGCCTATCTCCATGGGCGTTTATCTCCGAGAACGGGTCAGTGAAGGGGCGGACCGAACCGTATTTTCGAAAAAAATAGACGCCCATGTTTTATTCAACAATGTGTGAGCTGGGCGTTTTTGTTTTTCAGCGATAATAGAAAATGAAAGCGCCCAGCTCAAAAACGAATAAATCCAAGACATTTATTCGTGGGAGGGGCCAGGATTCGTAGTGCACTGGTCCCCCTCACATGCCAGGACATCAACCGGGCACCCTAGGGGGCACTTTTACAAAAACAAAAAAAAAGGTAAAGAGCTCCCAGGTGCATAGCACCCTTCCCTTGTGTGTTGAGCCCCCCAAATCCCCCTCAAAACCCACTGCCCACAAGTCTACACCATTACTATAGCCCTAAGGGGTGAAGGGGGGCACCTACATGTGGGTACAGTGGGTTTGGGGGGGTTGGACGACTAATAAGCATTAAGCAGTACAATTGTAACAGGTAGGGGGGGATGGGCCTGGGTCCACCTGCCTGAAGTCCACTGCACCCCCTAACAACTCCTCCAGTGACCTGCATACTGCTGCCAGGGAGCTGGGTATGACATTTGAGGGTGAAAATAAAAATGTGTGAAACATCATTTTATTGTGGTGGGAGGGGGTTAGGTACTACTGGGGGAGTCAGGGGAGGTCATCCCCAATTCCCTCCAGTGGTCATCTGGTCATTTAGGGCACTTTTTGGGGCCTTATTCGTGAAAAAACAGGGTCCAGGAAAAGTGTCCTAAATTCTAGCTAAAAACGCATACTTTCTTCCCATTATCGCTGAAATGCGCCCATCTTTGTTCGGCAGATAACCACGCCCCAGTTCCGCCTTCGCCACACCTCTGACACGCCCCCATCAACTTTGTCCGCATCCGCGACGGAGTGCAGTTGAAAACGCCCAAAAATCGGCTTTTGATTATACCGCTTTATTCGTTTTTGTGAGATAAACGTCCATCTCCCGATTTAGGTCGGAACTTGGGCGTTTTTCTCGTTCGATTATAAGCTGGATAGTAACCTAAGGAATTTTTTTTTTAAGTCTAAGTGCTTTGAAAATACGCCTCTTTGTATACTATTAGTTGGGTTGGGGAAGACAGTTTTCAGATAGGGCAAATGGCAATCCAAGCACATTCATCTCTTTGAACATAGCTTTACTGGTTGAAAAATCAACATGAGGTGGCCCCATCAGAGTGGAATATTTTAGGAGAATGGGAGGAGTAAACTTTTAGTATTTGGAATGCTTGGTTTTACTTTTTTTTTTTTGTGCATGCTGATTTTGCCCACTTTTGTTTTGTAGCAGACCTCAAGCTTGCAATTTCCCTCAAAGAGCCCATCTGGAAAACTGATTAAGAACTAATTTAGGGTCCTTCAGCTGCTTCTGGAAAATGAGAACGAATTATTTTCTGTCTGTTCAGAAAGAAAACTGTAGCTTACGAAACAGAAAAATAATGGCATTGATGCCTCAAGGCCCTTGTTTGCAATAAAAGGCTGAAAATATATTCAAAATATTTTCTTTGTAGTTTGAAGGAAGAATTATTCTGGAGGAGTTCACTCTGCTCTGCTCTTCTATTCTGTGCAGTCTTAAAAATAAATAAATAAATAAATAAATAAATATAATACATAGTAACATAGTAGATGACAGCAGAAAAAGACCTGCATGGTCCATCCAGTCTGCCCAACAAGATAAACTCATATGTGCTACTTTTTGTGTATACCTTACCTTGATTTGTACCTGTCCTTTTCAGGGCACAGACCGTATAAGTCTGCCCAGCAACCTCGGAGTCATCTCCCTCTCCTTCTCTGCGCATATCCAGCAGATAGCCAAGACCTGTCACTTCTTCCTCTTTAACATCAGCAAAATTCGCCCTTTCCTCTCTGAACACACCACCCGAACTCTCATCCACGCTCTCATTACCTCTCGCCTTGACTACTGCAACTTACTCCTCACCGGCCTCCCACCTAGCCATCTATCCCCCCTTCAATCTGTTCAGAACTCTGCTTCACGTCTCATATTCCGCCAGAACCGATATACTCATATCACCCCTCTCCTCAGGTCACTTCACTGGCTTCCAATCAGATACCGCATTCAATTCAAGCTTCTCCTTCTTACCTACAAATACACTCAGTCTGCCGCCCCTCATACCTTTCTACCCTCATCTCCCCTTACGTTCCCGCCCGTAACCTCCATTCACAGGACAAATCCCTCCTCTCAGTACCCTTCTCCACCGCCGCCAACTCCAGGCTCCGCTCATTCTGCCTCGCCTCACCCTATGCTTGGAACAACCTTCCTGAGCCATTATGCCAAGCCCCCTCCCTGCCCATCTTCAAGTCTTTGCTTACTACTACTACTACTACTATTTAGCATTTCTATAGCGCTACAAGGCGTACGCAGCACTGCACAAACCCACCTCTTCAATGCTGCGTTCGGCACCTAACCCTTACCGTTCAGTAAATCCACACTGCCCCAATTTGACTGCCCCTATCGGACTGACCGTTCACTTGTCTATTAGATTGTAAGCTCTTTGAGCAGGGACTGCCCCTCTATGTTAAATTGTACAGCGCTGCGTAACCCTAGTAGCGCTTTAGAAATGTTAAGTAGTAGTAGTAGTATTACTATGTAATCCATGGTGACCTAACTCTTGTAGTGTTAGAACAAGACAACCTGCATTAGAGACTTTTTCCTGTTAAGGGGCTAATAACACAGTTTATAGCCCTAACAAAAACTTGATAACTTCCCTCCTCATTGAGACAAATTATGTTTCCATTTGGATTAGAGCTGTACCGGATAGCATATTTTACTATTCAGCCAAATATGAATAATGAAAAATATTATTTGACTGATTGAAAGTAATGGGCATTGAGCTTTAACATAACAAATAATATTGCGTTCACTTCTAGTCACCATATCTAAAAAAAGATATAGTGGAATTAGAAAAGGCAGTGGCGTACCAAGGGGGGGCGGTGGGTGCGGTCCGCCCCGGGTGCACGCTGCTGGGGGGGGTGCCGCGCGCCTGTCCGCTATGTTCGTTCTGTGCTCCCTCTCCCCCGGAACAGGTTACTTCCTGTACCGGGGCAGAGGGAGCATGGAAACGAACGAAGCGGACAGGCACGCGGCATCCCCCCAGCGGCGTGCACCCGGGGGGGGGTCTTTTGCCAGGGGGGGTCTTGCTGCACCTGGGGGGTGGGGCGCATCAGCGATCCGCCACGGGTGTCAGCCCCCCTAGGAACGCCACTGAGAAAAGGTTCAAAGAAGAGTGACTAAAATGATAAAGGGGATGGAACTCCTCTCGTATGATGAAAGGCTAAAGAGGTTAGGGCTCTTCCGCTTGGAAAAGAGACAGATGAGGGGAGATATGATTGAGGTCTACAAAATTCTGAGTAGTGTAGAACGAGTAGAAGTAAATCTATTTTTTACTCGTTCCAAAAGTACAGAGACTAGGGGACACTTGAGGAAGTTACATGGAAATACTTTTAAAACAAATAGGAGGAAATATTTTTTCACTCAACGAATAGTTAAGTTCTGGAACTCTTTGCCTGCGGATGTGGTAACAGCGGTTAGCGTATCTGGGTTTTAAAAAGGTTTGGACAAATTCCTGGAGGAAAAGTCCTTAGTCTGCTATTGAGACAGACATGGGAAGCAACTGCTTGCCCTGGGATTTGTAGTATGCAGTGTTGCCACGATTTGAGTTTCTGCGAGGTACTTGTGACCTAGATTGGCTACTGTTTGGAAAACAGGATACTGGGCTAGATGGACCATTGGTCTGACCCAATATAGCTACTCTTATGTTCTAAAAAAAGCAACATGAAATCAGAGATCAAGTGTTCATTTCAGTAGGATTTAGCACAGTAGAGCCCCAGATTATTCATATTTGAATTTAAATCACTATTTGGCTGAATACAAATAATGTATTCGGAGCACTTTTGTGGCCAAATGGAATCAAATATGAATATTTGGTACTGCCCTAATTTGCATTATCTGATAAGTGGTTTGTCCATGTACAGTTTTAATTATTTATTTTCTTCTCAAGTTAGAAATGCTAGCTGGATGTTCATAATCATTATTTAAAGAGAGCTATAAGTGTGTGCATTATTTTACAGGACACTTTGTAGTAAGTTAAACAAAAAGAGATTACATAACTAAGGGGTAGCAGCTGTAGAGATCTGTGCTTAAACCTCTATGCTATCCTAATAGTCCTTCTGTAAGTAGAGGAATAGAGGGATAGGGGAGAGCGTGAAAAAGGCTATAAAGAGAGAAATATAGTTGGAACATAAAAATTCATCGTCCTTATAAATTCGGAGTTTCCTCCTCTGGAAACCAAGAATCTGTTGCCGATCAAAGAGTCGAGTTTTCAGCCTGGAGCATTTGCATCATTTGTACTTTACTCTGTTTTTGGCAGGCTCCTCAGTCATCAGCTCAGAGCTCGAATACCTGCTGTGGCTTAATAACACAGAAAATTAATTTTTCTCTTCTGTTTGTCAAATATAATTTATTTTTGTGAACTTAAAATAAAAGAGAAAAGAGCATTGTTTCCTTTGAAGTGCCATGGCCTTTCGTGTATGTCACCTGTCCTGCCACTCCCATGTACCGTATTCCTTTTCAAAGAAGGTGTGCCAACGGACTTGTGCAAGGAATAAGACATATAAGCAAAGGCCTATTTTCAGTGTTTCATTGTTAACTTCCCCCCAATGCCTATGTCTAACGTGATCCTCTGACTATAAAGGACAAAAATGCACATTATACTCATGGAAATTTACTCCTGATTAAAGCAGAAAAGTCCAATCCATTTAGTTTGGCTAGGCAAAGAGGATGGTCTGAACAAAATCTTTTCTGTGTGTATTCTTTGATGTGAGTACACAAGAATGAGGCTCTATTGCTGACTTACACTGGTGCCAGGGTTTGATGTTGGAAGAAAACAAAGAAGCCATGCTCCACTTAAAATCAGATATTTTAGAAGGGATAAAGTGGAAGCAATGAATATTGTCAAGATTAATTAAGGATTCCCCTTGCTAAAGAAGGATAACTGGCATGTCTTTTCATAAAACAATGCAGCAAAGGCCTTTGAGTTGTGTGAAACTCCAGCAAAGTGCATATGTATGTGCGAGACAGCCTAAGGTTTACTGATGTGTATCAAAAGGGCATTGCATTTATTTCTAAATTGTATTGTGGCCCACTTCTGTTTTTAATCTGTTTCTCTTTCCTTCCCTTACATAAGGTGTTTGCCTACGACCCTGATCTGGCTGAGAATGGCACAGTGGTGTACAGCATCAATCCACCCAACAAGTTTTATGTCTTGAATAGCACAACAGGGAAGATTCGAACCAGTGGGATCGTGCTAGACCGGGAGAATCCTGATCCTGTGGAAGCAGAGCTAATGAGAAAGATAGTCATCTCAGCTACTGACAGTAGGCCTCACTTTTGTACCTGTATACAGCTGAGTTGTCACTAGGGTATGCCATGGTTTTTTTTTAAAGTAAGTATTCATAAGAACATAAGCGTTGCCATACTGGGACAAACCGAAGGTCCATCAAACCCAGTATGCTGTTTCCAACAGTGGCCACAAGTACCCGGCAAGATCCCAGAACAGTAAAACAGATTATATGCTGCTTATCGTAGAAATATGCTGTCACAAACATAATGGCTTAATATAAGCCAGACACATGCAAGTGTCTGCGTGACTTTATGAGACGTCCCCTATATATATATAACACATTTCTGCTGTGTCAACATGCTCTCCTTTTATAGATTTGCGTATTCTACAATAATATTAAGGTAGAGCTTAGCCATTTCTTTCTTGTTTGTATCGTAGAAATAAGCAGTGGATTTTCCCCAAGTCCATCTTCATAATGGCGTATGGACTTTTCTTTTAGCAAATTATACAAACCTTTTTAAAACCCTGCCAAGCTAACTGCTTTTACCACATTGTCTGGCAACAAATTCCAGAGTTTAGTTACTCATTGAGGCCCCCTTTTACAAAGCAGCAGTAAGCCCATTGCGGGCTTACCACTCACTAAAAAGGAACTACCACCGGGCTACCGCAGCAGCCAGCGGTAGTTCCTAACCCCAGCACGCTGTCATATCCAATGCTACAATAATATATTTATTTTTGTAGCGCCGGGTGTGTACCCGGTGATAATCGGGCAGTTCCACGTGCTATAAGGGCAATAAGGTCCCTCCTGAAATAGCCATGCGGCAAGTTCTTTACTTGCTGTAAAAGAGGCCCTTTATGAAGAAATATTTTCTCCAATTTGTTTTAAATGTACTACTTAGTAGCTTCATGGCATGCTCCCCTAGTCCTAGTTTTTTTGGAGAGCATAAACAAGTGATTCATGTGCATCCATTCCACAGCCCTAGTCATTGTAGCCTTTCCTCATAGAAAAGTCATCCCATCCCCTATATCATAACCAGTTATCTGTTGCTGAATATTACTGTTAAGCACCGATATGCTATTTAACTGGTCAGCAGCCATGTCTGGCCAGTTAAATAGCTTTGAATATCGGGGGGGGGGGGTACAGACTTTAGTAGCATCTTTCTCATAAATATGTACTTTAACCCTTTCTATAGTAGCTAATTATCAACTGTTGATAAGTCTGCCTTTCATCTCCATGGTGGTCGATAAAATTGTCTTTGCATCCCATCAATCAGGATTCCATACAAACTACAGTACCAAGATCTCCTTTTTGGTATTACTGAATGAGGTTAGAATTAATATGGCTATCAGGAAAGATAATAATTTCCCTCCATCTCAATGCTGCATTCAACTTGGTTGACCATAATTTGCTGATCTCATGTTTAAATTTATTTTATTTATTTATTATATTTATATCCCACATTATCCCAAAACTAGTTTAGGTTCTATGTGGCTTACATTAAACAAAGTCATTAATTGCACAATTACTAGTTTACATTAAACATGCAGTATGTAAAATATACAAATATAAATTGGTAACAGCCAACGTAATTGAAGAAGCATTTGGGTGATTGGTAATGGAAACAAAAGTTCATGAATTTGTGGTATATTAGATATTAGGTTGGTTTCTTCCATCAGCAATAGTCAATTGTACTAGGAATGTTTTTAGCATTTTACGAAACGAGGAATATTTTTTGATGTGCTGTAATTGTTTGGGTAGTGAGTTCCAACACCTGGTACACTGATGTGAGAAACCGGCAGTATGAATCGTTTTATATTTAATTTTACTGTATTTGGTTAATGTAGAGCAAGGGAGTCTCTAGACAGTTTGTCAATGTTTAGTGTTGATAGCTCAATTAGGTTTTCAATGTAAGATGGAGACAAACCATGGATTATTTGGTAGACAAATGTACATAATTTGGATATGATAATATAATATATATGATATAATATATTATAACGTATCTTATCATTAATAGTGGCAAACCCTTGTAATCATAAATTAGCTAATACTCACTCTCAAGGGTAAATCTAGAACCTTATATTGTAAATTTTTTATTATTATCTTATTATTTTTAGGAGGAAAATATCTCAGACAATCAAATAGTGCTTTTCCAGCTTGCAGTCTAATGGCTGCTTCTTTGAGTTGATTTACTTCGTCATTGATCTTAAAAAACACCTTGTTTTTACTTATTTTTAACGTGGCTTTCACAACTTGATAATGTTTTGTAAAATCTTTATCTGAACAACTGGAAAAAAACTTATGTGGCATATGTTGCCTTAAGTTTGATCCTGACAGCCCGATCGAGTGCTACTGTTTCGTCTCTGCTTTTTCAAGAGCTAATGTCTGAATCTTTGCCAGTTCAACCTAAAATATAGCAAAAGGTTCAGTATATCTTCTTATTTAAGTGGATTAAACTTAGCTTAAACAACAGTAACTTAACCCGTGCTAGTCTTCGTTTGAACAGAACAGCGCTGGATTTATAAGTTACTGTCAATTAGTCCTAATGGTCATAATTCACGAGTTGAGTGGAAATCATTTCTATAAAGCAGAATAGAGAATATTGGTCATGCGATTAGTAAGTAGTCCCTTTAAAATTCAATTAACAATAATAAAGCTTTTTGATTGGCGGTCAGCTGCAGAGCATCTATTTAAATCGGTAGGCGCCATTTTGAAGATGCCGACTGAACCAATACAGCTATGAAGAATAGCACGGTTTAAGGTACTGTTGTTTAAGGGGTCCTTTTACAAAGTGGCGGTAAGCCCAACGCGGGCTTACTGCTTGCTAAAAAGGAAGTACCACCCCCAGTGCATGTTTTTATAGCACCGGTGTGTACCCGGCGGTAATTGGGCAGTGCCACGAGCTGCCTGATTACTGCAGCAGCCCTTGCTGCCACTTCAGTGGTGGCGGTAAGTACTCCCCCCCCCCCCCCCATGAAATGGCCACGTGGCAAGTGCTTCACTTGCCGCATGGCCATTTCCTAAAAAAAAAGAAAGATCTACCTTTTACCCGCTGTGGTAAAATGGGGCCTCGATGCGCGTCAAAAACACATGCCGACACCAGAGCAGGCCCCCGTTTGCTGCGGCTTTGTAAAAGGGGCTTTAAGTAAGCCAACTTTAATCCACTTAAATAAGAAGATATACTGAGTCTTTTGTTACATTTCAGGTTAAACTGGCTAATATTCAGACATTAGCCCTTGAAAAAACAGAGATGAAACAGTAGCACTGTATCGGGCTGTCAGGATCAAACTCAAGGCAAGTGGAGGAGTGGCCTAGTGGTTAGAGCACTGGTCTTGCAATCCAGAGGTGGCTGGTTCAAATCGCTCTGTGTGATCTTGGGCAAGTCACTTAACCCTTCATTGTCTCAGGTACAAACTTAGATTGTGAACCCTCCTGGGACAGAGAACTATCCAGTGTACCTGAATGTAACTCACCTTGAGCTACTACTGAAAAAGGTGTGAGCAAAATCTCAATAAATAAATATGCCAGATAAGTTTCTTTCCAGTTGTTCAGATAAAGATTTTATGAAAAATTATCAAGTTGTGAAAGCCACATTAAAAATAAGTAAAAACAAGAGGGGTTTTAAGATCAGCCATTAGACTGCAAGCTAGAAACAGCACTAATTGATTGTCTGAGATCTTTTCTTAATAATACAAAACAATACAAGGTTCTAGATTTACCCTTGAGAGTGAGTGTTAGATAATATAACATGACATTTGGCACTGGTGAATTAGTTCTTAGTTGGTATCAGAATGTTTTGGGTGGACTATAACTTTCTTTTGTCCTTTTCATCTGTGGCATGCCCAAGGGTTCTGTTCTGGCCCCACTATAATCTCTTCTTGTCCCTGCTTTTCATATTCATTCAAAGCTTGTACATAAGCCGTTTCTTTTATGCCAGTGACAGTCGGTGTTGTTTTTGTTGTCTGTGTCTGTTTGCAGTTATTTGGGTATGAAAGGCATTTAATAATTAAACATTAATACTATGTCTAGTTAATATTGCAGTTTAGTAAACAAGCTGTAAACTCAGAAAGCTGTTGCAAGATCCCAAATTGTTAATAAGAATATGTTATGTGGAACTTGTGAATTATTAATTTTCTCCCATCTTTCTTGGAGGATAGTTTGTATTAATTGCATTAATGTTTAAATGCTTCGACAGCTGCTTAGCGTAGTCCATGATTATTGAAAGTAGACAGAACAGAACAGCAATCACAAGCTCAGAGGTTAGAAGCATCATTGTACTGTTCAACCGTGGAATTGTCTTCACCTGATAAATTGAAGGTATATCGAATCACTAGACCTTTTGGGCTTTATTAACAACACTTTAAAACATAGTAGAATGAACTGGAAGGCAGTTCACATTTTTTCAACTGCCACATTCGCTTTTTTATTATTTTCAGGCTGTTAAAATCAGCAAATAATTATTAATTTTTCATTTGAATTTGCAGAAAAATGGTGCACTTGATATTGGGCTGGCATGGTCACCATCTTAAGTTTAGCACTGGTACTGACAGTTCATAAGTATGTTCAGCATTGAATACACATGGCCATGTTAGTACTATCCATATCCATGCAAATCTATCTCATGAATATTCATTGTAGATATCCTGAAAACCTGACTGTCTGGGGTGCCTCCAGGACCAGATTTGGGAACCACTGACCTAGGCGCTATGAACATACTGATTACATGCATAAACATTTAGCCTAATGGCATTTACATGTATGCACATACCTGGGTAATTGCTAAGTACCACTTACCCTATAGAGTACATATAGCATAATGGGAATGCTTACATGAGCAGGGCTCAAACTTTTGCAAGTAACGTTTAGACTACTGTAAGTTATGTGCATGTCTGCAGCAATTAGGTGCTATCACTGTTGGTTGGTGTAAGTGCTTACACTTAAGCTCATACATATCCTGTTAGGCTAGTATTCTATAAGGGAAACTAGAAACCTACATTACTTACTAGAATAGGTTCCTATCAGATATCAGAATTACCTTTGAAGGGTGAATTCCACAGCACTTACTGCTAATCTATAACATAGTAACATAGTAGATGACGGCAGAAAAAGACCTGCACGGTCCATCCAGTCTGTCCAACAAGGTAACTCATATGTGCCACTTTTTGTGTATACCTTACCTTGATTTGTACCTGTCTTTTTCAGGGCACAGACCGTATAAGTCTGCCCAGCACTATCCCCGCCCCCCAACCACCAGCCCCACCTCCCACCACCGGCTCTGGCACAGACCGTATAAGTCTGCCCAGCACTATCCCCGCCTCCCATCACCGGCTCTGGCACAGACCATATAAGTCTGCCCAGTACTAGCCCCGCCTCCCACTACCTCGCCTAAAGTTAGGCGCAGTTTATAGAATATGCTTAGTTCCCGTTCCCATGGCTAAAATTTAGTCTTGATCATTTACACCAACTAAAACCTGGTGTAAATGCCCACGCCTAACTTAGGCATGGATCGGGCATATTCTATAACAGTGCATGTAAATTTTACGAATACCCCACCTATGCCCCTCTCATGCCCTCATGTGGCATTACCCCCTTTTGAGATCCGCATATTGGAATTTACATGCACCACTTCACAGAATACGCTTAGAAAGCGCCACGTGGAAATTCTAATTAGTGCCAATCAGTGATGATAATTGCAAGTTAATAGGCAGTTGTTGGCGCTGATTGGTTTGTTAACCAATTAAGTTGTATACACAATTTGGCCGCATTGCCAAATTTTTATGTGCAACTTAAGGTGCCATATATAGAATCTGGAGGTTAAAGGGTAATTCCATAAACAGCTGCCTAGATTTGAGTGGCAAATTCTTAAGTAAATGCCAGTATTCATTTATGCGCATATACGAGTACGTCTGCATGTAAAGGAACAGTTTCCAGTTATGTACAATTATAAAAGTACATGACAATATTCAATGGTGCATATTTTACTGATGGGTGGAGTTTTGGTGGGGAGGGCACACGGTTACATGCATAGATTATAAATTACTAAAATCTATGCATGTACTTTCACAATCTAGGTGCGGGCATTTATTCCAGCTCTCTTTTTTTTTTTAAGTAGGTGCCTATGTTCCATTATGGAATAGGCTCCAATCAGCACCTAAAATGTATTGATTGATTGGGATTTGCTCAGTTTGTGATTTAAAATATTCTTGACAATATTCTTTTTAACATTAATAACATTCAACCATTGGTCCATGATCGATTCCGTAGTGGAGATATCATCATAGTCTTCTGCATTTGGTTGTTCCAACAATTTGTGGAGATAATCCTCACTATAGCTCAGCACGTTGTCCCAACTTGGGAAAGCCATGGTCTGGTTCCAAGTAAAAGGTTCAGTGAAAGTCCACCTAGGCAGAGGAACACTGAGATCCCACGGTATACTAACAGACAGACCAAAAGAGTGGGAAATGGACCAGGCCGACCAGGAACAAACAAGGAGACTTCTAAAGGTGGTAAAGCATTTATTGGTGAAGACTCAACACAGCACTTTGACCTTTGTAGAGAATTAGAAAGTGCAGCACATTGATGCTGCACTTTCTAATTCTCTACAAAGGTCTTTTTCTAGACCAGATTTTCTCATCAACTTTTATCAACGATCATTTACCTTTTGATGATTTTACATACACAATATGAAGACTCCTGAAGCAGGCTAACCACCGAAACACAGTGCTGTGTCGAGTCTTCACCAGTAAATGCTCTACCATCTTTAGAAGTCTTCTCGTTTGTTCCTGGTCAGCCTGGTCTATTTCCCACTCTTTTGGTCTGTCTGTGATTTAAAATCTACAGATATGCAAGCTGTGCCTGCTGCATGCCTATGAATGCTTTGAATATCAGCCCAGTTGTGTTTAGATTTATACCATGTAGAGCTTGTATAAGCTTCTGTTCCCTTAAAGGCTCATCAAAACCTACAATTTGCCAGGCATGATCAAACCTGTACACACAATTGTCACTAATGTAGGGTTTTATAACTCAAAATTTATAAACCACATTAGAAGTAAAATATACAAAGGTTTTAGAATAGAGGTTTAAAGGTATAGAAGGAAATAATTCAGAGCATTCCATGCTAATTATGATGTCCCTTCCTCTGCAGGAGGGAGGCCGGCTTTACGTGCTATGAGCAGTGCTACAGTTGTGGTGAATCTCTTGGACCTTAATGACAATGATCCCACTTTCAGGAATCTGCCTTTTACTGCTGAAGTCTTTGAGGGGGCCCTTATTGGATCCACAGTCTTCCAGGTAAATTTCATATTTACATCGCAGGCTTCAAGTGCACTCCTTTTGAACTTGTTCTGGTCAGTGGTGTACAAGCACTACATTATAAATTGCAAGCATTAATACTAAAGAGGGTGAAGGGATGACAAGGGTTTTTTGGGGATGACTTGAGATTTCTACATGGGAGGTAAAATATTAGTGGGCTACGGATATATAGTGGGGATTTTGAGTAGTGTCTTACACAGTTTGTTTTATCCTTCACCTGCATCCACCTATTGCCACTTTTTGTTTGTACAATCTGTGTATAAGAAACTTTTGGTTTTGTTTTAGGTTTATCCTTGATTTTTGATGGGTGGTCAGGCTTGTAGTTTACAAAGAGGGGCATAATCGAAAGGGGCGCCCAAATTTTCCTGAGGGTGTCCTCGCAGGACATCCCCACGAAGGGGCGGGGAAACTCATATTATCGAAACAAGATGGGTGTCTCTTTCGTTTCGATAATACGGTTGGGGACGCCCAAATCTCAACATTTAGGTCGACCTTAGAGATGGTCATCCCCGGTTTTCGGCGATAATGGAAACCGAGGATGCCCATCTCAGAAACGACCAGATCCAAGCCATTTGGTTGTGGGAGGAGCCAGCATTCGTAGTGCACTGGTCCCCCTCACATGCCAGGACACCAACCGGGCACCCTAGGGGGCACTGCAGTGGACTTCAGAAATTGCTCCCAGGTGCATAGCTCCCTTACCTTGTGTGCTGAGCCCCCCAAAACCCACTCCCCACAACTGTACACCACTACCATAGCCCTAAAGGGTGAAGGGGAGCACCTAGATGTGGGTACAATGGGTTTGTGGTGGGTTTAGAAGGGCTCACATTTACCACCACAAGTGTAACAGGTGGGGGGGGGATGGGCCTGGGTCCACCTTCCTGAAGTGCACTGCAGTACCCACTAAAACTGCTCCAGGGACCTTCATACTGCTGTCGTGGAGGTATGACATTTGAGGCTGGCATAGAGGCTGGCAAAAAATATTTTTAAAGGTTTTTTTGAGTGTGGGAGGGGGTTAGTGACCACTGGGGGAGTAAGGGGAGGTCATCCCCGATTCCCTCCGGTGGTCATCTGGTCAGTTTGGGCACATTTTTGAGGCTTGGTCGCAAGAAAAAATGGACCAAGTAAAGTCTGCCAAGCGTTAGTCAGAGATGCCTTTCTTTTTTCCATTATCGGCCGAGGACGCCCATGAGCTAAGCACGCCCCAGTCCCGCCTTCGCTACACTTCCTACACGCCCCGGGAACTTTGGTCATTCCTGCGATGGAAAGCAGTTGGGGACGCCCAAAATCAGCTTTCGATTATGCCGATTTGGGCGACCCTGGGAGAAGGACGCCCATCTTCCAATTTGCGTCGAAAGATGGGCGTCCTTCTCTTTCGAAAATAAGCCTGAAAGTACAATATGTGTTGATCAGCGAATTATTTGTGTTCTTGTCTGTATAGCTCTTAACTAAGGTCAGTGCTTTAGAGTCACAGTCCAGGCTTTTTTCCATTCAAAAGCAAGATATAATCAGCCACATCTATGATGACATTCTCTAGCTGGAGCAATTCAGATCTGCTCTCCAAGAGCTCAGAGAAGCTTAGAAAGTTCTGGGCAAGCACGAATGTTCAGTTCCTCTGCCTCTTCCTCGGTCTACTTTATCTGCCTGGAAAAGCAGCAACAATTTGCTCTCTCTGTTTTCTTATTCATAAAGAAGGAAAAAATGTAGATAAATGTACAAAAGATATATCACCATATATGGGTGAAGATGTTCTCAGGAATTTGGTGGTTTTCTTATGGAGAGGATAAACAGACTCTGTCTCTTCAATGTTCCTATAAAGCAGTGGTAGGACCCTCACTCAAGGATCTCCTGTCTGTATTTCAGATAGCTGGACTCTCATTCTGAAGGATCTTACTGTCTGCAGCACTAGTGACTAGGCCCTGATTCTCACAAACCTTTCTATCTCCAGTACTCAGAACATACCTGCACTCTTCCCTCCAGTTATATATACAACAGTTGGTCTATCAAGATGATAGATCTTTCTGTCCACTTAGTCTGCCTTGTTGTGCTGATTGCTCCCCACCACTGACCTGGGCATAGGAGGCACTGGCTTCTAGTAAGTTGTCCTCCAATATGCATCAGCCTGAAGAATGTCTCCTCTGCTATGGGATCAGCTCTCTATGCAGGATTTTAGCTGCACATCAGGGCAGATCACATCAAGTTTGACTATTCAATCCTCCCTCCAGATGGAATTTAAAACGAAAATAAAATAAAATGAAAGGTACCAGTAGGACAGCAGGCAGTGTCCATCATCGCTGCAGAAATATCTCACTGTTAAAGAAAACTCACAACTTCAAGCTCCACCACTGGCCATCCTACAGGCCTAAGGGGGCAATTCAGTAACTTGACACCTCAAGTTAGGCGCATCAATGCTGCATGCTGGGCACCAATTCTGTAATGTCATCTTAGCACCAAGATTCTATTATAGGATACTAGCACAAGTTGACATTGATGTACCTACATTTAGGCATGCCCACGTATGCCAGGTCTATGGCTGTTGTAAGCTGGCATGCAGGATGTGCAACTTATAGAATTCTGTAAGGTGTGCTCATAAGTAGATGACATACTCATATTCCGTCCATTTTCCACTCACATATATACCTCCTTGCAGTTAAATGTTCCCATATAAAACAAGGCAGTTGCATGTGTAAGTGCAAGTTCTTAAAGATGCCAGTGGACACAAGACATGTGTAACTGCACATGCCTAGTTATAAAGTTGTCCTGCATATGGCATAGTAGCAATGATTCAGGTGTGCCTTCTGACACACTCGTTCCCTGAACATTAGTTGTTGCTGATGGGCCATGCAGAGGAGGTAGGGAATTATTTCATTTGTAGCAGAAAGCGCTCTTTGCAGTTTAGCATTGGATGAGACTGGTTTTCTAGTCGGCCCCACGGTTTGGCAGGCTCTGCAGGGCCACAGTGGCAAGGAGGGGCATAATCGAATGGGGCCGGCCATCTATATGGGGGGCTATCTTCAAGGCTGGCCCCGTAAAGCAGCGTCCCGACCGTATTATCGAAACAAGATGGCCGGCCATCTTTTGTTTCGATAATACGGTCAGAGCCAGCCAAATCTCAACATTTGGGCCGCCTTTAGAGATGGCCGGCATTGGTTTTCAGCGACAATGGAAACTAATGTCAGCCATCTCAAACCCGGCCAAATCCAAGGCATTTGGCCATGGGAGGAGCCACCATTTGTAGTGCACTGGTCCCCCTCACATGCCAGGACACCAACCGGGCACCCTAGGGGGCACTGCAGTGGACTTCAAAAAATAGCTCCCAGGTGCATACCTCCCTTATCTTGTGTGCTGAGCCCCCCAAAACCAACTCCCCACAACTATACACCACTACCATAGCCTTTACGGGTGAAGGGGGACACCTACATGTGGGTACAGTGAGTTTTTTTTTGGAGGGGGGGTTGGAGGGCTCCCATTTACCACCACAAGTGTAACAGGTGGGGGGGATGGGCCTGGGTCCACCTGCCTGAAGTGCACTGCACCCACTAAAAACTGCTCCAGGGACTTGCATACTGTTGTCATGGAGCTGGGTATGACATTTCAGGCTGGCATAAAGGCTGGCAAAAAATTATTTTGAAATTTTTTTGGGGTGGGAGGGGGTTAGTGACCACTGGTGGAGTAAGGGAAGGTCATACCCGATTCCCTCCAGTGGTCATCTGGTCATTTTTTGAGCACTTTTTGGAGGCTTGGCCCTAAAAATAAATGGCCCAAGTGAAGCCGGCCAAGTGCTTGTCAGAGCCGGCCTTCTTTTTTCCATTATCGTCCGAAGCCGGCCATCTTGTAACCACGCCTCCGTCCTGCCCTCCATACTCTGCCAACACGCCCCCTTCAACTTTGGCCTGCGACGGAAAGCAGTTGAAGCCGGCGAAAATCGGCTTTCGATTATACCGATTTCGACGGCTTCAGGAGATGGTCAGCCATCTCCCGATTTGTGTCGAAAGATGGCCAGCCTTCTCGTTCGAAAAGAAGCAGGAAGGGGACATAGTTTTCATTACAACCACAGGCTCAGCTGCTTTTTATGCTCTCTTATTATGGATATGGTCATTTCTTGAAAAAGACAAGATGAGGTGCAGTGCCTATAATAAAATTAAAAAAAAAAAAAAAAAGCTCATGGACTGCACCAGCAGATAGCATGGTGCTGAGTGCCAGTTGCCACAGGTACTTAGAAACCAACCATTTCACACCTGCAACATCTAGAGTGACCTCAAAAAACTTCTGGCAAAAAATTAGTACTCTTTGGTTGTTCCCAGTCCAAATCCCATTGACTTGCAGCATTACTGTTCTCATTAGTGGCTATCTTCCCTCTACACATATCAACTCCCATCAGTTTAAAGATAGCAAGGGACACAGTAAGGAGTTGCATGGGATCAAACTCCAATCCATATTTTCTAGCTGCACAATCATCACTTTATCTGCTGTTTGTTAATAGAAGGTAATTAATGCCTTTCATTTCCAGTAGGAGGTCAAGGTATAAGATATACCCTAATACGATTCAGCTGAATTTGGTGGTATATTAAATAAAGAGAACATGAGCATAAACAAGAAACAGATAAAATAAAGATTGTGCAATTGGAAAGTGGAGATCATGGCCTGCCAGTTCAATAGCTACTGTGCCAGACTGCTTGCTTCTGTCTTGTCAGTCATGCTGCTGAAAAATACCAATGACATCATGGAGAGACACCAGCCTGGTTAAATCACCTATGCAGGACTATCCCCTCATATTCAGTGGCACTTAATTTAGATAGTGCCGCTGAGTAACAGCACTAACCACCTAAGCTGAAACGGGCTATTCAGTGGGCAGTCCATGGGCAGAGTTGGAGTGGAATCAGCACTTAACCAGTTAAGTGCTGATTCAGCCCTTAATTGGCTGTTAGCTGGCCAAATAGGACTGCATAAATAGTAGTCCTATCTTTGGCCAGTTTACCTTAACCAGTTAAGGCTGAATATCAATACTTAACCGGTTAAGTGCCAGCCATCTGCACATATCTGGATATTCAATGCCGGTGCCTGGACATGGCCTGGCATTGAATATCTGAGCATAAAGCCAGCAGCAGTGAAAAAATTGTTGACTGCATTGACTGAATATTTACCCCTAAATGGATAAGTGTTTAGAGAGGGGATGACGTACCTGGGGCAACTTAGTAAGTAGTGAAGGTAAGAAGCATGATATGAAGCATACTCCCTTGCAGTAGTGTACCAAAGGCAGGGTGGTGGGGGTGGTCCTCCCTGGGTGCAGGTAGCAAGGGGGTGTATGAAGCAGTTGCATGGCTGTCAGCTCTGTCAGTTCCCTGCTCCCTTTGTGTTACTTCCTGTTCTGGGGCAGTGGACCGGTGGAGCCAACAGCCCTGCAACTCCTCCATGCACCCCCAGATGGTGAGGATGATGTGCTTCAAAAGGAAGAAGAGGTAGGTGATGCGCCGAGAGGGGGAAGGGAGTTGATGCGCCGAGAGGGGAGATGATGTGCGCTGGGGGGGGGGGGAGGGCGTAGCGGCATCCCACCCTGGTTGGAAGCCAACCTAGCAACCTAGATAGGAGGAAAAGTCCTATTGTGGATTTAAAACTGGTTGAAGGATAGGAAACAGAGAGTGGGGTTAAATGGGCAGTATTCACAATGGAGAAGGTTAGTTAGTGGGGTTCCTCAGGGGTCTGTGCTAGGACCGCTGCTTTTTAATATATTTATAAATGATTTAGAGATGGGAATAACTAGCGAGGTAATTACATTTGCTGATGACACAAAGTTATTCAAAGTCGTTAACTCGCGACAGGATTGTGAAAAATTACAGAAGGACCTTACGAGACTGGGAGACTGGGCGGCTAGATGGCAGATGACGTTTAATGTGAGTAAGTGCAAGGTGATGCATGTGGGAAAAAAGAACCTGAATTATAGCTACGTCATGCAAGGTTCCACGTTAGGAGTTACGGACCAAGAAAGGGATCTGGGTGTCGTCGTCAATAATACACTGAAACCTTGTCCTCAGTGTGCTGCTGCGGCTCGTAAAGCAAATAGAATGTTGGGTATTATTAGGAAAGGTATGGAAAACAGGTGTGAGGATGTTATAATGCAGTTATATCGCTCCATGGTGCGACCGCACCTTGAGTATTGTGTTCAATTTTGGTCGCCGCATCTCAAGAAAGATATAGTAGAATTGGAAAAGGTGCAGCGAAGGGCGACTAAAATGATAGCGGGGATGGGACGACTTCCCTATGAAGAAAGATTAAGGAGGCTAGGGCTTTTCAGCTTGGAGAAGAGACGGCTGAGGGGAGACATGATAGAGGTATACAAAATAATGAGTGGAGTGGAACAGGTGGATGTGAAGCGTCTGTTCACGTTTTCCAAAAATACTAGGACTAGGGGGCATGCGATGAAACTACAGTGTAGTAAATTTAAAACAAATCGGAGAAAATGTTTCTTCACCCAACATGTAATTAAACTCTGGAATTCGTTGCCGGAGAACATGGTGAAGGCGGTTAGCTTGGCAGAGTTTAAAAAGGGGTTAGACGGTTTCCTAAAGGACAAGTCATACACCGCTACTAAATGGACTTGGGAAAAATCCACAATTCCAGGAATAACATGTATAGAATGTTTGTACGTTTGGGAAGCTTGCCAGGTGCCCTTGGCCTGGATTGGCCGCTGTCATGGACAGAATGCTGGGCTCGATGGACCCTTGGTCTTTTCCCTGTGTGGCATTACTTATGTACTTATGTAGATGTGCCACTGCTCCTTTGATTCATATCCCCAAGGTTTTAAAACAAAGGTCCTGCAATGAGATTTTTGGAACACGTTTAATAAGCAATTACTTTCCTAAGAGTATACTGTTTCTGATCTGCCCACTTTCAAAGTCCTGAGCCAGTTCAGACTAAGTGAGAATAGCACTGTGGCAGAACACAGCGTATTCAGTTAGGATGTCTGTTCACGAAGTGAAATGCTTTCCTATTTTTATATGTAGTCAGTCCTCTGATTGTTGAGGCTGAGGGTGACCGCAAAGGTTAGGAGAAGATGAATTGATTGGGATTTATGTATCTTTGTGTTTTGGTGAGTTTTTATTGGGGCCTATTTTGCTTTTAGATGTGTTTGTATGATATCAAGGAGGCATGAATGTTGCTTTGAGATGAGTGCATTAGGTTTGTCCTTTTATTTTTATGGAGTTGTTTTCTTATCCTACAATAATAGATTTTATATTGTAAACTGCTGTGGTCTGGAAAAGATATGCAGTATATCAAGTTTTAAATAAACATAAACATATTTTATGTGAATTTTATTATTTACAAAGCCGCACTAGGGGCTGCTGGTGCGGTAATGCTGACACAGGCTGTGTCGGCATTACCGTGCAGTTTTGTAAACGGGGGGGGGGGGGGGGGGGGGCTAGATTTTAGGCAGGCTAGAAATGTGCAATAAATAAATAAAATGTTGGTGTCTCTTTTATCTCCTTCACCATTCTCTTGCAGTGCACACAGAGCAAAGATAATTGGTCCTAGTAGCAAGCTGAATTTTCTCAGCATAGTTTCTGGACAGGGACAAGTGAGTCACACTAGAAAAATTACAAAGGGAGGATGGCAGGGATTTGTATAAAAATACTCATTTATTGGTTCCATTGGTTTGTATAAAAATATACAAAAGCAGGGTATTAAAACAATAAAAACATATATAGGGGCCCTTTTACTAAGCATCGCTAGTGGACACTTACCACAACTTCAAATGTCTTACTATGGAATGCGCTCAGGGGTCCTGCTGTAAGTTCCAAATCGGCATGTGCTAAAAAATATTTTAAAGTTTTTGTTGGAAGGGCATGTCTTGGGGGGGGGGGGGCAGAGAGTTCCTGTGCTAACGAGATAGCATGCGGTAATGCAAACAAGTTAAGTCATTAGCTCATTATGAGCCCTTACTGCCTACAAAATAGGTGTCAGTCAGTGCTCACATGGTAATTGTTTTTAATGGTTGTGAGCTAATAACAACAGTGCATTGCCATTAATAGAAAAAATAGAAAATCAGCCATTTTCCTGCTGTGGTAAAAATGACCTCAGTGCATGGGAAAACCCAGCCAGCATAAGGACATTATAAAACCACTTCTACCACAGCATAGTAAAAGGACCCTGTAGTTCATAAAAGTAATATATGATGATGACAAAAAGTATCAAAACATGCTCCCAGTATGCTTGGAATCTTTAATGGATTGCTGTCATCATAGGTGTCAGAATGAGGGGAGCCACAGATGCCATGGCATCCCAAAGATTTTCTATTCTTCCCTCCAATGTGGAAGGGTCACGGAGACATTCCCTACCTCCCTCCTGCCGTTGCGAGCAGCAGCGGCAAAACAAAGTGCATCCATTGTGGTGCCACACTGTATACAGGCACAACTGCTGGCTGTGCCCCAGAACAAGAAGTGACATTGAAGCGGGCTACACTGGCAGCCGCACCTGTGCACAGTGTGGTCCCACAATGGATATACTTTGTTTTTCCACTGCTGCTCTTGGTTTAAAGAAGTAGCAGCAATGGTGGAGCGGCAGCAGGAGGAGGGAGATAGAGAGGGGAGCAGACACTGGATGACGGGGGGAGAGAGGGGACCAGATGCAGGATGATGGGGGAAGAGAGGGAGCAGATGCTGAATAGAAGGGGGGCAGATGATGGATGGAAGGGGAAATAAAGATTGCAGATGCTGGTTGGGGAGAAGATGCTAGATAGAAGAGGGAAAGAAAGAGGGCAGACACTGGATAGAAGGGAAAGAGAGAGCGAGCAAATGCTGGATGGAAAGGGGAGAGAAAGAGGACAGATACTGGATGGGGAAAGAGAAGACACTGAATAGAAGGGGAGAGGAAGAGGGAATACGCAGGATGGAAGGAGGGGAAAAAAGAGAGCAGACATGATAGAAGAGAGAAGAACAAAGGCAGATGCTGGATAAAAGAGAGAGAGAAAGAAGATAGAAGCTTTATAGAAGGGGGAGAAATAGGGGAGATGCTGGATGGAAAGGGGAAAGAGAAGGCAGATGCTAGATGGAGGAGGGGAAAATAATGAGGGCAGATAGATAGAGGAGGCAGAGCAAGTGGGCGGATGATGGATGGAAGGAGGGGGAAGAGGGCAGATTCTGGATGGACAGGGGAAGAAAGAGGTTAGAGTTAGTGAGAGATTGGGGAATAAGAGGAAGGTGGAATAGGAGAGCTGGGGTGAGGGAAACAAATGGAAAGCTGAAGGTAGGCACAGTATAAACAAAAATAGGGAAATTGAAAACTATACAGTAAGAAAGAATTAAATCTTGACAAAGAGGCAGAAAAATAAATTGAAGAAAGTTGAAAGGAAAAGGAGGAAAGAAAAATGATAAATGAACAGGAAAACCTGGCAAGAGAATTAAGAAAAGATGAGGAAAGCAGAAACCAGAGACTGGGAGCAGCACAATTAGCCAGATAACCATGGTATTTTTAGTTTAGGATAAAGTAGTGTGGTAGCTGTGTTAATAAACACTAATAAATATAAATAGAAAGTGGAAATAAGGTGGTATATTTTGTTGGACTAATTTTAATACATTTTTGACTTACTCTTGAAGACCAAAACCTCTTTCCTCAAGTCAGGACAGGACACCATAACATCATGTACCTGAAGGGCTTACAAAGTTATCTACATGAAGTAATGGAGAGTTAAGTGACTTGGGACAAGTGGGAGGCAAGGATCTTTGATGCTGTGAACAGCAGCAACAACAGCAGCAGTAATGATATAGAAAACGTTAAGGTACAAATAAAATCACAACGCCAAACATGATCATGTTTTGCCTGGAAGGCTGCGTCAGGGACAACTGTTGACCAGACATAAAATATTAAATCAATCAATAAATAAAATCAATATTATAAGTACATAAAAAAAGATAAATAATAAAAAAATCTATAGTTAATTCTCATCCAATAAATGTAGGTAAACTTAAATAAAACCATGCATAATGTCTTAAGAATTATGCCCTTTTCCTCAATTTGTTTGTTATTTGCCACCACAATCTTCACACCAACATGTATTGTACTTAGCCTGATTCCTAATATATATATATATTTGGGGGGGGGGGGGGCATTGATTTTTCAGATTTATAAAAGACAGCAAAATAATACCATTGTTGTTTTCAGTTTGTTTAGAAGTGTGATTCTTAGGTATTTAAAGATTTGTCACTAGTTTAGAGACATGAAAATATTTTGAATGGTGTATGAATTAATAGATTATTTTAATACTGTCTACAGCATTTAAAGATAAAACCAGATCCAGCAAATGAATAAAAACAAATCCGTTAATTGAATACAAATACCAGAAAAAATAATATTTCACCAAGTAATTAAATAAAGTTTGGCTCTCTCCCAAACAGTTGGGCCCTTTTACTGACCTGATGTAAGCACTAATTAGTGTTTACCGCAGGTTAAAATGCACTATCGTAGGGCGTGTTTAGGCATCCAGCAGTGGTTTTGGAATCAGCACAGGCTACCCACACTCTAAAAAATACAGTTTGTATTTTAGCGCTGGGGGCGTGTTTGAGGGGTGGGTAGTGGGCACGGTTATGGTAATCAGTTAGCGCATGGGCACTGCTGCACGCTAACTGATTAGCTCAGGATTAGCGTGCATGAGCCCTTACCGCCTACAAAATGGGTGGTAGTAAGGGCTCACGTGCTAATGGCCACATGCTAATCGGGAAATTAGTGTGTGGCCGTTATCAGAAACTAGAAAAATCTGCCTTTTATTGGCAGTGCTAAAAGTGGCCTCAGCACATGGGAAATTACCGCAAGAGCCACGCGGTAGCCAGGCAGTAACTCCATTTTGGCACACGGATGCGCATAGATGCTTACGCGGTTTAGTAAAAGGGCCCCTAAGTGAAGAATAGCACATACCTAGAGAGGATAGGAGCAAAACATACTTCCCTCTAGATTACTAAGAATAGGCATACCTAAAAAAAAAAAAAACTAAGTTAAAACCTCGTTATAAAAAAAAAGAAGTAGGAACTACCTCTAATGTCTCATAAAAGAGATCATAGAGTCTTGGCACTTCCATAAAGATAAAAAGAGTGACATTCAGACAGCAGCTTACAAATTACATGAAACCAGATACAGCCAGCAGTTTATGCAGGAATAACCTCCAAGCAGAGCAACGCAGCTTAGTTCTCAACCAAAATAAATATGCTGCTAAAAAGGTCACAGGTTCTTGGGATTAAAAAGCATTAAAACTAATTCCATGATTGTTCTTTAAAAAATATTGGAAGCACAGGTAGAATTCCTTAAAAAGGTTTTATTTTTGTTCTTGAAGTGTGCAGCTTGCTTATTTAAGCAAATTGCTTTAGATTCACTAAATTGCGCTCAAAACCGGTGCAAAAAAAAAACTGGCGCTCAATGCTAATCTATATTATAGAATAGCATTGGGTGCTAGGACTTACAATAATCTGAGAAAATACTTCTTTACGGAAGGAGTGGTGAATTCGTTGAATGGCCTCCCGGTGGAGGTGGTGGAAACAAAAACTGTATCTGAATTCAAAAGAGAGCTTGGGACAAGTACGTAGGATCTCTAAGGGAGTGATATGAAGAGTAGATAGCATGGATGGGCGAACTGGATAGGCCATATGGTCTTTATCTGCCTTCATTTTTCTCTCTTTTCTCTGTTCTCAATAACGTAACTTCCTGTTTTCTCTTTGTTTTGACAGGTGAATGTTATCGACCTTGATGAGGGTTTGAATGGCCAGGTGACATACATCATGCAGGTGGGCATGCCACGCATGGACTTCATGATCAATAGCACCAGTGGACTGATTGTGTCCTCCACAGTTCTGGACAGGGAGAAGATCTCAGAGTACTACTTGCGAGTGGTAGCAAGTGATGCAGGAGCATCACCTAAGAGTTCTACCAGCACTCTCACTGTCCGAGGTGATTATGAACCCTGAATGTTGCTAGCCTACATTGGCATATTTTTTGAGGTCACCATCAGCCATAAGAAAAAAGAATATTTTTGTCATAGATGCCTTGGACTCGCCAGACTGGTAAAGTAGTTGGGGAGGAATAGGCAGTCAGTCCCTCATCTGGAGTCTGAGAAAGAAGGCAGAGCCCCTCTGAGATTAGTCTTGTGGATTCTATGGCAAGATCCCATACATGCCCACCTCTATGCAGAGAATTATTACATTATTTTTTTAAGCATCTGCTGTCGATGACCTGAAACTAATAAATTATGGATTTCTTCATGATTATGTTAGCACCAGAGGAGCTGAATCTTTGACAGCTTTGAAAAGAAATTTGTCAAATTTGTCATTATATTCTCACTGGACCTTAGCATGAAATTATTTTTGCCATAAGCACCGAAAGGATAAAATCTATCATGATACCCTGGCTGCATGCTCATGGAGTGGAATGCTCAGAGAAGAGGGAAAGTTGAGATGCATTCAAACTACTGCTAGCAAAGTTATGAAAAGTTATTAGAAGTCAACCGCATGGTATTGCTTCTAACAAGAAACCTTTTATAATCTCATACTTGGCAAAATCAGCAAAGCAATTAGCTAATGCAAGTTGTTAAGTTCTTCTGTAGTATACATGGAAGTTGGGTTGCAGAAGTATCTCCAGCAAAAGTACCCATCTCTCGTTATTGTTGTCTTTGCATGGGACCTCTTTACTAATGGTTTTCTCCCACTTGGGATCAATTCTCTAGATGGTGCCACAGTTTAGGCATCTAGATGCACACGCTAAGTGCTAGTTCTTTCTATAACAGTATCTGAGCATGAAAATTTCATTATAGAATTTCTAGTTTAACTTGGCATCATTGTGCTTACATTTGAGCAGACCCAATTACACCATATCAATGATAGAGGCCAACCAAATTTCAGTTTCCATGCCAAAACCAGCCCAAAATGTATGTTTGGCCTTTCCCCTGAAGAGTAGAAGCCCTCCTCCTTCTCCTCCCCCAGAACATAATGACCCCCCCCCCCCTAGGACCCACCTGTAGTGCCCCCCTCTCACCCAGGCCTACTGTACATTCCCAGTCACTCCTGTATCAGAAGCACAGCCAGGTTGGGGGCATGGGGAGAGCGGACTGCTGACAGCACCGGCGCTTATTTTAAATGTGACAGATCACGTGAAAAATAGGTGCTGCTGCCGTTGGAAGTGCATTTGGTGAAACAGACACTCCCCTGGCGACCCACCTAGCTACGCCTCTGCTGACTATGTCCACTCCACTGCTAAAATGGCTGCTGCGATCTCTAGCAGCAGTCTTGTGAGACTGCCACTGGAGACTGCGGCAGCCATTTTGAGATTGGAACCAGCAGGGGCATGAGAGACACAGACAGAAAAGAGAATATTTAAAAAGTCACCAGGTTTGCATCCTTCTGAACACCATAAATCCCTGGTATTGTAGTGTCCTCCCTCCCAACCCCTGACTCCAGCCCCTGCCCCGCAATTAAAAAAATATTTGCTGGTATCTAGTGGCACCCCCTACCCTCTAACCTGGCCCCCCTATTCCTGCCATTTAAAAAAATTCCCTTTTTTTAATTGGCACCCTTAACCCAACCCCTCTGACCCGCCATTAAAAATATTCCGATGTGTCTAGTGGGAACCATGACTCTCCAGACCCGCCCCAAGTGTGATGCCCGTTCACTCCCTGCCTGCACAGTCCCATCTGGGAAAATGTCATCTAACACTGCATTGTGCATTCTGGGATGCACTGTATAGCTTAGTCTGCCAATTCTGGGTGCAGATTAACAAAAAGGGGAAGAGTTCCCTCATTTGAGCCCATGTGTTAAATAAGGTAACCAGATAGATTGGACCACTTATAAAACACAGTCCTATCTTTGTCTGGTTTCACTTGTTCAGTTGGGTACTGAATATTAGCCCTTAAAGAGATAAGTGTCTGCTGTCCACACATACCCAGATATTCAGTGCTGGTGCCGGGACATAGCCCAGCATTGATGTCCAGGCAAAAAGCCGACAGTAGCTTAAAAAAAATCACTATCTGCCACCAGCATTGAATTCTCTGATGTAGCATGCAGGGTCAGGTACTGCTACTGGAGCAAGTGGGCATCTCTCTTGCCTCTTGAGGGTACGCCTGGAGGAGGGAGGTAAGTGGGATAATCAGGGAGACCTGGAAAGGGGTCTTGGGTGAGTGGGGTGCCAATGAACATTTAGGGTCAAGCACCATAATTTTCCAAGATGGTGGTACAAAGGCAGAGGCAAGTGGGCGGGAGGTCTAGGGGGCCTGGGGAGTTGAAAGATGCCACTAAACATCAGAGAATTGGTTTTTAATGGTGGGTGCAGAGGGTTGGTGTTGGAATGGGGTGAGAGTGTCATTGTCAGTTCTACTTTTATTATATTGTGAGCCACATTGAACTTGAATCTTATTTGAGATAGTGTTGGATATAAATGTTATAAATAAATAAATAAAAGTTTTTGTAATAGGGAACTAGGCTCTAACTGGGCGGTAAAAGGCATCTTACGTGCGTAGACCATTACTGCCTGGTTAACGCATGAGATCGTACTGCTAAGTCAATGGGTGGCGGTAAGGTCTCTGACCCAAAATGGACACGCACCAATTTTCATTTTGCCGCACATCCATTTTCGGCCAAAATATAAAAAGGCATTTTTTACAGGTGCGTTGAAAAATGGATCTGCACACATCCAAAACACGTGCTTACACTAGCACAGGCCATTTTTCAGCACACCTTAGTAAAAGGACCCCTAAGCGACTTTAAAAAAAGACATACATAAAAGCATTTGTACAGAATAAATCGGACATAACATCAAATCCCCACAAAATCCATCTATATAATAAATAAATTTGGGAGTAACTACTAAAATGACTTACTGTATTTTTCGGACTATAAGACGCACTTTTTTCCCCCAAAATTTGGGAGGAAAATGGGGGGTGCGTCTTATAGTCCGAAGGTAGCGTTTTTGGATCGCCGTCCCGTACTTACGCGATGCCATGTTCCGTGGTGGTCTAGTGACGTCGGGGCAGGAAAGAGCCCCCTCTTTCCTGCCCATCGCGCTGCTCTCCGTGCTCTTCACTGCTTCCTGACGGTCTCGGCGATATTCAAAATGGCCGCCGAGATTCTCAGCGGCCATTTTGAATCTCGCCGAGACCGTCAGGAAGCAGTGAGGAGCACGGAGAGCAGCGCGATGGCCAGGAAAGAGGGGGCTCTTTCCTGCCCCGACGTCACTAGACCACCACGGAACATGGCATCGCGTAAGTACGGGACGGCGGTCCAAAACTCGGACAAGACGCACCGGAGCACCTAGGTTTTAGAGGAGGGAAAAAGAAAAATTTTTTTTTTCCTATTTCCCTCCTCTAAAACCTAGGTGCATCTTATGGTCCGGTGCGCCTTATAGTCCGAAAAATACGGTACATACCCATAAAAGCCTGCATAAATAAATGCATTTTTAATAACTTTTTAAATTGCAATAAAGATGTACTGAAATGCAAAGGGCTAAGGAGAGCATTCCACAATACTGACCCTACAATGGAAAAAGCACTTTTAATCATATCAGCAAAATATATATGTCTCAAATTGGCAACTATTGTCTTCCTGTCATCATTTGATCTCAATGATCTATTAGCACTGTAAAATTGTGCTACATTAATCACATTGCAATAACACATACTTCTAGCACACTTTGACAAACATGTCCATAGTATTTTCACACTGATCTTTTTAACTGGTGTTAACTACTCATCATGGCTGTGTAAATCAGAAATTAGTACAGAAGAACAAAAGGTAGATCTGTTTTTGGAAAGTTCCTAGGAGGAAACTCTCTGCAAAACACCAAGCTCAAGAGATTCCTGTGTTCCATATTAAGAGGTATCCATTCTGTATATCTCGTCCCTGGATTTTACTTAGGCCTCGCATGGGCTAGAATACTTGTTACTTTGAGTAATCCCTGTCACAGATTAAAATATAACTTTCTATGCACCACTTTGTCATGAATTACTCATTGGGAGGGATTTTATCTTTCTTCTCTCTTGCCCTGGGATACAGCAATTTCAGGGATCCTTTTACTAAGGTGCACTAAAAAATGGCCTGCGGTAGTGTAGGCACGGGTTTTGGGCACACACAGATCCATTTTTCAGCGCACCTGTAAAAAATGCCTTTTTTAAAGTTTTTGACGAAAATGAACATGCGGCAAAATGAAAATTGCCGCGCGTCCATTTTGGGTCTGAGACCTTACCGCCAGCCATTGACCTAGCAGTAAAGTCTCACGTGGTAACTGGGCAGTAATGACCTACGCACGTCAAGCGTCCCTTGACACGCGTCCAATACGCGCATCCGAAAATAAAAATTATTTTTCAGACACGCGCCAAAAATGAAATTACTGCAAGAGCCATGTGGTAACCGGGCGGTAACTCTATTTTGGTGTGCGTTGGGCGCGTGTAGACGCTTATGTAGCTTAGTAAAAGGGCCCCTCAGTGCTTCTGCCACTACATTCTTTTAAGAGGATTCTATTGAATGGAGAGGGGCCGTTTTTCCTATGCTGGAAAAGAAACTTTATCCATTGCCTTTCCCCTGTTCATACATCCAGCTGATGTATAGTGGAAAATAATTGTTTGTACTGTTCTAGTGCTCTTGAATCTTTGTGAGGACTCTGCATTTCATTCTGATCTTTATTCAATCAACTTAGTCACTTTGTTTATTCATACCAAGATTTCGTTTTGCTTATTCATCATATGCTTTCTCTTACAGTTTTGGATGTGAATGATGAAAGCCCTACCTTTTTTCCGAAAATCTATAATGTCTCATTGGCTGAGGATGTACCCCGAGCCTTTACAGTGGTCCGTCTGAACTGCACTGATGCTGATGTGGGTCTAAATGCAGAGCTCAGTTACTTCATCACTGGTACCTAACATTTCTGTCCTCTAAGAAAACTTTGAAGGGCCTTGTTGCACATTACTGGTGGTCAATCCATGTAGCACTTCTACAGGCATGCTGAAAAACATTGCTGATAAGCACATGCAAATCAGGCAAGGACCTTTCATTCTGCTGTTTCTGCAGACCTGATTTAAATGGGATTTGCATAAATTTTCTCATGATGCTTTTCACTGTGCTAAAGTATTACTGTCAAAACTGGAAATATTTTCTATCCCTTTTTAAAGAAAATATGCATTTGCACTGCTGGCACTCCCAGAGATTTGTGGTAATTTGTATTACCCAGTACTCATTTCCAGCCATGTGCACTAGTAGGCAAGAAATTGAGGGCCCTGTTTACTATGGTGCACTAGCGTTTTTAGCGCACGCTAACACTAGACAGCCATAGGAATATATGGGTGTCTCTAGCGTTAGTGCATGCTAAAAATGCTAGTGCGCCTACAGCATGGCTTAGTAAATAGGACCCTTAGAGTTAACAAGTGTAGGTCACAAAATTCATTCAGATTAGGAACAAGTGAAAGTGAGTATTGTTTGAGTACCCCCCACCAACTGAGTTCTAATCAGGTCTGGCCTTATCATTAAGTGACTATCAGGCTCATTTTCAAAAGAGAAAAACGTCCAAAAAGTGACATAAGTCTGCATTTGGACTTTTATCTCACAAAGACGTCCAAATCAGTATTTTCAAAATCTCTTTTTAGACTTCTTTTTCTGAAGTCCGTCATAAGGACGTCTAAATCTCAAGGTGGGGGTGTTCAAGGTGGGGCTTGGGCATTCCTAAGATTTAGACGTCTTTCAGCCATAATGGAACAAAACAAAAACATCCAAGACTAAAACTTAGATGTTTTGAGCTAGAACAAAAACGTCCAAGACTAAAACTTAGATGAGCTAGATATGTTTTTATAAAAAAAATAGCTGTATTGGGAATTGAACCCACTTCCCCAGGATCAAGGTCTGCTGCACTAACCACTAGGCTACTCCTCTACTCCACCCAACAGGTGCCCCAAATGACCTGATCACCACTGGAGGGAATTGGGGATCACCTCCCCTTTCTCCCCCAAATCACAAAACATTTTTCCAAACAGCAGTTTCAAAAGGAAAAGATAGACTTTTTTTTTGTAGAAAATGACCTTTCCTGTTCTGATTTTGGACGTTTTACAAAAAAACGTCCAAATTCAGACTTAGATGTCATATCCCAAAATGCCCCTTGTGCATTTGACATGCCCAAAGTCACAAGGAGCAGCATAGGGAATTGAGCCCATGTTGCCAGGATCAAAGCCTGCTACACTAACCATTAAGCCACTCCTCCTCTGTTTTGGACAGCTTGCATTTGGACATCTTTTGTTCGAAAATGGACCAAAAAAAAGGACATCCAAATCACAAGATGCCCATAGCATTTTCGAACACAAAAGATAGACGTCTATCTTTTTCAAAAATGACTTTCTTTCCTGTTCATAATTTGGACGTTTTTGTAAAACATCCAAATTCTGATTTAGACATTCTATCGAAAATGCCCCTCTATGTCTTTTATTCAGGGATCCACTTTTCAGCGCTTACTGACTTATTCATATAAGGCCCTGCAAGGAGTCTCTGCACATGGCTCTTCATACCTCCACTTCCTCTACAGGGCACCTCTGGCTCTGATCAGGGAGCTAGAGCTGTTTGTGTGTGTGTGTGGTGGGGGGGGGGGGAGTGGGGGGGGTTAAGGAAAGCCTGAAGAGGGAGCATTTAGGTGGATGTCTCGAGGAGCAGGGATGGTCTGTGTGAGGGGACAGAGGTGTATGTGGGAGGGTGCTGAATATGATGTGTAAGGCAGGATGTATGCGTGAAGTGTCTGTAGGGTGGTTGAAATGAGTGCATAGAGAGGGGGTAAGTAGTGCAGTGGCAGTTTCAGAGGAACACTGTTTCTCCCACCTCACCACAACACATATGCTCTGACCCCTATTCTTACACTTAAAGGGGGTCATTTTATAATGGAGCTTTCACATGTATATGGCAGTATACAAGTGTAAAATGATCTTGTAAAATTATTTCTGCAGAAACATAGACTCTATGACAAGTAAGTGTGTATTTGTACAAGACCTGGGGGCCTGCGTTAGCATCGGAACATGTTTTTGATGCTCTTTGAGCAGGGACTGTCTTTCTTCTTTGTTTGTGCAGCGCTGCATACGCCTTGTAGCGCTATAGAAATGCTAAATAGTAGTAGTAGTAGTCCCCTTTTACTGCAGCGAGTAAAAGGCTATCTTTTTTGGTTGAAAAGAAGTGGCCATGTGGTAAGTGAACCACTTGCTGTGCAGCCATTTTAGGAGGGAGCATTTACCACCACAAGGGCTCCTGTGCTAACCCAGTAGTAACAGAGTCGCTACCTGATTACCACTGGGTAAGCACCGGCGCTATAAAAGTAGAAATTGCACGCAGGGAGTGGGAACTACCACCGGGCTCCTTCGGTAGTTTCGGAATAGTGAGCGGTAAGCCTGTGTTGGGCTTACCGATGCTTAGTAAAAGGGCCCCAAAGTGAATGGGCTGTGACGGCATTAGTGCATGGCATCCACTAACATGTCTTAGTAAACAGAGGGGTTAATATCTAGAGTTCTACCAACAATTAACTTTGAGTAATAAGTCTTCCTCTTAATTCTAAGAGTAGTTTTATACTCTTTAGTAGCAAGTCGCCAAATTAATTTACTAGAGATAGATAGAGTTCTAAGCCAGATACACTATAGTTTTTTACAGTTACGTTTCCATAGTAAGAGCTCATTATTGAACCATTTATTAGTGATCCTAGTTAATATTGTTTTAGTCTGTACAGAGGCTAATTCTTCTAAAATCTCTTCACTAAGATGAGACCATTCATTTATATAATCTAACGGATCAATGGTCTTACTATATGTATCAAATTTGGACTGAAATAATGCTTGACCTATCGTTCCTCTGAAAGTATAAGTGATTCTCTGTTGGACTTTTCTTTCCTTCTGGAATTGTCTCCAATTGATGTTAAATTTCAGAAAGAAAATGGTCAGACCTCAAAATATTGGTCCATTTACCATCAGAAATAAAGATGTCAGGAGAAGCATCAAATGTTCTTGTGAAGGCCACCAGGTTTAATTGGTGGCCTTTATTATAAGTCAAAAAATTAAACAAATCTGCATAGAGCAATCTATAAATAGAAACTCAATTACTTACGCTAAGATTTCTCACAATCCGACTGATGATTTATTTATGAAAATTGAACAAATCACTAAAGCAGGATTTCTCTCTAACAATGAAAAATCATATTTATGTCACAAACATGCCAAAATACCTATTTTTTTTATCTACTACCTAAGATTCACATAACTTTAATTCATCCTCCGGGGCGTCCTATTGTTGCCACTAGAGATTCTCTCCTTGAAAGAACTTGTAAATATATTGATGGCTTTTTGTCCCCGATGGTACCTGCCACTAAATCTTACATTAAAGACACCACTCATTTCCTTAAAAAAATTGAGAATTTATCTGAGGTGCATGTTTCTGGCATATTAGTAACTCTTGATGTTCAGTCTCTCTATACTGCCATACCTCAAAATGAAGCTATCACTATTTTGGAAGATTATTTGGAAGCACGTCCTAAACCTACTACTGTACCTACGGAATTTCTTTCTCAATTGCTTCGAATTGCATTGTTTAATAATTATTTTATTTTTGATCGCGACATTTACGCTCAGCTATCTGGCATTGCTATGCGAGCTGCATTTGCCCCTGCTGTGGCTAATTTGTTTATGTCTCATTTTGAGGAACAATACATTTATAAATTAACATCTTTCAAACAAGTGCTTTGTTGTTTGCGTTACATAGATGACATCTTCGTTATTTGGAATGCTGATGAAGATAGTCTAAATCAATTTGTACTTGAATTAAATTCTTGTCATCCCACCATCAAATTCCAATGCAACTCCCACCATTGAGAAATCAATTTTTTGGATGTATTGGTTTCTTTAAATAATGGGATTCTTGAGACTGATCTATATACTAAAGCAACAGATCGTAACACCTTATTACAGTATGATAGCATGCATCCTTCGCATATACGCAATAATTTACCGTTTGCCCAATTCCTGCGGTACAGAAGGATCTGCGATTCTACTCAAAAATATAAGCGTTCTGCTCAACAATTGAAAGAGAAATTATTGGACAGAGGTTATCCAAAAATGACGATTAAACATGCATATAAACGAGCTCTTTTTAACCATCGTGAATTTTTATTAGAATCTAAATAGCATAAACCAAGTGAGAAGATTATTCCTTGTATCATGCAATATTCTTCTATATCCCCTCAGATTGCTAAAATTATTCACAAACATTGGAATATTCTATCTACACATACTATTTTTTCTAAACATAAATGTATGGTATCCTATTCTAGAGGAACCAATTTATCTGATTTATTATGCCGTTCTGATGTATGGACAAGTAAAAATGTAGATAATTCTGGACATAAGAAATGTGGAAAATGCATCATGTGTGACATCATTCTGGAGACCAATCAGATTTGGGATAACATCAATAACAGATATATTCAATCGAGATGTACTACTACCTGCACCTCTAAGGGTGTCATTTACCTCATGGAGAGAGAAATCCACCAAGGTGGATGAACACTAACTCGCACGAGTATATAACAGTGTAAAAGGAAGTGGGTAGTGGACCAATGACTCCAGGGAAACGGGATACAAGTCTACAAGGATATCACTTTATTCAATGACTCGACACAGTACTGTGTTTCGGCCACAGGCCTGCCTCAGGAGTCTTAAATGATCCCTGGTGTTCGCAATGATATATACAACCTATATAGGACAGGTTGTATATATCACATAGCAATGCTAAGACACAGCAGGTTTACAAGACCATCCTTCAAGATCATCCTTCAAGACCATCCTTCATGACTCATTGCGAACACCAGGGATCATTTAAGACTCCTGAGGCAGGCCTGTGGCCGAAACACAGTACTGTGTCGAGTCATTGAATAAAGTGATATCCTTGTAGACTTGTATCCCGTTTCCCTGGAGTCATTGGTCCACTACCCACTTCCTTTTACACTGTCATTTACCTCATCACATGTCCTTGTGGATTGAGATATATAGGTCAGACGAAACGCATGTTAAAAACACGACTTAGTGAGCACAAATCCTGTATTGTGAATAAAAAACTTCATATGCCCCTTGTCAAACATTGCATTCAAGAAGAACATACCTTTGATCAATTGCGATGTACTGTAATTGAACATATTCCAGATAATGGGAGACGGGGCGATATTTCAAGAACTTTGCATCAAAAAGAACAAAGATGGATTTATCGATTACACACTGTACTTCCAGATGGCCTCAATGACCCAATTGAATGGGAAGCTTTTTATTAATTTCCTTTGTCTTACCCTTGACGTTTCCCTATCATGTGGGTTGACAGTTTTTTTCTGTGATATTACATTCATTGACTACCATTCCTTAATGATGACATTTGGATGCAATTTTTTTGGTTATTGGCTATCAACTTTTGCTTCTGTGATTGTGATTTTTGATTCTTATTATCGGTCCGTCCCCTTAAGGAATGACGTCATCTTTACCATCCTTCCGGTCTGCCTATATAAACGGTTGCCATTCTAGATTAGAAAACACATGATATGGAAGATGTTTACATTCTCTCCTGAAGAAGGAATGAAACAGTGAGAATTCTATGGCTGTCGAGAGAGAGAGAGAGAAATTCTAAGAGATTTAGAGACTGATTGCTTGTAATTCTTCGCACGTGGAGGTGCCTCCCGTCTATTTTTCTCCCAGGATTTGAAGCTAAGTACTCCAAGTATTATTGAAGTGGTTTACAGCTATTTTTGTCTTTTTTCTCTTATTGCTATTTTTTCTCCCTTCCGATTGATATTTTGTCATCTTTATGCTCCTATATTGTTGACTATGTTAATAATGTGGTCCAATATTTGAATTATTATTATTAACAACTTCTCTGTTTTTTTACTACAGATTGTTTGAAGTATTTCACTCTGTAGGTTTTTTCAGAGAGTTGTTGGCCCATGATAAAAGCCTTATCAGGTGCGTCCACTGAGTTGGTACCCTGGGCTATTGAGGCCTCTTTATTTAAATATTAGATTATAAGATGAGTAAATAGAGTTTCTAAACACAAGATCACAAAATTGGCCCTTGATTTTCACCCATTTGCCAGGAGGAACATAAAACAACATACAAGTAAGTGATTTAGTTAAAGAGAAGTCTTTTAACTGGCAGGCAATAAATTCTAAATCTAATGAAGTAAATGAGTCTAGAATTACTATTTAAAAAAAAAGTCTTTAAAAATGAGAGAAGTACCACCTCCCCTCTTTTTATCTCTACATGTTACAATTACCTTATATCCAGGAGGACAAATCTCTTTAATTTAAGGATTGCATCCCAGGGCACTGCTAAACATTTTGCACACACTATACATTTTGTACTGCCAGCAAGAGGCGACACTAAACATTTTCCCCTGCAAGCCCTGAATGGACACCAGGGTTGGAGTGGGGACCTCACAAACACTACCTACTTGTCCTTTGGAGGCAGGGCACGATGGTGTGAGCTCGTATGGGGCTGTTTTCAGCTTCATAGGCTCCCTTGGGTACACTTTGATTTTTTACCTTTTACATTGCCACATTTTAAGACCTTCCCGTTGATGTGCTATACAGTTTTGAATGCCTGTAGAATGAATTGGTCAGGGGGCAGAGGCATATCAATTTTACATTAGGCTTCTACGTTTAGTCCTGCATTTGTAAAACCTAAAACGTCTATATGCTGACACTGCACGTTATTAAGACCTTGTGAATAGTTATTTTAAAAAAAACTTTCCTTAAAAATAAAAAGCATAAGCAGCGCAACCACTGCATATCATTGCACACTGTTACTGAAACATATACACTGTTAATGAAAATCTAATAAAGTGCTTCTGTTGACACCCTTGACATAAGACCTCTTTTTTGGTCTCCTCCATTGTTTTGCTTGTTCTGTGTGGTATCCGTGGAGGGTAGTTATGCTGAAAGATGTCATTCGTCCACATATGTTGCTGTAAAACTATGTGTGTGTGTATAAATATACAGAGATAGATATGTATGTAAAACACACTTAATAAAATAATACCAATCATAAAAAAGCAGCTGATTTGAATAATAACTTAATCTCAGAACAAATTCACATAGATTATCAACTAAGGGGTCCTCTTACTAAGCTGCAGTATAAAGTGGCCTTAGCGCACCCTTATGCAGGCTTTTTACTGGAATGCTAAGACCATTTACCACAGCAATACAATGACCAACCAATGACCAATTTTCCCTTTTTTGCACTAATGGCCATGCGCTAATGTTACAATCAAACACCGATCTGATTCACTACACAAAACTTTAGGATAACCTCAATCTAACAGTGAATCTTCAAGCAAATACTCTCACCGTTTATAAGAATAAGGGAGGAAAAAGACGTCATACAACTGCAGCAAACATCATAAAGAACAGGAACGCGGAATCAGCAAATCCACATGCACACAGTTAAAAATAATAATCATAGGTCAAGAAACCTCCACTTTAAATTAACTTAATTATGCAATCAAAATGAAAAGTGCAAGCAAAATAGAAAAGGAGTCTAATGTGTCACGTGGAGGGACATAATTGAACAGGGCGCTCATGCTTTCCTAAGGGCATCCACGCAGGATGGTCCCATGAAGGGGCGGGGAAACCGCTGTTATTGAAACAAGATGGGCGCCCATCTTTCGTTTCGATAATATGGTCGGGGATGCCCAAATCTCAACATTTAGGTCGACCTTAGAGATGGTCGTCCCCGGTTTTCGGCGATAATGGAAACCGAGGACGCCCATCTCAAAAACGACGAAATCCAAGGCATTTGGTCGTGGGAGGAGCCAGCATTCATAGTGCACTGGTCCCCCTCACATGCCAGGACACCAACCTGGCACCCTAGGGGGCACTGAAGTGGACTTCACAAATTGCTCCCAGGTACATAGCTCCCTTACCTTGGGTGTTGAGCCCCCAAACCTACTCCCCACAACTGTACACCACTACCATAGCCCTAAGGGCTGAAGTGGGGCATCTACATGTGGGTAGAGTGGGTTTTGGGTGGGTTTTGAAGGGCTCACATTTACAAGTGTAACAGGTATGTGGGGGGATGGGCTTGGGTCCGCCTGCCTGAAGAGCACTGCACCCACTAAAACTGCTCCAGGGACCTGCATACTGCTGTCATGGAGCTGGGTATGACATTTGAGGCTGGCATAGAGGCTGGCAAAAAAATAAAAAAAAAATTTTTTAGGATGGGAGAGGATTGGTGACCACTGGAGGAGTAAGGGGAGGTCATCCCCGATTCCCTCCGGTGGTCATCTGGTCAGCTCGGGCACCTTTTTGGGCTTGGTCATGAAAAAAAGTGCAGCAAGTAAAGTCGACCAAATGCTCATTAGGAATGCCCTTCTTTTTTCCATTATCGGCCGAGGACGCCCATCTCTTAAGCACGCCCCAGTCCCACCTTCGCTACGCCTCTGACACGCCCCCGTGAACTTTGGTCGTCCCTGTGACGGAAAGCAGTTGAGGGCGCCCAACATCAGCTTTCGATATGACCCTGAGAGAAGGACGCCCACCTCCCGATTTGTGTCGGAAGATGGGCACCCTTCTCTTTCGAAAATGCCCCTGCTAATCTTCAACACACTTGTGTCATACAGATTGAAGTCACAGTATGTGAACACTTATCTTAGTAATAAACAAATCCCATTGCCATGAAAATTGTTTATAATTTCATGTTTGTTACATAATACAATTTTGTAAAATAATTCATAAAATACTTTTTGTAAAGTTTCATATGGCCATATATAGAAGATTTACTCTACATTTTTCCTTTATTAGAAGATTTATAACTTATAATATACTTGTATGTACTATATTGTCTGGATTGTAAACCACATTGAACCTGAACTACAAATGTTATTATAAATAAATAAATGCTCCCCCTTTATACAAGGTAATTCTAAGCTGATTGTTAGGAGGTAAAATGACTTTCCTGAGAGTACGAAGATCGTAGAAGGACCCTCCATAATATCTGGGAGAGGATATGTGCAGAAATATGGTGGTATGAGAAGATTACTACTTCTCTAAGGGGAACAAGTAGAAGTTAGAAGAAAAATGGGCATACATCCCATGGTGAAGGGAGGAAGAGCCAAGGGAGATTCAGATATGTTTGGGTGGTAGCTGACGGAAGCACAGAACAGTGTTCTGAGAAGGCATGTAATGTATACTGTCTTAGTGGCCCTTTTACTAAGCCACGGCAAAAAGTGCCAGGCCATTTTTTACTTCATCCTGAAAAAAGGCCCTTTTTTAAGGGGACAGAAAATGGACATGTGCCAAAACAAAAACCAGCATGTGTCCAATTTTGTCCTCAGACCTTACCACCACCAATTGACTTAGCAGTAAGGTCTCATGCGCTACCCAGGCAGTAAGCGTGCAGCGCGTGCCCACTGCAGTTTACCGCTGGGTAAGCACCCTGCAGTAGAAAGTAGAATATATTTTCTACTGCGTGTTTTTGGCATGTGCCAAATTCAGAATTACCGCCCAATGCACATGGTAGCTGAGCGGTAATGCCAATTTGGCACGTGTTGGACACACATAGGCCCTTTTACGCACCTTTGTTAAAGGACCCTTTTGTTTGGCTATGTGTGCATGAAAATGAGATGAAGATCAACCCAGATAGGGAGGGATAGCATGTTTGTTAATTACAGCTGTGAGGTTGTTATAATTGTGGAATGGTACTGTATTTTCTTTAGCTGTTGCAAGCTGTTTAATAAAAATTGAATGATTTAAAAAGAGTTTGAAAGAATGTGAAAAAGAAGATTTTCATTTTGAGCCCAAGAACTTTCTTCCATCACCCTTTTCCCTTTTGCCCCCCAAGAATAGATTCAGAATATAATCCTGTGTTTCATCACTGACTTAAAAAAATCCATGGCTCTCCTCAACCTGGGAACATCAAATCATGAGTGATCAGATTCACACTGAGAAGAAACTTGATTGTTGCAATCCCACCTTAAAATAAATGTCAATGTTTCTTTTTATGCTTCTGCAGTGGACACTTGAAGCCTCCTGAGACTTCAAGTCACAAAAAGTCCATGGATATTTTTTTTTAGAGCTGAGACTGAAGGCTATTACTGCAAATAGTACAGAGTTGCATTTAGAATCTGCAGAAAGGGGGTAATTTTAAAAGTCATTTTCACATGTATGTGGTCTTACACACATAAATGGCATGTTACAGAATTCTGAGTGATGTAAAAATGCCCGTGCAGAAATGATCACATGCACTTTGCAGGTAGCTATGTACAGGGCCAGAGTCTGGGTAGAATTCACAAGTACAGCATAGATTATAAAATAGGCCAATGTACATATAATCTAATGCTGCAGGTATAAATGTGTACACCTGTAATGTAGGCGCGATTTCTGCCACTTATGCTAGTATTTCTTACACATGCTGGAAAGTTGCTATTTCTTATGAAACTTCCAAAACTTGTGAACTATTGCCCTCTCCTGGATAGAATCAGTAATTCCTGGACTTCAAGATAAGTCAGAACACAGAAAAAATGCAAACCCACACTTCTTCACTTGTTCTGGGTAGCCAGACAAAAATGTTAATCCAGTGAAATGGTATCAACCTTTTTTGTTTATTGACCTTTATCCCTGTGCACTTAAGTGGACTAATATGGCAGCTACTAAAGACCAATGATAAGGAACCCTCTTAAGTTTATAAATTTAGAAAGCCTATCATCTGAAATATTCTTGTAAATAATCCATGTTCTTTAATCACATTCCTGCAAGGTTACTACTACTACTACTACTACTATTTAGCATTTCTATAGCGCTACAAGGCGTATGCAGCGCTGCACAAACATAGAAGAAAGACAGACCCTGCTCAAAGAGCTTACAATCTAATAGACAAAAAATAAAGTAATCAAATCAATTAATGTGTACAGGAAGGAGGAGATGAGGGTAGATGGAGGCGAGTGGTTACAAGTGGTTATGAGTCAAAAGCAATGTTAAAGAGGTGGGCAAGGTTCCTTTTAAATGATTACAGATTTTTTGCTGGTAGACTGCTCTGAGTTCTGTGATGCCACAGTGAGGGGCATAATCGAAAGGGACGCCCAAGTTTTTCTGAGGACGTCCTCGCAAAACGTCCCGGTGAAGGGGCGGGAAAACCCATATTATCGAAACAAGATGGACATCCATCTTTCGTTTCAATAATACAGTCGGGGAGGCCCAAATCTTGAAATTTAGGTCGTCCTTAGAGATGGTCATCCTTAGACTTGGTCGTTTCTGATTTTCAGCAATAATGGAAACCAAGGACTACCATCTCAGAAATGACCAAATGCAAGCCCTTTGGTCATTGGAGGAGCCAGCATTCGTAGTGCACTGGTCCCCCTCACATGCCAGGACACCAACCGGGCACCCTAGGTGGCACTGCAGTGGACTTCAGAAATTGCTCCCAGGTACATAGCTCCCTTACCGTGTATGCTGAGCCCCCCAACCTCTCCAAAAAAAAACCCCACTACCCACAACTGTACACCACTACCATAGCCCTTACGAGTGAAGGGGGGCACCTAGATGTAGATACAGTGGGTTTTGGAAGGCTCACATTTACCACCACAAGTATAACAGGTAGGGGAGAATGGGCCTGAGTCCACCTGCCTGAAGTGCACTGCACCCACTAAAACTGCTCCAGGTACCTGCATACTGCTGCGATGGACCTGAGTATGACATTTTTAGCAAATGTCCAAAATTGGAAATGCCCCTCGAAAATGCCCCTCTATATTTAACACCTGATAAAGAAGGCATGAATTTCTGGCCCTAGAAATAGCTAGAGATGTCAGGAAAGTAAATAGATGTGCTAAATAATCTGGACATAAGAGATCAAATAGTTTATAAACCCAGCATGCGAGCTTAAAAGATACTCGGGCCTCAATAGGAAGCCAATGCAAACTCATCAAGCATGGAGAGGCATGGTCAAACCTTTTTAAACTAAAGATTAATGTAGCTGTAGTATTTTGCAAAACCTGCAGTTCTGAAATTGCCTGAGCAGAGAAAAGGCAGTATAAGACGTTGCAGTAATCTAAATAAGATAAAATAATCGACTGAACCAGAATAGAAAAGTGTTTTTCAGTAAACAAAGGACAGATCGTTCTAAATTGATGTAATTTAAAAAAAAAAAAATTTTACCATAGCATTAACCTGAGGTATCAATGATAAAGTAGTATCTAAAAACACACCAAGAACCTCTTTACTTTCAAAATCAAACTATCAGCTAATAACAGTTCTGCAGGGATTGAAGAATCAATATGATTCAACCATAGCAATGGGGTTTGAAAATAGCGATTTTTGAACCAGAAAAATGTCTATTGTTTTGTTTTGAAAATGGTCATTTGCTAGATGTTTTTGTTCTCAGTGTGTCTATCTTTTTGGATCATTTTTGAAAAATAAAATGTTCAAGGAAAAAAAAATACAAAATCAAGCAATTGGGAACGAATGGGGGGGGGGGGGGCAGCATTCTTAGTAGACTACCTTACTTGACATCCCAGCAGGGCAGAGGGGCACCTTAAGGGGCACTGCAGTGGACTTCACATAAAATGTCCCAGGTACACATCACACCATTACCCCTTATGTTATATGGTGGGCACTCCAAACCTACTGTAACCAACTGTACTCCTCTACAATAGCCCTTATGACTGCAGGTGTCACCTATATGCAGGTACAGTAAGTTTTTGGTGGGTTTTGCAGGGCTCACACATTCCACCACAAGTGTAATAGAGTGGGATATGGGCCTTGGTTCCCTTCTCTACAGTATGCTACTACTATTACTTATCATTTCGATAGCGGTACTAGATTTATGCAGTGTTGTACACTTGAATATGAAGAGACAGTCCCTGCTTGAAAGAGCTTACAATCTAATCAGGACAGACAAACAGGACAAATAAGGGATAAGGGAGTTACTTAAGGTGGGAATGATAAAACAGTACACTTCACTGAACATAGGCTACTCCAGGGACCTGCTCGCTGCTCTAATAGGACTGGCCATAACATCTGAGGCTGTCATAGAGGCTGGAATGTAGTGTTTCTTTCACATCTTTGGAGGGTGGGAGGAGGTCAGTAACCAATGGAGGAGTAAGGATGGGGTCATCCCTTAATCTCTTCAGTGGTCATTAGGGCACCTTTTTGAGACTTAGTCTTGATTGAAACAGGTCTAGACCAAAGCATCTGCCTTTCAGCTCTGGGCGTTTTTGCTTTGTTCCATTATGGCAAAAAATGTCCAAGTTTTGGGAATGCCCAAATCCCACCCCAACACGCCTCTGACACGCCCCCTTGTGAACTGGACACACTGCAGATGAACTGCATAGAAAAATGTCTTAAAAATGGGTTATGAAAAATAGTGATTTGGACATTGTGACAAAAAATCCGCCTATGTGTCACTTTGTGGATGTTTTTCTGTTTTGAAAATTAGCCCCTAAAAGTTGTAAAATATGTAAATGTGTAAATATGCTTTTTATTGTCATTGGCCAGAAAGGTGGTGTATAAAATGTTAAGATTAGATTAGTTTGCCTGAGAAAAGGGACAGTCGAGTGATCACAACACAGAACAACACATCCAGAAAACCTTGGGTGTGATTTTGAATGCAAGCTCTGTCAGTGATTCTCAGTAAGGTCTTGCACAACTCTCACTGTATTTCATTCTCCAGAACATTCAAGGTATAACTAGCGTAGCACCTCCTGTTCTCAGAATGTTTTGTGGGCCACTGTGCTGCAGAGAGCCATCCTCAGAGGGGCTAGCATGTTGGTTTTAAATTTAATTATTTATTTTTAGAGACTTTGAATGAAACTAAATAAAATCACATTATTGTTAGGCAGAATATTCAAAAGGACTTACATATGTAGAATTGCCTTCATAGTGCTGCTGAAAGTCTATGGCTGGAGGACTTACCCACAGTGGCGTTCCTAGAGGGACTGACACACGGGGCGGATCGCTAATGCGCCCCGCCCCCCGGGTGCAGCACACCCCCCCTCCGGTGAAAGGACACCCCCAACCCCAGCAAAAGAACCCCCCCCCCCGGGTGCACGCCGCTGGGGGGGTGCCGTGCGCCGATCAGCGTCGTTCATTTCCATGCTCCCTCTGCCCCAGAACAGGTTACTTCCTGTTCCAGGGCAGAGGGAGCATGGAAACAAACGATGCTGACCGGCGCGCGGCATCCCCCCAGTGGCGTGCACCTGGGGCGCACCGCCCCCACCGCCCCCCCCCCACGCCTTGGTACGCCACTGCTTACCCATATTCATATAGTAGGCATGGCTGTAAAACAGTAACATAGTAGATGACGGCAGATAAAGACCTGTTGGTCCTTCCAGCCTGCCCAACAAGATGAACTCGTAATATGTAGTACAGTGGCATTCCTAGGGGAGCGGACGCCTGGGGCGGCGCCCCGCCCCCCGGGTGCAGCCCCCCCCCCCCCCGATGCAGCGCTGACCCACCCGGCGAAAGACCCCCCTGCGAAAGAGCCCCCCGGGTGCATGCCGCTGGGGGGGGTGCCGCAGCGCGCGCCTGTTGCGAGTTTACTAACTTTGCTTGTTCACTGCAGCTCCCACTGCCCCAGAACAGGAAGTAATCTGTTCCGGGGCAGAGGGAGCTGCAGCGAACGAAAGAAGTTAGCGAACTCTCACAGCAGGCGTGCACCGCGGCACCCCCCAGCGGCGTGCACCCTGGGCGGACCGCCCCCACCGCCCCCCCCCCTTGGTACGCCACTGATGTAGTACACAAGCATAGAGCCTCACCCTGTGTACACTTCCCTTGCAAATATGTGCTGTGTAAGTTAAGCGGGTATACATGTGGATATTCCAGTACTGTAAACATTTGCATATGTAAATGTTAGCACCCAGTGTACAGAATTGCCCCAGTAGTGCCCTCGCTCCACCCCAGCACTACTGGGGCAATTCTGTACACTGGGTAAATGGATAGTAGACATAGGGCCAGATGCACTAACTCCATGGAAAAAGCCCTTCCCTTACTGATCCCTTAGCGATTCAGAAAAAAAACGGGCATGCATGAAGGAAATCGCATGCAAATGAGCTGCTCGCTGTTAGCTCATTTGCACGAGATTCCCTTCCTAAGGATGGGAAGTCAGCCGGCCAGCTGAGACCTGGGAGGACATAATCGAAAGGGACGTCCAAATAGTTTTGATTTGGACGTCCTCGCACATCCCAATCCCCGATTCCAGTGGTCATTTCGGGCACCTTAGTCGTAAGAAAAAAACGTCCAAGAGAAGGACACCCATCACAAAATTGGAAGAAAGAAAACGTCCACAAGTGCTCATCAGGGACGTCCTTTTTTTCGATCGAGTGAAGGACACCCAAGTGTTAGGCATTGGAAAGAGGACGTCCCTGACAAGCACTTGGATGTTTTTCCGATTTTGTGATGGGCGTCCTTCTGTTCCCACTGGTCTCCCTTGATCTTTGCATGGGTCCCGCTCACAGCAGCCCCAGACAGGCATTAATGAGAGGTTAGGTTTTCCACGGTAAAGGTAGGGACTGCTTTTGTGCATGGGGTTGGAAAACAGCTGTGCATCTGCCTTGCATGCACATTATAATACTAATTAGCTCATTATAATAACTTTTAGATCATTTGCATTCCGTTTTCGTTAGCTGCTACCATGACAGGAAAATGGCTCAGAGAACCCTTTTGTGCATGTCTTGTTTTACTACTTGCTCGCTAGACTGGCTAGAACTGGTTTAAAAACCATGTTGCTCCCTCATTAAGTTTAGTGCATCTGGCTCATAGTCAGCTGCTATCTGTAGAGCTAAGCTGTTTAAGCTAGGATAGCCAAATAAAACTGGTGTTAAGATAAAAGAAGGTCTTCTGTATATGACTAACACCTTTAGTTTGTGATCTACAGCTAACACTAAAGGTGCTTATTTGACCCTCAACAGATTTGACTGAGAATTAAAAAAATAAGAAAACTTGATTTTGTATCCACTTGAACTGATCTAGTTCCTGTACTTTTCCTCTCTCTCTCTCTCTCTCTCTCTCTCTCTCTTTTGTTTTCTGCAGGAGGGAACCAGGATGGAAAATTCAGTGTTGGTTTCCGGGATGGAGTGCTCAGAACGGTGGTCAGCTTGGATCGAGAGACTATGGCGTCATATTTATTGATTCTAGAAGCCATTGGTAAGGATCTTCCTTGTAGTATTTTGTCTGTTTCACTTCTGTAACTGGTGCAGGTAACAAAAAATGTTTGCTTGTTCTTGAGTCAGAACCAGTTTTGTGCCGATTACCCATCAAAGGTAATTAATTACAGCTACTTTTACTTTTCAGCCTAAAGTAATTAGTTACGGGAATTAAATTACCCAGCTAGGAAAGTAGTTAAGTACTGATTATAGTTACCAGTTTAAAGTAACTAATTACTTGTCCTTTTCTTTGGAACACAACATGAATGCAGCAGTTCAGTCAAATAAACAGAGTTTAATACAAACAGTTATTCAATAAACATATGTGGCGGATGTAACACTACACAAGGATACATAATAATAGACAATCACAAGATGTCAAAAGTTTTCTCACCAGCACTAAAATTCTTATAGTTAGATATTGTTTTAATATAGGGGTTCAGAAACCTCAAATCTGACTCCATCTCTAAATAGCACTAGTACTGGGGTAATCAAGAAATTGTGAAGTTCTAAAATGAATTGCCACTGGGAGAGACATCAGGTCTAAGGGACCCGCACTGGCAAGGAAAAGATACCAGCTTTATGACAAACTGGATTTAGGCTACAGGTTATACAGGTTATACAATGCAGCAAGAGAGAGCCTGATAGAGCAGAAGCATCTATACTTACAGCCTTTGATCATTAAGTGAAGTCCACAGAACATCATTTGGGATGAGGAGTTTATTTGCCAAGATACAAGTCAAATCAGTGATTGACAACAGGCACGTACAATCAATTAATTATAGGAATATAATAATCCAGCTGCAAACAGGTGTTAATTAGTTCCTAATCTTTTATAATTTCTTTTACCAATTAAAGGTTTTACAAGGGAAAGCAATTAGGTAATTTGTCAATTCTGCTGGTCACATTGGTTTCCCTTGGAGAGAGAGAGTGCCAACCCTTCTCTCTAGCTTAAACCAGGAAATACCCTGATTTTTATGGGTGCCCTCAGGATATGGATAATATGACAGTAGATATACCTGATTGGATCTAGCTAATGTCATGGTTGTCACTGATTTGCTCATGCTAATGAGTAGCTTTTACCTTGCTAACATGGTTTTGTCTTTAGCTCGCTTGACCACAAATCTTAAGCAAGACCCTGCATCCAGCTACACCTTTCCTTTCTCACACCATGGCTGACCACAATGTCACTCTGTCCTTTAGACCCCCACCCTTGTGTTTCCTGTTGTTCTCTGTAGTGCTCCAACAGTGGGAGTTCAAGCAAGAGCCACACAGGCCTGTAAGCTTTTCCCTCAATTTAGAGCCTGAACCAAAGTCTAGGCAGGGGACCAAGGCTCATAGCTGTGGCATTTTTATACATCTCCCCCCTTTGAAGGCCTTTAGGAAAGGGCTTCAATAATATATGGTTTGACAACTTATAGTATGCCAAGTCAATCATCTAGGCCTTATGTTCACACCTCAGAACAATATGACTAGTACCCTGATCGAAGGCTGTCTTAGGTTGGGACACTTAGTCCTCCTTACCCGTCATGGCCAAACGATCTTTCTGAGCACCAGGGAGGTGGACAGTAAGTATAAGAGACATTATTAAGGGGAGTCTTTATGTTCAAGATTGCCAATGATGTAGCTAAGAATAGGCTGAGGGCAATAGTTAGGGCTTCTATCACAGAGTAACATGGTAGCAACATTTTCTATAGGTACATAAATCTTCAAGGAAGAAATTGGGATTTGTAATACCTGTCTAAGTACCTAGCAAAATTGGAAGTATGCTAGCTCCCTCGGGCAAATTTGAAAGTGCAAAATTTCAATTATTGCTATCGTTCCAGAGTAGCTCAATCACTCCTATGGTACCATAGCAATCAGTGTTAAATTTAAACAACGACATGTTGAATTAAAGAATCTAGAAAGAATCTTTTGTATTTACAACATAGGGAACAATGAGAGAAAGGTATATGTCAACATATAGGATACCATTTAGTAGGATAGGTTGCATATATGCATACATGGTATAATTAATCCAGCCAATAGATCATTGTGGATTTAAAGTCAGCTGCAACCTAATTGAGCATTTTAAAATCATCTGGCATCCCCCCCCCCCCCCCCCTAGGAACTCTAATAGAGTTTCTCCTTGGAGAGGGCTAGAGGTGATGGGAATAACTATTTGGACTAAGGCAAACTGGCCTTGTCAATATGAAGGCAGGGTTGGATACCACATGTGACAGTACAGACTGTTGTGAGCTAAAGGTACATTGGGTAGGTAAGTGTTAAAGTACATGTCAAAAGTTAATTTTGCCTAAATGAAAGTACACAGGAAATTAAATCTAAAGACAATAAGAGTTGAATCACAAATGTCCTTCTACAATGGAAACTGTGTCATTAGCAACATAAATTAGCCTAAAGGAAGCACTAAGAAAATAAAATAGAACCTTTCCAATAGACAGGGTTAATGCTAGACTAAAAATAAATCAAAATATGAGTCCATAATGTCCATAAATAGCAACTATGAATCTCAAATTATCTCCTGATTGGCTTGGCTGTATTGTGCAGGAGTTCCTGATTCTGAAATGTCTCCTGTTGTGATTCTAAGTTCTGGACTTTACTGAAGGCTGTAATATTTTTCAGGTGAAATCAAGATGTATAGTTCTCAGGCTTGGCTGTAGTAGAGGTCACAGCTTCAACTCTGTCTGGGTACACTTTCTATGGGCTAAGTCTCTCATGTTGCAAAATCATCAGCACCCAGATCTTTGTTTTTATTGTATATCCCCCCTTCTGGCTTGTGAAGTCTGATAAACAAGACAGAAATGTAATTACTGATGAATAATGGGTCTAAACCTGTGGGGATAAGAAAGCTTAGGAAAAAGTCATAGTCAAAGTAGAAGACTAATGTGCAGAAATTCATAATTAGTATGCGAAAAGGTCCAGGTGATGAAAGTATCTCCAGAAATCATGGCCGCTGTCTGTTGTAATAGAGAGTTCATATGTGAAGTGCCATGCAGGTTCTGGAAAAGAAGAGCCTGCAAAAATATTTAATACAATGGAATATTTAAGAGTATAACCAAGAGGGCCTAAATTAATGACATCATTTGGATTAAATAAAAATCTGCATATATTTCCCAACTGCAACTATTTTGTGCAGGGCTTTCACCCACTGCACAATGTTGTAAATGTGCTGCAGAGAAAAATTTGTTCTACCACTCGGCCTGGAGCTGTGGGAAGATCCAGCTTTTCTGGCGTGAACATCAGTATCTGGGGCACACCTTTCACATGACACTGTCTTTACTTCCTCAGACTTATGTACTGGGAATGATGACTATTGAGATTCTGGGAGGGAAAGGGAAATTATTTTATTTCAAAAATTGAGGTTGGTGGTGATTAAATGTATTATACAGATCTGGGTGTCTGCAGAAGTTCTATCATTCTGGAGTTCGCAGAATTAGGTACATGCCTTCGCCATGTGAGAAATTTTTGCTGATTTGGGAGGATTTTATTCACACACTGACACCTCTGGGCCGTAGCTCTTTGTTAAATAAATTGCATTTATAAAGAAGTGGCAGGGACAGCGTATGAGTTGAGGGTGAGATAAGGGGGAGAGTGGGGAGTGGGGAGGGGGTTCAGTCAGGATTTATATTTGAGCTTGGTTGGTTCCAGGAGATCAGAAGGAACACAATCTCCTGGTTATTTTTCCTTGGGGAACAAGATATGGTTTCCTCTAGGTTTCACAATGCCTTGGGGAAAGCGGGAATGTGCTTGGGGGTAGGGACTGGGTTTCTTTCACTGTTAGTAAGGAAATGATGACGGGAAAGTATTATCCTCTCTGTATAAATGTTGACATATTCGTGTTTGGTATTGATATTACCCTACACATTTGTAATATATGGTTCTTTTACTTTATCATCAATAAAAATTGTTACAACTTAAAAAAAAAGAGAGAGGTCATACTTTAGATATAGTAATGACACATAGATTGGATGAACTAAAGTGTTCAAAAATAACAATAATACCGGTTTCATGGTCAGATCATTATTTTCTTCAATTTCACCTATCAGTGCCACAGTTGTTGCACAAGTCTACTTCATCCTATATTAAAACGAGAAGTTTACATAAGATTGATCTTACTTCCTTACCCTCCCTATCAGGAAAGTTTCCGCCAAATTTTAATGCACTGTCTATAGAGAAGCAAGTTAAAACCTGGAACCAAGTTCTTTCGCTAGCTCTGGATGACCTTGCACCAGAAAGAACAATTAAAATAAATACAAACCGTTCTCAACCATGGTATCATCCAGGGTTAAAATTATGTAAGCAGCAGGTACGTAGAGCCGAACGCCAATGGCGGAAGCGAAAGACTACAGAGTTAAAAGAGAAATGTAAGCAATGCCAAACTTACTATTTGGCTCAACTAAAGATTGCAAAAACAACATATTTTTCTCATCAAATAAAGACAGCAGCTAGCTCGCAAAAAGAGTTGTTTCATGTTATGAAACGCTTGACAACGACAACTAGTGATAGCATAGAGGCACCTGCCATTGATTCTGAGGCGTTAGCAATGCTTTTTTAGTTCTAAGATTGAGAAATTAAGAGCTCATTTTCCAAAGGTATTGGGGACAAGTTAAACTGAGTATTCTTTAGGCTCGCAATTATCTGTAGTATGGCAAGATTTTGAAATTCCTTCTGCTGAATCATTGCATACCTTAATATTAGGTCTGTCGCCCACCTATAATCTACTAGATCCTTTACCATCAGCATGGTTGAAAATACATAGGTTAGAAATACAAACATTCATGTATTTAATTGTTACACTGAGTCTCTCCAAAGGGGTGGTGCCTACTGTATTGAAAGAAGCGCTAGTAAAACCAAGTTTGATGAATCCTTCACTGGATCCTTTATTATCTAATAATTATCGACCAGTGTCTAATCTTCCATTTTTGTCTAAAATTTTAGAGACAATTGTGTTTAGACAACTGCAAGCTTATGTGGATTCAAAAAACCTGTTACATCCGAGACAATCGGGTTTTAGAAAAGGACACAGTACGGAAACAATTGTGACTTCTTTGTTAAGTGAAATTTATGCGAGATCAGAACAAGGTTATATTGCCCTAGTTATTTCGTTGGACTTATCTGCAGCATTTGATCTAATTAACCATAATCTACTCCTTGATCGATTGAGTGAGATTGGTATTTCAGGGACAACCATGAAATGGTTTACATCCTTCCTCAAAGATCGTTCGTTTAAAGTTGTTCAACAGCAATCTTGTTCTAAGCTATATAAATTATCATGTGGGGTGCCACAGGGATCAGTTTTGTCACCATTGCTGTTTAATTTATATGTTAGTCCCTTGGCATTACTTATACAAACAATGGGCATTAGCTCCTATTCGTATGCAGATGATTTTCTTCTTATTCACTATGTCCAGCCATCAAGTATAGATCTTACACCAATTCAAACTTGTCTTGATAAAGTGGCAGAATGGTTGGCAATGCATCAGTTAGTATTAAATCCGGATAAGACCCATACATCAGTTAGTATTAAATCCGGATAAGACAACAACATCATGGATAGTAGGGCATGGAAATATTCCATCAGTAGTGCCCACGTTATTTGGACAAAACATTCCTACAGTTAAATCCTTCAGATATCTAGGGGTCATTATTGATTCTGCATTAACTTTTGAGGAATAAATATCTGATGTGGTGAAAAAGTCTTTTTTTCACTTAAGGAAGCTTCGTTCAATTAGAAATCTAATAATTAAGGACTCTCTTAAAACATTGACATATGCGTATATCACCTCACGCCTAGATTATTATAATGTTATTTATGCAGGAATTACTAAAGTTAATTTAAAAAGAATACAAAGAATACAAAACACAGTGGCTCGCAGGATTTGTAGGGCTCGGAGGGATGATAGAATAACACCTCTATTATACCAACTTCATTGGCTTCCGATTGAAGCAAGAGTCAAATTTAAAGTACTCGCTCTGACACATAAGCAGTGCTTTTTTTGTGCCGGTATGCGCCGGTACGGCGTATCAGCACCTTTTTTTTAGGTCCGAAGTTGTGCTGGAGCCGGCTCTCCAACGTTGTGCTGGAGCCGGCTCTCCTCCCTCCCTCCCCCGAACTAGCCCGGAGTCCCTCTGCGTCGCCAGACGACCCTTCTGCCACCCGACCCGGCCGGCACCTGACCCAACATTTTAAAAAAATCTACAAGCGGCAGTGCAGTGCCTCGCGTCTGAGTAAAAGAAGAAAAATCGCTTCGTCGGCCAGCCTTCCCTCACTATGTCCCACCATTGAGGAAGTTAAATCATAGGGCGGGACACAGTGAGGGAAGGCCGGCTGATGAAGCAATTTTTTCTTCTTTTACTCAGACGCGAGCCACCGCTCCGCGGCTTTGTAGTTTTTTTTTAAATGCTGGGTCAGGCGCCAGACGGGTCGGGTGGCAGAAGAGGGTCGTCTGGCGGCAGGTGGGGACTGGGTCGGGGAGGGGGGGCTCAGAGGGGGGGGGCTCAGATGGCTCAGGAGGCTGGAGGGAGGGGGAGCAGGGGAACGAGGAGAGTCGCTGGACATGGGTGGAGGGCAGGGGGGATAGGAGGGTCGCTGGACATGGGTGGATGGCAGGGGAGGGGGGTTTCTGGACATAGGTGGAGGACAGGGGAGCGCAGGGGGGACAGGAGGGTCACTGGACATGGGTGGATGGAGGGGAGGGGGTTTCTGGACATAGGTGGATGGCAGGGGAGGGCAGGGAGGACAGGAGGGTCGCTGGACATGGGTGGATGGAGGGGAGGGGGGTTTCTGGACATAGATGGATGGCAGGGGAGGGCAGGGGGGAAAGAGGGTCACTGGACATGGGTTGATGGAGGGGAGGGGGTTTCTGGACATAGGTGGATGGCAGGGGAGAGCAGGGAGGACAGAAGGGTCGCTGGACATGGGTGGATGGCAGGGGAGGGGGGTTTCTGGACATAGGTGGATGGCAGGGGAGGGCAGGGGGACAGGAGGGTCGCTGGACATGGGTGCATGGCAGGGGAGGGGGGTTTCTGGACATAGGTGGAGGGGAGGGCAGGGGGGACAGGAGGGTCGCTGGACATGGGTGGATGGAGGGGAGGGGGTTTCTGGACATAGGTGAATGGCAGGGGAGGGCAGGAAGGAGAGGAGGGTCGCTGGACATGGATGGATAGAGGGGAGGGGGGTTTCTGGACATAGATGGATGGCAGGGGAGGGCAGGGGGGACAGGAGGGTCACTGGACAGGTGGATGGAGGGAAGGGGTTTCTGGACATAGGTGGATGGCAGGGGAGGGCAGGGAGGACAGGAGGATTGCTGGACATGGGTGGGTGGAGGGGAGGGCAGGGGGCAGAGGAGGGTTGCTTGCTGGACATGGGTGGATGGAGGGAAGGGCAGGGGAGAGGAGGGCTGCTAGACATGGGTAGATGGAGGGCAGGGGAGAGAGGAGGGCTGCTGGACATGGGTGGATGGAGGGTAGGGCAGGGGAAAGGAGGGTTGCTGGACATGGGTGGATGAAGGAGAGGGAATGGAGAGAAGAAATGCTGGACATGGGTGGATGGAGGGAAGGGGAGAGAGGAGGGCTGCTGGACATGGGTGGATGGAGGGGAGGGCAGGGGAGAGGAGGGCTGCTAGACATGGGTGGATGGAGGAGAGAGAAGAAATGCTGGGCATGGATGGAGGGGAGGGAAGAGAGAGGAAGGAGATGAGGGAAAAGGAAGAGAGGAGAAAAACTGCACATGGATGGAGAAAATAGGCAGAAGCTGGATCCACTGGACAGTCAAGTTTGCGGAGGACCCAGCTTTTACTTATGGATATAGAGCAAGAAATGAAGAAGAAAGGAGGAAAGTTAAGAAATAAATGGAAAGGAAGCCCTGGAAATGGAGTTAAGAGGACAGATAGCAGCAGAATCAGATATTGGACCAGCATGATCAGAAGAAGAAAGTCACCAGACAACAAAGGTAGAAAAAAAATCATTTTATTTTCATTTTAGTGTCTGGAATATGTCCAATTTGAGAATTTACATCTGCTGTCTTATTTTGCACTGGGTATACTGGAGCTGTAACAGTTTACAGAAATTATTTATAATGAAAAAAAAAATCGCATTATTTTTTTCTCCTATACTAGTATAATATTTTCAATGATGTCTGTTTATATGCGCTATGGCTGATATAAAGGGTGTGGCTAATGTGGGTGTGGCTATAATAGGGGTGGAATCATATGTGGTGACTCCGCCCACAGTGAGTACCAGCACCTTTTTTTTTTACAAAAAAAGCACTGCACATAAGGCTTTTCATTCACTTATTCCTAGCTACCTATCAAATTTGATCCCTACTCTCCTACGTGAACACTTAGATCATTAACAGATAATAGGCTAGTCATTCCTCCGCTTGCTAAGGCTTGTTGGGAATCTACACGGGGATCAGCTTTTTTCTTTCTGTCTCCCTTTCTTTGGAATGGGCTTCCAAAAGAGATTAGACTAGAGAAGTCCTACATTCACTTTCGAAAACTTCTGAAAATTTTTCTCTTCACAAACTGTATTGAACAGAACTTATGATAGTAGAGAAGGGGTAGAAGTTTAGGCTTAACTGTATTTAATTTGTAGATTCTATTAGGTATGTCCTTCTTTGTCATTTTGGGTTGTTGTGCTTTTCTATCAATGATTGGAGTTCTTATTTGTTTGTATGTATGCGTTGTATTTTAAAAAATGTAAATTGTTCTGTTTTGCAGCAGCAATAAGAAACAGTATATAAAATGAATGAATAAATAAATAAATGAAAAATTCCACTCCGCACTCTTTTTTCACACTTATTCCATCAGTGAGCTTTGAAACTTATGCTGGATAGATTGCCTTTTCTTTACTGCATGTGTTGTGTTGTGTTGTGCAGTTCTTTTATACTGCCTTGATGTTTAGAACTCCCTTCAAAGTGGGTCCAGTTCTTTCAAATGATCAGATATTTTCCATCCCAGTCTTAAAATTCATGATGCTAATTCAGCATATCAACAATAAATGCCACTTCTTACGGGAGTAATTTTATAACTTCATGAGTGTTCTTGGGGGGGAGGGGTCATTTTATTACATATTGAAGTAGGAGCCTATTTTGGGGCTATTTTATAAAGACAACATAGGCACCCATCCAGCTTATAATCGAACGAGAAAAACGCCCAAGTTCCGACCTAAATCAGGAGATGGGCGTTTATCTCACAAAAACGAATAACGCGGTATAATCAAAAGCCGAATTTGGGACGCTTTCAACTGCACTCCGTCGCGGATGCGGACAAAGTGGACGGGGGCGTGTCGAAGGCGTGTCGAAGGCGGAACTGGGGCGTGGTTATCACCCGAACAGAGATGGGCGCCCTTCGCCGATAATGGATGCGTTTGTAGCTAGAATTTAGGGCACTTTTCCTGGACCCTGTTTTTTCACGAATAAGGCCCCAAAAAGTGCCCTAAATGACCAGATTACCCCCAGAGGGAATCGGGGATGACCTCCCCTGACTCCCCCAGTGGTCACTAACCCCCTCCCACCACAAAAAAATGATGTTTCACAACTTTTTATTTTCACCCTCAAATGTCATACCCTCCTCCCAGGCAGCAGTATGCAGGTCCCTGGAGCAGTTGTTAGGGGGTGCAGTGGACGTCAGGCAGGTGGACCCAGGCCCATCCCCCCTACCTGTTACAATTGTGCTGCTTAATGCTTATTAGTCGTCCAACCCCCCCAAACCCACTGTACCCACATGTAGGTGCCCCTCTTCACCCCTTAGGGCTATAGTAATGGTGTAGACTTGTGGGCAGTGGGTTTTGAGGGGGATTTGGGGGGCTCAACACACAAGGGAAGGGTGCTATGCACCTGGGAGCTCTTTTACCTTTTTTTTTTGTTTTTGTAAAAGTGCCCCCTAGGGTGCCCAGTTGGTGTCCTGGCATGTGAGGGGGACCAGTGCACTACGAATCCTGGCCCCTCCCACGAACAAATGCCTTGGATTTATTCGTTTTTGAGCTGGGCACTTTCCTTTTCCATTATCGCTGAAAAGCAAAAACGCCCAGCTCACACATTGGCGAATAAAGCATGGGCGTCTATTTTTTATCGATAATACGGTTCGGTCCGCCCCTTCACGGACCCGTTCTCGGAGATTAACGCCCATGGAGATAGGCGTTTCTGTTCCATTATGCCCCTCCACGTGTCCTTATAAAATAGCCTCACAAAACCTGCAAGAATCGTTGGTAAATGCACTTGCATAAGTTTTAAGTTTTATTAGGCTTGATAGACTGTCCAAAAGAAATACATTTAAAAACAGAAAAGAGGGGACAGCAGATCAAGTTGCTAGTCCCCATGCCCAATCACCAACAGGCAGCGAGATGGTAGGTCATAGGTCAAAGGCATCCTTAAATAAGAAGGTCTTGAGATTTGATTTGAATCTAGTGTGGGAATCTTCCATGTGATTGGATGAAAGAAGTGTGTTCCAAAGGGTGGGGGCTGTTATGAAGTTTAAAGGTGGGATGGTGGGGATAGATGTCATTGACATACACTGGTCAGCAGTGCCATGGCCCTGCATGGGAAGATATCTGTCAGCTCTCCTTCAGCTCATTAGAATCTGAAGACCAGTGCTCTAGGCCCTGTATCCTGGGAAGGGCATATGTTGGAAGTCTATGTAGATGTTGTCCCTTCCACATTAAAAAGGTTCAAAAAATTCAAGGAGGTTATTCAAAAACTGCTCTTGGAAAATATCAGAAATAGATGGATTTTCCTGGTTGGCGTAAATTCACCATTCGTGGTGTTTCTGCCTGAGCTGTCATGGTGGATCTGTTGTACAAGCTCTAAAGAATAGCATTATAGACTGTGCAGGAAATCAAGGGAAACTATAGAGTCTACAGGCATTGACCCATGAGGGTCTGAGTGAACTGGTCAGCATCATGGCAAGAATTAAATGGAGTAGGCTGAGCATTTTGCTGAAACAGATTCACCTTAGACTTTAGACGTATGCGGAAAACGTTTTGCACTAACTGAGTCTTTGCTAGGAATTTTATGAGTGATGGAAGTAACGAGTGACATGAGGGGCTGTGTGCAGCTTCAGTTGTGGGGGATAAAGTGAGAAGGGAAAGGATAAGGGGATCATGTGGGGGTTATATGTTGCTTGTTTGGGGGACTGATGAGGCATAGGCGATTCTGTGGTACTGTGTGATATCACTGGAGAACTATATGTGGGTGTGTAAGAGATAAAGGAGGACGATGGAGCAAGGTGAAGAAGAGGGTGAGTGAGATGATATGACTTCATATGTAAATATTGCTAGTATCAATGTTAAGGGCTTAAATGTGCTTTTGAAGAGACAGCTGTTATGGAGGGAGGCTCAACTGCTCAAAGTAGATATAATCTTTATTCAAGAAACACATTTCAGTTTCAATCTTTTTTTTTTATTGTGTAAGAGAAACCACAATACAGTTGAACAGAAAAAGAATAAGGCATTTACACATAGAAAAGTAAAAGAAATGTTAGTCAATGTTGTCTTTCAACCAGGTGTACATCCATCAATCCTACTAGTTCAAACACTCACACAGTAGTCTTCCTCCAACCACTCCAGTTCTCCTTTCTTATAACCCTCCCAAAACCTCCAACCTGATTACATTCCACACAACAGTAAAACCGTAAACCAACAAATATACGCAACTAAACTGTGATCAAAGTAAGAAGCACATTGATTTACCTATCAAATATTAAAACTGTTCCATCAAATCAAAATTGAGCTTATAGCATTTGAACATATTTGAAAAAAAGGCTTCCAGACATCCCAAAATTTAGGAGATTTGTCTCTTAATTCAAAACTAAACTTTTCCATTACAAAAGCATCCTATACCTTGGATATCTTGGATATCCAATCCAACCTATTCCAATTCTTTTCCAACACTTTACCAATATAGATTGGGCTGCTAACAACAGGCTCTGATTTAAATGCAACTCAGAATTAGAGATTGGTAGTGCAGACACAGAGTAGTAGTCACCCAAAAGAAAGGTTGAGATATTGAAAGGAGTTTGCTTTCTCATTATTTTGAATATAGTATCTTAAACTGTCTTCCAGAACAGATAAATCATAGGGCATCTCCACCACATAGAAAGAAAGAGATGTATTTTCAAAGGACTTAGACTTACAAAGTTACACAGGAGGCTGTGTGGACAGGTTAGGTGACTCTAAGCTATTCCTTTTATCTTGCTTCACTATATGCCTGGAATCGACTTCCTGAGCCAGTATGTCAAGCTCCATCTCTGACCATCTTCAAATCTAGGCTAACAGCCCACCTTTTTTATGCTGCTTTTAACTCCTAACCCTTACTCACTTGTTCAATACCAATGATTTATCATTTCCACCTTAGTAATTCCCTTATCCCTTATTTGTCCTATTTGTTTGTCCTAATTAGATTGTAAGCTCTGTTGAGCAGGGACTGTCTCTTCATGTTCAAGTGTACAGTGCTGCATACGTCCAGTAGCACTATAGAAATGATAAGTAGTAGTAGTCGAACATTGTCCACCCCATATCTATCACAGATGAAGCTTGTTTGATCAGGATGAATTAATTATGTGATTCAATGTTTTAAGTTACCTTGTAAATATTTTTGTGTTGAGTAAAGAAATAGGCTGGTAATTACTAAAGAAATTTGGATCCCTTCCTTCTTTTGGTATAATTGAAATCATTGCCTGATAAAAGGAAGATGGAAGGACTTTTCATTCTGTTATATTATTAAAGACATGGACCAATAGAGGCGCTACCTGATTTTTTTTTTTTTGCTGTATTAAAATCAGCAGGTAAATAATCTGGTCCAGCTGCTTTATTATTTTTGAGACTAGAGAAAGCTTCATGAATCTCCATAATTTTGAAAGGGTGATTAATATATTTGCTCAGTAGCTGATCTAAGTTAGATGATTTTCTAGAGTAAGCCAATGATAAAAGAAGCCTCTAATGGTGTGGCTGGTGATCTTTTTCTGAAAGCAAGCAACAACAGCGAAAGTGACTCAAAGGATGATGTAAAAAACGTTCAACGGACTCAGAGAGTTCACATCAGAAGTTTAATTCAACAATATATGCAAAGGACTCGACACAAATCGTGTTTCGGCCGTAAGGGCCTTCCTCAGGAGTCCCTGTATAGTGCACAAGTTGAACTTCTCTCCGAAACAGACACTGCTGTGCACACTTCTGTTATGTTTGCTTCATAACAGAAGTGTACCCAACAGTGTCTGTTTCGGTGTTTGACACACTAGATATTAGGTTATTTATTTTAGAATGCCATAGCACACTAGATATTAGATTATTTCTTTTAGAACGCCATAGCACACAGAGAAGTTCAACTTGTCCACTATACAGGGACTCCTGAGGCAGGCCCTCATGGCCGAAACACGATTCGTGTCGAGTCGATTGCATATATTGTTGAATTAAACTTCTGATGTGAACTTTCTGGGTCCTTTGGATGTTTTTTACGTCATCCTTTGTGTCACCTTCGCTGTGTTTGCTTGCTTGCATTATCCTGTGTGGAGGTTTTTTGTTCTTCTGTGCTTGTCGATCTTTTTCTGAAGCAGTATTCCCCTCTGTCAGAAACCCCTAGGAGCACATGAACCATGAGCTCTCAGAAGGTTCCCCCCTTATCCAGTGAGATATTGGAAGGGAATGATATAGGTTTATTGATTATAATCATAAGAAAAGGATACTTACAACTTTGCCTTTTTTGCCCATAACAGATAATGGCCCCACGGAAAATAGACGCACTGGGACAGCCTCTGTGCACATTACTGTGCTGGATGTCAATGACAACAGGCCAATCTTCCTGCAAAGCAGCTATGAGGCCAGTGTGCTGGAGAACATCTCAGAATCTATGAGCATCGTGCAGGCATGTAAAACTCTTCAGAATCAGCATGCAGAGTGTATTTCTTTCAAGAGAAGGAGGGAAACAATTGTAGGTTTCTAAGGTTATGGAAGTTGAGTAAAGTATTTATAACTTCATGCAGAAAGAGACACTGCTATAATTCCTCAAAATTTAGCAGAAGTTGGAACTCTAGGTGCTGTAACAAATACAGAAGAAACCTGTCTTCGCGAAAAACAGTAATCAAAAAACAGCGAAGATGACACAGATGAACAAAAAAACGAAAAAGAAAAAAAATAATAATAAGAAAAGGGAAAATTACAAAATATGTGTTAAAAAAGAAAAACTTAAAAAAGGAAAAGGAACTGAGGTATAAAAATCAAAAAAAAGAAGAAAAAGTGGACGACACAAGTAAAATGAATAAAAAATTGATTCATTTTTTTATTCATTTTACTTGTGTCGTCCACTTTTTCTTCTTTTTTTGATTTTTATACCTCAGTTCCTTTTCCTTTTTAAGTTTTTCTTTTTAACACATATTTTGTAATTTTCCCTTTTCTTATTATTATTTTTTTTCTTTTTCGTTTTTTTGTTCATCTGGGAACTCTAGGTGCACCAATGTGAGGGAGGAAACAACAACTAGGAATATATCCTACAAGAGAGAGAAAACACCTTAAAATGGTGTAGGTCCCTTAAGGAATCAGTTTAGCAATGTTCAGATTCAGACCAAGATATCTTTTTTTGGCATAACTGTTGTTTTTAGTCTCCTTTATTTTGTTCATATCAAGGCCCTTTGTATACTTCATGGAAGCTGCACTTATTCTTCATATCACGCCTCATGCAACCAAATAGAATCTCACATTAATCAAATCTCATTTTTCTAACACTAGAATTTATGACATTTATTGGTCTGATGTCAGAATGCCTCTCATTTTAGTCCATGGATCTCAGTCAGTGGTGTAGCTAGGATTGAATGGGCCCCGGACAGAAAAAATTAGGATAGGCCGCCTATAACACTATTTTTTTCAAGGTAGTGGGGACCTGGGGTGTGGGGGAGACCCCTTCAGAGCTCCACTAAACAAACCCTGCAAATAGAAACACATTCCAGTCCTATATAAAAGAAACTGTCACAGCAATAGAACTGAAATACAAGATATCAGAGATGCACATTTCACAAAGCTGACATATTACAATTAATGCATTCAGAAAAAAAGAAGAACCCAAGATGGTTCTTTTTCTACTTTTGTTGCCTCTTTTCTGCTTTTCTCTGTTTTTGTTCTTAACTCTCTTGTCCTTTTCATAGTTTTCCTTCTCTCTATGCCCACCAATCATCTTTCCTCTGCATCCCTGTCCAGCCTTTCCAGCATCTCCCCTCTGTGTCCCTGTTCCTATCCCCCCACCTCCTTTTCAGCATCTGCCCTCTCAGTGTTTCTGTCCTCCTTCCATGTTCAACATCTCTCCTCTTTGTCCCTATCTTATTCTGTCCAGCATCCCCCTCTATGTCTATGTCCTTATGCTCCCTCCATGTCCAATATCTCTTCTCTGTGTCCCTGTCCCTCCCCATGTCCAGTTTCTCCCTTCTCTCTTCCTTGCCCCCTGCATCTCCCTGCCTTCAGTTGTCCAGCATCTCTCCTTCTCCCTCTATTGGTCCAGCATCTCTTCCCCGGTCCAATCTCTCTCTCTCTCTCTCTCTCTCTGTCTCTCTCTCTCTCTCTCTCTCTCTCTCTCTCTCTCTCTCTCTCCCTCTCTTTCCTCTGCTCCTCCCCTCATCCAGCATCTATTTACCCCCTCCTTTTTCCTCCAGGTCTGCCTGTCTCTTCTGTCTGCTTCTCTCCCACATTAAGCATCTATCCCCTTTATATCTTTGTCTCTGCCAGACACCTGCCACACATTTTGAGGGCTGTGAAGGGGAGGAAGGAGACAGAGAAATGATTGCACATGGGGGGGGGGGGCAGGGCAGATGAATGTCAGACTTGCCAGGTGGGGGGTCAACTACAGGTGGCCTCTACAATTTTGCGGTCCTGGTCATTTTGCCAGGCTTGTTCAATGGTAACTACGCCCCTGATCTCAATACCTGTATAAATTCAGGGATGACCCAAAGGTATCTGACATCTTAGGTGACATTTTAGCCATGCACCCCATCTCTACTTCAGGAGCAGCTCAAAGCCCTACTACCCTTTGTCAGCTCAAGAACTCCCCACCACCACCACCACCACCTTTCTCCATAATCCAGCACCTCTTCTTCCCCTCCCAACCTCCTCTGGTAGCCAGCATCTCTTTTTTCCCTCCCTACTCTCCCAAGGTGTTCAGCATTTCCCCTTTCCTTCCCTTCTATTATGTCCAACATCTCTCACTCTTCCCTTCCCCTCCTCATGCTAGGTCTTCCACCGCTACTGCTGCCACTGACCTACCTCAGCATGATGCAAGGCCTTTCAATGCAGGACTCCACCCCCACCCCTTGATGCAGCTTCCTGTCTGGGGTTAGGGGGGTTAGGGGGGAGCACTGCAGCACATGAGTATTGACTTGTAGTGAAAGGCCCCACCCTGCTATAAGAGCAATATTAAAATTCTGCTCTCCTGCCATACTGGAACCCCTCTGTGCTCCTTGATCCCCAGATTCTGATGCTCTAGGAGGATACTTTGCCTAGAAATTGTGAACATAGCAGAAGACTGTGAACTAATGTCAATCAGTTGATAGCCTGTCTGAATCAACACATTAATATTGTTTAGGCCGTAATCAAAGCCTAAATAAATATCAATGTGTTAGTTCAGACAGGCTACCAACTGTTTAACTGCATGCCGTACTTCGGTCCCGTTTTTGGTGCCATCAATTTCTATGGGGACAAACTTCGGTTTAGCGCACCACTGATAAGTGCAAGATTCGCTTACATGCATGGTTTAAGACTGCTCCTCTGCAGGGAAGACTCCGCATAAGTGCGTGCACGGAATATGGAAGCCAATTGGAGCGTGACAACCAACGAGATTTCAAATTTACTGCCCCTTTAGCAGCCACAGGCAGAATAAGCAAAAGAATGTTGTTAGAGTGTACACTGGGGTCATTGTCGTCGTCGTCGTCGTCGTTGTCGCGGCGGAACTGTAAGACTTTAACACTGGCTGAATAAATAGAAGTCCTTAAAAAATTAGAAAACAAACAAAGTCAAGCATCTATTGCTAAAGGATATGGTGTCAATCCCAGTCAAATTTCATGTGTCTTGAAGCAGAAAGACCAGCTTCTGGAAGACTGGCAAAACAATACAAATCCACAACGGAAACGAAAATGGGCGGGAAAAGCTGAGGAGGTAGAAGATGCTCTTCTTCGGTGGTTTTCTCAAGTCAGGAGCAGACAGTTTCCTGTCAGTGGTCCACTGCTTATGGAGAAAGCTAACCAGCTAGCTGAAAGTCTTGAACTAACTGAATTCAAAGCCACTGTTGGATGGTTGGAAAGATGGAAGGAGAGGAACAACATAAAATTCAAAAAACAGCATGGTGAGAAACAAGACACTGATGACTTTGGTGCTGAAAATTGGGTTGTTTCAGTTCTTCCTACCATCTTGAACGAGTTTGCACCTCGTGACATTTTCAATGCTGACAAAAACGGTCTCTACTTGCGAGCGATTCCTGATGGAACACATGCCGAAACTACTGGAGGTAAAATGTCGAAGGACCGACTGACAATCCTCCTTTGCTACAATATGGATGGGAGTGAGAAGTTGGAACCCCTCATCACTGGAAAGAGCAAACAGCCCTGTTGCTTCAAGAAAATTAAGCTACTTCCTGTGTCATATGAGGCTAACGCAAATTCATGGATGACTGGGGAAATTTGGAAGCAGTGGCCACAAAAGCGTCAGATTTTGTTGCTTTGTGATAATTGTGCTGCACACAGGGATGATGTCAGGCTGTCTAATGTCAAGGTGGTCTTCCTGACACCAAACACTACCTCTCTGATCCAACCTATGAATCAGGGCATAATAGCCAATTTCAAACAACATTATCGGGCTCTTGTGCTACGTCGTCTGATGAGCATTATGGATGACCAGACTAGCAAGGATAAACGTGCTGTTGAACTGGCTCGTAATCTATCACTGTTGGATTCCCTACATAAGCAGAATGAAGCCTGGAATCATGTTACACAGGCAACCATTGTGAACTGCTACAAGCGGGCAAGCTTTGTTAAGGATGTGGAGAGCGACGAAACAGATGCAGCTGTTGCAAACGCGTCAGATGAACAGGTTATTGACATCCCAGCCGTTGTTACTGAAGAGGAGTTCCATCGCTAGTAGCTGTTGATTACGACCTACAAACAGCTGAAGACAGCACTGATGTCGAGATATGTGCCTACAAGCAGGCAACAATGGCTGATGATGGAACAGATGATGAAATGAGCAGCAAGGCACATGCTGACGAAATTCAACAACCTCCTGCTGTCACTTTTGCAAGAGCGCTGGAGAGTCTTAACACCGTGCGGGCCTATCTGGAGGCCACTAGATGTCAGTGCTATGACTGTTTTTACCGTCTGGCAGATGTAGTCTATGGAACTCACAGACCCAATAGTGTACAGAGGACTATAACTGATTACTTCAAGTAAGCCTAACAACAGTTAACGGAGACTGTATACTGTACATATAATAATAAACAGTACTGTACATATGTTTATCAGATGTCAAGCTTCTTTGGTCACAACTGTTAAGTGCACACTCTGGTTAACTGCATGCATTTCTTTTGTCCCAGACCCTTGCACTTAAGCGGATTGCACTGTATATATTATATGGTTAAATATATATATCTTTTCTTCTTCTGTATAGTTAATCTTCCTAAATTCAGAAAATAAGAAAATTAAGCTGGGCAAAAATAAAATGGGTGGCAACAGAGGTGGTACCAGTTCAGTCTTATTACTTAGCTAATTAGCATTGATTTTCAGCACCAATTAGAGAGGTCTAAGTGGACAACTCAAGCCTCACAAATAGCAGCAGTCCTAAATCTAGCCTATCAGTTTTTGGCAGGCTAGAATTGGGGAATTTTTCAGCTAAAAACCTAGCTTGTTCGATTTTATTGAAAATTTGCTTAAATATTGCCCAAATATCTTATTCATTTGCTTAATAATATTAGCCAGTTATCTTGCCTAGTCAATGACTCTTTGAAAATTAACCTCATGATTTCCTAAATAACTCAGAGAGATGGGAAGCGGAAGGGAATGGAAATGGTACTTGATATACCGCCTTTCTGTGGTTTTTGCAATTACATTAGAAGGGCAACCTTCGGAAGCTAATCAAGAAATGTATTAAGTAATGTCCAATAAAAAAGGTATCATCTTATTTTCTTTTCCATGTTTTATTTTGTTTGATTTCTATTGATAACCTTAAGAGTGGACTAACACGGCTACCACACTCCTCTGCAATTACATTCAAAGCGGTTTACATAGTACTTATTTGTACCTGGGGCAATGGAGGGTTAAGGGACTTGCCCAGAGTTACAAGGAGCTGCAGTGGGATAAAAGTTAAGTGAAAGTATGACTCCTCTCTATTCTTCTGAGGCCCTGGGCAGAGCTGCATGTCTTTTTCACCTCCTCAGTTGATAGATTTGTATTTGGTTTAACTACTGTCAGTGTCACATGCTCTGGGTGCCACAAAAGGATTAGCTCAAAACTTCTGTGCATTATATTTCCCCATTTTGCATCTTCCTGTAGGAGATATCACTCTCTTCCCCAAGGGAGTGAGGAAAAATAGGAAATCCGTTAAGCAAAAAACGCAGCAAAATCCCCTTGCCATTGTGTTCAGGATATATCAGGGAGACCAGCCCCTCATACTACTGCACTGAGCCACTCAGTAGTAGAATTGGAATGCACCTCTTCGGTCTCACCTTTCTGAGGGAACCAAAACCTTTGATGCAGTGACCTCTGTGAAACTTTTTTTCTGAGCCTGAAATGGCTAGAGGGTGCTTTTTAGAGCCTATTCTATACAAGAAAATGGATACTCATGCCTGGATTGCTAAAAAATGTGTATAAATTGTGTTGTGGCTGCAGACTTCAGGTCTTCATGAGGGTGTTCAGGAAAGGTTCACAGGTGTTGTACACCTTTGAATGTATTCTCTTCAAAAATAAGCTTAAGGAAACAGTGGGTCTTATGAAATACCACTTTTGTATTGATTAGATGCTGTCCCCTGCTACCTCTGACAATTCTTTGACATCTCAAAAGTTTCATGGTGGACATCCAGGAAGCATTTTTCCTTAGAAATACTATCAAGAACATACTGCACGAAGCAACAGAGCTCTTCTTGGAGTACAGACGAGGAGGTTAACAATCAGAACAGGGCACTCCAAATTGCCATGCTTCGAGAAAGAGTTCTGACTTCGGGAGTGATGTTTCACTCAGTCCCATTGTTCCTGCCACAATGCATTGGAACCGCAAAGTGTTCCGGAACTATTAACGTAGTACATTATAGTCAGTGGGGGTCCAATGTTTCTCTCTGCCCTGTTAGTGGGATAGCATAGCTTTAAGGTAGATTCTGCCAAGGTTACCGAGGGTGCCTCTAAGGAAAACTCAGGATTCTCTGTTCTGCAATTAGAAAGACCAGAAAAAGTGACACTCGACTCTATATGGACAGCCTTAGAAGCTCTCTTTGTTCTGGTATGTGCCCTGCTGTGAATTCAAATATATCTAGAATCTAGAAGTTGAAAGATTTTGTGGGGGCTCAAGAAGGTGAGATAGCACAGGTAAACTCTCAGATGTAACAGTTAAAACAGACACAGTCCTCTTTATTTCAAGATAGAATGGCTTATCAGAGCAAGATTGAGAATTTTGAGAACTATATTAGGCATCTCAAGTTAAGAATTTCAATTTTTTTCTCAATTGCTAACATCAAGTCCAAAAGACCTATTTTATAGGTTTTTGAATGAGACTTTTAATTATTCAGATGAATCTACCACCTCTTCAAAATCCCTGTGCCTAAATCTCACCCAGCCCCTGAAGCGTCTTGTTTGCTTGAAGATGTTTCTCTTGATAGCTTGAACTTAACAGAGATTCTAGTAAGCTCAATGGAAGTAGTAGTCTCCAGGTCTATATTAATGGTTTCTTTCATTTTCCTCCAAGATAAAGATGCATTAATGACACTTTTTTTTCAGAAAAAAACTGAATGTAATTTTCTTGGTGGTAAAATGTCTATATTTCCTGATGTATCTGGTTGGACTCAGGCCAGGAGGAAAAACTTTCTTTCATAAAGACAGCAAGTGATACAAATGGGTGCTAAATTTCAATTAAGGTATCCCAGCAAATGTATTACTTCTTTGGAAAATCACACGTGTTTTATGATCCATCTTAACTTCATTTCTTCCTGGAGGGCAAAGGGACCTCTGTTGTAGTCAATTTCAGGACTATAATTACATTGATGAAGGTTGCTCCTTTTTCTTTGTTTCCTTTTCTACATGATTATGACTTTGTCTATAATGTGTATCTTGGATATTCAAATATGTGGACTTTTTTTTAGTGAGAATGTTAACTCTTTTTCTTCTGCTTTATATTGTTTTGAAGTATCACTATTTCTTTAAGAATTTATATACTTTATGTATAGGCTGCCGAATTTCCGTTGATTTTTTTTCCATATTTATAATTATAAAAATGATGCTCTTACTTAACATGCCACTACATACATGTGCAATCCTGCATTTATTTTAGAAGTTATTATGTAATTTTTCTGAGTGGGGAAGACTGTTCCCAAGAGGAAAAATCAGTTTCTTTTTCTGGCTCAAGATACAAAAATGATAACTTAATCCAAATGTATACCATTAAAGGAGGCACTACCTAGTGGAATTTTTCTCTACTTTCAGACCTAAAACATCATGGGTTGATATTCAAAAACATTTACCTGGTTGTTTATGGGGAGTTAATTTGTTTGGTTTAAAATTTCCCAGGCTGCCAAATGCATAACTTTTGGCTGGATATTGCAATGCCCAGCACAAAGTTATCCATATACAGAAGAGTTTACCAGTTACAATTAGCCATTTAATTTAGCCATTTACAATTTTGAATCTCTACCTCTATGTAACCATGCATGGCTATTGTTTTAAAGCTCTGTCCCACTGATTCTAGTTCCCCACCAGCCAGGAGAATAATCCATTAATTATGCAAATAACAGCACACCAGCTTTATGATGTAAAAGACCTGCATGTCTTTGATTCAGCTGATGTAAACAGTGTTTGCTAAAGCTGCCTTGACTTTCTAATTTTTCCTTCTCCTATCTTACTTGCTTATTCTGTGATGGAGCGGAGCCAGAACATCTTAGCTTTCAGCTTCCCCCAAGCATTACATTTTCATTTGCTGTCAGAACATGACTGTGTAAACTTTCCGTGGAAAGACTGATGGACTGTCTTAAGGTTTAGTTTTTTTTTCTACCTATCAAGGAGCGAGTCATTTGTGAGGAATATAAGAGCTGGCTTTCAAAGAGAAAATAAAAAGCAAAGAAGAAATATGGAGCTTGAACTCCAGAAGGTTGTTGTTTTTTTTGGTCTACAATTAGGTTTCTCAGACATCACACCATAGACCTCAACCATACTTGATTAAATAAGAATTTCCTACTGAATGATTGATAAATGCTTGTTTCCCAGAAAGCCTATATTAAACATATGTACTTCCAGAGCAAAGCTGAGTAACAACCTGGTTAAATGCTGCTGACATGCCAACAAGCACATGACCTTCTGACAATATAAATCTAGGTTCTGTAGGAGTAGGGTGTATCCACTTTTTTCACTGCAGTTTAAATGCTTGAGAGCTGAAAGAGAAAGCAAAGGCTAGGAGGAGGCAGGAGGAGAGAGACTAATCAGATTCTTGATTTTGTCCCCATTGGTTTTTTTCTGCATTTCTCCAGCTATGGTTAGAATGAATGGATGAATGGTGGTAGTGTATTCATTCTGGCTCCCTGGGGCTTCCTAGTTCATTTCAAATCAAAACACCGATTCAGTGAGTGAAGAACTTTTTCATGCCATCTATAAGGACTTCTTGTACCCCCTCTGAATGCAACTTTTGGAAATAGAAGGCAGTCACAAAACACATCCCCCTGCTATTGGAGCTTGCTGACTACAGGCTCAAAAACATGCTCATTTTATACAAGGACAAAAAGTGCCACCCATATGGCTATTCGTTACATTAATTGCACATATATGCTGGGTCAATGGGGGGGGGGGGGGGGGGATGATGATGCACTGTAGGATTATACATACCAGAATATATTTTACCAGAGGGAGGTGACATCTGAGCAAATGAAGTAACATGGCTTATTGGATAAAAAAAATTACTTGCCAAGCATAGAGGATGCATTTGTTGCATTACCTATGCTTTGTGTTAAACTAATGAAGATCTCTTCATAGATGCAGTATTCTTTGAGTCATCCTGTCAATACTGTGCTACTTCCTCTTGGGGCAATTTCTCCAAATGGGTTAGTTTTGCACATACTATGGCAGGAATGAGCCTCAGTCCTAAGCCAAAGCAAATGGAGTACGATCTCAGGGGGGTCTTTTACTAAAGCTTAGCTCGAGTTTTCTGGGCCTTGCTTTGGATAACTCGAGCTAAGCTTTAGTAAAAGACCCCCCTCAGTCTCTCAAATTTACTGTTAACACTTACTGTAAAACTTCCATCAGGCCAATGAGAATATCCCTCTGGAGTTTGTAAGATGTAACATGTATATGCAAACCAGTGCATTTTTTTCTAGCAAAAAAGGTGCCGATACTCAAATGCTAGGCCACTCTTTAGGGGTAGGGTGATCACTGAGGGACCCACCCCACAATAGTTAGGCCCCCTGCAACCAGTTACAGAATCTATGACAAGGAAGAATTGGTGTGTAGAGCCTGAGTTCTTTCGTTAAAACTTGGGTTCTATGGGTCAATTTTAGCAGACAATAGAAAAGGTGCCAGTACTCAGTGCCCCCTCAAAAAAAAGCCCTGATGCAAACTATCCAGGTGTGTTTGGAAATTCTGTTTGATCAAGCGTGTGGTACCCAAAACAATGGAAAATATTTCTGTATCTTTCTACCACATTTTCATGGTCTCAAATTCCATTTCTAGGTACTTGAGGATCTTTTCTCTCTACACATGATTTACACTGACACCTCTATGATTAATGTCATTCTATTCTTTCTCTTGTTTACCACTATCAGGGGCATTTTCGAAAGAAAAGGGCACCCAAAAAGCGACACAAAAGGCACATGGGTGTCCCCGTGAAAGAAAGTTGCCCAAATCCAATAATCAAAACCGGGCCGTAAGGGTGTTCTCCGCGTGAGGACACCCATCTATGGTCATCCCCACAGGGGGAGTGTTAGGGGGGTGTTATGGATGGCATTACGTGATGGGTGCCCCCAGCGTATAACAGCTTGCAAAATGGTTTTGCATGGGTTGGAACATGGCCGTCCTTAGTTAGACCTGAAATAAAAGCGACCAGAATAAAGGGGAAGTCGTCTTTTGACCCGTTAGCGATTTTGTGCAGTTGGAGAGTGGCGAGAGCGTTGTTGGGAGAGAAAGCTGAGAGTTTGTTCAGTACCTGTTACCTTTGTGTGTGTGCCGTAGTCGGAACGTTTTCCCCCTCACCTGCCTCATTTGTGTTTTAACTTTTCAGCTTTCCCTTCTAGCCTCCAAACCCAGACACCACTACTCCTTCCTCTATCTCCCCCATCCCCTCTCCCTATCCCTCTCCATTCACTGTCCCTAAGTTCATAATTCTTTCCCTTACCTGTTTGTAGTGCCTGTTTGTCTTTGTCCTGCTGCAGCGTGTTTGTGAAGGCTGTCGTTTGCTGCTAGGAGATTGAGTGGCTAGAGGGTGTGGCAGGAGAGTTTGTAGTGGGTGTTTGTCGGTGGTGGGAGAGTGAGTGTCAGCTTCTATTTGTTGCTGCTGTGTTTCACCAAGTTGGTAGGGAGAGGTGAGCACTGGTAGCACTGCATTGCACCTGTAGTGTTGGGAAATGGAGGCACTAAATGCACAGGTGGCTTACATGGTGGAGGAAGAGGGGAGGCACCGCAGGAGGTACTCACGCCCCAGAGTTTTCAGGCCCTGTAGCAGTTTCCTAGACCTCACTGACCTGCAGTGTCCCACTAGGTACCGCTTTGATAGGGCTGCCATTCAGCACCTTTGTGACCAGCTCAATCCCCTCCTGCAGCCCAGGACCCATAGGAACAACCCCATCCCTGTGCACCTAAAGATCACTGCTTCTCTATCTTTTCTGGCCACTGGGAGTTTGCAGTCTGTCCTAGCTGTGAACACGGGTCTCACCCAGGCTTCCATTTCTAACTGCCTCACCCAGTTCCTTGATGCCTTCCTTACCCACACCTCTGAGTTCATCACCTTCCCCACCACCCCCTGGCCCTGCAGAACAACATAGCTGACTTCTATGCCGTAGCTCACTTCCCCTCGGTCATAGGCACCATTGACTGCACACGTCGCATTCAGTCCCCCCGGGCACGAAGGGCCACATAGGAACAGGAAAGCATTCCACTCACTCAATATGCAAGTTGTGTGTGACGCCCAGGGGGAGGTTCTAGACGTGTGTGCCCAATACCCAGGTTCCACCTATGACACCTATATATTGCAGCACTCAGGAATCTTCCGCAGGTTTGAGCAAGGGGAGATCACTGGCGGATGGCTCTTAGGTAAGTGCTGCATGGATCTGACCAAACTATACCTCCTCCACCGGTCAACCCTCAGCACTGTCTCCCTCCAGCTCACTCCACAACCCACTATTCCCCTCCCCCCACTTCCACAAGGTACCCGCTCAAAACAATACACACTCATCTTTCTCATCCTGCTTCTCCCCAAAGGTGACAGGCTACCCACAGTGGAGTTGGCTCATGACCCCTGACTTTTATAAGAAGGTCTTTTAAATTAAAAGAATTAAGGGGCCCTTTTACGAAGATGCAGTAGGGCTTCCGCATGGGTAGCACATGGCAAAACAGCACTACCACTGGGCGCACCTTTGGTAGTTCTGGGTTTCCACTGTTTCTCACACTAGAAAATTTTATTTTCTGATTACCGCACAAGTAGTGTGTGAGCCCCTACCACAGTAAGGGCTCAGGCGGTAATGGCCATGTGCTAATTTGGAAATTAGCAGTGTCCATTAATGGAAGAAATTGAAAATCGGTCATTTTAGAGCCAGGCTAAAAAGAAGCCAGAGCACGCAGGCAACTCACATGCTAAAACTGACACTTTTTAGCATGGCTTAGTAAAAATACCCGTAAGATTGATTCAATAGGGCATCGATCAAGATGGCGTCCGTGTGAGGGAGCGTAGCTTGCAGTCTCCCGAACACCAGACTCTGCTCCAGTAGCGTTAGCTTTCCTTCACCTAAATATGGTGAAAAGAAAGGGGAAAGTCGGGGCAAAAGCCGCTGCTGGCCCTGGCGGTTCTTTAACGCTCCGGTAGCCGACTCTGGAAAGTTTTGGCCTCCAAGCTTCAGGAGCCCAGGTCCCTGCCCTGGTTGGATCCCCGGACCAGCTAGGGGATCTTAGCACGGAGGCGGCGTCTTTAAGTCCGCCACACCAGACTGCCCCGCCGAGACCAAGCGGAGAATCGGGAGCGATGGGAGAACCCCAAGCGGAGGCTTTGGAGGTTAGCGGCGGCCCTGTCGAGCACTCGACCCCGGAAGGAATGACATCAGGTCGTAGGGCGGGACGTACTGATCCTTCGCCCTCCCCTATCCAGGAGGCTCCGCAGATCGGACTCGACGGGAGGCCTAGACCGGCAGTCATTACTCTTGAGACCCTCTGGGATGCAATCCAGACCCTTAATTCATCGCTACTTCAGACAACCAATTCCTTCAAATCTGAACTAAAGGATTTAAAAACATCTTATCAAACCCTGGAAGCGAAAGTCAAGCAGCAGGAGGAAAAATGTGAGTTGAACTTGCTTGAAATTAAAAAGCTACAGACAGTCGTAAGTAATATAGTAACAGAAAAAGAACTGACTCAAAGGAAACTTGAATTTATGGATAATCAAATCAGGCGTAATAACCTGAGATTTTTGAATTTTCCGAAGTCTCCTTTGATATCACCTTTGGAGATGTTGAGAAAATATTTCCTCGAAATACTTCAAATTCCTAAAGAAGCTTTACCTCCAATTATAAAGGCTTACTATATTACAGGAATTAAAACTACTCAAGCTGCAGCTTCTGACTTAAACTTGACACAATTTTTGGAATCTTCCTTAGAAACAATTACGGAACGCACAACTCTTCTTGCTTCCTTTGCTTTTGAATCCGATAGAAACCATGTTTTCAGACTATACTTTAAATTTATCTTAGCCCAATTTCTGGGTTCGAAGATACAAATTTTTCCAGATCTTAGTAAATCTACTCAAAGAAGGAGAAGAGAATTTCTGGGACTTCGGTCCCGGGTTCTCTCTCTGGGCGGTACATACAAGTTGAAATTTGCCTGTAGATGTATTATTTCCTTGGAAAATGTATATTTTGTATTCTTTGAACCAGAAAAATTGAGACAATTTATAATTGCCAGAGAAAGTGGTGGTGAATTGGTTATGGATGCTCCGGTAGGAAGCTGAAACCGCTGGCAGGGAATGGACTCTACCCTCACAATTGTTTGTTTAAAGATTTTCCGCAAAAAATTGCCTTGTGTCTTGATCAATATAATGTGGACTAAGTAACAATATCATTACATATTTGTTTTTTTTCCTTTAATGGACAAGGATTTGTCATATATAATTTCCTCTATTTCCTACATTTATTATATGTAAATGTATATTTTGAAAATTGATAAATAAAATAATTTAAAAAAAAAAAAGATTGATTCAATCTAATCTTTGCTATGATGTATTTGCTTTGGGGGTCTTTTACTAAGCGGCAGTAAGCCCCGCTCACTAAACTGAAAGTATCGCCGGGCTACTGCAGCAGCCTGTCAGTAGTTACCACCCTCAGCATGTGTATTTACCCAGTGGTAATTGGGCAGTGCCATGCACTGCCCGGTTACCACCGGGTTAGTGTGGGAGGTGGCAGTATGTGCTCCTCTCGAAATGGGTGCGCGGCAAGTGCTTCACTTGCTGCATGGCCATTTCTTTAAAAAAAAAAACCAGCCTTTTACCCACTGTGGTAAAAGGGGGCCTCAGCGCAGCTTAGTAAAAGGACCCCTTTGTTAGGGAGGTCACTGATAGTCACTCATTTAGATTATTGTAATGTTTTATATTCCAGTATTTCTAGCAGTTACTGCCTCAATCTTGATTGACTGCACTTTTTGTCCTTTAGATTGTAAGCTCCTTTGAGCAGGGACTATTCTTCTTTGTTAATTGTACAGCGCTGCACAACCCTGGTAGCGCTTTAGAAATGTTAAATAGTAGTAATAGTAGTTACTGAAGAAGTTTCATCTCTGGAAAATATTGCAGCTAGATTAATTTATAGATCAAAAAGATTCAGTAGTGCAACCCCATTTTTTAAACAACTTCATTGGCTGCTAAAGCAGGATCATATAATATTTAAGGTGGCATGTTTAGTTTTTAAAATATGAATTTGTCAGATCCCATAGTCTTTATGTTTTATTATAATATTTATGGGGCTTTATTGTGATTCTCATTCATTTGTTGCTTATTGAAATTTCCATCTGTTGAGAATGCATATCACAAAAAGAATGTAGAGACCTTTTTTCATATCGGGCAGTGAAAATTTGGAATGCTTTGCCTTTGTATATTAATCATCTTTCTTCTTTTTCTTTTTGAAAACACTTGAAAATTTATCTTTTTAAGGACTATTTGATTAGTGATAAATCAGCCCTTATGTTAATTTACTGTGATTTTCATTCCCAGTGTTTTTCTGGTTCTCTTGGTGTAACCTACTTTGGACTTTTTGAGTAAGCCAAGATATAAATTCAAAGATTAGATTAACCTGCACATGTTAACACACATGAATGAGAGTTAAATGTGTTATTTAGCACAAACTCCAGCATTCTCAGGGCTTATTTATTTATTTATTGAGGAAATTATTTTAGAAGGCTATAACTGAGAGGGCTTTGGCCTCTTCAAAACCCACTTCCAGTGTCTGGATAGATCATGGGAGGAACTCTTATAAGCCTCCTAACTGTGTATGACATGCTTACTCAAGTTCCTCATTAAGAGCTGCTGGGGAGATAGAGGCCAACTCAAAAATCCAACATGCTTGCTCCATAATCTTGTCCAAACACTGAAGAGGATGCAGAACTTTCGGCAGATAAGAATCCAAGATCCCCACGGCAAGGGTCTGGTGGCATGAAATAACCTCATCCATAGGCATTTCCAGTGAATGTGTACATTTATTCAGAGTGTGAACATTATTACATCTTTCTACCCCTCCCCCAAGCACACCAGTTGCTACAATTTATAGAGGTGTAGAATTAGGTGCCACTGGTCTTGGAAGAGGCCAGTAACTCCTCATCTTACATCAGTGCATACTGTGCAGCCCCATAAGAATCCAGAAATACCCTTTGTTATCCCGGACCAAATGGGCAGCCATGCTGCTAAATACTCAGAGTTCAGTGTTGCTGTGGATGTTTTCGCAGTGAGGGTGGTTATATCAAAGGGTGCTGTAGTGGATAAGCAGATGCTAGCAGTCTGAGCACTGTAAGAGCTGGCAGTGTTGTTAGTATGCTGTTTGGCAAGATCACAGTGTAGCTCTCTCACCTCCTGCTGCAGGAACTCTACCTCCTGAGACAGGGACTGCATCCCAGTCACCATCATGTATGTTAGCTTCAACTATCTCGCAGCGAAGTTTCCCATTCTTCGGTGCAAGCAGCACCTCCTCTGTGGCATAAGGCACTCTCTATAGCAAGCAAGATGGTCAGTATTCCTGGCTACCCTGTGGATCAGCATCAAGGGATTATTCTCCTGGTTCTGGATGGTCAAGGTGGGGTGATGGGGGTGGCATAGAATCTTCAGCAGCCTTATCCACCCTACTTGTGGCAGGCCAGGAAGCTTGTTCTTCATGATGTTCCACTTGAGCCGCTTGACTCACTTGCTGTGTTCAATCCTTTCTGCACGTTTCCTTAGATGCTTCACCACATGCTGGGATATCATGTCTGTCTATTCCCCATCAAAAGTCATAACTTCCTTCACTGCAGTTAGCAAACAATTGCACACCATCAATAACCTCATTGCTTATCTTGCCAGTCATTTGAATAGATTCCCAGACCCTCCTTTACAGCGAGGCCTGGCCTGGCCTCTAGCCCCCAGGCTGAAATAGCATGCCTTTGTTATAGAGCACCAGTTATGCCAGGAGGTCCCTCTCTGCTTCAGAGAAGTTCCTTTCTTTCCAGTTCACCATATTGGTGCTCCCTAAAAAAAAATGTACACAACAGAGACTGTTGTGCGATATGGGACCTGAACACGTTATCATGGCTTTTGTAGAGCAAGCCATGCTATATGCATTGAGAGGGCAGGGAGGCACATGCAAATAGCAGGGGAAAAGTGCTACTTGTACATGTAACCTACATAAATAAGTGGTGCAAAATGCTGCCACTTATCGGTGTGCTCACTTACACGTGCAACTGTTGGGTTTCCACATGGAGAGGTGTCACTATTTGACTGTTCTGACAGTCTCTTTCTGCTATGGGTATTTTATACATGGATATGGTGGCATTTTATGCCACTTGCACAGGGATTTTCCCCATACTGATTTCTGCAGGCAGATATGCATTATTTTCATTAGCCTAAATGTTCACCGCTGCTTTTGTAAAGTACCACTGCCTGCCTCCACATGACCACCTAAATATATCTTTCCTCACAAATACAACATCTGAAATAGGCAAGCAGCTATATAACTCATATTAACCTGCACTATAACATTAACACTGGTTAGTAAATAGGGTTCTTAGATTACCAGTCATCTCTGGGTAGGGTACGGTAAGATTAGCAATTAAATCCAAAATAAGATTCAGCCAATTATTAGCTAATTGTTTATTAGGCATGTGGTGTTGATATATAACATGAACACATAAACTTTATTCTGTGTATATTATGCCAAATATATAAAAACCTATTAGTGTTCTTTAAAGATTTCAATATCACTGTGTTGTTTATCATCACATAAGGTTAACAGAGTCTTTCTAAGAAAGATGTTCAAGGAATATACCAGGTAAAAAGACATACCTTCGGTGATGTGAAGGTCCTAGTTGATTCTTAAATTTATAAAACCAGTTATTCCTTTATTTTTATGCAAAAACTAAACACAGTCCTTAAAATAATAGTTTTCTTATTTGTTAATGGCATTTTGTGAGCTAGATCTTCTTATTTGGGTAAGCATTATCGTGAGAGAAATACAATCAAAAGTCATTTTGTAAAGCCACATTTATCAAGATAATAAAATAACCACAGGACGGTGTCTTCAAGTTAAAAATTAGTTTACAAAAACTAACCAAAGTACTGAGTCTGGAGTCCACTGTCCATGTAGTTTTGAAAGCATTGGCTGGAGTCGGTGAGCCCTCATTTTTTAAAACATAAGGAGCAAATCATCTTTGTTGAGGAAAACCTGATCTTTATGCAAGCGAGAAATGAAAAAAAAAATGTTTTCTAACAGCTTAAAATCTGGCAGAGAAAGGCAACAATAATACTTGAGATCCTTTAAGCTTCCATTTTAAGCAATTGACACAATCAGTTAAACAAGCAAATTGAGTCCCATGGGGCTCATCAGGCCTGGGTAGGCAAGAAGAGCTAGTATGCTCAAGGCTGGGGAGGGAGGGTAGCTGCTGCAGTGGCCCTTGCCTGAAACCTGAGCAGGCACAGGCTCCCCGAGCCACATGAACATACCCTCTGAAGAATGGTTCAGTAGAAATTACCAAGAGAGGCAAGGAGAGTAAAATGAAAAATACACATGGTTGTGTATTTTTCTAGGAGGGTTATTCTTCCATTTAAAGAATTATAGAAAATCTTAACATGATTTCCTTGCTCTCATGCCACTGTCTTGTTATGCAAAAGATCATCCTAGCGTTATTCCACAAATGTCATGATCTCCTGCTTATCTCACTAATAATTTCCTAAGGCAAAAGGAACTAATTGTTAAGAATGTGTCCCTGTGTCCCTCAGGTCCTTCTCATCTAACTGTTAAGAGCATCCAAGATGTGTGTAGCCTGATGCCAATGATGGTTATATCTTTTGAGGTGTTGCATTCTGCTGGGGAAAGAGAGGCAACGGGTCACATTTTTGTGGATTCCATAAAGTCCCAGTCTTGGCTTGCTGGTGGCCTTCCAGAACAAGTCCTCTGATGTTGAGAGATGGGACGACTACGTCTGAAGCTATTTATGGAACTTCTAAGGGAGCCGAGCCTTTTCCAGAGCCTCAGTTGGGGTTCACTGGCATCTTCTGGGTGATAGGGCATGCACTCATGTGGACCATAGCGAGACTGGTCTAGTGCAACAGGCTTACAGAGTGTCATAAAAATGAGACAAGTGGCCAGGAGAAGGAAGATGCACATGAGAGAGATGATGATGGGCAGGGAATCTGCCTTTTCCAAGGTGGTTTCTATGGTACCCAGTGAGACCACCTCTGTAGGCATAGTAAGAAATCCTTTGATAGTGGAGCTAGGAGTGGTCTGATTCCACTGATCTTCAGGGTTCATCTTTCCTACAACACAAGACATGAAATAACAGACTTCGGTTAATTCTCAGGGTGAAAAAAACAAATATCTACACCTATGAGGTCATCAAGTTTGCAATTCATTTATATTGGAGATTATGTTTTTGTGCTGCTAGTTATTCCAAATTCAAAACCAGTTTTGATTAAATGCTTCTCATACTCCATAATTTAAGTGTAGTACAAGCAACTCACAATACAAAGCTCAAAACAAAGGAGATATCAGTAAAAAAAACTGTTAATTCAAACAGAAAGACAAAAATTTACAAAACAAGAAAATATTGTACAAAAGTCCAATAATAGTAAGTATCAATCAATTTCTTACAAGAGAAATGCCTTGGGCGATTGCAATTAGTTTCCAAAAATTATTTAAAATAAAATCTCACTAGACTTGGTTTCTAACCCATCTAAGGAGTCTTCAGGGGCCGGTGTGATCCTCAGTTGGTCCAGGATTCTAAATACATGTGCACTCCTGCAAGCATTTTAGAAAAGGCTCTTGTGTTGGCAAAAACCTTTTCTAAAATACCACTGGAACTGAGCGCATCCTGACCTGGACATCTCCATTCCGATCTCTATGTTCTGTGTAAAACTGGCCTTATAGTGTATTTGGTAGCATGTAATAATTGACAAGCTCACAAATGGTGATAGTGTGTCAAATGTCTGAGTGGGTGCCCACCTGAGCAGCAGTGACCATCAAACAGTTTAGTTTGATATGACAGCTGAAGTGGCCACTCAAAACTCAAAGTCCTAGATTTCAAGCATGCTGACTTTAGTAAAATGGGGGAATACCTCAGGAAGGAGCTGATGGGCTGGGAGGACGAACGAGAAGTGGATGGACAGTGGTCCAGGCTGAAAGAAGCTATAAATAGGGCCACAAACCTTTATGTAAGGAGAGTAAATAAAAGCAAGAGAAAAAGGAAACCGATATGGTTCTCCAAGCAAGTGGCTGAGAAAATAAAGGCTAAAGAGTTGGCGTTCCTGAAATACAGAAAAACTCAAGAAGAGGAACACGGAGAGGAATACCGAATGAAATTGAAAGATGCCAAGAGAGAGATACGCCTGGCGAAAGCACAAGAACAAATGGCTAGAAAGGTAAGGAGGGGTGACAAAAATTTCTTCAGGTATAGTAGTGAAAGGAGGAAGAATAAAAAGGGAATTTTAAGGCTGAAAGATGCTGCGAACCGCTATGTAGATAATGATGAAAAAAAGCAAATTTGCTAAACAGATACTTTTGTTCTGTTTTCACAGAAGAAAATCCTGGAGAAGGACCGCAATTGACTAGCAAAAGTACATATGAGAATGGAGTGGATATAGCACCGTTCACGGAAGAGAGTGTGTATGGACAACTTAAAAATCTAAAGGTGGACAAAGCCATGGGACCGGACGGGATCCACCCCAGGATATTGAGGGAGCTCAGAGAGGTTCTGGTGGGTCCTCTTAAAGATTCGTTTAATAAATCCTTGGAGATGGGAAAGGTTCCGTGGGAGTGGAGAACAGCGGATGTGGTCTCTCTTCACAAAAGTGGTGATAGGGAAGAAGCTGGAAAACTACAGGACGGTAAGCCTCACTTCGGTTATTGGAAAAGTAATGGAAGCGATGCTGAAGGAAAGGATAGTGAATGTCCTGGAAGCCTGTAAGTTGCAAGATCCGAGACAACATGGCTTTACCAAAAGGTAAATCGTGCCAAACGAATCTCATTGAATTATTTGACTGGGTGACCGGAGAACTGAATCATGGACGTGCTATAGACGTAATCTACTTAGATTTCAGCAAAGCTTTTGACATGGTTCCCCACAGGAAGCTCTTGAATAAACTAGACAGGCTGAAGATAGGACCCGAAGTGGTGAACTGGATTAGGAACTGGTTGACGGACAGACGCCAGAGGGTGGTGGTAAATGGAATTCGATTGGATGAGGGAAAGGTGAGCAGTGGAGTGCCTCAGGGATCGGTGCTGGGGTCGATTCTGTTCAATATATTTGTGAGTGACACTGCCGAAGGGTTAGATGGTAAAGTTTGCCTTTTTGCGGACGATACTAAGATTTGTAACAGAGTGGACACCCGGGAGGGAGTGGAAAACATGAAAAAGGATCTGCGGAAGCTAGAAGAATGGTCTAAGGTTTGGCAATTAAAATTCAATGCAAAGAAATGCAACGTGATGCACTAAGGGAGTAGAAATCCACGGGAGATGTATGTGTTAGGTGGTGAGAGTCTGATATGTACAGACGGGGAGAGGGATCTTGGGGTGATAGTGTCTGAGGATCTGAAGGTGACAAAACAGTGTGACAAGGCGGTGGCCGTAGCTAGAAGGTTGCTAGACTGTATAGAGAGAGGTGTGACCAGCAGAAGAAAGGAGGTGTTGATGCCCCTGTATAAGTCATTGGTGAGGCCCCACCTGGAGTATTGTGTTCAGTTTTGGAGGCTGTATCTTGCTAAGGATGTACAAAGAATTGGAGGGGTGCAAAGAAATGCTACAAAAAAGCTATGGGATTTGCGTTACAAGACATATGAGGAGACAGATTTGCTGACCTGAATATGTAATACCCCTGGAGGAAAGGAGAAACAGGGGTGATATGATACAGACGTTCAAATATTTGAAAGGTATTAATCCGCAAGCGAACCTTTTCCGGAGATGGGAAGGCGGTAGAACTAGAGGACATGAAATGAGATTGAAGGGGGGCAGACTCAAGAAAAATGTCAGGAAGTATTTTTTCACGGAGAGAGTGGTGGATGCTTGTAATGCCCTTCCGCGGTAACAGAATTCAAAAATGTGTGGGATAAACATAAAGGAATCCTGTTCAGAAGGAATGGATCCTCAGAAGCTTAGCGGAGATTGGGTATCAGAGCCAGTGGGGGAGGCGGGGCTAGTGGTTGGGAGGCAGGGCTAGTGCTGGGCAGACTTCTACTGTCTGTGCCCTGAAAATGGCAGATACAAATCAAAGTCAGGTATACACATAAAGTAGCACATATGAGTTTATCTTGTTGGGCAGACTAGATGGACCATACAGGTCTTTCTCTGCCGTCATCTACTATGTTACTATGTTAATCTTTGGCACCTATATCAACATCTTTGCTAAATAAGCTGTGAACTGGGTTTAAATAAATAGTACAACTGAAAGGATGTTGAATCAGCTTCAACTCCCTACCTCCACCCCAAATAATAAGATTTTTGGGCATCTCCATGCATGTGGTCCCCAGGAAACCATAGTCCTGCTAACACAGAGGTGAATCTTCCACTGAGAGCCTTATATAATATAAAAGGTATTCTGTACGTATGATGCAGCAACCTCACCATTGGTTTCCAAGTTTCTGCAGCACATGGATATTAAGGGGTCCTTTTACAAAGCTATGGTAGAAACTGGCCTTAGCATGCCATCACACAGGTCCTTCCCCTGCGCTAAGGCCATTTTTACCGCTGCTACAAACTGGCCGATTTTCCATTTTCCAAATTAATGGCCACACACTAAATATTGCCTTTAGAATGCAGCTATTACTGAAAATGAACAATCTGAGCCCTCACCACCACCTATTTTGTAGGCTGTAAGGGTTCATGTGGACTGAAAAAGTTTAACAGGGTCTCTCATCTACATGCCCAGCTACACTGGCTGCCTGTAGAGGCCAAAATTATCTTTAAACTCTGTTGTTTTGTCTTCAAAATCTTCAGGGCTATGCTCCTCAATACATGTTTTTTCTAATCACAACTCTGCACTCATACTACAGAACAAGAAACTCTCTTAAACTATCCTTCCCATCCTATAAAGAATTCCACCTCGAGACTTTTCTCAAGCTTATTCCCTTACCAAACCTCCAAATTTTGGTATGCCTTACTGACACCCTGATCAACCTCAACTGCTACACCCAATTTCGTAAAGCCTTAAAGTCCATTCTATTCAAGAAACACGTCTTACCAAACTCCTCGTAAACCTACTTCCCCAACATGACATTTTAAATAACGTCGAACTGAAGTTCCTTTCTCCTCATCTATGCATTAGACTCACTTATCTGCCTGTTAATCCACTCTGTAATCTGCTATAAAAACTTTCTTTCCAATGTAACATTGTTGATCTCTTTACTCTGTAATCCGCTCCGAACCTCTCAAGGTGTGAGCGGAATATAAGCATCGGGTAAAGTAATCTCACACTAATCAATTACAAAAGGCAATGTAGATGCGTTGATTAGCACAGAAATGCCCGATATGCCCCCTCCCAGAAAAATGTTAAAATATTTTTTAGTACATGGTCTGGGCGCAAACATTTGGAACTTAGAGCAAGACGCCTCCGCGTGTCCTGCGTTAAGCCCTTTTAAGATGCAGTTAGCACGTGAAAGTGTTTACCGCAGCTTAGTAAAAGGAGCTCTAAATGAGCTGTTTGCTAAATTTCAACCTAATCAGACTCATCTAGCAGTAACTGCAGTTCATTATTTCTTCTATTAGGTTTTTGAACTCCACCCCAAGATCTGAATCTGTAAATTTTAGCTTGCCAAATATAAGAAATACTGCTAATGTTACACTGTTTAAATATGAAAGCCAACAATTGCTCAGGAGCACATGGTTCAGAGTTCAGACTTAGGTGTCTTCAAAGTATACTAGTTAAAATATTGTTCTATTAAAGGCTGAAATAGGCCAAGTACATTTAAAAGATGAGCGGACAGACAAATGATTCCAAATTACCCCATCAAGTGATAGGCAGGCTGCGACTACCATTAGAAAATACAAAATTAAACAAAAATAATTTATCAGTAGTCTAAAAAAAAAAAAGAAAGAATATCTGGCAGTAAATTAAGATCTTTGTTGTTTCATATTCTCTACGGTCTTGATTCCATCAGCTAAGGTGCTTACTTTTCCCAGCTGGACTTTTCCTAAGGAACTTACAGACAGAATCGGTGTGTGTGTGTGGGGGGGGGGGGGGTAGGTATCAATGTGGGTTACCATTAAGACATCAGATTCAATAAATGGCACCCAAATTTAGGTGCTAGAAAGATCTGTGCAAAACTTGTATACTATAAAGGGTGCTCCGCACCAAGTGTCCTTAGTGCCAATTCCCAGGCCCAACTTTGGATGCGCCTAAATATGTAGAATGCCTCTGATCTGGTCATGCCCCTCCCATGGCCACACCCCCTTTCAAGTTGCATATGAGACACTTTTGGTGTGCAACGCTTTAGAATAGCATGTAGGCAGATGTGTGCGTAAGTCTAAATTAGTGGCAATTAACTCCAATAATTGGTGCTGATTGGCTGTTAAAACTAATTAATTTGCATGTACATCTTTCCTGCATGCCCAAATTTAGACAACTTTTTTAGTATCCAGAGGGTCATGTGTGACAACACAATCCAATTCTGTTCAATTCGATAGTAATAAATTCAGCACTTATGTTTTTGCTGAATTCAATACAACTGAATTGAACAGAATTAATTATCTCCACTTTTTTACTGCACAAGTTGTTTTAAGTTATGGATAATGATGATGTAACATTAAAAAGATATAAAAATTGGGAAGTTTTTTTTTTAAGACTGATGATTGAGAAGTTGGCCTCTTTTGGGGAAAGCTGAAATTAAACATATGCTCCCTTCAAGGTCTCTGAGGTCTTTTTTCTCCCATTTAAAAATTAAATCAAAGTTGTGCAACTTTCATTATCTGGTATTTTTTTTAATTGTGTTTTCACATTTTTTTTATACCAGTTGACTACTACTTTAATATTGTAGTTTGTGTGTGACTTCATTTTATAAGATTTTATTTATGCATGCAAATCAGTGTTTTATGTACAAGAATATCTTATAAAATTCCCCTCATATCTGCTACAGCATACCTCAAACATCCAAATACAACACCCAAACTATGAACTGGTCTCCAAGCTCTCAGAGCTGGGATGTTAAACTTTGGCTCACCACCCGGGTTTCCAGATGCTTAAAGAACCAGGTTGCCTCTGGCCCAAACAGTGAGCTCCCCAAACCAGAAGGCCCACATCAATGGTGACCAAAACTACAGAATGACATGGGGACAGACTCCCCATCCCTGTCCCGTAGGGACGGGGCAAGAACGGGCGCAGGCTCCTAACCCTGCTGAGAAGGTTTCCAATTAAAACAAGTAGAGCTGCATATTTAACGTGTTAAATTCATAATTTCTAAAATATTTAAATCACGATTAACGCTGGCTTCAGGGACAGGTGGAAGACTGGCTCTTCCCAACCCAGAAACAGGGGGTTACATCAAGCCAGACATTGACTACCCTTCCTCCCTCCGGGTGAAGCCTTTGGTTTCACATCATTCCCACAGGGCAGTGACTCTAGGAGCTGCATCACCTGCACTGCACGGCTAGCCAGGTGCAGGGCCTTGAGCATTGTGGAGAATCCTAAGTTCTTGATATTGATGGACTTGAGCCTTCCATTTCGATCTGGTTCTTGTACAACCTTCTCATAGATTTGATTGCTTGTTTTTACATCATCTGTGAAGATAATTAGATTGTCTTTCAGATGTGGGTGTAGAAGAGAACCAACACTGTGCAGTGGATGAACAGGAAAATAAGTGTCAATTAAGTGTTGGAAATGCTCCTTGATGCCAGCAACAATGGATGAATCTATTGCAGTAAGATACCTGAGCAACTGGGCACGTGATGAAAGGATGTTGCAAATATTAGGAGTCTGATCAGCAGACAAGATTTGTTGCCACATCAAAGGCAGACAAAACACAAATTATTCCTGCCGGAATTCTGTGTGACAGCACAGCGCAGAATTACCCAGCCGTGCAGGATTCAGCCTTTTTGTGCAGAATTGAGACCCTTTAGCCCGTAGTTAAGCCGTGGTGATGGAAGGAGTGAAGGCTGGCTGGCCCCACCTCTCCCTCCAGCCTCAGTGGGTCCTCCCCGGGCCTAACACTCCCTGGAGGTCTAGTGGCCTCTTTGGGGCAGGAAAGAACCCCACTCTTTCCTGCCCTCTATCGCTGCTTTCTGGCCAGTGCTCCGCTTCTTCAAAATGGCCACTGAGACTTCAAGTGGTAATCTTGTGAGGCTACTGCAGAAAGTCTCAGCGGCCATTTACAAGAACCAGTGGGACCAGCTCAGAGCAGCAACTGTGGACAAGAGTCAGGTTCTTCCTGCCACAAAGTGGTACTTCCAATGCAACTCCTAGCTCCCTGGTGAGTGCGGAATGTGGTGGGTGAGCTGGAAAAAACTGTATGGTGTCTGGGTGCAGGGGGGCTGCAAAAAAGCTATGGATAGTTTGTGGGTGCAGGGAGGGATGGAAAAAAACTATGGATAGGGTGTGGGGGGGGGCTGGAAAAAAAACTATGGATAATGTGGGTGGAGGGGGGGGGGCTGGAAACAAACTACTGATGGTGTGTGGATGCAACGGGGCTGGAAAATAAAACTATAGGTGTGTGGGGGGCTGGAAAAAAACTATGGATGGGGTGTGGAGAAGGGGGACTGGAAAAAGGTGGATGCTATGTGTGGGTGCAGGGGAAATATGAGGCTGTAATATTTTTTAAATTATGACAAATAAACTTGAAGAATTTGCAAATTTTGTGTGCAGAATTTTGAAATATTTTGCGCAGAATTTTGATTTTTTTTTTTTTGGCACAGAATTCCAGCAGAAATAACAAATGATGTTATTTAATAGTGCTTCATTTACATCCAAAAGCAGTTTCTGCAGTTTTTGTTTTTTTTATCATTGAATTCAATTGCTAGTTATCCAAGATGTGTTGATACTAGCATTTTAAAGATGCTGTTCCATCTAGTCAAAACAGCCTGTTTAAGGCTAGTTTCAAGCTTTTAGAAAATAACATGGATAAAGTTGTCCCTGTCCCTGTGGGTTCTGTCCTCGTCCCTGTGGTTAACCACATGTCCCCATCCCCATGTCATTCTCTAGGTAAAACCCAATGAGGGGAAATCCATGAAACCCCTCTGAACAGGCAACCCGGACTAACCCATCAGGCTAGCCGCTAGACAGAGCCTCACCTTGTTGACAATGAAAGCCTGCAAGGTCAGAGCCCACTATAACATCAGGGCTCACTGTAGAGAGCACCCAGGAGCCCTGGCCCAAGGCACCACCTCCAAGGTCACAGCTATGGAACTCTGGAGCTGCAAATAATCCCAGACAGTGGGAGTTTGCACAACCTACGCTGTCATGCGTGGAACTTCTGCGCACCATCTCCCGGGTTGTGGCGAAAGGACTCCGAGATACTCCAGGGACCGAAACAGAATTAAAAAGTTCTTGGGACGGTTCACTATCCAACCCAGAGATTCCAGGATGGAAATGAGCTGAAAGGGTACCAGGCTGACTTCTAAAGCTGGACTGGCCAAAAATAGCCTGGTGACCTGGTACAGATGCACCCAGATCCCCTGGCGCCTGAGGTGCACAGCCACCATTACCATGGCCTCATAAAACACGTGTGGCAATGTATCCAGGCAAGAGGACAAGACCCGAAACTGAAAGTTCTGCCCCAGCACACAGAAGCGCAGTTAACTCATGTGATGAGTTATGATGAGGGGGGGGAGGGGGTTGCAGATAACCCTCTGCGAAGTCCAGGGAACTCAAGGACTCCCATGGCCACACCACCAAGCAAAAGAGGCTCCATACTATCTTTCTGGATTCTCAGCCAAGCATTCACACCCTTGAGGTCCAGATTGCGATCTTCTGTGGGACCACAAAAATAGATGGAGAACCTCCCCAGGCTTTGCCCTTCCTGCTGCACAGGATCCCCTGCCCCTAAAATGCACAGATGCTGCAGAATAAGGGTGACAGCCTGCCACATTAGGGCTGAGCCACATGGAAATGCCATGAAGGCATTCGGAACTGCACGGGTAAACTCCAGAGAATACCTCTTCTTGAATACTTCCAGAACCCATCGATCCAAGGTAATACAGGCCCACTTGGCACGGGAAAGAGGCAACCTGCCTTCCACCAGAGCCAACAAAGGGCCCAGTACATGTGGATGGAGGAGCCCGAGGACCTGTTTTTCTTGGGACCATCAAAGGAACTCTGCTTGAAGGACCAAACTCAAACCTTCTGGCTGGACCAAAGAGCACCACACAGGCCAAAAGCAGCCCTAGAAGCAGAGAAACCCTGCACCTTCTTTGCCCTGGCTGCGGGAGGTGAGAGGGCTGCTCCCCTATCTTTAGGTTCGCTCCCAAAAGGCAAGCACCCCTTACAGGGCAGCTCACCCAGGAGCTACATCTAGGGGCCTATACCACGACTCAGTGGTGGAGCCAAAGACAATGGCACCTAGCCACAGAAGAGACCACTGAACTGTAAGCCACATAACCCTGGGCGTAGAGAATGTCCGCCAAAAAAAGGCCAACCCGATCCCAAGTGAGCGACCGACTGACCAACCTTGGGGATCTCTGGAAGTGACGGTCAGCGCAGCACAGCTCAAGCCACCTAAGATGGCGCCCCTCTCCTGTAAAGGGCAGGCGGCACATCTGGTCCCATTGTTACAAGAAGCTCAAGGAGGTCCGAACCTGCCAGGATAGAAATTGTGGGCAGTTTTTTCTTTTTAATGTGGCCACCGTCACTCATGCATCCCCCTATGGGAATGCCCAGATAAAGGTAAATGAAAATCCTGCCCTCCCCCCCAAGGGGACTATTGGTATTCTCCTGCTCAGCATGCAAGCCTTGTGAAGGAGAAAATGCTCTGATGGCCCTGCACACCCCTCCACCAGGGTTTGCAGCAGAAGGCATGATATCAGCTAGGGCCCCCAGAACTCCATCAGAGAGATGAGATTGCTCCTCTCTCCAAAAAGGACCCTCTTAAGCCCACCGAGGCGGAGAGCTCTAATTAAAAATATATATATCCTTGGGGGGGTGTCACTCACCACCTCTGTGAAGACCGCCCCTCCCGGAAACCTCAAAACAGCCCCACATGCATAAGACCTAAAAATGAGACACCAGTAGGGGCCCCACCAGCAGCAGCGGACCCACTATCCAACAGCAGTGCCAGTGCTATCAACAAGACCAAGCACTGGAGTCAAAAAACACTAGGAGCTCCCTCTCGTCGGACTCAAGGTAGGTAGGTAGGAAGAGAACACCCCCCCACCCCCTCCAAATCCCAGGTCCTGATGCTCAGGCAAAGGGAGGGATGACATTGACACAGGAAGGCAGAACCAACAGATGATCTGAGCTGCCAGTTCCAGCACACACCACTGCATCACTGCTAACAAGTCTGGCCATGCAGCAGCAGCATGCCAGCATACCTGGCCTGCCTCGGCATGTGGCTCCAGTAACCGAGCTTCTCCTCTGTTCTCTCGGGGTGCACTTTTCCCTGGTTTTTGTTTGTTGTACAAGCTGCACAAGGCAGTTTTTTTTTTAATAGCTTTATTCCCTAACAAAAGGGAACAAAGCTAACCAGGCTGAGTCCAGTTGAATTGTTTCTTTTTTTTTTAAGCCTGGGAGCTGCAGGGGGAGCACATCCAAACAGAGTATACAGGCTACGAGGGAAGGGGGAAGGAGACCTGCAAGACTCAGCCGAAGCCTCACACAGCAACACTAATGAGTGTGACTGGGGGCTGTGGAGCCAGGCTTCGCACTAGAGAGCTGCACGGGAACGGGGTTTGCAGGAATCCCGCGGAACCCGTGGGATTCCCGCAGGGACGGAAACAGTTCTGTGGGGTTCCCGCGGGGACGGAAGCAGTTCTGCGGGGTTCCCGCGGGGACGGAAGCAGTTCTGCGGGGTTCCCGCGGGGATGGAAGCAGTTCTGCGGGGTTCCCGTGGGGATGGAAGCAGTTCTGCTGGGTTCCCATGGAAGTGTAAGCTACACCTGCACCAGCCTCTCATCTACCGAGTACCAAGTTCTTTGAGTGCTGTCTCCTCCTCCTCTTCCTCCTTGCTTTAACAGCACAAAGGTGGAAATTTTTCCATTAAGGAGGTGGTAGAGACACAAATGATGATGATGGAATTCAAAAAGGCGTGGGATGAACACAGAGGATCTCTGATTAGTAAATGGAAGTTATAAAAAACCTAACCTTAAATGGCTGCATGTATGTGGATGTGTGAAGTAATGCTTAGATGGCAACTCTAGCTGTGATTAACTAGGGCCAATACCGGGCAGACTTGTGTGGTCTGTGTCTAATATATGGAAGTCTGGTTTAGGATGGGCTGGAAAGGGCTTAGACAGCAACTTCAGCGGCTGGAACATAAGGACAGTTCTGGACAGATTTTTACAATCTGTGTCCCACAAACGAGAAGACGCATAGACTGGAGTGGGCTTCAACGACAACTCCAGCAGTTGGAACATAAGGCTAGGGCCAGATAGACTTCTATGGTCTATGTTCCAGAAACACAAAAGAAAGACCATAATCAAGTACCGTGTTTTCCCGACAATAGGACCTACCCTGAAAATAAGACCTACCGGGGTTTTCCTGCAAATTTAAAATATAAGACATCCCCCCAAAAGTAAGACCTACCAAACTTTTTTTTTTAAGCAGGGCCACCGAGAGCCACCCGAGGTCGCCCCCCCCCCCCACCCGAGGTCGCGCGCCCCACCCCCTCCGTAGCTCCCGGAACTAACCTGAAGCTCCTTTCACCTTCGCAAGTTCGGATTCGAAGCAGCAGCGCAGCAGAGCAGACCTCTCCCGTGTCCCGCCCTCGCCTGACGTAACGTAACGTCAGGCAAGGGCGGGACACGGAAGGAAGGAGAGGTCGGCCCTGCTGCTGCTTCGAATCCGAACTTGCGAAGGTGAAAGGAGCTTCAGGTTAGTTCCGGGAGCGACGGAGGGGGGGCCCGGTGACCTCGAGTGGGGGGGGGGGCGGGGGAGACCAATGTTTCCCAGAAAATAAGACATCCCCCCGAAAATAAGACCTAGCGCGTTTTGGGGAGGAAAAATAAATATAAGACAGTGTCTTATTTTCGGGGAAACACGGTATATAATATCACACTCATTGATTTAATCATGAATTGATAATGAGTGTGACTACTGGGCAGGCTGGATGGACCATTCTGGTCTTTATTTGCGTCACTTACTATGTTACAATTAATCCTCTTTGCTCCCGGGCTGATGAGCAGACCTCAGCTCTGACACAGGCATGAGCATCAGATGTCACCTGACCTACTGGAACGTGCATGTGGTGACCTCTCTGCACCCAGTGCCAGTAAATCAGAGATAAATCTTACATGTACACACCAGAGTGTTCCAAGTTTCAGCTTTCATTCCTTCCTTGCCTACAGTGCTGTGGCTCAAATCCAGAGAGACTGAGGGAGCTGACTGGAATTTTCTTTTATGTACCATTAAATTCTTACAGTGATGGGTGGGGATGGGTTACATTTTTGCGGGGATGGATGTGGATGGGTAAGATTCCAGTGGGGACGGGTAAGATTCCAGCAGGGACGGCCGGGGATGGGTAAGATTTCTGTCCCCGTGCAACTCTCTACTTCGCACTCAACCAGGGAAGGTCTTGAGACTGGAACCTTGGGAGCTGCTGTTTGGCTCAACCACGCTGTATGGCCGCAGTCAGCAGAACAGGGAACTACGCCAGGGACCATGGAGCACCGTCAGCACTAACCTACCACCTGCTGAAGGTAGAGAAAAATACTGGATTGTTCCAGGGAGCACCACAGTTTATGCCGGAGATGTCACTGGTATAATTCAGTTTTCTCTACCTCCACTTACTGGCAGGAAGGGATAACACCCATTTGTGAAGAATTGTGGAGCTAATGCTTAGAAATTTTGTTTTATTGTGACATGTTTAAGAAGACACAGCTTCCTTAATATTGTGATGAGGCTGGCGAATCCAGGCAGGGTGGGATAAAATGCGGGGTTAAACTACATGTCCCAGAAGGTATTGGGAGAGGGAAGCAGTAAGGTGTGTTCAAAAACCTGCCAGGGACCTCACATAGGGGGAGTGGAGGGAAAGACTGGAAGGAGCAGCTGCTATGGCGATCCATGGCCAGGAGGGGGAGCAGTGATGAAAAATCTCAATGTCCCTGGCTCAGAAATCAGTACAAGATACCTTCCACCTGGGAGGGTGGAGAGCTATCTAACCAACAGGCTGTGAGAGAGCCAGAGTTCATGGAGTGTGTGGAGGCTGGTGAGGAGGAGAGCTCAGGATTACCAGGTTTGGAGGAGCAGATGGATATGGACTGTAATTACACTCTGGTGCAAGGTTGTAGGGGGGGGGGGGGGGGGGTCATAGCTGTGAAGCGGGTGGTGTACTGCCATCCTGCAACCACTTAGGAGCAAAAGACTTTGAAACTGAAAACCAGGAGGTTTGAACTTTGGGAAGGAGTGGTGAATTGGGGTTGAAACGAAGAGTTTTTGTGCTATGATTCTTTTTTCTTTCTTTTGGGATTGAAGGGGACATTATATGTTTGAACTGAGTTTGGGGGGGGGGGGGGGTGAATAAAAGTCGAACTAAAAGCCTTGAAAAACTTTGTTGTGGACTGCAGGAAGGAGGAGCTGGATTGCTGAGAACCCAGGTTGTAGCTGAACAGAAGGGAAGACGCCAAAGAGCCTGCCACCATCCCAGAGGGATTACTAGGGAGGCATTACAATATTTAATTAGCTATGTGACCCCCATGACCCTTTACATATCACCACTCTTGATCTTTACAGTGGTATAGTAGACTGCTTGAGGAGTCTGGATTAACTGCATCACAGAAGTAGCAATGTTGATCTTCCCCTCCCCCCCCCCCCCCCCCTAATAGAAGTGTGATCAAAATAGCACAGTTTTGAAAAGAGAAGTATTTTTCACAGTACTTGAGGGATAGACATTAAAGGGTGGTAAAAGTCAGGCTTTTAACACACCTTAATTTACCCTGGGAGTACGTAATGTGCAGTACCTCAGTACCACACATAAGTCAATGTCGAGGTGCAAGAATAATGCTACTTGCGAATCCACCTTGCAAGCAGTATTATTTTATCATCCTGGGAGCACTGGACCGCAAAGCTTCTATACAGCAGCTTGACCCTAGCAGTAGTACCTAACCCCCCCCCCCCCCCACATGTCTATCATTATCCCTCTGTGTCTCATGATAAATTTGTGTTCATCTATATAAATAAAATCCCCCCTCAGAGTTCTGAAGCTCACTCCATCTGTGGCAGTGAAGCCCTAAACTCCTGTCCTCCTGGTAGGCTAGGCTACTATTGGGACTACTCACCCTCAGTATTCAGCCACGCCCATCTGCTCCCTATAAAACTCACCCTCAACGTGACGTCACTGAAGCCAAGGTTCGTATGTTCGAAGCTCTGAAGCCTCGAAAAACAGTCTCTGGGCCCCGCCCTCACGTCAAACGTTATGACGTTGAGGGCGGAGGCGGAGCAATTCACCGCCCTCGCGTCAAACGTTATGACGTTGAGGGCGGAGGCGCACCAATTCACCAACATCGACGACGGGCGGGGGGGGCCACAGGAAAGCCTTGCTAGCGCCCGTTTCATTGGCTCCAGAAACAGGCCTTTTTTTACTAGTGTATATATAAAGCTTGTTTTTGGTCCTTCATGGACTTGCTCACATCTATATCTCCCAGCACATTTCTATAAGCAACCTCCTCTGCTAGTTCAGGCTTCTGACTCCTGTTCTTTGTAGGTTCCCTCCAATATCTAGTCACAGTGACATCTTTCTCCCTTATAATGCAAAGTGAATTTGGGTGCCTAAGTATCTGAACTTCAGTAGCTCTTCACATCCCAAATCAGGGCACTAGCTTCTCTCTCCTACCAACTGTCTTAAGTGATATTAGGTATTTGAAACATTGTCCCCTTACATTCACTGACCTTCCTTTTCTTATCTTGTTGCACTATTTCTATCAGAAACCCACTACAGAAGTTAAGATGACTGCATTTTATGACTGGAAAATCACGTATATTTGTATGAAATGGTACTAACATAGTATGGCATTATAGATAAGTAACAAACTAGGTGTTTCTATTTCCCCACCTTTAATAGAATCCTTTATTCTTAATCCTCCAAGTGCTCTTAGACTTTTCACCACATCATTTTAATCCTGCAGCAGATTTTGACAAATTTGGCAAAAACTAATTCGGGTGCACTGCTCTTATCAGGCTAGGTAGGAACAAGCTGTCCCAAGTTCACAGATCTTTGAAACAGAATAAGCAACTGTACATCCTAAAATATTTCCATACGCATCCTAGGGTCCCCACGGCCAGTCAGAATTTCAGGATATGCACAAGATCCAAATTTGCACACCTCAGAAACCTTGTATATGCAAATTTACCTCATGCATATTCATTCTAGATACCCAATTTGCTGTGGAGTCCCCAGGGGATGTTTACAGAGCAACAGAGTGGAAATATGGAAGTTGGCAGAAAGCTTCCTCAAACCTGGGAATAGAGAAGAAACTCCTGCCAGTTTTTCCCTCAGCCCTCCAATCACTTTTCTTCTTTTTCTCAAAGCTAGGACCTGATGTACTGAGGCTTTGTCCACATTCACATTCTGTATTTTTTTTTTTTTGGGGGGGGTGACCTTGTAAAACGGCCCTTAATCAGACATAGTACCCAGAAAAGAAATCTTTGGACTTAGTTACCTCTGTTTCTCTTGGAATAGTTGCATCTCCTTTCTCCTGGCTTTCCCCTTGCTCAGAGCCTTTCACAGCTCTGTCTGCTCTGTTCTCTCTCTTTCTCCAGTCCCAGTCTGACTGCTTGGGGGGGGGGGGGGGGGGGGAATAGATAAAAGCAGGACTACTACTACTTCTTCTAACTTCAGTGATGTAACAGAACCCCCTACCAGCCTCAGATTTCCTGTCGGAGGGAACAGCTAGATTAATGTCAGTGCGATTTTACCTTTGTTTGGACCTGTTTGAAGGGGAAGAGAGGTTGTGATTATAGCTCATGGATTATTAGGATGTGCCCCCAACAGGCTTCTGCTGCTCCCCTGCTGAAGTCGTGAGTGGTACGGTCCGCCTGGCGCCTTTCAGAATGTAAGCTTTCAAGCTATTCCTACTGCCGATTTGGGTTTAGGAGAGGGGGATGGGGTAAATGGAAGGTTAATTCAGAGAGGCCCATGCTTGTCCATATATTTTTTTTCTTTCTCTGTTTCTTCATTCACCCATTTTTTCCTGTCTTTTCCCCCTCCTTCCTTGCAATAAGTGCCAACAAACAAGTTGTACTTTTTTTTTTCACTACAGTGCAGACCGGTTATAGTGAACATTGAAGTCTTTTTTTGGTTGTATCCAATGTATTTTGATGGAGAAAATCTATTGTAGTGAAACAGGCTATTTTGTAGAACACATCACTTGGGTTAAAAAGAATATTAAGTGATGGCTAAATATCACAAAATATTGATACAAACACACACTCAAAAATAATGTGTGATCTTTATTCCATAACATTTATCTGGTATCATTGTCTCATCTTCTGGACAAAGATTGGTCGGAGAAAGTTGTAGTGAATTATTTTTTCCAGAAAAGTAAGCATTCCATTGCATTTGTACCTTTTTACTACTACTACTAAAAGAACTAGTATCTCAGAAAATAAAGCCAAACCAATAGTAGCAAAGTGCTCTTTATTTATTTATTTTTTTAATTATCTTGGAGAATGCTTGAAGTTTTTCTGGTGGGCCCTAGCCATGTCTAAAACCAGTTCTGGCAGATGTACATTCCAAAAACTGACATAATCAAATCAATTAATAGGAAAATAAAGTTCTTTTTTCTACCTTTGTGATCTGGTCATTTTATTTTTCTAATCATGTTGGTCCCAGTCTCTGGTTTCTGTTTTCCTCTGTCTTCTGTTAGTGTTAACTCTCTTGCCAGGGTCTCTTTGCCAATTTGGCATTTCTTCTCTCTCCATCTCCACCATTCATCTTCCTTCTGTGTCGTTATCTGTCCTGTGCAGTATTACCGGTGTCCCTGCCCCTTTCCGCCCACCATGTGGAGTGGACCATCCCCCTTCTCTGTGTCCACATTCTTACCCTGTCCAGCATCACCCTTCTGTGTCCCTCTCTCCCCTCACATGTCTATCATCCCTCTGTATCTCTACCCCCTCCATTTGTCCAGCACTTTCCCTCTGTGTCTCTCCCTCCCTCAATGTGTCTGTATCCCTATCCCTCTCCATGTCCAGAATTTCTATTTCTTTCTTACCTCCCTCCTGCCCCCTCCCCAGGGTCCAACACCTTTCTCTTTCTCTTCCCTTCTTCCTGCCCTCCTCCATGGGTATTCAGCAAATGAACTTCTCTTTCTCCTACCTACTCCACACCTGTGGGTACAGTATTTGTATCTCTTCCTCCACCCCCCAGACAGGTCCTGGCATCCTTTCCTCTCCCACTGTCACCCCCTCCTCATGGGTCCAGTATTTCTCCTTCTCCCACAGATCCCATCATTTAACTTTCTCCCCCCCCCCCCTTGTGGTATGGCAGCTCTCTCCTTTCCCTTGCCCCCTCCCCTCATGATAATGTCAGCTCTCTCCATTCCCTTCTATTCCCCCTCCCCATCCCCCCCATGATATGGCAGCTGTCTCCTTTCCCTTTGTTCCCCCCCCCCCCCCCATAGTATGGCTCTCTTCCATCCCTTGAGCCTCCCTTCTGTTCCATGGTTTGGCATTTTTCTCTTACTCCCCAACTTCTGCCTCCCCCAGATGCCTTTAAACTTCTTACCCTAGATTAGCAGCAGCAGTAGCAGCAGCGCTGAGAATGGGCTGCTTTGGTAAGCCCATGGGAGCTTCCCCTTCCCTCTGCCAGTCCCGCCTCTCTGGAAACAGGAAGTAGAATCAGAGGAGGCAGAACTGACAAAGAGAAGGTGCAGCCCATTTTCAGAGGTGCTGCTTCTGCCACTATTGGCGATCTAGAATAAGAAGTTTAAAGGACCTTGGGGGGGGGGGGGGGATAGGGGGAGAAAAGGAATGAGAGAGAGATGCCAAACTGGGGAGGGGAAGGGAAAAAGCTGCCATACCACGATGGCAAGGAGCAAGGCACCAATGCCAGAGGAAGAACACTTTTGCGTGTGAGCTGGAGAAGGAGGCCAAATGCATGTGTCACATGCCTAATGCATGTAGCTTAGCATGACCACTATAGAGAGAGGGTAACCTGCATGGAGCAGCAGGTACAACCCTAAGCAAAAGCATAGAGGGGGTACCCAGCCACCTTACTGGCTAGACTAGATGCGAATCTATCCTTTTCACCCCTTCAGCCAACAGCTCTCTTCCCCCTCCCTCTATCGACGGCTATACCCTTCAGTACAAAGACTCCATCAAGGTTCTTAGAGTCATTCTCTATTCACAACTCACTTTCAAAACACAAATAGACTCAGTTATTTGTGCTTCCTTCTTTGCCCTTAACTGCCTCTGTGCTGTTTGTCCTCTTATTTTATCCTTGCACTTATGCTCCCTCATTCTTGAGCTTGTTATATACCGCCTAGACTACTGTCCCTTTACTCTGATCTTCCTCTTCAGTCCCTTAAATGCCTTCAGCTCATTCAGTCAACTGCTGTTAAACTCCTTCACAATGCTACCAACTTTGATTATATGATCCCCCCTCCATTATGAACATTGGCTCCTGGTCATCACTTGCATCAAATATAAAATCTTCCTTGTCTATAAATCCCATCAACCATTTGTCTCCTATCTTGCTTTTCTCATCATTCCCTAAACCCCTCTCTGCTGTCTCTGCTCTGTGGATCAGAACCTATTGACCCCCCCCCCCCCTTGATCCTTCATCTCAAAGTCTCAAGGAACACTGCCTTTAGATACATAGGACCCAAACTTTGGAACGGCTTGCCCTTCTCCATCAGAAACCAACCAACCAACCCTCACCTCTTTTAAGAAACTATTTAAGACCTACATTTTTCTAGAGTCCTTCTCCTCCTCTGCTGCCTAAGTCTCTGCTCAGCTATATTCTGTCTAGTACCTTTTTTTGGTGCCCTGTTTACTAAGCCGTGTTATAGGAGCATTAGCATTTTTAATGCACGTTAACCGTGTACATGCCTACAATAGCCCTATAGACGCCTACTTAGCGCATGTGCTAATTGTAGGCGCGTTTAAAACGCTAACACACCTTAGTAAATAGTGGCCTTACTCTTAACGCACGGAATATCAAGTGGCATAAGTAAATAAATTTATTAAATAAAATGGATCATTCTGGTCTTATTTACTATGTAAAAAAGAATAAAATATAGTTTAGCATTTGTCATTTTTGCATGCTCTATTTGCAAACTATAGCAAAGTATTAGTGTAAACACTTAATAAACAGTTTGTATTGTAAAAATAATAGAGCATGTTAAAACTGAAATACGCAATATAGATGATGAAATTAAACAACATATACAAGACAGCATAAATCCTAAACAAAGGGGATGGGACTTGATATACTACCTTTCTGTGGTTAGAATTAAAGTGGTTTACATATTATGTACAGGTACTTACTTTATACCTGGGGTAATGGAAGGTTAAGTGATTTCATTTGCCCAGAGTCACAAAGAATCAAATTTGGTTCCCTAGGTTGTCAGGCTACCGCACTAACCACTAGGCTACTCCTCCACTTCTTGCCACAAAATAGCACAATGACACAAAATGAAATTTTATTATGCTCATCCCTACGAACCATACATTTACAGTACCCATTCATGAAAGGTGGTCCTAGATAAGAAAAGGTGAAAGACAAAGTAGTTATTTAGTTTAGATCTGAAAACAGTTTATAAAATTTCCTGGTTTGCTACCTCAATAACCATTTTTTCTGTCCCTCTCTTTCAATTTTTCTTATTGTGCTATGTCTAGCCACACAGCTGAGCATATCTAAACAGTTTATCCTCATGTGGTTTTCTTGAATACCCTGGGATTATAGAACCCGTGGTTCCTGGAGGGGGCTAAGAAGTATTGGCAGTGACTCACAGTCTTGTTTGGGAAACTGAAATCAATGTCAAAAATGCCTTTTTGGTGGACTGAAAGTGCTGCAGCAGGTGACTGACATCATTGCATTTGTTTTCATACTTCTGAGCTAGCCTTCACTACAAGAGTGACACACTCACATGAAGTTAGTTTTCTCTCCTAATCCCATCTCTGCCCTTCCTTCTTCACCATCATACCTGAAAAAAAGTTTAGTCATAGTAACACAGAGGGACATGTTCGATATGATGTCCAAGTCCAACTGTAGACATTTTGCTGAAAACATCTAAAATTCTCTTCCTGAACACAGCCATTTTTTGAACCAGAAAAAGTCTATTTGTTTTTTGAAACTCACTATTTTCCAGACATTTTTGCGCTCAGTACATATTTTGTAAGTACCATTTAAAAAATAAATGCACAAAAACAAGCTATAGGTATGGCTGTGTGTCACCATTTCTAGTAAACTGGCCACACATACATTCCAGCAGAGTAAAGGACAGCCTAGTGGTCAGTGCAGTGGAATTCACATGGTGCAGTGGACTTCACATAAAGGGATCCATGAACAAATCTCACCTTAACACCGATATTTTGTATTGTGAGCCGTCCTAGTACAGTTAAAAACCTGCAATACTTAACTGTACATCACTATAAAAACCCTCTGCAGGTCTGCAGGTGTCTCCTAGCTATAGGTACAGTTGGTATTTTGTGGATTTTGGAAGGCTCACAATTTCCACCACAAGTGTACTAGTTAGATTCGGATATGGACCTAGATCACTTTCTTTACAGTCCACTGCACTGATCACTACCCTACTCCTGGGACCAGCTTGCTGCTCTAATAGGAATGGCCATAATATCTGAAGTTGTCACAGAGCCTGGTATGTACTGTCACATCTTTGGGGGGTGGGAGGGGTCAGTGATCACTGAGGGGATTAAGGGAGGGTCATGCCTTAATCCCTCCAGTGGTCTGTTAGGGCACCTTTTTGTGACTTGGTCATGATAGAAACAGGTCTTGATAAAAACATCCCAATTTTTGCCCTAGTCGTTTATCTTGTTCCATTATCTCTGAAACATGCCCCAACATGCCCCCTTGCCATCTAGATGAATTGCAGAGTAAAACATCCCAATTTTGAGTTTTGAAAATCATGATTTAGGCATTTTGGTGAGATTTGTGCTGCATTTGAGATGATTTTCTCTTTTGAAAATGAGCGGCATGGAGGGGAATAATCGAACGGCGCCGGCAATGTATTTTGGCGGTGCCGCAAACAGCTGGCCAGACCCGTATTTTCGAAAAAGATGGCCGGCCATCTTTTGTTTCGATAATACGGTTCCGGCCAGCCAAATGCCTTGGATTTGGCCGGGGTTTGAGATGGGCGGCTTCGTTTTTTAGCGATAATAGAAAGTTATGTCAGCCATCTTAAACCCCGGCCAAATCCAAGGCATTTGGCCATGGGAGGAGCCAGCATTTTTAGTGCACTGGCCCCCCCTGACATGGCAGGACACCAACCGGGCTCCCTAGGGGTCACTGCGGGGGACTTCAGAAAAGCTCCCACGTGCATAGCTCCCTTACTTTGGGACCTGAGCCCCCCCAACCCCCCCCCCCCCCCAAAAACCCACTACCCACAAATGTACTGCACCTACTAAAACTGCTCCAGGGACCTGCATACAGCCTCTAGGACTTGTTGCTGCTGTATAACCTTGGCACACCAGTTCACACCTGAAGACTAATTTCTCTGAAAAAGTCGTTTCTTGAAATAAGCACGTTTACTCACAGTTAACTGCAGATCAGAGGTTGTGCCCCACTGGCAAAGAGTCCCCTGGTACTAAGATTAGCAGTAGGTCAGAGCTGGCACAATGGTGTACAATGCCCTCTTTCAGCACCATTCAAGGTAAGAACTACGTTCTCTAACGTGGGTAACACAGGAAAGGGAACTAAAACTGGCTTACAAAAATGGCCACTACCGCATGGACTACAACAGGAAACAAAACAGGGCACACTCTGACCCAGTAAGCAGGGGAGTAGAGCCTACCAACTACCAATACCTACACCCACCACAATGCATTGCTGATGTGACTCTGCAGTGCAAATAACAGAAAAGGTGTCACACTCACCCCAGAGCCACATCACAAGCAGGAAAATGCTGTCGTAGGACAGAACACATTCTGCTGTCATGGAGGTGGGTACGACATTTGAGGCTGGCATACAGGCTGGAAAAAAAGTGTTTAAAGTGGGGTTTGTTTTGGTGGAGGGGGTTAGTGACCACTGGGGGAGTACGGGGAGGTCATCTCCGCTTCCTTCCGGTGGTCATGTGGTCAGTTTGGGCACCTTTTTGAGGCTTGGTCGTGAAAATAAAAGGACCAAGTAAACCCGGCAAAATACTGCTTAACGCCGTATTTTTTTCCATTATCGGTGAAAGCCAGCTGTCTGGTAGCCACGCCCATACCCGCCCATGTCCCGCCTTCACTTCGCCGCCAACGCACCCCTTTGAACTTTCGCTGGCGAGGCGACGGGAAAGTGGTGATGCTGTCAAAAAAAGCAGCTTTCGATTATACCGATTTTGCCGCTTTTCCGAGATCGCCGGCCATCTCCCGATTTGTGTCGGGAAATGGTCGGCGATCACTTTCGATTATAAGCTGGATGGTAACATAGTAGATGACGGCAGATAAAGATCTGTACGGTTCATCCATTCTGCCCAATAAGATAAACCCATAACTTAAGGTATGATGTGATAGCTACATATGCATACTTGATTTTGATTTGTCCTTGCCAATCTCAGGGCAGAGACTGTAGAAGTGTGCCCAGCACTGGCAGTAAAGTCATTTTACTTTACTGTCCTGGTCTGTTCTTGTACTTTTACTACAACTGCTACTACTATTTATCATTTCTATTGTGCTAGTAACACATGTACCTCTGCATTTTATATAGTGCGCCTAGTATTTGGGCGTGGGAGGAGCCAGCATTTGTAGTGCACTAGTCCCCCTGACATGACAGGACACCAACCGGGCACCCTAGGGGGCACGTCAGTGAACTTCATAAAATGCTCCCAGGAACATAGCTCCCTTACCTTGTGTGCTGAGCCCCCCAAAACCCACTACCCCCCAACTGTACACCACTATCATAGCCCTTATGGGTGAAGGGGGGCACCTAGATGTGCGTACAGTGGGTTTGTGGTGGGTTTTGGAGGGCTTGCTGTTTCCTCCCCAAATGTAACAGGTAGGGGGGATATGGGCCTGGGTCCGCCTGTCTGAAGTGCACTGCAGTACCCACTAAAACTGCTCCTGGGACCTGCATGTGCTGTCATGGACCTGAGTATGACATCTGAGGCTGGCATAGAGGCTGTCACGAAATGTTTTTAAATATGTTTTTTGAGGGTGGGACGGGGTTAGTGACCACTGGGGGAGTAACGGGAGGTCATCCCCGATTCCCTTTGGTGGTCATCTGGTCATTTCGGGCACCCTTTTGTGTCTTATTCGTAGTAAAAATGCGTCCAGGTGAAAACGTCCAAGTGTTCATCAGGGACGTCCTTGTTTTTTTCGATTATGGGTCAAAGACATCCAAGTGTTAGGCACGTCCAAGTCCCGCCTTCGCTACGCCTCTGCCACGCTCCCTTGAAATTTGAACATCCTTGCGACAGACTGCAGTTGGAGATGTCCAAAATTGGGTTTCGATTATACTGATTTGGACGTCTCCGGGAGAAGGACATCCATCTTCTGATTTTTGTCGAAAGATGGACATCCTTCTCTTTCGAAAATGAGCCTGATAGTCACTTATTTGTTCTTTTAGGTCTCTCCACTCCTTAGAGACTCCTCTTTATTTCTTTTACTCCTCTACACCTTCAGAGTTGGTTTACCTCCAGATGGAAATACCACTGTTGTTCTCTTCTCTATATAGATTCTGGGGACATCCCTTGTGTCCCTTCTTGCTTCTCAGGACCAGGATATCCAGTTGTTTCTACTTTTGAGAAGCAACCTTCTTTATCCTAGTGATGACACTAACATTTCTCTTGCAGTTTTGGTATGCTCTGGCTTTCACCATGATGTAAATCTCTCCAATGCTCAGGAGCTTTGATGCACGTCCTCCCTTAGGACACCATCTTACAGAGCTATCAAATATCTTACAGAGCTGTCAAATACCCATTTCTAAGAGGGAGATTTTAGGTCAGTTCTGTCATTCTGACATCCCTATCCTGATTCATTATGGGATCTACAGCATGGATTTCAATGTGAAGAATCAGGACTATCAGTCCCATACTGCTTTGGGGCACAGTCTCAAAACCAGCATTGGCCAAAAGGTCTCCCTCCTGACCTGGGTAACAACATTTCTGATCTTGCCCCCTCCTCTAACAATTTCCCTGGTTTAACTATAGGGGCACAATTCTATAATGTGGTGTCAGGAGGCTGATAGTGTGTGCTAAACGCCAATTCTGTAACAGCATCTGTGTACCAAGATGCCATTATAGAATACTAGCAGAAACCCAAATTGGCATGCCTATATTTAGTTGTGACTGTTTACACCGGGTCAATGGCAGGTGTAAATGGGCATGCCTAGGTAACTTTTCTTATAGTATTCTATTAGCTGCACACATAAGTTATCAACACGCTCATGCGCCTCTATGCCCCCTTGCAGTTATGAATTTAAGCTGATATGGTTGGAGTATTTGCCTTTTTTATGAAAATATTTGATTATCATTGTCTAGTGTTGTCTTCTTTGTGAATGTTTTATTGTGATCCACTTAGAAGGATGGATAGTGCAGGCTCTAAATATTATAAAGAAATAAATAGTGCATAATGTGCTTAGACATGCAAGTGCTAGTTTTCTATGAACTACAGGTGCCCTTTAGACCTCTTATTTGTTCTTTGTATGTCTTGTCTTGATGATAAGCTTAAACAAGAATAGACCATTATGTGTGTCCGGCAAGCTCTGTGCACATCTGGTAGCATTATCAAACATATAAACGGCGAGTGACCGTACTCACTCGCAAATGCGCAGTAGAGACTTCCCTCTCTGCCCCGCCCCCGCTTCAATACGTGATGATGGGGGTGGGACAGAGAGGGAAGTCTCTACTGGCATGCTGCAGACGTCGGAACCGCTCCCCCTCCCCCCTCCCCCAGAGTCGCCGCCGCCCCTCCATCTGGCCCAAGCACTGTGAACTTACATCAGCACGCAGCAGCAGGCACATCAGCAAAGCTGCCGTCGAGCTTCCTTCTCTGCCTTTGTCCCGCCCTTACCAACGTTACATCACATGAGGGCGGGACACAGGCAGAGAAGGAAGCCCGCCCCAACGGCAGCTTTGCTGATGTGCCTGCTGCTGCGGGCTCAGAACCCCCCCCCCCCCATTCCAAAAGTAGCCCGTTTTCACGGGCTCAACGGCTAGTACAAATAATAAAAGGAAGAAGATTAGAGCATGTGCCAATAATCTTTAAATTCTTTGCAGAAAGCAATGTTATAAAGAACTCAAATTCTGCAAAAGTCCAAAACAGGATCATATCAGCAAAGATCTGTTCTCTGAGGAAAGTTGCAAGTCTATTCCAATTCCAAAATTATGCACCGAGTGGGACATTATCATGGAAGATCAAACTAAGCACACCTAAAATGAAGGGGATAGCACATTCTTTCCTACCCAAAACAATTCAGACTTATTACCCTTCAGCTTAACCCTGTTTTATCTTAATCAATGCACAGTCTCCTGCAATCCTTCATTCTGCTTGCTGAACTCTGTCATCCTGTCCCCAGATTTGGTCAGAGAGATTTGTTAGTTTTCTGTTTAATGTTGATGTCTAATGCTGAAAGACATTACATGGTGGCATCAAATATAAGTTAAATAAATAGAGGGATAGGATAGAACCCGGCAGAATGCCACATGTCACATCACAAGCCCTTTACAGATTCTGCCCCAGATTTACTTGGTGTGTTCTACAGTATCAGATTAAAAAAAAGGCCCAAGTCACTGAAGATCAAGTCCACCAATTCCTTCTCATATTAACCAGTCCATCATCAGTTGATGTCAAAGATGGCAGACAGGGCAAATAAGACAACTGCTGTTACCCACCGTTATGTTCCTGAAGGTACAAATTATTTAGCAGGGACACTGATACCATTTCTATACTGTGATTTGGTTGGAAGCCTGTCTGAAAACTGGGACTTGGGACTAGATTCTATAAATGGTGCCTAAAAAATCAGCACACAAAAAAATAGTGCTCAGCACTGTTCTATAAACAATGCTTAAAGTTAGGAGTGCCGGGAACCACGACTACATTTAGGTGTGATCATTTACACCAATGAAAACCTGGTATAACTCCCCATGCGTGAATTAGGCACAGATCCTGATAATTCTATAACAATGCACACAAATTTTAGGAATGCCCCTAACCCACCCATGCCCCAACCCCATGAATGTGGCCGCTTTTTGGATCCACACACTACAATTTACGCGCATTTCTTTATGGAATATGCCTAAAAAGATGCACGCGTAAATTCTAATTATTGCCAATTTGTGCTAATTGCTTGTTATTGCCCAATTATCAGCGCTGATTGGCTTGTTAAACAATTAAGTTGTGCACGCAAATTGGACGCATGTCCAAATTTGCACACGTAATTCCAAAGTGTCATATATAGAACCTGGGGGGCAAGTGTGCTACTTTGATTGCTACGGTGGCTCTTGCCTCTGACAAATATTGTTTGATGAAGATGTATTTTAAAAATAGAGAAAATTATTTTTGGGACTTAAGATTAGAATTTTCCCTGATATTTCCAGGGATACACAAAATCATTGTAAGCAATTTGTACTCTTCAGACCAGGAGGACTCCATATTGGTGCCACTTTCTTTTAAGATATCCTTGCAAATGCATCATAAGACACCATTCTATGAAATATGTTTTCTTTGATCCTTCCCATCTTACAGCTTTCTTGGCAACTAAGCATCCATCAGAGGAGCCTCTGCAAATTATTGCTGTTGGCTCCAATGGGAAATAGCTCTCATTAGTTTATATGATGAAGCCCTTTCCAACACCTTCGTTTACTTATACTTAATTATGTTTTCCTAAATTCTCCTTATCTTAAATTTTGGATCCCCTGCTGGTGGATTTAAGTGATTTATTTCCTAGTCTGTTAGACTTGTTTTTCCTTTATTAAGAAATTACTGTATTACACTCTGGATCACTTTACAGTATAAGTTTATCGCTTGGTTATATTGTTAAAAGCTTATTTTTCAAAATGTGCATCACTTACAGAGTCCTGAGAATGGATAGATCCAATACAGTCCAATAGTTTTCCTTGATCCTAGGATCTGTCTCAGGTGTCTTCAAACTACTGCCTTCTTAGCTACCTGAATCATAATTTTTTTATAACTTGATATGGTATTTTATTTGTGCCTCGTATCCTATTTGAAATTATTATTTATTTATTTGTTACATTTGTTTCCCACATTTTCCCACCTATTTGTAGGTTCAATGTGGCTTACATAGTACCGGAGAGGTGTTTGCAGACTCCGGTGTAAATAAATACAAAGTGATATTGTGGTAAGATAAAGTTCATGTGGCACAGCCACAGTAGGGCATCGTATAATGGAAGAGTTGTGTTAAGTCCATTACGTACTTTAGTTTTGTTGTGTTGCAGAGATCAGGCATTTATGTTGGATTGGTAGGGTATGCCTTTTTAATCAGGTTAAATCATATTTGCTGTCTAAGCTTGATCTTGGTTTTGGAAGCATCCATTCTCTAAAAATGACACACACACACACACACACCCATTCCCCCTCTCCCCCACCCAGCTACTGAACACTCTTGTATTGCTGAGCTGGTACATTAAAGACATAGTGTTGCATTGCTCAGTATTAAACAGCAGAGGGTGTTGCTGAGTTATGTTTGGAGCTTGTGCTAATCAGCATAGGTTAATAAGCAGTGTAATTGATAAAAAGCTTACTTACTCAGTTAGAAGGATATCTTGTATTCAATAAATTTGTTCTTTCACGTAGGTTTTCAACCCAGTCCTCGAGGAACACCCAGCCAGTCGGGGTTTTCAGGATGTTGGGGATATCCTGAAACCCCTGACTGGCTGGGTTTGCCCCGAGGGCTGGGTTGAAAATCTCTGCTATACAGTGTCCTACTGACATCAGATTTAGAACTTTTTTTTTTCTGTGGTGGCAAAGGGGAAGGGGAAAAGGTTGGCAAGACAAGTCAGACACTGTTATTCTTTTCATGGAGTGGAGGAGTAGTAGTCTAGTGGTTAGAGCACTGGGCTTGACATCCAGGGGAGCCTAGTTTAAATCCCACTGCCATTTCTTGTGATCTCATGCAAGTCACTTAACTCTCCATTGCCTCAGGTGTAAAATTAGACTATGAGCCCTCTAGGGACAAAGAAATTACCTAATGTACTTGAATGTGACTTACTATGAGCTGCTACTACTGAGAGACCAATACAGAAAAACCTCTGGCAGTTTTAACACAGTTTTATTGCAGGATAGCAATGCAGGAAGGGTTTCAGCATGGGTGTTACACACAGAAACCCTTATCACAGACCACATTAAAATGCATGTTAACACAGTCATTAACTATCCCGCAGCCATGCAAAAAAAAAAAAAAAAACTTTCTCGTGAACAACTTTGTGCCAGGTCTGGGGCAGCATTGAAGGATTGGTTGAGAGATGCGGGTGTCTAGCAGCTTCCCCTCTCTCATTCTAACACAACCACCTTGTTCGGGATTGCTTTCTACACTGGCTGCAAGTCTAGTGACATCCCTCCCCTGATCCCTCAGTCCACCGACAGTAAAACATAGCACACCCCCCACCCCAATCTTCTCCCCCACCCCCTACATCAGCACAAAATTCTCTGGTGGTCTAGTGGCACCCCCTAATCCACGACTCTCCCTGTACCTGAAGGCAGGAGTGATGCCCACTCACTATCTTCAATATGGTGGCACCCTGTCCTGTGTACTCCATCCTGGGATGCACTGGGTGGGCAGTCTACCATATAAGGAAGGGTCCCTGCCTTCAGCTATAGGGAGAAGGCTGAGGGCTTGAAAAAAGGGTTGAGGTTGGGGGGGGACCACTAAACATCAGGGAGAATTCTTTTAAAGTCAGGGGAGGTGCACGGGTCAGGGGAAGGGACCCATTAGACCATCAGGGATTTTGATGTGTTGATGTTGGGGGTGGGGGGGGGGGTCAGATTGGGGAGTGGGGGCCCACTAGACCACCAGGTATTTTTATACTTTACTGTTGGGGGACGGGGCGTTAGGATCTGGTTGGGTCAGGGAGGGGGAGAGAGGTTGCTAGACTGTCAGAGATAGGGGCTGAGTGGAAAGCTGGGTCAAAGTGTCAGCAGGTTTTTTTTTAATTCAATGTCAGCCTTCCTGTCAGTGCCTAAGTCCATCACTGCTTAGGCACTGACAAGAAAGGTGACAACAATGAGCTGTGGATTACTGCTGCGATTTTGAGGTGGTAGTAGTTTGCATGCTTATTGATTATAGCATGCTGCAGTTTGTATCGGTGATTTCGCAGTAGAGTTTGGTCTCTATCACAAGGCTTTCTGCATAGACCCCTGAACAAGGTGCGAGCAAAATCCAAATAAACTAAATACATAAATCAGTTTCACAAATATGAGTGTACAAATTTCATCCCCTAATACTTTTTCTTTTGTATTTATTCTTTGTCTAATCCACACCAAATGTTTACCACATATCAGGGTGTGCATAAGAATCATTAGAGAGCTGTTATACATGGAGGGAGGATCTGCACATTCTATGACTTGTGTGCAATTATACCAATCTGTGTTCAATTAAACCTTTTTGACAATTATAACACCTAATAACTTTAAGGTTTTCCTTTTTATTGAAACTTGTAACACCCACAACATGGAAAATCAGCCTTTCTCCACATTTTGGATCCGCTACTGTAGTCACATTTCCCAAAGATGATCACATAATAGGAAAAGCATGAAAATACTATAAGGAAGCACAAAACATTAAGACATAAACTCATCACATGCTCAAACCCACTCAAGGCACGCCAAACTGTGCTTCCCACCACATCCTCTTAAAATCTCCACATATTGTGTATCTCCATGTGCAAACAGCAGCATTCTAAAATTGCCTTCTACACTTGAATGCAATCTATACACATAAATGCCACTATTCACATGTGGAGATGCTTCTAAAATAACCCCTCATGTCATTGAAACTTTTGATAAGGAACCATTTTCTTCATAGCCGTGAGGCATTTTACTGATGGACTACAATACAATATTTGTTGGACTCTGGCGGGATACAAAAGGAAGGAGCATGCAAATCACAGACCATCACCTAGTAAGGAATAAAAACTGCACATTAGAAACAAATATGCAGACAAAACAATGACACAAAAAACTCAAGAAACCAGACTCCGTGAGCAGTGAAACATTGGTGTGACAACCAGAAATGTCTTTCTTCCTGTACAGAACAAAATACAAAGGAGTGAACATTGTCTATGCTAATACATTTCATTTTCAGTTGGATTGATCCTGGTCTCTTTAAACCACTTTCTCTTGTTGGTTTTCTCCTAAGTGCTTTTCCATGTTCTTTGTCTTCCTGTCATCTTCTCATCCCACCACTGCATCTCTCACATTGATCCTTCTTTTTCATCTTCTTTTCTCCACTTCTGCCTTTTTATCTACCCCTTCAGTTTTCAGTCTCCCTCTTTTCACCCCACCTACTTGCCAGCTTTCTTTTCCCTACTCATACTTCCCTAGTCCTCTCATTACCACCCGTCTCATTCCTTCTCCTAGCCTTTTATTCCTCCTGTCTTTTATCCATTTTGTAATCTCTCCCCCCCCAACCTCGTCTGCATTCTTCTGTCTCTCATCCTCTTCCCAGTCACTCATTCCCTCTCCTCCTTTAGTTCTTTTCATATACTTGTTATCGGGTTTCAGTCTTGGGATGGTGCTGGTATTAGAGAGGCATGGGAATAGTTATCACAGGAATCTGTGGGAATCCAGTGGGTATGACCTCCAAGACCACAGGAGTCTCGCAGATGTGGGACTCTCTCAGAATGCACTGAGAGAGGCTATTGGAGCATCTGATTGAGGCTTGGAGTTAGAGGCTATTGGAGCACAAGAGTGAGGCTTGGAGTTCACTGAGAGAGGCTATTGGCTCACCACCACCCAAAAGCAAAGGGGAGCAATGTAGGGATATCCCTTGTATATCACCTTATATAGGCCTGAAGCCTGGATAGACCATGAACCATCTTTTCTTAACAATACCATCCTGGATTCTGCATGACTTCCTGGAAGCATTGTGCTAGCTGACATCATCCAAGGACATGCTGTACACCTGCACTAGCCCTCCAGTCTATCTCGTGTGAAGCTGTGGAGGACAGAGTTTCACAGAAACTTGGAATGAGGTAATCATCATTAGCTACCTCATTAGCGAGGCATCCTGTCCCATTCCTGAAAAGGTGGACCTTCTGAAACCCAAGGGCTCCTTATTATTTTGTGACTGTATATCACCTGCTGGACAGATGTATATGGTTTCTGATTGGTCCCAGATTGTCACCTGTTGACAATCCGGGCAGAGCCAACACTGCGCTTGATGGAGCGTTTTTGGACAGGAGAGGAGAAGAAGACCTGATGGCATACGCATCTCTCTGAGGAAAGTGACTGAATTTTCAGTAACACCTTTCAACTGTATCTTTTTGTGCTAAGTTCAGCACAAAGAAGGATTCAGAAGCTCATTATTTACACTTTCTACCAGACTGAGAATCTAGCTGCCTATGCAGGGTAATGACATGCCAGACTATACTTGATACTAACAGGGTTTACTGGGGAACAGCTAGAACCCTAAAGAGGAAATAATTCATCACCCATCTGAAGCCGCCATTGCAGACCTCTAAGGGATTTCTTCTATAGTTCAGGTTTAGCCAGTTACTTGTCTTTGCTTGCCAAGGATTGGTTATTACTCAGACATAGAGAATAACATGGGGACAGAGACCTGCAGTAACCGCGGGGATGGGGACAGGTACAGAGCTTGCGGGGATTGGGCGGGGACAGAGCCCACTGGGACAGGGACAGAGCCCATGGGGACAGGGCAGGGATGGGGACAGAGCCCATGAGGATAGGGACAACTCTCGCTATGTCATTTTCTACTTTGAAGCCTGTTAATGAACTGGACTATTATTTATGTTTGAGTGATGCAGACATCGATATTTAGATTTTTTGGAAAAACAAGCAAACATGCTGGCCACAACTAGCAAAATTTGCATGGGGGATCCTGTACATCCTGCTACCAGCACATCTTCTAAGAAGACATCTTCTATTACAGGAAGGATTGTGGAACACAGGAGAGCAGTTACTGCCACAGTGTGTGGCAGTGACTGCAGAACCTCTGAATTAACTGTTAGGGGTGCACTCAACAACTTCCCATACAGTTAGTTGTGAATTCTATAAATTGTGCCTAAAAAATTGGCACAGAAAAAAATGTTTAAGTGCTATTCTATAAGCTGTGCATAAAGTTAGGTGTGGTTTATAGAATAGCACCTAAGTGCAGGGATCACGTGCAAATATCCCTGCCTAAATTTACCTGCAGAACCCCCTTATACTACAATTGCATGTGTACTGGAATCCATACCCATGCTCCACACTGAAATCCCCATGACCCTCCCATTTCTGCGCCCCCTTTTCCAGGACACATGTAAAATTTAGGCAGGTGCATGTTAACTAATTTCAATTAGCGCCACTAATTGCTTGTTAAAAAGCCAATTATTGGTACTAATTAGCTCATTCAATTAAGTTGTGCATGCAAATTGGTGACATAATTAGGGAGTTAATGCAGAGACAATATACTTACTGTTTGTTAGCTGCATTGTAGATAATGTGGATGCAGGTGGAGGGTAATTTTATAAAGTCATGTCTAGGTAACACACCTAGGCGGCTGAGGGGAGATATAATAGAGGTCTATAAAATAATGAGTGGAGTGGAACGGGTAGACATGAATCGTTTGTTTACTCTTTCCAAAAATACTAGGACTAGGGGGCATGCGATGACGCTACAAAGTAGTAAATTTAATATGAATTGGAGAAAATATTTCATCACTCAACGTGTAATTAAACTCTTGAATTTGTTGTCAGAGAATGTGGTAAAGGTGGTTAGCTTAGCGGGGTTTTAAAAAAGGTCTGGACGGCTTCCTAAAGGAAAAATCCATTGACCATTATTAAATTGACTTGGGGAAAATTCACTGCTTATTTCTGGGATAAGCAGCATAAAATGTATTGAGCTTTTTTGGGATCTTACCGGGTATTTGTGACCTGGATTGTGGAAACAGGATGCTGGGCTTGATGGACCTTTGGTCTGTCCCAGTGTGGCAATACTTATGTACTTATAAGTCAAATGCTTGCTTACTTGACTTTACAAAATACTAGCTTAGGTGCAGCAGGTCTGGTGTAAATCTGAATACATACTTTCCACAAGTAAATTAAGACATTTCATAGCAGCCTTTGCCCAAATTGTGGTCAAACTCTGCCCCGTTTATGCCCACAGTGAAAGTATAGGCCATGAAATGTATGCATGTACTTGCATGCTAGTCAATACTTTGTGAGAGGTCACTTAACGTGTAATAAACTAAAATATCGACATTCATATGTGTTCTTACTGTCTAAGGTTAGGTGGCTTCTTATAAGATTACCCCCTTCATGTCCACTGTTAAACTGGTGTTAACTGCTCTGTCTTATCTGCTGTGTTAACAGTTAACTACCTCTTTGTTAAATGAAATGCTCAGTCCTCACTCCACTCCCCACACATTCTGTCATTGGCAGTTAACATAGGAATTAACACTTGCTGTCAAGCCACTGCTCACTGTTAGCATGCTTAATTTCTGTGATAACTGCTTAATGCAACTTAATAGTCTCCTTGTTATGGAACAACATGAAAACACTAACCCCCTAATTCTCTATAGGTCACCAAAAATTGTGCACACAAATTTGCATGTGCAATTTAATTGATTAACGAGCCAACTAGTACCAATATCGACTTTTTCATAAGCAATTATTGGCACTAATTGAAATCAATTAATATGTAAGTTTATAAATTTAAATGCGTGATACGTGCCTAAATTTTACATGCGTCTCAGAAAAGGAGGCACGGACATGGGAGGGTCATAGGTGTTTCAGGGCAGAGAGTGGATGTGGATTACAGTTACACATGCAATTATAGAATAAGGGCATTCTGCGTGTAAATTTAGGCTGGGGCATTTGCCTCATGGTTGGTGCAAGTGAACACACCTAAATTTACGTGCGACCCCTGCACTTAAGCACTATTCTAAAAACCATTCTTAACTTTAGGTGCAGTTTATAGAATAGTGCTTGGGGGGGGGGTGGCACCAATTGTTAAGGTGCGATTTATAGAATTCATCCCTAGGGGGGTGCTAGGAGGAGCCACTTAGGTTTAGGTAGCAAGATGCTGGTATTCTAAACATTTATATGTGTATGTGAAGAGATAGATGAGCAAATGAGTAGTGTCCGGCTAAGTGGTTTTCTGTAAGTATGCCTCTTGATTTAAGAACCCCAGTGCCATGCACTATGTGCCAATTCTATTGCAACTTCATGGTGCCAAGATGCTGTTATAGAATAATAGCATAAGTTGGCATTGGTGCACATAAAGTTAGATGCCAACAATATTTATTTATTTATTTATTTGGTTCACTTGTATCCCACATTTTCCCAGCATGTGCGCAATGTGTCTAACAAAGTTACAATAAAATTACATAATACAACAGGATATAATAGTTAATAAAAATGAATCAAATACAGTAATGTAAGCTGCTAAGTAAGAGAATATGGGTGGGAAATCGGGAGCAACAGAAGGGAAGCAGACAAAGGCAAAAAGCGGGAAATCTGACAGAACGGAAATAGGGGTTTAAAGAATACAGGGGACTTTGGGATAGGCTTTACTAAACAAATACGTTTTTAGCAAGGCATTCCAGGATTGTGGGCTGATGAATGAAAAAGATGAAGCATAAATTGACTTGTACTTTAGATTCCTGCAGGAAGGATAGTGCAAAATAAGATAAGTACAAGAAGACATCGATGAATTTCTGGGAGGTAAATCTATATCAAATCACACATGGTGCTTCTCCGTAATTAATTTTGTGTTAAGGCGCAGATTTTGAATTCAATACAGTCTTTAATGGGCAGCCAGTGAACACTCTCACGGAGAGGCTGCACACTGTCGAAGCGAGTTTTTCCAAAGATTAGTCTGGCCGTGGTGTTTTGTACAATATGCCTAATTGTACCCTGAAGTGCATGTAACTTATAGTATTGTAAGGTTCCGCGTTAGGAGTTACGGATCAAGAAAGGGAGCTGGGTGTCGTCGTCGATGATACGCTGAAACCTTCTGCTCAGTGTGCTGCTGCGGCTAGGAAAGCGAATAGAATGTTGGATGTTATTAGGAAGGGTATGGAGTCCAGGTGTGCGGATGTTATAATGCCGTTGTATCGCTCCATGGTGCGACCGCACCTGGAGTATTGTGTTCAGTACTGGTCTCCGTATCTCAAAAAAGATATAGTAGAATTGGAAAAGGTACAGCGAAGGGCGACGAAAATGATAGTGGGGATGGGACGACTTTCCTATGAAGAGAGGCTGAGAAGGCTAGGGCTTTTCAGCTTGGAGAAGAGACGGCTGAGGGGAGATATGATAGAAGTGTATAAAATAATGAGTGGAATGGATCGGGTGGATGTGAAGCGACTGTTCACGCTATCCAAAAATACTAGGACTAGAGGGCATGAGTTGAAGCTACAGTGTGGTAAATTTAAAACGAATCGGAGAAAATTTTTCTTCACCCAACGTGTAATTAGACTCTGGAATTCGTTGCCGGAGAACGTGGTACGGGCGGTTAGCTTGACGGAGTTTAAAAAGGGGTTAGATAGATTCTAAAGGACAAGTCCATAGACCGCTATTAAATGGACTTGGAAAAATTCCGCATTTTAGGTATAACTTGTCTGGAATGTTTTTACGTTTGGGGAGCGTGCCAGGTGCCCTTGACCTGGATTGGCCACTGTCGGTGACAGGATGCTGGGCTAGATGGACCTTTGGTCTTTCCCAGTATGGCACTACTTATGTACTTATGTACTTATGTAAGTTATGCACATATCTCAGAGACACGCCCATGAGTTCTATATATGGTGCCAAAAATCAGCACCAAAAAAGTGCTATTTTATGTTTAAAGTTAGACATGGTTTATAGAATAGCGCTAATGCCTGGGAATCGTGCTTAACTTTAGGCGTGCCCATGTGCACCAACCGAAATGTGCTGGAAATCTTTGTGCCTAAATTAGACATGTTTCAATCTTAATTCTATAACTATGAGCGTTAATTTTAGGAATGCCGCCATCCTGCCCATGCCCCTCCTATTTCCACGTCCCCTTTTTGAACTTGTGTGTAAAATGTAAACGTGGATCCCGCGCCTAAATTTATGTGCGTATATTCCAATTAAATCTAATTAATGCCAATAACTGCTTGTTAACAAATCAATTATCCGCGCTAATTAGCTCATTATTTAATTCAATTTGCATGTGCAATTTTTAGTGACTTTTATAGAATCCATGGGACTGTGCCCATTTTTATTCCCCTCACACTTACGCACTAAGCAATGTTCGTGTGTGTGTTATAGATTAGCACCTTGCACTTATGTGTATAATTGCCAACTACTACTACTACTATTTAACATTTCTAAAGCGCTACCAGGGTTACGCAGAGCTGTACAATCTAACAAAGAAGGACAGTCCCTGCTCAAAGGAGCTTACAATCTAAAGGACAAAAAAGTGCAGTCAATCAAATTGGGGGCAGTCTAGATTTCCTGGATAGAGGTTCAATGGTTAGGTGCCGAAAGCGACATTGAAGAGGTGGGCTTTGAGCAAGGATTTGAAGATGGGCAGGGAGGGGACTTGGCGTATGGGCTCAGGGAGTTTATTCCAAGCATAGGGTGAGGCGAGGCAGAAAGGGCGGAGCCTGGAGTTGGCGGTGGTGGAGAAGGGTACTGAAAGGAGGGATTTGTCCTGTGAGCGGAGGTTACAGGTAGGAGCGTAAGGGGAGATGAGGGTAGAGAGGTAATGAGGGGCTGCAGATTGAGTACATTTGTAGATTAGTAGGAGAAGCTTGAACTGTATGCGGTACCTGATCGGAAGCCAGTGAAGTGACTTGAGGAGAGGGGTGATATGAGCATATCGGTCTAGGCGGAAGATAAGACGGGCAGCAGAGTTCTGAACGGATTGAAGGGGGGATAGATGGTTAAGTGGGAGGCCAGTGAGGAGTAGGTTGCAGTAGTCAGACGAGAGGTGATGAGAGAGTGGATGAGAGTTCGGGTGGTGTGGCTCAGAGAGGAAGGGGGGAATTTTGCTGATGTTATAGAGAAAGAAGCGACAGGTCTTGGCTGTCTGCTGGATATGGGCAGAGAAGGAGAGGGAGGAGCGAAGATGACTCTGAGGTTGCGGGCAGATGAGACGGGGAGGATGAGGGTGTTGTCGACTGAAATAGAGAGCGGAGGGAGAGGAGAAGTGGGTTTGGGTGGAAAGACAATGAGCTCGGTCTTGGCCATGTTCAGTTTCAGGTGGCGGTTGGACATCCAGGCAGCAATGTAGGATAAGCAGGCTGATACTTTGGCTGCGAATCACATATTAAAGTGCTATTATTATATAACTTGCCTGAAATTGGTGCCTCTCTATAGGCACCAGTTTATAGAATTCCCATTATAGATTATATAATTGTGTAATCTGTGTGTGCTTTTTGAAATCCAGGCAAGAGCATTTACACCAGCCAATTATTTTTCTTCCTTTCCAAAGGTGAAAGCTACAGATGCAGATGAAGGCGAGAATGGAAGGGTATGGTACCGGATCATCAATGGTACGTTTGAATGAGACCTTTGATACTGTTCTCAAATGCTAAATAATATTTAAAATTCATGTAATAAGTAGCAGAGCGCAGCATCCAATAGGGCAGGATTAACTTGTTGGGGTGCCCTTGACAAATAACCACACTGGACTCCTCCCAATCATAATATAAATGCTTTATAAACCTCTTCCAAATGGGGCCCTATATGGTATTAATTGCCAGTTTGGCAGAATCAACAAAAGAAGTAACATTATGATTGGCCTTCCGGTCTAACTTCTTCTCTATTACTCTCCTGACGTCTAGTGTGGGCCAGCATGTCTTTACCTTATTGAAATGTTGTAAAGAATGCAGCAGATTATCATATTCATAGTAATTTTCCCAGAGTGAGCCATTGCCTCAGGTACAGACTAGGGGCCCTTTACTAAAAGGTGCTAAGCTATAACCACGCACCAGCCAAAATAGTGGAAACTATTATGAAAATAAAATTATAGAACACCTAGAGGGGCTAACGAACGCAAACGCCGAGAATGGGTACGTGAAGGGGTGGGACAGACCGTATTTTGGAAAACCAAAATGGATGTCATCTTCGTTTCGAAATACGGTTTGTACGGACCAAAATGCCATGGATTTAGTCGTTTGTGAGCTGGGCGTTGTTTGTTTTTTCAGCGATAATGGAAAATAAAAACGCCCAGCTCAGAAACGTCCTAATCCAAGCCATTTGGTCGTGGGAGGGACCACGATTCGTAGTACACTCGCCCCCCTCACATGCCAGGACACCAACTGGACACCATAGAGGTCAGTGCAGTGGAATTCAGAAAACTCTCCCACATGCATAGCTCCCTTACCACGGGTGCTGAGCCCCCAACCCCCTCCCCCAAAACCCACCACCCACAAATGTACGACACTACCATAGCTCTTAGGGGTGAATGGGGCACCTACATGTGGGTACAGTGGGTTTTGGAGGCCTCCCATTTACCAGCACAAGTGTTACAGGTAGGGGGGATGGGCCTGGGTCCGCAAGCCTGAAGTGCACTGCGGTACCCACTAAAAGTGCTCCAGAGACCTGCATACACGCAGGCCTCTAGGACTTTGTTGCTGTTGTATAACCTTGGCACACAGTTGACACCTGAAGACTAATCTCTTTGAAAAAGTCTTCATTTGAATAAGCACGTTTACTCATAGTTAACTGCAGATCAGAGGTTGTGCCCCACTGGCAAAGAGTCTTCCTGGTACTGAGATTAGCAGTAGGTCAGAGCTGGCAGAATGCTGTACAATGCCCTCTATTCAGCAACATTCAACGGAAGAAGAACTAAGTTCTGTAACGTGGCTAACACATGAAAGGGATCTAAAACTGGCTGACAAAAATGGCCCCTACCGCATGGACTACCAACAGGAAACAAAACAGGGCACACTCTGACCCATCAAGCAGGGGGAAAAGCACCCTGGGAGTAGAGCCTACCAACTACCAACATCGTGAGCATTTAACACAAGCTACTGGAATCACGGAGCCCAATACCCTACACCCCACCACATGCATTGCTGATGTGACTCTGCAGTGCGCATAACAGAAAGGGTGTCACACTCACCCGAGACCCACATCAGAACCAGGGAAAGGGCTTGTCACAGGATAGAACACATTCTGCTGTCATGGAGGTGGGTACGGCATTTGAGGCTGGCATAGAGGCTGGAAAAAAAGTTTTTAAAGTGGGATTTTTGTGGTGGGAGGGGGTTAGTGACCACTGGGGGAGTCAGGGGAGGTGATCCCCGATTCCCTCCGGTGGTCATCTGGTCAGTTGGGGCACTTTTTTGGGACTTGGACCTGAAAAAAAAGGGTCCAAATAAAGCGGACCAAATTTTCATCCAAAACGCCCTTCTTGTTTCGATTATCAGCTAAAGACGCCCATCTCTCCTCGGCCGATAACCACGCCCCAGTCCCGCCTTCACCACGCCTCCAACACGCCCCCGTCAACTTTCTTCGTTCCTGCGACAGAGTGCAGTTGAAAGACGACCAAAATCGGCTTTCAATTATTACCGATTTGGTCGCACACGGGAGAAGAGAGGCCATCTCCTGATTTGGGTCGAAATATGGGTGTCTTCTCTTTCGAAAATAAGCTGGATAGACAAACATGGTTTAATGGGATAGAGTCAGCATGGGTTCAGCCAAGGGAAGTCTTGCTCACCAATTTGCTTCATTTCTTTGAAGGGCGTGAATAAACATTTGGATAAAGGTGAAGCCGGTTAATGTAGTGTATGTAGATTTTCAGAAAGCATTTGACAAAGTCCTCATGAGAGACTCCTGAGAAAATTAAAGAGACATGGATAAGAGGCAATATTCTGGTCTGGATTAGGAATTGGTTATAGGACAGAAACCGAAGGGTAGGGGTAAATGGTAATCCTCAGTGGAGAAGGGCGAAAGTGTAGTGCCGCAGGGATTAGTACTGGATCAATTGCTATTTAACATATATATAAATGATATGGAAATTGGAACAACGAGTGAGGTGATTACATTGGCAGATGACACAAAACTATTTCAAGGTTGTTAAAACATGGGCAGAGAAATTTAATGTGGACAAATGCAAGGTGATGCACATTGGAAAGAATAATACTCCGAATCACAGTAACCTGATGCTAGGTTCCACCTTGGGGAATCAGCAACCAAGAAAAAGATCTAGGTATGGTTATAGATAATTTGATGAAATCTTCTGCTCATGAGTGGCAGTGGCCAAAAAAGGCAAACAGGATGCTAGGAATTATTACGAAAGGGATGGTGAATAACACCAAAAGTACTATAATGCCTCTGTATTGCTCTATGGTACAACCTCACCTTGAGTATTGTGTCAGTTCTGGTCGCTATATCTCAAAAAGATATAGCGGAATTAGAAACAGTTCAAAGAAGAGCAACCAAAATGATAAAGGGGATGGAAAGGCTAAAAAAATGAAAGGCTAAAAAGGTTAGGGGCTCTTCAGCTTGGAAAAAGAGACGGATGAGGGAAGATATGATTGAGGTCTACAAAATCCTGTGTGGTGTAAATTGATTTTACTCATTCCAAAGTACAAAGATTAGGGTACACTCAAGGAAGTTACATGGAAATACTTTTGAAACAAATAGGAGGAAATATATTTTCACTCAAAGAATAGTTAAACTCTGGAACTGTTTACGGAGGAGTGTAGTAACATCGGTTAGCATATCTGGGTTTTAAAAAGCTTTGGACAAGTTCCTAGTGGAAAAGTCCATAGTCTGCTCTTGAGAGCAGATATGGGGAAGCAACTGCTTGCCCTGGGATTGGCTAGCATGGAATGTTGCACATTATTTGGGCTTCTGCCAGGTGCTTGTGACCTGGCTTGGTCACTGTGGATCAGGATACTGGGCAGATGAACCATGGTCTGACCCAGTACTGGCTACTCTTGTGTTGTCTATAAAAGGCTTACTGCAAACACATAATAAGTGCACATTAGTATTTTTACAAAATATTTTTTTCCAAGGGGGCTTGGTATGGGTGGACAGTGCCTGTTTCATAATTAACCAGCTAGCACATTCTGAAAAGCGTGTGCTAATGGTAACATGTTAATTTTTGCAGGTCCACGCACTAATGGGAACAGTAGCACGGACCCGCAAATAAAAGAGAAAAAGCCCTAACTGCTACGATGCCCAGATTTTACGCACTTGTAAAGGGCCCCTTAGATTGTGCGGCCTCAGGGGCCAGAAAAAAAACCTACTATACATAAATGTAATCCACTTTTGAACTACTACTGAAAAAAGATATGACCTTTTATCACTCCAAAAGTGCCCTTTTACAGAGTGAGTGAATACCTGGGCCTTGTTCTACTGTCTGTTCACCCAAAGTGTTCAGGATATTCATGTTGTGAGGAGCCATGGCCAACACCCATATCCTTCATAGGCTGTAATGAGAACATAAAAACTACCATACTGGATCAGATGCACCCATCAAGCCCAGTATCTTGTTTCCAGCAGTGGCCAATCCAGCTCACAAGCAGCTAGCAGAATCCCCAACGTGGATAAACGCAAGAGAGGGGATTTTGGTGTAAGCAGCACAGAATCTAAGTATTGTATCCTTTCAGAATTATTTGTTTAAATACCCCTATCTTAATGGCTTTTGACTGAGACGTCTGAGAGAAGAGGATTAATTTTTTTCATCTTCCAGTCTTGTCCTAGTGATTATACTGTCTATCTTGTTGTACTTCAGCAAAGTGTTGTGGGGGGGGGGGGGGGGAGGAGTAGCACTTTTTGCCCCCTGCTGTTTGGAAATGTACGACTTTGTATTCCCCATTCCTTCTCCTTATACATACAATGCAGTGGCTTATATTACTGCAAAAAATACCAACCAAATAGGATTCAATGCTGTTCAAATAGCCAGGTAAACCCTGGGAAATATTTAATTTATTTATTTAGTAGGGTTTCACTCCAGCTGCAATTCCATCTTTTTCTGTTTTTCTTGTATATTGGTGTACCTTGTTCCTCTACTCAGTTTTTTCTCCTTTGAAGATCTTGTTTGCTTTTGATAGAATTTGTCCTCTCCTTGGACCTCTCTCATTAGTGAACTGACTCGTAAAAAAAAGTGCAGTAGTGCTAGGGCAAAAAATAGTAATCTAATACATGAAACTTGGCTCTAGCACTAAACATTCAAATCAGCACATGTACTGTTTCAAAACTAAGGAGAAAAGCCCCCAGAAGCCAAGGTCACAATGCCTTTGGTTTTAAGCACTGTTACAAAAATGATTTCAGTGTATCCAGTGTTTGGTTTCAATCATCGGGCATAAAAACTCCAGATGTTATCTCAACTTTTAATGGACAATATTTAGATAGTTGCCTTAGTATTTCTTGGTCTAAAGTCATTCAACTACATACAATCTTCCCTCCCAAAGCTTAAGGAGACTCAAAAAAGCACTTAGCTTAAATGTCCAGCAGGTATTTTTATAAGTTCGACAGGGCCACCGTTTCACACATCCAAGGCTTCGTCAGGAACTGGTGCTGGAAGTTCAATATCTGGGGAAGAAGCAAATTAAGGCTAATCAAGAAATAGAAAATAAAATAAAATCGTACAGGCTGCACCACCAACCCTAAGTTAACTTGCTTTCAATCACGGAAATATTATCTCAAAATGGCGTCAGCGACGTCACACGCCATCGGTGTTCAAATATATAGGCTCCTCCTTCTGGAATCTCTTAAGGGGTACGGATCACCTAATTGAGAAAGTTCAATAGAAAATATGCCAATCTATTGAGCTATTAAGGCCCCAAGGTTCAATCAACTTGAAGTCAAAAATGCATCTTGCTTCTTTTCTTAATAATGTAAGTTTTCTATTTCCTCCCCTTCTTAGTGCATCCACTTTGTCAATCGCACAACATCTGAGATCTTCAAAAGAATGTTTCATAAGTAGACAATGTTCTACAAGTGGTTCCTTAGTGATCATTCGTTTAATATTGGATTTATGTTCAAGCAGTCTTACTTTAAGAGATCGTGTTGTCATCCCAATATACACTTTCTGACCAGGACATGTGATGGAATAAATAACATGATCTGACAAGCAGTTAGTAAAATGTTTTAAAGTGAAGATCTTGTCAGTCACTTTATTATAGAAAGTTTTGGTCTGTGTGGTATAACGGCATATCAAGCATGTGCCGCATTTATAATGGTCAGTTATTGCTTCATTCTCCTTCTTGCTAGTAGTGTGAATCTCCGCGGGGCTCAGTAGATCTTTTAAATTATTGCCTCTGGAGAAAGCTATACGTAAAATTTTATTTGAAAGGACAGGATTTGATTGTAGAATTTCCCATCTGTTTTTAATGATACGTGCAATCTGGGGACTGGATTCATTGTATTTCATGACCATAGTAAGAATGTTATCCTCTGGTTGTCTCACTACCGGGTTGTGCAGGAGGAGATCCCTATTATTATATTTGGCTCTCTTATAGGCTTTCTTTAGAGTCTGCTTTGAATAGCCTCTGTCGGTCAGATCCATCATTAGATTCTTCGCCTGTGTGTGTCTTAAAGCTGGATGTTTCTTTACATATTTTCCTGAGTCTTAGCATTTGAGAAAACGGAAGGTTATTCTTCATGGTAGACGGATGACAACTAGTGTTGTGGAGGAAGGTATCTTTAAGTCACATTTAAGGAGAGCAGAATCTCTATGGTGTAAAGGTAAAACTCAGATCAGTCATGAGCTTTGTCATTCCGTACAGAGCAGATACAAACTTCTTTAGAAACAGGAAAGAGCTTGCTATATCAACAAATGGATGTGTGCTGCTGAAAACTATCATGAATTGTTTTCCATTGTAGACTCCCGACATAAATCGGGAGATGGCTGGCGATCTCTCAAAAGCGGCGAAATCGGTATAATCGAAAGCGGCTTGTTTGACACCACTGCCGCTTTCCCGTTGCTGCGCCAGCGAAAGTTCAAGGGAGCGTGTCGGCGGTGTAGCGAAGGCGGGACATGGGCGGGCACGGGCATGGCTATCAGATGGCCGGCTTTCGCGGATAATGGAAAAAAAAGCGGCGTTAATCAGTATTTCGCCAGGTTTACTTGGTCCTTTTATTTTCACAACTAAGACTCAAAAAGGTGCCTCAACTGACCAGATGACCACCGGAGGGAATGGGGGATGACCTCCCTGTAGTCCCCCAGTGGTCACCAACCCCCTCCCACACTAAAAATAAAAATAAAAACCTTTTTTTACCACCCTGTATGCCAACCTCAAATGTCATACCCAGCTCCCTGACAGCAGTATGCAAGTCCCTGGAGCAGTTTTTAATGGGTGCAGTACACTTCAGACAGGTGGACCCAGGTCCATCTCCCCCCTACCTGTTACACTTGTGGTGCTAAGTGTTGAGCCCTCCAAACCCACCCAAAACCCACTGTACCCACATGTAGGTGCCCCCCTTCACCCGTAAGGACTATGGTAATGGTGTAGAGTTGTGGGGCGTGGGTTTGGGGGGGATTTGGGGGGCTCAGCACCCAAGGTAAGGGAGCTATGCACCTGGGAGCTATTTGTGTATTTTTTAAACATCTTTAGAAGTGCCCCCTAGGGTGCCCGGTTGGTGTCCTGACATGTCAGGGGGACCAGTGCACTACAAATGCTGGCTCCTCCCATGACCAAATGCCTTGGATTTTGCCGGGTTTGAGATGGCCGGCATTTTTTTCCATTATCACTGAAAAACAAAACCGGCGATCTGAAACCCAGCGAACTCTGGCATTTGGCCGGGCTAAACCGTATTATTGAAAAAAAATGGCTGGCCATCTTTTTTGAAAATACAGTTCCGGCCAGCTGTTGCGCCGCCACCAAAATAGATCGCCGGCGACCTATTTTGCCGGCGATGTTCGATTATGCCCCTCTAAGTCTCATGGTTGGCGCTGAGCCCAGATATTCAATGCTGTGCCGTTTCCAGTGACTGACATTGAATATCCGGGGGCGGAGTTTGGCCACTATAAACATAACTGGTTAAGTTAATATTCAGCGCTGGCTGGTTAAGTTTATAGTAGCCAAAGACAGGCCTGCTATGTACGTGATCCGATATGGCTGCTTAATTTAGCAGGTAAAGTGCTGCATATTTGCAGCCAGTTGGCTATATCGAGCGATACAGCTGGTTAGTCGCTTTCCCCCAGATTCTATATAGTGCACCTAGCGTTCCATGACAAAAGCCAGGTATATTCTATAACAGCGCGCGTAACTTAATTGACTTACCAATCAATTGTATTGTTAAAAGCTCTTAACAAGCAATAATGAGCACTAATTGGCAATAATTAGAATTTTCGCGCATAACTCACTAAGCGTATTCTGTAGCACACTGCTATTTGTGGGTTTTCCAAAATTTACTCGCACTGTTATAGAATATGTCCCTCTGCGCCTAAATTTGTGTTCTGGAATTTATACCATGTTTTCATTGGTATATATAAATGGAGACTCATAGTTTTAGATGCTATGATATCAACTAAGCGTATTCTATACACCATGCCTAAAACTAGGTGCTGTTTATAGAATACACTTAGGCAGAAATAATTTCCATGTAAATATTTCAGGTGCCATATTTAGAATCTGGCCCTATGCGCTGACTGCAAATATTCAGTGGGAGATAGCCAGCAATCCCCTGTTGAACATTCACGAATAGCTGGTTAATCAGCCGGTTTAGGTTCAAGACACAAGCAGTCTTCACTGATACCTCAGTTTACTCCACAGTCATATCTAGAATTTCTGACAGCTAAACTAGAGTCTCTTCATGGTCCCTTTACTGGACAGCCATCAGTTTTTCTGCCCCTCTTCCATTGCCCCCAAATATTCAGAAGGCAGTAACTCAGGTTACAGCATGTAGTACATCTAAGGCTTTCACTCCTTCCATCAGGCCCTTAAGATCACCTTTTGATGGGGCCCCAGCTTGGCTCTTGAAAGACTGCTGTTCTTCCTTATACCCAGTTCTTTCAAACCTTATAAACCCCAGGCTCATGCAAGGCCATGTCCCAAACTGTGGAAACAATCCTTAATTTACCCTCGTTTAAAAAGGGCAGGATGTTTCTTTACCGGTTACTTATGCCCCATTTCTAATTTGCCTTTTCTTGTCAAGCTCACAGAGATATCAATATACCAAAAAAATAATTAGGTTCTGGAATGATAATAACACCTACATGCTAAACAATCAAGATCGCGGTACAGAAACAGCTCTTATGGATATGCTAAATGCTATTATTTGCCATACAGATGCAGGGACAGACCTGCCGCTTATAAAATTAGATCTGACACTATGATCATGCTCTTTTGTTATCTCATATTCAGGAGACTGGAATGACCGATACAGCTCTGCACTGGCTTCCTTCTTTCACACTATTCAGGTGCCATTTAATGACATGTCATCACACACTGTTCCTTTGGAATGCTGAGTTCCTCAAGGTTCAATTTTATCTCCTATGTTATTTAATGTCTTCCTCAGAGGAAAAGTCCTCCACAATTCCCTGTTACTATTTGCGGACTAAAGTCGTAGACTCAAGTGGAGGACTTATTCCCCTGAGGAGGCCGTTACTGGCGAAAGAAGGATCTATGTCAAGACATCTGATAGTAATTGAGTTAAGAAGATTTCCACGAAGGCATTTTAGATTATTTCCCATCTCGCTGGGAAAGATTTGAAGGAACTTTATAAAAAGCTGAGTACAGTTATTTAGATATTGATATTTATGTGCTTTTGAATCAATCTTGCAGATATACCTCATTATACCACAATATCACTTTGTATTCATTCATACTATGTATTTGTTCAAACCGTCACAGCATATGCTGTGGCTTTGTTCAAACCGTAACCGGCTAACACCGTTAACGGTTATATGTAAGGCACATTGAGCCTGCAAAAGGTGGGAAAATGTGGGATACAAATGTAACAAATAATAATAAAATAATAATAATAATGGTGAATAATGTTTTGCCTCCATGTATAGCTTAAGTTTGCACACGTATAGGAACAGTTGATTTTATTGAGCACATTACACATTTATATATATAAATTAATATTCAAACAATAATTCAAACAATAATTTATATATACATAGGAGTTTTTTTATTTTATTAGCATGATTGATATGTTGGCGTGGATATTTTAAGTATAAAAGTGAGTCCCCTAAACATTTTGCAATAACAGCCTTGAACCTGTACCATCTATTTGTGTCACTGATGCCAAATTACATAGGAATCCCTTGTCCCGTTTATGAGATTTATAATTTTTACACACTGCTGTCACAAATCTCAGTTTCCAATATGACTTACTTACTTACTTGTTGATGTCATCCTTGATGTCATTGCGCTTTGATAAACAAACAAAATGTTGTCAAAAGAAGATCAAGTTTTAATTAAAATACTCAGAGTTGAAAAAGAATATGGCGCTAAAAGATCAGATTTAAACATTCGGACTGTTGAAATTGACATTAAGGGCCCTGCTTACTAAGGTGTGCTAGCATTTTTAGCACACATTAATTTTGCCAGCGCTAGAGACACTTATATATTCAGCGTGCGCTAAAAATGCTAGTGCGTCTGTAGTGCGGCTTAGTAAACAGGGCTCTGAGTTAGAAACACTAACTTTTGGGTAGTGTTATTTAAAATTTGACATCTCAGTAATGTGAAGGTGGATTTCTACAAAACCACACAACATTGTTTGAAATAGATGTCACTTTTTGCACATAAACTTTTAATTAATTCAGTGTAAGTTTGTGGTTGTTATTGCAAAATGTTTAGGGTGCTCACTTTTTTCCAGACACAGTAATCACATTGGGTCAAGGTTTGAGATTACTTATACTCCCATATATTAATATTTATTTATCTGTTCTATTCCACTTGGGATTTTATAGACCTCTGTCATATCTTCCCTCAGTCCATCTCCTCTCTAGGCTGGAGACCTAACCTCTTTAGCCTTTTCTTATAAGAGCTGTTCCATTACCTTTATCAGTTTGATTGCCATTCTCTGTATCTTTTTATATTTTATTGAATGTTTTTTTATATACACCCTCCACCTCCAAAAAAAGGACAAGTACCTCAAAACAAGGGCATTCACCTCTAAAAATGGTTCCATTGAATTTGCATATGCAAATATATTTTCATATGCAACTATATTTGCATAGATGTGTCACAACAGATTATTTACTATAATTTTAAAAAATGCAGTTCACCATATTGTACAAGACTCTTTTCCATTTAGGCTGCTATCTGGTTTGCAACTGATGAAACTCTGAAGGCCCCAATGTAGATAGGGTGATGGGAGGATGTATACAAGTTGGGGGTTTGTGTGTGCATGTGACTTAGTAAATGCAAAGGTATGTGTTTGTGTGTGAGACTGAGTGAATTTATGTGGGGGCATGACTATATGAATGTAGTGACTGGGTGGAGTATGTTATTTGAATGAGTAGGGGATGTCTACAAATGTTGGGATAGGGTTGGTGTGTGCAGTACATGTGATGCATCTGTGTGTGTGAATGAATGGATTGGGAGGACTGTATGACTGAGTGGACTTCGGGACATGTGCCTGTGTGTGATTGTATGGGAAGAGAGTGAAAGAGTGAGTATGATGTGTTTGAGATGACGTATCTGATTCTCCCCTATATTCTTTCCAGTGGCGTACCAAGGGTGGGGCGGTGGGGCCGTTCCCCCTGGGTGCATGCCGCTGGGGGGGTGTGCCGCGTGCTTGTTGGCTCAGAGTCCGCTCGTTCCCTCCCTGCTGCTCCCTCTGTGCAGAACAGGTTGCTTCCTGTTCCGGGGCAGAGGGAGCAGCAGGGAACGAGCGGACTCGGAGCCGACAGGCGCGCGGCACCCCCCCCCCTCCCCAACAGGTACAAATGCACCCGGGGGGGTCGTGCTGCACCCGGGGAGGTGTAATTTCGCCGGGGGGGTTGCACTGCACCTGGGGGGGGGGGGGGGGGGGCGCATCGGCAATCTGCCCCGGGTGTCAGCCAGCCTAGGAACGCCACTGATTCTTTCCTTCTCTTCCCCTTTCTTTCTTTCTTTTCCATCTATGCTGTCTCCTCTTCCCTCTCCTTTCCCTCTTATCCTCTCTCTTATCCTTACCCTCCAACATAAGACTTACTGAGTAAAGCCACTCCCTATCTCTCAGGTTCACTCCCTTAGGTACATCCTCTCTTTCTCATTCTTTCTAAGCTAATTCTCTCTCTTCCTCTTTCTCTACTACAACTACTTATCACTTCTATAGCACTACAAGGCATACGCAGCGCTGTACACCATATACAAAAGACAGTCCCTGCTCAAAGAGCTTACAATCTAAGTAAGACAAGTAAACAGACAGAACAATTAAGCGGTAAGGGAAATAAAGAGGTGGGGTACAGGGCAAGTAAGTAGTGGTTAGGAGTCAAAAGCAGTGTCAAAGAGGTGGGCTTTTAGCCTGGACTTGAAAACGGCCAAAGACGGGGCTAGACGTACAGGCTCTGGAAGTCAATTCCAGGCGTGAGGTGCAGCGAGATAAAAGGAACGGTGTCTGGAATTAGCAGTAGAGGAGAAGGGGACAGACAGGAGAGATTTATCTACAGAGCGGAGTACATGGGGGAGGCCGTAGGGAGAGAGAAGAGTGGAGAGGTACTGGGGAGCAGCAGAATGAATGCACTTATAGGTCCGCAAGAGAAGTTTGAATTGAATGCGGAAACGGATAGGGAGCCAGTGAAGTGACTTGAGGAGAGGGCTAATGTGAGCATAGCGACTTTGGCGGAAAATGAGTCGTGCAGCAGAGTTTTGGACCGATTGAAGAGGAGAGAGATGGCTAAGTGGGAGGCCGGTGAGAAGCAGGTTCAATAATCTAGGCGAGAGGTGACAAGAGTGTGGATAAGGGTTCTGGTAGAGTGCTCAGAGATGAAGGGACGGATTTTGCTGATGGTAAAGAGAAAGAAATGACAGGTTTTGGCAATCTGCTGAATGGATGCAGAGAAGGAGAGACAGGAGTCGAAGATGACCCCAAGGTTATGAGCTGATGAGACAGGGAGAATGAGAGTGCCATCCACAGAAACAGAGAAAAGGGGGAGAGGAGAGGTGGGTTTAGGAGGAAAGATGAGAAGCTCGGTTTTGGCCATGTTAAGTTTCAGATGACATTGGGACATCCAGGCAGCAATATCAGATAGGCAGGCTGATATTCTGGTCAGGAGTAGAAAGGTAGATCTGGGAGTCGTTAGCATAGAGATGGTATTGAAAGCCATGGGATGATATCAGAGAACCAAGGGAAGAAGTGTAGATGGAGAACAGGAGAGGACCGAGAACAGAACCTTGAGGTACATCGATTGGTAATGGGATAGAAGTGGAAGAGGCTCCACCAGAATGTACACTAAAGGTGCTAAGCAATAGGTAGGAGGAGAACCAGGAAAGAACAGAGCCCTGGAATCCAAGTGAAGACAGTGTATCAAGGAGTAGGCTGTGATCAACAGTGTCAAAAGCGGCGGATAAATCAAGAAGGATGAGGATAGAATAGAGACCTTTGGATTTGGCCAGAAACAGGTCGTTGGAAACTTTTGTAAGCGCAGTTTCAGTTGAATGAAGCGGGTGAAAGCCAGATTGGAGTGGGTCAAGACAGCGGCGGTGAACGGCATGTTCAAGTATCTTGGAGAGGAAGGGGAGGAGGGAGATGGGCCGATAGTTGAAAGGACAGATAGGGTCAAGTGAAGGCTTCTTAAGGAGTGGTGTGACCACAGCATGTTTGAAGGCATCAGGAACGGTCGCAGTGGAAAGTGAAAGATTGAGGATATGACAGATAAAAGGGGTGAGAGTAGGAGAAACGGTGTTAAGAAGGTGGGAAGGAATGGGATCAGAGGAACAGGTAGTTCGTTTAGAGGAGGAGAGAAGATGAGTAGTTTCTTCATCAGTGACTTCAGGAAAGGAGGAAAAGGACGGAGGGGTTGGGAAGATAGGGGAATGGACAAGGGGAGGGACAAGTGAAGGGAGAGGTGGGTGTGGCTTGGCTGAGAAGTCGAGGTTTATCTTCTGAACCTTGTCGTGAAAGAACTCAGCAAGGGTCTGAGGAGATAGTGAGGGGGGATATGGAGATGGAGGCACCTTGAGGAGAGAGTTTAGTGTGGCAGAGAGAAGTCAAGGGTTAGAGCCGAGAGAATTAGTCAGCTGGATGTAATAGTCCTGCTTGGCAAGCAAAAGAGCAGATTGGAAGGAGGTTAGCATGAACTCTCCATACTCTCTCCATACTCATCCCCTCTTAACCACCACCAAAGACTCATTCCTCCTTCTCACCCCCCCCCCCCCCAGACTCATTCTCTCCTTTTGCACATTTATTCTCTCTTGCTCCCAGTGGCGTAGGAAGGGGGGGGCGGTGGGGCGGTCCGCCCCGGGTGCACGCGCTGGGGGGGGTGTCGGCTCGCTGGTTCCCTGCTCTTTCTGCCCCGGAACAGGTTACTTCCTGTTCCGGGGCAGAGAAAGCAGGGAAGCAGCAGAGCCAACGCAGCTCTCAATGACGTGCACTGGGGGCGGATAGGCCCTCCCGCCTGCCCCCTGCTGAAAGGTAGGGTGCGTTTCAGGGGGATATGCTCCAGAGGGGGGGGCGCTGTGCCCTGCACCCGGGGGGGGGGTGCGCAGTGGCGACCCGCCCCGGGTGTCAGGCACCCTCGCTACGGCACTGCTTGCTCCCCCAGCACTTTATAAACAATAGATACAAGTGATATGGGATGTGCACTGGACATCAGTGCAGTGTCCTCAGATATAACAGTGTGTGCAGATCTATGCAGATATACAAGATAATTACTAATGTGGCAAAGTCAGTAAAATTTTCTCAACTTAACTTCCTCTAATGATAGTTGGAGCTCAGGCAGGTTCTTCTTTTTATGGCCTAGAAACCACTTCCTTATTTTTAATGTTGCTACACCACAGGCTTCAACTGAAAACAGAGAAGTAACACTGGGGAAAAAGATGGGGGAGGGAGAACACAAAAAACATAAACAAAACTCCGTAGATGCTGGTTAAGTGAATATTTATGAAAATGAAATAACATTCAGAAAATGATACAAATCTTCCAATACGTGCAATTTATAACTGGTTAAGGGGACCTTTTACAAAGCTGCCGTAAGCGCTAACGAGTATTTATCGCAGCTTAAATGGGCTTACCGTGGGGATGTGCTCAGGCCTCCTGCGGTAAGTCTCAAATGTGTGCACACTACTTGCATGCAAATTATTTTTATTTTTTTGATTGTGGGGGTGTATCTGCGCTAATCAGTTAGCACATCTACATTACGACATGCTAATTAGTGCAGGATTACTGCGCTAGTCGGCTTATACAAAATGGGTAGCAGTAAGTGCTCACGTGGTAATTGTTTTTAAAGACCATGTGCTATTGGCGATGTTAGCGCATGGTCATTAATACTGAAAACAGAAAATCAACCATTTTACTTCTGCAGTACAAATGACCTTAGCGCGTGGGAAAACCCCTAAGACAGAGATCTTTACTATCTGAGGCTACTTTGGAAAAAAAATATTCAGTGTGAGAGCCAGGATAAATAGTCAGTGCTCTGAGCAAGGAAGGTGGAGGGTCTTTCTCCATTGATAAGGCTGGCCTAAAATAGCATGTATAAACACATCTGCCACCCCATAATCTCTCTCCTTCAGCCTTTATCTCCTTGTCAGCCTTCTCTCTACACATATTCTTCCTTCTGTTTGTCTCCCTTAAGACAATCTCTTTCCCCAGTACAGTCTGTCTTTGCCTCTCCTTCTCTCCCTCACAATTTATGCATGCACCTCAATTGAGTAAGGAGCCAATTAGTGATGATAATTACATAAGTACATAAGTAGTGCCATACTGGGAAAGACCAAAGGTCCATCTAGCCCAGCATCCTGTCACCGACAGTGGCCAATCCAGGTCAAGGGCACCTGGCACGCTCCCCAAACGTAAAAACATTCCAGACAAGTTATACCTAAAAATGCGGAATTTTTCCAAGTCCATTTAATAGCGGTCTATGGACTTGTCCTTTAGGAATCTATCTAACCCCTTTTTAAACTCCGTCAAGCTAACCGCCCGTACCACGTTCTCCGGCAACGAATTCCAGAGTCTAATTACACGTTGGGTGAAGAAAAATTTTCTCCGATTCGTTTTAAATTTACCACACTGTAGCTTCAACTCATGCCCTCTAGTCCTAGTATTTTTGGATAGCGTGAACAGTCGCTTCACATCCACCCGATCCATTCCACTCATTATTTTATACACTTCTATCATATCTTGGCAATAATTGGAATTTACGTGCGCTTCTTTTTAGGGATATTCTAAAAAGAGGCGCACATAAATCCCAACATGAGTAGCTGAAAAGGGGTTGCGGCCATGGAAGGAGTATGGTTGTGTCTAGGGAATTACTCAAATTTATGTGTTATTTTAGAATGCACCTACGTTTAGGTGATGTAAATGGCCGCACCTAAATGTAGGCACATTCTCTATTCTGTAGGTTTATAGAATAGTGCTAACCCCCCGGATTCTATGTAGTGAGCATAGAGTTACGTGCGGTTCTGCACATACTTCTAGACATATTCTATAACTTCATGTGTAGATTAATTGTCTTAACAAGCTGTTAAGCGCGTTAACAACTCTAAACAAGCAATAACGAGCACTAATTGGCAAAAATAAGAATTTATGCAAATACATCGCTAAGCATATTCTGTAATGTACTGCACCTAAATTCTAATGCACGCTGGTAAAAAGGGGCGTGCTTAGGGGTGTGGAAATGGGCGTTTCGTGGATGTCCCAAAATCTCTGTGCATTGTTATAAAATATGGGCCAGTGTTCCTAAATCTAAACCTTCACTTCCCAAGATGCAAAGGACTGAAGTATAAATCAACATATGCATCCAGTTTCTCCTACATAGGCACACAGCTCTGGAACACATTACCAAAAGTCTTGAAAACCATGAGTAACCACCTAAATTATCGATAAAACCTAAAAGCTCATCTTTTCAGAAAGGCATATCCCACTCAACCAACATAAACTCCGAACTATGAAACATAACAATTAACCAAGTAATGGATACCACCCAATCCCTCACCAAATCGATTCTACCCTTGCAACCCACATGGAGGTAACCGCCTTATCTTTAATTTGTACTATCCACTTTTTTGTATTTGATCAAACCGGACTCAGAAACAACCTCAACAGAACTATGTAAGCCACATTGAAACTACCAAAAGGTGGGAAAATGTGGGATACAAATGTAACAAATAAATAAAATAAATCTACATGCAGGGATTTACACCAGCTTTCATTGGCGTAAATGGACGTGTGTAGATTTATTTTCATTTGTTTATTTATTAGGATTTATTTACTTCCTTTTTGAAGGAATTCACTCAAAGCGGTGTACAATAAGAATAAATCAAACATGAACAATAGACAATTACAGTAGTAAAAATATTCAAATAACAATACAAAGTATGATGTGGAGGGGCATAATCGAATGGGGACGACCATCTCTAAGTGCGTCTATCTCTGAACAGAAGAAAAGAAGAGAACCATACTTAGGGTTGATTGGGGCTGCCATGTTCTTTGGACCTTAAAACAGGGAACATTTGAGTTCATGTCTATTGTATTCATAATGAAGCAATTGGATATACCAATTATGGCTTAGTATGTTATGCATATATAACCCCTTTTTTGCCTGGTGAGCATCAGTGTGAGTTACTATTAATATTTTTTAGGACTATTTGTGAGGTCAGGACTGGGACCAGCAAGCTAGGAGGCCAAAAGGCACAACAGATTCATTCATTCAGCATTCTCCTTTCACCTGATAAAATCTGTCCAGGCTAGAAGGTGCAATTTATTTAATTATTTAAAAAAATTGTATACCCTCTCCTTAGTAACAGCCAATCAAGATGGTGTACAGACTAAACAAAGGAAATACAAAAAACACCCAATATTCAGCTAATAGTAGACAGTGTAAACACTAACCACTGTGGGCAGATTTTAGCTCCGATATTCAATATCAGGCAATGTCCAGGCACAGGCATTGAATATCCAGGGTCATGCCGGCATGTGCTGGCTGCCAGATTTTATGTGGGTCCAAACTGAATATAGGCCAGGATACGCAAAAGGGAAGCAGATGCCGTCACTCCCTCTAAGTGCTCCCTTCCTCTTCCTGATCCTGATCCTTCTCTCCCGAAGACAAGAAGGCCTCTGACAAGGCCCCTGTAGGCCCCCCTAGGCCTGCTTTGTCTAGATTGCCTCTAGAAATCATGGTGGCCATTTTGAGGCCAGAGCCATGACAGGTAGGAACAAGTGGGCATTGCTCCTGCCCTTGTGACCTCCTAGATCACCAAAAGCATTCCAGGGGGGGCCCTACAGGAGGTGGGAAGGGGGCTAAGTGCCTGGTCAAGGGCGCCTTGTCTTCATGGGAGGGGGAGGGAGTGAGAACCAGGAACCCCTTAGGCTGCTATGTGGAAGTTAACCAAGCACCAGCTGATATTCAGCCTTTTTGCTGTACTACTTTAGCCACTTGTTTAACTGGTTAGCAGTCTGAATTTCACCACTAACCGGTTAACTACTGGCTCTGTCCAAGATCCACCTACTGACTACTTCAGCACTAACTGGACACTACAGGGCATTGCCAGACAAGCAATTTTGGGTGGGCCTGAACCCAAAGTGGTGGGCATAAAATTTTCTTTCTGCTGCACCCCCTTCCTCCCCCCACTCTCCACCCCTTTCCCGGCACCTCCACACATGCTTAGTTATTGGTGGCTCAAGGATGCTGCTGCCGTCTGCCAAGATTAGTAAAGGGAGTTTTGGCTGTCTTTAGAGGAGGTCCTCAGCTCATGGGGCTTAGGGATCCCCACCAGCTACATCATGGGTTAGTACTGGTGCTAGACATGCTAGGGCCCAGGGCAGAAAATAAAAGCCCCCCCCCCCCCCCCCCGGATTCTTTCCCCTTCCTGCCTCCTCTCTAATCTCCCCACCTGCCATTACAGTCACACCAACAGACCCTCACCAAATACAGAACAAGGGATCACAAATTAGAAATAAAAATAGTTAGACAAAAATTGAACTACGAACCTCGGCATGCACTGCAAAGTGGAGAAATAAAAACAGAAATGTATTTCCTCTTCTACTGAACACAATAAAATGACATTCTCAAGCTAACATATTTCAGTTAATAAATTCAAAATAAAATGCCTTTTCTACCTTTGTTGTCTAGTCATTTTATTTTTCCATCATATTGGTTCCAATTTCTCTTTTCCACTTTCCTGTCTTTCTGCTAATTCTCCTTGAAGCAGCTGCTGTTCATTTGTCTTTTCTCTTCTTTCATTCCATTCCCTCACGACACTTGCCTCTGACATATTGATCTTTCCATTTTAGCTCTTTCCTTTCTTTTTTTCTTTTCTGCTCTCTAATTTCACCCTTTTTTCTTCTTTTTACTTTTCAGATACCTTTCAAATTTCCATCTCTTTCTTTCACCCACTAGCTCTCCTATTCCTCATCTCACTCCTTCCCCAGTCTTCCATTCCCTTCCATCTTCAATCTTCTCCCCATTACCATATTTTTATCCCCTGTAATCACTATCCTTCTCTTCTTCATTTTCTTGCCACCCACCTTGGCCTCTCCCACACGGTTCCATCATTCCCAGTGTCTTCTTCCTTCCACCCCTCTGCTCCTTCTTTCTCCTCCTAGCATCTTCCTGTCCGTTCTCTTTCTTTCTCTTTCTCACTCCCTTCTGCCCCTGGATCCAACATCAACCTTCTTTATCCCCCTCTTGTGCTACATCTCTCCTTCCCTCTCTCCCACCCTCATGTCCAACATCATTTCTTCTCTTTTTCCTGTTCCTTTTCTCCCATTGTCCTCCATCTCTCTCTCTCTCTCTCTCTCTCTCTCTCTCTCTCTCTCTCTTGCATCCCAAATCTAACATCTCTCCCCCCCTGTAGCATCTCTCATCTCCCCCTCCCCTCCACCACCGTGTCCAACATTTCTCCCTCATCCCTATGTCCTCTGTGCAGCATCTCTCCCTCCCTCTTTCCTCTCGCTCCCAGGTCCAACATGTCTTCCTCTCTTATTTTTCACCTCTCCTGTACAGCATCTCTACCTCCCTCCATCCCTCCCTCCCAGGTCCAACATTTCTTTCTTGCAAGTTATAGAAAAATGGCTTGCAGCTGTCTTTGTATTTGTTTTTGAAAGGCCTGGCACTGTGGGATACAAGACCATTTGTTAGCAGTAATGGTTTGATTGTGGTTTGGCTTATTGTTATCTTCTTTCACCAGGGAACAGTAACAATAACTTTCGCATCAACATCAGCAGTGGGCTGGTTATGCGTGGGTCACGGTCTCTGGACAGAGAAAGCAATTCCTCGCATGTCTTGGAAGTAGAAGCATACAACAGTGACCGGGGCCCAATGAGGAGCTCCATCAGGGTAAGACTAGGCATGATTACAGTCAGTAGCTCACAGTCCATAACCTCCAGTAACACTTATTTTAAAATGTCATGGGTCAGTATTCAGTGAGTGGCATTTAGTGTTTCTTTAATTGCTGACCACCACCAGCTAAATTAGATCTGGATATTTAATGCCTTGCCATGTTCAGGCACTGGCACTGAATATCCAGGTCATTGGCAGCTGATATTTAATGCTGCTACCTGCATACAGTACCTAACTGGGCAAGGGTAGAGCTGCTTTTTATATCTGCCCAGTTAGGTATGTGGGCATCAACACTGAATATGGCTGGTGGTAGCATATCTTTCTGTTCTACCCTGGACCACCTCTGCACTGCCCAGATTGTGCCGAGGTGATTAGTGTTGATATTCAGTGGCAGTACCCGGTTAGGTGCTGCTAAATATCAGTCAACAGCATAGTTTAAGCAGACAGGAGCTGAATACTGACCCCTCAATGTTTAATGTTTATATTCTCTAAATAATTTAGAATAGAAGGCTCTTTCTGCTTATTTCAAATGGTCTATAGATACCTAGAGGTCTATTTTCAAAAACCATAAACCATTAAAAACCAATAAACAGTTGATTTAACAGTTTTCTGCTGCAACCTAGCTGGATAAGTTGTAGCTAATTTGCTAGGTTTAACATACCTGGTTAAAATATAGTTAGTTAACTTGTGCACTTAGGAGTATTTGAAACTAGTCCTCATTAGCAAAACAAGATTGTGGCGAAACAGGGGACTTATGTCTGTGATTTATTATGTGGCTGTATGATGTATTCCCCCCCCCCCCCCCCCCATGCATTTTTCTTGTTTGGCCAAGCAGGTGGTATCTCCCCTCTGCTTTAAAGCTATTGCAGAGATGACTGTTTTCCTTTCAGCTTAAGCCCTCAGGGAAAGTAATGTGCGCTGCTGTTGGCCAAATACCCCTCAGCATTAGTACTCTGAGCTTTGATTGGCCCAGAAGTTCAAAATCCAGCCAGTATGTGCTGGAAATCCCCAGTCTCAGAGAAGGGAGAGTGGAGGGCAAAGATGTCTGCACATACCCTGTTCAAAGCCTGTGAGCAGTTACTTTCCTGACCTCAGGTAGTAAGAAAATGTCTAGTTAGTTTTACTGTTGATACTAGTTATTTTACCTTTTATTGTTAGCTATTTACACCTGTTTTTTTTTCACCATTCACAATTTCACTTTTCTGATAATAACCCTATTAGTTTATTAGCTCTGTTGTCCTGGACTGACTAAGAATCCTGGTGGTTTGTGTTTTTGGTCTGTGAGTGTTTTCTAGGAACTGTGGGCCCCCTGGGATTGTGTCCCCAGTGTCCTTAGAAACCACCGGGGAATTAACTTGCAGGTGAGAGACTCACCCAGAGGCAAGAGAAAGCACAGTACGGTGGGGTGGAGGGTATGCCAGTGTAGAGCACATGCACAGGTGCAGCTGGGCCTGAGCATTGCTGGGTTGGACCCTTTAGGTGGCTGCAGGGTTAATCCCAGGTGAGTGCTAGGTGTTTCTTGACAAAGATCACTTTCCTTCTACCCTAAAACCTCAGTCCTTCCTCAACCCTCCATTCCAGGCCTTGTGGTGAGCTAGATCTTCCATTTCAGATCGATACTTCCTTTATCCTTTCTATGAATTCAGCAATCAATTATCAGCTATCCTGAGAGCCCCACTTTCCACTTCTGACACCTTGAGCATCCATCAGTTACCTCCAATATGCCTTCCACTCTCCCCTGCTTGGATCCTGTGATTGGCTATCACCCACCACAGCAGCCCTCTCCATCCTAAGACTCTACGACCTAAGACCCTGTGATAAGCTGTTAGCTACGCTGGCAACCTCATTATCCCTCCATCCTTCCTCTTAGGACTCATGATGGATCCAGAAAAGAGGATGGAGGAAGGATGGGCTGCCAGATAACTGATCACAGAATCCAGAAAGATAAGGAAAGGAGAACTAGCTAACAACTGATCACTGGGCTGAAAGGATGGTAGAAGGAGGACTGAGATGCTGTGGTAACTGACAGCTTATCACAGGGTGTGCGGGGCAGAGAGGTAGATTGGTACTGGGAGGATCAGGTTGCCGGAATAGCTGAAAGCTAATTTTGTGATGGGAGAGAAAGAGGGACAGCAGAAACTGAAGTCCAACGGATGGAGTAGAATGGGGGTGGGCATGAGCAGAATGTTCCAAGGCATAACCAAGGTAGGAAGGCAGGTTCAAAATCTTCTGCTTAAAAATTAAACCCCACTGCATCTCTGGCTGGAAGTTATGCACATGGGGGTAGATATTCAAAGGGATTTAACCAGGAAACTGATATTCAGTGGCATTTACCCCCAAATTCTATATAGTGGGACTTAAGTTCCACACGCAAATCCAGTCATATTCTGGATTTGCATATGCAAATTAATTGGCTTAACAAGCCAATCAGCGCTGTTAATTGCCACTTAAGCAATTTTTGACACTAATTGGCTTTAATTAGAATTTACATGCACAACTGTCTAAGCATAGTCTATAAACTGATGCTCATAAATTCTAAGATGTGGCCATGAGAGGAAGGGGGGCATGGCCATGAGAGGAGCATGGGGGGGGGGAGTTGTGGGTGTCCCTAGAATATGCCTGTTTCACGTATAATTTAGGCATCTGCATTTACACCAGGTTTTCATTGATGTAAATGGCCGTGAATAAATGTAGTCACAGAAAAGAGCGTTGGGCGTATTCTATAAATTACACCTAGATTTAGATGTGGTTTATACAATACACCTAGACATATTTTTTTCAATGTCACTTTTTAAGCATGATAAATACAATCTAGCCCTTAATGGATAGCGCCGCTGAAAACTGGCTCTACCCAACAATTTCCTACCAGCTAGGTGTAGGGGTGGTATGGGGGTGGAGTTTGGGCAGTGCTACTTCTTAGCTGGTTAGCAGCGATATAAGTCCACGAACCAGCTAAGTATGTTGATAAAATTAGGACAGCAAAAAGGCTGACCTAATTTTATCCACCAAGTTATTCCCGCTTAACTTCCGGGTTGCTGCACTAACTTGGATATTTAGTACCAGAGGCCGGACATGTCCCAGCATTGAATATCTGGGGTTAACTCGATCTGTGGCTTACAAACCTCTTACCTCCATGAGTTGACTATCTGGTTTTAAGAGTGTAAGTCCATAGAAGGTTGTCTATTTGGAGCCTATTCTATAACTGCATTTAATTTTCAAAAGGGCAATTATAATAAAATGAGGAAAATGGTTAAAAAGAAGCTAAACAGATCAGCTGCAAAGGTTAGGACACTAATGGGTTCATTTTCAAAGCACTTAGACTTACAAAGTTCCATAGGGTACTATGGTACTTTGTAAGTCTAAGTGCTTTGAAAATATTCCTCTAAATCAGGCATGGACGTTATTCAAAAATACCATCTTGGAAGCCCAGACCAGATGCATTCCACATATTTGCAAAGGTGAAAAGAAGAGAAATCAACAGCCAGCATTGTTAAAAGGTGAAGTGAAAGAGGCTGTTACAGCCAAAAAAATGTCCTTCAAAGAATGAAAAAAGGACCCAAATGAAGAAAATAAGAAGCAACATAAACACTGGCAAGTCAGATGCAAAGCATTAATAAAGAAGGCTAAAAGAGAATTTGAACTTGACTCACAGGCTAAAACTCACAGTAACAACTTTTTCAGGTACATGAAGAGCAGAAAGCCTGTGAGGGAATCCGTGGGACTGTTAGATCACGAAGGAGCAAAAGGGAAATTCAGGGAATTCCTTGCTTTGGTCTTTACGGAAGAAAATGTAAGAGATCTGCCTGTACCGGAAATAGTTTTCAAGAGTGATGATGCGGAGGAACTGAAAGAAATCTCGGTGAACGTGGCAGATGTACTAAGCCAACTCGACAAATTAAAGAGTAGTAAATCACCTGGACTGGATGGCATACATCCAAGGGTAATCAAAGAACTCAAGCATGAAATTGCTGATCTGTAGTTTGTAATATGTAAACCGACGTTAAAATCATCCATAGTACCTGAAGATTGGAGGGTGGCCAATGTGACACCGATTTTTTTAAGAAGGGTTCCAGGGGTGATCCAGGAAATTATAGACTGGTAAGCCTGATGTTAGTGCCGGGCAAAATAGTGGAAACTATTATAAAGAATACAATTCTAGAACACATAGACAAACATGGTTTAATGGGACAGACTCAGCATGAGTTCAGCCAAGGGAAGACTTGCCTCACCAATTTGCATCATTTATTTGAAGGCGTGAATAAACATGTGGATAAAGGTGAGCCAGTTGATGTAGTGTATCTAGATTTTCAGAAAGCTTTTAATAAAGTTCCTCATGAGAGACTCCTGAGTAAATTAAAGAGGGTAGAGTTAAATGGTCATTTCTCTCAATGGAGGAGGGTGAATAGTGGACTACCACAGAAATCAGTACTGTGACCGATTCTCTTTAACATGTTTATAAATGATATGGAAATCGGAACGATGAGTGAGGTGATTACATTTGCAGATGACATAAAAGTATTCAAGGTTGTTAAAACATGTGCGGACTGTGAAATATTGCAGGTAGACCTTAGGAAATTGGAAGACTGGGCATCCAAATGGCAGATGAAATTTAATGTGGACAAATGCAAGGTGATGCACATTGGAAATAATAATCTGAATCATAGTTACCTGATGCTAGGGTCCACGTTGGGGGGGTCAGCAACCAAGAAAAAGGTCTAGGTGTCGTTGCAGATAAATGCGCTGAAATCGTCTGCTCAATATGAGGGTCGGTGGCCAAAAAAGCAACCAGGATGCTAGGAATTATTAGGAATAAGACCGAAAATACTATAATGCCTCTGTATCTCTCCATGGTGCGACCTCACCTTGAGTACTGCGTTCAGTTCTGGTTGTCGTATCTCAGAAAAGATATAACGGAATTAGTAAAGGTTCAATGAAGAGCAACCTAAAGGGTATGGAACTCCTCTCATATGAGGAAAGGCTAAAGAGGTTAGGGCTCTTCAGCTTGGAAAAGAGATGGATGAGAGGAGATATGATTAAAGTCTACAAAATCCTGAGTGGTGTAGAATGAGTAGATCATTTTTTTATTCATTCCAAAAGTACAAAGGCTAGGGGACACGCAAGGAAGTTACCTGGAAATACTTTTGAAACAAATAGATGGAAATATTTTCTCACTCAACGAATAGTTAAGCTCTGGAACTCTTTGCCAGAGGATGTAGTAACAGCGGTTAGCATATCTGGGTTTAAAAAAGATTTGGACAAGTTCCTGGAGGAAAAGTCCATAATCTGCTATTGAGACAGCAATGGGGAAGCAACTACATGCCCTGGGATTGGTAGCATGGAATATTGCCAAAATCTGGGTTTCTGCCAGGTACTTGTGACCTGGCTTGGCCACTGTTGGAAACAGGATATTGGGCTAGATGGACCACTGGTCTGACCCAGTACGGCTACTCTTATGCTCTTAAATAAAAGATAGGCACCTACTTTTCTTTATAGAATACTAGTATAACAAGTAAAATACTTGCCTATATTTTGGGTGTGAGCAGTTACACCAACCATAGAGTTGCTTATCTACTGCCTAGATTGTGAAAGAACACACGTAGATTATAACATTTTATAAAATCTATACATGCAAATGTGCACTCTACCCATACTCTGTCCAGACTCTGCCTATGTGAATGCCCACCTGCAAAGTATGTGCTAGAAAATGGTAATGAACAGCATCAATCCCTGCCCTTCCTCCATCAAGTTATAACATTTGTAGCAGTCAAGCAGAACGAATCCCCTATCACCTACCTAAACAGGAGTGGGGGTTTTACCTCCTCCTATAGTACTTGGCTGAATATTAAGTGCTGGTGAAACTAATAGCTCCGGGCATTTATTATGCATTTAGTCACTTCACTGCGTGGTTTCTACTTAGAACTTGTTTTTGAGTGGAAATTGGCCCTTTCCTTGTCAGTGAATGAAGAAAGACTTATCGCCTCCTCTTGCTGCGATTCAGGCACACTTTTGGGGGGTTGAGCCTGGAAGGGTGGATTGGGAATTTGGCCATAACTTTTGTTTAAGAAGGGGATGGCGGAATTGGTGTTAAAATTAATCAGTCAAATTCGGCCACACTAATAGCTGTCCTAAAGATAAATATATCTGATTAACTTTAAATGAATATATTCAGCAGCTCAATTTAATCAGATACATTTATTAAATATCAGCCTCATATATTTACAAAATAATTCCAGTTGTCCTGTTTTTTTCTTGCACCTTGTCTGTCTTTCATCAGAAACATTTTTTCACTTCTCCTTCTGGCATAACCCTTTAGGGTTTCAAGTGTTTTTGAGTAATGCAGAAGACCAGAATTAACGTCATCACAAGTTTCTTCTGTTACTAGAAATAGTTGATGTAGCCCTTTTAATTTGAAGACTAAACAAAAGCATGAGTATGTTGACTTCAGCAGTTTAAGCTGCTGATTGATGCATGCTAATCTAGTTTGTACTGTAATCTATCTTCATATCTAATTTTTTTTCTGCAAAAAAGCTGTTGTCCTAAATATTTATTCCATTTATCCTCAAACTTTTAATATTATGAAGAAACCAAACTGCTATTATCCAAGTGGATTGAATTAGGAGCTAAAAACCAGCCCTGGTTTTCTTGGTGATACCTATTGCAACTGGTAAGGAAGTGAAGATGAAAACGCTCTTAAATATTTAGCCAACTTTGCTGGTAGAAATAATAGAGAAACCTGCTCCTTCAATAATTGTTTACCTAGTAAAGAAAAGAATCCTACCAAGTAAGATCACCCTGATCGCCAGATTTTGAACCATTTGTAACTTTTTCGTTACCAAATTAGTGTAGCCTATGTACACAGTATTACAATAATCCATTTTAGAGAGCAACAATGATTGCACTATAAGTCGAAAAGAGAACAATTCAAAATATCTATGAATGGACCTTAACTTTTTCAGTAACAAAAAAGAGTTTTTTTTATTACCTTATTGACTTGATTAACCATGGTCAATTGACTATCTACCTCTACTCCTAAAATCTGGGAGGAAAGCTCAAATTTAAATTTCATATTTCCAATAGTAAAATTTTCTTTTCCCCTAACATCTTTAAGGGAACCCAGCCATTAAAATTGTATTTTTTCTTGATTAAGATTTTAATTGGAAATTTTTTGCCCAACATTCAATAGTATTAACACATTTTTGAATTCCGCTTAGAATATCAGTATATTCTTTGGGGGCTTGCATTAAATAGTAATATCATCCACGTAAATATAAAAACATACTTTCAGTTTCTGAAGTGCTTTCCCTAATAGCTGTAACAAAACATTAAACAACATTGGCGAGAGGGGTGAACCTTGCACCCCCCCCCCCCCCCCCCCCGCACACCGGAACCCAGACATCTTACATCTTAACTCTGTAATTTCTACCAGTTAAGAAACCCTTAAAACAGTTTAACACTGCGCCAGCTATTCCAAAACTATCTAGCAAAAGTAATAAGATGGTATGGTCTACAAGATCGAAAGCACCCAATAAATCATGACTCTGAATTTTCTGTTCAATTCAATATAAGCCACATCGAACTGAATTTCCAACTCGGATGATTGTGGGGTACAAATACAAATAAAGCAGTAGTCAGGCTTGGAAAGTATTAAGGATTGGACCAATGTACGGAATACTTAACTAGGGGAAAATGGGCTGATTCTTTTTAACTTTTATAGTGAGTTGAAGATAGGGACTATTTTTAAAAATTGGAACTCAAATGTCAAATGTTGATCGATATACAGTGGGGGAAATAAGTATTTGATCCCTTGCTGATTTTGTAAGTTTGCCCACTGACAAAGACATGAGCAGCCCATAATTGAAGGGTAGGTTATTGGTAACAGTGAGAGATAGCACATCACAAATTAAATCCGGAAAATCACATTGTGGAAAGTATATGAATTTATTTGCATTCTGCAGAGGGAAATAAGTATTTGATCCCCCACCAACCAGTAAGAGATCTGGCCCCTACAGACCAGGTAGATGCTCCAAATCAACTCGTTACCTGCATGACAGACAGCTGTCGGCAATGGTCACCTGTATGAAAGACACCTGTCCACAGACTCAGTGAATCAGTCAGACTCTAACCTCTACAAAATGGCCAAGAGCAAGGAGCTGTCTAAGGATGTCAGGGACAAGATCATACACCTGCACAAGGCTGGAATGGGCTACAAAACCATCAGTAAGACGCTGGGCGAGAAGGAGACAACTGTTGGTGCCATAGTAAGAAAATGGAAGAAGTACAAAATGACTGTCAATCGACAAAGATCTGGGGCTCCACGCAAAATCTCACCTCGTGGGGTATCCTTGATCATGAGGAAGGTTAGAAATCAGCCTACAACTACAAGGGGGGAACTTGTCAATGATCTCAAGGCAGCTGGGACCACTGTCACCACGAAAACCATTGGTAACACATTACGACATAACGGATTGCAATCCTGCAGTGCCCGCAAGGTCCCCCTGCTCCGGAAGGCACATGTGACGGCCCGTCTGAAGTTTGCCAGTGAACACCTGGATGATGCCGAGAGTGATTGGGAGAAGGTGCTGTGGTCAGATGAGACAAAAATTGAGCTCTTTGGCATGAACTCAACTCGCCGTGTTTGGAGGAAGAGAAATGCTGCCTATGACCCAAAGAACACCGTCCCCACTGTCAAGCATGGAGGTGGAAATGTTATGTTTTGGGGGTGTTTCTCTGCTAAGGGCACAGGACTACTTCACCGCATCAATGGGAGAATGGATGGGGCCATGTACCGTACAATTCTGAGTGACAACCTCCTTCCCTCCGCCAGGGCCTTAAAAATGGGTCGTGGCTGGGTCTTCCAGCACAACAATGACCCAAAACATACAGCCAAGGCAACAAAGGAGTGGCTCAGGAAGAAGCACATTAGGGTCATGGAGTGGCCTAGCCAGTCACCAGACCTTAATCCCATTGAAAACTTATGGAGGGAGCTGAAGCTGCGAGTTGCCAAGCGACAGCCCAGAACTCTTAATGATTTAGAGATGATCTGCAAAGAGGAGTGGACCAAAATTCCTCCTGACATGTGTGCAAACCTCATCATCAACTACAGAAGACGTCTGACCGCTGTGCTTGCCAACAAGGGTTTTGCCACCAAGTATTAGGTCTTGTTTGCCAGAGGGATTAAATACTTATTTCCCTCTGCAGAATGCAAATAAATTCATATACTTTCCACAATGTGATTTTCCGGATTTAATTTGTGATGTGCTATCTCTCACTGTTACCAATAACCTACCCTTCAATTATGGGCTGCTCATGTCTTTGTCAGTGGGCAAACTTACAAAATCAGCAAGGGATCAAATACTTATTTCCCCCACTGTATACTCCCAGGATTTTCATTGTTATATTTAATGGGTATGTTATATTGTTAATAGTGAAATTACTATAAGGTGTGGGATGTAAATGTTTGGTTAATATAAGGAATTTAGTTTTATCTCTATTACGTTTCAATTTGAAACCAACTGCCCAGGATTCCATTGTTTAGGGCTGATTTAATGGTAGATAAGATCTCTTAAAAGTTATTCACAAAAGGAATATAAATTGTGATGTCATCAGCATACATGAAGATGTTAAAACCATTTGCTTCAAGTATACTACCCAAAGGAGTCATCATGACATTGAACAATATGGGTGAAAGTGGTGAACCGTAAGGAACACCGCAATTGGGTGACCATGGCGAAGATAAGCGACCAGACTGTTTTACTGGATAGCTTCTAGACTTTAAGAAACCATTGAACCAATGTGAGATCTTACAACAGATCCCGAATAGATCTAATAAGTATAATAATATGTTGTGGTTAGTACATAAGTACATAAGTAATGCCATACTGGGAAAAGACCAAGGGTCCATCGAGCCCAGCATCCTGTCCACGACAGCGGCCAATCCAGGCCAAGGGCACCTGGCAAGCTTCCCAAACGTACAAACATTCTATACATGTTATTCCTGGAATTTTGGATTTTTCCAAGTCCATTTAGTAGCGGTTTATGGACTTGTCCTTTAGGAAACCGTCCAACCCCTTTTTAAACTCTGCTAAGCTAACCGCCTTCACCACTTTCTCCGGCAACGAATTCCAGAGTTTAATTACACGTTGGGTGAAGAAAAATTTTCTCCGATTTGTTTTAAATTTACTACACTGTAGTTTCATCGCATGCCCCCTAGTCCTAGTATTTTTGGAAAGCGTGAACAGAAGCTTCACATCCACCTGTTCCACTCCACTCATTATTTTATATACTATGTCAAAAGCACTTGACATATCGAATTGAAGAATTATTATTTTGCTGCCTATATTCAATTCTTTTCTGAAATTTGCCATAAGAGTGGTTAGTATGGTTTCATTATTGTAGGACGGTCTAAATCTCGATTGAGAACTATTTAAAATGGAGAAGGTATGAAGGTACTCCATAAGTTGATGTGCAATTATTCCTTCAGTCACTTTGGGGCTCATTTTAGAAAGAGAAAAACATCTAAAAAGTGGCATAAAGCAGAATTTGGACGTTTTTCTCACAAAAACATCCAAATCGGTATTTTCAAAACCTATTTTTCAGACGTTTTTTATACTATTCTTCTGTAGTGGATCCAAATCTCAAGGAGGCATGTCCGGAGCATGATAAGGGCAAGATCTGGGCATTCCTAAGACTTGGACGTTTTTCAGCCATAATGGAACAAAACAAAAGCGTCCATGATTACTGCTAAGACATTTTGAGCTAGACCTGTTTTTATAACAAATAAGGCACAAAAAGGTGCCCTAAATGACCAGATTACCACTGGAGGGAATCAGGGGTGACCCCCCCAATACCCCCTGACCCCATCCCACCCTCCAAAAATGTTAATAAAAGTATGACTTACCAGCCACAATGACAGCCTCAGATGTTAAAGTCAGGTCTATTAGAGCAGCATGCAGGTCCCTGGAGGTGTAACGGTCGGTGGAGTTTACTATGGAGTGGGAGACTCAGGTCCCTTTCTCCCTCTACCTGTCACACTTGTGGTGGAAACTGTGACCCCTCCCAAAATCACCAAAACCCTGCTATACCCACTTATACAAAGAACAACCATATCTCAAACAACTAATTATTACTTGAATTGGTTATTACTCTATTTACCATTAACTTTCTCTTTGCTTCATATACAATTTCTCATTCATAATAGATTTTCTAAATGTTAAACATCCATAGCTATCCCAGTATGTTTATGATACTGTATTGTAAAATTGGATTCTTACAAAAAATTACTTTCTTATGCATTATTCTTTGTTATGTATCCTATACTGTTTATTGTAAGCCACATTGAACTCAAACTTGTTTGGGATAATGTGGGATATAAATGTCACAAATAAATATAGGTGCCCCCTTCACCCATAAGGGTTATTGTTGTGGTTTACAGTGGGGGGTAGTGGGTTTTGGATGGGTTTTGGAGGGCTCAGGGGACAAGATAAGGGAGCAAAGGTGAGATGTATACCTTGGAGCATTTTTATGAAGTGCATGGTAGTGCTCTCTAGGGTGCCCCAGTGCTCTCCTGGGATGTCTAGGGGACCAGTCTACTAAAAATGCTGGCTCCTCCTACATCCCAATGGCATGAATCTCTACATTTTGCACTTATTAATTTTTTTTTCAAAAATGGACCAAAAAACAAAGGGTCCTTTTTACTAAGGCACACCGAAAAATGGCCTGCGCTAGTGTAGGCGCATGTTTTGGATGCACGCAGGTCCATTTTTCAGCACACCTGCATAAATGGTCTTTTTTTGGCCAAAAAAGGACATGCAGCTAAATAAAATTTGGCGCATATCCATTTTGGGTCTGAATCTTATCGTCACCCATTGACTTAGCAGTAAGGTCTCATGCGTTAACTGGACGGTAATCCTCAGCGCACATACACTGCCGATTACCTCCCGGTTAACGCTGCACGGTAGAAAATAAAATATATTTTCTGACGCGCATATCGGACACGCGTAAAAAATTGAATTACCACCCTGTGCATGCGTCTTAGTAAAAGGGCCCTTAAATGTCCAAAGCACGAAACCTTGTTCAAAACAGTATTTTCGAGAAAAAAGATGACATTTTTCTTTTTGAAAATGACCTTCTTTCCTATTTGGATTTTGGACATTTTGTGCAAAACGTCCAAAAGCGGACTTAGACATATCGAAAATGCCCTTTTTGACAAGCAGAGGAATTGAGGCAACCGATCTATAATTAGAGACCTGACTCTTGCTGATCTGAAGGATTTTTGGAATAGAAGTTAAAATAACGTTGCTTTTGTCTTAAGGGAATAGGCCATGAGATAACATGAAGGAAATATGTGAATTTAAACAATTAATAAATTGTTCAGGAGCTGACTTCAGAAGATAGCTAGGGCAGGTGTCTAGAATGCATTGTGAAGATGCATATTTACTGAGGAAGTGTTTAACTAATTCTGGAGTGGGTAGGGAAAAAGTTGACCGAATTCTATCGGTTGTTATGCCCGCAAGAGAACTGGTGGGAGTCTTGACATATTTTTCTATATTGATATTAGAGTCCTTCATTTCTTTCCTAATTATAATTATTTTCTGTTCAAAGTATTTCGCTAGTTGGTCAGCATTTGGAGTTGATTCATTGGTGATGGTTAATGGTTTTATATCTAGCAGATTGTTCACTAGAGCATAGAGTTTTCTTGTATTTAGTGAGTGGACTCCAATGAATTTTGCTTAGTAAGTAAATTTGTTTTTTTATTTTATATTTGTATTCTTTTAATGAATTCCTCTAATTGTTCCAATTTTCAGTGTTTTGGCTTTGGACCATGTTCTGTGTAGACATGTGCAACATCTTTTCACCTCCCAAATATCTGAAGTGAACCAGGGAGATAAGTTTTTTTTATTGGGTCTAAGTTTTATTTTTTGATTTTTGTATTGGGTCTAAGTTTAATTTTTTTCTGGTGCTATTTTATTTTATCTGGTGCTATCTCATTTAGTGTAACACTACAAATATCATCCCAGATTTGAATAAAGTCTGGTGGTGACTTATGGGAATTAGATGGTTGAAAGACAGGTTGAACCAAAAGTCTATTATGTTGATTTTGCCCCTTAATTTGATGGTGGGTACCTTGATAGCCACTTCAGTGGTGTTAGAATCCTCTTTCCAATTGATTGTGAAAGTAAGTTTACTAGGGTCAGATATGGATTGAGCAACCACTTTGGATTTGAGATAAAGGAATTATCTGGTTTTGGGAATCTTTCAGGCTTATTTTCGAAAGAGAAGGGTGCCCATCTTTCGACACAAATCGGGAGATGGGCATCCTTCTCTCAGGGTCGCCCAAATCGGCATAATCGAAAGCCGGTTTTGGGTGTCCCCAACTGCTTTCCGTTGCGTGGACAACCAAAGTTCCCGGAGGCGGGACTGGGGCATGCCTAACAGATGGGCATCCTCGAGCGATAATGGAAAAAAGAAGGGCTTCCCTGACGAGCACTTGGGTGACTTTACTTGGTCCATTTTTTCTTACGACCAAGCCTCAAAAAGGTGCCCGAACTGACCAGATGACCACTGGAGAGAATTGGGGATGACCTCCCCTGACTCCCCCAGTGGTGACTAACCCCTCCCACCCTGAAAAAAACAACTTTAAAAACTTTTTTTGCCAGCCTCAAATATCATACTCAGGTCCATCGCAGCAGTATGCAGGTCCATGGGGGGGGGGGGGGGGGGAGGTGTGTGTGTGTCAGCGGAGGCATAGCGAAGGCGTGGACGTCTTTCTTTCAAACATTTTGGATGAGCTGAACTTCCCCCCCTACAGGGATGGCCAAATTTCAAGGGAGTGGAGTAGAGTGGAGTGGAGGAGTGGCCTAGTGGTTAGAGCACTGGTTGTGCAATCCAGAGGTGGCTGGTTCAAATCCCACTGCTGCTGCTTGTGATCCAAAATCCAAATAAATAAATAAATAAAGGGGGTGTCAGAGGCATAGAAAAGGCATGGATGTCCTTCTCACAAAAACATCCATATTTTGGACGTCCTCAACTGCCCGTTGCAGGGGCAAAGGGGCCTAACACTTGGACGTCCTTCACCCATACTAAAAAAAAAAAAAAAAAAAAAAGACGTCCCTGACGAGCACTTGGATGTTTTCACCTGGACTTGTGTTTTTTTAAGGTTGTAGACAGCTATTATACACGCAGCTTGTCTGTGTGTATGAAGCCGTCTTTGGCATGCGCAGAGCAGTCACGCATAACGCTTGGCTGCTCCTCCTTAGGAAGGAAATCGTGTGCAAATGAGCGATTTCCTTCATGCATGCCCGTTCCTTTCTGAATCGCGAAGGGATCGGTAAGGGAAGGGCTTTTTCTGTTCAGTTAGTGCAGCAGATAGTCCACTGCAGTGCCCCCTAGGGTGCCCGGTTGGTGTCCTGGCATGTCAGGGGGTCCAGTGCACTACGAATGCTGGCTCCTCCCACGACCAAATGAGTTGGATTTGGTCGTTTTTGAGATGGGCGTCCTCGGTTTCCATTATCGCCGAAAACTGTGGACGACCATCTCTAAGGTCGACCATCTCAACATTTATGCTGACCATCTCTAAGGACTACCTAAATGTTGAGATTTGGGCGTCCCCAACCGTATTATTGAAACAAAAGATGGCCAACCATCTTGTTTCAATAATACGGGTTTCCCCGCCCCTTTGTGGGGACGTCCTGCGAGGACGCCCTCAGGAAAACTTGGACGCCCCGTTCGATTATGCCCCTCCACATGTTAGTAGTAAGTTCAGTTGGGGACCTTTACTGTGAGAAGATGTTCCATTAAGCTGAGTGAATTGCCACACATTGAGAAAATCTGAGAAATATTTGGTATTAGGATCTTGAATTATAGCTAAATGTAGATTAATGTCACCAACCATCAAGACGTTATCAGAATTGACACAAATATTAGAAATAAAGAATTATTTAATTTCTCTTCTGCTGAATCTCATTTTCCTGAAGGATGATAGAGTAAAATGAGGCAGAGTTGTTTAGATAAATATCCATCTTAGATGTGACAGGCTAAGGCTTCAAGGTATGGTGACATTAATTCAGAGACTGGTTTATTTAATAATACCTCTACCTCTTTTTTTATTTTTTATTAAGCTTAGGATATTATATCCTGGGAGATAAATATCATAGATGATGGGGAAATCTTTAGAATGTAGCCTAGTTTCAGTGATTAGGGTGAGACCAAATTGTTCCTCTTCTATCCAATATTTAATGATTTCTGGCTTATTGACGATTGATCTGGCTTTAGTATATCCTATGGGAATTGGTAAATAAGGGCCCTGTTTACTAAGCTGCGTTAGTGTTTTTAGCGTGCCTACACTTAGCACGCGCGCTAACCATGTAGGTGCCTATAGGAGTAGGCATGTACATGGTTAACACGCATACATAGCACGGATTAAAAATGTTAATTCGCCTATAACGCTGCTTAGTAAACAGGGCCCTAAGGTTCTTCAGTGTTCTTCACAGGTGTAATTGACGTTTGTGTGGAGATAGGAGTGGCTACCTTCCATACCGCACTCTGATCTTCAGAAGGGCCCAAGTACACATGAGCAGAGTCAAAATGGAGTGTGGGAAGAGTGCACAGTTACATGCACTAACTTATTCAATACAGTAATTTACATGTGCTATTTTTAGCAATATAGGTGTGAGCATTAATACCAGCTCTATGGCAGGTGTAAGTGGTCGCACCTAAAATATAAGCACATATTTGACCTGATATAATATCATATCTGCTGGTATTGTTGTCCAAAAAATTCTGTCTCCCAGGAGGAAGCTGCCAACTTATTAATTTCCATACTGGATGACATTTGCTGCTCCATATGGCACCCCTTAGATTTTCCTACCTTTCAGTACATAAGTAATGCCACACTGGGAAAAGACCAAGGGTCCATCGAGCCCAGCATCCTGTCCACGACAGCGGCCAATCCAGGCCAAGGGCATGTTATGTTTGACTTTTTGAGCCTTTATAAAATAAGCATAAATAGGTGTCTTTTTGGTCATTTTACATAGATGCTTTATTTTTAGCTTTGTATACCACTTTGATGAATATACAAAGGTGGTATATTAATTGCCAAAATAAACAAATAGAAAATGATCCCCAATAACGGTACATTTATAATACAGCTCCTATACAAAATGTTTTAAAACCAATATGTATTGGTATTCTCTGTAGCAATGCCTATGGTGAAGTGAAATGCTCACACCATAAGGGCATGTAAGAAGCTTAGGTTCCCACACACATTTTTGTGTTTATTATTATAGTATATCAATTTGCATGTTTACTTGACACTGCTTTTAGACTCTGTTATTTAATGATGTATATATGTATGTATTTATTATGATGTTCTATAATCAGGACAGACAAACAGGACAAATAAGGGATATGGGAATTACTAAGGTGGGAATGATAAAACAGACATGGGTACTGTACAAGCGAATAGGGGTTAGAAGTTAAAAGCACCATCAAAAAGGTAGGCTTTTAGCCTAGATTTGAAGATGGCCCAGAGATGGAGTTTGATATACTGACTCAGGAAGTATATTCCAGGCATATGATGCAGCAAGATAAAAGGAATGGAGTCTGAAGTTGGCAGTGAAGAAGAAAGGTACAGATAAGAGAGATTTATCCAATGAATGGAGTTCCAAGGGAGGAGTGTAGGGAGAGATAAGAGTGGAGAGGTACTGAGGAGCTGCAGAGTGAATGCACTTGTAAGTCAATAAGAAGAGTTTGAACTGTATGTGGAAAAAGATAAGGAGCCAATGAAATGACTTGAGGAGAGGGCTAATATGAGCATAGCGACACCTGCGGAATATAAGTCATGCGGCAGAATTTTGAACAGATTGAAGGGGAGAGAGATGGCTTAGTGGGAGACCTGTGAGAAGGAAGTTGCAATAGTCTAAGCAAGAGGTGACAAAAGTGTGGATAAGAGTTTTGGTCGTGTGCTCAGAAAGGAAAGGATGGATTTTGGTGATATTATAGAGAAAGAAATGACAGGTTTTAGCAGTCTGTTGGATATGTGCAGAGAAAGAGAGAGAGGTTACGAGCTGATGAGACAGGGAGGATGAGAGTGTTATCCACAGAGATACAGAGCTGCCAAGGGGTCCCAATTTTTAAGAGGGAGATTTTAGTACATGCCCCCCATCCCCACCCCACTCTACCTTGACTCCACCCACTCTACATGGCTCCGTCCATGCCACACCTCAATCCCACAGCCATTTCAGAAAATATTTTATTTAATAGCCTAATATCCTTTTCAATTAGCTTTCAGAGGCCAAAACCTCCTGCCTCAGGTCAGGTCAGGACAGAATAATGCTGTTATGGTATCCTCTCGTGACATGAGGAAGGAAGTGCTGGTCTCTGAAGGCTAATCAAAAGTGTTTTAAAAATCAGTGAAGGTATCACCTTATTTTCTATTTTGTGTTTTATTTGCATTTATTATCCTTCCTTAACACAGCTACCACATTGCTTTATCCTAAATTAAAAATAAAATTATTTTCTGTACCTTTGTTGTCTGGCCATTTACTTTTTCTAATTGTGTTGGTCCTAGTCTCTTGATTCTGCATTCCTTTGTCTTCTCTTAAGTCTCTTGCCAGGGTTTCCTGTCCACTTGTCATTTTCTCTCCTTTTTCTTTGTTTTCTTCAATTCTGCTCCACTTCTATCCCACTATCAGTTGATGTACCTCTGGAATCTGTCTTGGGACCTCTTCTTTACTCTCCCTTGGTGCTCTGATCTCATCCCATGGTATTCAGTGTCACCTTTATACTGATGAATCCTAGATCTACCTCTCCACATCAGAAATGTCAGCAGGAATCCAGGCCCAAGAATCAGCCTGCCTGTCTGACTTTGCTGCCAGGATGTCTCACTGTCATCTGAAACTAAACCTGACTGAGACAGAGCTTCTTATCTTTCCCCCCTAAACCCACCTCTTCTCTTCCCCCATTCAGAGCTTCTTATCTTTCCCTGTAAACCCTCTTCCCCCACTGTCTATCTCCATACCTGCCAAGTCTCCCGCATTGAGCGGATCATCTCCCGCACTCCCGCCAAAGCAGGAAAGTCTCCCGCTGAATTCTGCCACCACCGCTTCTGTTGAGCAGTGGCAGGAACAAGTGCCACGCTGAGCCGGAGCCGCTGCCGCCGCTTCTTTCCACAGTCGGCATAAGAACAAAAAGAAGCGCGGGGTCGCAGCAGCTGTCAGGCATTCGCTGTCGGCTCTGCTGTCCTCTGCCCCCGCTGACGTCAATTTCCCATTCCAGGGGCAGAGGAACGGCATAGCCGACAGCGCATGCCTGAAGGCTTGTTTTTGTTCTTGTGTCAGCGCTGCTGTAAAGAGGCCCGGAGGGAGAGAACATGGCTGGAAAGGGTAGGGGAGTGAGGACGCTGGAGGAAAGAGAGAGAGTGTAAAAGAGCAGGGGAGAGCCAGAGAGAGATGGGGAGAGAAAGAGGGGACATTGAAAAGAGCAGGGGAGAGCCAGGGACATGGAAAAGAGCAGGGGAGAGCTAGAGAGAAGATGCTGGATGGAAGAGGGGTACAGAGAGAGAGAGAGATGAGTGGAAAGATGGGGAGAGAAAGAGGGGACATGGGCAGGAAAGAGAGAGAGAAGCTGCTGGGGAGAAACCATGGGAGACCCTAACTGTCAGACGAAGAAATGCTGGATGAAAGGAGGGAGAAAGAGGGAGAATGCTGGAAGGAGGGGGCAGAATGAGGGAAGACGCTGGATGGAAGGGCAGGGAGGGAAAGAAGAAAGACACTGGAAGGATGGGGAGAGAGAGGACATGCTGAATGGAAAAGGGTCAAGAGAGAGAACTGTCTAGAAGGAAGGGGAGATAGAGGGAGACAATGGATGGAAGGAGAGGGAGACTGGACAGAAGGATTGGGAGAGGGTAATGGGTGGAAGGATGGAGAGAGAAAAGGGATGACACTGGATGGAAGAGTAGAAGAGAGAGAGGGAAGGTGCTGGATGGAAGGTTAGGGAGAGAAAGAGGAGACGCTGGATGGAAGGATGCAGATAGAGAGGGGGAGACTGGAAAGATGGGGAGAGATAAGAAGAAAAACAGGAAAGAACATAAACTTATACATGTTAAGGATCATTTAATTCATTATGAGGTCCTTTTACTAAGGTGCGCTAATGGATTTAGTGCATGCTAATGATAACACGCCCATTGTATTCCTATGGGCGTCTTATCATTTAGCATGCACTAATCGTTAGCATGCGCTAAATCTGCTAGCGCACCTTAGCAAAAGGACCCCTATGTTTTCTATTTAAGATAGTATGAATTTACATTGTCATATACTTTCATTTTATTTATATATTGGTTTTATTTGTTTTAACAGTATGTTTTGCCCCTGAAGCAGCCCTTGCCAGGCAAAACACAGCTGAGCCAGACATACTTTTTAATTGATTTCTTCATTAATAAAGTCTCCAGTTTTTTATCACCATGTCTGCTCCATCGTCTTTATTTTCACACTATATAAACTTGTGCATCTAGTTATAAATAAATTATAAACAAACTGAGCCAGCAACATCACTAATATCCCCAGACTACTCCTATTTATATCACCTCTCCCTTCCCTCCCTCCCTCTTTACCAGTTGTTAATCACTATCCACATATCTTTACAGTAATCCCCAATTAGTTTCAAAATTTCCCAATTTATTCAATCTTAAAGCAGTCTAATGGTCTGTCTGAACAGATATAACATTCCAAAAAATAGTAGCTAACTGCCTTATGACAGTGAGATGGAAAATTGCCTTTGAGTAGAGAAATCCTATTCTGCCATCTATACATAGGTGGAAGCAAAGATTAAGGCACATTGTGTTAATGGAAAAGTTCACTCTTGTTATTTTTTATAGGGGCTACCTTAAAGGTATTTATTTATTTTTATTTGTTTGTTTGTTACATTTGTATCCCACATTTTCCCACCTTTTTGCAGGCTCAATGTGGCTTACATATAACTGTTAACGGCGTTAGCCGATTCCGGTCTGAACAAATACATGGTATGAATGAATACAAAGTGATATTGTGGTAGAATGAGGTACATGTATGGTAGGTACAGTTGGGGGGAACATAGAGAGGGAAAGGGGGAAGAAGAGTCAGGTAATGTCCATTGTGGTCTTTGGTTTCCAAATGTCTGAATTGGTTTGTAAATTTGTTTGACCTTTAGGTGATTGTCTACATAGAGGATGTTAATGATGAAGTGCCAGTCTTCACACAACAGCAGTACAGTCGCCTGGGACTGCGGGAAACTGCTGGCATCGGGACTTCCGTCACTGTTGTACGAGCGACAGATCGTGACACAGGTAGGAAATCATTAAATGGGATTAGAGGATCTCGCTCCTTATCTTTCATGCACCCTAATACTACTGGTGAGCAGCAGCCACTTTTCTTACTACTACTACTACTACTACTTCCACATCATTTCTATAGCGCTACTAGATGTACATAGCGCTATATACTAAATATGTTAGAGACAGTCCCTTGCCTCCTCCCACCTGTTCCTGCATATCACTCAGGACCCGATGCACAAAGCTTACTGTGCTTACAACATTTGCTTTAGACCGGTTGTAACTGGTCTACAGCAAATGTTGTTTAGCATCTAATGCACAAAGGGGTTCTGCATGGCTTTAACCGTTCACCATAGCAGCTACTGATAATCCAATGGAAATGTATTACGAGCTCATTAGTATTAAAATGAGCATTCCATGCGATGCACAGATGTTTCCGTGCAATGCACAGAAAGGAATGCCTACCTTTAATATGCAACATTTTCTGGCAGGTCTGAAGCTGTCATTGTTACATGAGGGCAACTTCTTGGAGGAGCAGTCTGCTTTCATTTCTTAATAGTATCTGCATTGGAATAGAGAGAGGAGCAAAGCAGCTGATCAGCCAATGTCCAAGAGCAGAGAACAGCTCCTATAGGTTTTCAAACCCTAAACTGGGGAAGCTCTCATGCCCAGATTCCCTGAGGACCAATGTCTTTTTTACCCAGATAAGAGCACTAATCTCTCCAGAGTAATAAATAGATCTTTTCCCCAGGATCCACTCAAATGGTGGTGGAACCGTTAGGCAGCCCAATGAGAAACACAAGCCAACAGCCAATCGGCTGGGGAATGCCCCTATGATGTCAGCCTATGTCAAGAATGACATCAGTGAAAAGGCGGAGTTTAGCCCTGAAGTGGCAGCTGAAGTGGCAGCTAAAGTTAGGATAGCCTTTTTTCTATCCTAAATTTGTCTGCATATTTAACTGGTTAGTGGAGTGAATATATTACTAACCATTTCCTTGCCAGCTATACCCAAGCTCCTCACCCAGATCGCTCTTGCACTAACTGGTGGTAAGAGGCATTATTCAGAGCCCCTTTAACTGCTGCTGAATATTGCAGGATGGCCAGCTCAGTGGGGTTTATCCAGGCAGAAGCCTATCCTGCCCAGTTAAATCCTTTTCAATATCGGGCTCATAAATGATCATTTTTTTGGCAGGGTTAATTTTTTGGCTTCCCTCATCCTACCCAAACTTGGCCCTCCTTTTTATTTTTTTACAGAGTTTTGGGCTGTTTGGCGATTTAAGTGTCCTAGTGCTATCCTTGTACTACCTCATTCTGTATAACATAAGAATAGCCAGACTAGGTCAGACCAGTAGTCTGTCTAGCCCAGTATCCTGTTTCCAACAGTGGCCAATACAGGTCACAAGCACCTGACAGAAACCCAAATAATAGCAACATTCCATGCTACCAATTCCAGGGCCAGCAGCAGCTTCCCCATGTCTGTCTCATAGTAGAGTATGGACTTTTCCTCATAAGAACATAAGTATAAATGTTGCCATACTGGGACAGACCAAAGGTCCATGAAGCTCAGTATCTTGTTTTCAGCAGTGGCCAATCCAGGTCACAAGTACCTGGCAAGATCCCAAAAGAGAAACAGATTTTCTGCTGCTTATCTTAGAAATAAGCAGTGGATTTTCCCAAGGCCATCTTAAATGATCCAAATTTTTTTTAAACCCTGCTAAGCTAACTGCTTTTACTACATTCTCTGGCAAAGAATTCCAGAGCTTAATTACACATTGAGTGAAGAAATATTTTCTATGGTTTGCTTCCTCCAGGAACTTGTTCCAACTCCTGGTGTAAGTTACAGAATACTAGCAGATACATTCAAGACTGTTCTGGTCTTCCCCCTGTGCTTCTCCCTGTGCAATACCCCTTTGCGTTTAGGTGCTAAGCTAGTTGCAAGCTAAAATTATGGAATACCCCTTAGCACCTAAATGTAAGGGGATATTGCATAGGGGGAAGCACATAGATGGAGCACAGGCAGCTCCCATATGGGTAACTTACAGAGTACTTTAAATTACATGCTAAAGTGCACACACATTTACCTCTGCTATTGACATTGTGTAAGTAGGCATGCCTAAATGTTGGCACATAAATGCTGACTTACACTAGTATTCTATAATGGTATCTGGGCCCCCAGATGCCATTACAGAATTAGCTCATAGCAACTGTGACTTGATGCCTAACATTTGGCAACTTTTGTAGAATTATCCCCATTTCTTTTATAATATACAAATAAGCCAAATGAGCATTTGCAGGCTGCGTTATCTTTTTTTGACTATTGGTCCGCTCTTCTTTCAAATTTGAACTTATCTTCCTATGCTTGGCAATTATAATCAGTGGTGTGCTGGAGCCGGCTCGCATTGGCTTGCAAAAGCCGTTTATTACGTTTTTCAAGAATTTGCGGAGCCAATTGTTAAAGTAGGCATGCCGTAACTTCTTTAACAACCAGCTTCCAAATTTTGAGCTCGGGCCCCCTTCTGAACACCCTTTTACTTTGCTGGCAGGATGCCAAGCCCTGTCAGCCAAATAAATAGACTGCCATCAATAAATAGACTGCCATCACTCCCTGCTGCTTGTTTCTTGCTTTGAGCAGCATGCTGGGACTTCTCGTGTATCCTCTGAGCATGTGTGAGAAGTTCCGGCATGCTGAATAATAATGAATAATAGCATACTTATTCAATTTAATGCTAAAAAATGTAAGGTCATGCGCTTAGGTCTCAAGAATCTGAAGGAGCAGTACAATATAGGGGGTGAAGTGCTTCTATCTACAATGGAAGAGAGGGACTTTTCAAAGCTTCCAAATAGGTAGAAACAGCGATGGTCAAAGCCAGAAGGATGCTTGGGTGCATAAAGAGAGGGATGACCAGCAGGAAAAAAGAGGTGATAGTCTCTGGTGAGGCCCCATTTAGAGTGCTGTATGCAGTTCTGGAGACAGCACCTACGGAAAGATATAAACAGGATGGAGTCAGTCCAGAGGGTGGCTACAAAATTGGTAAGCTGTCTTGTACACAAAAAATATAGGGACAGGCTTATGAACCTCAACACGTATAAGCTGGGAGAGAGAAGATATGATAGAGATGTTTAAATATCTCAAGGCATTAATGTACAGGAAGCAGTGGCTTAGCAAGGGCGGGGTGGTGGGTGCGGTCCGCCCCGGGTGCACGCTGTTGGAGGGTGCAGAGAGCAGCCACACGCCTGTCGGCTCCGCTAGTTCCCTGCTCCCTCTGCCCCGGAACAGGTTACTTCCTGTTCCGGGGCAGAGGGAGCTAGTGGAGCCGACAGGCGAGCGTCTGCTCTCTGCACCCTCCAGAAGCCAAGAATGCACCCCGGGGGGGGGGGGGGCCTTGATGCACCAGGGAGGGGGTGTCATTGCGCTGGGGGGGTCATGCTGCACTCTGGGGGGACAAATGCCGCTGCACCCGGGGGGGGGGGGGGGTGCGCAGTGGCGATCCGCCCCGGGTGGCAGCCAACCTAGGATCGCCACTGGCAGGAAGTGAGCCTTTTTCAACTGAAGGAAAATCTGGAACGAGGAGGCAAACGATAAAGTTAAGAGGAAATAGGCTTAGGAAGAATCTAAGAAAGTATTATTTCACAGAAAGGGTGGTGGACGCATGGAATGGCCTTCTGGGGAGGTCATGGAGTTGGGGACTGTGTCAGAGTTTAAGAAAGCATGGGATAAGCACGTAGGATCCCTTAGGAAGAGGAGGGGTTGGGGGTTGCAGAGGATGGGCCAACTGGATGGTCCATCCGGATTTTATCTTCCTTCATAATTCTATGTTCTGTGTTTCTAATTGAAGTTACATGGAGTTAGGGATGGGCACTAGCAGGAACAATTCAGTATTCATATTTTTCCATATATTTTTGGGTGATTTTCAGTTGGTTTCACACATTCATTTTAATAGAGAATTTTTAGTACATGCAAAGTTCATTTAAGGCATAATAGCTGATGAATTAAGATGTGCTAAGTTGATTAGTGTATGTTAAATCAGTTTAACATGCACTAAATTTGTAAAGGTACACTAATGAATGCACATCTCTACAAAGAGTCAAGAGAGAGGTTCATCTGAGTTTGATCTTAATACACTAAGCATAGAATCAGACTCTTCTTGTTTTTAGTGCAGTTTGGGATAACTGGTTTTCATGGAGAGAGAATCCTGCCACTGTATCTCCACTTCATAGATTCTGTGTAATTTCTCCTTTTAGACCATGTATTGTCCAAAAATTTGCAGCTTGTCTAAATGAATCTATTATCAAGACAGGAAATGTCCAAGACTGGTTTTCTTCCTCCTTCTCAGACATAACTTCTACTGTATGTACCAGTGTATAAGTCAATCTTATGTATAATTCTTCAGGACAGTGATTCTCAACCCAATCCTCAGGCCATGTCCAGCCAGTTAGGACTTCAAGATATCCACAAGGAATTTGCATGAAATAGATTTGCATGCACTGCCTGTTTTGCATATTCATTGTGAATATCTTGAAAACCTGAGAACCACTGCCATGGGGGATTTTTAGCCAAAAAGAACATAAGTGCATTAAGCATAAGTAGACGTTAAAATTTAAGGATTCATCTCTCCTTCCCTTCTCTATCCCCATATCCAACATCTCCTCTTTCCTCCCCCTCCCTTCCAGTATCCAATATCTCCAACCCCCTCCCCCAAAAAACAAGAAAGCAAAATGGCCATAAGCAGGCAAGGGAATGGGCAAGATGGCTAGAAGATGACAGTGCTATGCCCATGTACTCAGCTAGTTCTATAATAGCAGTAGCAGTTTAGACCTTGAAATGTCTTTTTAAAATGTTTTCTGTTTTTCCTTTCTGCTTCATGCATTTTTTTCTCTTCACTCCAGGTGTCCAGCATCTCCATTTAATTTCCTTTCCCCTCTCCCATATCCAGCATTTTTCTGTCCCTTCTCTAACCCCCTTCCCCCAGGAGGTCAACACAGCAAACAATCCTTCCTCATGCTGAAGTCCAGCAGTAGCAAATGTGCGGAATCTAATTGTGGGGGAGGGGGAGGGTTGGGGAAATAGATGTGATTGTAATCTGAAAATAATATATTACCCCATTTATAAATCTTGCATGGTTTTTATGTTCAACTTTTGAGGATACATTCCTTGACTTATACATGAGTATATATGGTAGTTTTCATATCATGTGCACGATGATTTTCAAGACACTATCTTCACATACTTAAAGTATAGTCCTCACTTATCTTTCTCTGCATGCATATCTAATAGAAGTCTCAAAGTGTTTTTTTTTTTTGGGGGGGGGGGGCTTAGTCAGAACAAGCCTCTGTGGGCTACAGTGCCATGAGGCTTCATCTGCAACTCTGAGGGTTTTCTTCTGTTATATAACTATTCAGCTAGCCTATCTGTTACAGGGAAGGATTTGGATTTTAGACTGAATTACTTACCTTTTCCAAATCCAAGTCCTTGACAGAGGGCCAAAGACCACTGCCTCTTGTGGAGCACAATATTTGTCCACCCTAAGTCCAGGTAACAGATATCACCATGATTCTTTCCCCTTCTCACCTAGGGACTGTGAAAAGTGGCTGTGCAGCTGCATCCCAACCTGGCCAGGCACAGAAATTGACCCAGTATTCTTCATGGTGCACGCACCACTGAGTCAGCACGTTCAAACCAATTTTAAATGCATTCTGAAATCATTTTAAATCTGTTTTCAAACTCATTTGCAAAAGGTTGATGCATTATGTCATCAACCAAAGCAGTGCAACACATATTTTGGCTAACTGCAAACTCTAGTGCAGCCCTTATCAAACTTTCTGTGGCCACAACCCTTCTATAATAGCCAGCGAAAGCACAAAGCATGCACCAAAAGAACATTTTATCCCAACCCATTAAACTAATGGCATGCAAATAACTGTACAGTTAATATATTTGCATTGACAGAAAAAATAGCACATGCTTTTGCCTTAACAAGTCACCATTTTCTCCACTGAGTTGATTTTTTTCTGCTTTCCCCTTTTCCTGTCAGTGATTGAATGTGGATTGGCTCACAGACTGACAGGTGGAGAAAAAAAAGAGTACCCCCCCCCCCCCCCAGGTTATTTACCCTGGCCTGGATCTCCAGTACAGAAAGGCCCTTGACTAGAAAGCTCCTAATACTGTGGCATCCCTCTGTAGACCAATAATACTTTCCTGGTCCTAGGAAGGCATCCAGCAGAATGCTCTTCTTCTGTCACCATCTTGAACAATTGAGGTGCTTGACCTCTACCATTATGTAGGGAGGCAATGCCAGGTATCAGCCTACTAAATAAGGGAGCACTTCCCTTATATGGCAGGATGACCCCCTAGTGGTGCATTCCTTCCAACATATTGCTAGGGGTCAGGCACCACCAGTTTTCAAGATGGTAGTGCCAGAGGGAGGAGCAAGTGGGCATCACTCCTTCCTCCTGACCCAAGTTGGGTAGGTAGGGTCAGGGAGAACAGGGTATGTTTGGAGCCCAGTAGGTTACTAGGGAAATCTTTGCAAAGGGGATGAGGGTATCCAGATGGTATGGAGTGGGAGTTCTGTGGTCCACTGGGCTTTCAGGAGTATCTTCGCATAGGGAAGAGGGTATCCAGGGCCCTCTGGGATATTAAGGAGGTTCTTGCAGGGAGGTGGAGGGTGTCCAGGGCCCAGTAGAGCAGTGCTTCTTAACCCAGTCCTTGGGGTACACCCAGCCAGCCAGGCTTTCAGGATATCAACAGTGAATATCCTGAAAACCTGACTGGCTGGGTGTGTCCCGATATGCCAGAAAGGGTCAACTGGAGTAAAGATTTGCACTTCAATTCACATAATCCTTTGCTCCCATGCTGGAATATTTATTCCAGCCCTGAGCTGCAATAAAATTGCAATGCTATAGGGAATTTAAAAAAAAAATAGTGCAAAATTCAGTGTATTTCTTTTTACACTAGGGGCAATTTTGGGTTGGCCTTTAGCATAGTGGTTTTGCTGCTGATCTTTCCACACTAAGGGGTCCTTTTACAAAGCTGCAGTAAAAAGTGGCCTGTGGTAGTAAGGGCACATCTTTTTGGCGTGCACTGGGCCACTTTTTACCATGCCTGGGATAAAGTCCATTTTTTAATGGGCCAGGAAATAGGTGTGTTTAAAAAATTAAAACCAGCATGCACCTATTTACGGTCTGAGCTCTTACTGCTAGCCATTGACCTAGCAGTAAGGGCTCACACACTACCTGCATGGTAACCATGCAGCTCGCTCCAACGTGGCCACGCTGCTAATTACTGCCAGGAACGCCCCCATGGTCTAAAATAGAAAAATATTTTCTACCAAGGGATTCGACGTGCACCATACTTGGAATTGCTGCCAGGCATACACGCTACCCCGGTGATAGTGCCGATATGGCGTACATTACCTGTGTGTTAGCCCTCCCGCGGCTTTGTAAAAGGGCCCTTAAAACTTTTACCACATTGGGAATAAGAGTATTGTGGGAAAATTAGAAGTAAACCACAGCACCAAAGGAACACGTGTATTACATCGGCCCCAGAATGCTAAAGAGTACAGATGTGCCCAGGCTATAATTTCCAGTTCATTTGACTTTCCCTTCCTAATTTTCAGGCATCTTTTTGATTTGTTTTGTACATTTATTTAAATATTTTTTTTCTATGATCCTCAGTACTTTTTTTATTGCATGCAAATCAAATGTATGTTCATTAATTCATAAGTTAGCACACATTAAATCAATTTTGAGTGCATTAAAATTTTTAAGATGCGCTAATGACCCAAAAGCATACTAATAAATGTGCATCCTTGTTAACCAGAAGTTTCTGAAGAAAGATAAAATAGACTTTTACTTCACTTGCCTTTCTCTCTTTCTCACAGGAAATGGAGGCCTGGTGATTTATAAGATTGTGTCTGGCTCAGATGGGAAGTTTGAGATTGACGAGAGTACAGGCCTCCTTACCACCATAGACTACCTGGACTATGAAACTAAAACCAGCTACTATATGAACATCTCAGCCACTGACCAGGCACCCCCCTACAACCGTGGCTTCTGTAACATCTATATCACCCTACTGAATGAGCCAGATGAGCCGGTGCAGTTCTCCAACGTAGCATATGAGGCTGTTATTATGGAAAACATTGCAATGGGCACTGAGGTGGTGCGCGTCCAGGCACGATCCATCGACAACTTAAACCAGCTCACTTATAAGTTTGACTCAAACACCAACTCCCAAGCACTGGCACTTTTCAGGATTAATGGAATCACAGTAAGTTATAAAGAATGTGGGAATCACACCTGCCCTTTTCTGATGTAGTTGCATAGTCATTTTAGGTAAGTGATGGACACTGTTCTTTAGTCAGAATCGAGGAATAAGGTATATATGGAAGGCTATGTGACTTCCAAGTTTAGCTTAAGTTCTACATTATTTAAAACAGCAATATCAAGATCCCATTCAACTCTATCCCTTAAACTAAATATTTAAGCTATTTCCTTCGAACCTGTGTTCATAGGATCCAACTTTTCAAAATGATTATGACTGCTAAACCAAATAGAAATTAGCCCTCCCTGGACACAAGCAAAGAGTTTGCTCACTATTGGGGGTGCTGAAGCACCCACAGAACTGGCTTCTGTGCTGAATTAGTTGAAAATATTTAGAAAGTAATTTTTTAAGGCAAATATGACCATCAGGGCATGTCTGCTAGGTAACAGTATATCATATTATTTTCTTCATCATATTTATTTATTCCATCTTTTGTATAAACATGCACAAAGAGCATTTACATCATAATAAAATCCACAGTAGTATAAAATAAATACCCACCCATATCACCTCTTTCTGCTTACTGCATTACATGCTGCTGTATAGCTGCAGATTTTGGAGGGCTGTCCTCTGACACCCATGGGTGCTCACAGGGAATGTTAGTAACACATTTACAGAAATCATCAAGTTGTTAGTAGAGTGCATTATACCCGTTATATAATATGATATTGTGCCCTCTGGTTAGAAACATGATTGAAGGAAGGGGAAGGGGGAGAGGATGTTAAATATTAATGAAAAGGAAATATATATTAGGAAATGTAAGTAGTGGAATTTGTGTTGCTGGCCCTGAAGAAACAATGGAGGTCAAGATGATGTTAAATGTTAACTTGTTTTCAATAAAGAAATAATTTTAAAAAATACATTTTGGGATCAATATTCAAAGGCTGCTGCTAAATGTATAAAATCCCAGCTGTAAAGTTTCAGCAGACAATGATGTTGAAAATGCTGTCTAAATGCTCTGGCTCTATCTTGACAGTGTCGGGGCAGCACGAGTGTGTTTTTCCTAGCTATATGGATACTGGTGATGCTCAGCCACTAGCCATAGTGCTAAGGGGTTAAATTTAGAACAGAAAAAGGCTGTGCTAAATTAAACCACTTAACTATACAAATAGTGGATGAACTTTGCTGTAGTCCATATCTGCCTAGCTGTATAACAGCATTAAATATGTGTGTATTTTAAAATGCCATGGCCAGCATTTAAAAAACAAAAACCCACCAATTAGACTGAATATTGCCCTATTTTGTTTTACCATGCTAGTAAAATTCACCATCGTATTCTCCATGGAAGTGTAAGAACACTAAGGGGTTTCATTGCATAAAATGAGATCCTATGCTAAAATAGCATGACTTGTGGTAAAATAATCTGTCTTAACGGTGGCCCACGTTGATAACCTCCCCACTAAGGACCAAACTCCTGCTCTGAGCTTTCTAGCAGCTGATATTTCTCTTTAAATATCATCCTCTGCATCCAGCTTCTGTGTGTTATTTAGTTTCTTATACGCTATCGTTCTTCCAAGAGTTTGGCAACATTGAACTTTGGACATTGAACATTGGTACCAACATTGCTATTCTGTTCTTAATATAAAGCTTTCAGTTACTTGTACAATGACTGTTCTTGGTCTGATTAGGTACTTTTTTCTTGACCCCAAGGGAATTATTACAGTGAAGGGTCTGGTGGACCGTGAAAAAGGTGACTCTTATGTCTTAACAGTAGTAGCAGACAGTGGTGCGCCAAAGCAAGACTCAGCCGTGGTGAGTAGACATTCCTCCTGCACAACTTCCACTTAGGGGGTAATTAAGTTATATTATGTTATGCCAGTTCTTTTATTCCGCCTATGCCTATTCAGTTCAAGGACAGATTTCAGTAATCAAGAGCTGAACCAGTCTATCCAGGAGCTACAAATAATTATGTTTAAACTGTTTTATTGACGATTATCACAATACAGATTAACTTAGAACATTCATATAACATTGCTTGATATACAAAACAGCATTCTTACAGCTTATTCAACATCGCCAAACACTTTTCTTCCCCATTTTTCTCCCCCCCTCCCCTCTGAACAATTACTTGTCAAGTGCTAATATTAGATGTTAAATGACTTCTATTCCTAATATCATACACTTTAAGTACCTCGTTAGGTGCAATAGTGCTTATCACAAAATATCAGAAAACTAAACATCCAAGCTCTAGAGCACTGCCAAGCTTTAGCCATATACATCTCACTCAACCCCTTCAACCCCCCACCCAATACCTCCCCCCCCTTGCAAGCAGGATTCCCCTCTGAACTAAATTTACCACTCCAGGCTACCTATACTCTCCATTATTCCACTATTTATCAGACATTAACAAGCAGACTACGTCCCCTTGGACTGAGAATTTGTAGGTATGGTGTCCAGATCTGTAGAAAGCGTACTCTGCGCTTAGGCGATTGTTTTGAGTCCCTAGCCTCCCAAGAGGCCAGGAGATGCACCTGATTGCGCCAGTGCCAATAAGCTGGCCCTTCCGATGAGACCCAGTACTGCATAATGCATTTCCGAGCTACCAAGCTCAGCTTCCTACATAACAATATAGCAGGGGCACCTAATGGAGCAAACGCTCTTGGTTGGTCCAACAGAAACTGCCTCTCCGTTCCATGAATTCTAATCCCCAATCGAATCAAAAACCCTCTTACCCTCTGCCAGAACATACGCACCTTGGGGCATTGCCATAATGCATGATATAATGAGCTGGGACCCCCTCCGCATTTAGAGCACCCCGAGTTGTCCGGCCCCAACATATGAGCCAGTTGTACTTTAGACATATACCCCCGAAGGACCACTCTATAACCACACTCCCTCAGCCTCTCATCTGTTACCAATGCCCGGATGCCTTTCAAGGTAGCTGACACATCCCATGTTGCCAGTGAGGTCCCAAGATCTTGTTCCCATTTTTGCTTAAGATCAACATATTGCCTCTGGGACCTACGCCTAGCCAGTGCCCCATACAATGCTGATACAGATTGCTTCTCCATCTGCAACTCCTCAAAGAAGACCCTTAGCAGTTCCCCCATCCGCCCCCTCAGGGGTACCTGGCTCAAAGATTTCATATAGTGTCGGACCTGTGCATAGGCAAATCTATTGCCCCAAGCTGAACCCACTTTGTCTTGAAGCGCGTCAAATGTTATCATTTCCCCATTTTCCAATAACAGGTGTTCCAATCTTGTGATGCCCAGCCCTTGCCATCTGCCAAATGTCGGGTTGTCTATCCCTGCATCAAAAACGGGGTTACCTACGATTGGGATTTGATCTGTAACGTGTGGTTGCCCCCCCATTTGCCGCATCCACCACTGCCACGCCTCCCGAAGGGGCTGTAGTATTATACTTTTTTTAAACTTAGAAAGGAGCCGACTGCGAGGTAAATGGAGCAATGCTAATATATCATATGGAGCAAAAAAGGCTTCCTCCAAGTCCATAGGTGTATAATACTGCGTGGTGTTCACCAGATCTCCTAGGTGACGCAACAAACACGCCTGATTATATAGGAACACATCCGGGACACCCATTCCCCCCTGTCTCCAGCTCCCTATTAACATATTTTGGCTAACTTTGGGCTTTTTGCCTGCCCAGCAAAATCGACTAAAAAGACGCATCATCCGTTTCAAATCAGTCCGTGTTAGGCGTATGGGTAAGGTTTGAAGGACGTACAACCAGCGCGGAAACAGCACCATTTGGACTAAATGTATCCGTCCCATTAGTGACAGTGGAAGACTCATCCAAGAGTCCAGTTTAGCTTTAGTATGTTCCAGTAAGATTTTAACATTCAACTGATATAAGTCTGAAGTATTCATTGTGAGTCGGATTCCTAGATATTTAAAAGACTCTCTAGCCCATCTCAATGGAAATTCAGGATCCCAGTCCCTCTGGTTCACCTCTGGCGAAGCCAGAGCTTCTGACTTATCTAGATTGATTCGAAAACCTGAGTAGTCTCCATATTCACGAAAGGTTTCCAATAACGTGTCTAAGGATTCCCTTGGGTTTGTGAGATGTACCAAAATGTCATCCGCAAATGCTGCGATCTTAAACATGTGGGTCCCTAAACCGACACCCCGGATCAAAGGGTTTGCCATGATATCTCTGATAAGGGGATCTAAAACTAAAACAAAGAGGAGAGGGGACAAGGGGCACCCCTGCCTTGTGCCTCTTCTGATACAGAAGCTTTCCGATTCTATCCCGTTCACTCTCAAGGTGGCACATGGGTTGGCATATAAAGCGTGAATTGCCTCAACAAATCTCCCTGAAAATCCATAATGTTCCAGCGTCAAAAAGGAACTTCCAGTGAACCTTATCAAAGGCCTTTTCCGCATCGAAGCTGATCAACAACGATGCTACCTTCGCCTGCGAGCTGTGCTCTAGTGATGTCAATATTGCTCTCAAGTTTTTACTCACTGCTCTACCTCCCACAAAGCCCACCTGACTTTCGTGAATCAACCGAGGGAGCAACCTCGCCAGTCTATTAGCCAAGATTTTTGCCAACAGCTTGGTATCATAATTTAATAGGGAGATAGGCCGGTACGATGTCGGCTCCAGCGGGTCCCTCCCCGGCTTCAACAAGACTATTATTTGAGCCCTATTCAAATCAGGGAATAACCTCTGTCTCTCTATCAGCTGGTTCAAGAATCTAGTAATTGCGGGTATAACTCCTCCTTCCATCAATTTATAAAATTCTCCTCTTAAACCATCAGGTCCCGGGGCTTTCAATTGCGGGCTGCGGGCTATAACCATACTAACTTCGTCCTCAGTGATTAATTGGTTAAGACTGTCCAACTCTTGTATTGTGAGCTTTGGTAAAACTAAATTTTCTAAGTACATCTGATTTAATAGGCCGTCTTCCTCTGGGGAAGCGTACAGCCCTTGATAAAAGGTCCGAAAAGTCTCACAGATTGCTTTGTCTGATGTGTGAAGCCCTCCCCCCCTTTGTCTCAGTGCCAGAATGTTCTTAGTCCCTCCCCGGGGGGGTAATTATTTTTGACATCAACTTGCCTGTTTTATTACCATGTTTATAAAGCATATATCGATAGTAAAGCTGTGACTTATGTGCCCTCTCTTGCAAAAGTTCATTTAAGGCGGTTTGAAGCTCTAACACTTGTTGTTTATCACCCATCGCATGTGTCTCCCCATATCTCTTCCGTGCCTTACAAAGTTGGTTACTTAAACGCAAGATCTTTCTGTCTCGTGCCTTCCTCACAAAGTGTGTGTGACTTATAACTTCGCCTCTGAGAACCGCCTTAGCCGCTTCCCAAAACAAAACTGGATCCTCTATATGCTCTTGATTATGAGTGCTGTACTCCGCCCAGCTAGCTTGTAATCGGCCTTTGAGCACTGGATCTGAGCTAAACTCCAGGGGAAATTGCCATTTATGTTCCTGTTGGGTCGTACTGCTTGGTATCCATTCTATCTTAACCCAGGCATGGTCCGACACCATATATGGTCCTATCTCCGCTGTTGTCACTTCCCCAAACATCTGGCGCGATGTCAGAATATAGTCAATTCTCGACTGAGTTGAGTGGGCCCGTGATAGATGTGTGTAGTCTTTCTCACCTGGGTGCAGCACCTGCCACACATCAACCAGGCCCAACATCTGGCTCAATTGCAAGAGGCCTATATTATTATAACATGAAGAGGCAGTCTCCGGAGCTGATCTGTCCAGAGAGGGGTCCCAAGCTGCATTAAAATCGCCCCCCATCACTATAGGTGCGTGTGGTTGCCTGAGCAGAAAATTAATCAAAGTTTGATAAAACTTCCGATCATATCTATTTGGAGCATAAACATTACAGATTAGCAGCCTCTGTCGCCCAACTACCACTTCCAATATAACATAGCGGCCTTCAGTATCAATCAGAAGTGGATTAATTATAGAGGCTGTGCCTTTTCTAATTAGTATCGCTACTCCTCCCTTTTTGCCTTGTGCATTTGCTGCTATACAATCCCCAACCCACCAGGTGCTGAGCTTGGCATGTTCAATCTGGTTCAGATGCGTCTCCTGTAAAAGTGCTATGTCTGCTTTTTGCCTGTTTAATTGTTGTAAAATCTTAGAGCGTTTTATTGGCGAATTAACTCCGCCTACATTCCATGTTATTATTCTTACTATTCTTGGATTTGAAAGTGTATGACTATATCTATAGATGTCCACTTTTGTAATCGAGGGGGACATCCCAGCCTCTGCCCCCCCCCTAACTTGCATCTCCCCTTTATCAGCTTCACTATTATGTTCTGCCCACGCTTCCATCAGAGCCCGTCTCCCATTGCCAAACCGCCTTCCCTTGACAGCTCTGGGAGACAGAACCCCCCAGAAGCCTGCATTACTTTCTTTTACATCCTTTCTATTTAGTGCTTGTACCCTGCTTGCATCCCTCCTCCCTCCCCCCACCCCCTCCTCCCGCCCCTCCCCCCCCCCAAATCCTGTTCCCCTTATTCTCAGGTCCACCAATTAGGACCACGACTTCCTTACGTCTCTCCCTCCCCCCTCCGCATTAAACAGTGTTACATTAAACGTAACTTTCATTGTCAAGCTGGTCAGACACTTACAGGGTCTCACCCCTCTTACCAGGGGTTCGAACCGTTTCACCCATTGGCCATGTCTTCTATACAGTGTCTTATTCAACAGCAAGAAAACTCAAAGGGAAAGTCTAACTCACAAACCATAAAACCTTAACCTTCCAACTGCAGCCATCTTGCCAAGCCTTTCTGCAACAGTAATTGGTCCATCTTTGTACTTGGCTGGGAGTTTGCTGTATTGTCATATATTGACCAGTCAGGTTTCCTCTGACCCCTCCTTATAACAGTACTCACTGCTCTCAGAGTGTTCGCTTCTTTATTCTATTCAGCTTGCATCTGAAGATGTTGTTCCCATCTGCTGCAAAAATTCTTTAGCCGCCCCTGCCGTCTCATATGTCTTGGTGATGCCATTATGCGTAATCCGCAGTTTGGCAGGGTATTGTAGTGCAAATCTTATTTTCTCTTGGAATAGCGTTGAGCAAACCTCCGAAAACTGTCGCCTTCGTGCTGCTACCCCTGCTGAATAATCTTGGAAGCATCTTACTGGGATTCCATCATACTCCAATGCTTTTCCGGTTCTAAGCAGCTGCATCACCTCTTGTTTTTGCGCATAGTTCAAAAATCGCAGAATTACCACTCTTGGTTTATTAGTACCAGTCATTTTCATCCCTATGCGGTGAGCCCGTTCTATCTGTATTGGCCCCGAGGCTTCTGGGAATTGTAGTTCATTAGTAAACCAGCGTGCCAAAAAAACCTCCAAGCCCCGTTCGGGTATCGTTTCTGGCAGGCCCACCACACGGATATTATTTCTCCTGGACCTGTTTTCCCGGTCTTCAATCTTTTCCTCCATCGCCTGCAGCTTTTTTTGAGTTATCTCCTGTACTGTCTCCACCTCCGTTACTCTGTCCTCAATTTCACTCACACGTGCTTGAAAACCTGCACAGTCTCGAGAGAGATCCGTGAGCTGTTCTTTTACCTTTTCCAGGTTAGTATTTATGGGGGAGAGCCGGCGATCCAACATATCCTCTAACACTGAGGACATTTCTGACGTTATTTCGGCGATCCAGGCCGATGATACTGTCAGGCCCGGCGGGCTTGCGGGCGGCGCCATCTTGTCTTCTGCTCCTCTACCACGGAGCTTATCTTTATGCTGATTTTAGCTGCCATCGCGCCGCCAGTAATTTAAAAAGTTCACTGCCGGCCGCTCCAGCGTTTCAGGCTGCGGCGAAATTCAATTTTAAGTCGCGGTTTGTGAGCTGATCGTGCGGAGGGGGGATTGAAGCCGGAGAGATCTTTTTCCTTCAACCCCTCGAGGTCATGACGTCACCGGAAGTTCAAGGAGCTACAAATAATTAAAACAAACTAGTAACATGTACTAAGCAGAGGATAAACCTGCCTTACAGAATAAAAGAGCTTTTAAATGGTTTCTAAATGGAAGATAATGAGTACAAGACCTCAAACAATAGAAGCTAACTGATATTGAATAGACAATGTGAGATGTTTAATTGATATTAAATTCTTATACATTGGAAATCTTAGTTGAAAAAGATTATGAGTATTGTATCTAATAGAGAACCCTTGTAACAAGGATAATAGATTCAACATATAGTCTGGAATTTCCCCTGTAAGAATTATGAAGGTGGTAATACCTAATTTAAACTGAATTCTCAATCGAGTTTCCTGGATTGAGTTTTTTTAGTTTTTTTCAGTTCTTCATTGTACCATGGTATCACGTTGTGCCTCTGTGAGGTTCTTGTATGTAAGCGTGCTATTTCATCTAGTACGTTTTTACATCTTATATCCCAGTCTGAGAGAGAGTGTGTGGAGTCCGTTTGTGCTGTCCATTCATTGTTGTACATCTGTTGCCAGAATGTTTCCGGATCTATTTGCCCTCTTGTGCTGTAAATTGTGCGTTCTTTTGGATGGTGTGAGCCCTTTTTTCTCCATATTAGTGATAGGTTTAGTTTATAGTGGTCTGACCAAGGTGTGTTTGTCCATTTGATCTCTGATATTATTAGATTCTGGTCTGAGGATAGTTTGTGGGAGATAAGGTCTAGTGTGTGCCCTTTGATATGGGTTGCCTGAGTCTGTGGGCATTTGAGGTCCCATTGATGGAGGAATTCCTTGCATTCGCATACATTGGTAGAGTTTGAGTCTTTTAGGTGGAGGTTGATGTCTCCCAGTACTAGTATGTTGGGGTGGGCAACACAGGTGTTTGATATGAAGTCCATGAAGTGTGATTGGCATTCGTTCCAGTTGCCTGGAATCATAGCTCACAGAGCTTTTACCAACTACGGGAAAAAGAGCCCTGTGGTAACAGCAGGGACCAATTTTCCCATGCGCCAGGGCCCTTTTTCCTGCAGCAGGTAAAAAGCCCCTAAAATCTTGGCCATACGATAAGAGTACTCTTACTGCATGGCCATGCAGCAGGGAGCACTTACCATCACCCACTGAGGTGGCGGTAAGGGCTTCTGCTGTAACCGGACAGTGCATGGCACTGTCTAATTATGCCAGTTTAGTGCCATGGTAAAAATTTTTCATTGCACTGGAAATGGGGCGTTCTCGAGGCGGAACTACCGCCACAGGCCACATTGAGCCGGTGATAGTTCCGGGTTGCTGCGAGGCAACCCTTTAATAAAAAGGGCCCCTGAATATTTAGCAAGAATCTCTCAAAATCTATCTTTTGCATCAGACCATTTTCCCGAAGGGATAGAACATAACACACAGCATAGTGCACCATCAAATGAATTATCATTAATCTCACTGACTAGTAATTCAAGAGATGGAGAACTAATGGAATCTAAAAGCTTCACATTATAAAATGATTTGTATAAAATAGCAAGACCTCCACCCTATCAATTCAGTCTAGATAAATTCATAATTTTTTTTTATCCTGGAGGACATAGTGATAGTAATCAGGGATCCTCCTGAAGAGGAAACCATGTCTCGGTCAAAAACAAGACGCCAAATTGACCATCTTCCAACATATCTCTAAGAATTTCAGTCATATTGATAGCCAAGCAAGACTTAATGTAACCACAAGGGATAGGGGTAAAGGTTCTAACAGTATCATAAACAGAAATAATCTTAATCAAATTAAAACGATTACTGGTCTTAAGGTCAGAGCTTACCTTATAAGAATGTGTTCTCCTATGCTGTCTGCTACCAGTCACAATTGGAATTCCTGCTACATACGGTCAGCACAATTAAGAGAAAAGTTACCCCTTTTTAAAAGAGAGAGTCATATTGTATATGTGGAGCAAATGTGGAATGACTAAAGAAAGAAGGAGGATAGATCACCTCCAGTTAAAAGAAAAACAAGCAAAAAACACTTAATCTACAGCATAGATTGAACTTTGTTAGGAGTCATGATACAAAGGGAGCTCGGACCAGCCATAATCACAACAGGTGCCAACAGCTCAGTTGCACGTGAAAGGATGCACAAAGGGGCAGGGCAGGCCCTGTTGGCTCTACACCTGAGGCACAATGCCTTAGGAACCGGTGCTGCTTTTATCTCAGGTGTCTGATGTCATCCATTGTTGCTCTGAGTGCATCAGAGCCTCTCTCACTCAGTTCGCCGATGTTGATTGGAAACAGCTGAGCAGAACCGCAGTAATGCAGGAGAGGAATAGCCAAACAGCAGTGTTCCCATATTTATTTATTGCATTTGTATCCCACATTTTCCCGTACATTTGCAGGATCAATGTGGCTTACATTGCTCCGTCATGGTATCAATTTAGGCACACAGAGGCTGCCTATGTGGCACCTATTTTAAAAAGTAGAAAGTGTTTCTTTACTCAGCGCGTAGTTAGATTCTGGAACTCGTTGCCGGAGAATGTAGTGACAGCAGTTGGCCTTGCTGAGTTTAAAGGGGGTTTGGACAGATTCCTGAAGGAAAAGTCCATTGAACATTATTAATTTACATTTTTGTTTTGTTTTGGGATTTTTGCCAGGTTCTTGAGGCCTGGATTGGCCACTGTCAGAGACAGGATGATGGGCTTGATGGACCCTTGGTCTTTTCCCAGTATGGTGGTACTTATGTATAAGGAAAATAGTCATCTACTTTCCTTTATAGGTGCCAGCGTAACTGGGTATATACATGTGTATGCACTTAGGTATGAGCACTTATGTCATCCATAGAGCTGGTATGAGTGTGTACCCCTAACTACTGGAGATACTTACAATCCTATATAATAATTCTCACCTCCAACATTCTATGCGTCTGCCTGCCTGTGTCCGTAACTCTCTTCACAGATGGGCTCCGAAGCCCTATCTGATGTCACTAGACCCATTATGACGCATCCTATATAATAATTCTTACCTCCAACGTTCTGACTTGCCTGGGACTGTGGCTCATTCCGAGTTGGTCTGCTAGGCTCCGTAGATCAGGCTGACATCACTGTAGCCATTATGATGTCAACTTCAGAACCCAGGGGGAGAAAAACATGCCTCACAGCTGATCCATGTCCAGAGGAAGGTCGCTGGACATGGGAGGCTGGAGGAGGGGCAGGGGAGAGAGGAGGGTTGCTGGACATGGGTGGCTGCAGGGGGGCAGGGGGTCACTGGACATGGGTGGCTGGAGTGGGCGCAGGGGGAGAGGAGGGTCACTGGACATGGGTGGCTGCAGGGGAGCCGAGGAAAACCTTGCTAGCGCCCGTTTCATTTGTGTCAGAAACGGGCCTTTTTTACTAGTATTCTATAAGTCAAATGCCCCACTCAGACTCCACCTTTGTGTACATATACCTCCTGTAAAATACGTGCTAGGTAAGATACATGGGGTCAATAGTCAAAGTGATTTGACAGAAATGGCTCTTGGCTGGTTAAATCGCCTGTTCAGGGCTAACCGCTAACTTTCAGTGACACTTAACCAGTTAGTACATCTCATTGCTAGTTAAGTCCTGAATATTGCACTTAGGGGGTCCTTTTACTAAGGTGCGCAAAAAAATGGCCTGTGCTGTTGTAGACACACGCAGGTCCATTTTTCAGTGTATCTTAAAAAAGACCATTTTTTTGGCCGAAAATGGACATGCGGCAAAATGAAAATTGGCGCATGTCCAGTTTGGGCCTGAGACCTTACCACCACCCATTCACTTTGTGGTAAGGTCTCACACGTTAGCCGGGTGGTAATCATCAGTGCGTGTACAATGCCAATTACTGCCCAGTTAGCACTGCACGCTAGAAATAAAAATATTTTTTCCAGCACATGTACTGGATTGGCGCATATTTGGCGCATGTAGGCATCTACGTAGCTTAGTAAAAGGGACCCTTAACTGGCTATGGCATACCTACCTCGGCAAACCCGGAAATTCAAAGCCGAAGCCCGGATATGGCCTGACATTGAATTTCCAGGCATAACGCTGGTGGCGTTCAGCAAAACTCTGAATGCTACTGTCTGAATATCAGTCCCTATGTGTATTTGCAAAATAGAGCTTAGGCAGGTTTTTGGCATTAGTTTAATAGGCGTGCAGATGTTCACATTTATTTTATAGAATTGCCCCATTTAATGCAGATTGTAGCAATGCACTTTTGCAACAGAAAGTACATTACATAAGTAATGCCATACTGGGAAAAGACCAAGGGTCCATCGAGCCCAGCATCCTGTCCACGACAGCGGCCAATCCAGGCCAAGGGCACCTGGCAAGCTTCCCAAACGTACAAACATTCTATACATGTTATTCCTGGAATTTTGGATTTTTCCAAGTCCGTTTAGTAGCGGTTTATGGACTTGTCCTTTAGGAAACCGTCCAACCCCTTTTTAAACTCTGCTAAGCTAACCGCCTTCACCACTTTCTCAGGCAACGAATTCCAGAGTTTAATTACACGTTGGGTGAAGAAAAATTTTCTCCGATTTGTTTTAAATTTACTACACTGTAGTTTCATCGCATGCCCCCTAGTCCTAGTATTTTTGGAAAGCGTGAACAGACGCTTCACATCCACCTGTTCCACTCCACTCATTATTTTATATACCTCTATCATGTCTCCCCTCAGCCGTCTCTTCTCCAAGCTGTATAGCCCTAGCCTCCTTAGTCTTTCTTCATAGGGAAGTCGTCCCATCCCCGCTATCATTTTAGTCGCCCTTCGCTGCACCTTTTCCAATTCTACTATATCTTTCTTGAGATGCGGCGACCAGAATTGAACACAATACTCAAGGTGCGGTCGCACCATGGAGCGATACAACGGCATTATAACATCCTCACACCTGTTTTCCATACCTTTCCTAATAATACCCAACATTCTATTTGCTTTCTTAGCCGCAGCAGCACACTGAGCAGAAGGTTTCAGTGTGTTATCGACGACGACACCCAGATCCCTTTCTTGGTCCGTAACTCCTAACGTGGAACCTTGCATGACGTAGCTATAATTCGGGTTCTTTTTTCCCACATGCATCACCTTGCACTTGCTCACATTAAACATCATCTGCCATTTAGCCGCCCAGTCTCCCAGTCTCGTAAGGTCCTCTTGTAATTTTTCACAATCCTGTCGCGATTTAACGACTTTGAATAACTTTGTGTCATCAGCAAATTTAATTACCTCGCTAGTTACTCCCATCTCTAAATCATTTATAAATATATTAAAAAGCAGCGGTCCTAGCACAGACCCCTGAGGAACCCCACTAACTACCCTTCTCCATTGTGAATACTGCCCATTTAACCCCACTCTCTGTTTCCTATCCTTCAACCAGTTTTTAATCCACAATAGGACTTTTCCTCCTATCCCATGACCCTCCAGTTTCCTCTGTAGCCTTTCATGAGGTACCTTGTCAAACGCCTTTTGAAAATCCAGATACACAATATGGGTCCAGAATTCATAGGGAAGCATCCAGATAACTGTATTTCCCTTAGCCACAGCTATCCACTGATATTCCACCTCATCACTTTCTGGACCGTGCCGCTGAATATCATTGGAGAAAACCTCAGCACTGCCCGAATAGTGCCAGAGCAGCATGGTGGCAAAGCAAGGACATGGCCAACAATATTCAGTCATCTATCCAAATAGCTATTCATAAGTACATAAGTAATGCCACACTGGGAAAAGACCAAGGGTCCATCGAGCCCAGCATCCTGTCCACGACAGCGGCCAATCCAGGCCAAGGGCACCTGGCAAGCTTCCCAAACGTACAAACATTCTGTACATGTTATTCCCGGAATTGTGGATTTTTCCCAAGTCCATTTAGTAGCGGTTTATGGACTTGTCCTTTAGAAAACCATCTAACCCTTTTTTAAACTCTGCCAAGCTAACCGCCTTCACCACGTTCTCCGGCAACGAATTCCAGAGTTTAATTACGCGTTGGGTGAAGAAAATTTTTCTCCGATTTATTTTAAATTTACTACACTGTAGTTTCATCGCATGCCCCCTAGGCCTAGTATAAGGTTATCAAAAAGGTTGTCCTAACTTTATCAGGATGGCAGACTGACTATCATCATTATCTAGCTAGCAGCACCAGTCACCACTGAATCTGAATATTCAGCACTGGCCAATATCCAATTACCAGTTCTGAATATTCAGATTTATTTCAACTACAGTGAATTTTATAAAAATGCTGACTGCTGAGGCAGAATATCAGAAGGCATTATTTCTGACTTGATGTCATCATAGTTTTGTTTTGCTTCTCTGAGTAGTTTCAGAAGTGGTATCTGTTGTGCTGTTACATAAAAATGCAAGGCTATTTTTGGTGCTTATTAAAATGAGATACTAACAGTTGTGGTTTTACAGCCAGGCAGATTGTGGGCAGGAGTTTTTACATGTCTCTCCACAGCAACTTAGCCGGTTTGCCTAGATCCTGACATAAGGGCTGCCGAGAGACAAAGCCAGGCCCGAGACAAACAATGTTAAGGGGCCCACTCCCACCGTCCCGTCCCCCTTGCCGCTGTAACCGCCACACCTCCCCTTACTCTAGTCTTCTACTTGCCTTGAGTCATTGAATAGCAGGTAGCAGCAATCAAGAGAGACTGCTCTGCCGGCTATGGGTCTGTCTTCCTGCCGTGTCCTGCCTCCTGTGAAGTAATTTCGTGTTTCCGCATAAGCGAGACGCTAGCAGAGCAGTCTCTGAATCATTGCTGCCTACCATTTAATGACTCCATGCAACCAGGATGGGGAGCGGAGTTGGAAGGGAGGAAAAGACTCTGGATCTCACCTGGACTGCAGGCGCTGGGCTCCCCTTGGAGGTCGAGCCCGGGAGAATCTTGCCCCCCTTGCCCCCCCCCCTCCTTCAGCGGCTCTGCCTGACATATAGCTCTCATTCCTACTACTACTATATAGCATTTCTATAGCGCTACAAGGCGTACACAGCGCTGCACAAACATAGAAGAAAGACAGTCCCTGTTCAAAGAGCTTACAATCTAATAGACAACAGTGTCCGATCAACAGTGTATGAAATCTTCAGACTTAAGTTTCAAGAAATTTTACAGGTAATGAAGTTCAGCAAAATGTATGAATTCTTCTTCACCACTGTCAAGAATGGGTGAATGATTCTGAACACTGGCAAAAGTGATGGCATGGCAGCCAAGGTTACTATCCTGCTTATTTACGAATGAGAAGGCCGGCCATATTCTGACACAAATCGGGAGATGGCCGGCCTTCTCCTAAAGCCGGCCAAATCAGTATAATCGAACGCTGATTTTGACCAGCTTCAACTGCTTTCCGTCACGGAGCTGGCGACAGTATAAGGGGGTGTGTCAGCAGTGTACCAAAGGCGGGACGGGGGCGTGGTTAAGAGATGGCCGGCTTTGGCCGATATTGGAAAAAAGAAAGCCAGCCCTGACGAGCATTTGGCTGACTTTACTTGGTCCCTTTTTGTTCACGAACAAGCCTCAAAAAGGTGCCCCAGATGACCACTGGAGGGTATGGGGGATGACCTCCCCTTACTCCCCCAATGGTCACCAACCCCCTCCCACCAAAAAATTAAAAAAAAAACATTTTTTGCCAGCCTGTATGCCAGCCTCAAATGTCATACCCAGCTCCATCACAGCACTATGCAGGTCCCTGAAGCAGTTTTTAGTGGGTGCAGTGCACTTCAGGCAGGCGGACCCAGGCCCATCCCCCCTACCTGTTATACTTGTGTTGGTAAATGTGAGCCCTCCAAACTCCCCCCAAAACCCACTGTACCCACATGTAGGTGCCCCCCTTCATCCCTAAGGGCTATGGTAGTGGTGTACAGTTGTGGGTAGTGGGTTTTGGGGGGGGATTTGGGGGGCAAGGTAAGGGAGCTATGCACCTGGGAGCAATTTCTGAAGTCCACTGCAGTGCCCCCTAGGGTGTTCTGGCATGTGAGGGGGACCAGTGCACTACAAATGCTGGCTCCTCCCACGACCAAATGCCTTGGATTTGGCTGGGTTTGAGCTGGCCGCCATTAGTTTCCATTATTGGCGAAAACCAATGGCAGCCATCTCTAAGGTCAGGCCAAATGTTGAGATTTGGCCGGCCCCGACTGTATTATCGAAATGAAAGATGGCCGGCCATCTTGTTTCGATAATACAGTAGGGTACGCCGCTTGACGGGGCCGCCGTTAGAGATGGCCGCCCTTATAGATGGCTGGCCCTGTTCGATTATGGCCCTCTTATGTAATCCTCAAAATACTGACCAAGACTGAATTTAAATGATTACCATGCAGTTCTTCAATATTCTTCTTTACAGGGGTAATTATGCAATCAACGAATGTCTAAGACAGTGTTTTATATGTTCAAGGAGGTGCTCAGAACACCTCGGTATATACATGAGCATGAAAATAAACATCAGGAAAACACTGCACCTGCTTTTATACAATATGCACTCAAGGGTTGCAAAATGAGTGGTGCTCAGGTGAGATCAGCAATTATGTGAGTAATTCTATAACAAAGCATATATATTTAGGTGCTCAGAGGGCACCTGAATGGTGTATATGCTATAAAGGAAAGTAGGCACCTATTCTCTTTTATAGAGTACTAGCGTAACCGAGTACATATGCATGTGTGCACATAGCCATAGAGCTGATGTAATGCATGCACTTATGTAACTTATAGTATTCTGTAAATTATGTGCCGGATTCAGTAAATGGTGCTCAAAAATTGGCACCGGAAAAAAATCGTCGCTCAGCACTATTCTATGCAGGTCACTCTGGGCTGAGCGCCCTTTACAGAATAGCAGGTAGTGCCGATCCTTGTGCCCAAACGTGGGTACAAAGGTTACATCTACTAAAACTAGGTGTAATTCCTGGCGCCCGATTTGGGCAAACAAGATTGCTGTGGAAGGACCTTCCTGTCTCTTTTGCTACTGCCCAATCCCCAGTATTCTATAACACTGCGTACAAATTTTTGGAATGCCTTTGACCAGCCTATACCCCTTCCATGGCCATGCCTCCTTTTGGGTTACACACTATGGGATTTGAGCGCCCGATGTTATAGAATAGCCAGTGACGTTCCTAGGGGGGCTGGCACCCGGGGCGGATCGCCGATTCGCCCTGCCCCCCGGGTGCAGCGCCCCCCCCTTGCTGGGTGCACGCCGCCGGGGGGGTGCCACGTGCGCCTGTCCTCTGTTGTTCCATGCTTCTTCTCTGCCCCGGAACAGGAAGTAACCTATTCCGGGGCAGAGAAGAAGCATGGAACAATGGAGGGCGTGTGCGCGCGGCACCCCCCCGGCGGCGTGCACCCGGGGCGGACCGCCCCCACCGCCCCCCCCTAGGAACGCCACTGAGAATAGCATATAGTAACTTGAGGTTCATGGGACTTCTTTCAAGTAGAGGAAGACATCAGCAAATTTTCTAACATCATTCACCCGTTGCATTATGTATTCTGGATCTACAACAGGACTTCCATTGCAAACTGAACTGGAGCTGACACTACTCAAAGAGCTGCTCTTAGTGCTGTGCTCCGTTCTCCAGTTTCTTGAAGTAGAGATGGTGAAGAAGTTTGAGGTAGAAAATCGTGATAATCCTCTTCCACTGTTCTGTTGCAACATCCTAGCTGCTGCAGTGCTTATGAGATTCCTGAGTTAGCACTCAAAGCCACTTAGGGGCCCTTTTAGTAACGTGTTGCCATGTGGCAACCCAGAACTACCGCCGGCCCGCGGGTGCTGGAGGTTGTTCTGCCCCCAGTGTGCGCCATTTCCGGCGCTAGTGGAAATATTGAAAAAATATTCCACAGAGAGTTACTGGGTGGTAATCGGGCAGCATGCGACGCTGCCCGGTTACCACCGGGTTAGCGCAGGAGCCCTTACCACCGTAAGGGCTCCCCCCAAAATGGCTATGTGACAAGTGCAAACTTTACCACACGGCCATTTCATTTTTGGCTATTTTCACCTGCTGCATTAAAGGGAGCCCTGGTGCACGGCAAAAACAGCCGCCGCTAGTGCAGGACCCCTTTTACCAAAGCTTAGTAAAGGGCCCCTTAGTATCTATATCAGAATTTCATAGCCTAACGATTGCAATACTGCACCATCACCCCGTGACAGACCTGGGAATAAGGAGCCCTGGAGTTCAATATTTGAAAGCACCAATCCTAATTGGTGTCAATTAACATCAATAATCAATTGATAGCACCTAGTTATTGCCGTTAATTGGCTCATTAACAGATTAAGTTGCATGTGCATCTCAGGATCATGCCCAATTTTGGCATGCAAATCTGGGTGCCCTTTATAGAATCCAGTGCTATGCATATAGGTGTGTGCCCACCTGCAAACTTCATGCTATAATATATACTCTCAGATTCTATATATGACACCTAACCTTAGGCACTACGGGTCTTTCTCTCTCTCCTGCTCCTGACAGGACCTGGGAGATCGTGTTCTGACAGGAGCAGGAGAGAGAAAACTCCGGCGCCAGGCCCTTGGAGACTGGGGAGGACCTGGAGGAACAGATACAGCAGGCTGCTCTTCTTCAGTCTGCTGCATTGCCTTCCCCTGCAGGTTGCTGTTCCCCTCAGGCTGCGCATGTGCGACCTGAGAGAAAAAGGAGCCCAGGGGAAGGCCACTTAGCACAAGGAAGAAGAGAAGCTGGAGATCTCTTCTGCTGACGGGGCCTTGGGATCCCCGCCTGCCAAGGTACCCAGGGCGGGCGGCAGCAGCGATCGGGGAGGGTGGGATGGCGGATCCTGGGGGGGGGGGGGGGGCTGGCAACAGTGACTATCCTGGGAGAGAGGCTCGCCAGCGGCGACAATCTTGGGGGAACCCGGAAGGGGCCTTGCCCTGGGCCCGGCTCAGTCTCTCGGTGGCCCTGGGTAGAAATGGCAGATCCACGTGAAAGCACACTTATATGTCCATTTATGGAATAGCGCCTAAGTGTTTCCGTGTGGATCACAGAAGGGGGCGTAATGGTGGATGGGTTAGAAGCATTCCCTTAAGATGCATATCCTATATAATAATTCTCACCTCCAACGTTCTGACTTGCCTGGGACCGTGGCTCATTCCGATTTGGTCTGCTAGGCTCCGTAGATCAGGCTGACATCACTGTAGCTATTATGATGTCAACTTCAGAACCCGGGGGGAAAAATCATCTCACAGCTGATCCATGTCCAGAGGAGGGTAGCTGGACATGGGTGGCTGGAGGGGGGCAGGGGAGAGAGGAGGGTCGCTGGACATGGGTGGCTGCAGTGGATGCAGGGGGAGAGGAGGGTCGCTGGACATGGGTGGCTGCAGGGGATCCGAGGAAAACCTTGCTAGCGCCCGTTTCATTTGTGTCAGAAATGGGCCTTTCTTACTAGTAGTGTTATAGAATAGTCCAGATCCATGCTGGGATTTACACCTGGTTTCAGTTGGTGTAAATCCTCACACTCAACATTTAAGTGCAGATCCTGGTGCTACACACTATTCTATAAAGGGCACCCATCCCAGAGCGCGTTGTATGTGCTGATTATGTGCACACACATGTATATACCAAAATTCCACCTAAGCATTATTCTATAAATATGTGCGTATCTTACATAGCATGTAGTTTACAGGTAGGTGTACACATGGGTGGAGTGTGGGCAGGATTCGTGTGACACAACTTGGAGAATGCTATAAGTTACATGTGTATCTCTAGCACTTAAGTGTACTCACTTTGGCCAGCTCTGTGGCAGGCGTGAATTTTCACACCTAACTTACAGGCATGTATATTGTTGGTTATACCAGAATTTTATAAGTGAAAGTAGGTGCCTTTGTTCCTTCATAGCAGGTTAGGTAACTAAGTTCCTTGAAGGCCATAATCCAGTCGGGATTTCAGATTTTCACAATGAATATGCATGAGACCTATTTGCATACAATGGAAGTAATACATGCAAATCAATCTCATGCATGTTCATTGCGGAAATCTTAAAAATCCATCCGGATTGTGGCCCTCGGGTGACATGGTTGCCCACCCCTGCTTTTACAACAGGCTTCTACCAGGCACCCAGTTATAGAATTGCCTCCATTTGTGCATCATATAAAATACATACATAAACACTCATTCTTAACTGGCACATAAACTCATAAAGTTAGTCCTGTTTTGGAGCTAATAGACATCCCGCTAATCCATCCAGTACTGCTTCCCAGCTCAGCTGAGCAATCTCATTTCTGGTCTTTGGTGCCGCTTGCGAATTTAATGCTGGATAAAGATTGGTACTTATTCTGGGTAGTGCCAAATTAATGTTTGAAGGATTGGCCTCTTAACAACAAGTGCATCCATTCATGGAGACGGTTATTATAACTGCAGGCTTTGTTTTATCTTTATTTAGAAGAGTTAAAAGAACCTAGCAACACCTCCAACAAAAAGCATTCAGGCTGGGCAGAGATCCTCAGCCTGCATGTCTGTATGATATGCTGACATACACTGGGGAATTCCAAGCTTGACAGTCAGAATATACTACAGTAATATTTTCCAAGGATATCTGTTGGTATGAGCAAGTAAGATTTGGGAGCAAAATAAACTGAAAACTGTTTTTCTCCCCCCCCCCCCCCCCTTTCTGTTTTTTTATTTGTGCTTCCCTCCTCACCTGCCAACAGAAGGTAAGCGAAGCGTTTACTTTCTCACCATGGTTTTGCATATGGTAATTTCTGATGTCCTCTAAAATAGCTCTGGGTGCCTTTTAAAACGGAAAATGTGAAATAGTGAAAAAATAGGTCAACTGTGTCTATGCTGAACAGTCTTCATTGCATGTGGAAGACATGAGTTTGATTCTTCATCCACATGATTAATGCTTCATGTTTAAAACATTTTTATATCATACATATAAAATTCTGTGTGTTTGGGTGCTCTTTAGACTACCCAGGGCTAGAGATACTATAACCTCAATCCTCCCAATATTCAGCTGGTGGCAGGCAGCACTTTGACTGCCCACCGCTGACGTTCAATCCAGATATTCAATGCTGGGCCCTTTCCAGCGACCGGCATTAAATATCCAGGTTTTATAATGCTGGCTAGCACATGACCGGTTAAGTCAATGTTCAGACTTAACCGGCCATGGCTTAACGGGCTATGGCCTGTTTTTTATGTTGCTTTATATGCCTGGCTGGTTAAGTTCTAAATATTGGGACTTAACCAGTTATACTCCTGAAATGCCCCAACATCGCCAGCTTTTTCGGCAATAACCAGTTGAATGCCGCAGAAAATGACTGGTTATCCACCAAGATGCAAGTTAACCAGTTGGCATCCATTTCCGGATGGTTAACTTGTATTCAGTATCGGCCGGAATGTGTTCATAGCCTCTGGAAAAGAAGGGGCTTCAGCCAATAAGCTTAGCAGAGTTTTTAAAAAGTTTGGACGATTTCCTAATGGAAAAGTCCATAGACCATTATTAAATTGGACTTGGGGAAAATCCACTATTTCTGGAATAAGCAGTATAAAATGTTTTGTACTTTTTGGGGATCTTGCCAGGTATTTGTGACCTGGATTGGCTACTGTTGGAAACAGGATGCTGGGCTTGATGGACCTTTGGTCTGTCCCAGTATGGCAATACTTATGTACTTATGACCCACAACTGGAGGGCTCCAGAGGGAGCTCTGATTCACGTACCCTAACTGAGGATTGTTACTGACCATAGTTGGGAGGGGCACATAAATGTTTTGTATTGTTAAACAGCAGAACTATCTCATAAGGGTGTAAGTTGGGTTGTATGATAGAGCTGCCCATTCCCCAGGGTGTGAGAGAGTAAAAGGTAACTCCATAAGTTATGGAGAGCACAAAAGGAGTGTGGAGCTGAAAAAGACTTGGAAGACTGCAAGAGGCTGCAGCTCTTTGGGCTTCTGGGGCTGAGAGCAGGCATGGGCTATGCCATCAGGTACCCACTGAGGAGGGGAAGGGCACTTCCACTGTTTAGAAAGTTGAAGACGTTACAGAAGGAACTCAGTAGTCCAGGAAATTTGGGAGGTGTTTGTTGCATGTCCTCAAGACAAGAAGACCTATTTGAATTCAAGAAAGCAAGCAAGCAGTAATTTGATAACTGTTTCTCTAGGAGATGAGGATTCAGGTGGTTCTAAGGAGAGTTCTAGAGGGAGAGAGGCCTGCAAGGGAAGGCCATGAAAACTGTAACATTCTTGCAGTTTACTCAAGCAACTTGAGAAATGACTGTGTGAATTTGATATTTTTTGTATGTTTCTGTTGAGACTACGAAAACTTACTGGCCAATATTCAAAGTGATTTAACTGGTAGGAGCCTTTCCTACCTGGTTAAATCACTTAGCACTCCTAAGTGGTGATGTTCAGCAGCACTTAACTGTACAGTGTCACTGACTATCACCACAGACCACTCCCAAAAAAATGGGCACATCAAGGCAGAAAAAGAGGGGCGGCATTGGGAAGCAGCTGGGGGTTGTGAGGGTGCTGGCAATATTCAGTGCTGGGACCTGCATAGCTAAGTGGGTAAATTTAGGACAGCTCAAGACCCCAGCACTGAATATCATCCAGGACCAGCATAGCTGTTTTAATTTCTAAGTGATGCCAATCCCCTTCCCAGCACCCCAAAAAAAAACCCCTCCTTCCTACCCCCTTCCTCTGCACATAAGACTCAAAATCCTCCTTCCCATCTGGAACATCCCTCCCACCCCCACCCTGGTCCAGATAGGCTCCCCCAGGCCTACTCGATTATCCTGGTGGTCTTAGCGGGGGCAGGAGCAAAGTCCACTTGCTCCTGTACCTTGTGGCTGCCATTTTCCAATTTTCCAATGGCAGCCACAAGGGGCAGGAGCGAGTGGGCTTTGCTCCTGCCCCCATTGCCCCTACTAGGATCATCAGGGCTATTAGGTAGGCCTGGGGTGGGATGGGCATTCCTGGGGGGGGGGGGGGAATTTGAGCCTTGAGAGCTGGGAGGAGGGGGTAGGAAGGAGGGAGCCTTTTCTTGGGAGCCACGAGGGGGATTGGCAGCACTTAGAAATTAAAATACAAATATGTGGGTCCCAGGCCAATATTCAACCAGGTTACGCACAACTCTCTTATGCGGGCCCCAGCTAAATATTGGCCGGGACACGCATAAGCTCTGTCAGCCAGCCCCACCAGCTTTAACCTCCCATATTCAGTGTCGGCACAGAATATCTGGGGCTAATCTAGCTGGTGATGGTAAGCATTTATAAAAACACTGACTGCCACCGGCTGAATTTGAGCAGGTTAGATTCCTCTGATTTTCTTGCCTTATTATAGATTTTTTTTTTATTTCAGAAATGTTTATTCTTCTGGTTTGGAACTAGTATTCGGCATGTAGATTTCTTATCTGAAATACTGATGAAGTGTAGGAGGTATATAAATCTTTGGAAAATAAATATGTCCCACACAAGATCAGTAAAATTAGTCTAGAGCTGCATAATATATCGTATTGTAATAAGGAGGGAAGACTGGTAAAGAAGGCTCTCTCCTTTCAAATCTCCCCTCAAGTATGAAAATATAGTGCTTACATTTATACCCCTTAAAGACATATGAGGTAATTGTTTCGTCTGTACAAAACAAGCAAAAAAGCCTGTTTCGCAAAAAAATGAAACGGACCCTAGCAAGGCTATCGTCTAATGGCTATCGTCTAATGGCCATTATGTTTTTAATTCTCTGCCTTTCCAAATCAGCGTTTCTTTCTCTATTGTTTGCTCTTTGCTCAGCAGTCATATTCATCACCCTGGACCTTTTCCTTGCAGCGGCTTGTTCCCTTTCATGGGCCTTTTGGTCTTCGCTCATAGCTGCACGCGTTTTTCTTTGCGCTTCGGTTTTTTTCCGTTTAGCTTCAGCCTGCTCCTCAGCAGTTAGTTGTCTTTTAGGAGTCATGGCAGATTGTGGTGGATAGTAGTTAAGGTGTGTTGCAGTAGATGGTGTGTGATGTATAGCTTGTTGGAGTGTGCCTCTGCTTCCCTAGAGCAGTGTTTGGTGGTGGCAGCTCATTTGCATATGGTTATGAACCTAACTAGCCAGCCAGGGATGCAGATTGACAAATTAATATATAAGATTCCATAGCATCAGCAAAACATACTTTGAAGGCTGAACTTAATCTGAGCAAGTATGCTAATGGATCCTTTTACTAAGGTGCCCCGAAAAATGGCCTATGCTAGGCATGTGTTTTGAATGCGCGCAGATCCATTTTTCAGTGTGCCTGTAAAAAAAGGCCTCTCTTTTTTGAGCTTAAAATGGACATGCGGCAAAATGAAAATTGGCATTCGTCCATTTTGGGCCTGATACTTTACCGCTAAGTGAATGGGTGGTGGTAAGGTCTCAGGCCCCAAGTGGATGTGCACCAATTTTTGTTTTGCCGCACACCCATTTTCAGCCCCCAAAAAAGGCCTTTTTTACAGGCATGCTGAAAAATGGATCTGTGCACGTCCAAAACCTACATCTACACTAGCTCAGGCCACTTTTTGGTGTGCCTTAGTAAAAGGACCCCTAAATGTCTAAAGAATGAGGGCATAGGTCAATGGGAAACCTATTACATAGCACTTCTCAACCAGATTTCTTTCTTTTAGATCAACACAAAATACACTTTATTTTTCCAAAAAGAAGACATCTATCACAAATATTGGTCAGTTTCAGGCTTTCTGTAACCTTTCTTTGTCAATAAGGGTCTGTAATAAAACATATATATTGACACTTACTGTCCTTCCCCTAGGACAGCTAAGCCAGCATTAGTCAATAGCTCACTGAAGACAATTTCCTGCATTTCTTTTTTAAAGACATACAGTTAACTCTATCTTCACCAGTTCCAAAGAATCAATCCCTTAGGACTTTAGAGCGTGGCTATCCCTGAGTTTCGAGAAGGGATATACATTTGTTTGAAAATACATGTTGTTCAGTATCCTTAAATTTCAGATTTTTTTCCCAGTATTAATAGCTAATTATCAGGCACAAACCAGCCTTGAACCTATGACTATTGGGTTGGAAGGCAGCTACCTTCTAGGAGTTGCTGTTTTGGCTCTTAGTAGTCTGGTTGTAGTAACCCATTCCCAGCTGTGTATTGTAATTCTGATAATCTTAGTTGTTGTTTCCTGATTGGCCAAGAAATGGCCAACTCAGGGCAGACTTGAACTAGAGAATGACATGGGGACAAAATTTGTTCACATCTCCACCCCGTCCCTGCAGACTCAAATTCCATCCCCAGCCTGTCCCCACAACAGTACAAAATCGCATTTGTACAAAAAGCAAGCAATTGTCCTTTTATTAAAAACTAATAAAAAAGGCCCGTTTCTGACACAAATGAAACGGGCGCTAGCAAGGTTTTCCTCGGAGTGTGTATGTTTGAGAGAGTGTATGTGAGAATGACTGTGTGTGAGAGAGTGAATGTGCGAGTGTGTGTGTGTGAAAGAGAGAGAGAGAGTCTGGGTGCGAGTGTGTCTGTGAGAGAGAGAGAGTGTGTGTGTGAGAAAGAGTGTGTGCACGTGCGTATGTGAGACACAGTGTGAGAGAGAGTGTGTTTCACACAGATAGTGTGTGCGAGAGAGTGTGTGTGAGACACAAACTCTCTGTGAGACTGAGTGTATGAGACGAAGAGAGAGTGAGTGACTATGTGACACATAGAGAGTGAATGTGATACAGTGTGAGACATAGAGTGTGTGAGAGACAGTGTGTGAGAGAGAGAAAGACATTGACTGTGAGAGTGTGTGAGAAGAGAGTGTGTGTGACAGAGATACCTCCCCCCCCTCTGGTGTCAGGCCCCCCCTCCCTCCCTCCCTCTCTCTGGTGTCAGCCCCCCCCCCCCCCCTCGCTCTCTGGTGTCTGAGCGTTACTGTGCAGGACGCTGAGCTCTGGCTGTGCTTCAAGGAACTGACCAATCCTATTTAATAGAATGCACCTCCAACATTCTGAAGCCGAGAAACCTCGTGTGGTTGGTCACTTCTGCTTGTGACAAACCCGGAAGTACGTGATGTCAATTCAGGAGATGGATACAGAGAGCAGGAATGCCTCAGCCATGCAGTCAGCTTCAGAATGTTGGAGGTGCGTTTTATTATATAGGATGATAGAACTAGTGCAGTGGAGTTTGAGTTTGCACGGATGTCCCCATGTCATTCTGTAGCTTGAACATTTCTGCCCCACCTCTTGGCCTGTTTCCTATTGCTTCAGTGTTGTTTTCTTCACCAACATTTGGTTCCTGTTTTTTTAACTTACTTCCTGAGGGTTCAGGATTCCAGTGTCTTGCCTTCCAAATCTTTTTGCAGTCAGTAATCCTTGTTTTCTTTTCTTGTAGGTACAGTAACATAAAGACTTACCTTGAGTAATCCTAGGTCTTCTCTTTTTCTAATCTAGTATTCAAGCCTTTTGTGACAAAACGAACTAGCCAAAGTAAAGGTTTTTTGTTTGTTTTTTGTTGAGGCTGACTCAAGTCACCTAAATGAACAGGTTAATAGAACTCAGGTAAATCTGAGTTCTTACTGCATCAGAGCTGCCAAGTTACCCAGTTTGAAAAAGGAGATTGTGGGCTATTCCTTGCTTTCTGACAACATTATCATGTTACATTATAGGTTAGATTCAGAGCTACAACTTTGGCACAACCTTGATCCAGCCCCCAGAGTCTTTGAATGGAGGCAGTAGAGAGAGGTCCTTGTCCCTTAGAGGAAGCCCATTGGACCAGCAAGGGGTGGCTCTATTATATATAAGTGTGTCAGCCTAGCATACCCTTGTTGGTGTAGATCATCCAGTGGGGTTTTCCTATGCCTGGCTTGCATCCAGCTCTGCTTTTTTACTGTTGCTACCTGTTTAATACCTGCTTTTGGGTTTTTTTTTTACTTGCTCCAGTCTGCATTCTGTTCCTGCTATTTTATCAGCCTGCTATCTGTTTGATATCAAGGTTCCTCTTCCTGATCTGCTTGCCATTCCACCCTGACCTGCTTCCTGCCCTTGCTTATCTGGACCCTTGGCCTAGTCTCTCCACTACTCTCTGGCCCAGGCCCTGAGAAGCATGGGATAAACATGGTTAGATTGCATCAATTTATTTGAGAGCACTTGACATAAATATTTGTGGAGTTTGATTGTGTTGATGTATGAGAATTACACTCCACTCCTCTGTTTTATCTTTTTGATACACGTATAAACATAGAGGATCTCTAAACAGCAAGAGGATGGAATCAAAGTAAACCATAAATGACTTTCATACTTCAAAATAAGGCACAGAAGTGTGTAACCTACATGGAGCTGCAGGTATAACTCTAAAGTCAGGTTTTCAGGCAGTAACCTGCACGAAGCTCCAGGCAATGTTTGTTAAACTTGATGATAGACTGTAGTAAGCAGCCTAAGATTAATTAGATTCTAAAGAAATGGAGCCATTTATTTGACCAAGGAAGCAACAGTTTTCCAAAACCTATTCAAAAAATCCCACGCTTCCTGGATGAGAGACACACAGAGATGGGTTTGGCCCATTAATAGATTCTAGAGGGCATGCCCCCCCACCTCTTGTTTTCATGTTTGAAAAGTGACAGCATTTCCTCCTGCATAAAATTAGAAATTAAAGCTCTGAAAGCCTAATGATTAGAGCTGTGCCTGTAGCCTGCTACTTTATATGGATAAATGCAGATGAGTCAGTGACTCTTCATTCTGTATCACTGGGGTTTCTGTTCTCGCTGACCTTCAGAAAGCAGACATTATGGTCCATCTTTCTCACTGCATCTTACTGTCAAATTAGGATGCCTGGTGGAACATTTCATCTGTTTATATTTTTTCCCCAAATGTGCTCTAGTACCAAATGCTTAGCCTATACTTTTGTAATAATAAACTTCTAGGTGTGTGTATAGAAAAAAATATTTTGGTTCCCTTTTGCTTCATTTGTGGCCATTTAGTATACAGTGGGGGAAATAAGTATTTGATCCCTTGCTGATTTTGTAAGTTTGCCCACTGACAAAGACATGAGCAGCCCATAATTGAAGGGTAGGTTATTGGTAACAGTGAGAGATAGCACATCACAAATTAAATCCGGAAAATCACATTGTGGAAAGTATATGAATTTATTTGCATTCTGCAGAGGGAAATAAGTATTTGATCCCCCACCAACCAGTAAGAGATCTGGCCCCTACAGACCAGGTAGATGCTCCAAATCAACTCGTTACCTGCATGACAGACAGCTGTCGGCAATGGTCACCTGTATGAAAGACACCTGTCCACAGTGAATCAGTCAGACTCTAACCTCTACAAAATGGCCAAGAGCAAGGAGCTGTCTAAGGATGTCAGGGACAAGATCATACACCTGCACAAGGCTGGAATGGGCTACAAAACCATCAGTAAGACGCTGGGCGAGAAGGAGACAACTGTTGGTGCCATAGTAAGAAAATGGAAGAAGTACAAAATGACTGTCAATCGACAAAGATCTGGGGCTCCACGCAAAATCTCACCTCGTGGGGTATCCTTGATCATGAGGAAGGTTAGAAATCAGCCTACAACTACAAGGGGGGAACTTGTCAATGATCTCAAGGCAGCTGGGACCACTGTCACCACGAAAACCATTGGTAACACATTACGACATAACGGATTGCAATCCTGCAGTGCCTGCAAGGTCCCCCTGCTCCGGAAGGCACATGTGACGGCCCGTCTGAAGTTTGCCAGTGAACACCTGGATGATGCCGAGAGTGATTGGGAGAAGGTGCTGTGGTCAGATGAGACAAAAATTGAGCTCTTTGGCATGAACTCAACTCGCCGTGTTTGGAGGAAGAGAAATGCTGCCTATGACCCAAAGAACACCGTCCCCACTGTCAAGCATGGAGGTGGAAATGTTATGTTTTGGGGGTGTTTCTCTGCTAAGGGCACAGGACTACTTCACCGCATCAATGGGAGAATGGATGGGGCCATGTACCGTACAATTCTGAGTGACAACCTCCTTCCCTCTGCCAGGGCCTTAAAAATGGGTCGTGGCTGGGTCTTCCAGCACGACAATGACCCAAAACATACAGCCAAGGCAACAAAGGAGTGGCTCAGGAAGAAGCACATTAGGGTCATGGAGTGGCCTAGCCAGTCACCAGACCTTAATCCCATTGAAAACTTATGGAGGGAGCTGAAGCTGCGAGTTGCCAAGCGACAGCCCAGAACTCTTAATGATTTAGAGATGATCTGCAAAGAGGAGTGGACCAAAATTCCTCCTGACATGTGTGCAAACCTCATCATCAACTACAGAAGACGTCTGACCGCTGTGCTTGCCAACAAGGGTTTTGCCACCAAGTATTAGGTCTTGTTTGCCAGAGGGATCAAATACTTATTTCCCTCTGCAGAATGCAAATAAATTCATATACTTTCCACAATGTGATTTTCCGGATTTAATTTGTGATGTGCTATCTCTCACTGTTACCAATAACCTACCCTTCAATTATGGGCTGCTCATGTCTTTGTCAGTGGGCAAACTTACAAAATCAGCAAGGGATCAAATACTTATTTCCCCCACTGTATGTTTCAAGCTTCTTCCAGTATAAACTTTTAATTTGCGCAAGAACATTCTTACATGTCTAAATTGACTTTGTGTGTTAATTCATAGGTTAATGGGTGTTAAAATTAATTATGTGTGCATTTGCTTATTCAGGTAAAATTAACAAACCAAATGCACACTGATGAATGCATGTCTCTAAACTTGCGTTCTCACCAGGACTGAATTAACACATAGGCAAACTCAGCACATATCTAGGACCCAAATCTTTAGGGAACCCCTTCCAGTGTGCTGAGGCACTAGAGTTGCAGGCTGCCTGGCTTGTTTCAGGACTGTTCAGATTTTTGCATTAATACCTAGAAGCCAGATGGATGGCTTAAGCGATAGGACATTTTTCAGAGTTTAGACCTTTTGTAACTCTCCAGTTCTCTGCCTGAGTAAGCCTGCTCTGCCAGTGTCCAGTGCAGCCACTGGGGGTAGGATCAGGATCCAGCCAATGGGACGGAGGCACTGGAAAGCACCTCCAGTCACAGGAAGGAAGAGGGTGAGCTGGAGAAGTTCTTGTCCAGAACAAGTGAGGCTTTTGTATGAGCTCTGCAAGAGGTACCTGGCTGATCTTAAAGACAGCCAATGGATCCAGTGAGGGGCCCATGCACAGAAGTCCCCATAAGGCACTGCTCGCTATTTCCACCTCAATAAAAATTACCAAGGTGGAAATAGCGAGCAATGCTCAAAAAGAAATTGCATGCAAATGAGCTGCACGGACTTCTACCATACAGCTCGAGCCAGGGCATGCACATAGCAGTTAGTCGGTAAGTGTGATTGCTATGTGCATGCCCAGAACGCCTCCAGTCCACTGTGTTTCACAGCTTTCAAACACACATACAAGCTGCGTGTTTGAAAGCTGTGTGTAGGTTTTTTTTTTTTTTTTTTTTGCAAAAGTGCGTTTTGGGAAAATCTTCGGGATCCCAGTGCCAGAGTCTTGAGCAATTCTGAGAAATTTTGCAGCTTGGGATCCCCTTCATAATCCTGCACTTCCAACAGTGGGTGAAAGCCCCAGTGCCTCCAGTCACTGCTGTTGCTGGTGGAGCTCTGCCTTGCCTCCTCGCTTTTCCAGGATGGGAAGAACTCGGCTCCAGCTGCTGATCTGGGCTCCAGCTGCTGCTTCACTTTTTCTCTGCCTGACCGATCGGGAGGAGAAACAAAAGACAAGCATGGACCTAAAAGCCAAAAGACAGCGTGCATCTGGTTCACCTTTCTTTTCAACTCCCCGACTTTTCTCCCTCTTCAGTGCTTTGCAAAAATAGCTGTGGCCTCGGCTACGGCTGCCCAGACCTCCCGTAAAATTTCTCTTGCTAGAGGTGGGTAGTCCTTTCTGTGAATCATTCAGAAATGGTTGTGCATCCCTTAGAATGCACATTGAATACTAAACAGCTCATTATAATACATTAGCATGCAACTCCCATTGGCTGCCAGCGCAGATGGAAAAGAGCCTGCAGAACCTCTTTGTGCATCTCTCGCTGAATAAAGTGCTCACTAAACCCAGCTGGAACTAGTAAAAAAAGCATGTTGCTGGCCCAGTAAGTTTTGTGCATCTCCCAGTAAGTGTTCTGGGGGTGAGGGTGTTGAGAAGGCGTAGACATGGAAGAGGAATGAGGGAGACAGTGTGAGAGTATAAAGAGTCGATATCAGGCATACACACACTACTGTGGGAGCAGAATAGGTATAAAAATTACCCCCTTTGTAGCACCACTGAAAATCTACACATGAAACTGATAAGATATCTGCTTAAACCTGCTCTTTGTGTGGCACCACTTTAATAAATAAGTTAGCCATTTAGCAGCTGAATATCTCTGCTTAAACAGATAACTTCACTCAGCCTGAATGCCCCGGCCATGCCTCTTTTTCAAACACATACAGTAACTGGCTATTTAGTAATTTTATTGGATAGAATTATCCATCTGTGTGGCTCGGATTCTTTTTAAGAAGGAATTATGCAATTGAACCAGCACTGGTTTTCAGGGAATAGGTTGGAGGGGATCAGGGAAGGGCAGAGGTGCTAGGCTGGAAACACTGCATGTATTCTACAGTCCTCTGTTTTTTTTATTCTTCAGTTTCTTTCCAAACTTGCATTCTGTTTTTCCATCTTTTTTTAATTTGATTTTTTTTGTAAATATCTCTGATATTGCACAGGAATTGTGGTATAGTAAATTGATAATAGAGAAAAAACATAAGGATAAGCACATATATACTTTTGAATGTTGATCCAGTTGTGTCTTGATTGTGCAGGTTCTGATCACTGTGCTGGATGAGAATGACAACAGCCCGCAGTTCGACATCACCTCAGACTCTTTGGTCAGTGTGGCAGAGGACAGCATCATAGGGAGGCGGGTTGCCCTGGTCTTGGCTCGAGACCCTGATGCAGGAAACAACGGACTGGTATGTATTCTTAAATAGCTCTAATCTCTACTGATGAAATGGAGAGACTAAAAGAAGTGGTCCAGTGCAGAAACCCATGGCCATTTATTCTATGACAGGTAATTATAAATCTGAGAATGTGTAAATGTGTATTTCTCAAGCAGTTTAAAAGCCTGAAAAATATTGGGCAAAATTCTGACAGCCTCACCTTGCTTATCTGCAGTGGAAGCCTCTTAAAATGGAGAGTGGGAATGAATGCACAGGACATGCATATACTATTCAGCTTGGCATATGCTTTTGGCATTGCTATTGTATCTGACCTTTGATCTGTAGCACCCCTTGCTAAACCACTACTGAACTCCTAAGTGCAGCTTTTTCAGTGCATCTCAGTCCTTTCATTTAGTGGCATTTACAGTTGTTCCAGTATCAGTTCCCTACACAGCATTGCTAGTATTCCCAATAAATAAATATTCCTCAATTGTGACCCTGTAGGCACTGATATTCTAGAATGGAACCTCCCTACACTGTAACAATGAAATGTAAGACTTCATGAAATTCTAGAGCTGAGTCGTCTTCAGATTCATCCATGTACTCATTCTCTACTAATGCACCCCACTCCTGGCCTTCAGCAACTCTGCTACAGTATTTTTCACTCCTAACCTTCATTTATTCCAGTAATAAGCCCTGCACACAGTGCTCCCATGCAGTTCTGTCCAGACTTGCATTTCTCCAGCCCAGGCAGTCCGTTCATAGCACAGATAGGTAGCCATGTTTCTTAGCTTACTTCCCTGCCTGTGAAGGGGGCAGAGAGGCTCCATACTTTGGCATGATGAGAGTTTTTCTCCAGAGCTATCTGAGGTGTGACTGCTCTGGTTCAGTGCCAAGCCAAATTCTAATTTCTTTGCCTTCCAAATATTCTTTCCAGACCTCTATCCACTGCCCTCTGATGACTGATTTGGTCCAATCAGAACACGTATTCCTGCTGTTCAGTAGATGATATCCAAGTCTAAAAGACAATGAAGTCCAGTGTTGATGCAGACACTCTCTCTGAGAACACTGACACCATTCCACCATGTTATACATAGTAACATAGTACATGACGGCAGAAAAAAACCTGCACGGTCCATCCAGTCTGCCCAACAAGATAAATTCATATGTGCTACTTTTTATTTCTACCTGTACTTGGGGCTTGTTATTCTGTTAGGTAGCCAGCTTCACCCCCTAAGATGAAGTGCAAATGTTCTCTGTGCTAACAGTGTTCATGGGCTGATAGAGAAACAGGAAATGTCCAAGCAGCCATGATAGGTTACATGGTTACATAGAATCTGGTGACTCTGGTGTCTGTTTTAAAGGTGCATTCTTTAGAATTGTGTGTTGAATCTACATTGACAGAGACTTAATTCAATCAATTTGGTTACATAGCATCTGGTGACTCATAGCTCTGGAGGAGGGGCAGTTTGTATAGATCTGTTTGGTAAAAGGAAAAAAAACAGAACTTAAGTTTACCTTGTGTGTTGTGAGCTACGCTGGGCATTTTCAGGCTTGGTTTGATTGGTATGTTTCTAGACATTTAAACTAGAAGGTGGGGGTGACAAAAGGAAACAAGGGATTTCAGAAAGTCACCCCCAGAATAAACATGATGGCAGAGGGAAAGGTCATGTAAATATAGTAAACCACCTAAACTCACTGAGCACATGGAAAGCTATGTGCACAAATGCTCATAGTCTAAGTAAAATTGTTCAAGACTTGCAAGCCCTGATGTTTGAGGAAAACTTGGATATTGTTGCTATTACAGAGACGTGGTTCAACGATTCCCATGAATGGGATGTGACCGAACCGGGCTATAATCTTTCTAGGAAGGATAGAGAGGGCCGAAGAGGTGGAGCAGTTGCGCTGTATGTGAGAGACAATATCAGAGCAGTTGAAATTATGGGAACCTGGGGAAAGGAAGAAGCTTTATGGATCATCCTGGAAAGAGAAGACGGAACCTGTATCCACACGGGGGTTATCTACAGACTTCTGGCACAAACGGAGAAGTTAGACAAAGATCTGATAGAAGATATTTAAAAAATTGGTATGAAAGGGGAGGTGCTACTGTTGGGAGATTTCAATTTGGCTGACGTGGATTGGAACGTCCCATCTGCGGAATCGGAAAGAAGTAGGGAGATTGTGGACGCCTGTCAAAGTGCCTTGCTCAGACAAATGGTGACGGAACCCATGAGGGAAGGGTTGATGCTGGATCTAGTGCTTACGAATGGAGGAAGTGTTTTCAATATCCGAGTTGGTGCCCACCTATGTAATAGTGATCATCACACCATATGGTTTGATATAAGGGTAAAGGCAGAGTGCGGACGCACAAAACTCAAAGTACTGGATTTCAGACATACTGATTTTGTAAAATGGGGGAATACCTGAAGAATGAGCTTTTAGTGTGGGAAGGCGTAGGAGATGTGGAAAACCAGTGGTCAAAACTAAAGGCTGCTATAAATATGGCAACTGATCTTTATGTGAAGAATGTAAACAAAAACAAGAGAAGCAGGAAGCTTATATCATTCTCCAAACAAGTAGCTGAAAAAATAAGAGCAAAAGAGGCTTTGTTCAAGAAATACAAAAGAACGCAATGAGAGGATTACGGAAAAGATTATCGGATTAAACACAAAGTGAAGAGGGAAATACGGCTAGTGAAAGCATGAGTGGAAGAAAAAATGGCTAAAGATGTAAAGAGAGGTGATAAGACCTTTTTCAGATATATTGGAGAAAGGAGAAAAGATAGGAGTGGAATTGCGAGGCTGAAAGATGATGAGAATGATTAAGTGGAGAGTGATGAAGATAAAGCAAACATGCTAAACAATTACTTCTCTTTGGTGTTCATGGAGGAAAATCTTGGTGAAGGACTGCGGTCGGCTGCCGAGGGAACATCTGGGAATGGAGTGGATACTGTGCCGTTTATGGAAGAAAGAGTTTATAAACAGCTGGAGAATCTGAAAGTAGACAAGGCTATGGGGCCGGATGGGATACATCCCAGGATACTGAAGGAGCTCAGAGAGTTACTGGTGGGACCATTTAATGATTTATTTAATAGATCTTTAGAGACGGGAGAGGTTCCATGGGATTGGAGATGAGCGGATGTGGTCCCTCTTCACAAAAGTGGAGACAGGGAAGAAGTGGGAAACTAAAGACCGGTAAGTCTCACGTTGGTGGTAGGAAAAATAATGGAGTCGCTGCTGAAAGAAAGGATAGTCAACTTTCTAGAATCCAATGGGGTACAGGACTCGAAGCAACATGGCTTAACCAAAGGAAAATCCTGCCAAACGAATTTTATTGAGTTCTTTCACTGGGTGACCAAAGAACTGGATGAAGGACGTGCGTGAAGACTCGTGAATAAGCTGAAAGGGTTGAACTTAGGACCAAAAGTGGTGAACTGGATAAGAAACTGGTTGACCGACAGGTGGCAGAGGGTGGTGGTAAATGGAATCCGCTCGGAGGAAAGAAAGGTGAGCACTGGAGTTCCTCAGGGGTCGGTGCTGGGGCCTATTCTGTTTAATATATTTGTGGCAGATATTGCTGAAGGGTTGGAAGGAAAGGTGTGCCTTTTTGTGGATGACACGAAAATAGCCAATAAAGTGGATACCCTGGAGGGAGTAGAAACGATGAGAAGGGATCTCCAAACCTTAGAAGAATGGTCGAGGGTCTGGCAGTTAAAATTTAATAAATTATACAAAGTACTCCAAGTTCATAGCTATATGAACATCATGTGTCCATAGAAAAACTAAACTAATACTTCAAAACTCTCAACCACTCACACAACAGCATTCATACCTGGTATACCCATAATGTGAATTTATATTGACAGTCATATTATCATCAATCTAAACAAAAAAGCACTATTTGTTCTCAGTTGTCCAATATAACTGTGGTATGTCTCATCATGTATATAAAGCAAACCTTGTTGACTAGCGCTTTGTAAAAAAAACTGCTGTTATTCAAAGTCCAATGTTCCAGCATTCAAAAAAATGCATCAATCAGCACAGCATTTTCACGAAAAATGGGTGTATCTCCTAGTAGAAATTCTGTTCTGCCCTGGGAAGGCTATTGAAGCAATATATTCACAGTAGATCAATTCAGCAGATTTTTACTCATTGTGGTCCTCAGTGCGAGACCGCATTTTGTATTTCCTTCATCAGGAGGAACCATACTCCAAAATCTGTCATACCACACAATTACTCACCTGGGTCATTTGTAACAACTATTTTGTATTTCAAGATAAGTTTTATGTACAGAAGCGGGGGGGGGGGGGGGGGGGTCGCGATGGGGGCTACTGTCGCGCCCTCTCTCGCATGTCTTTACATACATAACATACATGGTAACATAGTAGATGACGGCAGAAAAAGACCTGCACGGTCCATCCAATCTGCCCAACAAGATAACTCATATTTGCTACTTTTTGTGTATACCCTACTTTGATTTGTACCTGTGCTCTTCAGGGCACAGATCATATAAGTCTGCCCAGCACTATCCCCGCCTCCCAACCGCATATCTTTACATGACTCTTTTTGAGATAACTCACATATATGCCTCTTCCCAATACAGTAATGTACTGTTGTGGAAGAAAAGGGCTGGTGTTGAAACTGGGGACTGAAAAGGGGGGGAAGGTGGGAGATGTGGGCTGGGGCTGGAACTAGGGGCAGGTGGGATAATGGGGCTGGAACTGGGGGCCGAAAAGAGGGGGCAGAGAGAGACAGAGTGGACAGATCCTGGATGGAAGGGGGAGTGAGAGGGAGGGCAGACCCTGGATGGATGGGAGAGGGAGGGCAAATGGTGGATTAAAGGTGCAAAGAGAAAGGGCAGACAGTTGATGGAAGGGATAGAAAGGGCAGACAGTGGATGGAAGGGGGAGAGAGATAGGGCAGACAGGAACAGATGTGGATGGAAGGGACAGAGAGGGCAGACATTGGATGGACCGGATGGCAGAGAGAGAGCGAAGACAGATGCTGGATGGAAGGAAGACAGTGAAAAGAAGATGAGGAAAGCAGAAACCAAGACAACAAACTGTAAATAAAATATATATATTTATTTTTTTTGCTTTAGGATAAAGTAGTATTGTAGCTGTGTTAATAAATATTTATAAATAGAACATGTAAATAAGGTAATCTTTTTATTGGACTAATTTTAATACATTTTGACTAACTTTCGGAGACCCCTTCCTCAGGTCAGGATAGGATACTGTAACAGCACTATACTGTTTTGACTTGAGGAAGGAGATTTTGGCCTCTGAGAGCTAAATGTATTAGTCCAATAAAATGGTATTATTTTATTTTCTATATTCATTTTATTTCTATTTGTTAATTTGTAAAGTGGTGATTGGTAGTTTTTTCAAATTTACATCTGCTGTCTTAATATTTTGCACCGTACTGGGGGACATTTTCTGTTTCTGTGGTGCTGCATTGTATGCAAACTCTGGCATCTTTGGGGGTTCAGTTTAATTTTTGTCTAAATAGAAAGTTTATGATTACTTATTCTATAGTGGATTAGGGTGTATCTGTGTTTGTGAAAAAGACATGGCTTTCAGTTGCCATTGACTGTGCAGGATCGACAATCTGTAGTATTCTGTCTGGTTTCGTTTTTCAGTAGGTGAATTGATGTTCTAGTGCTCAGTGTAGTGTTTAAGATGCTTTCCTTTTCCTTGTGTGACTCGTAGAAATTACTGCTTATGGTATGGTAGAATTGCTCTATAGGTACTGAGTGTTTTGTATTCTCAGTATGCCTAGTACTGGATTTTGGAGGGGGGTGTTAAAAAATTACCAGCCCCAGGTGTCAACTACCCTAGGCACGCCACTGCCGTGGCCAGAAGGATGCTAGGCTGCATAGAGAGGGGCATAACCAGCAGAAGTAAGGAGGTGTTAATACCCCTCTACAAGTCGTTGGTGAGGCCCCACTTGGAGTTTTGTGTTCAGTTTTGGAGGCCGTATCTTGCTAAAGATGTAAAAAGACTGGAAGCGGTGCAAAGAAAAGCTACAAAAATGGTATGGGATTTGCGTTGCAAACCATACAAGGAGGAGAGACTTGCTGTCCTGAACATGTATACCTTGGAGGAAAGGAGAATAGGGGTGACTTGATACAGACGTTCAAATATTTGAAAGGTATAATCCGCCAATGAACTTTTTTCGGAGACGGGAAGGCGGTAGAACTAGAGGACATGAATTGAAGTTGAAGAGGGGCAGACTCAGGACTAATGTCAAAAAGTATTGTTTCACAGAGAGGGTGGTGGATATGTGGAATGCCCTCCTGCGGGAGGTGGTGGAGATGAAAACAGTAATGGAATTCAAACATGCGTGGGATAAACACAAAGGAATCCTGTTTAGAAGGAATGGTTCTGCGGAATCATCTGTTCAGCCTGCCTCTCCAACTGTTCCCCATGTGAGGTTAACAAGTCTACGTGACCTTCTACCTTGGCAGCAATAGACCCAAAATCAGTTTTAATATTTCATTGCCATTTTAAGATTGGAGTCCATAGCTCTAATTGCTTGCCATAGAGATTCCAAAGTTACTATAGCCGGCTGATCAATTTCCCCCAGCAGAGAAAAGTTACCACCGGAAGTTACTACCTCCACTTCTGCAGCTTGAAGCAAAGATCTTCCAGCAGCCCAGCCAGTCCCCAAAGGTTGCTGCTTGGCAGCCCCTCCTTAATTGTGGCTCTCTTGAACCTCATGGAAAAAGACCCCATACCAGTTATTGCTGCTGAAACTCTTTCGGACTGCCGGGGGGGGGGGGGGGGGGGGGGGGGGGGTCGGCCTCTGGTCCGGGCTTAGGGGAGCCCAATCCACACTGAGGTCTGCTGACACACTTGGCACTCCTCGCAAAGCAGGCAGTACAGTTCCAGCCTGACGTGTTATCACTCCCACGAGCATGGTCTGCCCCAGACGCCTCAGAGTGTTGGAAGCTGGAGGGTAAGTTTTCTGGACTCCTTTCCTCTTCCCCATAGTGAACAAAAATCAGCTGGGTCTTGGCAGCATCTGGGAAAACACATAAGCAGGACGAGCAGCACGTCAAGCATCTGCTCCCGATGCCATCTTGTCCTCCAGTCCAGAGCTTTCGCCACCAACCACAGAGGACACCCACTTCCCAGAGAGGATGCCTCTTAAGTTGTGTTGGGTATCCTTAAAGTCAGAGTTCCAGAGGAGAATTTTCAAAGTGTTCTTCAAAATATCAGGGTCCCAGCTTCAAAACCTAAGCTATGTCATGTAACCCCTCTCCTTGTGGTGCCCATGGCCACTTAAGTTCTGAATATATTCAGTGCCAAAGCCCGGTCATAGCCTGGCAGTGAATATCTGTGAATAATGCCACAGGTGGTCAGCAAAATGCTCACCACAGCGAGCTGAATATTTACCCCTTTATTCTGAGATGTGAATATGATGGGGCTGTCAATAAATAAGATGAATTTAAATGGTTTTAGTTTCCTGTACATAATTAAATTCAAAACAAATATGCAGTCTGCCAGGCACTACCTTACATGGCTGAAAAGACACTTGTAATTTGGGTTATATTTTTTAGGTAACTGTACTTCTTAAAGATCATGATTAATTATAATAGGAATCCTTCAGTCTTCTATAGCAAACTAAATACAAATCCAAATTTTAATTATGGCTCTTTTAAATTAAAACGAAAACACCGTATGTTAATGCTTATGCATAAATTCAGTTTATCTCTATATTTTGAAGACCTCAGCCAAGCGGAGTTGTGGAGCATGTAATTATTCCAGCAGCCACTCTCCTATCATCACCAGTCCATTAATTTTTTATGTTTTGTTTTTCTTATAATGCTTGTTTTCTTTACTTCCTTTTGTGAATACATACAATATTCCCAATCTATTGGCTTTTGGGCAATTTTCAGACATATTAAAGGCAATAGTAATTCTTTTACTTATCTTGAATGAGTCAGCTGCGGTGGAATTTTAAATCTGACATTGTCATGTTTGTCACTCGGCTGTATCAAGGATCCACCCCCTGAGAAAAGCATATAAAGAGTCAGCTCCATTCTATGAACACTAAAATAAAAGTCTTTAAAACATCTATTTACCAAAAAAGTTTTCCTGACATCCTTGCCGACGTTATATCTTCCCTGTCAATCAAAGATAGCAGCGGCGTTTCTAAGCAGCTAATTTATATCAGTTGATTGAAAAGTCTGCCAATCAAGACACCTAGGCTATATCAACATCATCCATTCTAACTCTGCACTTAGCCACTTGGTGCAACCGTATCTAATGTAAAAATCCAAAATTGTTTCCTGTAATTCAATTTCTGTTCCAAATTACCTCCCTCCCACCTCTCCTGAATCACATTAATTATCCGCCATTTCATATCTTTCCATTCATGATGACATTCCTTCCAATGGTTCGATAATGGTACTTGTAAATTTTCAGTTTAATACGTGATTTTTGTTCATTTAGTCTTATTTTTATAGGTCCGCTACTTCAACCTGTATAAATCAATTTGCATGGACATTCAGTGAGATAAACTGCATTGTTAGTATTGCAGGATGTAATAGTTTTGGATTTTATTTCAAAACCTGTAATAGGATCCTTCCAAACAGAGCCAGTGATTGTCAAGGAGCACCATTGCCATTTCCCACTATGTTCATGTGATCCTGTATATTGTCCCAGCATTACTTATCATAACCTTGGTGTGTAAGCATTTCACCTACTGTTTTACCCCATTTGTATGATATGATGGGATATTCCTCAAATCTCGGATAAAGTTGAAGTACATGCCAGTGTGTTCGTAAGGACTTCACTATCTCATTAGATATGGTAGAATAAGATAATATACACGTTAATCATTCCTGTTGGCTCACTGGTGAGTGGAGGAGTAGCCTAGTGGTTAGTGCAGCGGACTCTGATCCTGGGGAACTGGGTTTGATACCCACTGCAGCTCCTTGTAACTCTGGGCAAGTCACTTAACCCTCCATTGTCCCAGGTACAAATAAGTGCCTGTATATAATACGTAAACCACTTTGAATGTAGTTGGAAAAACCACAGAAAGGCAGTATATAAGTCCCATTCCCTTTCCCCTTTTGCAAAAGAATATCATGTTGAGCAAATCTAGCCTGTAAATAGGCTTGTTTCAAAGCTTTACTTGGGTAACCTTTATCCTTAAACTGTCTAGTCAAAATCCTGGCTTGTTGCTTGAAATCCTCTACAGTACTCCAGGTCTGTTGTAACCGCAAAAATTGGCTTGTAGGTAAATTATATTTTAATCTATAAATCACTTATTACAAGCACTATTATCGAACCATTGGAAGGAATGTCATCATGAATGAAATGGCGGATAATTAATGTGATTCAGGAGAGGTGGGAGGGAGGTAATTTGGACAGAAATTGAATTACAGGGAACAATTTTGGATTTCTACATTAGATATGGTTGAACCACATGGGCTAAACACAGGGTTAGAATGGATGTCGTTGATATAGCCTAGGTGTCCTGATTGGCAGACTTTTCAATCAATTGATATAAATCAGCTGCTTAGAAATGCCGCCGCCATCTTTGATTCACAGGGAAGATACAAGGATGGCAGGAAAACGTTTTTGGTAAACAGATGTTTTAAAGACTTTTATTTTAGTTTTCATAGAATGGAGCTGACTCTTTATATGCGTTTTTCAGGGGATGGATCCTTGATACAGCCAGGTGGCGAAACATGTGTTAATGTCGGATATAAATTTCCCCTAGAGCCTACTCATTCAAGATAAGTAAAAGAATTTGAAATTACTATTGCCTTTAATACATCTGAAAATTGCCCAAAAGCTACAGATTTGGAATATTGTATGTATTCACAAAAGGAAGTAAAGAAAACAAGCACTATAACAGAAACAAAACATAAAAGACATAAAAAATTAATGAAGACCAGTGACGATAGGATAGTGGCTGCTGAAATAATTACATGTGCCACAACTCCACTTGACTGAGGTCTTCAAAATATAGAGTTAAATTGAATTTAGGCATAAGCATTAACATACAGTGTTTTCAGTGAACCTTTTTAGCTTATGTTAACATAGGGGCTTATATTATAGTCTTTTAAATTAAAATCATTTGAATTAAGTGGCAGCTGAGGTTATCGATAGTATGAATGATTAGATAATAATAGCTTTTTACATGTTCTCTTCTTGTGTATGGCCCTTCTGTATGCATTTCAAGTAATCTTTCATCATAGAGCCATGATGGAACCTTCCTGTAGCTTACTAGAGAGTTTTCTCTAGTATGTGAAGAACTGCATGAACTTGATATGTTGGAGCAGTGAACAGCTTACTTTGGTATATCCACTGTTGTTCTTTGACCAACCACTAGAGGTCACTGTAAGAGCAGAACTTGGTTTTGTGCCATGACTATAAAGTTCTCTGGAGTTTTGTAGAAGTCTATATAAACTATACTATTATTGCTGTCAATGTATATTATTTCATATGTCCTCTCTCTTTTTTTCCTCTGCATTTAAATTTCCTTCTTCCAGGTGACCTTTTCTCTCATATCAGGAAATGTGGCTAAAGCTTTCGAGATTCGCACTACTAACATCACTTATGGTGAAGTTTTTGTAGCAAGGCCATTGGACAGAGAGCTGCTAGATCAGTATATTCTGAAGGTAATTTGCACATCTCTCTTGGAACTAGTGGTCAAAAGTGGATCCTTAAGTTCAAGCAAAAACAGTTGGGATAGATGACATCTAGGCCTGTTATACTTTTATTTTTAATTTCTTGTTGTGACTAATGGAATAGGGCATTCTTTTTTGTTTTCTAATTTGTTTTAGTTTTGTTGTTTTGGTTTGGGCTTTTTTTTCTACCAGATTTTCTTCTGTTTCTTTGGGCTTCCAGCTCAGAATTGACTTGCATTGTGATATAGCCACAGGTGCCTTCATGTGCATTGGGGTGGGTTGGAGTTGAGAGGGTTGGTTCCCCTGTTTTTATTTCTTTCTATTAGCTTAGTTAAAGCTTTACAGTAACAGTCCTCAGCACTGAACATTATGGGGGCAATGACAGACTGCATGTCTCCGTTTAAGCGGACTGAGGTTGCACAGTGGAAGCGAACTCTATAACAGGAAAGAACAGAAGAACCATTGCAGTGCTTTTTTAATGTGGCACACTGCATTTGGATATTTGGTTTTAGTTCCAAGAGAACAAACACTGCATACATTCATTGGATAAACACCTCAAGGCCTATTGAGCTGAAAAACGGCCTGTGTTGAGTCATTGTGTTTCCTTGAAGATATTCATTAAAGGACTTTAGTGCACCATTTGACCCTTTGTCTTCTCGACTTTGTTGAGCATACTCTTTAGCAGCATCTTGGAACCCAAATTCCGTTATACAGTATTAGCATAGCCTGGTATGGACACATCTAACATTTACGTTCCCGGAGTTACACCAGCCATAAACCTGGCATAACTGTGCCTGGGTCATGTGGCAAGGACATGCGTAATGTACAGTATTCTGTAAGTTATATACATAAGTGGGAAACCCAATGCTCTGCCCATATACAGTCCCCCTTCGTATTTATGTACACTGTTGTAGAATAGCATTTAGGTGTTGTACTGGTACTTTTGTGGCTAAGTGCACACTTGTACACACAAGTGCTAGTGTTCTACATATTTACACACACAAGGGCACATAAATGTGAGTGCCTAGTTTATAGCATTGATCTTTTGTACAGGCAATTCAATAACTAGGTGCCTACGCAGAAATGCTCAGAGGGTGCCTGGTAGGAGCCTGTTCTATAGAGGAATGTAGGTTTCTACTTTTCCTTTTTAGAATACTAAGGGGTTGATATTCAGTGGAATTTAACCAACCAGAAACGGCTCCTGGCCAGGTAAATTGCCTTTCCGGGGCTAACCAGTCATTTTCAGCAGCACTTAACTGGTATGTGGATCCTGGCTGAGTATCGACTAGGAACTGCATAACTTTGTTTCGGTATTTTTTCCTCTCTGAGCCTCCTCCTGGCCCCATCAAACCAGCCCCCTCCTTATATACACCCTCCCCCCAAGCCCACAACAGTACAAAACCTCCACCAGAACATCCCCCACCCTCTGGTCAAGATAGGCTCCCCCAAGCCTACCTCTTAATCCTGATGGTCCAGTGGGTGCAATGGAGGCAGGAGTGAAGCCCACTGTTGCAAGCTTGGGGAAGGATGAGGGCTGGTTCAGGAAGGGGGGGGCATACCAAAAAACATTTATGCACGTCCCAGTCAATATATCAGTTCTGGAACCCCATTGCTAGCCCAGTCAAGTTAGGACAGCTTTTTATCTGTCCTAACTTGGCTGGATTAGCCATATAGGGTCCCTGCATTTGAATATTACTGGCACCTGCATAACCCGCTGCTGCCCTGTTCCACCTCTTGTACCTCTCCCGACCTGCCAACTTTTAATAAAGGCGGTCAGAGATGATATTCAGCAATATTGCCCTGTTTAGTGCTGCTGAATATTGATGATTAGGTGCATCACCTTGATTTACGCAGGCCAGAGCCTCTCCTGCCTGCTTATATCACTCTGAATATTGGGCCCAATTTAGTGGGGTTTGATAGCAGATTGCATTACTTGAGGATTTATCTGTATTTTGTATCTGGTTTCTTGATTGTTTACATTAGGAAATGTCCTAGGGATATGGCACCCGGTTCTGATCATGGGACGGGAGCTAGTACAGCGCTATTGGCCTCTAGCGCCTGCGTTTGCTTTTGATCATCTGGGCATTAGAGCTGTAAGATCTGGACCTGACTTTCTCTTTTATTTAATGGAAGCTTCATTGGAATTTAGTACCTCAATATGCCTTTTACATTATTATTCCATAGATCCGAGCATCGGACAGTGGCTCTCCTCCTCGCAGGACTGAACATTTGCTAACTGTCAACATCTTGGATGTGAATGATAACCCACCCATCATCAGTAGCCCAATGGGCTACAATGTTAGTGTCAGTGAGGTAAGGCTTCACCTCTGCTTAGTGAAAGAAAACAACAGTAAGCCGGTGAAAAGGAGAAAATTCTTGGGGTCTTTCACTAAAGCTTAGCTTGAGTTATCTACAGCAAGTCCATTTTCCCTGCTGCAAATAACTCGAGCTAATCTTTAGTAAAAGACCCCCTCTATTTACTAAGCTTGCTCCAGGTTGTTTAAAAACAGATGCCCGACATGGCTATGTTTTGCCAAGAGCTGTTTCAGGGGCATACAAAGTATTGTAAACACATATATACATAAAATCATATTAGTCAAATCATAAAGACATATTCAAACCAGGTATAAAAATAAATATAAAAAAATAAACCACAGGTATATCAAAGCTTAAAAAAATTAACTAAAAAAGAATTTAATAAACTTCAAATTAAAACACAGAGAACAAACTTAAAACTGAAGATTGTCATAGACATATATTAAAATCACAAATGCAAAATAACAGCCACTAGAAACATCTAGGTGATTCCCCCAATTGATTCTAAAATCCACCCTTAACCAAATGGAAAAATCTAATTAAAAAACAAAACCGACTCTCAAATCAAACAGAGTGGCATAAAAATAAGGAAACCCAGCTGGGTATCTGTGAATATTCAAGCGCTGGCTGGCTAACTTTAGCAGGCAGCTCAGACCGCATAAATAGCAGTCCTATCTTTGCCTGTTATTAACTTAACCGGCCAGTGCTGAACATTCACTTAGGGGGTCTTTTACAAAGCCACGCTAGCGTTTTTAGCTCACAGTAAAAATCAGCTGGCAGTAAATGTTATATTCCTATGGGCGTCTCAGTGTTTACCGCTAGCTACATTTTACCGTGAGCTAAAAACGTTAGCGAGGCCCCCATAGCCGGTTAAGTTAGAGCTGGCCAAAAAAACTTGGATATTCAATGACGGCACCGGAAAGGTCCTAACTTTGAATATCTAGGGTCAGCACTGACCATAGGACTTATGCGGGCTGCCTCCCACCTGCTGAATATTGGGCCCTAAGTACATATTTAGCAAACACTATGATGCATATTCTGTAAACCACTGGACTGAGTCTTCAAATCTAGTGATTTATTACTACTATTTATGCTGCTGGGGCACTCAGAGATAACCTGTCAACAGAATAAAAGTGTATTTCTTGTGCATCTAATAATGTTTTCATAATTATTTCCCTCCCAATCAAAAAATATGCAGTCTAAAGTTGCTTTACTTTATATAATATTTGTTCAGGATAAATATTCTATCCATTGCATCTTTAGTTTACAGTAAAAATACAGCTGGATTTGTATTTTCATCTGGACCTTTTCTGCACAGTCTACAAAAGAATGGCTTTCATTTTAGAATTATTTTTGTTAACATTTACTGTGGCTTTTCAGAATGTTGGTGGTGGCACCTCTGTGACTCGGGTTCAGGCAACGGACAAGGACATTGGACTCAACAGCCTCCTCTCCTACTACATCACCCAGGGAAATGAGGACCTCACCTTCCGTATAGACCGGGTCACTGGTGAGATTGCTACAAGGCCCTCTCCTCCAGACCGTGAGCGGCAGAGCATCTATCGGCTGCTCATCACTGTAGAGGATGAAGGCAATCCAGCCCTTTCGGTAAGTGGCAATATCGCAAGTAGAACTCAAATTCCTATGAGCTGTATAGTCAGTGAGATGAAAGGTTCTTCTAGCTAAGCATCAGTGTGTAGAAGAATTACATAAAAAACAAAAGGTTGGGAAAGACAACCACCTTTTATTCTATCATAAAACACAGTACCCTTTCCTTTGTAGAAATGTAGAGAGGTGTGGTAGCCGTGTTAGTCCACTCTTAAAGGTTATCAATAGAAATCAAACAAAATAAAACATGGAAAAGAAAATAAGATGATACCTTTTTTATTGGACATAACTTAATACATTTCTTGATTAGCTTTCGAAGGTTGCCCTTCTTCATAGACGGTCATTGAAATGCTTTGAAGCTTCACTTATATATACTATCAACAAACACATTTGCTTATTTCCGATCTGACGAAGAAGGGCAACCGTCGAAAGCTAATCAAGAAATGTATTAAGTTATGTCCAATAAAAAAGGTATCATCTTATTTTCTTTTCCATGTTTTATTTTGTTTTGATAAACTTTGTAGAAATGCAATTAAAAAAAGAACTTTATTCTAAACAGAGCTAAACAATACAACATCAATACTCTACTGTTCTGACTCAGATAAACAGTCCCACCCAGGCTCTTGAAGTTCTTTAGATTTTCTTTGTTCATTCTGTTGTAAACATCAGCCACAGAGGAAGACCAGAGAATGTGTAGCTTCTCTTCAGGAGTGCAAAAAAAAAACAGTACAGCAGAAACATGAGAGTACTATAAGTCCATGAGCATCACACGAGTTTACTTCTGTTTTCAACTCCTTATTATTATTATTATTATTATTAGGATTTATTTACCGCCTTTTTGAAGGAATTCACTCAAGGCTGTGCACAGTAAGAATAGATCAAACATGAGCAATGGACAATCACAGCAGTAAAAATATTCAAAAACAATACAAAGTATGGCATGGTATACTATTTGCAAAGTCAACACAATATGTAATAGAACATTAGAACTGATAGCAAAGGGTAAAGCAAAGATGGAACATATAGATAGGTAAGACAGTAAGAAGAGCTAGAAAGTAATGTGACTAATTTAAAGAAAGTTGCACATTGAGGTCAGACAGATGGTAGTGTGAGTGCTTCAATTTCATTTAGAACTAAATTTGTAAAGGAAGATATCAAGGGGTCTTAGTAAAATTACAAATAAATACCCAGCACCAGGAATGGGTCAAAGCCAGTGTTCGGAGAATATACAAAGATCTTATTGACTTATCGAGATCCCGATGACACTGTAATGCACTCCCCCCCGCGCCCACACTTTTACAAAGCCATGCTAGCAGCTGCTGGTGCAGTAATGTCGACACAGCCCATTCAAAGTGAATGGGCTGTGTCGGCATTGCTGCACAGCTTTGTAAAAGGGGGATTAGTGCGCTCAGCTTCAACGAGTGTTGCCTGATATTAGCATTTGGGTATATCACACTGAATTTTTAAATTAGTATCAATAAATGTAGCACACAAAATCTGATGAATATGGTGAAAACAAATGTTACAACAAAACACCAAAAAGGAGAACAAATCCTTTATGACAAAATACAAACAAAAAGAAATAGGAGAGGACCAATAAAGAATAAATACATATTCAACGTTACAGCAAGTATTTGACATTCTGTAGTATTTATAAGTTATGGACTGAATTCTAAAAATTGTGCCGAATAAAATAACACTAAGCACTATTCTATAAACAACGTTTAAAGTTAGGCAGTAGTTATAGAATAATGCTTAGTGCTGAGAACCACAACTATATTTAGGCATGACCACTTACACCAACAAAACCTTAGTGTAAATCACCATGCCTAAATTAGGCGCGGATCCCCTTTATTGTATAACAACGCGCACAAATTAAAAGAGCATCCCTGATCCGCCCGTGACCCATGCTACCTTTATAGACCCGTGTGTAAAATTTACACACGTAAATTTTAATTAAATCCAATCAGCATGACGGATGAGGTGGAGATATGATTGAGATCTACAAAATCCTGAGTGGTGTAGAATGAGTAGATCAATTTTTCAGAAAAGCACAAAGACTCTAGGGGACATTCAAGGAAGTTACATGGAAATACTTTTAAAACAAATAGGAGGAAATATTTTTTCACACAACGAATAGTTAAGCTCTAGAACTCTTTGCTGGAGGAAGCAGTAACAACAGTTAGCATATCTGGGTTTCAAAAAGATTTGGACAAGTTGCTGGAAGAAAACTCCATAGTCTGCTATTGAGACAGACATGGGGAAACAACTGCTTGCCCTGGAATTGGTAGCATGGGATGTTGCCACGATTTAGGTTTCTGCCAAGTGCTTGTCACCTGACTTGGCCACTGTTGGAAACCGAATTCTGGGCTAGATGGACCATTGGTCTGACCCAGTGTAGCTACTCTTCTGTTTTTATAATTGTTTGTTAAGATCTCAATTACCGGTGCTATCTAGCTCATTATTCAATTAAATTTGTGCACGCAATTAATGCATTTTGTAGAATTTGAGGATATATGTGAACATAATATTTGTGTGGTCTTTCTGAGATGGTTACAGTGGTAGCACTAAAGAAACTACCAAAAGAATGGTTAACTTGTACCAACTATGAGATCAATATTCAAATAGTTTATGCAGGTAGGATCTGCTTTTGCCCACATTTAAAAATATTCCTGCATTGTTCTGGTAATTTTATCTGTACACAGCTGTATCAAGTTATTCAGATAAAAAGTGGACAGGGTTGGTGAGGGTGATCTGACATATTTTGCCAGATACTGGACTGTGGAGTCGGAGTCAGAGCTGGAAGCACTTTCGGGTAGAGTTGGAATCAGTAAAATGTACTGACTCCAGCTTCAAAATAAAAACTTACAACATTATACTATATGTACATTTTTCATTTTATACCTGTCTATATTTCTTTGTCCTGGATCTACACTACTGGCAATAAAAATAAATATTTACTAGTACTTTAGATCCAGGACAAAAAATCTAAAGCCTAATATTAGTAGGAATCAGAGGTGGAGTTGGAATTGGAGAGCATAAAAATATAGGTGTTGGAATCAAAGGTTTGGTATACCCGCTCCACAGCCCTGGTCAGATAGTGGCCTGGCAAAGAGCAGATCTAAAATTTATTCAGATAACTTTATCCAGCTAAATTTATCTGGTTATCTACAGTGATACATTTATCTGGATAAAGTCTGCTAAATATCTGGATGAAAATACCAGGTAAAAGTATTTGGTTGTCATATCTACTTGTTGGGTTTTTTTAATGGACCTTTGCATATTTGGTACATGTCAGTTCACAAATTTGCCAGACTGATGGTTACAGTGAGCAGCACTAGATACAAAATGTGTGAATAAAGATTTACTCTCCTAGAGAAGAAAGACAGTTTGAATTGTAGTTCACTCTGATATTATAGGTTTTTGTTGCCCAGTATCATTACTTTAGTTGCCTGTGCAATACAGAGGGAATCTCAGCGAACATTTTTGAATTAATTTTGAGGAACAAGATTATCTACGTGCTTGCAAAGTCTTCCTGATAGTTGAAAAAAAGACTAAAAGTCGTGGAGGGGCATAATCTAAAGCGAACGCCCATCTCTATGGGCGTCTATGTCCGAGAACGGGTATGTGAAGGGGCGGGACAGACCGTGTTTTCAAAAAAATGGGCGCCTATCTTTTTTTCGATAATACGGTTTGTGCCCGGCAAATGCATCGGATTTGTGCGGATTTGAGCTGGCCGGTTTCGTTTTTCAGCGATAATGGAAACCGAAGGCGCCCAGCTCAAAAACGAACAAATCCAAGGCATTGCATCGTGGAAGGGGCCAGGATTCGTAGTGCACTGGTCCCTCTCACATGCCAGGACACCAGCCGGGCACCCTAGGGGGCACTTGTAACAATTAAAAAAAAGTAAAATACCTCCCAGGTCCATAGCTCCCATCCCTTGGGTGCTGAGCCCCTCAAATCCCCCCCCTAAACCCACTGCCCACAACTCTACACCATTACCATAGCCCTTATGGCTGAAGGGGGGCACCTATATGTGGGTACAGTGGGTTTTGGGGGTGGTTTGGAGGGCTCCCATTTACCATCACAAGTGTAACAGGTAGGGGGGGATGGGCCTGGGTCCACCTGGGTGAAGTCCACTGCACCCACTGCTTCAGGGACCTGCATACTGCTGTGATGGAGCTGGGTATGGCATTTGAGGCTGGCATACAAGCTGGAAAAAAAGTTCTTAAAGTTGTTTTTTTTTTATGGTGGGCGGGGTTAGTGACCACTGGGAGAGTCAGGGGTGGTCATCCCCGATTCCCTCCGGTGGTCATCTGGAGGGGCATAATCGAACATCGCTGGCCAAATAGATCGCCGGTGGCGCTACAGCTGGCTGGAACCGTATTATCGAAAATACGGCCATCTTTTTTTTCCAATAATACGGTTTAGCCCGGCCAAATGCCTTGGAGTTCGCCGGGTTTGTTTTTCAGCGAAAATGGAAAGTTATGTCGGCCATCTCAAACCCCGGCCAAATTCAAGGCATTTGGCCTTGGGAGGAGCCAGCATTTTTAGTGCACTGGCCCCCCTGACATGCCAGGACACCAACCAGCCACCCTAGGGGTCACTGCGGTGGACTTCAGAAAAGCTCCCACGTGCATAGCTCCCTTACTTTGGGAGCTGAGGCCCCAAACCCACTACCCACAAATGTACTGCACCCACTAAAATTGCTCCAGGGACCTGCATACAGCCTCTAGGACTTATTGCTGCTGTATAAACTTTGGCACATCAGTTCATACCTGAAGACTAATCTCTCTGAAAAAGTCGTTTCTTGAAATAAGCACGTTTACTCACAGTTAACTGCAGATCAGAGGTTATGCCCCACTGGCAAAGAGTCCCCTGGTACTAAGATTAGCAGTAGGTCAGAGCTGGCACAATGGTGTACAATGCCCTCTTTCAGCACCATTCAAGGTAAGAACTACCTTCTCTAACGTGGGTAACACAGGAAAGGGAACTAAAACTGGCTTACAAAAATGGCCACTACCGCATGGACTACAACAGGAAACAAAACAGGGCACACTCTGACCCAGTTAGCAGGGGGGAAAAGCATCATGGGAGTAGAGCCCAGTACCCTACACCCACCACAATGCATTGCTAATGTGATTCTGCAGGGCACCTAACAGAAAAGGTGTCACACTCACCCAAGAGCCACATCGCAACCAGGGAAAGGCTGTCGGAGGATACAACACATTCTGCTGTCATGGAGGTGGGTACGGCATTTGAGGCTAGCATACAGGCTGGCAAAAAAGGTTTTTAGTTTTATTTTTTTAGTATGGAAGGGGGTTGGTTACCACTGGGGGAGTATGGGGAGGTCATACCCCATTCCCTCCAGTGGTCATCTGGTCAGTTGGGGCACCTTTTTGAGGCTTGGTCATGAAAATAAAAGGACCAAGTAAACCCGGCAAAATACTGCTTAACGCCGCTTTTTTTTTTCATTATCGGCGAAAGCCGGCCATCTGGTAGCCACGCCCATGCCCGCCCATGTCCCGCCTTCGCTAATTTACTGACACGCCCCCTTGAACTTTCGCCGGCGAAGCGACGGGAAAGCGGCGATGCTGTCTAAAATGGCGCTTTCGATTATACCGATTTCTCCTCTTTTAAGAAATCGCCGGCCGATTTGTGTTGGAAGATAGCCGGCGAGCACTTTCGATTATAAGCTGGCTGGTCATTTAGGGCACTTTTTTGGGACTTGTTCGTGAAAAAAAAGGGTCCAAACAAAATGACCCAAATTCGCGCTAAAAACGCCTTTCTTTTTTCGATTATCGGCCGAAGGCGCCATCTCTCCTCGGCCGATAAACACGCCCCAGTCCCGCCTTCACCACGCCTCTGACACGCCCCATCAATGTTGCCCGTTTCCGCAACAGATTGTAGTTGAAGACGCCCAAAATTGGCTTTCGATTTATACTGATTTGGGCGCCTTTGCGAGATGGGCGCCCATCTCCCGATTTGGGTCGAACTATGGGTGCCCATCACTTTTGAAAATAAGGCTGTTTAACTATCATCAACAAAGAATGTTTCTTCAGTGCCTTGGTGTTCCATGGTTTGTTTCTGAAGAGCCAGTATCTGTTTCCCCACTCCTTTTCTGTTGTTCTTTATTGTGGGATCCAGGAGTTCCTCCACCTTCGTGGATTTTGGGGGGAACAATGTTCAGCCAACAGAGAACCTCTAATTTGAAGTGTCTGTCTAATTAGGGGCCCTTTTACTAAGCTGCATTTGGTGCTAGCATGCACGTAATGTAGCAAAAATACTTGAGGGCCCTTTTACTAAGCCACATAGAAGCCTACGCGCGCCCAACAAATTTAGAACTACCGCCCGGCTACCACGTAGCCGAGGCAGTAATATCATTTTTTATGTGCATCCACTATGCGCACTGGAAATTTGCGCAGCACTAACCGGGCACTGATCGGCAGTGTACGTGCACTGACAATTACTGCTCAGTTAACACGTGAGACTTAACTGCTAAGTTAATGGGTGTCGGTAAGGTCTCAGGCCCAAAATGGACGTATGCCAATTTTTATTTTGCCACACATCCATTTTTGTCTCCCCCCCAAAGGCCTTTTTGCAGGTGCACTGAAAAATGGACCTTTGTGCGTCCAATACACGTGTCCACACCAGCACAGGCCATTTTTCAGCGTACCTTAGTAAAAGGACCCCTTAATGCAGGACATGCTAAAACAATCCACATTACTATTGCTATGTGTGCACGCTATCCATGTCTAAATATATTTTTTTTCTATTTTTTTCTGAAGGGGGTGTCAGCAGTGAAGGGTGAGCGTTCCTATGCTAACCAGTTAGTGCATCTATATTACTGCGCACTAATTGGTTAGCGCGTGGATATTTATTTTTTATTTATTGGGATTTATTAACCACCTTTATGAAGAGATTCACCCAAGGCAGTGTACAGTAGGTACAGTTTAACATCAAACTTACAATTTTGTTAACAGTATAACAATAGTAAAATGAATGACTATAAGCACAAATAGCACGTGAGCCCTTACAGCCTACAAAATAGATGGTGGTAAGTGCTCATATGGTAATTTTTGACAATGGCTGTGCACAAATGGCAACATTAGCACACAGTTGTTAATACAAATAAAAATCTTTTTTTACTGCCGTAGTAAAAATGACTTTAGCACAAGGGAAAGACCTGTGTTAAGGGGCGCTGAGACCAATTTTTACTGCAGCTTTGTAAAAGGACTCCTTAGATAGTTTGAATGTTATGCATACTTTACATTCAGCAGTGCTGATTAGACCATGCCATTGAATATATACATATGGGGGCCGATATTCAGACCGTGGGAGTTTGCCGGGCCATTTTCGGTGACTGGCATTGAATATCCGGTTTATTTTTGGTTGGTTTAAACTTAACCGGCCATGTCAATATTCAGTGCTGGCCAGTTAAGTTTAAACTGGCCAACGATAAGCCTTCTATTTAGGTAGTCCAATTTGGTCCCAAACGTAGCCAGCGATGGCGCTGAATATTCTCGGATAGTCGGCTATTTTGTATGATATAGCCGTTTAGTTGCTAAGCACTGAGCGTGAATATTTTCAAATACATTTTTATGCAAATAAGCATCCATTACACGGGTAAATGCGTTTTTAAAAAAAATAACTGTCTTTATTGAGAGGCAACAGCGTAGCAAATATCATCATTACACATAAAAGATTTCTGCCTTCATTGGGGCTAATTTTAGAGCATGACACCTATGTGAAAAGTACAAAAAATTGTACCTCTCAGCACTGATGTTGTCATTCCTGACCAGCCAACTTTCTGGCGGTGGTGCTGTGCCCCTCCCCTCAAATAGCCTTATCAGAAACCACCTAAATTCAAACTTCCAATCACAGTTCCCAGATCAAATTAGCATCATCCACTCAATCTTAGCTTTAAGCCCCCAAGGGGCAACGAAATTCAAGGTAAAAAATCCACTGTTGTTCCCAGTAATTTAAACATCCCTGTTGCCCTTATTCTTTTCCATACCCTGGCTTGCCCTTCCTTGCCCTTTTTCCCATGTTTACTCTCAGGTATGCATGACTATGATATGATTGTGTGTTTTTCCTGTCACTATTTGTAGTTCATTTCTGACTATCTCTTTTTATTTTTAATTTTGTAAACCTCTGTGATCTACCAGTTAGGTATGGCGGCATCTCAAGTGCAAATAAATGATTGAGGTCTACAAAATCCTGAGTGGTGTAGGACGAGTAGAAGTAAATTGATTTTTACTCATTCCAAAAGTACAAAGACTAGGGGACACTCAAGGAAGTTACATGGAAATACTTTTAAAACAAATAGGAGGAAATATTTTTTCACTGAATGAATAGTTAAGCTTTGGAACTCTTTGCCAAAGGATGTGCTAACAGTGGTTAACATATCTGGGTTTTAAAAAGGGTTGGTCAAATTCCTGCAGGAAAAGTCCATAGTCTGCTAATGAGACAGACATGGAGAAGCCACCGCTTGCCCTGGGATTGGTAGCATGAAATGTTGCCATGATTTGGGTTTCTGCTAGGTACTTGTGACCTGGCTTGGCCACTGTTGGAAACAGGATACTGGGCTAGATGGACCATTGGTCTGACCCAGTATGGCTACTACTATTATGTTCTTATGCCTATATGACTTTATTAAAAAGGCTTTTACAGTGATTTCCAGTAGCACACAGATTCTCTCACATAAATTTACTCCTGCTCCAAAGAAGGTATAAATATATGCACGTACACATTTTATAAAATATATCTATACCTTGCAGCTCTGTCCCAGCTGGGCCCAAGGTATACCCCTTGGAATGCCTATGGACAGATTATCTAGAAGTAAACATACTCTAGTTTTTATGCATGTATGTCCACACACAATTTTATAAGTGTCTGATACTCAGTGTGTATTTCCTAGTAAAAAAGGTGCCGGTACTGAAATGCTAGGCCACTCTTCAGGGGTGGGGTGATCACTGAGGGACCCATCCCACAATAGCCAAGCCCCCTGCAATCGGTCACAGAATGTAAGACAAGGCAGAATTGGTGTGTAGAGCCTCAGCTCTTTCATTAAAACTTGGGGTCCATGGGTCAATTTTAGCAGACAACAGAAAAGGTGCCGGTACTCAGTACCCCCAAGTACCCCCTCAAAAAAAGCCCTGCTGATACTCCATCTAAAACAAGCTTTATGCCTAGAAAAAGCTATATAAAATTATCCCATTATGTATATAAAAACAAAACCAAGTTTAATATTTAAAATTGTGATATCTAATTATACGTTTTTACAGGATCCTTCTGGGAAAGCTGATGCTGGAGTAATCATAATTGTTGAATTTGCTAAAGAAATAAAAGGGGGGACTGGGAGTCTGAAAATAATTAAGGGAAGCACAGGGTTAAATGTCTAAACTGTCCTATCTCCACTATTCATGATGTATTGTAAGCCACTTTGAGGCTGCAAAGAGGTGGGAAAATGTGGGATACAAATGCAACAAATAAATAAATAAAGGTTTGCCTAGGGAACATAATACTTTTGCACAGCTCCTACAGAAAGTTGCATCAGACCTTGACCTTGCATCTTCTGTTGTTCAATTCTTGGTATTACTAATAGAAGTTGTACACCACAGAGCAACTTTAGAAACTGGATCACCAGCTGCAGGAAGAACACATCCTGAATCGCTTGACTATTGTTTTTAGAAAGACAATTGTGCACATGAGCTTGTGCTCCAGGTTAAGAAACTGGTTTCTTATTCTTTGTAAACATGCAGTACAACAAGCAACCTCCCATTGAGAGAAGTCTGGCTGTGAGCGCCTTTTCACCCACTCCTTGAATGTGGTGTTTGCTAGCAAAGGCAGGCTATTTCCTCCAGCAACTGCACTTGTAAGGTGCAGCCCTGATGCAGAGTATAAATCAGCACAAATACAGAGAGGCCGATGTAATAGGCCATGTATTAGAGCTGCATTGACTGCCGGCAAAAAGTCATCTGCAGAAAGTGCATCATTCTTACCCTAGTCATCGCTTTGTCTAATCACTTCTGGAGGGGAGAGGTGGAAACCCAGTGATGGGGACCAAGTTCGGCTCCGGCCAAGGGAACAGCACAGCCTCCAGAGCCTTCACTCAACCCTTCCAAATTCCTCCCTTATTTAAGGCTTTTCTCCCTAGACTCAAAACTACTGTCACAATTACATTTTTGTTACATTTTGTTACATTTATATCCCACATTTTCCCACCTATTTGTAGGCTCAATGTGGTTTACATAGTACCGGAGAGGCGTTACAGACTCCGGTGTAAACAAATACAAAGTGATGTTGTGGTAAGATAAAGTTCATGTGGCACAGCCACACTAGGGAATCGTACAGCGGAAGAGTTGTGTTATGCCCATTACGTACTTTAGTTTTGTTGTGCTGCAAAGATCAGGCATTTATGTTGGATCGGTAAGGGTATGCCTTTTTAAACAGGTTAGTTTTAGTGTTTTCCGGAAGTTTAGGTGGTCATTCTTAGTTTTCAAGGCTTTTGATAATGCGTTCCACAGTTGTGTGCTTATGTAGGAAAAACTGGACGCGTACGTTGATTTGTATTTGAGTCCTTTGCAGTTTGGGTAGTGCAGATTTAGGTACGTTCATGTAGGTTTGGATGTGTTTTCTAGTTGGTAGGTTGATCAAGTCTGTCATGTATCCCGGAGCTTCACCGTAGATAATTTTGTGAACCAGAGTGCAGATTTTGGAAAGCAACTGTCGTTTCTTTGATTGGGAGCCAGTGTAAGTTTTTTCGCGAAGGGGTTTGCACTTTCAAATCAATGTTTTTCAAAGATAAAGCCTAGCTGCTGTTCTGAGTGGTCCTGAAGTTGTCTTTAAGGTTTGTTTCTTTGGCATCCCGCATAAATTCATTGCAGTAGTCTACATGGCTTAGTACCATTGATTGTATCAGGCTGCGAAAATGTTCCCCTCGGGAAGAATTGTTTAACGCATTTGAGTTTCCACATTGAGTGGAACCATTGTGTCTTTGTTGTGGATGTCACTTGGCTCTCTATGTTAAGTGGCGGTCATTTTAACGTGAGGATTTTCAGGCGTCTAAGATAGGTATGTGTAATCGGGGTGTTGATAATAGTGGGGTTGTCCGCGCTGTGTAGGAATGAGAGATGAGACAGTGTTTTTTCTTGCACAACTCCTGCTGCCATGGGTCCATTCTAACAACAAGAGCTGTGAGATTTTTCATCTCTTGTCATGAGACTGGTCCCACAGCAACAGGAATATACATCTCATTAAATGCTTCTCTTGTTCTTAGGGTGTGTGGGAGGGTGGGTATCAATAGAATTTATCTAGATCAAAGAGTCATTGGATCAGGCAGGGGCTTGGTTACTCCAGGCCCAATCCAATGACAGATATTCGAGTGGCAAGCCATTTTGTGGTGGTACTTGCAACACCATGCCACCCTATAATGATTCCTATAAAGATACGATAGACATCTGTAGAATTATGAGTGGAATGGAAACCGCAAATTGTTTGTTACTCTTTCAAAGAAATACAAGAATAGGGGACATGCCATGAAGTTACAAAACAGCACATTTATAAAGAATAGGAGAGAATATTTTTTTCACTAAATGCATAGTAAACTTTGGAACTTATTGCAGGAAGATGTAGTAAAAGTGGTTAGAGTAGATGAATGTAAAAAAGGATTGGGAAAATTCTGGAGAAACAGTCATTGAGGTAGAACTGGGTAAGTCACCGCTTATTGCTAGGAGTAAGTAGCATGAAATCCAGCTACTTTTTAGGATCCTGCCGGATACTTGTGACCTGGATCGGCCACTGTTGGAAACAAATACTGGGCTTGATGGACCTTTTAGTCTGACCCAATATGGTGATTCTTATGCTCTTTTAGTTTTGAAGCCCTAAGAGTTCCTACTGATGTCCTCCTTCCAGAATCATCCTGAAAGGCTTCTTTGAGAAAGTGAGCTTGCTGCCAGAGTAAAGATGTGAAAAAGGGGTAGAAGAGACTCTACAACAATATGAGCTGTACTGTGTTAAGAGGGCCTGCTTGCTCTGTCCAGACAACCTACCCCTGGAATAGCTGGTCCTGATTACTTCACAACCTATTATGTTAGGAACATAGAAACAGAGAAAAATGAAGCCAGATAAAGACCATATGGCCTATCCAGTAATTCAGTGGAATTGCAAGCAATATCTGGTTTAAGGGGCATATGCCAAATTAAGGCTGACTGGTCTATCAGCTGAAACCTTTCTACAATCTGTTTGCTTCCCTTCGAGCAATGCAGGCATTGACGATTTGCTGTTATTGATTACTGCAGCTTTCTTTATCTCGGATTAGCTTGGAATATGTGAGAAATGTTATTGAAAGATCAAGTGAACCAATGGTGCTCTATTGTCTCATGACCTGCATTGGTTGTCAATGTGGGGGAGGGCAAGGCAAAATTTAAGCAGCTGACATTGGCTGCTGAAGTAGGTTCCTGAAAGGCAGATGTGCTCTAGTCAGAGATGATTTTCAGGGGTACCAATCTATAAAATAGATGCATCCACAAAACCCACAGTGCTATTCTATAAACCACGCCTAAGTTAAGCGCAGTTTATAGGACCAGGGAATGTGCCTACATTTAAATGTGGCCATTTACGCCACCGAAAACCTTGTGTAAATAACCGCACCTAAATGTAGGCACATCTCCCCGAATTCTATAACCACACACACAATTTGAGGAATGCCCCCAACACTCCCACACTCCTCACATGGTTGTGCCTCATTTTCAGCTACTTACATTAGAATTTACATGCACCTCCTTTTAGAATATGCCTAAAAAGATGTGTGCATGAATTCCAATTAGTGCTGACAATTGGTTGTTATTGGCCAATTTTCATCACTTATCAGCTCGTTATTTCGATTACATTGCATGCGTAAATTGGGTGTGTGTCCAGTGTAAAGCTCAAGATTTGCTGTGCTTTATATTATTTTAATTGCGACATTTATATCCCACATTATCCCAACCAAGTTTGTGTTCAATATGGCTTACAATAAACAATATAGGATACATAACAAAGAATAATGCATAAGAAAGTAATTTGTTGTAAGAATCCAATTTTACAATACAGTATCATAAATGTACGGGATAGTTATGGATGTTTAACATTTAGAAAATCTGTTATGGGTGAGAAATTGTACAGGATGCAAAGAGAAGGTTAATGGTAAATACTAATTCAGGTAATAATTAGTTGTTTGAGATATGTTGTTCTTTGTGAGGTGTTTGTGTGTGAATAGGAACGATTTGAGGATTTTGCCGTAATCTAGTATATTCCTGTATATTTCTTATCTTGGTGGTAAGGGGTTCCTAGGTAAGTGAAGTCTGCAAGTGGACAGTTTGTAGATCACTTTTTGCAATTTGGGAGGTGTAGTCTGAGATAGAATCCAGGGGTTTAGTTCATTATCATGTGCACACTTTTTCCACTAACAGTGTGTGAATTGTGGAATTCTCTTTCCTTAGTAGGACATCTAGAGATTTTTTGGAATTAGGAAGCAAGTTAACACCTTCATGTTTCCTGCCACTGAGGGAAATGGCTGAGAGAGGGGAGAAGGGTTGGGCTGATAGCTTTTTAAATATCTTTGTTGCATCTTTTGCATTCCATCATCGTGTTTGGGATATTTCACTTTTACTTTTAATTTTATTTTTCGTTTGATTGCTATTGATTGTTCTATGCAATTGTAAACTACTATGATTATTCATTGATCAGAAAAGTGGTATGGAAATGCATTAAATATAAATACATTTTTGACTGCGATACTGGTAATGCTCATAAAATAGTATGTATTCTCATGTTGAAAAATAGACTCAAGGGCAATGTCTCCAAATATGTTAGTTTTATGGATACCATGACAGCAATGTGTCTTACTCCTAACCCAGGGGATATGGAATGTAGTCTGTTTCTCAACTTTATTGGCAAATAGGCTCACATGACCTAACATGTGAGCCTATTTGCCAATGAGCCTATTAAGGAAGGTTAATGCCCATGGAGCACAGTGGATTAGGGAGATCCCAAAGCAAGAGGCTTCCCAGGTGAGACCCCAAGGCAGTGGCGTACCTAGGGTAGTGACCACCCGGGGCCAGTCATTTTTTAACACCCCCCCCCCCAAAAAAATCCAGTACTAGGCATGCCGAGAATACACAACACTCAGGACCTATAGAGCAATTCTCTACCATACCATAAGCAGTCATTTCTACGAGTCACACAAGGAAAAGGAAAGCATCATAAACACTACAGTGAGCACTAGAACATCAATTCACCTATTGTAAAACGAAACCAGACAGAATACTACTACTACTACTACTTAACATTTCTAAAGCGCTACTAGGGTTACGCAGCGCTGTAATAGTACAGATCGTAGATCCTGCACAGTCAATGCCAACTGAAAGCCATGTCTTTTTCACAAACACAGATACACCCAAATCCATTATAGAATAAGTAATCATAAACTTTCTATTTAGACAAAATTAAACTGAACCCTAATGCCAGACTCTGTATACAATGCAACACCACAGAAAACTGTCCCCTAGTACTGTGCAAATATAAGACAGCAGATGTAAATTTGAAAAAAACTAACAAGTACCAATCACCACTTTACAAATTAACAAATAGAAATAAAACAAATATAGAAAGTAAAATAATACCATTTTATTGGACTAATACATTTAGCTTTCTGAGGCCAAAACCTCCGTCCTGGGTCAGTACAGTATAGTGCTGTTACAGTATCCGATTCTGACCTGAGGAAGGGGGTTTGTTCTCCGAAAGTTAGTCAAAATGTATTAAAATTAGTCCAATAAAAATATTATCTTGTTTACATGTTCTATTATAAACATTTATTTAACACAGCTACAATACTACTTTATCCTAAAGCAAAAAACAAAAATATATATTTTATTACAGTTTGTTGTCTCTGGTTTCTGCTTTCCTCATCTCTATTCACCGTCTTCCTTCCATCCAGCATCGGTCTTCGTTCCTCTGCCATCCAGTGTCAGCCCTCATCTGCTGTTCACTCATCCAATGTCTGCCCTCTCTCCCTTCTCCTTCCATCACACTTCTGCCCTCTATCTCTGCCCCTTCCATTCACTGTCTGCCCTTTCCCTTCCATCCACTCCACTGTCTGCCCTTTCTCTCTGCCCCTTCAATCCACCATTTGCCCTCCCTCTCCCATCCATCCAGGTGCTGTCCTCCTCTCCGCTCCCCCTCCATCTAGGATCTGTCCCCTCTCTCTCTCGCCCCTTTTTTAGCCCCCAGTTCCAGCCCCCTTCTCCCCTCTGAACACCCCACCCCAGTCCCCCTTCTCCCCTTCCTCCGTCTGAGACCCCCACCCCAGTCCCTTTCTCCCCTCCCCCGTCTCCCATCTGAGATCCCCAACCCAGTCCCCTTCTCCCCTCCCCTGTCTGAGATCCCCACTCCAGTCCCCTTCTCCCCCTCCCCCTGTTCTGAGATCCCCCACCCCAGTCCCCTCTCCTCCTCCCCTTCCCTTCCTTCTCCCGTCTGAGATCCCCACTCCAGTCCCCTTCTCCCTCCCCTTTTCCCCTCTGAACACCCCCACCCGAGTCCCTTCGCCCCCTCTCCTTCCCCACCCTCAGTCCTGTTCTCACTACTGTCTGAAAAGGCGAATCAGCATCGCAGCAGCGCTCATCTGCCCTGCTGCTTGCTAAAAAATCAAATCTCCTTCTCCTCGTCTTGATGTCTTGACGTCGACTCGGGCCTTTCCAATCAATCACTATGCACCGCCGCCCCGCCCGCCCTCGCAGAAGTTACCTTAGAGGAGGGCGGGACCTAGTGATTGATTGGAAGGCCCGAGTCGACGTCAAGACGAGGAGAAGGAGAGATTTGATTTTTTTCACAAGCAGGGCAGACGAGGGCGCTGCCTGCGACGCTGCTTCGCCGATTTTTGTTTAAGGAGGCGGCGGGAGCGGAGAGCACCCCCCACCCACTGGCACCCGGGGCGGACTGCCCCCACCGCCCCCCCCCCCCCCTTGGTACGCCACTGCCCCAAGGCAAGAGGTCTCTGGAAGGGAAGGTCCTGAGGGTAAGGATCCTCCAGCATGTCCTGTTGGTTGGCTACAGTACCTGGGAAATTGGAGTGACCTTCATTCGACATTGAGTTTGTGTGAGAAAGAAGTTCCATTAAGGTAGGAGAAATTGCTTGGAACCTAAGATTAGAGACTCTGAGAAGTGTCTGTTTAATCTGTGACAGTTGTGTCTGGGACAAGCTACAGGGGCCCTAATTCATGAGGGGAACCAGTGTGGTAAAGTGTGAAACCTATTGGAGACAGAGTACAAGGATTGAAACTGATAGATTTTGTTGAGAGCGCAGAGCCTGTGAAAAAACAAGCCTGTTTATTTTTCCTTTTGTACAGAAATAGTTTTCCTTTTAACCTTTCAATAGCAACTGTCTGTATTTTATGAGGAGTCCAAGCTTTCCTCTCGCTCACAGTAACGCAGGCAGACATCATCACTGGTCTTCGGGTGGTGGACACACCTGCCTGTCTCCCAGCTCCAGTTCACCTGCTCTATGTATATTGTCTAATATCCATGCACAAGCATGCATATAAATGGCATGTCAGACAGATGGACACAGCCTCAACAACAGGTACTTTGATTCTGCAAATGTGCCCTAAAACAGTACCATCTTGTATAATGCAGAACACTATGCTCCTTATTTGTAACCTGGCTGTTTACACAGGATCGGTGGATGCACAGGAGCAGTTTATACTGTAGAATTTCAAAATCGTGACTCAACATGATTGAGGGTATTTCTGCATAGCTCTGATATATTACTGTAGACAGAAAAAAGAGGATATAGCTTTAATATTTGATTAAAAAGCATCTATAGAAACAAAAAACCAATATCCCTCTCATTTATAACTTGCAACCTCAATTTAAGTAAACAAAAAATCAAAAGAGGGCAAAACAGCCCTATGTATATAATAAAAAACAAAAAAGTAGGGACGTCCAGATGGCCTCCCACAGAAATCCAGAGGAAATACTTAGAGTGGATGAAATGATAACTTTTTATTAATAGCAACAACCTGTGTTTGTACTCAGGGTATAAAGAACTCAACATGAAATCCGTATTTTCGGTGCCACAGCACTGCAGGAGTTGTGTGATCCTCAATTAAGTGTCATTTGCCTAAGTCTATTATAGAATACTAACACAGGGTAAGTGTACACTTGCTTTATAAGTGCTAGAGTGTGCTCCGTGCTGTTCTATAAGGGGTCATTTTACTAAGCTGCGGTAAAAGGGGGCCCTGTGCTGGCGTCAGCGCGTGTTATGACATGTGCTGAGGCCCCCTTTTACCGCAGCGGGTTTTAAAAGGCTGTCTTTTTTTTTTTTTTTAAAGAATGGCAATGGGGCAATGTGAACCACTTACCGCACGGCCATTTCAGGAGGGGGGAAGCACTTACCGCCACCCATGATTTGATGGTAAGGGCCTCCTGCACCAACCCAGCAGTACCCGGAACTGCCCGATTACCACTGGGAACACGGCGCTACAAAATGGAAAATATTTTGTAGTGATGGAAATGGAACATGTTGGGGGTGGGAACTACACTGGGTTCTGTGGGAGCGCGGTGTAGTACAGATTGACGCATGGCAAGTGGTTGCGAATGCCAACTCTAGTAAAAGGGCCCCCTAAATGATGTCGCTTACCCCTGCATTCTATCCATGGCAACCAAATTTCTGCATGCCAAATTAATTGTAGTGAGTTCAATGACTTCCATAATTAGGTGCTAACAACCAATTATTGATATTAATTGGCACTCAATATTTGCACATGCATCTGGCCTGCACACTATTCTATAGGCAGTGTACCTAACTCCCATAGTTATAAGAGTCACGGAATAAGAGGCAATGTTCTGTTTTGGATAGGAATTGGATGATGGAGAGAAAATAGATGGTAGGGTTAAATGGCCAATTCTCTCAGTGGAGGAGGGTGAATAGTGGAGGCCCCAGGGATCTGTACTGGGACCAGTGCTATTTAACATATATAATGATCTAGAATAGGAATGATGAGTAAGGTGATTAAATTTGCAAATGACACAAAACTATTCAAGCATTGAGCCTGCCATGAGTGGAAAGTGCGGGGTACAAATGTAACAACAAAAATGCATGTGGTTTGTGAAAAAACTGCAGGAAGACCTTAGGAAGTTGGAAGACTGGGCATCCAATGACAGATGAAATTTAATGTTGACAATGCAAAGCTGATGGACATTGGGAAGAATAATCCAAATCATAGTTACTTGATGCTAACATCCACCTTGGGAGTCAGCACCCAAGAAAAAGTTCTAGGTGTCATCGTACATCATAATGCTGAAATCTTCTGCCCATTGTGTGGCGGCTGCCGAAACAGTAAATAAACTCCTAGAAATTATTAGGAAGGGGATAGAAAAAAGACAAAGATATTATAATGTCTCTGTATTACTCCATAGTGGCAACCACACCATGAGTATTGTGTGCAATTCTGGTGCTGTATCTTTAAAAAGATATAGCAGATTAGAAAGTTCAAAGAGGGCAACCAAATAATTAAGGGAATGGAACTCCTCATATGAGGAAAGCCTTAAGAGGTTAGGATTTTTCAGCTTGGAAAAGAGTCAGCTGAGGGGGAATATGATGGAGGTCTACAAAATACTTAATGGTGTAGAATGGGTAAACATAAATCGATTTTTTTTTTTTACTTTCTAAAAAAAGTACAAAGACTAAGGTACACTCAAGGAAGTTACATGTTACTACTTCTAAAACAAACAAGGAGGAAATAATTTTTGTACCCAACAACTAGTTAAGCTCTGGAACTCAGTTGTCAGAGGATGTGGTATCAGCGGTTAGTGTATGTGGGCTTTAAAAAGGTTTGGACAAGTTCATGGAAGAAAAGTCAATAGGACTGCTGCTGAGAGAGACATGAGGACAGCACTGCTTGGCCTTGGGATCAGAAGCACAGAACCTTGCTACTATTTGGGATTCTGTCAGGTGCTTGTGACCTAGGCCACTACTGGAAGTAGGATACTGGGCTAGATGGATCATTGGTCTGAACCAGTATGGCTATTCTTATGTTCTTATATTTACCTTGAATAAGGGCATGTCAGCAGAGTTCTGAAAATGTGCATGTATAGATACTGTATCAACGTGCCTATCTTGGATGCCAGCATTTATTCCAGGTTTTAGCAGGCAATAAGGCTGGCACCCAAAGTTAGGCATGAGATCCACACTTAAGCACTAGATTCTGTAAATGCACCCAAATGCGGGCACTGAAACAATGAGTGCTGCGCACTATCTAAAAACAGTGCTTCGAGCTGGGCACCGTTTATAGAATAGTTGCGTAACGCAGGGATCTGTACTCAACTTTAGGAGCGAGGATTTACACCAACTGAAACCGGGTGTAAATCCTCGCACGTAAATTAGGTGCAGATCCCCTGAATTCTATAATAGTGCGCTCGTCGTTAGTAAACACCACTGACCCACCCATGCTCTCCCCATCTCCCATGGCCTTGTCGCCTTTTCAGTTGTGTGTTAAAAAATTTACAGGTGCATGTTTCTAGACTAGCACTTAGCAAGATCCACACGGAAATCCAAATTGCGGCCAATTGACACCAATAATTGATTGTCAGCGCTCAGTTATTGGTTTTAATTGGCCGCTACCCAATTAAATTGTGCATGCAAATTGGACACGTGCCCAAATTTGCATACACAATTTTAAGCACCATATATCGAATCTGGGGGTACATATGTGTGCATATGTTATAGAATAATAGCACTTATGTGTGTCAGAGGCACCAATAATTGGCAGATGTGTTAGGCACTATTCTGTAATGTTCACGCCAAAGTCACTTAGCATGTATTGAGTGGAAAGTGGCCTAGTGTTGGAGCACTGGTCTTGACCTCCAGAGGTGGCGGTGGCTGGTTCAAATCCCACTGCTGCTCGTGTGAGCTTGGGCAAGTCACTTAACCCTCCATTGCCTCATGTAAAAAAAAAAAAAAAAAAAAAACCCTTAGATTATGAGCTGTCCAGGGAGAGGGAAACACCCAGTATACCTGGCATACAGGCATACATCTGGGTGGTGCATGGGCAGGTCAAAGGTGTGTTGCCAAGGAAAGCGTGCAACTTGTAGAATGCTATCAGTTGTGTGTTGCATGGTGCACTCAGGCACACCAACTTACACCTAAGTGAGCACACCTATATTTCATACACCAATGTGACTTTATTCTAGTATTGTCTAACGCTTAGGCACACCCGAAGCCTTATAGACAGGGTCCAGCCAGAGTGCACACCCCATTGTGGTGCCTACATCTTGATGCCCAGTTATAGGTTTTTTTAGTACCGTCTGAGGCATGCAGGAGACGTGGCACATACGATAGAATGTTAAGTCATTTCCTATATACACCGCTGCCCTCTTTGTCTCACATGGTCTCTCCTCTCTCTCTCTCTTTTTGCTGTGTTTACAGTTCCCTGCTTGCTTTGCAGTAGTTTTGCAGTTTTTTTGCTCATTTATGTGATCTGTCTTTTAACTAATCGCTTTATATAGAACAGGACTTGGAGATTAATAAAACAAAAAAACAAACCTCTAGTCCCACAAACTCTGGTAAACGGGCAGATGAAAGAGGATAATTCATGGGGAATGAGGCTACTTGTGCGATCACTTTTTTGGTAGGGGGACATTCCCGGTAAATGTAAAGGGTTCACTTCAGAGGCTGCAGCAGAAAACCACCCACTGTGGTGTCTGGGAAGAGGTTCTTTGGGGTGGTACCAGTAATAGCTGGGAAGCCTCAGGGGATTACTCACAGCTTGGCATCCCACACAAAAAAAGTCTGCAGTCCAAGTATGTGTTCCAAACCAGAGAAGTTTACTGATTCAACCAAAAATCAAAACAGTGGCACAAAGAGGAAAAGATGATGATGATACAGAAAACAGAACAGTAAAAGTCCCTAGTTTGTTTCAAAGCTGTAGGGATTCATCATTTGTGAAGTACAAGAACAGGTAAAAAGTAATTCTACAACTTGGCATGTGCATTTATGTGCCACATGCATATGTAAATTTACAGAATAGCACTTTGCTGGTAAGGGTACACTTAAATGCTTAAATGCTAGCAGGATGCCTAAGTGCCATTGTGCAAGGGTGTGCATAAGTGGCACAGTGTGCAGTAGTATAGCCAGGAATTTTTGGCAGGGGTGCGGCAATCCTCCAACTGTGAGCTTTCCAGCTGCCTCTCTCTATATTCCTTCCAGGCCTCATTCTGGTGCTCCAATAGCTCTCACAGTGAATTTCAAGCCTCATTCTGGTGCCCAATAGCTCTCACAGTGAATTTCAAGCCTCATTCTGGTGCTCCAATAGCTCTCACAGTGAATTTCAAGCCTCATTCTGGTGCTCCAATAGACTGTCTTGGTGTATTTCAAACCTCATTCTGGTGCTTTAAGAGCATAACATTCAGTGTTGCCAGGTGGGCGGTTTTACCGCCCAATTGGCGGTTTTCCGCGACCCGCCGCGGGAAATTTTTGCCCGCGGCGGGTTGCGGTTTTTTGGGCGGTTTTTAGGGCTTCTGGGCGGCTTTTTGGGCGGCTTTTTGATTTTTTTCGGCCGCGGGGGGCGGGGTTAGTGACGTTTTTGGGCGGGGTTAGTGACATGGGAGGCAGGGCCGATGACGTGGGAGGCGGGGCCGATGACGTGGAGGCGGGGCCGATGATGGGGAGGCGGGGCTGATGACGGGGAGGCGGGCCCGATGACGTGGGAGGCGGGGCCGGTGACGGCGGGGCCGGTGGCGGGGGGGGCGGGGGCGGTGACGCGGGGGTGGGGGTGTCAGGGGGGGGGTTTGTGTTTGGGCGGGTTTTGGGCTGGTTTCTGGCCTGGATTGGGCTGGAAAAAAAATTTCTACCTGGCAACCTGATAACATTCCAAGCCTTACTCTGACATCCATACTAAGGGGACGAGTTGTGTATGCAACAGATGCACCTTATACAGGTACACCACTGACAGTGTGTAAATGCAAGGAGAGTGTACACATGGGCAGGTCCCCACTTATGCATGTAAGGTATAGAATACAGTAAGTTACACACCCTTCCATATTTATGTACCCACAGTTATGCCAGGTGCATGACTGTTAAGCGCACCAATACAGCACTGCGTACATCTAGTAACACTATAGAAATGATAAGTAGTAGTATTAGCAATACTAGGTTACTCTAGTGTTCTCTAAAGGAAGTTGGGTGCCCAGGTGCCATCACTGAATTAGTTCCTAGTGTGTGTCCGGGGGGGGGAAGGGGCTAAATGGAGGTGGCCTCAGTTGTAGAATTGTCCCAATATGAGCAGGCTCTACGTGGAAGTAGTGCCTCTTTCACATTAAAGTTGAGAAATCACCATTTCCACGTGCAGATTCCCGGGTTCTTGCTATACATTTTTTCAAATGTATATTTGTAAAATGGCTCCTCCCACTGCACATGTCGGCAAACACCTGTGCACACCTCCATATGTGATTAGTCCACCTTTAAAGGTGATAAATAGAAATAAAACAAAACAAAAACAAAGATAAAATTATACCTTTATTAGTGGACTAACAATACATTTTTTTGACTATTTGTTAAAGGCCATACCTTCTTCGGGTTATAAATGAGGAAAAGGATAACAATATCAGAATGTATAAGTTAAACATAAAAGCATCCCAATGACAGTCTTAACAGAGGAAGGTAGGGTTGGGGGATGGGGAAGAAACAGGTGATATTTCATTGTAAACTGTAAAATTATACTCTGTTTTCTTCTTTTATAAATAATGTTCAACTAGTAACTAAATACTCTTGTTATACAGCCCTCTTCACAGGGCAGGCACTTCTGGTTTGGGTTCTTTCCCCCAATTAAAAGTCCCATATGTCCAGAATTTAAAGCTTTCCGGCATAGATATCAATGCTGCCATCTTTAGGAGGTATTTCTTAGCACCAAGACAACAGAGGATACACATTAAACAAGAATCTTCTCCTACACACATATACACTCCCCCTGCTCCATCTGCTAGGCAACTATACAGTGGTGGAAATAAGTATTGATCCCTTGCTGATTTTGTAGATTTGCCCACTGACAAAGACATGAGCAGCCCATAATTGAAGGGTAGGTTATTGGTAACAGTGAGAGATAGCACATCACAAATTAAATCCGGAAAATCACATTGTGGAAAGTATATGAATTTATTTGCATTCTGCAGAGGGAAATAAGTATTTGATCCCCCACCAACCAGTAAGAGATCTGGCCCCTACAGACCAGGTAGATGCTCCAATCAACTCGTTCCCTGCATGACAGACAGCTGTCGGCAATGGTCACCTGTATGAAAGACACCACTGTCCACAGACTCAGTGATCAGTCAGACTCTAACCTCTACAAAATGCCAAGAGCAGGAGCTGTCTAAGTATGTCATGGGACAAGATCATACACCCTGCACAAGGCTGGAAATGGGCTACACAACCATCAGTAAGACGCTGGGCGAGAAGGAGACACTGTTGTGCATAGTAAGAAAATGGAAGAAGTAACAAAATGACTGTCAATCGACAAAGATCTGGGGCTCCACGCAAAATCTCACCTCGTGGGGTATCCTTGATCATGAGGAAGGTAGAATCAGCCTACAACTACAGGGGTGTAACTTGCTCAATGATCTCAAGGCAGCTGTGACCACTGTCACCACGAAAAACCATTGGTAACACATTACGACATAACAGATTGCAATCCTGCAGTGCCTGCAAGGTCCCCCCTGCTCCGGAAGGCACATGTGACGGCCCCGTCTGAAGTTTGCCAGTGAACACCTGGATGATGCCGAGAGTGATTGGGAGAAGGTGCTGTGGTCAGATGAGACAAAAATTGAGCTCTTTGGCATGAACTCAACTCGCCGTGTTTGGAGGAAGAGAAATGCTGCCTATGACCCAAAGAACACCGTCCCCACTGTCAAGCATGGAGGTGGAAATGTTATGTTTTGGGGTGTTTCTCTGCTAAGGGCACAGGACTACTTCACGCATCAATGGGAGAATGGATGGGGCCATGTACCGTACAATTCTGAGTGACAACCTCCTTCCCTCCGCCAGGGCCTTAAAAATGGGTCGTGGCTGGTCTTCCAGCACGACAATGACCCAAAACATACAGCCAAGGCAACAAGGAGTGGTCAGGAAGAAGACATTAGGGTCATGGAGTGGCCTAGCCAGTCACCAGACCTTAATCCCATTGAAAACTTATGGAGGGAGCTGAAGCTGCGAGTTGCCAAGCGACAGCCCAGAACTCTTAATGATTTAGAGATGATCTGCAAGAGAGGAGTGGACCAAAATTCCTCCTGACATGTGTGCAAACCTCATCATCAACTACAGAAGACGTCTGACCGCTGTGCTTGCCAACAAGGGTTTTGCCACCAAGTATTAGGTCTTGTTTGCCAGAGGGATTAATACTTATTTCCCTCTGCAGAATGCAAATAAATTCATATACTTTCCACAATGTGATTTCCGGATTTAATTTGTGATGTGCTATCTCTCACTGTTACCAATAACCTACCCTTCAATTATGGGCTGCTCATGTCTTTGTCAGTGGGCAAACTTACAAAATCAGCAAGGGATCAAATACTTATTTCCACCACTATATCTGGTTGAGAAGACGCAAACTTTGGGGCATTCCGAGGTTATTTCTTCAATTTAGTCAGATAGTGCTGATATATAATGTTATCTGTACAGTATCTCTGCTATCCATATAAGATTATTTTTTTCTCCGGCCTGGTCCAAGTCCACTCCAGTTGAAACTATATACATTTTAACTGTACAGTGACTTATATAACCAAAATTTGTACGTTATGCAGGCCACAAAACCGAGATAAAACCACTCATGCAGTCAGCACTTTGCTGCCGACCACAAATGTGGTTTTGAATATGAACACCATATGGGTTTTTGCAACCATTTCCTTGGGGCTGTATTAAGTCCTAAGCCAGCTGTTGATCATGCTCTCAGAGGCCTCTAGAAGGTCACTGTGGAGAAGTATCCTAGTAGTTAAAGTAGTAGGCTAACCATTGGGAAGCCACAATTCAAAATCCTCCTTCTCTCACTGATGTTTCTTTTATGCTTGGGCAAGTTAAAACTCCAATGCCTGCAGGAATAGCATAGACAGACTATAAACTCTCTTGGACAGGGAATTAATTGCATATTAATGGTTATTTTAGAATTCCTATCAATTTACATGTGTATATACCAGATACATGTAGAAAATCCTGTTTTAGAAGGCCCAGATTTACACATGTAAATCTGCAATATGGGCATATGGCAAAAGGGAGTGGTCTGGGCATGTATTGGGTGAGACTAGAGCATGGCCAAAAAAACTCACATGTATTCTCCTTTTCAGAAATGGAATAAATGTTTATGCTTGCCAAAATCAACATTGGGACTTACACTGGTCTCGGGCATGTCTAGGTTTTGGGAAAGTGCTCTACTGGAGAGATTGGGGGGGGGGGGGGATTGGCACTTTCACCCCACAGTGTTTTGCTTGCCCCCATCATTGACTGTCCTGGGTAATCATGAACTCTATCTTTAATTGGCAGCACTTAGACATGTAGCCTCCCAATATTCAGTACTCTTGACCAGTTAAATAGCCTTAAGCCAACTAAATGCTAATATTCAGTGCAACATAACCAGCAATCTCGGTGAATATTAGTGCTTAGCGGCTGGCCCGGTCACTGACTAAGTTTAGCGGCCAGATAGACCTGTATAAATAGCAAGTCTATTTTTGGCTGCTATAACTTAGCCAGTCAGCTGATGGGTATCAGCTTAACCGGTTATGTTCATAGCGGCCATCCCACCACTTTGTTTTGCATTGACAAAATACAAAGACGTTTTCCTACCACCATTCATATGATAAGGCAGGCACTTTTGCCGAAACACGGTGCCATATTGAGTCTTTTTAGGAATAGACCACTACACCTCTACTCAGGAAATCTAGACTGCCCCAACTTGACATTTCGTCCTTTAGATTGTAAGCTCCTTTGAGCAGCGACCGTCCTTCTTTGTTAATTTGTACAGCGCTACGTAACCCTAGTAGCACTCTAGAAATGTTAAGTAGTGGTAGTAGTTGTTGTTTCGTTATCTTCATCTCCCTTGTGTCTTTCTGGAAGAGTCCTGTTGGCTGCGCTGCTCCTTTGCTTTTTACCTACTGGTTAGTGCCAGCGCTGAGCCAGGAGTTATTCGTGTACCGCCATTATTCAGCAGTGATACCAAGAAAGCTACTCAATTAACTGCAGACAACCTTTTTGCTGAATATTGGCAGTGCCCAAGTAGTTCCAGGAGGTCATCCCAGGCCTGGATATTCTGTGCTGGTATTCAAATAGGGGCTGGCACTAAATATTTGGGTCTGATTCACCCAGCAGTGAACCAGCATTTAAAAAAACACTGACCGCCGCCAGCTAAATATTGACCCTGATACATCATTTCAAATGAATGGCTCAAAGACCCTCATGCCATTGAGCCTGCTGTAGATGTGCTTCTTTGGCTCGGCATTCACTCCTGACATTACTGTGATCACATTGACCATGAGGTTGGCTGCATTTTCCTATTTGCTTTGATTTTTTTTTCTTTTATTACAATTTGATAGACCACCCATCAAGCTTCCAGAATGTGAAGACAGTTTATTAGTTTCAGCCTATCATTTTAGCTCTTATGTTTATATTTTCTGCGCTATTTTTCTCTTTTTTATTTCAGATTTTGACCCCCCTCCCCACCACCACCACCTCTTTGCTTACTACATTTCTTTCTTTTTAGTCTGAACCATGTGTCTTCCATTTTATACCTATTCTAACCGTATACCTACTAATAGGAATGTGCACAGGGCAAAAATGTTAAGGTAATTTGGAATTTTTTCCGTATTTGTGGTATAAAATGGGCTTCTTAGCATTTAACGTGTGATAAGATTTAGTAAAAGTGCCCTTTGTATCCCTTCCTGGGCTGACTGATCCCAAATGCAGTTCCTTCCTACTTATAATCACTGACTGAAATTTGTACAGGTCACCTTTGTGTAGTATGAGGATTTTTCTGATAGTAGCCCTGTGTGTTCTGGCTTTCAGGCAGCTGTGGCTGATCTCTCTCCTTTCTGTTGCAACTCTATGGCAGTTCAACTCCTCTTTCCATTGTGGAAATTCTGCTGCTGGCTGAGGTCCCAGGGAATCAGGGGCTTTTGCTGTAGATTGCAAGAAGCTCAGCTTCTCCACACCTGTAGTCTTTTCTCTGGCTCCCTCTCAACTCCCACACTCCAGATTCATCAGCAGTGTTCCAGAGTTCTAACAACATATGGGAGATAAACCTGTCATTGTTGGCAGTGAAAGATCGAGTTCAACAACTTCTTGAAAAATTCAGACATATTTATTATTCCGGAAATCTTTAGAAATGTACTTATTTTTAGATAAGATGTGATTGTTACTGGGACAAAGAATATTGATTTAATTCTCTTGATATGCAGGATCTCTTTCTCTGTAATCTGCTTAGTATCTCAATGGAACTCAGCACATTATAAAAACTAAATAGCATAGCATAGCATAGCATTGTGAATTCCACTGGCATAGTTAAATGAATCCAGGTTTTGTCCTTAACTGCCTACAGTCTTTGCTTGAGTCCCACAGTAAATAGAACTACCCATGTTTTGTGTTTTACTCCAACCAGAGGATGGTAAAGTTCAGAACTTTGTAAGATTAATACTTAGTCCTTTAAAAGCTCAAGGGGACTGGAACTTTCTTTTAGTGAGACCATCTCACATATTCAGGGCTGCCAAGAGACAAAGCTGGGTCCAGGACAAACAATCTTAAGGGCCCTACTGCCCCTCCTACCCTCACCACACCATCAGACAAAAGTAAAGTCGTTGGCTGGCAGGCAACTGTGATTGAGAGAGACTGCCAACCACGGGTCCTTCTTCCTACCGCATCCCGCTTCCTGTGGAGTAACTTCCTGTTTCCGCATAGGTGGGATATGGCAGGAAGAAGGACCTGTGGTCGGCAGAGCAGTCTCTCTTGATCGCTGTTGTCTGCCAGCCAATGACTCCAAGGCAAGTAGATGACCGGGTGGGGGGATGATTTTGGAATGGAGGGAAAGACGCTGGATCTGACTGAGCAAGACTGTCAGGCTGACTATTTATTTATTTATTTATTTATTGCATTTGTATCCCACATGTTCCCACCTATTTGCAGGCTCAATGTGGCTTACAGAGATTTGTTTTGGCATTGCCATTCCAAGTTATCAGATACAATTGGTAATACAAAGAGATAAGTGTGATACAATGAGCTGGTACAAAGATTTGTTTTGGCGTTGCCAATCAAGGTTATTAGGTACAATTGGGGATATAAAGAGACTGAGGATAAGAAAGAAGTTTTAGGAAAATAGATATTGAAAGATGACTTTCAGACTGGGCTGGGTTGGTGAGGTGGTATATTTAAGCTAAGGGTCATCTTTGTAGGCCTTGTTGAAGAGATACGTCTTCAGAGCTTTACGAAAGTTGGATATTTCATCGATTGGCTTCAGGTCAGCAAGTAGTGCATTCCACATCTGTGTGCTCGTGTAGGAGAAGGAGGTCACATGTGTAAGCTTGTATTTTAGGCCTTTACAGCTGGGGTAGTGTAGATTAAGAAATTTTCGGGAAGATCTTTTGGCATTTCTGGGGAGGCAGGTCCACAAGGTTTAGCATGTATGTTGGGGTGTCTCCGTGTATGATTTTGTGTACAATTGTGCAGATCTTGAATGTGGTTCGTTCCTTAAGTGGAAGCCAGTGAAGTTTCTCTCTTAAGGGTTTTGCACTTTCATATTTTGATTTTCCAAATATGAGTCTGGCGGCAGTATTCTGGGCTGATTGAAGTTTTTTGATGGTCTGTTCTTTGCAGCCAGGGTAGAGTGCGTTACAGTAATCCAGGTGACTTAATACCATAGATTGTACCAGTATCCGGAAGATAGATCTCGGGAAGAAGGGTTTTACTTTTTTGAGTTTCCACATGGATTGGAACATCTTTTTCGTAGTGTTCTTCGCGTGGGTTTCGAGTGTGAGGTTTCGATCAATGATGACTCCAAGAATTTTCAAATTGTTTGAGATGGGAAGAGAAAAGTTTGATGTGGTTATAGTGGTGAAGTTGCTTGTATTGTACTGTGAGGTGAGTACAAGACATTGTGTTTTTTCTGCATTAAGTTTTAGCTGGAATGCGTCCGCCCAGGACAGCATGATTTGGAGGCTTTGGTTGATCTCGTTGGTGATTTCATTTAGATCATGTTTAAACTAGATGTAGATCATGACATCATCTGCGTAAATGTAGGGGTTGAGGTTTTGATTAGCTAGTAATTTAGCTAGGGGTATCATCATCAGGTTGAAGAGGGTTGGTGAGAGGGGAGATCCTTGGGGGACTCTGCATTTGGGTGTCCATGGGTCTGATATATCCGTGCTCGTTGTTACTTGGTATGATCTCGTGGTCAGGAATCCTTTGAACCAACTAAGAACTTTACCTCCAACTCCGAAGTATTCTAGTATATGTAGTAATGTTCCGTGATTGACCATGTCAAAAGCACTGGACATGTCGAATTGTAGGAGGAGTATGTTATTGCCAATTGCTATTGTTTGTTTGAACGAGTTCATTACAGACACTAGTACAGTTTCCGTGCTGTGATTCGACCGGAATCCTGATTGAGACTCGTGCAGGATTGAGTATTTATCTAGGTAGTCTGTGAGTTGTTTCGTCACTATACCCTCCATTAGTTTGGTTATAAGCGGGATAGATGCTAGTGGAGGAGTGGCCTAGTGGTTAGGGTGGTGGACTCTGGTCCTGGGAAATTGAGTTCAATTCCCACTTCAGGCACAGGCAGCTCCTTGTGACTCTGGGCAAGTCACTTAACTCTCCATTGCCCCAGGTACAAATAAGTACCTGTATATGTAAGCCGCATTGAGCCTGCCATGAGTGGGAAAGCGCGGGGTACAAATGTAACAAAAAAAAATACTGGGCGATAGTTGGTTAAGTCCATTGTATTTTTCTTGGAATCTTTGGGTAGAGGGGTAAGTAGAATGTTTCCTTTATCCATGGGGAATATGCCATTTTGTAGCATGTAGTTTAAGTGTTTTGTGAGGTCTGTTGTGAGTTGTTGAGGGGCCGATCTAATGAGGCTGGTAGGGCAGATGTCCAATTTGCATTGGGATTTGGCATATTTTCCAAGCAGTCGTGCAGTGTCGTTTGGTGAGAGTGTGTCGAAGTTGGTCCATGATCGGTCTGCTGGGTACTCCCCAGGTGTTAGGTTTAAGCATTCAAGGAGGTCTGTATAATCAATTGTGTTGGTAGGTATCGTTTGTCGCAATTTTATAATTTTTTCTTTGAAGTAATTTGCAAGATTAGTAGCAGATGGAGTATTTATATTGTTGGAAGTGACCGGTGTAGTATTTAGTAGTTTATTTACGAGTGAGAAGAGTTTATGTGTATCCATGTAGTTTGGTCCAATTTTGGTTTTGTAAAATGTTCTTTTAGTTTTTCTAATGGTATATTTGTATTTTCTTTGTAATTGTTTCCAGTCTTTGAATGTGGATTTGTCTTTTTTCTTGTTCCATGTTCATTCTAATCTTCTGACTTGTGTTTTTAGTTCTTTCAGTTTTTCGTTAAACCATGGTATAGAGTTATTTCTACGTGAGGTTCTGGTTTTAAGCGGTGCAATATTGTCTAGAACTGTTCTACATCTGTTGTCCCATTCAATAAGAAATAGGGGTGAGTCTGTTGGTGTTGTCCAGTCATCCTTGTAGAATTGTTGCCAAAATGTTAGCGAGTCTATCTTGCCTCTTGTGGTGTAAATTTGTTGTTCTTGTTTTTGTTGTGTATTTTTTGTTTTCCAGTGTAGGGAGAGGTTTGCCTCTCCCTACACTGACCTTTAAATGCATCCACTATATTATAAATTATACTGACCTTTAAATGCATCCACTCTGCAGCCCCCCATTACCTCTCCGCTCTCATCTCTCCCTACATTCCTCCCTGTGAACTCCGCTCACTGGACAAGCCTCTCTTGTCGTCATCCTTCTCCTCCACTGCTAACTCCAGGCTTTGCTCCTTTTCTCTTGCGGCACCTTATGCCTGGAATAGACTTCCTGCACCTATACGTCTAGCTCCATCTCTACCTGTTTTCAAATCTATGCTTTTAGCTCCTAACCACAATTGCCCTCCCCTTGTCCCTTCCTCCCTTCTCACCCATTACTTCCCTCACCCGTAACTATCTTGTCTGTCTGTGTTATTTAGATTGTAAGCTCTTTTGAGTAGGGACTGTCTCTTTGTATCAGGTGTTCAGCACTGCATGCATCTGGTAGCGCTATACAAATGCTAATAATAATAATAGTGGTCAGGCCATGGTGTAGCTGTCCACTTTGTGTCTATTAGTGTGAGATTTGGTTCTGATGTGAATTTGTGGATAATGATATCTAGTGTGTGCCCTTTATTGTGGGTGGGTTGCATGTTTGGCCATTGGAGCTCCCATAGTTGGAGGAAGTCCTTACAATCACAAACATTGTTTAGGTTGGTAAGGTGCAGGTTGATGTCGCCTACTATGAGTAGGTTTTGGGTTGAGACACATGTGTTAGATATGAAATCCATAAAATGTGTTTGGAATTCTTGCCAATTATTTGGCAGTCTGTAGAACAGGATGAGGTCTAGGTGGTCATGTAGAGTTGGGTGGTTAATTCTGACTGAGGCTATTTCGAGTTGGGGTAGAATAGATTCGGCTGTTGTTGTGACTGTGAATTGGGATTTATAGATTATAGCTATGCCTCCTCCTCTTTTTCCGTTTCTTGTCCAGTGGGTAATTTTGTATCCTGGAGGGCACAGTTCTAAGATTATGGGATCTTTGGAATCGTGGATCGAGGTTTCGCTAATAAGTAGGAAGTCAAGATTGTCAGTTGTAATCCAGTCGGTTATTGTCATGGTTTTGTTAACTACAGATCTGGCGTTTATGTATCCCATTTGTATTAGTTGGTGGGGTTCTGTTGGGTTTGAGGTTGTAATGATTTCTATCAATTGTCTGTCTTCTTGGTGGTGAAGAAAAGTGGTTGTTCTATGGTCAGCGTTGGGCCCATGGATCTTGCCCCCTGCCCCCCACCCCCTTGGTGGTCCTGCACACATATATTGGCTTCACCCTGTGAACTCAGTTCCATACAACCACTGGTTAGAAAGTCATCATCCTCTGTAAAGATCTATAGTTAAATTAAAATCTCCTCCCAAGTTAACTTGGCCCTAAACATGATTCTTCAAAGGGCCTCTTTTATCAAACCGCACTAGCAGTTCATGGTGTGGTAATGCTGACAAAACCCATTCACTTTGAATGGGCTTCATTGGCATTGCCATGTGAGAACCGTTAGCACGACTTGATAAAAGAGGCCCTGAGTTTTCCATAAAAATTGCCTTGTTCAGAATTCAGGGCATAAATATTAGAGTGTGTATAGCTGCTGATGAATTTCTAGCTTCACTAGAATATATTGACCTTCTCTATCTCTCACTATTTCCTTAGTCTGAGCACTTAATTGCCCAGCCAGGAGGATGCCTTCCCCATTTGTTTTCCTCCTCTCTCTATTACAGGCCAAGAATATCTGAGGATGCTTTGTTTCTGACACAAATGAAACGGGCGCTAGCAAGGTTTTCCTCGGAGTGTGTATGTTTCAGAGTGTGATAGAGAGAGAGTGAATCTGGGTGCAAGTGTGTCTGTGAGAGAGAGAGTGTGTGTGTCAGAATGAGAGTGTGTGTGTTTGAATGAGAGTATGTGCGAGTGCGTATGTGAGACACAGTGAGTGTGAGAGAGTGTGTTTGACACAGATACACTGTGTGTGAGAGAGAGTGTGTGTGTGTGTGAGAGAGAGTATGTGTATGATACACAGATTCTCTGTGAGACCGAGAGAGTGTGTGAGAGTGACTCTGTGACACATAGAGAGTGAATGTGATGCAGTGTGAGAGACTGTGTGAGAGTGAGAGAGAGAAGGACACTGACTGTGAGCTAGAGAGTGTGTGTGTGACAGAGATACCTCCCCCCCTCCATCTGTGGTGTGGGGACCCCCTCCCCCTCCCCTCTAGTCTCAGGATCCCCTCCCCTCGACCCTGTCAGGTCTGAGGACCCACTCCCCTCCCCCTCTGCGTTCCCCTCCCCTCTGGTCTCAGGACCCCCTGCCCCCCCTACAGCCACCCTGCGATTCTTCTCTGTCCCCTGCCCCCCTCCCCCACAGCCACCCAGCGATGGCCGTCTGCAGCCTGGCCGTCTGCATCCTTCGATTTCGTTTCCTCAGTCCTCCTGCTTTCTGCTTACCCGGCCTCGACGTCATAATGTATTGTCCGTCTCCACCCTTCGATTTTGTTCCCTCACCAGTCCTGCCTTCAGATTCCCCGCCCTCGACACCATGACGTTTTGATGCAAGGGTGGTGCCCGCCCTCGACGTCATCTTGTTTTGACGCGAGGGCGGGGCATAGAGAGATGTGACACCGTTATGAACCCTTCAGTGAAGCCATGGAGTCAGCTTCAGAATGCTGGAGGTGCGTTTTATTATAGTAGATAATTTTTCATGAGATGGTAGCAAGTGGATCTCTTGTAAAAAGCCTGATGACATCCAGAGTCTTTCTGCTTCCTTAAAATATAACTCAGGCTTGTATGGAGAGTTTAATCCCTGCACATTCATTGAAATGAAGGCAGTGGTCTGTGTAGACATTATACAATATACTAGTCCTACAAATGAATCTTATTGATATCCATTAGACCTAACTCTTTCCCCTCCTTACTTCCCAGGGATCTGTACTGGGACTGGTGTTATTTAACATATTTATAAATGATCTGGAAATCAGAACAAGTGAAGTGATTAAATTTGCAGATGATACAAAACTATTCAAAGTTATTATAACACATGTGGACTGTGAAAAATTGCAGGAAGACCTTAGGAAATTGGAAGATTGGGCATCCAAATGGCAGATGAAAATTAATGTTGACAAATGCAAAGTGATGCACATTGGAAAGAATGATCCAAATCATAGTTACTTGATGCTAGGGTCCACCTTAGGAGTCAGCACCCCAAAAAAAGATCTAGGTGTCATTCTACACAATATGGTGAAATCTTGTGCCCAGTGTGTGGCAGTTGCCAAAAAAGCATACAGGATGCCAGGAATTATTAGAAAGTGATGGTAAATAAGACCAAGAATGCTATAATGCCTTTGTATCGCTCCATGGTGTGACCTCAACTATAGTATTGTGTTCAGTTCTGGTTGCTGTATCTCGAAAAAGCCATAGCGGAATTAAAAACGGTTCAAAGAAAAGTGGCCAAGATGATAAAGAGGATGGAACTCCTCTCATATGAGGAAAGGCTAAAGAGGTTAGGGCTCTTCAGCTTGGAAAAGGGACAGCTGGGGGGGAGTTGAGATCTTCAAAATCCTGAGTGGTGTAGAATGGGTAAAAGAGAATTGATTTTTCACTCTTTTCAAAAGTGCAAAGACTAGGGAACACCAATGAAGTTACAAGAAAACACTTTTAAAACAAATTGGAGGAAATATTTTTTCACTCAACGAATAGTTAAGCTCTGGAACTCGTTGCTAGAGGATGTGGTAACAACATTTATTATATCTGGGTTTAAAATGATTTGGACAAATTTCTGGAGGAAAATTCCATAATTTGTTTTTGTGATAGACACTGTTTGCCCTGGGATTGGTAGCATGGAAATTTGCTACTATTTGGGTTTCTGCCAGGTGCTTTTGACCTGGATTGGCCACTGCTAGAAACAGAATACTGGGCTAGATGGACCATTGGTCTCACCCAGCATGTCTGCTTTTATGTTCTTATGTTAATCCATCTCCCATAATCTGTCCTTCCTCGTGAATCCCCAATCCCTTCTCTTGTACCATCTCTCCCTCCCTCCCCAATCCCACCTCCCAGCACTAGGTCCCTCCTGTCCTCTTATCACTCAGGCCTCTCACCAAGTAGAGAAAGTGAAAATGGTTCCCCCATCCCCCCTTCATACTTTGAATATCCCTCAGATACCAGGTGTATATACAACTCTTATCATTAATTTTCCAATCTATAGAGTAAACCAAAACAGCATAGTAATTGCTCAATGTGCCATGTCAAAAAAAAAAAACTATTATACCACTTCCATCCATCAAGTAGTCTCTTGGAAATCACCTGCTATGCAGTTCTTATACGTATGAGTCCAGGGTAATGCAGCTTGCTTCAAGTTTGAGCTGCTGTCGGTGAGCTATTATGCTGAAGACTTTATTTGCCTCTAGGATTGTTGCCATGTTGGTGTGTCCACCTGATTAGCTGTGTTCAAATTCTGGCAACTAGTCAGGTGTCCAGAGACCTACTTTCACCAACGTTTTGGATGCTTCATGTTGCACACCTTATGTCCCTGACCTTTGTAGCTAAAGCTCAGGCTAAAAGGATATAGCCAACAGCATTTAATTTTCTCCTAGGCAAGTTTAACAGTACAATCTCTCAAGTCTCTCCACTGCTTCAAAGTCACTGGAGACAGATGAGTAGATCTCTATACGATAGGTATCCCATTTTAGTGGTTTCAAGGCTCTCACTTTTTTAGCCAATAGTTTCTTAAACTGTTAACTATGGAAATATACTGCAATATCCTGTGGGAGATTTGGTCTGGGAACTCCCAAAAAACTGTGTGCACACTCAGTGTGGCTACAGGTTGTGGGCTGTTCAAATCCCTTAGTGCCTAAGAGAGATTGCACAATCCATTCTACCACTGCCACTGGATTAGCATAGTCTGCCTGTTCTGGGACCCCCAGTATTCTCAAATTGCAGCGCCTGCTGCAATTCTTGAGGTCCTTGATTTTTTTTTCATGAGCTCAGAATGCTGGAGCCCGAGGTCACTCTGTCAAGTTTACTTGGCGTTTTACCGCATATCCATTGATGTACAAATCCAGAGCTTATGCAAACTTTTGACAAAGGTTTTTCTAGACAAGCCTTTTGCACAAGAGCTTGAGGGATACATTTCTTAAGTGCTCTCATATGTGCTTACACATATACATAAGACTCCTGAAGCACAGTACTTTGTTGAGTCTTTAATAAAAACTTTTTAACATCCAAGATTGCTGTCCTAGTCTCTTGAGTCTGTGGCCCACTCCCCACTGTTTTTCTGCTGCTGCGCATTCTTTGTGGGATTTTGCTGTTCTTCTGCCCAGGCGGATATTTTGTGCCATTTCTAGGGCTGCCAGCTTGTCCACCTGATCAGCCATTTTTCAGTGTCCTCTAGCTGGCTGCCCAAGTCAATGTCACTACCAGCACTGCAATTTCTCTTTGTGCTGTAGCTACATCCTGCTTCAAGCTGTACAGGAGCTCTCACAGTTCAGAGGGAAGCTGTGGCTGTTCTCCACCACCATTAACAGCTTCATCTTCCACATCAATATTCTCCATGTGACGCCTTGTGGCTTCTGAACCTGCCATTTTGGAACTCTTAAATCGCTATGCATTTGGTGTAGAGTAAGAAATTTTTGCAGGTCTACAGTTTGTTCTTTGTCGCCATTCTTGCATAGGGCAGAAGGTATGTATATTGTCATTCTTTCCTAGAGGGATGCCTTTAGAACCTGGTAATTGCTACTTTTATTAGAGGGTGGATCAGAGCACTTCACTCAAGCTCCCATTCAGGTTGGTGATGTCCAGAAAGCAATCATCATAAATTCAAAGTGGGCCTTAAGGTGTACTATTTTACTATGGTGTTTGAGCTAGACTGATGCAGATGGGTAACCTGCTCTCTATCTCTTCTCATACTTTTCCTTAGTTTAATGACACTACTGTAAACTGCCCTAACATAAGATAGCCATAAAGGCATATTTTCAAAGCACTTAGCCTTCCAAAGTTCTATAGAAACCTCTCCCTCTGAGGTGTGGCCAGTCTTCAGGTGGGAGGGGGCCAGAGCCCAAAGTGAGGGGACACTTTTGGTCCCCATCCCCACCATCCCCCACCGCTGCCTTGCCGCCCTCCACCCACCCACCGTCACTGCTGCTACACATACCTTGGCTGGCGGGATCCCCAACCCCCACCAGCTGAAGCACCACCGCCGTTGCTGTCGCACATGCCTTGGCTGGCAGAGATCCCCAACCCCCGCCAGCTGAAGTGCGTTTTCCAGTGCTGGTCTCCGGTGTCGCTGCATTTCCTGCCCCGCTCTCTAGTCCCCTTATGTCATGTTCGGCATGCTCATTTTAATGAAACTGAGCATGTGCACATGCTCAGTTTCACTAAAACATGCATGCCGGATGTGAGGGGAAGAGAGAGCAGGGCAGGAAATGCAGTGGTGCTGGAGACCAGCGCTGGAAAAAACGCTTCAGCTGGCGAGGGTTGGGGACCCCCGCCAGCCAAACCAGGGGCACAGATTGAGTTTTGGGAGGCCCAGGCCCCCGTGGTTATGCCCCTTGTAGCTATGCCACTGTTCTCCCTATAGTCAGCATCCCACCCCTATCCTTTTATTCTCCTTCCTCCCATAGCATCCCATCTCTATCCCTTTCTTCCCCATCTCCCCCAGTCAGCAATACCCCTCCCATTCTTCTCCTTCTCCCCAGTCAGTATCTCCCCATCTCTCATTATTCACCTCCCCCTATAGTCAGCATCTCCCTCTCACATTCTTCTTTGTCCTCCCGTAGTCAGCATCCTCCCTTCATATTCTTCTCCCCTCCATAGTCCGCATCTGTCTACTCCCTTTCTTCTCCCCCCCCCCCCCCCACCTACTCATAGTCAGGATCTTGCCACTCATTCCCACTTCACATCCAGAATACAGCTGTCTCTTCTCTTGCCATCCCATCCCCAGTGCTCCAGCTTGTCTCCCTTCCTCCCCACCCTCAGTGGTCCAGCATGTTTCCTTTTCTCCCCACCTCCATGGTCCAGCATATCTCCTTCTCTTCCCACCCGTTCACTATGGTCCAGTATCTCTCTTACTCTACCCATCCACCCCCAATGGTCCAGCATTTGTTCTTCCTGTCCCCTACTCAGTTGGTAATCCCCTCTCCATCTGGTCTCTCAACCCCCTGGGTGTACCTTTTAAAAGTAAAATAGTTTTGCTTGTAGAGGCCACGGGCAGTGAGCATGCTTCATAAGTGCTGCTTGTGCCCTCCCCATAGTCTTCTTTCTGACACTTCCTGCCCATGTGGGAACAGGAAGTTGTGTCAGAGAGATGGCTGTGGAGAGGACACGAGCAGCGTGTATGAAGGGCTACTTGCTGCAGGTGGCCTCTACAAACAAAAACAGTTTTTAAAAGGTACACTCCGGAGGGCTGACAGGCCAGGGAAGATGCCAGATCACTGGTTAAGGAGAGGAAAGGAAGGGGGAAGAAGCAGAACCATGGGGAGATTCAGTGGATAGGTGGTGTGTCACTTCCGGAGCCACCAGAAGTGCTGGAATGGTATTCCACCCTGTTCTGACACAAATTAAGCCCTGGCGCACACACTTAATTCTGGTGCTGTATTCTTCCATGCTGCTCATGTGCTTCCCCATCTTCAACTCTGACAATCATCATCATGTCACATTCTGGCAGTTGCTACCAATTCTTTTACTCAGCCTGTAGCAGCCCCCTCATGCTTTACCACTGTTTCTCTTCCATTCGTATCCAGTCACTCAACTCTTCCTGTAGGACACTCTCTGGCTCTCTCAAAAGTCAGCCCAGTACACCTTGCAGAGCTCAGTACTCTCAGCACAGGAATATACCTGGCCCAAGCCTTCCCTTCCTGTGAGTAAAGCTGCCTTCCAGTGCTCCTACTCCCAGTGCCATAGCTTTCCCATTAGTTGAATTCTGCTCACAGTTTCACCAACTTGTGATATTGACAGCAGGCAGGAAGGAATGATTGGAGGGCTACAGAACGAGGTCTAAAATCTGAAAAATGACTTATCCACAAATACTAATGCAAAAATTGGTACAGTCCTAAAACAAATCCAGACAGTGGCAACCCTAGCCTCCTGATTCTTGAATACATCCGATGCCACAACCCCCCCCCCCCCCCCAAGGAAACATTTGAGCCCTAGGCATGTGCCTAGTTTAACTATGCCTTTATCCAGCTTTGGTAGGGTAATTTTTTAACTTGTTCTTAGTTCCTTAATTTGGGCCGACCTAATGGAGGATGTCCAAGATACATTAGCAGAGGCCCTCACTTTGGAGGCCCAGTTGAGGGTACCCTTGACATATCATCATCATTTTCTCAAGGACACTACAGAGGAAATAGACTATGCTTAAGTGGCCAGCCGGTGGTCTGCTGACCTCCAGGTGCAGATCACGGTGGCACATATCCAAGCTTTTCTATTGGATTTTCCTAAATATATAGTGAATATGCAACTTCAAGAAACATTGTACAAATTTGCATTATGCCTCTACATTTCTCCACATTGGGCCGCTGGGCTGATGTTTCCCCCACTTCAGCGTGCCCTAAATATGCTGCCCCTGGGGTCACACTTGAACACATGTTCTGGCATTGCCCGATAGTAGTGCCTTTCTGGACTCACTTGTTCTCCTTTCTTTGCACCATATGGACCTGCCATAATTCCTCAAATGCCCTTGTTGTTTGGAGTGGCAGTCATGGATCCCCCCTTCATAAAGGGTTTCTTCCCTTTCTGCACAAAGCACGTCTCTCTGCTCTTAAGCCCCTCTGTTTACAAAGCCGGACATAGCCCATTTAAAGTGAATGGGCTGTGTCGGCAGTACCGTACCACCAGTCACTAGTGGGGCTTTGTAAACAGGGGCTAAAATGATTCTTACCTCCTGGTTGGCTGCTCATAGTCCTAAACTTCAACATTGGTGCACTATAATGATAATTCAGCTGAGAATGGAACATTTGCTGGTTAGAGACCTTTCGCATGCCACTGGCCATCAGTTTTAGGCCCCTTGGAAGCCTTTTTTAGATACTTGTACATCGAGAGCCCATAGCTACCTTTTAAATCGTTAGCTTTTATTTGTTCAGGGATCAGGAGGGGCGGGCAGAAAGGGATGGGCATAAGGGTAGGAGTAAGGGGGTGGTTGGGGTTTATAAGCTTTGTACTTGTTCTGGTTGGATGTTGTATCTGCTTTTCTTGGCTCTTTAGTAAACATGATTTAAACATAACTTGCGCTTAGACAACATGGAAGCAAAATAACATATAGATTTAAAAATTAAATCTCTGCACATTGTTTACCTCACCCGACTTATCCCCACCCCTGCCCTAGACCTTTTATGAGTGTGTAAGTATTCCTGCCTGCGGAAGCATGGAGAAACATGTCTACCCAGGCAGTCAACTAGGTATCTCCATAGTGAAATTGCTACATCATTTTGGTAATAAATAGAAATAAAAGAAAACAGAGAAAATAAAATAAGATACCTTTTTTATTGGACTACCTTAATACATTTTTTGACTAGCTTTCAAAAAATATGAATTGTTAGTCCAATAAAAATGGTATCTTATTTTCTTTTCTCTGTTTTCTTTTATTTCTATTTATTACCTTTAAAAGTGTACTAACATAGCTACCACATCACTTTACATCATTTTGGAAATTGCCCACAAAAAGGATTATGTTATTATGTTTTGAAAATGTTATTGTGAAAATTCATAAAATTACTTTGCCCCCCCCCCCCCTGTTCACACCACTCTTGGCAGTGGGGAGTTAACTGTAACTTCATCAACCCATGAGTAAACTCTGTGCCAGTGATGCGTATGATGATGTCACAAGAGCAATTGCTGATTGTGACACCACTGAAAGGCAAGTTGTGGTGTCCAGGGAGATTCAGTTGATGGTTTATATCAAAAAGGAGTAGGAAGAAAATGAATAAGCTTAGATAATCAGGGACAGATGGAAATAGGGTACACTTCTCCTGGTTCCTGATGAGAGTCAGAACTGGAGCCAACAGCTTCAGAGGTGGGAAATCAAAATCTAACATCATTTAGGTCTATTTATCAAGGTATGTTTAGTTTTAAGCTATCTCACATAAATAATCCTTTTGAAGGTGCAGATTCCAGAATTGTACAAAGTACTCTAAATGAAGTCTCCCCAGAGACTTATGCAGAACATAAGAATAGCCGTACTGGGGCAGACCAATGGTTCATCTAGCCCAGTATCCTGTTTCCAACAGTGGCCAATACAAGTCACAAGTACCTGGTAGAAACCCAAATAGTTTCAACATTACATACTACCAATCCCAGGCAAGCAGTGGCTTCCCTCATGTCTGTCTCAATAACAGACTATAGACATTTTCTCCAGGAACTTGTCCAAACCTTTTTTAAACACAGATATGCTAACCGCTGTTACCACATCCTCTGGTAATGAGTTCCAGAGCTTAACCATTCTTTGAGTGAGAAAATATTTCCTCCTATTTGTGGGGATGGAGAAGATTAATTGTGGGGATGGAACAGATCTAAGCGGGCACGGGTGGGTATGGGTTAAATTCCATTGGGGATCGGTGAAATTTCTGTCCCTGTCCAACTCTCTAATTTGTAATCCCAAGTAGACTACACATGGTGCTGTCCCAAAGAAATGATCAGGTTCGTTTGAGAAGACCTACCCCTGGTAAAACCACATTGCCTTGGATTCTGTAATCTGTCAGATTCCAGAAATGACACTATCTTCAGTTATAACAATAATTCTGTTAATTTGCTCTCTGCAAATGTGAAGCGTCTGTTTGTGCTTTCCAAAAATACTAGGACTAGGGGGTATGCGATGAAGCTACAATGTAGTAAATTTAAAACAAATCAAAGAAAAATTTTCTTCACTCAACGTGTAATTAAACTCTGGAATTCGTTGCCAGAGAATATGGTATAGGCGGTTAGCTTAGCGGAGTTTTAAAAAGGTTTGGATGGCTTCCTAAAGGAAAAGTTCATAGACCATTATTAAATTGACTTGGGGAAAATCCACTATTTCTGGGATAAGCAGTATAAAATGTTTTGTACTTTTTTGGGATCTTGCCAGGTATTCGTGACCTGGGTTGTCCACTGTTGGAAACAGGATGCTGGGCTTGATGGACCTTTGGTCTTTCCCAATATGGCAGTACTTATGCCAAAGCCAGACTGTAGTTCCCAGCCTGCAACTAACTTCCATTTTTGCAGAGAAGAAGCCACATCTGCCCATCTCCAGTCTTATGGAACCACTCAGGACTCTGATAGTTTTGTGATGGTGATAATTCAGTTGCTTTATAGTTTGGGGGATGGTGAAATTACTACTGGCAATCATCTAGCTAGTGTTTCTGCACACGTCATGGCTTTTCTGCTACTGATGAAGAGATGGCATGCTCCCCATTCATTTTTCATGCCTTCTGTCTTATAACAGACCTTAGTTTGGAGTGCTGATATTACATTGTGGCGGGTCAACCCACACATTGAAAACTGCCTTTCCTCAAACTGGTCAGACAGCCAGTGTAAAAGGCTTTGAAAATGGTTCCTTTAGAGCTGCATTAAGGTTTGAACAAAAGGTCAGCAAAGCAAACAAAAAGAATCAATGTAGAAATTCTGAGAGCCCACCTTGCTCAATTTGAAATGGCACATCTTTTGCCCCAGAAATCAATTTCTTACAATTTCAGAAGAGAAAATGTACAACTTGCACAGATCAAAACATCTGCAAAATGTGTCTTAGGACTTTCTACCCGAGGGTACTAGAATCAAGAATTACTCTTGGTATTTAAGTCAACAAAATGGGCTGACATTTGCCATCCTGCTTTGTTTTGTCAGGAAGCCCAGTAATGAGATTATGGGGCTCATTTTTGAAATAAAAAAAAATGTCCAAAAAGTGGCAGGTTACCCCTAGCATATAGATGCATCCTCCAGATCTAGCTATGGTGGAAAGGATACATATAAAAGTTGCCTAGATTTGGAGGTGAGGAAAGTGCCTATCCTATATAATAATTCTCACCTCCAACGTTCTGAGGCTGCCTGGAACCGTGGATCTCTTGAAGGTGGTCTGGTAGATGGAGTAGATCATCCCACTGATTGGCTGCGTCTCGGATGACGTCACCAGCCTGACACACAGCAACAAACCTTGACCCCCCCCCTGCCAACCGCCCTCAAAGAGCGCTGGCGACATCCCTCTCCTCTCCTAAACCGCTGCACCTTGGAGCCTGAGTTGTTTTGTTGCACAGTGAGGAAAGTGAAACAAATGCGCTACAGCAATGTGGGTAAGCAAAACCGCGACACAGGCAAGGGGAGGAGTAGGGAAACACACAGAGCGTGTTTCCCTACTCCTCCCCCTGCCAACCGCCCTAAAAAAAACGCCGCCTCCCTCCCTCTCCTCTCCCGAACCGCTGCCGCCCTCCCGAAACTCCCCCCAGCTGACGAAAAAACCGCCGCCCCTAGGAGCCTCAGTTGTGCCTGCCTGCCTCCCGAATTATCCGCCCTCCCGACACGAAGAGGTAAGTGAAGGACTGATGATGACTTCAAAACTTCGTAGGGAGGGGGCCTATCTCTACACACAATTCCTGAGGAAAACCTTGCTAGTGCCCATTTCATTTCCATCAGAAACGGGTGCGCTACAGCGATGTGGGTAAGCAAAAGTGAAAGATGATGCATGTCACTATACAGCTATGCAACCATGCTTGGAAGGAATGGAACTGGGAAGAATGGGGGGTGAGGACCCAAGGAGGGAGGGGGGTGAGGACCCAGGGAGGGAGACAGGATGAGGACCCTGGAACTGGAAGGGAGGGAGGGGAGGCCCTGGCACACACTCTCATTCTCACACACACACTCTCGCACCCAGTCTCAATCTCTCTGTCACACACACTGACACATTCACTCTTTATCACACACTCACTCTCACACACACTCTGTAAAACATACTCTGTAAAAATTTAGCGCACTTATAGCACGGCTTAGTAAACATGGCCCCTAGTGACATATAAGTGGGCTCAACAGTAAAATAACTCATCTTAACAGTAGCCCTCGTTAGTAACAATTCTCCAATGTGTCTTTATAAAATACAAGATCAAATCCTGCAGAATTTGTCCCTACATTGTAACAGTGAATATTTATGCCTGCTCGGGTGTAAATGCCAATGCATAAAGTACATTGATATTTAAATCATGACTCCACTCGCGTTCCACCAAATCTCCTTCCCTCAACACTGTTACTCTAAAGTCACTTGCAAATTTATGCCTAATTGACACTGCATGTAGTTTTAAGTGTAGAAAAAGGGTTATAAAAGTATCTCCATAATGTTTAATGAAAGGGCAGTTGCTGATCATATGTATCTTCTGTGGCACTAGTTCAATGGGTAGCAGTACTGAGTACACGAATACAGTTAACCACTAGTTCTTAACTTTGCACACTGGCCCTCCACCACTGAATATCAGACCCATAGATGTCAAATATGGCTCTGTATTTAGATCTAAGAATCCAGAACATCTGTGTTCACAACTCCAGTTCTAGAACAGGCTGTGTCATTTTGCAGTTCCTTTATGACGTCTTTATTTGCTCAATTGAAATGTTATTAGAAAGTTGTGATTCCTCTCAATGCAATCACCTGCTTGAAAAGGAGTTATTACACTAACATTTCAGGTTATGCTTTTTTTTTTACAGTTTAAAAAAAATAAGACATACATGGAGGGGCATAATCGAAAAGGGTGCCCAAGTTTTCCTGAGGACGTCCTCGCAGGATGTCCCGGCAAAGGGGCGGGGAAACCCGTATTATCGAAACAAGATGGGCGTCCATCTTTCATTTCGATAATACCGTCGGGGATGCCAAAATCGCAAAATTTAGGTTGACCTTAGAGATGGTCGTCCCCGATTTTCGGCGATAATGGAAACAGAGGACACCCATCTCAGAAACGACCAAATCCAAGCCCTTTGGTCATGGGAGGAGCCAGCATTTGCAGTGCACTGGTCCCCCTCACATGCCAGGACACCAACCGTGCACCCTAGGGGGCACTGCAGTGGACATCATAAATTGCTCCCAGGTGCACAGCTCCCTTGCCTTGTGTGCTGAGCCCCCCAAAACCCACTACTTACAACTGTACACCACTACCATAGCCCTTGTGGATGAAGGGGGTCACCTAGATGTGGGTACAGTGTGTTTGTGGTGGGTTTTGAAGGGCTCACATTTACCACCACAAATGTAACAGGTAGAGGGGGAATGGGCCTGGATCTGCCTGCCTGAAGTGCACTGCACCCATTAAAACTGCTCCGGGGACCTGCATACTGCTGTCATGGAGCTGGGTATGATATTTGAGGCTGGCATAGATGCTGGAAACAAATTTAAAAAAAAATTTTTGAGGGTGGGAGGGGGTTAGTGACCACTGGGGGAGTAAGGGGAGGTCATCCCTGATTCCCTCCAGTGGTCATCTGGTCATTTAGGGCACATTTTTGTGGCTTGGTCGTAAGAAAAAAAAGGACCAGGTAAAGTCGTCCAAGTGTTCATCAGGGACACCCTTCTTTTTTCCATTATCGGTTGAGGATGTCCATGTGTTAGGCACGCCCCAGTCCCGCCTTCGCTACGCCTCCGACAAGCCCCCGTGAACTTTAGTCGTCCCCACGACGGAAAGCAGTTGAGGACGCCCAAAATCGGCTTTTGATTATGCCGATTTGGACAATCCTGTGAGGATGTCCATCTTGCAATTTGTGTCAAAAGATGAGCGCCCTTCTCTTTCGAAAATAAGCCTGATGGTATTTCAAAAGTGTGTAGCACCATTTACAAGCAGTAAAGAGGAACTGCATTTTAAAGACTTCATTTTTTCCCTTTTCTAGTCATTCTGTCCATCCAGGTGGCATTCCTAGTCAGCACTGGGCATCTTTGTCACCCCAGAGGGCTGGAGGAACATTTCCTCTGAGATGATCCTTCAGAACCACTGATTTGACCAATGGGAATAGTGGCCATCCTTTTCCTTTCCTCCCCAGGATTGAACATGTTGATTCCATAGCACTATTGACCACAGTCAGCCCCATCAGACAGGAGACTCAGTCTGCCATCTCCAGTGCTTTGGTGGTGCCCCCCCCCCCCCCATTCTGGCACCCCCTTCCCTCACACAGCTTTGTCATCTCTCCCTCCCTTGGTTTGGGTTATGGGGCCAGCCTAGTAAGCATTATTTTTATGATTCTGCTAGAATGCCTACTTTCACTCACGGTCTCCACTTGTTTTCAGCAAGTATTCTAAAACAGTTGTTTTCAACCTTGTCCTCTGGGACCACCCAGTCAGTTGGGTTTTCAGGCTATCCACAATGAATATATATGAGATGTATTAGCACACACTTCCTCCACTGCATGCAAATATATATACATTTTTAGTCTGCGGATACCTTACAAGTTCAGTGCAGATAACATGAGAAAGAGACCAGGTATGCTTGGGACAGTGCAGATGTAACCTCGTCATCCTATATAATAATTCTCACCTCCTTCCGAGTTGGTCTGCTAGGCTCCGTAGATCATTCTGAGTTGGTCTGCTAGGCTCCGTAGATCAGGCTGACATTACCGTAGCCATTATGATGTCAACTGCAGAACCCGGGGGGGGGGGGGGGGGGGGGAACATACCTCACAGCTGATCCATATCCAGAGGAGGATCGCTGGAAATGGGTGGCTGGAGGGGGGCAGGGGAGAGAGGAGGGTCGCTGTACTTGGGTGGCTGCAGTGGCCGCAGGGGGAGAGGAGGGTCGCTGGACATGGGTGGGTGGCTGCAGGGGAGCTGAGGAAAACCTTGCTAGCGCCCGTTTCATTTGTGTCAGAAACAGGCCTTTTTTTACTAGTATTATATAATGGGAAATGGGACTTGATATACCGCCTTTCTGAGGTTTTTTTTTTTTTGCAACTACATCGAAAGCGGTTTACATATATTCAGGTACTTATTTTTTTTTTATTTGTACCCCATGCTTTCCCACTCATGGCAGGCTCAATGCGGCTTAGGTACTTATTTGTACCTGGGGCAATGGAGGGTTAAGTGACTTGCCCAGAGTCACAAGGAGCTGCCTGTGCCTGCAGTGGGAATCAAACCCAGTTCCCCAGGACCAAAGTCCACCACTCTAACCATTAGGCCACTCCTCCACTCCTTATTTTGTACCAGGGGCAATGGAGGGTTAAGTGACTTGCCCAGAGTCACAAGAAGCTGCAGTGGGAATCGAACTCAGTTCCCCAGGATCAAAGTCCACTGCACTAACCACTAGGCTACTCCTCCACTATAATAAAAAATTACAAATTAGCCTCATTTAAAAAGGCACTAAATTGTAAATATCTTTCATCAACCTAAGACAACTATCTTTCATGTATATTTATTGTAGCCTAAAAACCCAACTGGCCAGGTGGTCCCTGAGGACTGGGTTGAAAACCATCGTTCAATACAGCAGGACCCTATCTGTACAAATCAAAGCTATGATCAAAGAATGCAGCTATAAGCTTTGCTGGACAAGCAACACAGTGTAGTATTGATACAGCTTATTGAGTCTTTCGTCAATAAAACAAAGCAAAATCTTATAAATACCCATTTTTGTTCCATTGCCTTTTAAGATCATAACCCTTATCCCTCGGATTCTATATAGCATGCCTAGAATCACACGTAAATCTAGGTGTATTCTATAACTACACGCGTAGATTAATTGTGTTAACAAGCTGTTAAGCATTGTTAACAGCTCTTAAGCAATAATGAGCAATAATTGGCAAAAATTTGAATTTACACAGTACATTCCTAAGTGTATTCTGTAATATACTGCACCTAAATTCTAATGTGCGCAGGCAAAAATGGGCATTTTGTGGGCGTTCCAAAATCTACGAGCATTGTTATAACATATGGGCCAGTGTGCGTAAATCTATGTGCAGGGATTTACACCAGCTTTACGTTAGTGTAAATGGATGCACATAGCTTTAGTTGCATGAACTACGCCTAAACGTATTCTAAATACCACGTGTAGATTTACATGTGGTATGTATAATACGCTTAGGTGCAATTGTCTACCATGAGTTAATTTTAGGCACCATATATAGAATCGAGCCCTATATGCTTTATATTTAGGGTGGCCAACTTTCAACATCTGTTTCAAGCAACACTTTGGAATCTGTAAGATAAGAACAGTAGTAGCAGTCTGAAGATTTTTGGCACACCGGCAAGTGATAATGAGAGATGTGATAAAACCCTGGATGAACCTTTTAGCAGGGATGGTGAATAAATATGACAATGAGGGACTGTCCCTCCTTATGAGAACAGTTGACCATCCTATTCTCCCCACCCCCCAATCCCTTTGATTGGGGATAGATGGTTAAGGAGTGGTCCAGTTGAGGCTTTATCTTGTACAGTAATTCATTTTTTCATGGTATGATTTCTCTCACACGCTCTTGTTTGCTCTCTTTTCGGTAGCCTCTGGCCACCAATTCTTGTAAGTGACTTCAGCATGAACTCTTTCAGTGTCTTAAGCTAGGAGATCTTTCGGAGCTTTTTGTAAGCTGGCACACTGTAGGTAAGAAATTGCTAATAGTTACATATAAACTGAAGCCAGCCTAATAGAAAATTCAATCCCATCAGCCAAGAGTATAATTTTCTTCTCCCCCTGCCCTTCTGATATTGGAACATCAGGAAGGAATTCTTGCCCTTAGAGGAGGAACTGCGAATGCTGCACATTTTTCCCATCTTATGAAGCATAAAGTTCATGAAGTTAAAAGTTATTTGAGTTATTTCTTGGCCTTATGTGATAGCAGAGCAGCTCTCCTGAACTGCAATAAGAAAGGCTTTTGTCGACGCAATAAGTACAATTCAGATTTTTTTTTTAAATCTGTTTTTTTCACAGAAATGGCATCTTAGAAAAAAAATCCATTGGTTCTATTTTACTTTTTCTCATGAAATGTTCTTTCCTTGTTTTGTATTGCCTTGTGAATTGCTGTTAAAAATAACATATGGGTTCTGTGCCGCTCACTGATGGCCATAGTTTCTTTAGCATTACTTCAAAATGTTGATGCAGATAATGATTAGAAGCTTCACTCACAGAACAGCTGATGTTTTGTCTCCTCTTTTTATTTTTCATACATTTCTGAGATTTGGGGAATCTGGCACAGGCTCTGAGGGGTGGAAAAAGAAAAGAGCATTTCAGAAACAGTTGTTGGTTTTACTTGCAATATTAGAGTGGACTTTGGATTTCGATATAGTGTAAACCTTTTTCAGGGCCACTTTTACAAAGCCAAGCTAGCGATTCCTGTGCAGTAAATGAAAGGAAGCCCACTATGGGCTGCAAAATACAGAAAGAGGATTAGCAACAAACCAGCCCCTGGCCACTGGCATTGAATATCCAAAGCTAATTCCTTCAAAGTACGTCAAAGCTGCTACTAGAGGTTAGCCATTTTAGAAAGGCTGCCACAATGGGCAGGAGCAAGTGGGCATCGCTCCTACCCATTTCCCCAGTGGGGCAATGAGTAGGTAAGCCTGCTACCATTGAGGGGGGGGGGCTTGCAGTTCTGGGGGGGGGGTTAGGGATGGGGGAGGCAGGGTATCCAATGGGGGAGGGGGTTTCCTTGGCTAGGGAGGGTTACCAGGGAGACAGGGGTGGCAGGACACTAGGCCAGGCACTAGAGGTCAACAGGGCACCAACCAATATTCAAACCAGCGTCCAGTTGACTTTCAGGCTCATTTTCGAAAGAGAAGGATGCCCATCTTTTGACACAAATTGGAAGATGGGCGTCCTTCTCCCAGGGTTGTACAAATCGGAATCGAAAGCTGATTTTGGACGTCCCCAACTGCTTTCCGTTGCAGGGATGGCCAAAGTTCAAGGGGGCGTATCGGAGGCGTAGCGAAGGCGGGACTTGGGGGCGTGCCTTACACATGGATGTCCTCGACCCATAATGGAAAAAAAATGGACATCCCTGACGAGCACTTGGACGACCATGAAATATAGATGTAAATAACATTTTTCTCTGCTTACTACCTTTGTAAAATATCTTCATACATCAGCTCATTCAGGCACTCAGAAAAACAAGTTAATACAGGGGTTTTTTTCTAAAAGGGGAAATACTAAGTTTTAAGGCCCTCTGTAGAACAGGAACACTCTTAACCACTTCAGCTCTGGAAATCAGTTATCACACAGAACACAATATATGGTTCCTAAAACAAAATCTTTTACCTGCAAATAAAATAGAAGCAGAAAGCATCTACGGTGTATTTACAGCTGCATTATGTGAATCAAAACAGTTTACCTGGCAGTTGAATAAAGAAGTATTATAATTAATTAGCTTTCTTTCCTGTTATGAGTGAAGCATAAACTTCCTTATTGCTGTAAAATTCACAGGTTTTTCAGTTTATAGAGGAAGACCCTGGAGCTAGAGCAGATAAGAGTCCTTTCAGGGGCTCAATCAGAGTGCCTGGGAGACTTGGTGCTGCGTGATAACCTCTTGTGCTAGACTGCTGTTACTTTTGCCCACCTTAGAATACCTGGTTGGTAATTAGACTCCAGCACAACATTTTTGTATTCACAGGGTGCACCTCAAGATGTCTGTTTAAAAAAGGTTCCAGGGGAGATCTGTGAAATTATAGACCGGTGAGTCTGACGTCGGTGCCGGGGAAAATGGTAGAGGCTATTATCAAAAACAAAATTACAGAGCACATCCGAGGACATGGATTACTGAGACCGAGTCAGCACAGCTTTTGTGTGGGGAAATCTTACCTGACCAATTTACTTCAATTCTTTGAAGGAGTAAACAAACATGTGGACAAAGGGGAGCCGGTTGATATTGTGTATCTGGATTTTCAAAAGGCATTTGACAAGGTACCTCATGAAAGGCTACAGAGGAAATTGGAGGGTCATGGGATAGGAGAAAATGTCCTATTGTGGATTAAAAACTGGTTGAAGGATAGGAAACAGAGAGTGGGGTTAAATGGGCAGTATTCACAATGGAGAAGGGTAGTTAGTGGGGTTCCTCAGGGGTCTGTGCTAGGACCGCTGCTTTTTAATAGATTTATAAATGATTTAGAGATGGGAGTAACTAGCGAGGTAATTAAATTTGCTGATGACACAAAGTTATTCAAAGTCGTTAACTCGCGACAGGATTGTGAAAAATTACAGAAGGACCTTACGAGACTGGGAGACTGGGCGGCTAGATGGCAGATGACGTTTAATGTGAGCAAGTGCAAGGTGATGCGTGTGGGGAAAAAAGAACCCGAATTATAGCTACATCATGCAAGGTTCCACGTTAGGAGTTACGGACGAAGAAAGGGATCTGGGTGTCGTCGTCGATAATACGCTGAAACCTTCTGCTCAGTGTGCTGCTGTGGCTAGGAAAGCGAATAGAATGTTAGGTATTATTAGGAAAGGTATGGAAAACAGGTGTGAGGATGTTATAATGCCGTTGTATAGCTCCATGTTTCGACCGCACCTTGAGTATTGTGTTCAATTCTGGTCACCATATCTCAAGAAAGATGTGGAGGGGCATAATCGAACGGAAACGTCTATCTCCATTGGGGTTTATCTCCGAGAACGGGTCCGTGAAGGGGCGGACCGAAGCGTATTTTCGAAAAATATGGATGTTTATCTTTTTTTGAGCTGGGCGTTTTTGTTTTTCAGCGATAATGGAAACCGAAAGCGCCCAGCTCAAAAACGAATAACTCCAAGACATTTATTCGTGGGAGGGGCCAGGATTTGTAGTGCACTGGTCCCCCTCACATGCCAGGACACCAACCGGGCACCCTAGGGGGCACTTTTAAAAACAAAAACAAGGTAAAACAGCTCCCAGGTGCATATCTCCCTTCCCTTGGGTGTTGAGCCCCCCAAATCCCCCTCAAAACCCACTGCCCACAAGTCTACACCATTACTATAGCCCTAAGGGGTGAAGGAGGGCACCTACATGTGGGTACAGTGGGTTTAGGGGGCGGTTTGGAGGGCTCCCATTTACCAGCACAAGTGTAACAGGTGGGGGGGGGGGGATGTGCCTGGGTCCACCTGTCTGAAGTCCACTGCACCCCCTAATAACTGCTCCAGTGACCTGCATACTGCTGCCAGGGAGGTGAGTATGACATTTGAGGGTGAAAATAAAAAGTTGTGAAACGGCATATTTTGTGGTGGGAGGGGGTTTGTGACCACTGGGGGAGTCAGGGGAGGCCATCCCCGATTCCCTCCAGTGGTCATCTGGTCATTTAGGGCACTTTTTGGGGCCTCATTCATGGAAAAACAGGGTCCAGGAAAAGTGCCCTAAATTCTCGCTAAAAACGCATATTTGTTTTCCATTATCGGCGAAAGGCGCCCATCTCTGATCGCCCGATAACCCCAGTTCCGTCTTCACCATGCCTTCGACACGCCCCCATCAACTTTGTCCGCATCCGCGACGGAGTGCAGTTGAAAACGTCCAAATTCGGCTTTCGATTATACCGCTTTATTCGTTTTTGTGAGATAAACGTCTATCTCCCGATTTGGGTCACAATATAGGCGTTTTTCTATTTCGATTATAAGCAGGATAGTAGAATTGGAAAAGGTGCAGCGAAGGGCGACTAAAATGATAGCGGGAATGGGATGACTTCCCTATGAAAAAAGACTAAGGAGGCTAGGTCTTTTCAGTTTGGAGAAGAGATGGCTGAGGGGAGACATGATAGAGGTATATAAAATAATGAGTGGAGTGGAACAGGTGGATGTGAAGCGTCTGTTCACGCTTTCCAAAAATACTAGGACTAGGGGGCAAGCAATGAAACTACATTGTAGTAAATTTAAAACAAATAGGAGAAAATGTTTCTTCACCCAACGCATAACTAAACTCTGGAATTCGTTGCTGGAGAACGTGGTGAAGGCAGTTAGCTTAGCAGAGTTTAAAAAGGGGTTAGACGGTTTCCTAAAGGACAAGTCCATAAACCACTACTAAATGGACTTGGGAAAAATCCACAATTCCAGGAATAACATGTATAGAATGTTTGTACGTTTGGGAAGCTTGCCAGGTGCCCTTGGCCTGGATTGGCCGTTGTCGTGGACAGGATGCTGGGATCGATTGACCTTTGGTCTTTGTTCTCAGAAATATTTTCTGCTCTATATGGAAGTCACTGCTGTAAAATTCTGCTTCCACAGAAGACAGGCAAAAAGTTTACAGTTTTACAAACTAGTACTTCCGGCACAAGGGTTTCTCCCACCTCTATATCACATCTTCCTTCTATTAAGAAGCTCAAAATTTTAGTTTTTGAATTGACTTTAGTCTTACTAGGGTTCTGCACTACCTCCTACTGGCAGAATCAGAAAACACCTTCCTAGAACATAAGAACAGCCATACTGGGTCAGACCAATGGTCCATCTAGCCCAGTATACTGTTTCCAACAGTGGCCAAGCCAGGGCCCAGATGCACAAAAGTCCCCGTTAAGAATCCTTCTGTATTTCCAAATCGGTAAATATTACTGACTTGGAAATACAGAGGGATTTTCAAAGAGAATCACATGCAAATGAGCTGCTCATTGCTTTTGTAACCCAGCTCATTTGCATGCTGGGAAGCCAGTCGGCCAGCTGAGCATGAGCGTGGCTGCTCTGTGCATGCTACAGACGTTTCTCATACACGCAGACAAGCTGCGTGTATGGAAGCCAGCGTAGCTTTTTTTTCTTTTCAAATACTGCTGCAGTTCGCTGATGCCAGGAGCCTGCCATTAGGGGCACCAGTAAAGGTTGGAATTGTAGCAACAGCAGGTCTATCCTCCTGGTTCTCCTCTCACCAGAGCTCTGAGCACAAGCAGCTCCCTAGGGCTTTCTTGCTCTGATCCGCAAGACCATGGGCTCAGCTGGATTTGAGCAAGAAAGTGCTAGACTGCCACCGGCGGCTGTGTCCCGGGAGTCCAGGAGCAAACAAGAGGTACAGACTAGAGAGCAGCTCAAAGGGATAGGGAGATCCTAGATACAAGCCCTGATCTGTTGGTGACTGGTTCAGAAAGCAAAATCAGTCGGAATTAGGGGGAAAACTGGCAGCTCTACTCATAACAGCTGAAGCAGGATCCTTTCCTCCCATCTGTCCTGATATTTTGGTGTGTGAAGCTCACTCAAATTTAATGGGAGATCTGGAGCTGTCAGGCCCAACAGCCCTAGACCTCCTCTTAAATTTTCCACGGTAAAGGTATGGACTGTTTCTGTGCATCGGGTCAGAAAATGGTTGTGTATTGTTTTGCATGCACATCTGTATAGTAATTAGCTCACCATGATAGGAAAAGAGCTCAGAGAACCCTTTTGTGAATATCTCGTTTTACTCCTTGCTCGCTAACCTGGCTAGAACTAGTTTAAAAACGATGTTTTTAGGTTTAATGCATCTGGGCCCAGGTCACAAGTACCTGGCAGAAATGCTCTCTCTAGGAAATGTGAATGTGCTTTACCTTTCAAATTACTCTAAAGTAGGGACTGTGGTAATTTATTGTTGAATATCTTGATTCTCTTGCTTGCATACTATTACCCAGGAACTGATATTCTTGAGTTACACTTTGAATAAGCCCCAATAAAATCAGCAGGAGCAACAGCAAAGATATAATATGAAATGGCTGGAAGTGCAGGAGTTAACTCCTTCCCTTGGCTCTGTAAAAGAGAGGTGCAGGGGCTGATTCTTCTCTTTCAAGTGGAGTTTTACTTCTCATTCTTTACCCAGTTAAGCAAAATAGTCACTATCATCAATTATAAACTCCACCTAATAACCTTGTTCTTTGAATTACAATTGAAAGCATTAAGGAAAAAATATTTTTCAGGCTAAGATAATTGAGGGCAGTACGGTCTATGTTACATCTGTATAGTTTTAGAAGTGGCACAAGCCATTCTTCTCTCACATTTGGATTATTGTAGCTCACTATATGGAGGGTTCACAATTAAGTTAGAGAAAGCAGTTTTTACAGAATACAGTGGCGAGATTGATTTGTGGATTGGGTAGATATGAGAGAGCTACTCCTCTGTTGTATGATTTGTATTGGCTTCCTGTTTTCTGGTTTATATGGAGATAATTCCAGCCGTTTAGTCCATTATTTTAATTTCTTGTCATCGTTTTGTTTGGCTCGAATGGAACGTTGTTTAAAGTTAAATTATCCATCTGTTAGGAAGATTCGTAAGAAATCTTATGTAGAATCTTCTTTTTTGTACCAGGGAGTGAAAACTTGGACCAGAAAATTCAGATATATTTTGCCTTTCAAAAAGCTTTAAAGACGTATCTATTTTCTGAAAAAGTTTGATTTTCTTTATGAGATGATGAAGATAGAATGTAATTCTCCTAATATGTGGGATCTCTTTCTGTGTTATCCGCTTCGAAACCAATTGAATTTTAGCAGAATATAAGTACCGCATAGCATAGCATCTTTCTTACCTTAAATCTTATCGCTGCCTACCAAAAGTACCTATTTGTCTGATTTGTCTATTTTTGCTAGATTGTTAGGTCCATGGAAGAAGGACTATTTCTTATGGGTATCTGTGCAATGCTGTGTATACCTTATATCACCACAGAAGTATATGAAGGGCACTTACATTCACATGCCACCGTGAGTGCACAGATGGGCAGAATACTGTCACTTTCACGAGTAAGTGTGCATATACCTGCACAAGTGGCAGCGGAGCAATGAGACGCTGATCTGTAAGGGCATGCTTAAATGCAAAGGGGGTATTCATATGGAAGGAGCCGGGGGGGGGGGGGGGGGCAGTGAGCAGGGCTACCACTTATGCATGCAATTTATAGAATAGTTAAATGCCTTGCTGCATTTGCATGACTAATAGAATTGCCCCCTTGGTTTTAATAGTGGTATGAGAACAGAGCACTAATGTCCCCTGCTTCAAAATTCAGGTGTTTATCATGCTTTTCCAATGAAAAATGTCATTCTTTTCCACAAATATCTGGATTCTGAGTTTCATGGAGGCCTTATGATTATTTCAGTCCCTCAAGGCATTTAACCTGGCCCAAACCTCAGAGACTCACCCAGTGATGGGAAGAAGCAGTCCCCAGTACCTGGGGGAGACAGTGGAGTATTGGGTTCTGAGAGGAGGTGACGTCCCGAATCTGACTGGTGGCGGCTTGCTGTATAGTTCAGCTGAGGCTTATGCTCCGCATTTACATGCGTAGCCTCATCAAAGACAGGGTTTTCAATTCCTCTGGCTTCACTGCAATGAAACACAATAAGGGTCAGAGCCACAGCAGACTTGAGTTCTTCTCCCATCACTGTCCGCATCCATGCAGCTCATTCTCATTTGAAATAAAGTTGTCCCTTTTTCCTGAGTTATAAAGTTAAAGTTTGACTTTTTTCGTTCTGAATTGGATTTGGTCTGAATCAAAATCCTGTAAGTGCTCATATTCTGTAATCATAGAGTGCAAAATGGTGCTTACATTTAGGTGCTAAGGAGTCGATATTCAAAGTGATTTAACCAGATAGAAGATCCTGGCTGGTTAAATTGCTTGTGCGGGTCTATCCGCTGATATTCAGTGGCATGTAACCAGGACCAGCTCAAGGGATAGTGGTGCCCTGCACCAAATTGTTTTGGTGGCGCCCCCCATTCTGGTGTCCCCTCCCTTCCCACAGCTTCGGCATCTCTCCCTCCCTTGGGCCGGTATTTGTCCCCCTTCCCGCGGGTCCAGCATTGCTCCTTCACCACTCACTCCCCTGCGGTCCTCTAAAGTGTACGTTAGTCACAGGCGGCGGCAGCAGCAGCAAAATGATATCCCATCAGGAGGAAATTGTATCAGAGGAGGTAGGAAGCAGCAGAGGAGGAAAGACCCAGGGGCTGGATGAAGGCAGCCTGTTATACTGCCGCTGTCACAACCAGCAACCAACATAAAATTTACAGGACCGACCGCGGGGCAGTGAGAGAGGTGAGGAAGCAGTGCTGGACCCAACGGGGCCTAGGGCAGATGCTAGGGAGGAGGCCCACAAGCTTGCTTGCAGATTGTCCCTCTTTCAACTTCAGGCAGTGTCATGGGGGCTCAGGGCAATTGTCCTGTTTACCCACCCCTAACGTGGGCCCTGAGAGACTGGACCAGGAGGTGGAGGAGAAAAGGCTTAACCTATACAGCAGATGGTTGGATATTTTGGTGCCCCTAATTCCTGGAAACCTGGGCTAGAGCCCCACCTGATCCAGTGGTTAAGCCGGCCTTGGATGTAACTGGTTAGTGTCGCTGAATATCAGCAATAAGCACTAAAGCCATAGCTGGCAATTTTTTGGGCAATCCTGGGACAGAATCAGCATTTACACAGTTAAATACCAATATTAAGAAATTAACCGCTTAAGTTAACTGGACAAATTGGATCACATAATACTCAGTCCTATCTTTGTCCTATTTAACTTATCAGTTAACGTACTGAATATCGCACTTAACAGCATATGCGACAGCTGGCCGCACAGTACTGGATATTCAATGTCGGTGCTCAGACATGACCAGACATTAAATATCCAGGCATAATGCCGCCGCAAGTCAAAAAAATGCTGACCGCCGAAGGTTGAATATTTATCCCTAAGATTATAGAATTAGGGAGATAACTGGTAGCCATTTAGATCATCAAATAGCCAAAGTAATACATTTAGAAAAGGAGTGTGGTTTCAGGTGGAGCGAGAACAGGAAGAATGTTTGCATTCAGCAGCAAATTCAGCCACTGAAATGTATGTTATACAGTGGCGTAGGAAGGGCGGGGCAGTGGGGGCGGTCCGCCCCGAGTGTCAGCGGGTGGGGGGGGGGGGTGCTCTGGACAGCCCTCGTCTCCTGCCTTCACCCTTCGTTTTTTTTAAAATCCATTGCAGCGACGCAGGCAGCGCTTCGCGTCTGCCCTGCGTGTGCTGTGAAGAGAGAAAATCACCTCGCTGGCGTCAGCGGGCCTTCCCTCGTTGTGTCCCGCCCTCTTCTGAGGTAAATTCCTATTTCCTTGAGGGCGGGACACAACGAGGGAAGGCCCGCCGATGCCAGCGAGGTGATTTTCTCTCTTCACAGCACACGCAGGGCAGACGCGAAGCGCTGCCTGCGTCGCTGCAATGGATTAAAAAAAACGAAGGGTGATGGCAGGAGACGAGGGCTCTGTCGGCTCTCCACAAGGGGGGACGGGACCGGGTCGGGGGGGGGGGGTCAGATGGGAGAAGGGGAGCTCAGAGGGGAGAAGGGGTGGGGGAGCTCAGAGGGGAGAAGTGGAGTGCTCAGATGGGAGAAGGGGTGGGGGTGTTCAGAGGGGAGAAGGGGATTGGGGAGGGTGGGGAGCCCAGATGGGTTCTCAGAGGGGAGATGGGGATTGAGGAGGGTGGGGGAGCCCAGATGGGTGCTCAGAGGGGAGAAGGGGATTGGGAAGGGGTGGTGGAGCCCAGAGGGGTGTTCAGAGGGGAGAGAGGGGATTGGGGAGGGTGGGGGATCCCAGAGGGGAGCTCAGAGGGGAGAAGGGGATTGGGGAGGGAGGGTGGGGGAGCCCAGAGGGGTGCTCAGATGGGTGCTCAGAGGGGAGAAGGGGATTGGGGAGGGTGGGGGAGCCCAGATGAGTGCTCGGAGGGGAGAAGGGGATTGGGAAGGGATGGGGGAGCTCAGAGGGGTGCTCAGAGGGAAGAAGGGGATTGGGGAGGGGTGGGGGTGCTCAGAGGGGAGAAAGGGGTCTGAAGCTGGAACTGGGGTCTGACAAGGGGCAGGAGGGAAATGGGTCCATGCCTGGGGCAGATGGGAGAATGGGTCTGGGGCTGAAAAAGGGGGATGCAAGGCATGTGGTGGATGAAGGGGGCTGGAACTGGGGGCTGAAAAGGGGACAGGGAGAAGTGGCTGGGGGCTGAGCTCTGGACTCAATGGAAGAAAGGGCTGGGGACTGGTGGGATAGTGGGGCTGAAAAGGGGGGCAGGTGGGAGATGTGGGCTGGGGCTGGAACTAGGGGCAGGTGGAATAAGGGGGCTGGAACTGGGGGCTGAAAAGAGGGGGCAGAGAGGGGACAGACCCTGGATGGAAGGGGAGAGTGTGAGGGAGGGCAGACCCTGGATGGATGGGAGAGGGAGGGTAAACGGATTGAAGGGGCAGAGAGAAAGGGCAGATGGTGGGTGGAAGAGGGAGAGAGAAAGAGGGCAGACTGGGGTAAATGGTGGATGGAAGGGGCAGAGATAGAGGGCAGATGTGGATGGAAAGGAGAGAGAGGGCAGATGTTGATGGAAGGGGGAGAGAGAGATGGCAGACTGGGGCAGATGGTGGATGGAAGGGGCAGAAAGAATAGAGGACAGATGTGGATGGAAGGGAGAGGAGAGAGCAGACAGTGATGGAAGGGACATTAGAGAGGGCAGACACTGGATGGCAGAGAGAGAGAAAGTGAAGACAGATGCTGGATGGAAGGAAGACTGTGAAAAGAAGATGAGGAAAGCAGAAACCAGAGACAACAAACTGTAAATAAAATACATATTTTTATTTTTTTGCTTTAACATGTAAATAAGGTAATCTTTTTATTGGACTAATTTTAATACATTTTGACAACTTTCAGAGAACAAAACCCCCTTCCTCAGGTCAGGATAGGATACTGTAACAGCACTGTACTGTATTGACCTGAGGAAGGAGGTTTTGGGCCTCTGGAAGCTAAATGTATTAGTCCAATAAAATGGTATTTTATTTTCTGTATTTGTTTTATTCTATTTGTTAATTTGTAAAGTGGTGATTGGTATTTGTTAGTTTTTTCAAATTTACATCTGCTGTCTTTATATTTTGCAAAGTACTAGGGGACATTTTCTGTTTTCTGTGGTGTTGCATTGTATGCAGAGTCTGGCATTCGGGTGTTCAGTTTAATTTTTGTCTAAATAGAAAGTTTATTATTACTTATTCTATAGTGGATTAGGGTGTATCTGTGTTTGTGAAAAAGACATGGCTTTCGGTTGGCATTGACTGTGCAGGATCGACGATCTGTACTAATCTGTCTGTTTTCGTATTACAATAGGTGAATTGATGTTCTAGTGTTCACTGTAGTGTTTAAGATGCTTTCCTTTTCCTTGTGTGACTCATACAAATTACTGCTTATGGTATGGTATAATTGCTCTACATATAGGTCCTGAGTGTTTTGTATTCTCGGTATGCCTAGTACTGGATCTGGAGGGGGGGGTGTTAAAAATGACCGGCCCTGGGTTGTCAACTACCCTAGCTACGCCACTGATGTTATATGTTTAAGTGCCAATGAGTAACAATGAGTAAACAGATATAACTTTACACAGATTAATATTCATTTAAAATTAGACATATATTTTCAAATGGCACTATTACAATTTTCCACCACTGAAAATATGTCTAACTTTAAATGGAGTACTGATCTGTTTAGAGTTATATCTCTTTACCCATTGGTGTTTAAATGTACTACAACTACTACTACTAAACTTAACATTTCTAGAGCGCTACTAGGGTTACGCAGTGCTGTACAGTTTAACAAAGAAGGACAGTCCCTGCTCAAAGGAGCTTACAATCTAAAGGACGAAATGTCAAGTTGGGGTAGTCTAGATTTCCTCAATGGATGATAATGGTTAAGTGCCGAAGGCGACATCGAGAGGTGGGTTTGAGTAAGGATTTGAAGATGGGCAGGGAGGGGGCTTGACGTATGGGCTCAGGGAGTTTATTCCCAAGCATAGGGTGAGGCGAGGCAGAAAGGGTGGAGCCTGGAGTTGGCAGTTGGTGGAGAAGGGTACTGAGAGGAGGATTTGACTTGTGAGCGGAGGTTTCGGGTAGGAACGTAAGGGGAAATGAGGGTAGAGAGGTAAATGAGGGGCTGCAGGTCGAGTGCATTTGTAGGTAAGTAGGAGAAGCTTGAACTGGATGCGGTACCTGATTGGAAGCCAGTGAAGTGACTTGAGGAGAGGGGTGATATGGGCAATAAACGGTCCTGACGGAAGATAAGACGTGCAGCAGAGTTCTAAACGGATTGGAGGGGGGATAGAGTGGCTAAGTGGGAGGCCAGTGAGGAGTAGGTTGCAGTAGTCAAGGCGGGAGTAATGAGAGAGTGGACGAGTGTTCGGGTGGTGTGCTCCAAGAGGAGAAAGGGCGAATTTTGCTGATGTTATAGAGAAAGAAGCGACAGGTCTTGGCTATCTGCTGGATATGCGCAGAGAAGGAGAGGGAGGAGTCGAAGATGACTCCGAGGTTGCGGCAGATGAGACGGGGAGGATGAGGGTGTTATCAACTGAAATAGAGAGTGGAGGGAGAGGAGAAGTGGGTTTGGGTGGAAAGAAGCTCGGTCTTGGCCATGTTCAGTTTCAGGTGGCGGTTGGACATCCAGGCAGCAATGTCAGATAAGCAGGCCGATACTTTGGCCTGGGGTTTCCGCAGTGATGTCTGGTGTGGAGAGATAAAACTGGGTGTCGTCGGCATAAAGATGATATTGGAAACCATGAGATGAGATCAGCGAGCCCAGGGAGGAGGTGTAGATTGAAAAGAGAAGGGGTCCAGCTGTGAGGAGCAAACAATGAGTGCGCCAGGCCTTATCACAGATAGTATGCAAATAGAGTCAAGCTCATTTAAATGAGGCCATTTTGTATTCCTCCCCAATGATCAGAAAAGAACGCCCTAAGCAAAGGTGCCTTACCAGTGTAAAAAATAATGCAAGGTCTGAGCAGGCGTTAGGGTGTTGGCAGAGAGGATTTCCCATGATTCTCATGCTTCTCTCATGATTCTTTCTGCAAAACCTACAGTTTTGATTGCTTTTGGAAGCAGAGGGAAGCCCATGCAAGCCCTTGAGAGCTGGTTGTGAGAAAAGAAACAGCAGACCCGAACGTGAAGCACACGTTGGCGTTCTTGTCCTGCATCTAAATTTAAAGGGGCCATGCTTTAAAAAAAAAAAAAAAACCTCAAAGCACACATTGGCATCTGTTACTTGTATGCAAATGTAAGCATCCAAAAAAAATTACAAATGCTTATCTTTAGGCTGCAGAAAACAGACATCAATGTGTGGCTTCACATTCAGGTTTTATCAGGCGCAATGCGCACAGGAGCTGAGCTTACCACTGAACTCTGCTGTGCAAACGTACAATCCTCCTGCCGCATATGCACAATCCTTCCACCAAACTCCCTAATGCTCAAAGCTATGAGCGTGCTTATATTTGCATCTCATTAGTTTTGAGTATTAGGGCATTTTTCTTCTGCGCTGTTCCGGTGATATTTTTATGGCGTTATTCAGAATAGCGCCAGAACTTTGATCATTGGCCCCTAAGACCCATTCCTGGTAATTACAGTAAGGAAAGGAAAGGACCTCAGGCTTTATCCATGGCAATCAGCCAGTCACCAGCTGAGCGCTTTGGCAAAAGGACAGAAGAATAAGTAGTGTATAATGCAAGGCCACTGAGTAAGAGGAAGATATCCAGAAATTGAGACAGAGAGGCACTGATAGAAAATGAAAGGAAGATATTTAAAGAGTGTGAGACAGGAGTCAAGCAGCAAATAACTTGCTGATTCAGACCGAAAGACACCCAGCCAGTGTACATGATAGGTTTTGCATCTGGTTGGTCTATTAGACATGAACATTTGGTCAATGATTCCTCACCTGTCCATTCTTACTAGCTCATGTGCTCCTGTGAAAGACATAAAACATTTTGAATGAATGATAAAAACAGTACATCTGTAATTTTTTAACCCCAAGGTCTCACATGAAACAGGACAATTACTTAACAAACTACTTCTGAGAACAGAGGCCAACTGAAACCAGTGGTTCAGGTTTCAACCAAATCAAATCTGCAGCCAAAATTCGCCGCTGGGAGGGTCAACCGGAAACAAATCCCAAACTGTGTGTGCCCCACCCTGCCTGCTTCCTGGTTGAAGGACACACCTATCCCTGCAGAAGACAGGTCCCTCTGGGCCATGCCCCCCCCCCCCAATTAGAGACCTAGACCCCTGGGCCACACATAGGCCCCTCTCTGGGTCTACCTTAAGAAGCCCTGGTGGTCTAGTGGCCTTCAGGGGCAAAAATGCACCCCACTGATTCCTGCCCAGGGCTGCTGCTCAGTCAAAATGGCTGCTGAGTCTTCCTGTGGTAGCCTTGCAAGACTGCTGCAGGACTTCCTGGTAACCATTTTGAAACTGGAACTGACACAAGCAGGAGCAACTGGAGATTGCTCCAGCTTATGCCAGTTCCAATTTCAAAATGGCTGATGGGACTACCTGCAGCAGCCTTGCAAGACTACCACTGGAGGTCCCATTACAGCCAGGACCTCCCGCAGCAGTCTTCACAGCCATTTTGACTGAGCAGCAGCACCGGGCAGGCATGAGTGGGCTTTGTTGCTGCCACCGAAGAGGCCACTAGAGCACCACGGCTTTTTAAGGTAGGCCTGAGGAGGGCCTAAGGGTGTGTTGAGGGGCCTGAGGGGGGGGGGGGGGGCGGAGAGTGAACGCAAGTGGAAGTTTGAGCTTCAGTTTCAGACGAAAATGCACTGGCACTTTGGCCGAAACCCAAACCTGGATTTTGGGCCGGTTTCAGTGCCAAATCCCAAACCGAAACTGAAATTCGATCAGCCTTGCATCTAAGAATATTCTTCCGCACCAGAATAAGTTTGCCTTGTCTCTGAAGTGTGAAATGGTCAAATTCTGTAGCCTGCAGATGCAATTTAAGATTCTTTTATATTCAATGCCTAAAAAAAGGGCTATTATTACACCTGTAAGAAGTTTCAAGTTATGTCATACTAGTTGTTTTCTCCCTTCTTTGCGAGCTCTTCTGTTAAACCTGGATTCTAGTTGCATAGGGCATTCTCATCTGCTAGAAAAATCTTTTATGCAATATCCAAGACAACCCCTCTTTCTTTTGAAAATGGGTATAAATGTAATATGCTTTAATAGAGGCCCTTTTACTAAAGCTTAGCATGTGCTAACGGAATTAGCACATGCTAAATACTAAGAAGCCCATTTTATAGCTGTGGGCTTCTTAGCATTTAGTGTGGCTAAGCTTTAGCAAAAGGGGCCCTTAATTCTCTATGTGAAATTTATTTTGTTCCCAAATGAATTGAGGCAGTTATGGCATAAAATAATTTGGTCTCTATTATTCAGGTAGAGGATTCAGGAAACTGGAAAAAGTTCAGAGATCTATTAAGAGGGGAGGTATTCAACTTGTGGTGGTCAGCCATTATTCAAACGCTAGCTGCTGCAGGCTTTTCATACCCAGGTATTCAGTGCGGAACTGCCATTATAGAATTAATGCTTAGCACCCAAATGTTGGCACTTAACTTAAGGTGGCCTTCAAATTTACTCCGTAAATGCACAATTAGTGCGAGGTAACAGGCTACCACACAAACACGTAAAGGCCGTTTGCAGTACTTTCCCTGTTTTGCACATGAAATCCTGCGTTTGATTAATTTTTCATTTGGGGGCTTGCACGGGCAGGGAGTAGGTGTGGACGTGTTAGCTGGCACATTATACTTAATGTGTGTATAACCTTGGTCTCACCAAAAGTTCCGGCAGCAGCTACGCTCTTCAGGTCAGCACTTGAATCCAGAGTCACAGCAAAGTTTTAGTTTCTTTCTGAGCTGGGCACAGGCTCTTCTCTGTTCCTGCTCCTGGGTTGGTTAACCCTTCAACCCACCTGGAGCACTCCTAACAATTCACAGTTTACTGATGTAGTTGGCCAAAAAATGCCCTCTTGAACCACGCCTTAGGTTGCCGGGCCTATCCAGGACACCCTCTCTCCTCACGGGTTCTTTTGGGGTAGAGGCAACCGAAGACCATGTACTCTGCACAACAACAGTTTTTAGCAACCTCAAACACTCCCTCCCTGTCATTCAATAACCAGAAACCTTTTCCATAAATACTCCCATTACGGCTGGGCTTCTCACTCTCTTAGCTCACTCCCTCCCCCCCTCCCCCCCTCCCCATGACTCTGAAGGAGGGATCTCTCATCAGTTTAGCAATCCCCAATATAATGAGGGATTACATGCAGTAACACAGAGTTAATGCGGGAGCACTAGCACTTTCTGAATAGGAGATGGTAAGTGCTTCCGCACAGGGCCGGGTCTTAGGCCGGGGCAACAGGTGGCCGGTCGCACAGGGCCCCGCATCTCTGGCATATTTGTCCTCCTGTCTCAGAACACCTCCCTGCTCCGTACCTTAATGTGTATCCACATTTCAGTAGACAGCATCAGACAGTGGCATCAGAGCCTCCACGCCAGGGCATAATCTGCATGGGACCACAGGGGCCTGGGCCCCCGCAGAATTTGGCCCTGGACCCCCCTGCCGACGACCCTCTCCACCCCCCTCCCGCCGCCAACCTGCTGTCGCCTATCTTTGCTGACGGGGGACCCCAACCCCCGCCAGCCGAGGTCCTTCCGTTGCAAAGTTGGCGGGGGACCCTAACCCCCGCCAGCCGAGGTCCTCTCTTCCGTTGCAGCAAAACTTCCTGTTCTGACATGCAGGGCGTCAGACTCAGAATTTGAAACTGAAGGAAGCTTTGCTGCAACGGAAAGAGAGGACCTCAGCGGCAGGGGTTGGGCCCCTGCCAGCTTGGCAACGGAAGGACCTCGGCTGGTGGGGGTAGGCGGCGGGGGAGGGTTGGCGGCGGGCGGGGGGAGGGGGTGGAGAGGGTCATCGGCGGGGGGTCAAAGTTGGAGGCGGGGGGGGGTCCGGCAATGGCAGGGGGGGTCTGGCAATGGCGGGGGGGGGGGGGGGTTCGGCAATGCCAGGAGGGCTAAAATGTGCCCCCTCACTCTGGCTCTGGCCCCCCTCCCGCGAAGTCCAGATACGCTTCTGCCTCATCGGTGCTGCGTCCTTCCCCCTTTTGATGCCACTTCCTGCTTCCGCAAGGGCAGGATGCAGCAGCAAGGAGGCTCTGGGCTCATCAGCTGATGGGATATGAACATCGCTGCCGCTGTCTGACGCGCTCTACTGAAATGTGGTGGATGCACATCAAGGTACGGGGTGAGGTGGGGTTCCGAGAGCTCCTTTTAAACTCTGATAAATTATGGCTTATGGTGACAGATGCAGGCGGGGGGTGCAGGCTGGAGGCAGGGGCATGGGTGGGGGTGAAAAGGGCGGGCGCAGGCAGGGGGCCCCATTGGACTGGTCTGCACAGGGCCCCACAATTGCTAAGACCGGCCCTGCTTTCGCATTAACTCTCTGGAGGTACCACGCACTAGTGGTAACATTAGCGCACAACCTGGCAAAAAAGTGGGGAAAGCCCTCTAAAAGTTCTGTTTAAATATTTACAGCTCTTGTGTGATAAAATCCAGCATTAAAATGCTCCCCCCTCCCTTTTTTTTAAAGCTGTGCTAGTGGCTGCCGCATGGCAATAATGACAGCTCATCCAAAGTGAATGGGCTGTGTCAGCATTACGGCACCGGCAGCCGCTAGCACAGCTTTGTAAAAGGGGGCCTTTAACTGCAAATTGTAGCACTCTTTAATAAAAGGGCCCCTTAATTAATTGTAAAATCCAAAATATAAGGAATAAGGGGTTAACAAGCCATCCACATACTGTAGGCCCAAACCAGCCATAGAATCTTAAAATTCAATTTAAATAATGCTACCTGGGGAGTTTCTTTTCTTGAAATATATGTCATAAAAATTCTGTTAATAAAAAATAATGCCAACAAATCATTGTGGAAGTCCTTCCTAATTCATAACAAAAAAACTTTGGGTCTAATTCAACCCTTTTGAGAATGGAGCGGAAAATGCAGCAAACAGGAATAGACAACAAATATTCTTAGTTGATGCTTTAGCAGTGGCCGAGTGGGAGGTTGAATAGCAGTGAATTAGGTGAAAATGAGTGTATAATTCAACATTTTTGGCCTGCCCTGCTCTGAGCCACGGAATGAATTAGCTGTTTTATTTCACTATACATAAGCCTGATTATTTCATTTTGGAGATGCAAAATCACTTGGTGACATCGCTCCCTGTTGAATTTGCACTGAGCATGCCTGGGCTGTAGTATTAGCATGAACTAAGAGCAACATGCCAAAAAGAATCTGCTAATTTTTGTCACCCTACACACCCCATCTACATACTCTATGAATCTTATATCTCCTCTGAATCACTAGGGAAAACCCCAGCACTGTCGTATAGAAAAACATACCATAGCAAACCACATTGCATGAAGAGCTGCTGACTGCAAGGCCAACATCCCCCTAATTCTAGAAAAGCTGCCAAACATTGCGTGCAAATTTGGGTGCACACACAATTTAATTGAATAATGAGACAATTAGTTCCAATAATTGGCTTTTTAACAAGCAATTATACATATCTACGGAAAAGGGGCGCAGAAATGGGAGGGTCATTGGTCATTTCAGGGTGGAGCATGGGCACGGATTCGAGTTACGCACGCCCAATTATAGAATAAGGGGGTTCCACCCATACATTTTGGCAGAAGTGTTTTCATTGGTGCAAATGGACACACCTAAATTTACGCATGCCCCCTGCGCTTAAGCGCTATTCTATAAACCACGTCTAATTTTAGGTGCAGCTTATAGAATAGTGCTTAAACGTTTTTTTCCACGCTGATGTTTTTAGAATTTAGATTTATAGAATTCATCCCTATATGTCCAAATGTAAATTTTAAAAGTGTCTGATGTGGTGAAACAATGCGAAAAGGTGGTGGCCAAGGCCAGAAGGATGCTTGGCTATATTGAGAGGTGCATAACCAGCCGAAAAAAGGAGGTGAGAATGCCCCTGTACAAGTCATCGTTGAGACTGCATTTGGAATACTGTGTTCAGTTTTGGAGACCGCATCTTGCCAAGGACATAAAAAGGCTTGAAGACATTCAGATGACAATCAACCGAAATGGCGTTTGTGCCAGAAGACATATGACAAGAGATTTAAAGAATATGTATACCCTGGAGGAGAGGAAGGATAGGGAAGCTACGATACAGGCATTAAAAGTTTTGAAAGACAGTAACAAACAAAACAACGTTTTCCAAAAACACAGAGGCGACAGAACTAGGGGGCATGAAATGAAGTTGCGAGGAAAGAAAATTAAAAACATCAGGAAATACTTTTTCAGGGAGAAGGTGGTGGATCCAAATAATTAAAAAAAAATGCCTGGAACACTTCTTCCATTGGAAGTAGTGCGGTTGAAAACAGTGATGGAATTCTAAAAAGCATGAGGTAAGCACACAGGTTCCCTATATGGCATGAACAGGGAAAAAAAAGTATTGAGTATTTCCACTTACAGTAAAACTTAAATCATTTTCACACTTTTAAGAAATAAAAAAAGAAAAGAAAGGTAGGTATACTGCTCCAGGAATATGTTACAAAGCAGGGGTAACCCATATGGAGTTGCAAGTACAACCTGCCTGTCTTTCTGGGCAGGCTGGACTGGCCATGCTAGTCTTTATCTGCTGTCATTTACTGTGTCTCTAGGTAATCCATCGGTGGTCCCAAGGCAAACAGTGCCTTAGGCCCTCCAGAATGTAAATACATTTAAAACTCCTACACTGCAATATTGAGCGCTATTTAACCAGCCAGAAAAAGCTCCGTGACAGTTAAATAGCACTTAACTAGCTATCTGTGAATATTCAGCAGGAGATAGCCGGTCAACACTTAGTGCCTAACCGGTTATATCACGTGATATATCCAGCTATCCGCTAATATTCAGTGCATCGCCAGCTAAGTTTGGCAGCCAAATTGGGCTGCCGAAACAGCATGTCTGTCTAGCATGGGTTTAAACTAAACCAGCCAATGATGAAATACTGGCTTGCCCGGTTAAGTTTAAACCAGCCAAAAATAAACCGGATATTTAATGCCGGTCACTGGAAATGGTCAGGCATTGAATATCCGGGTCTCACTGCCAACTGTGGGAGTTCGACAGGCTGGCTCCTGAGGTCTGAATATCGGTCTCCTACAGTACAGATGGGACTCATATGGTTCTGGCTGCAAAGAAAGACTGGCAAAGGAAGAAGCAGCAGGTAAGAAATAGTGCTCACCTTTTCCTCCCGAACTAGAGGACAATGCACTAGGGGAGGGGGGACAGGGAGTCAGATTCAAATATAAGAACATAAGAGTTGCCATACTGGGTCAGACCAATGGTCTATCTAGCCCAGTATCCTGTTTTCCAAACAGTGGCCAAGCCAGGTCACAAGTACCTGGCAGAAAACCAAATTGTAGCAACATTCCATGCTACCAATCCCAGGGCAAACAGTTGCTTCCCATGTCTGTCTCAATAGCAGACTATGGACTTTTCCTCCAGGAATTTGTCCAAACCTTTTTTTAAACCCAGATATGCTAACTGCTGTTACCACCTCCTCCAGCAAAGAGTTCCAGAGCTTAACTATTCGTTGATTGAAAAAATATTTCTTTCTATTTGTTTTAAAAGTAGTTCCATGTAACTTCCTCGAGTGTCCCCTAGTCTTCGTACTTTTAGAATGAGTAAAAAAATCGATTTACTTCTACTCGTTCTACACCACTCAGGATTTTGCAGACCTTAATCATATCTCCCCTCATCTGTCTCTTTTCTTAGCTGAAGAACCCTAACCTCTTTAGCCTTTCCTCATACAAGAGTAGAGAGGTGTGGTAGCCGTGTTAGTTCCATCCACTATCATTTTGGTCGCTCTTCTTTGAACCTTTTCTAATTCCACTATATCTTTTTTGAGATACGGTGACCAGACCAGATTGACAGACCTCTTGGCTCTGGTTGCTTCCCACCAAGATAAAAATCTGCCTTGGGAGCCACTGACTGAATTAGCATATCTGAGAGGGCCCCTCATAAACGTTTGGGCTGTAGGCACATGTGTACTTTGCCTATGGTTTAATCCTGCTCTAGTCACATAATTGTGTGAGCAGTATCCTCCCCCAGTGAAATAGTTAAAGCAGACTCTCTGCTTTTCAGTCAGAGCTGCTTGAGTAATTCTTTCCGTTTTTACTAAGCAGTCCACTTCCCTGTCCTAGTCTCGTGAGGCTCTCATTTAATCATTTGAAATGCGGAATGGAAAATTTTTTCTCTTACTCTCTGCCTTCATGCCGCTACACTAGTCCTCTAGAAAAACAAGAGATAAATAAATAAGGGCGGAGGAACCTGCAGTGGCTATAACATGCTGCCTGTTTCTTGGCAGTTTTGCAGCTACTTTTAGTCTTTGCCCTAGGTTTCCTTTCTTGTTACATAGTAACATAGTAGATGACGGCAGAAAAAGACCTGCATGGTCCATCCAGTCTGCCCAAGACAAACTCATATGTGTATACCTTACCTTGAATTTGTACCTGTCCTTTTCAGGGCACAGACCAGGGCAGTATTTCCCGCCTCCCAACCACCAGTCCTGCCTCCCATCACCGGCTCTGGTACAGACCGTATAAGTCTGCCCTCCCCTATCCTCGCCTCCCAACCACCACCCCCTCTTCCCCCCACCTGCTCCGCCACCCAATTTCAGCTAAGCTTCTGAGGATCCATTCCTTCTGCACAGGATTCCTCTATGCTTATCCCACGCATGTTTGAACTCCGTTACCGTTTTCATCTCCACCACCTCCCGCGGGAGGGCATTCCAAGCGTCCACCACCCTCTCCGTGAAAAAATACTTCCTGACATCTTTCCTGAGTCTGCCCCCCTTCAATCTCATTTCATGTCCTCTCGTTCTACCGCCTTCCCATCTCCCATTGTTGTTCTGGTGTATTGTGTTTCAGATTTTTTTCACACTCTAGTTTTATTATTTACTTACTTAGGGCCCCTTATACCACGCTGCGGTAAAAGGGGACCTGTGCTGGCGTCGGCACTTGGATTTGACGTGCATCAAGGCCTCTTTTCACCGCAGCAGGTAAAAGGCTTAAAAAAAAAAGGAAATGGCTACGAAGTAAGTTGAACACTAGCCGGGCACTGCCCAATTACCACTAAGTAAGCCCTTGGCGCTAAAAATATTTAAATATTTTTCAAGCACTGGAAATGGCGCGCAGTGTGGGCAGGAACTACCACTGGGCTCCTGCAGTAGCCCAGCGGTATTACCAAATTGGCGAGTGGCATGCGCCTTTGTACAAGGTCCCCATACTTTTATTTTAAACTAAAGATGTGCACCCTTTGCAACAGCAAAACTATCTACAAGAACAAAATTAGAAAACATCATTGTTTCCGTTTCTTGATTTTTGTGCTACTGGAAAGTGAAACTTTTGAATATTTTGAGACTGAGATACTGATTATATATATATAGACAGATAGGTAGCAATAGATATATAAAGCAATAGATAGCTATAGATATATAAAACAAACACACACACATACATACAATATAATGGGACTCCTTTTTATTTTTTAATGAAACAAATAAGTGGATGGGTGTAAAATAATAAGGAAACAAGGGGGTCCACAGCTTCCACAAAAGAAGCAAGCACAAACCAAGAGGTGAAAGCAACAAAGTCCAAATGACCAGCGCAAACACGGAGTAAGAGCATCCAAAATGGGTCAGTTGACTTTTTGTATAAATATTTTGGACGCTCTTACTCCGTGTTTGCGCTGGTCATTTGGACTTTGTTCTGCTTTCACCCCTTGGTTTGTGTAAAATAATAAAACTTGGCTCAAAATAGGCCTATGATAGAGCTATAAAATGGTCATGCTGTAAATACATAGGGGCCCTTTTACTAAAGCTTAGTGCACACGAACCCCCTGATTCTTTAAAGGTCGCCAAAAATTGCATGCACAAATTTGGGCATGCACTCAATTTGCAAGCGCAATTTAATTGAATAATGAGCCAATTAGCGCCAATAATTGTTTTTAGCAAGCAATTATTGCCACTAATTGAAATGAATTAACATGTACATGCATAAATTTAGCCACGTGACCCATGCCTACATTTTATGCACGTCCTAGAAAATGGGGCAAGGAAATGGGAGGGTCATGAGCGTTTCAGGGCAGAGCGTGGGCATGATTTTTCGTTACACGAGTAATTACAGAATAGGTGATTCCGCGCCTAAACTTAAACGCAAGCACTTGCATCACATTTTTGTTGGTGCAAATGGATGCGCTTAAATTTAAGCGTAACCCCCCAGGACTTAAGCGCTATTCTACAAACCGTGCGTAACTTTAGACGTGACATATAAATAACACTCAGTGAGGGGGGAGGGGTTCAGCACCATTTTTAGAATCTAGCCCTATATATTAAGAAGCCCATTTTATACCTATGAGCTTCTTAGCATTTAGCACTGCTAAACTTTACTAAAAGGGCCCCATATCGTGATATTCTTTGGAATCATGATGTAACTATGATATCATTATTTACAGCTGGTCAGCATGGGTTTTCACTAGAAGACAAGCACATCCTAAACTTTCTGAGACAAAGTGTTACAGAGCAAAAAAGTTTCTATAAAGTGTTTCCTGAAAAACTGGTTACTTAGGTGGATTGAAGAAACTTATTAGAAAAATCAGTGAGATACCAATGAATTGCAGCAGTGTATCCCAGACAGCACAAGGACCAGCTCGCCACTCACAGTGCTGCTAAGCAGAAGAGTAAGGGCTTCTGTGCATTCATTGCAGCAAATGTTGAGCATTTCAAACATGCACTTTAAACTGTCAGAGCAAATAAATGTGGCAAATGTTTGTATGCAAATTGGTTTTGCGCATAACATTCTTAGCGTTCATATTTATAGGGATGGATGTTCTCCTGCTCGCTTATACCATGCTGAACAGGCCATCTGCTAATATTCAACAGCACATAACCGAGCAGTGCTGCAGAATTTCGGCTCTTTAGTGGGCTCTTATGTGGATCTTTCCCGCACACTACGGCCATTTTTACTGCAGTTCTAAAATGGATAATTTTCTAGGTTTTTCTTATTAATAGTCATATGCTAATGTTGCCATTAGCACGTGGCCAGTTTTAAAAATTACCATGTGAGCACTTACCACCATCCATTTTATAGGCAGTAAGGTCTCACACAGTATTCCTTCCTGCACTAACCTGTTAGCACGTGGATTCCAGTGCAATTCTTAGAATAAGGGGGTTCCACACAAAACTTTAGGTGGGACATTTGCTCCACGGTTTTGTTGGTGCAAATAGATGCACCTAAATTTATGTTCAACTCCTGTTCTTAAGTGCTATTCTATAAACCGCACCTAACTTTAGGCGCTGCTTATAGAATAATGCTTAAGCATTTTTTTCTGCGCCGATTTTAGGTGCCTGAGCTCATTCCGTAGTATGCCATTTTAAGCTGCATTAGGTGCACACTAGCAAGAGCTGAGTTAGGGAGGATATGGGAGGTTTGCAAACACTGGCCATCCATATTATTATTATTACCTTTGTACCCCGCGCTTTCCCACATAATGCAGGTTCAATGCGGCTTACATAGTAATTTGAAATATAAAGTTAATAGAACTTTAATAAAACAGTAGTAAAACAATGTAAAGTTGGGCTTAGTAGTGTATGATAAGTTGAGCTAGATAAAATATGACTAGGATAAAAGAGGGTAGACAGGATAGGATAGTATAATTTGGGAGAAAGGGTAAGGAGGGATAAAATTAAGGAGAGATGGGAAGAGAAGGATTGGAGGTTGGTATTTAAGTCAGAACAGAATTGGGGGTGGAAGTTGGCGAGATTAGGTTGGGGCATTTAGGTAGGCTTGCTTAAAGAGATGAGCTTTCAGCATTTTTCTAAAGGGCAAGAAGTCGTTTATTAATCAGATTGGTCTGGGTATAGCATTCCAAAGCTGGCTGCCCAAAAAGGAGAAACTGGATGCATAGTAGGTCTTGTACTTAATTCCTCTACAATTGGGAAGGTGTAGGTTAAGATAAGTTCGTGAAGAAATAGATCTGTTTCTAGCAGGGAGGTCGATCAATTCATTCATGTAGCCAGGGGATTCGCTGTGGATAATCTTGTGGGTCATTGTGTTGATCTTAAAATTTATTCTTTCTTTGATGGTGAGCCAGTGAAGCTTTGCTCGAAGAGGTGATGCACTTTCGAATTTTGATTTGCCAAAAATAAGTCTGGCAGCCGTGTTCTGGGCAGTTTGGAGTCTCTTCAGTATTTGGGTTTTGCATCCTAAAAGACACTGTTGCAGTAGTTGGCGTGAGTAATAACAGTAGACTGTATCAGGTTCTGGAAAGTGTTGAGTGGGAGATAAGGCTTCACTCGTTTCAATATCCACATCATATTAAACATTTTCTTCGTGGTGAGCTTAGTGTGGTTATCAAAAGATAAATGGCTGTCTATCGTTACTCCCAGTATCTTTAAGTTGTCAGATATGTCAGATAGATATTCAGTGCTGGTGTCCACATAGGGCACCACACAAAAGCCTGCCCTAACTTTGATTGCTTAGCTATGTAGGTGCCAGCACTGAATATTGGCTGGCAGCCCCATAGCTTGCAGATAGTGGGTGGGATATTGCGACAGGTGATCCTCATCCCAGAAACCTCTCCCACGAACAGTGCCATCTCTGGAAGCACTCTCAAGAAAGTTCCCCCTCCTGGATCCCCTCCAATAATAGCACTCCCTATAGCCCCCCCCCCCCCCCCCCCAGGCCTACTGTCACATTCCCCGGTGGTCTAGCAGGTCTTCCGAGCAGAAGTGATACCCAGCCTCATATAGTGCCAGTTTTTTTTGTTAGCTGAAGGATCAAGATCATACTTTTAGGAGCCACAGGTCCTAGACTCTCTCTATTCCAGGGGCGTAGCCACGGGTGGGCCTGGACGGGCCTAGGCCCACCCATTTTCCCTCCAGGCCCAGGGCAGGAAGGAAGTGCTGCCTCCGTGGGACAAAAGGGATAGAGACAGCGCAAAGGATGCGGATGGGCGGACCTGTAGGAAAAATGGCTGAGCTGCTGGGACATGGGAGGGAGAGGAGGAAGGGGCTGGAGGGAAGGGAGAGAGTTGCTGGGACATGGGAGGGAGAGGAAGAAGGACTGGAAGGAAGGGAGAGAGCTGCTGGGACATGGGAGGGAGAGGAAGAAGGGACTGGAAGGAAGGGAGAGAGCTGCTGGGACATGGGAGGGAGAGGAAGAAGGGAGAGAGCCGCTGGGACATGGGAGGGAGAGGAAGAAGGGACGAGGGAAGGGAGAGAGCCGCTGGGACATGGGAGCATTGGAGCCGACTCTGTGGGTGCTGTGGGTGCTTGAGCACCCCCAATATTGAGAAAATTACTTGTATCTGTCCAGGGAAGGCTTATTTCCATTGGGCTTAGCACCCCCATTAATTTTGAAAAGTTGGCTCCTAAGCATGGGAGGGAGAGGAAGAAGGGACTGGAGGGAAGGGAGAGAGCCGCTGGACATGGAAGGATAGGGAGAGAAAGAGGGGAGATGGATGGAAGGATGCAGAGAGAAAGGGGAGAGACTGGAAGAATGTGGAGAGAGAGAGAGGGGAGACTGAACAGAAAAGGGTAGAGAGATAGAGACACTAGATGGAAGGATCAGGAGAGAGGGTAGATGGGTGGAAGGATGAGGAGAGAAAGAGGGAAGACACTGGATGGAAGGGTAGGGAGAAAAAGGAGATGCTGGATGCAAAAGAAAGAGGGGAGCTGCTGGATGGAAAGAGGGAGAGGACAGAGTAGGGAAAGACTGGAGAATAAGAGGAAGGGGCATGTGGAGAACCAGGGTGAGGAAAAGATGAAAAGCCATAGGTGGTGAATGGACAGGAAACCCTGGCAAGAGAAAGACAAAGGAAAGCAGAATCTAGAGACTGGGAGCAACACAATGAGAAAAGTAAATGGCCATACAACAAAGGTAAAGAAAATAATTTATTTTAATTTAGGATAAAGTAATATGGCACCTGTGTTAATAAAGTTTCAGAGACCAATACTTCCTTCCTTAGGTCAGGAGAGGATACCATAACAGCGTTATGCTGACCTGAGGCAGGAGGTTTTGGCCTCTGAAAGCTCATTGAAAAGGGTGTTAGGCTTTTAAATAAATTTTCTGAAACCTGATGCACTGAAAAGCAGCACTTTACCCCTATGTGACAAATGCATCTGATTAGTGTGACTAAATTTTGCTGGGGAAGGGGGATAGAGAGAAAATTTTGTGCCCACCCACTTTAGGTTCAGGCCCATCCAAAATTGGCAGTCTGGCTACGCCACTACTCTATTCTCCTTTTCCCTTTTGGTGTTATACTACTTACAATCATCCTGTGGTCTTAATGCCAGGGACTTGCAAGGCCAGAAATTGCTAGGGTTGGATGAATTCTCTCTGCAGATGTGGCTCAAATGCTTCTTAGCCCTGTGCCCACCTACAGCTTTCCCTCCCACCCACCCTCCCATCACAGTTAGTAAATAGGTAACCTATACTGAATTTTCAGCCAGTGTTTGTTATCAAAATTATTACTAAATTTTATTATTTTATAGTGGGAGGCTTATCCAAGCCAAAGGTCAGCAATAAATATTCTTGAAGGTCATTAGATGGGGTGTGACAACATATATGATGCTGCACAATGAGATAGTTTGATTGAGGAAGAAATGCCTGAGGAAATCAGACCTGTGCATTGATTGCGGCCAAGCTAGGATGAGGAGCATAGCAGAGACCCAAGACAAAATCAAGGCCTAATGTGCAGCATGATCGTTCTCTCTAATCCTTAATTGGATCATCTTGTACATGCATCTTTTTTTTTTTTTTTTTTAAATGAAGGACATACACTTGGAAGAATCCTAGCTCAGGTATGAAATACATTTATATTCCATTAGAAAATTATACTACAGCTGTTTTGTTCCAAATCTTTATGTCTTATTTCTTGAATGGTTTATGCCTGTTGGGAGATGGAAGAGTTACATTTTTCCCAAGTTCGTGCCTGTTTGCATACCTTTATGCTTTTTTTTCTGTCTATAAAAAGCTCAGTCTCTGAATCTCTGTTTGGGTTACTGATGATGTGTTCCTGCCTTTCTTTAATGGAATGACTGCACTGTGTTCTGATAAGGATCAGCACAGCTGCTGGACCCCAATTAACCTCAGAATGATGGGAACAGTTAAGTTGGAGCTCTTTCAAACTCTACAACTCATTTCTCTTTGGAAATCCTTGAAGAAAAGTTGGCAGCACTACTAAGTTGCCATTTTGCTGAACAAAGTGGTGTCTCTTAGTGAACAAAGAGATTTATTATTTAATAATAAAAGTGAGAAGTGGTCAAGTTCTCAGCGGGATCAGGGAAAAGTCAGATACAAGGCAGCTCTTTCTGAATCTGAATTTACAAATGGATGATGGAAAGGTGACTTCCTTCTATGAGGAGCAAGGAACATCGTTACCGCAGGTCATCAAATTTCAGGTCCAGCTGCTCTAGCCCAAAACTGTTTACACTTTTCAGATCTCCTTTCCCTGAGATAGCAGGATTTCAGAAATGCACTTGGTCATTCACTTAGAAAAGGGCATTTTCTTTTCCGATAAGATGGCCTAGGAAGCAGGACATGGCAAAAGGATCTTTGGCTCAAGTCAGGGTCCAGGAGGGGTACAAGAAGCCTCAGAGTTTATGAGGAGAGGGAGGGGGAGATGAGACAATGAGAAGACAACAGGGAAGGGAAGTATTAAGAGAGAGAGGGAGGGGAAAGAAAAGAGCTGGACCAGGGGGAGGAAATGTCAAACAACTCAGGAGGTCATCTTGGTTCAAGTGTTTATCGTATTCTCCAATAAAGATTCATGGGTGGACCCCATCTTTCGGGTGTGCTCTGCCTGCATCAGGGGTCCACCCACTACATGATTGAATTACATTTATATTACATCGTTAATCTCCATGGAGATTGCTAATGTTGCAAGGTTTTTGGCAGGGGCATTGGTGCTGGTGTTCTCTCATTTCATATTTCTGGGATTTGCTACAAATTGTGCTTCAGAACTTTAGTTTTGCCTGCCTAAACTTAAGTTAGAAATGGAGCTCAATTAGATGAGCCCGACAATTTTCTATAGCATATAAAGTACCTTCAATCCAAGGCACTATTCTACTTTTTCTAATACCTTGTGAGTGTGAGTGCTTATGGAGGTTAAAGACAATTAAAAAATACATTTCAAGTGTGCATCAGAACATTGAAATAAAGACCAGAGACCTGTACATACGTCTGTTAATGATGGCTTTTCTCTGCTTGTAAATGAGGATCAAGAGAAGTGGTAGACAAAGGACACCAATGATGCATGCCACCACTGCCAGTGCAGTTGCTATGGTGCCTGAAACATAGCCAGAAAGGAAGCAATGAGAATATGATCTAAACAGGTCCCTAATCATAGCCTGCAATATATATATTTTTTAATTTCCATTTTGCTCACACCTTTTTCAGTAGTAGCTCAAGGTGAGTTACATTCAGGTACACCGGATATCTCTCTGTCCCAGGAGGGCTCACAATCTTGGTTTGTACCTGAGGCAATGGAGGATTAAGTGACTTGCCCAAGATCACAAGGCGCAGCAATGGGATTTGAACCAGCCACCTCTGGATTGCAACACCGGTGCTCTAACCACTAGGCCCCATATGCTGTGAAAATGCTCCAGGGATGTGCATTTAGTATGTTAACAAGCCTTAAATTTAGTATGTGCTAAATCAGTTCAATACAGATTAATTTAGAAATTATTTTGTGTTAAATCAATTAGTGCATGTTAAAAAGCTCTAACAAGTATTAAAGAATTTGTATTAAAACAAATGTGGAAAATTAACTAAAAAAAAAAAAAAAGGTCCAAAAACCTGGAAAGAACAAACATTTTTGCCCTTTTTGCATCTCTATTATACTCCATCCATCATTCATTCTAGCTCACTGAAAGTTTCTTCTCTTTTTTTAAATAAGAATAAAGATTTCATAATTTTTTGAGTGCAACCTTTGGGACACACATACTTTGCCCATTTGTGCTGCCATTACACCTTGATGTTTTTCATCAACAGAAATTACTCTATTAAATCAAGCTGCAGCATGTCCTTTTGCCTCTTCACGTCATGCTCGCTGGTAGTATGCGTTCCCTACATTGTGGAGGCTTTTGTCCTGTTTTTGGAAATGAAATATCTGTACATTTGCACATACAGGGAAAAATTCTATTAATGGCACCAAAACTCGAGCACTGAAAAAATTTGGGGGGGTCGTTTACTAAAGCTTAGCTTGAGTTACCTGCAGCCTATTATTCCTATGAGACCTGCTGCAGATAACTCGAGCTAAGCTTTAGTAAAAGACCCCCTTGGCATTTAGGACTAGATTCCATATATCACACCTAAAAAAATCAGTGCTGAAATAAAGTACTCCTAAATTTAGGCATACTTTATAAAATAAGCCTAAATTCCACACAGTTTATAGAGTACGCAGAGCACCCATTCATCTGACTAAATTTAGTCACGGGCAGTTACGCCAAGTAAAACTTGATGTAAATGCTGATGCCTAAATTAGGTGTAGACTGGGTGTATTCTATAACAACGCGCATAGATTTTAGAAACGTCCATGACCTACCCATTTCACACCCATGGCCACGCCCCCTTTTGAACTATGCAACTTGGAATTTATGCACATCACATTACAGAATACGCTTAGCTGTGTGTTAATTCTAATTAATTCCAGTAAGTGTCAATTACTTGTTAATTGGCAATTATCAGTGCTGATTGGCTTTTTAACTTATTAAGTTGAGCGTGCAAATCCAGAATATGACTGGATTTGCTGTGCAACTTAAGTCACGCTATATAGAATCCAGGGGTAAGTGATATTCTATAAAGGGTTCGCGCCTTATATAGAATAGTGTTTTGGCGTGGATCCCGCACCTAACTTTTGGGCGCTGGGCTTACGCCTGCTGAAATCAGGTGTAAATGCCAGCGTCTAAGGTAGGTACGCTAAAGGCAAATTCTGTAATTCCATGCACAATCCAATGATTAGTAATCGTTCACACAAGAAAACTGTAAATGTTTGGTTGCATAGAAAAAGCTGTGGTCCAATTCCAAAAGTCAGTAACCATTGGTGGTTACTGACTTTTGGAATTGGACCAGAACTTTTTCTATGCAAACAACCGTTAACGATTACTGACCACTGGATTATTTCAAACATTTTACATAAAGACTCCTGAAGCAGGCCTGTGGCCGAAACACGGTACTGTGTCGAGTCTTCATCAATAAACTTTCTTCAGTTGATTGAAGTCTCCTCGTTTGTCTCTGGTTTGCTTGGTCTATTGCCCACTATTTTTTTTTGTTTCTGGGGCTGATAGTTATACAGGTAACATATAGCATACTAAAGTAAGGTGCGTATCTCCCAATTCTAGGTATGAGCATTTACACCAGCTCTATGGCTGATGTAAGAGCTCGTGCTTAATGACATACATGTGAATATCCCTAGTTATGCTAGTATTCTATAAAGGAAAGTAGATGCCTACTTTCCTTTGTAGAATAGGTTCCACATAGGCACCCTTTACAGAACTGCCCTCCATGTTGGTTTGCCCTTCATGTTTGAACAACCCCACCCTTTTCTCTTTTGTTAAATAAATGGTGTACAGAAGGCAGCACAATGATCGTACAGAAAGTAACTTACTTTCTTTCTCTTCACTGGAAGCTGATTGTAAGGTGCAGTTCTGATGTCCTTTATCAGCTATAAAAATAAACATATATATATATATATATTAAACCACTGGCAATGTTTTTTGCACCAGTGACAACAAATTTTTAAAAAGTGGTAGCCCTGCATCAATCTGTTATTGCACCATAGAATATTAACTTAAGACAAAACGTCATCCAACTTATGAATATCAAGGTCACAGCTGTCCTGAAAGCAAAGGAATTATTCTGATGCATAGTGTTTACAAGAGAAAAATAGCTCAACACCACAGTAATAATGGTTCGACAATTAACTTGTTCAATGGTGCTGCCATTTTTAAAACATCTGATTGCACATTAGAAAGCTTCTGTCCCTGTTATATTTGACGATAAGTTTTGATCTTATTTATTTATTTATTTGTAGCATTTGTATCCCACATTTTCCCACCTATTTGCAGGCTCAATGTGGCTTACATTTGCCGTAATGGCGGTTGCCATTTCCGGGTAACAGCATTACAAATGGTGCATACATACATGGTAACTTGACATCGATGAGTTATTTGATCTTTTTGTTCAAAATAATCTATAATTCCACAAAGCATTTACCTTCTGATTCTATAAAGGCTGCCAAAAATTGTACAAGCAAATTTAGGCGCATTCCCGATTTGCGTGCGCAATTTAATTGAACAAGAAGTCAATTAGTGCCAATAATTGGCTTTTTAATAAGCAATTATTGACACTAATTAGATTTAAGTTACGCACAGGGGTGTGGAAATGAGAGGGTCATGGGCATTTTGGGGCAGAGTATGGGCATCACTATTACAGAATAATGATGCTCCACGCGTAAATTTTGGTGCAGGTATTTGCACCATGTTTTCATTGGTGCATGTGGCTGTGCCTAAATTTACGTGTGACTCTCCACTTAAGCATATGTTCTACAAACAAGTTGAACTTAGGTGCAACTCATAGAATATAGCTAAAGCGGGTTTTTTCAATGCCATTTATAGAATTTGCCCCTTAAGGGCTAGAGTTACTAATGTGCCCATTTCATGCAATGGGACCTAGTTTCTAATAATGCACATTAATGGTGTTAGTGTGTGGTAACAAGGTAGCGTATATTAGTAACACTAGCCATTGTTATTATAGGGTTTGGTTTTTTTTTTCACTCTCTGGATGTTGTTGATGACAACTGCAACCTTGTTGTTGAGGCCAATTTTTCAGTGCCTTTTACTTCTAAAATAATGGCTGTCTTTCTATTTATCTGTGAGCTTGTGTGTTTTCAGGATGTCCACAATAAATATTCATGAGTTAGACTTGCATGCAATTGAGGCACTGTATGCAAATCTCTCTCATGCATATTCAGTGTGGATACCTGAAAACCTGATGGGATGTCCCTCAAGGACTGGGTTGGGAATGGCTGCTCTATCGGCTCTTCCATGGGGACGCTGTGAACGACAATCAGTGTAGCAAGTATGCTAGTTGTGCTCCCTAGCTCTGCTACCACAGGGTCCACCGGTTCTGGCAGTACCTTTCCATGCAGTCCCTCAGGTCCTGGACCTTTCCAGCTTCTAAATTTTCTAAGCCTAAATCAGAAGGAGAGCAGAAGGCCAAGACATAAACCACCAAATTTTATATAGCACGCCTAGAGATCTGTGCCAAAATCCAGGTGTGATCTATAACAACGCGTGTAACTTAATTGGCTTAACAAGGTAATCATCATTGATAACTTCTGAGAAGTTCTGAGAGAAGAGGACATTTGTCTGGTAAGTGAACGCTACGTTGCTTTGTGCTTTGGGAACTTAAAGATTGGGGTTTAAAGGAGGAATTGTAGGTTAGTGTTAGGCAAATTTCAACAGCTAACAGAAAACAGCTAATCTCCATAGTCTTTTCCACTTAGTTTTAAAAGCTTTGTACCACAGCATTAACAGATAGAATCTAACAGCCACTGCAGGATCTAATTTAGTATTCCCCCCCCCCCCCCCCACCCCTAGGACAACTCCTCATTTATAGTCAGTTATTGTAATTAGGGTAACAAGCAAGGAGTGCTCTTATAGAGTTTTAAATACATTTCATCACCATCTAAGAAGGAAATACTAAATAAATCATACAATATACTATATAAAGTAAAAGACACTTTTATATTAGGCTAATATCCTTAATACTGTAGCAAGTTTTAAATTATTGAAAAACTCAAAAACACTAAGATGGAGTCAGCAGTCCAGCAGCGAGAGGGGTGCTAGCCAGTCTTTTGCATTGAGTGTCACATGTATGATTATCTCCCAGTTGGTGAGATGTCATATGTTTGCGCCCGATGCAAAGAGCTCCTAGCTCTTAGAGAACATGTCCGTTCTCTTGAGGCTAGAGTAGCAGACTTGGTGGAGCTGAGGGAGACAGAGAGGTACATAGAGGAGACCTACAGGGATGTTGTAGAGAAGTCCCACCTCCAGTCTAGTAGCCCTTGGAGGAGGGAGGTCTCCTAGAAGGAGAGCATCACCCTGGTGAAGTAGGAAGTACTCCTGTAGCCAGGACCTGCCCACCAGGGGATGTACTATCCTCTCGCACCGAGGATATGTCTCCAAGTGCTGCCCAGGAGGGAAAGGTTAGGACAGCTGTTGTAGTTGGTGATTCGATCATTAGGCATATAGATAGCTGGGTGGCTGGTGGACATGAGGATCGCCTGGTGACTTGCCTGCCTGGTGCGAAGGTGGCGGACCTCACGCATCACCTAGATAGGATTTTAGATAGTGCTGGGGAGGAGTCCGCTGTCTTGGTACATGTGGGTACCAATGACATAGGAAAACGTGGGAGAGAGGTTCTGGAAGCCAAATTTAGGCTCTTAGGTAGAAAGCTCAAATCCAGATCCTCTAGGGTAGCATTTTCTGAAATGCTACCTGTTCCAAGTGCAGGGCCCAAGAGACAGGCAGAGCTCCAGAGTCTCAATGCTTGGATGAGACGATGGTGCAGGGAGGAGGGTTTTAGATTTGTTAGGAACTGGGCAACATTCTGGGGAAGGGGGAGCCTATTCCGAAAGGATGGGCTCCACCTTAACCAGGGTGGGACCAGGCTGCTGGCATCGGCATTTAAAAAGGAGATAGAGCAGCTTTTAAACTAGAAATGGGGGGAAGGCCGACAGTTGCTCAAAAGCGCATGGTTCGGGAAAAGGTATCTTGCAAAGATACCTCACAAACAGGGAAGATGGGTTTCTGGATAGTGAGGTTGCACAACAGACCATGGTAGACCAGGTGCCCTTAAATACAACTAAAGATCAGACAAAAGATGTCAAATCAATAGTGTCAGGTACTAAGCATCATGCAAATAAGAACAACAAACATACTCTGAAATGTCTATATGCAAATGCTAGGAGTCTAAGAAATAAGATGGGAGAGTTGGAATATATTGCACTAAACGAAAAATTGGATATAATAGGCATTACTGAGACCTGGTGGAAGGAGGATAACCAGTGGGACACTGTCATACCGGGGTACAAAGTATATCGTAGTGATAGGGTGGACCGGACTAGTGGAGGGGTAGCATTGTATATTAACGAGAGCCTTGACTCAGATAGATTACAAATTCAGCAGGACACAAATCACACCTTTGAATCATTGTGGGTTGAAATTCCATGTATAAAAGGGAAAACCGGTGATAGGAGTGTACTACCGTCCGCCTCGCCAGGATGAGCAGGTAGACACAGAAATGATAAAAGAAATCAGAGACGCAAACAAAATGGGCAATGTGATAATAATGGGTGGCTTCAATTATCCAAATATAGACTGGATAAATGTAACATCGGGACACACTACAGAGATACAATTCCTTGATGAAATCAAGGACAGCTTTATGGAGCAACTGGTGCAGGAGCCGACGAGAGAAGGAAAAATTCTAGACTTGGTCCTTAGTGGAGCGCATGATCTGGTGAGGGACGTTATGGTACTGGGGCCGCTTGATAACAGTGACCATAATATGATCAGTTTTGATATCGACCTTGAAGTAACTGTACACAGAAAGTCAAATACGTTAGCGTTTAACTTTAAAAAAGGAGACTATGATAAAATGAGAAGAACGGTTAAAAAAAAACTTAGGGGGGCAACTGAGAGAGTAAAAACTGTACAACAAGCGTGGACGCTGTTCAAAAATACCATCCTGGAGGCCCAGGCCATATATATTCCGTGAATTAGAAAAGAAAGACGGAACTCCAAAAGACAGCCGGCCTGGTTGAAAAGTGAGGTGAAGGAAGCTATTAGGGCTAAAAGAAACGCCTTCAGAAAATGGAAGAAGGAATCGTCTGAAAATAACAAGAAGCAGCATAAGGAGTGTCAAAGCAAATGCAAGGCGCAGATAAAGAAGGCCAAGAGGGATTACGAAAAAAAGATAGCATTAGAGGCAAAAAAACATAGTAAAAAATTTTTTCGGTATATTAAAAGCAGGAAGCCGGCAAAAGAATCGGTTGGGCCGCTGGATGACCGAGGGATAAAAGGGGCGATCAAGGAAGACAAAGACGTAGCGGAGAGACTGAATGAATTCTTTGCTTCGGTCTTCACTGAGGAAGATTTGGGTGGGATACCAGTGTCGGAAATGGTATTTCAAGCGGACGAGTCGGAGAAACTTACTGACTTCACGGTAAACCTGGAGGACGTAATGGGGCAGTTTGGCAAACTGAAGAGTAGCAAATCTCCTGGACCGGATGGTATTCATCCTAGAGTACTGATAGAACTGAAAAATGAGCTTGCGGAGCTACTGCTAGTGATATGCAACTTATCCTAAAAATCGAGCGTGGTACCGGAAGATTGGAGGGCGGCCAATGTAACGCCCATTTTTTAAAAAAGGCTCCAGGGGAGATCCGGGAAATTATAGACCGGTGAGTCTGACGTTGGTGCCGGGGAAAATGGTAGAGGCTATTATTAAAAACAAAATTACAGAGCACATCCGAGGACAAAGATTACTGAGACCGAGTCAGCACGGCTTTTGTGTGGGGAAATCTTGCCTGACCAATTTACTTCAATTCTTTGAAGGAGTAAACAAACATGTGGACAAAGGGGAGCCGGTTGATATTGTGTATCTGGATTTTCAAAAGGCGTTTGACAAGGTACCTCATGAAAGGCTACAGAGGAAATTGGAGGGTCATGGTATAGGAGGAAATGTCCTATTGTGGATTAAAAACTGGTTGAAGAATAGGAAACAGAGAGTGGGGTTAAATGGGCAGTATTCACAATGGAGAAGGGTAGTTATTGGGGTTACTCAGGGGTCTGTGCTAGGACCGCTGCTTTTTAATATATTTATAAATGATTTAGAGATGGGAGTAACTAGCGAGGTAATTAAATTTGCTGATGACACAAAGTTATTCAAAGTCGTTAACTCGCGACAGGATTGTGAAAAATTACAAGAGGACCTTACGAGACTGGGAGACTGGGCGGCTAAATGGCAGATGACGTTTAATGTGAGCAAGTGCAAGGTGATGCATGTGGGAAAAAAGAACCCGATTTATAGCTACGTCATGCAAGGTTCCATGTTAGGAGTTACGGACCAAGAAAGGGATCTGGGTGTCGTCGTCGATAACACACTGAAACCTTCTGCTCAGTGTGCTGCTGCGGCTAGGAAAGCGAATAGAATGTTGGGTATTATTAGGAAAGGTATGGAAAACAGGTGTGAGGATGTTCTAATGCCGTTGTATCGCTCCATGGTGCGACCACACCTTGAGTATTGTGTTCAATTCTGGTCGCCGCATCTCAAGAAAGATATAGTAGAATTGGAAAAGGTGCAGCGAAGGGCGACTAAAATGATAGCGGGGATGGGACGACTTCCCTATGAAGAAAGACTAAGGAGGCTAGGGCTATTCAGCTTGGAGAAGAGACGGCTGAGGGGAGACATGATAGAGGTATATAAAATAATGAGTGGAGTGGAACAGGTGGATGTGAAGCGTCTGTTCACGCTTTCCAAAAATACTAGGACTAGGGGGCATGCGATTAAACTACAGTGTAGTAAATTTAAAACAAATCGGAGAAAATGTTTCTTCACCCAACTTGTAATTAAACTCTGGAATTCATTGCCGGAAAATGTGGTGAAGGCGGTTAGCTTAGCAGAGTTTAAAAGGGGTTGGACGGTTTCCTAAAGGACAAGTCCATAAACCGCTGCTAAACGGACTTGGAAAAATCCAAAATCCCAGGAATAACATGTATAGAATGTTTGTACGTTTGGGAAGCTTGCCAGGTGCCCTTGGCCTGGATTGGCCGCTGTCATGGACAAGATGCTGGGCTCGATGGACCCTTGGTCTTTTCCCAGTATGGCATTACTTATGTACTTATGTACTTATAACAGCACTTAAGCAATAATAAGAACTAATTGGCAATAATTAGAAATTACGTGCACAACTCACTAAGCATATTCTGGAACGCACTGTGCCTAACTTTCACATTTGCAGGCAAAGAGGGGCGTGGTTATGGGTGGGAAAATGGGTATTTCATGGGTGTTCCAAAATCTACATGCACTGTTATAGAATGTGGCCCTCTGAAACTAAATCTATGCGTCAAGATTTATGCCACATTTTCATTGGTGTATATGGAGGCATTTAGTTTTAGGCTCTAGGAAGTCAACTAACCACACCCTCTCCAAAAGACATTACACAATGTGATACCCGCAAGCGAGCCTTCTCCGGAGTAGCCCCCACACTCTGGAATGCATTGCCTGAAAGCCTCCGCTTAACACAAGACTATCTCTACTTCAGGAAACGGGTGAAAGCTTGGTTCTTCAACCAGGCCTTTGATGGAAGAAGTAACTAACTTGTTAGTCTCACTCCCACACACACGGAGTGACTCGGGCTGCACATACTGCAGCGGGACATGTTTATCCACTCCTCCCCTAGCTGAGATAATATTTAACCATCTCTCTGACCTCATGTGCAACTTTCTTCAAATCAATGACCTTACTTTCTAACTCTTCCTACTTTCTTACCCTTCACTATCAATTATAATGTTCTATTACGTATTGTGTTGTCATTGCAAGTAGTATACCATGCCTTTCTTTGTATTGTTAGTTCAATATTTTTACTGCTGTAGTTGCCTATTATTCATGTTTGATCTATTCTTACTGTACACTGCCTTGAGTGAATTCCTTCAAAAAGGCGGTAAATAAATCCTAATAAATAAATAAACTAAGTGTATTCTATATACCGTGCCTAAATCTAGACACCACTTATAGAATACGCTTAGGCAGAAATGTTTTCTGCCTGAATTTTTTAGAATCTGGCCCAAAGGGAGCAATTCTATAACCAAAGTGCTAATATTTCCATGTCGATTATGCATATAAATGATTAAATTACTGGCATTTATATGCATATGGGCACACAAATACATATAAATGCTGAAAATCCACTTCCGTAAATATGTGTATATCTTACATTAGAATCACAATAAAATATATATTCCGCTACAAACCAATTTTTTTTTTACATTACATGACACTTATATCCCATACATACCTTGAAAGTTCAGTATGACTCACAGAAAGAGAAAAAAAAGCCTGGAACAACTCCAGGAATTACATGTTTAACAATGGTTGTATTGTGACAACCTAACTCCTTAAAAATTTTCTAAATAAAAACATTTCCAACAATCTTCAAAATATCATATAGTTAGATTGTCTTCTAATATCAGTTGGTAAATCATTCCACCATACAGCTGCCAAATATCTAAATATACTAGAAAAAAAACTTTTTATAAAACACCTTTCTGGCATCCAGAAATTGTAAAATTAAAAAACATCTGGATTCAGGGAAAATATTACTAGAAGATAATCTTATTAAACCAGACATATAAGCAGGTGCTTCACTATGCACTATCAAAAATACCAAACAAACAGCAAAGTTTGAAAATAACTTGAGCTTGTAATAGCAACCAGTGCAATTGCATCTTTAGAAGATCTAAAAATCAATCGACCAGAAGTGTGTAACAGCCCCAGTGCTACAAAAATAGAAAATGAGATGAATGGGTTTTTTGGACATGTACCCCCGGATTCTATATAGCACGCCTACAGATCCGATTCTATAACAAAGCATGTAACTTAATTGGCTTTAAACGTTTATTTGCTTTTTTTAAAATATCTTTATTGAATCAGAGAATCATAAAAATGCTTACAACAAAGTGCATCAAGAGCACTGCAACAAAACACAAAGGCAAAATTCAAACTGAAAAGACTCATCCCAATCTTCCGAGGTGCCAAGACGAACCCACTTGCCTTGTAGTAATCCTGCCACAATTAGAAAACGACCTTCTCGGTCCTGATATAGCTTATTTATTTATTTATTTGTTGCATTTGTACCTCGCATTTTCCCACCTATTTGCAGGCTCAATGTGGCTTACATAGTACCGTGAGGTGTTAGCCACCTCCGGTGATGAAACAAATACAGAGTGATGTTGTTACAGAACATTAGAGAATCAAGAGAAGAAGAGTGATATATTGATCATTGCAGGTTATGGCTTTGTTGTGTTGCTGAGTTATGCAGCGTGAACACCACTCTTCTCTTAAACAAGATGGCTACTCCACGCTGTCTGCTGTTATAGGTGGCAAAATAGAGATCCCCCACCCAGTCCCTCTTTAGTTTAAGGTGTTCTGCTTTCCCCAAATGGGTTTCTTGTAGAAACACTATATCTGTGTGCAGTCTCTTAAGCGCCTGCAAACGTTTTGCTCTTTTCACCGGAGAATGGACACCATCAACATTCAGCGATACCACTTTAAGAGCAACCATGGAGCATCATCAGCAATCGAGGATTGAATGAATACATTACTCTCCTCAATATGCCCAGGAGACCTCCCAGCTAAGTCCCCCTGACAAAAGTGAGACAGACATCTTGAAACAGAGACCTCCCCATCCAAACACTCTGTGGTAGCAATCCCCCCCCCCCCCATACCCTATAGGAGTTCAACAAACAAAAACCGCACTGATCCCTCTTAACGCCCCCACCCCCTCTTCCACCCTTCCCCCCCCCAGAAACTAAACTAATCCCTCCCCCTCCCTTCCAGCCAACCCACCGCAGAGACCAACAAAGGTAGCACACATAACCTATACCGAATCACAACAAGCATCCCCCTTCCTCCACACCACTAACCTTCCCATGCCCCCCATCCCCACCCCCTTCTATAAGCAGTAAAAAGAAGATCTTCCAAAAAATTAGGAATTTCCAAGGCAGTAACATACTTAGACAAACTCAAACAACCCCGATAAAATCAACCAACTAGAAAGAAAAGAAACATAAAGTCCAGCATGTCCTTCAGGCTCACCCAAGCTCCAGGCCGAGGCCCAGGCTTCTAAACGACATCAGGCTCCTCAGTAGTAGTAGAGTGCGTGAAACACAAACCAAACCCCTGATCAGCACAGGTGTGGCACAGTAGAACAAAGTTGCGCACCTTTGCCAATCATTGCAACTTGTTCACGAACGAGCCCAAATCTCTAGGCTCCGTAAAGAAGATAGTTTTGTTGTCATGCACCACACGCACCTTCGCTGGATACAGTTGTGCAAACCTTATCCCTTTGTCAAAAAGGTGCTTACAATGCCGGCCCATCTGCTTCCTCTGATCAGCAACACGTGCCGAACAATCTTGGAACAGCAGCAGTTTATGTCTGTTGTAGTCAATAGATTTCTTTCCTCTATATGCCTGTAGTACTCGATTTTTATCTGCATAATTGAGTATTCTGGCCAGCACAGGTCTCGGATACTGCTCCCCCTCATGCAAAGCCCCAACTCGGTGAATCCTCTCAACTCTCATCACCTTATCTGGAAACTGTATGTTTCCACCTCTCGATAAAGTTCCAGAGATCTGATTCTTTTACAGACTCTGGTAAACCTATGATTCGGAGATTATTTTGCCATCCTCTATTCTCTTGATCATCAACTTGCTGCATTAAAAGTGTGCACTGCTTCTCAAGCGCTGTCTCAGCACGATCCTCCTGGCACGAAATACGATCTTCTGCCTGCTGGATTCGTGTGCCCTGTTGCTCCAAAGAGTCTCAGATTTGATCCACTGACAATTGCAGCTTAGACAATTTGTCCTCAAGCACTACCGATACCTGCTGCACTAAATCTTTAGTGGACTCGGCCGAGAAGCTCGTCGGTGGAGTACTCACTTGCGGCGGCGCCATCTTGGGGCCCAAGTTCTGCTTTCCTGTCCGCGGGTCTTTGTAGGCATAACCCCTCTACTCCACCATTAAAATGGACTTGAGCTCCATCACAGGGCGCACCGGGAATTAATCTCGCTGTCAGGAATCTTCTAGACCCACATATGGAAGATCTCAGAGATAAATTTAAAGAATTTGGGGTGGCTGGAGCGGAGCTTGGCTTAAAGACGTCTGCTCAGCTAAAGAGCATCACGTGACCCCCCTGGCTTAACAAGTTAATCAGTGTTGATAACAGCTCTTAACAAGCAATAATGAGCACTAATTGGCATGGATTAGAATTTAGGCACACAACTTGCTAAGCGTATTCTTTAAATGAGCTGCATCAGCATTGCGGTGGGGCAGCTGCTAGCATGGCTTTGTAAAAGGGAACCAAAAGTACATAATTTAAATTGGTAGTGATCCTCCATTGGGAGCCAATGTAGGCTCCTTAACAGAGATGTAACATGATCTGACTTTGGCTTACCAAAAATCAAAATCTGCATACACCTCAAAGATAACATAGCACATTTGATAGGAGGGTGTATACACAGGTAGAGTCTGGGCAAAGCATGGGTGGAGCAAACAGCAAAGCGTTTAACTTATAGAATGCTATAAGTTACATGCATATCTCCGACATTCAGCAATATGGCTGTCATAAATTACAGACACGTCTCACCTGTTACTCTAATATTCTAGGTAATCAATAGAAATAAAACAAAATAAAACATGGAAAAGAAAATAAGATGATACCTTTTTTATTGGACATAACTTAATACATTTTTGATTAGCTTTCAAAGGTAGCCCTTCTTTGTCAGATCAGAAATAAGCAAATGTTGGTAGATGACAGTATATATAAGTGAAACATCAAAGCATTTCAGTGATAGTCTAACAGAATGAGGGTGGGTTAGGTGAGAGACAGGGAGAGCTGGGTGGATGAGGGACAGGGAGATATGCATGGAGATAAGAGTTATCAGCATATCTGAATAAAGCACAATGATAAGAATCAAGTTAAATTCATAGCGATTGATTCTTGTTCTTGTATATATTTTTCCAAAGCTGCTACATATGTTTTAGTACAATTTCTATGAGTAACTTTCATATGTGCAGGAGCTAGTAAATTGTACCTTGCTTCCAGAGATATAAGTCAAGGTTTTAAAGCAAGAAATTGTGAGTGTCAACAGTATTTTTGATGAAATCTGGGAGTGTAGATAGACTATGACCATGCCACTGTAAGGGTTGAGATGTTTTAGCACTTTGTAAAATTTTCCAAAATCTTGAGGAAATCACAGAATATTAATGGCAATGGATCACACGTTTTCTTAACTGAATTGGAGAAAGGGGGAACACAGTGTGCTCTATCAATTTCGAACGGATGCTAAAACTTTGTTTTTAAAGGTTTGTGTAAAAATTCTTCCATGCAACATATATTTCCTTCGGGAAGGCCTAAGGCCTGATGTTATTGTAGTGATTTTGATTTCCAACATCCTTGAGGGCAGCTTGCAGATCAGTCACCATTTTGGTTGTTTTCCTGTAGATGGAAGATTGATCTTCCAGACTGGTTACACAATATTCCAGTAACAATTCTATTTTCAAAAGCTTGAAAACATGAGTTAAGCTGAGCAAGATCACCATTGATTCCTTTGATGTCTGCGCTGTTGTCAGTAAACATTTGTGTAATTTGATTTAGTAGTTCGGTGATGGCTGCTAAGTTCCCACTATCGCTAGCTTCTTTAGCTGATTTACATGGAGAGGGTGGCTCTGGTTTGGATCTTTTGGTACCTGATCCGATCGCAAAAGCAGCCTCAATTTTACTCTGCTAACTGGTGGCCATATAGATATTTCAGCGATTAATTTTTAAATCAAAAATAACTTTGCCAAAGGTCTATAAATGATGGAAACAGATGAAGATTCAAGAGGATTTTCCTAAACCTCCATCTTGTGCAAGCTCTTGAGTGACCCTCCAAACCTGCTGAAAATTCAGACATGAGGAGGTGCTACAAACACTAATACCATATTTCCCCCTTGTTTAGTTGTTTGATTATCCTGTTTATCAGAGGAATTATTGGCCTCCAGAAGCTACTTACTGATATATTCTCTATTCATTTCCCTCATTTTTTGATGGCATCATCTTTTATGTGACTTACTGTTCCACCACTTCCTTTCTAAATTCCTAGATGTTTTAGCACTTTGTAAAATTTCAAAAACTTGAGGAAATCACAGAATTTTCTTAACTGAGTTGGAGAAAGAGGAAACACAGTGTGCTCTCTCAATTTCAAGCGGATGCTGAAACTTTGTTTTTAAAAGTTTGTGTAAAAGTTCTTCCATGAAACATATTATATTTTTACTTTCCGATCCTTCAGGAAGGCCTAAGAGCCTGATGTTATTACAGCAGTTTCGATTTCCAGCATCCTTGAGGGCAGTTGCAGATCAGCACCACCTCTTCCCTCCACAGGTAAAAACATGCACGCTGACAAACAACATGGACGTGTCTCCACCCATTGAGATGTTGGACAATAATCAAAGGCCTGACATTCACAAGTAAAATTCTGTTATACCTATGATTGATCTCTATTCCATAATTCAGTTGATTCATAATACTAAACCATGTGAAACCACTAAGGCTACAACTTCTAATATTATAATGATTGTGTCCTTATTTACTCCTAGTGGCATATTCTCTTTTTCTTATTTTGTTTTTTTCCTTAGTCAACTGATTGATCTTTATTTGGGTGTCATTTTCATTTTCACCAGGTAGAAGAGAAGATCAACATTGCACCAATCATCTTCTCTCTTTTCTCCTGCCCTTCCCTCAACAATCTCTGCTACTTGTCCTCTGTCTGTAGTTAGGACCCAGCCTTCACAACATACTGGCACTTACTGATGTCCATCGTTAAGTAGGCACAATAGGCATGTATCTGGGATACCTGCACTATTCAAGGTACCACAGATAAGTTCATCCAGCCTGCTGCTCTAACCACCAGGTTACTCCTCCACTAGTGAGTTACGGGAAGTCAGACAAGAGACCATATACTTCCCTTGTTTAGATGCCTCTTTAAGGACATCCATTTATATCCAATGATAGGACCTATGAAGCCTCAAAGACTCATCTCAAACAGTATCAGAACTTACTAAGAACCTTTTGATTGGAACGAGACTTTTTTGAAAAAATTTTTTATTTATAACCATTTACATTTTTACAAGCGATAAAACAACTTGCCAGAAATACAGAGAAAGTAATATATAGGAATTATTTCAGTCAGGTAATTCTATTCTCTTCCTTAGACCACTAAATAGGGAGAGTGAAACAAGACAAGGAGATCAATTAAATAGTAAACAGAACAAAAACATGGTATTAACCTGATTATCCCCAGATATTACTCGTCTAATTCATTATTCCACATTGATCATCTGGTTGGCTTCTTCAAGGCCAATACGGTGTATAGTCAAATCATTTCATTGAAAACATACCTATTGTCCAATATTAGTTAGAAATAATACATCTCACAATACATATACTTAAGCCTCTAATTCAAATCTCACTGATAAGTAATCCCAGTTTTCACAGGCTTCACTCCTTTTAAAGTAATAATTGAGGAAATATTTCTGAGGAAAACTTTAGGAGTCATACCTGGAACTCTGGGAATAACAATAATCTCGATATCAATAATCTATAATAATATTCATTTTATTACTCAAAGTTTCTGGTCTATTATCATTTTCAAAATCATAACCACTTCTTGCTCGTGTAGAATCATTTGTTATATCAATTTTTCACTCTCAAAGGGTTCAGTTAAATTGTCCATGTAACTATCTAATAAAATTATATCTGAAACAAAATTATTTACTGCCACCGTTAGGTCCCGAAGCGCCTTCCAGATGGTATTCAATGTAACCTCCACGGGAGCCAAAAACTCCAAGTTGATTTCTCTTAGGTGTTTAGGAGTGGTTCCACTGATTCGGGTTCTGCTGTAAACGTCCTCCGTTTCAGCATATGCCTCTAACTCACTCCTCCACTCCTTTGGACATGATAGTTGAATAATTCGGGAGTGATGGAGTTGTTTTTTCCAGGTCCAAGAGCGTCGACGCTCCTTCGCCGGCGCTAATCAAAGGACTCGCCAACCCTTTCATCTGTGGGGCAGTTCATCGCGTAGCTGTCCCATGCTTGCTGCTCGGGGCAAAACGCTGGCCATCGGCGGCTGACCACCGGTTGTCCCCTTCCTCTCAGTTAAGGTAACTGCAATTGCAGAGAGGAAATTTACGTAAAGAAGACAAAACTTCAGAGGGCAGCTGGGCCGTTGGGCATACAAACTTCAGGTTGCCATCTTACCACTCTTCCAGTTTGGGACACTCTTTGTCTGGTTTCTCCTCAGAGGTCTGTCTGATATGGGTACCCCTTCAGCACAGCCCTCTGAGTCATTGAAACACAGAAGCCCCTCCACCACTACAAGGTGGTGTCCCTTCGGAGGAGGGAATGACACTTTAAGTGTTAATGTATTGCATATTCTCTGGACAGTTTAAAAATACAAACACAGAAATATGGTGGAAGGCTAAATGACACTGTGAAAACAAAATGTGTCTCTCACTAAATGCCCCAGAGTTGGTGGGAGCTCCTTGGCCATAAAATGGTAGCACATACCCAATTTTGTGTAAGAATCAATTTAAATAAACAAACACAGAGATGTGGTGGAAGGCAAAATGACATTGCAAAAACAAAATGTGTTTCTCACTAATGACCCAAAGTTGGCAGGAGACTCTTGGTTCTGTAAGAATCAATGAATGTCATTTCTTGTGTACACAAAAATTAACACAAAATTAGTTAAATACAGAGAGGGGTGTGCTGAGGCTGTTGTTAAACTTTACCCAGATATTTTTGATATTCAAAGATATCCAGTTAAGTTAGGCTATACAAATACCAGGCCTACAGTTAACCATATAAATTATTTGATCAACAGAAACTATAGTCGGGTATATTCAGCAACAGTTACTTTTCAGATGTATTTTGTATATATGGTGAAAGTTAGGTGAATAACTTATTCAGTTAATTTTAATGAAACAAGCCAAGGCTGAATATGGGCCTCCATGAGATCCTCACTGCAATCTCTGGACCTAATGCACTAAAAGGTTTTTCCCATTTTCCGTCTATGAGGATTTAGTACAAAAGTTCCTTGAGCTGCCTGGCACTGAGAATTGTTCATGAAGTGATTGTGATTCATTTGTGTGCATGTATGGTACTGATTATACCTTGAGAAAACAGATAGACTGCAGTGTGGTGGGAATTTGAGAGACGTTTCTCCCAGCAGGCCTTTTCCTGCTTTTCCTTCCAGTGGAAGGTAAAGTGCTATCTATTTAAGCTGGGATCCTGCAGACCATGGAATTAGCAGTGACAATTCTGTACAATCAAAATAAAGAAATATTTTTATTTTTCATATCATATAAAATCTAGCTACAATAATATAGCCATTAATGATAGTATTCAGGGCATAGAGTATATCCATGACCGTCTGGTTTCCTGCAGTAACTCTGGACTAGATTCCGTGGCAGAGGTTGGAAAATTCAATGGTGATTGTTTACCTGTTATCACCTGGAGTTCCATATAGCTGTGGGCTTCCTGTTGCAACTTCTGGTCCTTATAATCCAATATCTTACAACAGTATCCTCCACTGTCACTCTGGGTCAGGTTGTGTAGGATGACTTGGAATGTCCCAAGGTGGACGGCTCTCTCCACTCCATGATTAATGCCTCGTCTTGAATGTATCTCTGCCTCACTGATGTTGCGAATGTGTCTCTTCTCTGAACAGGCTGGGTTTCGGTGTGCACTGAAGTGCCAGGCATCATGCAACTTGTCATGACTGCCCATCATCCTCCCAGAGATCCTGCAGGACAATGTCACATTCTGTCCTTCAGGGCATATGTAGAGGGTATATGGTGCAGAAACCGTGAAAGTTTTTGTCAGACCTAAATGGTGGAAAGAAACAAAGAAAAAAACCCAACAACTTAATGAAAAGAAGTCACACAAATATTGGAATTACATCTGATAGACAGAATCTTGAAAACCAGAGGGTAGGCCAGGAAACAGGCTTCTCAAATTATTGTATTCCCAAAATACTGCTGTGGAATAGACTAGGAGAGAGGATTGGAGAGGTGTTTCTGTAGGCATTTCAAAATATATAATAATATAAAAATATAAAATGATAGTGCCTTTTGATAATTGGCTAAAATCCCTCCAGTCCTTTCCAAAAGTCTCTAAATCTAATCAGTGAACCAGGCAGGAGTGTGCATTTGTTCATGTACATTTAGTTCATTAGTAGACCTTAAAAACTTAGGGCCCTGTTTACTAAGGTGCACTAGCGTTTTTAGCGTACGTTAACGCTAGAGACACCCATAAGCTCAATGCACATTAAAATTTAGGGGTTAAAATGTATACATGAAACAAACTGAAAAAGTTCCAACAACTGGGGCCAAGCCCAAGCAAACAAAACATTTTTGTCATGTGCATATTCTTGACAATTCAGGCCCTCTGTAAGTTCATACTTCCTGTGGGTTTTGGTTACAAACATTTAAGTTTCTAGAAACCTCAGGTGCTCTGAATGTTTTATTTTTGTTGTGCTTCGGAGTGTGTATTGTCCTTCAGTAAAGGTGTCATACTCAAAAAAAAGTTCAAAGTCCTCATTATTTCAAAAGCAGTGATAAAAGCTAACAGCCATAGAGTAAATAGATCTGCGCTACACCTAATTATTCCTTCTGAACCCATTAGTCTGTGGAATTCTGCCTCATTTTCAACTATCTCTTTTGCCACATATTCCATGATAAATTTAATAGATTGTAAGCTCTTTGAGCAGGGACTGTCCTTCTATGTTTAAATTGTACAGTGCTCCGTAACCCTAGTAGCGCTTTAGAAATGTTAGTTAGTAGTAGTAGTAGTAGTAGTACTCATTCCATTCTTTCAGAATAAAAAAATATAGGTTTGCAGCAAGGGCCTGCGCAGGAGCTAACAATGTTCTGCTAAGAAACCAAACAGCTTGTGCAATTCGCATTTACATAATGCAATTCATTCAGTGAAACCTACTGACCACTTGATAGGCCTTTCAAATTTATACAGCTGGGATTCCCTCAGCATATGGGGCAGTTTATGATAAAGCAAAATGTAAAGCAAGATCACAACAATATTTATAAGTATGTTTGAGAATGGAGGATGACGTTAGAACTGTAGGACTGAAAGTTGCTGAGAACTAATGTGTGGAGAATGGCCAGGAAAAACCAGAAATGCTAAACTAAAGTTACGTTGACTGTTTAGAGAAGACAACCCTGAAGATGGACCATAAATGGCTTAGGGGCCCTTTTACTAAGCCGCGTAAGCGTCTACGTGTGCCCAACGTGCGCCAAAATGGAGTTACCGCCTGGCTACGGCGTGGCTCTTGCAGTAATTTCATTTTTGGCACGCATCCAATATGCACATCCGAAAAATAATTTTTATTTCAGATGCACGTATCGGACGTGCACTAAGTGGCATTTGATGTGCGTAGGTCATTACCACCTACTTACTGCGTGAGTCTTTACCGCTAGACCTAAAATGGACACGCGCAATTTTGATTTTGCCACATGTCCATTTTTGGCAAAAATTTTAAAATGGCCTTTTATACAGACGTGGTGAAAAATGAATCGGCGCGCACCCAAAACCCGCGCCTACACCACTGCAACCCATTTTTCAGTGCACCTTACTAAAAGGACCCCTAAGAAAGTTACATATGGGAATGGAGCAGGCACAGGACTATTCATGGAAGAAAGTGTTCTTGTAGAACGGAAAGAGGGCAATTCTTTAACATTGTGCCTATATTAAACATGTAGAGGGTTCCCAGGTGGTACTTATTCTATGAAAGAAGTAGGTGCCTACTTACCTTTACAGAATGCTAACGTAACAGATTAGATACATGCCTATAATTTATTTATTTATTTATTAGGATTTATTTACCGCCTTTTTGAAGGAATTCACTCAAGGCGGTATACAGTAAGAATAGATCAAACATGAGCAATAGGCAATTACAGCAGTAAAAATGTTCAAATAACAATAAAAAGTATGGCATAGCACACTACTTACAATGTCAACACAATACGTAATAGAACATTTTAACTGACAGTGAAGGGTAAAGCAAAGATGAAACATAGATAGGTAAGAGAGTAAGACGAGTTGGAAAGTAAGGTGATTAATTTAAAGGAAGTTGCATATGAGGTCAGAGATGGTTTAATTTAGGCATGAGCTTAGCGCTGGTGTAAATGCATGCACCTAAATGCTAGAGATGCGCACATAACTTATAGCAGTGTTTCTGAAGTCAGTCCTGGAGCACCCCCTTGCCAGGATATCCACAATGAATATTCATGAGAGAGATTTGCATACAATGGAGGTAGTATATGCAAATGAATCTCATGCATATTCATTGTGGATATCCTGAAAACCTGACTGGTGTGGGAGTACTCCAGGACTGACTTGAGAAACACTGACTTCTAATATTCTGTAAATTCGACTTATGCCATGCCCAGACCACACCAATGTGTATGACTACCAGTCTAATTTGTGCAGTATTACCAGAATAGTGCTTATGTAGATTTTCAGCATTTATGCACATATGTGTACATATACATGCATAAATACCAATATTCTAATCATGTAGGTGTGTTGGACTAATGCGTATCGTGCTATTCTATAAACTGAAGAACTATTCTAATGGTTAGAGCAGCAGGCAGAGAAACCAAGAAAGCCTGGTTCAAATCCCATGGCACTTCCTTGTAATATTCAAGAAATTACTTAACCCTCCTTTACCTCAGGTACAAACTTAGGGTCTCTTTTAGCAAGCCTCGCTAGCAGTTCCCACGTGGCAATACCGACAAAGCCCATTTAAAGTGAATGGGCTTTGTTGGCATTATCACACCAGGGACTGCTAGTGCGGTTTGATACAAGAGGCCCTTACACTGTAAGTCCTCCAGGGCCAGAAAAATACCTAGTGTACCTGAATGTAAGTTGCCTTCAACTGCAACTGAAAAGGGCATGAGCTAAATCCAAAATCCCTTCCCCCTTTGGGAACACCTCCTGGTAACACTGTGTGTAGTTTTACTCACATTGTGGGTGGACAGTTTTGAAGAGGCCAATTTACCAGGGTAAAACAGCAGTTTCCTTATCAAAATCAACTTTCAAAATTGCTGTCCTCATTTTCAATGGTTGTTGTCTTGAGTGTCGACACTAGAATAGCACCATAAATTATGAATCAGATCTGAGAGCAAGTGACAGGGCAGAGTGCTGGTCACAACGCTGGAATATCACCATACTCATAGTTTGAAGTGGGTATGGGGAGGGAATGCCTCCCTCGCCCACGTATTGCAGGAGCTAATGCTGAATTGCGCCCCCCCCCCCCCCCCCCCGCACTATTGCTACATGACTTCCTTATCCTTTGCTCCCTCAGAGTAAACAGACCACCTACATCTATGAATATCAGAGAATACTATTTTTGTATTCATAATTCTGTACACCATTCTGGGTACTTTTTGTAAACTCAGGAGAGTGTTATATTTTAAATGGTAAATCAATAAAAGAAGCTGCGCGATATTAACACATAACAAGTTGGAACAGGGTAAGATGCTCTGAGAGCTGCATAGAGTTCTGTCATCACTGGCTTGAAGCAGATCAGAACTGAAGTGTATTGGTATGTCTGTGTGGTCAACATGTGCACAAGATCTCCTGCAGTGTACTTGCCTGCAGCACATGCAAAATGATTAGCTTTCTTACCTAAGTACATAAGTGTTGCCATACTGGGACAGACCGAAGGTCCATCAAGCCCAGTATCCTGTTTCCAACAGTGGCCAAACCAAGTCACAAGTACCTGGCAAGATCCCATAACAGTACAATACATTTAATGCTGCTTATCCCAGAAATAAGCAGTGGATTTTCCCAAGTCCATTTTAATAATGGCTTATGGACTTATTTTATGATGCTAGCCAAACCTTTTTTTTAAACCCTGCTAAGCTAACTGCTTTTACCACATTCTCTGGCAACAAATTCCAGCGTTTAATTACACATTGAGTGAAGAAAAATTTTCTCCGATTCACTTTAAATGTACTACTTTGTAGCTTCATTGTGTGCCCCCTAGTGCTAGTATTTTTGGAAAGAGTAAAGAAGCAATTCATATCTACCTGTTCCACTCCACTCCGTATTTTATCATATCTATCATTTTATATCTCCCCTCAGCCATCTTTTCTCCAAGCTGAAGAGCCCAAGTCGTTTCAGCCTTTCCTCATAGGGAAGTCGTCCCATCCCCTTCATCATTTTCAGTGCCCTTCTCTGTGCCATTTCTTAAGGAAAAGTTTACTCCTCAAATGTTTTTTTTCGGGGGGGGGGGGGGGGGGGGGGGAGGAGACCAGGACTGCTTCTTCTAATGCAGTATTTAATAACTATGCTAGAACTGTCTTCTTTGTTCAGAGTTGAAGTAGCATCCTGTTTATGCCCCTGTCTGCACCTTTATGTGGTTTCACACATATCATTGTTTTGCAAGTATGTACTGAGAAAGCCAGCTGCAGGTAACCACAGAGGTGATTCAGCAAGCACCTTAAGCCAGCACAGTATGTGCCTTATGCTGTCAGTTATGTTTGAACCCCTCCCATAAAACAGTAACATAGCAAATTATGGCAGAAAAAGACCTGTATGGTCCATCCACATTGCCCAAGAACATAAACTCATTATATAAGGTATGAGGTGATACAACATTTTTATACCTGATCTTGATTTGTCCATGCCATTTTCAGGACATAGACTGTAGAAGTCTGTCCGGCACTGTTCTAAAATTTCTGAAGTTATCATAGAAGCCCTTGAAAAGCTTCATTCCAGCCCATCCAAATCTAACCAGCCACGATCAGGGCACAGACCACAAAAGTCTGCCCATTACTGACTTTGCCCCAATTACCTGTGTTGCTACCTAGTCTCCACTAAGCTTCTTTGGATCAATTCCTTCTAAACAGGAATCCTATGAGTTTATCCCATGCATTTCTGAATTGTTAGTTTTCATCTCCACCACCTGGCCTCCCTTCAACCTCAATTCATGTTCTCTAGTTCTACCACCTTCCCGTTTCTGGAAAAGGTTTGTTTGCGGATTAATACCTTTCAAATATTAAAATATGTGAAATACTGTAGTGGGACCCAGTGGCGTACCGAGGGTGGGGCGGTGGGGTTGGTCCACCCCAGGTGCATGCTGCAGGAGGGGTGCTGGGAGCAGCCGCGCGGCTGTCGGCTCCGCTGCTTCCCTGCTCCCTCTGCTGTTATTTCCTGTTCCAGAGCAGAGGGAGCAGGGAACCTGCACAGCCAACAGCTGCACGACTGCTCCCAGCACTCCAGCAGGTAAGAAGAATGCACGGGGGGGGGGGGGGGCTTGGAGGTGATTCACCAGGGGGGGACAATGATGTGCTGAGAGGGATCCTGCACCCGGGAGGGGAGTGTCTTGCTGCACCCGGGGGGGGGGGGGGGGGGACGCTGCATCCGGGGGATGACATGCTGCACCCGGAGGGGACGGATGACGCTGCACACGGGGGAGGGGGTGCACAGCGGCAAACCACCCCGGGTGGCAGCCAACCAAAGAACGCCACTGGTGGGACCAAATGTTCTCACATAAATAAGCTTATTTGAGCAGGGACTGTCCTTTTTTGTTAAACTGTACAGCGCTGCGTAACCCTAGTAGCGCTCTAGAAATGTTAAGTAGTAGTAGTAGTAGTCACCACCCAATCTCTGCTAAGATTCCTTGGATCCATTCCTTCTAAACAGGATTCCTTTGTGTTTATCTCACGCATGTTTGAATTCCATTACTGTTTTCATCTCCACCACCTCCGGCAGGAGGGCATTCCATGAATCCACCACCCTCTCTGTGAAAAAATACTTCCTGACATTACTCCTGAGTCTGCCCCCCCATTTCAATCTCAATTGATGTCCTCTAGTTCTACCACCTTCCCATCTCCAGAAAAGGTTTGTTTGCGGATTAATACCTTTCAAATATTTGAACGTCTGTATCATGTCACCCGTTTCTCCTTTCCTCCAAGGTATACAGTGGTGGAAATAAGTATTTGATCCCTTGCTGATTTTGTAAGTTTGCCCACTGACAAAGACATGAGCAGCCCATAATTGAAGGGTAGGTTATTGGTAACAGTGAGAGATAGCACATCACAAATTAAATCCGGAAAATCACATTGTGGAAAGTATATGAATTTATTTGCATTCTGCAGAGGGAAATAAGTATTTGATCCCCCACCAACCAGTAAGAGATCTGGCCCCTACAGACCAGGTAGATGCTCCAAATCAACTCGTTACCTGCATGACAGACAGCTGTCGGCAATGGTCACCTGTATGAAAGACACCTGTCCACAGACTCAGTGAATCAGTCAGACTCTAACCTCTACAAAATGGCCAAGAGCAAGGAGCTGTCTAAGGATGTCAGGGACAAGATCATACACCTGCACAAGGCTGGAATGGGCTACAAAACCATCAGTAAGACGCTGGGCGAGAAGGAGACAACTGTTGGTGCCATAGTAAGAAAATGGAAGAAGTACAAAATGACTGTCAATCGACAAAGATCTGGGGCTCCACGCAAAATCTCACCTCGTGGGGTATCCTTGATCATGAGGAAGGTTAGAAATCAGCCTACAACTACAAGGGGGGAACTTGTCAATGATCTCAAGGCAGCTGGGACCACTGTCACCACGAAAACCATTGGTAACACATTACGACATAACGGATTGCAATCCTGCAGTGCCCGCAAGGTCCCCCTGCTCCGGAAGGCACATGTGACGGCCCGTCTGAAGTTTGCCAGTGAACACCTGGATGATGCCGAGAGTGATTGGGAGAAGGTGCTGTGGTCAGATGAGACAAAAATTGAGCTCTTTGGCATGAACTCAACTCGCCGTGTTTGGAGGAAGAGAAATGCTGCCTATGACCCAAAGAACACCGTCCCCACTGTCAAGCATGGAGGTGGAAATGTTATGTTTTGGGGGTGTTTCTCTGCTAAGGGCACAGGACTACTTCACCGCATCAATGGGAGAATGGATGGGGCCATGTACCGTACAATTCTGAGTGACAACCTCCTTCCCTCCGCCAGGGCCTTAAAAATGGGTCGTGGCTGGGTCTTCCAGCACGACAATGACCCAAAACATACAGCCAAGGCAACAAAGGAGTGGCTCAGGAAGAAGCACATTAGGGTCATGGAGTGGCCTAGCCAGTCACCAGACCTTAATCCCATTGAAAACTTATGGAGGGAGCTGAAGCTGCGAGTTGCCAAGCGACAGCCCAGAACTCTTAATGATTTAGAGATGATCTGCAAAGAGGAGTGGACCAAAATTCCTCCTGACATGTGTGCAAACCTCATCATCAACTACAGAAGGACGTCTGACCGCTGTGCTTGCCAACAAGGGTTTGCCACCAAGTATTAGGTCTTGTTTGCCAGAGGGATTAAATACTTATTTCCCTCTGCAGAATGCAAATAAATTCATATACTTTCCACAATGTGAGTTTCCGGATTTAATTTGTGATGTGCTATCTCTCACTGTTACCAATAACCTACCCTTCAATTATGGGCTGCTCATGTCTTTGTCAGTGGGCAAACTTACAAAATCAGCAAGGGATCAAATACTTATTTCCACCACTGTACATGTTCAGGTCGGCAAGTCTCTCCTCGTTCGGTTTGCAACGTAAATCCCATACCATTTTTCTAGCTTTTCTTTGCACCTCTTCCAGTCTTTTTACATCCTTAGCTAGATACGACCTCCAAAACTGAACACAGTACTCCATGTGGGGCCTCACCAACGACTTATAGAGGGGCATCAACACCTCCTTTCTTCTGCTAGTTATTCCCCTTTTCTATGCAGCCTAGCATTCTTCTGGCCACGGCTGTCGCCTTGTCACATTGTTTCTTCACCTTCAGATCCTCGGACACCAACACCCCAAGGTCTCCTAAGTCGAGCTTACTAATCTCTCCCCTCCTATCCGGTATCTCTTTCGGGTTTCTGCACCCCAAGAGCATCACTCTACAGTTACTGGCATTAAATTTTAACTCTTAACTATTATCTGGAGTAACTGTTCTTTCTGGTTTCACATTTACTTTTGTAGTTATTGTAAAAGAAACCGTTGTAGCCCTTTTATTTCTTTTTTTATCTTGTTTTTTCTTTTTTCTACTTGCAGTGAAATTGCTCAAAGTGTCTATTTTAATTTATTAACAACAGTGCTCAGTAATCACATATTACTCCGGTTGGATTGCTCTTAGTAATATGTTGTAACACCATCACTGCACTGCAGCCCTCCCTGCCTCCTTATATTCTCACTTGTCCGTTTTTTTTTCCTCGTTGTAATATACACTTATCCAAAAAACATTTTCGTTTATACCATCTTATTGGCTAGTGCACTTATCTTAGGGCTGGTCTTCCTTTTTGTTGATTGTGATGTGGTTATTCCTCCGGAGTAACTAGTATGTGTGGTATTGTGCTCATGACAACATCTATGTACAGATATCTTCCTTACTGGATTTTCATTCGTTCACTCCATTCCCAGCTCAGTTCTCACACAAGCTGTGTTTCGCTAGTTGTTCGCATCCTCAGGAGAACTGTTTGTGTCTAAAACTAATACGTATTCTTATATTGCTGTTACCTGATTAGTTTGTAACTTATACTTTGAACCTTGATTTATTCCGTTTTACTTCTAAATCATTCGTTCCTCTTATTATTACATCTCAAATTACTTTTGATAACCTATATTCTTGGCGTACCTGGTGTGAAACATCACTCCATTCAAGACTTGCCAGCCAAAAAACGCCCGCACATGCGCTCTATTTTTATAGACAACTCCGCTGACTCACTTCCTTTCAATCTTGCAGCCACTCTATCTCACAGGTTCAGGCCATGTGTTATCACCGTATCCCACTGAAAAGATCAGTTTTTGTTCTCTACACTTCAACACTCTAGACACTGTAAGCAATTTTACTGCAAGTAGAAAAAAGAAAAAAAAACAAGGTAAAAAAGAAATAAAAGGGCTACAACGGTTTCTTTTAGAATAATTATTAAATTTTAACTGCCAGACCCTTGACCATTCTTCTAAGGTTTGGAGATACCTTCTCATCATTCCTACTCCCTCCAGGGTATCCACTCTATTGGCTATTTTCGTGTCATCCGCAAAAAGGCAAACCTTTCCTTCCAACCCTTCAGCAAAATCACCCACAAATATATTAAACAGAATAGGCCCCAGCACCGTCCCCTGAGGAGCTCCATTGCTCACCTTCCTTTCCTCCAAGCGGATTCCATTTACCACCACCCTCTGCCACCTGTCAGTCAACCAGTTTCCTATCCAGTTCACCACTTTCGGTCCTAAGTTCAGCCCTTTCAGCTTATTCATGAGTCTTCTGTGGGGGACCATATCAAAGGCTTTGCTGAAATCCAAGTAGATTCCATCTAGCGCACATCCTTCATCCAGTTCTTTGGTAACCCAGTGAAAGAACACAATAAGATTCGTTTGGCAGGATTTTCCTTTGGTTAAGCCATGTTGCCTGGGGTCCTGTAACCCATTGGTTTCTAGAAAGTTGACTATCCTTTCTTTCAGCAGCGACTCCATTATTTTTCCTACCATCACGTGGACTTACCGGTCTGTAGTTTCCCACTTCTTCCCTGTCTCCACTTTTGTGAAGAGGGACCACATCCCACAGAACCTCTCCCGTCTCTAAAGATCTATTAAATAAATCTTTAAGAGGTCTCACCAGTAACTCTCTGAGCTCCTTCAGTATCCTGGGATGTATCCCATCTGGCCCCATAGCCTTGTCTACTTTCAGATTCTCCAGCTGCTTATAAACTCTTTCTTCCGTAAACGACACAGTATCCACTCCATTCCCAGATGTTCCCTCGGCAGCTGACTACAGTCCTTCACCAGGATTTTCCTCCATGAACACCGAATAAAAGTAATTTTTTAGCATGTTTGCTTTATCTTCATCACTCTCCACTTAGCCATTCTCATCATCTTTCAGTCTCACAATTCATTCCTATCATTTCTCCTTTCTCCAATAAATCTGAGAAAGGTCTTGTCACCTCTCTTACATCTTTAGCCATTTCTTCTTCCGCTCACGCTTTTGCTAGCCGTATTTCCCTCTTCACTTTGTGTTTAATCCGATAATCTTTTCCGTGATCCTCTCGTTGCGTTCTTTTGTATTTCTTGAACAAAGCCTCTTTTGCTCATATTTTTTCAGCTAGTTGTTTGGAAAACCATATAAGCTTCCTCCTTCTCTTGTTTTGTTTACTTTCCTCACATAAAGATCAGTTGCCATATTATAGCAGCCTTTAGTTTTGACCACTGGTTTTCCACATCTCCTACGCCTTCCCACACTAAGAGCTCATTCTTCAGGTATTCCCCCATTTATCAAAATCAGTAAGTCTGAAGTCCAGTACTTTGAGTTTTGTCTCTCACATACAGCGCCACTGCTCCACCTCTTCGGCCCTCTCTATCCTTCCTAAAAAGATTATAGCCCGGTACGGTCACATCCCATTCATGGGAATCGTGAACCACGTCTCTGTAATAGCAACAATATCCAAGTTTTCCTCAAACATCAGGGTTTGCAAGTTTTGAACCTTATTACTTAGACTACGAGCATTTGTGCTCATTGCTTTCCATGTGCTTAGTAAGTTTAGGTGGTTTTCTATATTTACATGACTTTCCCTCTGCCATCATGTTTATTTTGGGGGTGACTTTCTGAATTCCTTTGTTTCCTTTGTTATCCCCACACTCTAGTTTAAATGTCTAGAAACATACTGTCTGAATTTCTCCCCCAAGGATCTATGCATTTAACCAGTTAGGAACGCTATTCACAGTGGGTTCGATATTCAAGGCAATTTAATTGACCCAAAATTACTCCTGGCCAGTTAAATCACCTGTTCAAGGCTAACCATTAATTTTCAGAGCCATTCTGAGGCGGATTTGGCACTAGGTTCACTGCATAAATAGGACCGCATAAAAGTCTGTCCTATCTTGTGTGCTAACCCATAGCCGGTTCAGTGCTGAATATCATGCCTAATCGGGTCCAGAAACCCGGAAATTCAGTGCCTAGACATAGCCCTGCATTGGATTTCCAGGTTTGGTGCCGGGCAGCGATGAGCAAAACACAGATCGCTGCCGAATGAATATCAGGCCCAGTGATTTTACATACACTGTAGGACAGGGGATTAGCCAGACCTCTGCGGGAGGGGGGTCCAGAGCCCAAGGGCGGGGGGGGGCACGGTTTAGCCCACCTCCCCCAGCCGCCGACACCCCCCCCCCCCCCGTCGCTGCCACGTTCCTTTGCTGGTGGGGGTCTCCAACCACCGCAAGCAGAAGTCTTCTTCAGCACTGGTCAATGGCACCTTCGCTGATGATCTGTTTCTGACTCCTGACATCCTGCGTGCATGTCCTGCACGGGGCTACATACAGGACATGCATGCAGGACATCGGGCGGTCAGAAACAGATCATCAGCGAATGGCGCCGGAGTCAACCGGTGCTGAAGAAAACCTGCTTGCGGGGGTTGGGGACCCCTGCCAGCAAAGGTACCTGGCGGGCGGAGGGGGGTCCAAAGTAGAGGGGCCAGGGCTTAATCTGTGGGGGCCCATGCCCCCTTGGCCCCACCTAGCTATGCCCCTACTATAGGGGTCTTTTACTAAAGCTTAACTTGAAGTATCTGCAGCAGGGTCCATTTTATTCCTATGGGCCCTGCTGCAGATAGCTAGAGCTAAGCTTTAGTAAAAGACTCCCTTATATGTAGCTATGTACATACACTATAAGCAGGATAGGTTTTGTGGTGGTGAGGGAGTTCTTCTGCGGTCTCTTTCTCTGCTGTTTTGATGAGTGGACTCCCTTTGGTGTATATTGGTATGTGGGAAACCCCACATTTTCTAACTGAAGAATAAAATACCCCAGGCAGAGTTTACAGTCCTGAGAGCAGTGTTACAGCTGCATCAGGCTTACAAGAAGACTGGAGTAATCTGCACAAGGTGACCATGATTACAACCTAAACCTAACATCTGCCCTCCAATCCCAGGCTCATTTATCTACCACATCCTAAATGAAAAGTCCATAAGCCATTATTCAAATGGACAAGAGAAAAATCCACTGTTTATTTCTAGGATAAGCAGCATAAAATGTATTGTATTATTTTGGGATCATGTCAGGTACTTGTAACCTGGATTGGCCACTGTTGGAAACAAGATGCTGGGATTGATGGACCTTCGGTCTGTCCCATTATGGCAATACTTATGTTCTTGTGTTTATGTTCTTATGTCAGTGGTTGGTGGTAAGGTGTGGGCAGGGGTCTGAGTGTTGCATGTAATGTTGATCTTATAAGAATCAAATATAAGTGGCCACATGTTGCCTGAGGAACCAGTCCTGCTACACAACCTTTTTGTCTACGTCATGGGTATCCTACTGACCTCATTTTGATGCTCAAGGCAACTTGTGAATCTACATTAAAAAAAAAAAACAAACAAACAGAAAGTCTCAATTTCTCTATATATAGTTATCTGTTTGTTTTATTAGTAGATTGCTTTTCCCAGAGGTGAGGAAAAGTGATGAAGTAAATCCTATACTGTGAGGTATAATAAAATCTTTGTAGGTTGTAGGTAAAATACCTTTTCACTGGACTGACTAAGAGGGTATTTTACTAAAGGTTAATGCATGTTATCTGCAGCAAGGCCCATAGGAATAAAATGAGTCCCTGTGGCAGATAATCTTTAGAAAAGGCCTCCTAAATGTATTTTTGACAAGAGTTATTCTCGCCATCAAGTCAGAGGATAATTTTCAAAAGCTTATCAAAAATGCAAAACTTAATCCAATAAAAAGGTCTCATGGCTTGGTGTTAACTCTTATTTCCAGATATCCAAGTGGACTATTAATTTATTATTTATTTACTTACAAAACTTTTAGGGCTTCTTTTACAAAACTACACTAGCGATTCCCATGCAGCAAATGAGAGGAAGCCCATAAGAAATGAATAGGCTTCCTCTCATTTTCCGCACAGGAATCGCTAGCCCTTAATACATTACCCTCCAAGCATGATTCACAGTCCATGCATACAATAAACACAACAAGGCAAATGTCAATTAAACCCAGCTCTAATCACATCTTATTCTGTCCTGTTCTAAAGTGCTCCACATAACTTGTCCGTCTCCCATTGCCTAATACTGAAAATAACTAGCAGGCCAATTCAAAGGAATTTAAGAGGCCAGGAGAGACTCCTGCAAGCTTAAATCACTTAGTACAGCCTAACCCCTAATATTCAGCGGTATTAAAGCGAGCAGTGCTCCTGAATATTGCCTCTGACCGGCCCCAGAAAAAAGCGAGCAGGTCTGGGGTGATGTCAGGGAGGAGCCGGGGTTTATTGTCTCTTCTATTTGATTCCTCTTTTTCTTTTCAGGCACTGAAATTTTGGAACATTCTTCTGATTAATTTATGGCCAATCACAGATTGTAAAACTTTCAGAAAGTTTTTAGATGACTTTTTTTTTATTTCAGAGATTTGTTACATAGAGTAACTGTTGATTACAATTTTGCTGATGTATTATGGAATATTCGTAACCAATATTTCATTGTCGTACTATGAAACAATTATGTTATGTGACTTTTATGTATCTCCCAGGTTGTGCCTGGCCTCTTAGGAGTTGTGATCTGCATTGAACCAGTTTTGGTATATGTGGAATAGAAGAATAAATACTATACTATACCCGTTACACATCACCAATTTGCCCAGTTCTCATAACACAGATATGATAAACAAAATGTCAGTGCAAATAACACACTTTAATAGGCACACATTAGAGCATTCAAATAACAAAGATATGATGCTCATAATGCACATTAATGCAAGTATTCAAACCAGTTGCATACCAATGTGAACGCATGCATGTACATGACCATATTTTGGCTACACAGTATTCTGTAAGTATGGGGCCAATATTCAGACTGCGGGAGGTAACTGGGCTACCTCCCACGTTTGGCACCGAGCCCAGATATTCAGTGCTAGGCTATTTCCAGTGATCAGCATTGACTATCCAGGTGTTTTTTGACCAGTTTAAATTTAACTAGCCAAGCCAATATTCAGTGCTGGCCAGTTAAGTTTAAACCGGCCAAAGATATTGAATATGCATACTTTATCCTGATATTTCTTTGCCATATTTGGGACACAGCCCAAAATCCACCTGCCACCAGTCTTATGTTCCAACTACTAGAATTGCTGTTGAAGTCTACTCCAGCCTATCCTGATCTGTCTTGCCATACATGGGACACAGACCAAGATGTCTGCCCAGCAATAACCTTACATCCCATCTACTGGAGTCCCAACTTTGGCCTCCAAACTTAGCCAGCGTTGTGCTGAATATCGGTGGATAGCCGGTTATATTGCGTGATATAACCGGTTATCCACTATGTTCACTCTAGCTCTGTGGCTGAACTAAGTTCTTTTGCCTAAAATATAGGTGTGTATTTGACCTGTTATGCTAGTTATCTATAAAGAAAAGTAGGCAATTACTTTTCTTTATAAAATAGGATCCAGATAGGTACATTCCTGGTGCCTATATCTAGGCAACTCTTTATATAGTTATTGTCTATGCCACTTTGGGGTTATTTTTGAAAGAGAAAAACATTTAAAAAGTGGCATAAAGCAGCTTTTGGACATTTTGCTTGCCAAAACTTTCACATTGCTATTTTCGAAACCTATTTTTTAAACATTTTGCTATGCAGTTCGTCTGCAGTGCATTCAAATCATAAGGGGGCATGTTGGGGCGGGATTTGGGTATTCCTAAGACTTGGATGTTTTTTGGCCATAATGGAATAAAGCAAATGTCCAGGGCTGCAATTGACATATTTTGGTCTAGACCTATTTTTATCTTGACTAAGTCACAAAAAGGTGTCCTAAATGACCAGATAACCACTGTAGGGATTACGGCATGACTCCTCTCTCCCTTATTCTCCCAGCGGTCACTGACCCCCTCCTACCCCACCAAAGATGTAAAAGAAACAGTACATACCAGCCTCTACGGCAATCTCAGATGTTATAGCCAGTCCTATCATAGCAACAAGCAGGTCTCCGGAGTAGCCTAGTGCAGTGCATGACCCAGGCCCATATCCCACTAACTGTTACACTTATGGTGGAAAGTGTAAGCCCTCCAAAACTCACCAAAATCCTACCGTATCCACATATAGATGACCCCTGCAGCCATAAGAGCTATTTTAGTGGTAATACAGTTGAGTGTAGTAGGGTTTTGGAGTGCTCCCCGTAAAATATAAGGGGGTAATGGTGAAATGTGTACCTGGGAGCTTTTATGTGAAGTCCACTGCAGTGCCCCTGGGGTGCTGCCCCACTGCTCTGCTGGGATGTCTGTGTGGCCAGTCTGCTAAAGAATGCTGGCTCCTCCTACATCCCAATGGCTTCTTTTTGTGCGTTTTCCCCTGGGCTATTGTTTTTCTGAAAATGATCCTAAAAGATAGATGCACTGAGCACAAAAACGCCTAGCAAATGACCATTTTCAAAACAAAAAGATAAACGTTTTGCTATTTTGAAAATCACTATATTCACCGCTTGAATTTTGAACGTTTTGAGCAAAATGTCCAAAGTTGTACTTAAACATCATATCGAGAAAGCCGGGCACAGTATCCTTCAATAAAATAGAGGAGTGTGGTAGCCGTGTTAGTCCACTCTTAAGGTTATCAATAGAAATCAAACAAAATAAAACATGAAAAAGAAAATAAGATGATACCTTTTTTATTGGACATAACTTAATACATTTCTTGATTAGCTTTCAAAGGTTGCCCTTCTTCGTCAGATCGGAAATAAGCAAATGTGCTAGCTGACAGTGTATATAAGTGAAAATATTCAAGCATTACTATGATAGTCTGACAGGGTGGGAGGATGGGGGTGGGTCGGAGGTATGCATGGGGACATCAAAGCATATCATTGATATTCTAACAGGATGGGTGTGGATAGGTGAGGGGTGGGGTGATCAACAGAGACATACAGCTTTATGGTTTATAATGGGCTAGGAACCCCAGATCCTTGTTAAGTCCTTTCTGTTGGGTGTTAAAATATTCAATCATTCTGACTTCAAAGGTCTTACATTCTTGTATGGTTTTAAAGTTACCTTTCAGTATTCTCACTGTGAAATCACTGGTACAGTGTCCTGGTTCTGTGAAGTGCTGTCCCACCAGGGTGGGGGCCCTACTGGCTGTATTGTTCATGTGATGTCTATGTAAATTGAATCTTGTCTTAAGCATCTGGCCTGTTTCTCCAATATAGCATCCTTCGTTACATTTTTTACACTGAATGATATATACCACATTGGAAGATGAGCAAGTGAAAGATCCCTTTATGTTGAATATCAATGATATGCTTTGATGTCCCCATGCATACCTCCGACCCACCCCCATCCTCCCACCCTGTCAGACTGTCATAGTAATGCTTGAAGGTTTTCACTTATATACACTGTCAGCTAGCACATTTGCTTATTTCCGATCTGACGAAGAAGGGCAACCTTTGAAAGCTAATCAAGAAATGTATTAAGTTATGTCCAATAAAAAAGGTATCATCTTATTTTCTTTTCCATGTTTTATTTTGTTTGATTTCTATTGATAACTTCAATAAAATAAAAGCACTGCATTACTGAGAGCTCCAATACTAAAGAATCTGCTTTGCTAACAGTGTGCATTGAATACCCCCTTGTTAGACATTAAAATATAATAGTTAGTTGCAGTGAATGTCCACTTAATTGCAGGCTCCTCACATTGTTTTATCCCTTGTTTAAAAAAAAATACATTTCTGTATAACAAATAAATAAAAGCCAGAAGTGGAAAGTGTCACTTGTAAATCTGTGCTTTTAGTTCGATTTCTAGGGAAAGATGGAGGACCGTGGAATAAATTAACATCTTGTGGTTTAATTGTAGATTCCTTCCATTCTTCCGTTGGTAGATATAAATTTAAAGAAATGGTTATTTTTAGATGCTTTACCTGCTGCAACAGGAAATGCTTTGTTCAGACACATGGCCTCAGGGGCTCTGAGGGGAAGGGAAGCTATTGACTGTATTGACAGAATAGGCATCTGGAAACACAGCTGGAGGTTTTGCAAAAGTTCAGTGCTTGGCCAGTTGCATAGCAAGGCAATGGAGGGGATGGGTACCATTCAGATAAGATTGTCAACTGGTTGGTATTTAGTTGGTCTTTTCTGCATACTGCCAACCTCCAGGCCAACAAAGACTGTTCCTATTCTTCCCTAAACCAAAGATCTTTTATTTTTAAAGGAGAGGCTGGACTAAAGCCCTAACGTGGCAGCATCTGCAGCAGTAGCATCCACTACTGGATTTGTTGCACTGGCTATCTTTACAAGCCCAATCACAATTCAAGCTACTGTGCGTGACATTTAGAGCTATTCCTGATGATGCCCCTTGATATCTATCCCAGAAATTAATGTCCTACAGTTTGAAAGGTAATCTGTATTGCAGCCAGAGGTCTTACTGGAAGTCCCATCATTGCAAACCTTGCAGTGTGCTCAATGGAGGTCCTCCAGAGCATTCTCAACAGTGGCGCCCATGTTGTGAAACAAAATGCCTCCTGTGCTACGCATGCTAGACCATTACAGATCTTTTCATAAAGCACTAAACACTTGGCTTAACCCATAATGTCAGAATAGTGGATATCGGGCCAGATTCTATATATGGTGCTTAAAAAATCCACCCGGAAAACATTTCTAGCTAAGTGTATTCCACGAGAGGCCAAATAGACCCAGAAACTTTCTGGCAACAGATATACGATAACGATTGGACAGCACAAACGGACTCCATATACTACCTCTCACAATGGGACAAAAGATGTAGACACATATTAGACGAAATAGCACCCTTACAAACAAGAACTTCACGTAGACACAACTCAATACCATGGTTCAATGAAGAATTGAAAAAACTAAAAACACAATCAAGGAAACTGGAACGTGCATGGAAAAAAATAAAGAATGAACACACACTCAAATAAAGTACGAACACACACTCAATGCATGGAAACAAATACAAAGGAAATACAAATACGCAATAAGACAGACCAAAAGGTCGTACTACAAAACTAAAATTGGGCCGGATTACAAAAACACGAAGAAACTATACCATCTCATAAACAAATTACTAGATGAAACACCGGTCATCACAACCAACACTGACATCCCATCTGCAGACAATCTTGCCAAATATTTTAATGAAAAAATTGTCAACCTACGCAAAACTCTACCTCAGGACAACATGGACATAGAAAACTTCATGAATGGGTTGGACCCAACCCCCGGTGAATAGCCCGCAGACCGAACATGGTCAAATTTCGCCCTCCTCAGTGCCGACACACTCACCCAGGCGATTAAACGATACTCCAACAGCCACTGTCAATTGGACACCTGCCCCAGCTACCTAATACAATCTGCCCCCCACCACTTCATAACAGATCTCACATCTCACTTAAACTTCATGATTCAGCAGGGTATTTTTCCTAAAGATAAAGGCAACATCCTCCTCACCCCAATACCAAAAGACACCAAGAAAAAAACAAACGATATCACTAACTACCGCCCAGTGGCATCCATCCCATTAGCAGTCAAACTAATGGAAGGACTGGTGACCAAACAACTCAATGACTACATGAACAAATTCACTATTCTACATGAATCACAATCAGGATTTCAACCCCTACACAGCACTGAAACAGTACTACTCACTCTCCTAACTAAATTCAAGCAGGAGATAGCCATAGGCAAAAACATTCTCCTCCTCCAATTTGACATGTCCAGTGCGTTCGACATGGTTAACCATAACATAGTACTAAGACTCTTAGAGTACTTCGGAATCGGTGGCAACACTCTAAATTGGATCAAGGGTTTTCTAATCACCAGAACATACCAAGTGAAATCAACCACAAGCATATCATCACCCTGGAAACCAGACTGCGGAGTACTGCAAGGATCACCATTATCACCGATCCTTTTCAACCTCATGATGGTCCCACTAGCCAAGGCCTTATCCACCTCAAGGCCTTAACCCATTTATCTACGCTGATGACGTTACACTATACATCCCCTACAAACATGATCTGACAGAAATCACCAATGAAATCAAGCTCAGCCTAGACATCATGAACTCATGGGCAAATGCATTCCAACTAAAACTCAACACAGAAAGCACACACTGTCTCATGATCTCATCCCAATACAGCACATACAAACCCACAAACATTAACACCCCAGAATACACCCTCCCTATATCAGACAGCCTGAAAATCCTTGGAGTAACAATCGACCGAAACCTCTCACTAGAGACCCAAACTAAATCCACCATACAGAAAATGTTTCTCTCAATGTGGAAACTCAAATGTGTGAGACCATTCTTCCCAAGGGAAATATTTTGCAACCTGATACAGTCAATGGTACTAAGCAATGCAGACTACTGTAATGGAATCTATGCAGGATGCAAAGAACAAATTATAAAGAAACTTCAGACCGCCCAAAACACAGCAGTTAGGCTTATATTTGGAAAAACGCGTTTTGACAGTGCCAAACCTCTCCGAGAAAAACTGCACTGGCTTCCAATTAAGGAACGTATCGCTTTCAAAATCTGCACGACAGTTCACAAAATAATCTATGGCGAAGCACCGGGGTACATGACAGACCTCATCGACCTGCCAACCAGAAACACCATAAAATCAGCACGATCATACCTAAAGCTCCACTACCCAAGTATCAAAGGACTCAAATATAAATCCACTTATACATCTAGGTTTTTCTACTTAAGCGCACAACTATGGAACGCACTACCAAAAGTAGTAAAAACTACGCTCAACCACCCAAATTTCTGGAAAGTACTAAAGACAGACCTGTTCAGAAAAGCATACCACACCGACCCAACATAAAAAACCTGGATACCTGCGACACAACGTAACCAAAGACCGTAATGGACATAACCTAACTCTTCCTCTCCCTCTCTAAGTTCCACCAATTGTTTTTACCATACATGTAACCCATTGTCACGTCTGTGGCCGTGACCACCCTCAGCCTTACCTTCTTTCTGGGGGTCAGCAGCTCTGCTGGCTTCTGTCTGTGTTTATGTTTGTCTTGTCTCTAGTCTCTGTGCTGATTGCTTCACTAGACCTCACCTGTGTGGGCTATGCCTCTCTAGGGAGCCAGCATCTAAGATGGCTGCCACCGGCTCTGTGCCAGCTTCCAAGATGGCTCCTGCTTGTCTTTCCTGTGGGCTCACTTCCTATGTGTGTCAAGCCTCTCTTTGGGGTCAGTGTACTTCCTGCTTCTGTCCTACTGCTGGTGACTCATCAGTGAGAGCCTTCATAAGGAAGTGCTTTGTTTGCAGTCAGGGCCTTTGCATAAGTGTTATGCTCTTAGGCCAGGTCAGGTTAGTAAGTGTCTGCTACACTACTGCTTAGCCTCTCTCTGGGTTCCAGCCCAGTTTCTTTCTGTGTCTGTGTCTCTGTTGTCCTTCCGTGGGGGTTCTTCCCTGCCACTGTCTGTCTGTGGACTGCGGTCCTTCCTGGCTTACCCTGAGTTGGGGTGAAGCCTCTGTCTGTGGACTGCGGGTTCTTCCTGGCTTACCCTGTGTTTGGGGTGAAGCCTCTGTTCCTGGCTTACCCTGTGCTTGGGGTGAAGCCTCTGCTCCAGGCTTATCCTGTGTTGGGGTGAAGCCTCTGTTCCTGGCTTACCCTGGGTTGGTGTGAAGCCTTTGTCCGGGTTTGTTCTCTGTCTGTATGCGAAGCCTCAGCCTTTGTGGGTTCCCCAGTCAGTGTGTGGAATGGCTGTGGCTTCAGTCCCTTGGCCTGTTCTTCCTGGTTACTCTGTTTGCTGTGCTGCCTGCCCAAGACCCTTGGCCTGTTATTCCTGGTTTGCTCTTTTTACCCTGAACCCTGCCTTGCCTAGCCTATGTGCCTACCCTGCTTGTATATCCTGAGTCCTGTATCTGTCTGGCTAGTGTGTTTTCCTGGGTGATTATTCCTGTATCCTGTCTCCACCTAGCTAGAGGGTGTACCCTGTGGGTATTCCCGGATCCCCGTTCTGCCTAGTGTGTTGCTGCCCTAGTTCTTGCTCCTGCTAGCTTCTGTATGCCTTGTGTTCCTTGGTCTGTCTTCTGGGTCTTGCTAGTGGCTGTGCAGCAGCACACTGTCTGAGTCTAGTTCCGTGTCCTGTCGCCCTCGTGTATCCCAGACCCAGGGTGGGTCCTCTGGATCTTCAGTTCCTCCCTTATCCTGCAAGTCCTGCCGGCCGCCTGCACTTCAGAGCTGAACTCCGGAGGAACGGTGGCTAGGTGCAGGTGAAGCTGTTCCTGTCTCATCTGTTCTAGTTGCCTGCCTTGTACTACTCCAGTCCAGAGTTCCAGTTCTGCTCTTCTGTGTTTCCAGTCCCGAGGTGGTCTTGCCTGCCGCTGCCACTCCTCGGCAGTGGCCCAAGGGCTCACGAACTCCAGTCCTGCCTCGAGGACCTGACAGTATGCCAAGGCCCTCGAGAATGCAACACCCATTCTACCACAATTTCACCTTGTATTGTTCATACCTGTATTTGTTCAAACCGGAATCGGCTAACGCCGTTTACAGTACTATGTAAGCCACATTGAGCCTGCAAAAAGGTGGGAAAATGTGGGATACAAATGCAACAAATAAATAAAATAAATAAATAAGCAGTGCCTAGATTTAAGCACAGTATATAGAATACGCTTGGTCAATATCCTAGCACCTAAAACTATACGCGTCTATTTACACCAATGAAAACGTGGTGTAAATTCTAGCATGTAGATTTAGGCAAAGAAGGTCATATTCTATAATAATGTGCGTAAATTTTGGAATGCCCATTCCCCGCCCATAACCACGCCCCTTTTTGCTTGTGCACATTAAAATTTAGATGCAGTGCATTACAGGATATACTTAGGGAGTTTATGTAAATTCTAATTATTGCCAATTAGTGCTTATTATTGCTTGTTAAGTACTGTTAACAATGCTGATTGACTTGTTAAGCCAATTCCCTCCAGTACTATGTAAGCCACATTGAGCCTACAAATAGGTGGGAAAATGTGGGATACAAATGTAACAAATAAATTAATTAATTAATTAAATTACGTGCATTGTTATAGAATACACTTGGATTTTGGCGCAGAACGCTAGGTGCACTATATAGAATCCGGGGGATAGCGGGGTAAGTACATGGGTTTCCATTTGATATTAAAAATAGGTTAGGTTGAAATAGGTCAGCAATTAAATCATTTGTAACCAGGTAATGTTAAATGTTTTATTAAGGAGGGTGGGCAAGGAAAGGTTGATTTCATTTGAGAACTGTTTTGATTGTTTTCCTTAACATGTAGGCAGCATATAAAAGTGGTTTATGGTTTATTTGGTTTGATATACCGCTCTTCCTTTAAACCATAACAGAACAGTTCACAATATATAGACATTAAAAAGAAAGGAAGAAACACCAATTTTTAGACATGCGAGTAAATAAAAAAAATACAGTTAGCGAAACATAGAGAAGGGAAAAAAAGGCACCAAAAAGACAGACAAAGATATTAGTGGAAATCAGTGAATTCCTAGGGCTGCTGAGCCATCGGGCTGCAGATTCAAAGCTTTCTCAGACAGGTAGGCTTTAAGGGAAGATCTGAATTTTTGATAGCAAGGTTCAAATCTTAGGGATCCTTTGGTTCCTAGTGGCTTGATAATGAGCTTGTTGCACTGAGGAATGCAGAGACACTGGTCAGTTCTCCATGGTGAATAGAGCTGGATTTGTAAAGACAAATAGGAGGAGAGGGTCAGTGTGAATGGCTTTGTGGGTAAGAGTGAGGATGTTGAACTGTATATGGAAGCCAATGGGTAAACAATGGTGGTGAATAAGTAAAGGAGTGACTCACTCAAATCTGCTCGCATGTGGGAAAATACGAACTGCGTTATTTTGAATAGTTTGAAAATGGAGAATCAGATGTTGGAGAAGACCTTCATAGATGATGTTGCAGTAATCCAAATGAGACATTAAAGTCCATTTTACAAAGTGGCGGTACCCATCCTGCTGCTTTGCCGTGCGTCAATCTGGCACTACCACTGGGCTACCACAGAAGCCTGGCAGTAGTGCCTGCCCCCAATGTTCATCATTTCCGGTGGTGAAAAAATAGTTATTTTTTTTAGTGCTGGTGGCTTACCCAGCAGTAATAAGGCAGCCCCCCCCCCCCCCCCCTGCACTGCCCAGTTACCGCCCGGTAAGGGCTCCCTCGGGAAATTACCATGTGGCAAGTGGTTCGCTTAATGAGTAGCCATTTCCTTTTTTTTTTTTTTTAAAGCCTTTTACCTGCTGTGCTAAAAGGGCCTCTACCTTCCTTCTGCTGACGTGGACAAAGTAAGTTATGCGCTGGGCCGATGCAGGTCCTTGAGCATGCCCAGATGCTCAAAACCCTGCAATGAACCTACACCGGCCCAGCGTATAACTAACTACACCGACCCTACACATAACTTATTATCAAATTATCCCAACTGACTCTGTACCACGCATCTTTTTCCCATCATATATCTGCTGTTGGTCCCTCAGCTATGTGATTAGCCATAATGTAGAAACTATTTTGCATCATATCTATATTAGGTGAATGCTCTAATGCATGCTTATTAGGTGCATCATTAGTATTATGCTAACATTGTATTATATCTCTGGTATTTGAATTCCACTGCTGTTAAATGTGTGTATTTTTTGTACTGTTTCACGGTAGTTCTATTATTAGGTTTCAATTTACTGTTTTCAAGTTTACCTCATTTATTGTATTTATGTTTATTCTTGGTTATTTTACTATTGTTATGCTGTTAACAAAAGTGTAAGTTTTATGTTACCTGATATACACCGCCTTGGGTAATCTCTTCATAACAGCGGTTAATAAATCCCAATAAATAAACTTAGTTTACCGACCCTGCACATAACTTACTTTGTCTGTATCAGCCAAAGGAAGGTTGGAAGGAACTGCCAGTAAAATGCTGGTAACCGCGGGGAGTTAGGGGTATGGAGGAAGAAATGGCAATAACCATGGCAGTGGGGGTGGACGGGTGGAGGAAGAAATGCTGGCCATTGAGGTGGGTGGGAGGAATTACCATACACTTGAATATAAGCCTATCTAGTTTATATATGAGTTAGACATTTTCCCCTTTTTTTGGGGGGGGGGGGGGGACTGTTACCTCAATTTATACTCAAATATACTCTCTAACTCTTCTTACTCTCTTACCTATCTATATGATCCATCTTTGCTTATACCCTTTACTGTCAATTAAAAAGTTCTATTACGTATTGGGTTGACATTGTAAGTAGTATACTATCAGGCTCATTTTTGAAAGAGAAGGACGCCCATCTTTCGACACAAATCGGAAGATGGGCGTCCTCACAGGGTCACCCAAATCAGTATAATCGAAAGCCGATTTTGGGTGTCCCCAACTACTTTCTGTCGCAGGGACGACCAAAGTTCAAGGGGGCGTGCTGGAGGCGTAGCCTTTTTGAGCGTTACTAACACATGGGCATACTCAACCCATAATGGAAAAAAAAGGGTGTCCCTGACGAGCACTTGGACAACTTTACCTGGTCCTGTTTTTTTTACGACCAAGGCACAAAAAGGTGCCTGAACTGACCAGTTGACCACCGGAGAGAATCGGGGATGACCTCCCCTTACTGCCCCAGTGGTCACTAACCCCCTCCCACCCTCAAAACAAAATCTTTAAAAATATTTTTTGCCAGCCTCAAATGTCATACTCAGGTCCATGGTAGCAATATGCAGGTCCCTGGAGCAGTTTTAGTGGGTGCAGTGCACTTCAGGCAGGCGGACCCAGGCCCATCCCCCCTCCCCTACCTGTTACACTTGTGGTGGTAAATGTGAGCCCTCCAAAACCCACCAGAAACCCACTGTACCCACATCTAGGTGCCGCCTTCACCCATAAGGGCTATGGTAGTGGTGTACAGTTGTGGGTAGTAGGATTTGGGGGGCTCAGCACACAAGGTAAGGGAGCTATGTACCTGGGAGCAATTTTTGAAGTCCATTGCAGTGCCCCCTAGGGTGCCCGGTTGGTGTCCTGGCATGTCAGGGGGACCACAGCACTACGAATGGTGGCTCCTCCCATGACCACAGGGCTTGCATTTGGTCATTTCTGAGGTGGGCGTCCTTGGTTTCCATTATCGCCGAAAATCAGAAATGACCAAGTCTAGGGATGACCATCTCTAAGGACTACCTAAATTTCAGGATTTGGGTGTCCACGACCGTATTATCGAAATGAAAGATGGACGTCCATCTTGTTTCGATAATATGGGTTTCCCCGCCCCTCCATCGGGACGTTTTGCAAGGACGTCCTCAGCAAAACGTGGGCATCCCTTTCGATTATGCCCCTCCACACCATAGTTTGCATTGTTATTTGAATATTTTTACTGCTGTAATTGCCTATTGCTCATGTTTGATTTATTCTTACTGTACACCACCTTGAGTGAAAAATGTCTTCAAAAAGGCGGTAAATAAATCCTAATAAATACATATATATTCGAGTATATACAGGTACTTTACATTTTCTAATAAAGAAACAAACACAAAAATCTAAGATTTGTCTGAGTTATCTGGACAAGTCTGAGTGAACAAGAAACATTGTCATCTGTGTTCGCTATTTTACAGTAAAAGCAACAATTCTCACAAAATTAAAGGACCCTTTTACTAAAGCTTGGCATGCGCTAAATGCTAAGAAGCCAATTTTTTATTCCTACGAGCTTCTGACCATTTAGTACACACTAAGCTTTAGTAGAAGGACTCCTAACATAGGAAACATTTTAGCTTTGAAGAAGGAAAGTGGAGGTTTATAATATTTCAGTTCTAACAATAAGTAAAAGGTGGAAAATACAGAGGGCTACCATGTTTCCCCGAAAATAAGACACTGTCTTATATTTATTTTTCCTCCCCTAAACGCGCTAGGTCTTATTTTCGGGGGGGGGGGGGGGATGTCTTATTTTCTGGGAAACATCGGTCGCCCCCCCACCCCACCCGAGGTCGCTGGGCCCTCCCTCCGTCACTCCCGGAACTAACCTGAAGCTCCTTTCACCTTCGCAAGTTCGGATTCGGATTCGAAGCAGCAGCGCAGCAGGGCAGACCTCTCCTTCCGCGAGGGTGGGACACGGAAGGAAGGAGAGGTCTGCCCTGCTGCGCTGCTGCTTCAAATCCAAACTTGCGAAGGTGAAAGGAGCTTCAGGTTAGTTCCGGAAGCGACGGAGGGGGGCCCGGCAACCTCGGGTGGGGGGGCGCGTGACCTCGGGTGGGGGAGGCGACCTCGGGTGGCTCTCGGCGGCCCTGTTTAAAAAAAAGTTTGGTAGGTCTTACTTTTGGGGGGATGTCTTACATTTTAAATTTGCAGGAAAACCCCGGTAGGTCTTATTTTCGGGGTAGGTCCTATTTTCGGGGAAACACGGTACTTAACATTTCTGGAGCGCTACTAGGGTTACGCAGCGCTGTACAAGTTAACAAAGAAGGACAGTCCCTGCTCAAAGGAGCTTACAATCTAAAGAACGAAATGCCAAGTTGGGGCAGTCTAGATTTCCTGAGTAGAGGTGTAGTGGTTAGGTGCCAAAGGCGACATTGAAGAGGTGGGCTTTGAGCAATGATTTGAAGATGGTCAGGGAGGGGGCCTGGCGTATGGGCTCAGGGATTCCGTTCCACGCATGGGGTGAGGCGAGGCAGAAATTGCGGAGCCTGGAGTTGACGGTGGTGGAGAAGGGTACTGAAAGGAGGGATTTGTCCTGAGAGCGGAGGTTACGGGTAGGAACGTAAGGGGAGATGAGGGCTGAGAGGTAAGGAGGAGCTGCAGATCGAGTGCATTTGTAGGTTAGTAGCAGAAGCTTGAACTGAATGCGGTTCCTGATCGGAAGCCAATGAAGTGACTTGAGGAGAGGGGTGATATGAGTGTATCGGTCCAGGCGGAAGATAAGGCATGCAGCAGAGTTCTGAACGGACTGAAGGGGGGATAGATGGCTAAGTGGGAGACCAGTGAGGAGTAGGCTGCAGTAGCCAAGGCGAGAGGTAATGAGAGAGTGGATGAGAGTTTGGGTGGTATGCTCCGAGAGGAAAGGGCGAATTTAGCTAAAGCTGAAACAAGAGAACTCTCAGTGTTGATGAGGTTTCCATTCTTACTACACTTTTCAGTAACCGGAAAAAAATATATATGAACATTCCAGAAGCATGAGATGATCTATTCTAGCCAAATGTGGCTAGATCTTGTTCTAATACTCTTTCTGCATCCATTCTTTGCTTGTCACAGTCAGACACAGGATGCTGTGCAAAATAGGCCTTTGCTCTGACCCAGTTTAGTAATTCTTATGCTTAGAAGCATTTTGACTTGTTTGCAGAACGCAATATTCCTGCATTTTTCCCCTCTTCAGTACTTCCATCCATATTCATCAACTTGCTCCTCTTGGCATCTTATTCTGTAGGTAATGTGGTGAGGGGTTGCACTTCCACTCATTTTTGGTCATCAAACATCGCTGTACCAAGCTTTGGAAAACTAAGAAATGGATGACGGACAACCGTGTTTCTTCACTCCTTTGGCATCTTTCCCCTCTCTTTCCTGTGCTCCTGACTTTCCAGCCATTCTTATGCCTGCTTCAGGGTCCTGTTTGTAGTCTCTAGAGCATAGGTTTCCTCTTGTACAGTAGGAGCGTCCTTAGAATAACAGTGTCTGTCCTTGGTTAAACAAAAGTGCAGCAAAAATTGAACTTCTGTCCCTTTTGCTAAGAAACACAGTCAGTTCTTATAATCTTACATTTCTCAGTACAGGTATTAGTAGAAAACGTTTCTACCCACACAAAGTATTTTTTTAAATCACATTTTAACTTCTCAACCCTACCACACTGTTTGGCAAATTTGACTTTTCTCATAGGCCTAGTTCTGCAAGGAAGTCTCTTTCAAGTCTGTTCCCCAAGTACTACTCTTTTCGCAGCACAGGTAGCCATCATAATGGAAGCTACCTCTACTCACTCCCAGAACACCGGAGCAGCTTTTATTTCATAACCAAGATGTATTGAGACTGCAGCAGAACTATGATTCACTGTGTGGCATGAATATATTAAGCAGCAGTTCTGTACTGCAAGTATTGCTTGGAAGAAAATTATCTGACTTTTGGGAAGAACCTGAAGACGTTGATGTTTCCTGATCTTTGAACTGGCTCTGTATTTGGATAGTTGAGTGGTAAATTGGGATTATAGATCTTATTTTGTGGGTTTTCTTAATTTCATAATGTGGAAGTAGGCTATATCCAGACAGAGACAAAAATGTACATCAGAAGCAATCTGTGGGACCGTTAGATCATGAAAGAGCAAAAGAGCACTCAGGGAGGATAAGACCATAGCGGAGAGACTAAATGAATTCTTTAATTCAGTCTTTTCGGAAGAAGATGTAAGTGATCTACTTGTACTGGAAATGGTTTTCAAGGGTGATGATGCAGAGGAAACAAAAGAAATCTTGGTGAACCTGGAAGACGTACTGAGCCAAATCAAAAAGTTAAAGATTTATAAATCACCTGGTCCTGATGGTATATGCCCCAGGGCCCAGGGTACTGAAATTGCTGATCTGCTGTTAGTGATCTGTAACCTGTTGTTAAAATTGTCCGTATTACCTGAAGATTGGAGGGTGGCCGATTTTTTAAAAGGGTTCCAGGGGTGATCCGGGAAGTTACAGACCAGTAAGTCTGACTTCACTGCTGGGAAAAATAGTGGAAACTGTTATTAAGAATAAAATTATGGAACACATAGACAAACATGTCTTTCTGAGACAGAGTCAGCATGGGTTCACCCAAGGGAAGTCTTGCCTCACCAATTTGCTTCATTTCTTTGAAGGCGTGAATAAACATGTGGATAAAGGTGAGCCGGTTGATGTAGTGTATCTAGATTTTCAGAAGGTGTTTGATAAAGTTCCTCATGAGAGACTCCTGAGAAAATTAAAAAAAAGTCATGGGATAGGAGGCAATGTCCTTCTGTGGATTAGGAATTGGATTAGGACAGAAAAAAGAAGTTAGGGTTAAATGGCCATTTTTCTCAATGGAGGAGGGTGAATAGTGGAGTGCTGCAGGGATCTCTATTCGGACCTGTGCTATTTAACATATTTATAAATGATCTGGAAATCAGAATGACAAGTGAGGTGATTAAATTTTCAGTTGACCAAAACTATTCAAAGTTATCAAAACACATGGATTGTAAAAAACTGCAGGAAGACCTTAGGAAACTGGAAGACTGGGCATCCAGATGGCAGATGAAATGTAATGTGGACAGACAAATACAAAGTGATGCACATTGGGAAGAATAATCTGAATCATAGTTACCTGATGCTAGGGTCCACCTTAGGATTCAACACCTGAGAAAATGATCTAGGTGTCATTGTAGACTGTATGCTGAAATCTTTTGCCCAGTATGTGGCGGAGGACAAAAAAACTAAAAGGATGCAAGGAATTATTTGGAAAGGGATGCAAAATAAGTACAGAAGTATTGCCACACTGGGACAGACCAAAGGTCCATCAAGCCCAACATCCTGTTTCCAACAGTGGCTAATCCAGGTCACAAATACCTGGCAAGATCCCCAAAAAGTTCAATACATTTTAAGCTGCTTATCCCAGAAATAAGCAGGGAATTTTTTGTCCAGACCTTTTTTAAACCCTGCTAAGTTAACCGCCTTTACCACATTCTCTGGCAATGAATTCCAGAGTTTAATTACACGTTGAGTGAAGAAAAAGTTTCTACAATTCGTATTAAATTTACTACTTTGTAGCTTCATTGCATGCCCCCTAGTCCTAGTTTTTTTGGAAAGAGTAAACAAATGATTCACGTCTACCTGTCCCACTCCACTCATTATTTTATAGACCTCTATCATATCTCCCCTCAGCCATCTTTTCTCCAGTCGGAAGAGCCCTAGCCGCTTCAGCCTTTCCTTATAGGGAAGTTGTCCCATTCCCTTTATCATTTTCGTCACCCTTCTCTGTACCTTTTCTAATTGCACTATATCTTTTTTGAGATGCGGTGACCAGAATTGAACACAATATTTGAGGTGAAGTCGCACCGTGGACCGATACAAGGGCATTATAAGGTCCTCACTTTTGTTTTCCATTCCTGTCTTAATAATACCTAACATTCTATTTGCACTGGCTCCTGAAGTAGAGTTGGCAACCAAATGGCATTACTTTGCCATGTTTGCTTCCTCCCTTCCCCAGTGTGGCAATATAATCTATTATGCTGCTACCTTGTTTCGAATCCCAGTAGCATTTTTACTTACTTTGAGCAAAATTATTATTTATTTTTTAGCTTTCAAAACTGTGCTGGAACTTTTTCAGCCATTTTTGTTATTGTCTTGTGTACATCTGAAAGATTCTTGGGGCTGCCTGACACTGAAGATTCCAGCAAATTGTAGAATGCTTGATGGGACACTGGAGACTTGAAATAACCAAGGCTTTCGAGTCCAAGGCTTTTGAGTTAATTGAGCCTTAAATAGAAAGGGGCATACTTCTTGGAGGGTTTACAGTAATCATGAATTAAAAGTGTCATGTTTCCAATTTTGGATCAAGATTTGTAATTAAAATAATGTGGTTTGGAAATAAATATAGAGAAAAAATTCAAAGGGCAACTTTATAACTAGGTGCCTGTGATTAGGCGCTCCTTTGCATGCTTATGTGTGCCCAAAAAATAGCACTTATGCACATTAGTGTCCTAAGCGCTCTTCTATAATGCGTAAATGCTATGACACGCAAATACAAGGGGGTATACATGTGATCGGAGCATCCATTTGTTAAGTGCGAAGCCTGCTGCACCTAGGCGCACCCAGTTACACCTGATATAACTGGCTGTTATTAGATGTACCTTCTTTCCGGCACATTCGATTGGATGATTATAGAACTAGGATGTTCTATGTGGAAGGGACCCAGCTATGGATAGGCTTCCTGATGCATTGCTTAATGTGCAGGACTATCTCCAGTTTTGAACATCTTTAAAGGCCTACCTATTTAGAGAACCTTTTAATTTGGGGTACTGAACACATTCCCCCCCCCCCCCCCCCCCGATATTCATCTGTCATCGGACTATGCAGTGACTGGCCGACACCGGCAGTCAGACAGGATATTCAATGCCAGTCTGTACCTAGCGACCGACATTGAATATTCGGTTTCACTTTTGACTGCGGCAACTTAACTGGTTAAGCTGATATTCAGCGCTAACCGGTTAAGTGCTTAGTGGTTAAAGATAGGCCTGCTATTTATGCAGTCTATTTTAACCGCTAAACCTAGCCGTTTTGGCAATGAATATCTGCACCTAACTGGCTATGTCACACAATATAACTGGTTAGCCACTAACCACGAATATTCAGCAGCAATAACTGAATAGCCATGGTTAGGTGCTAAAATACTATTTAACTAACCAGGAACCATTGTGGAGGAGAGGCTTAATGGATAGAGCACTAGTCTTGACAGCCACAGGTGGCCTGTTCAAATCCCATTACTGCTTCTTGTGATATTGGGCAAATCACTTAACCCTCTATTACCTCATGCATAACCTTGAATTGTGAGGCCTCCAGGGAGAGGGAAATATCCACTGTACTTGAATGTAACTCACCTTGAGCTACTACTGAAAACATGTGAGTAAAATAAATAAATAGCTTTGAATATCAGCCAGATTGTAACCTTGGTAAGGTTTAATTAAGTCAAGTTTGAAGATTAAATATTTGGTAGAGGTAAAAAAGTATTCTAATGTATATCTCTGTGTGTATTGTTTTTTTTTTTTCAATTATAATTAATTAATATACTTATCAAGCCAAAGCTTGTACAGAAAGGTACACCTCCAACGTTCTAATCTTGTTGCCTGTGTCCGTGGCTCCTTCGGAGTTGCTGAGCTAGGCTCTGTAGTCAGGCTGACGTCACCGTTGCAATTATGCTGTGAACTTCAGAACCCGCGAAAAAAGAAAAAAAAACATTACATGCCTCACAGCTGATCCATGTCCAGCGACCCTCCTCTCTCCCCTGCCCCCCCTGCAGCCACCCATGTCCAACAACCCTGCTCTCTCACCTGCCTCCCCTCCAGCCACGCAGGTTGTGTAGTGAATTCCTTGGGGCAGGCAGGAAAGATCCCTGCTCCTGCCTGCCCGCTGCTGGCGCTGACCCTCCTCCGCTGCCGGATCGCTGTTCAAAATGGCCGCCGACACTTACAAGGGCGGCCTTCAAGACTACAGCAGAAATCTCGCGAGTCCGCCATTGGAAGTCTCGGCGGCCATTTTGAACAACGATCTGGCAGTGGGGGAGGGCCAGCGCTAGCAGTGGGCAGGCAGGACCGGGGGTCTTTCCTGCCTGCCCCGAAGAATTCGCTACACAACCTGGGTGGCTGGAGTGGAGGCAGGTGAGACAGCAGGGTCGTTGGACATGGGTGGCTGCAGGGGGGGCAGGGGGAGAGGAGGGTCGCTGGACATGGGTGGCTGCAGGGGGGGCAGGGGGAGAGGAAAGTCACTGGACATGGGTAGCTGCAGGGGGTCAGGGGAGAGAGGAGGGTCACTGGACATGGATGGCTGCAGGGGGAGAGGAGGGTCGCTGGACATGGGTGGCTGCAGGGGGGGCAGGGGAGAGGGAGGGGGTGAGGGGGGTCCTGAGACCATAAAGGGGGGGAGGGGGGTCCTGAGAGAGGGGGTGGGGCACACACTCACTCACTCTCTGTCTCTCACATACACTCTCTCTGACACTCTCTATCACACTGTATCTCTCTGTCACACACACACAGTCTCACACACACAGACACTCTGTCTCTCACATTCTCTCTCTCACACAAACACAGACACACTCTGTCTCTCTCTCTCTCTCTCTCTCTCTCATTCTCTCTCTGACACACACACTCCATCTCTCACACACACTCTCTCTCTCTCAAACATACACTCCGAGGAAAACCTTGCTAGCGCCAATTTCATTTCTGACAGAAACGGGCCTTTTTTACTAGTTCAATAATAATTAATAAGTAAAAGAAAATTATGAATAGATACACTCAAGTCCTCAAGTCTATAGATCCAAGACTATCTTATAATGGAGTTATTTTATAGAAAACATTTCAAGAAAGTTAGAAAAACCTGTCAAACATCAAAGTGTCTCATATTAACAAAGCTGAAAACAAATGTCAATAAACATTAACATTCTCTTAACCCCAAAGATCGTTTGGCTACAAGGAATTCTGTAAGCTGTGATGGCTCAAAGAAAACATATTTTACTGACTGGTACCGAACTATACATTTACATGGATACCGCAAATTGAAAGTAGCCCCAATCTGAAGAACTCCTAAATAAAGCAATAAAAACTGCCTACATCTTTTCTGAGTCTCTTTAGATACGTCCGGAAATATACGTGTTTTGAGACCAATGAATTCTTTATCTTTATTCTTTAAAGAACATTTTCATAATCCATACTTTATCCAAGTTAGCGCCACAATTGCCAATAAAGTAGAAGGAACTACCAAATCAGAGTCAGAAGACTCCAAAATTGCTAACACATCCAAAGGGGGTTCAGCTTGTTGAGTGGACAATTGTGCTCCTGTTGGCTTACTTGGTAAATAGTATACTTGAGAGAAAGGGGGAATAGCACCATCCTTTACCCCATACATTTCCTTTATATATCTGTTCAACATTTCCCTAGGTGTAATCAATGGCACCCTGGGAAAATTCAAAAATCTTAAATTGTTAAAATATGGATGTTGGTATTTAGACCTGGTAGTCAGCATGTCCACGTGACAGAAAGGTGCTCTGAATAAGCAGTTATCCATTGGAAGGATTAAAGCGAGTAATCCCTTTAATCCCTTGTGGTTGCTGTTCCCTCTCCCCCCTCCCAATCCAAATGGGAAACTGGTAAGGAATATCAGGCTCTCTCATAAGTTCAGGAGCTATGCATGTTCATGGTATTAAGTTTTTTAAAAAATTAATTAATACACCTCCATTTGGGGGGAGGGGGAGGAGTAGCCCAATGGTTACAGCAGTGGACTGAGAACCAAGGGGAACCAGTTCAAATCCCACTGCAGCTCTTTGTGTTTTCCATTAAAATATGAGCCCTCTAGGGAAAGAAAAAATACTACTGTACCTGAATATACACCACTTCAATAGTCTTTGGGCTTGCAGGTATATATTCAGGTACTGTAGGTATTTTTCTATCCCTGGAGGGTTCACAATCAGCAGGTCCCTTTCCAAAATGCTGTTGCACACTTTTATTCCATCCTCTTCCCACATAGGGATTCTCTGTTTATATTCCATATTTATTTTTTAATTCCTTTACCATTGTCATAGCCACCAGCTCTCGTGACAGAGCATTCTAGACATCCACTATCCTCTGTGTGAAAAACTATTCCCTGATGTTGCATTTCAGTGCCCTCACCCCCATACCTTAATTTCATGTCCTCTAGTTCTATAGTCTTTCTGATTTTGGAAAAGATTACTTTATTCATTTATATCATTCAAGTATTTAAATGTCTGTGTCATATCTCCACTATCCCTTCTGTCTTCCATGGTATACATATTTAGGTCTTCAAGTCTCTTTTCATATATCTTCTAGCAGAGACCCCATACTGTTTTGGTTGCTCTCTTCTGAACCACTTCAAGTCCTTTTACGCCCTTGGCAAGATATTGCCTCCAAAACTGAACACAAAACTCCAAGTGCAGTCTTACTAATGACTCATACAGTGGCATTATCACCTCCTTTTTCTGCCAATTATTCCCTTCTCTAGGCAGTCAAAGCATCTTTCTGGCCTTAGCCACTGCCTTATCATATTGTTTTACAATCTTGAGATCCTCAGACACTATCCACCCCAGGGTCCCTTTCTTGTGCACATCAGCTTCTCATATACTATCGCATAAAACTCCTTTGGATTTATGCACCCCAAATGCTTCACTTTACATTTCTTCATTTTAAAGCTGAACTGTCAAGCTTATGCTCAGGTTTCCAATTTTTGTAAATCACTTCTTATCCTTTCCACCTGCTGCTAATCTTCATGTCATCCACAAAAATGTTTAATTTTCCTTCTAACTTTTCAACAATATTGCTCACAAAACTTGAACAGAATCAGACCCAGGACGGATCCCTGAGGCAGTCCACTACTTACCTTTCTTTCTTCTGAGTGAATTCTGTTTACCACCACCCTCTGTCACCTGCCAGCCAACCAGTTTCTGACCCAGGTAATTACTTTGATCCCATCCTCAAGCTGCTCAATTTATTCTTCAGCCTCCTATGAGGAACAGTATTAAAGTCTTTGCTGAAATTTAAGTTGATCACATCCAGCACACACTGTTGATTCAGTTCTTTCGTCACCCAATCAAACAAGTCAATCAGAAGCCATTTTGCCTCAGATCTTGCATCCTATTGGATTGTAGAACGTTCACTATCCTTTCTTTCAGCAATGTCTCTATTATCTCTCCCACCACCATCCTGTAGTTTCCCACTATTTGTCTGTTTGCACTTTTATGAAGAAGAACCACATCAGCCTTTCTCCAATTCTGCAGATCGTCATCTGTTTCCAAGGATCAATTAAACAAATCCTTTAGAGGATAGTGCCTCTCTGAGTTCCCTCATTATCTTGGGATGTATCTCATCGTTGTGTCATAGATTAGTCCACTTTCAGTTTTGCAAGCTGTTCATAAACACTATCATCTCTGAATGATGCTTTATCTATACCATCCTCATATGTATCTTTGACAATCATCTGCGCACCAGGTTTTTCTTCCATGAATACCGAACACTTCCACTTTTCCCTCATCACTTTCAACACATCAGCACCTTTGAGTCTCGTAATTCCACTTGGGTCTTCCCCCAATATACCTGAAAAATATTTTAAATGGTATTCTCGTTTGATTTCCTCATTTTGTGAATGCTACCTTTTTTGCAGCCACTTCATCAGTGAGCACTATCGGTTTCTTTGTCCTCTTGCTTTTATTTACTTTCCTTATATAAAGATCAGTTGTCCTTTTTATATCCCCTTTCAGTTTAGCCCACTGTTTTTCCACTACCCTTATTTCTTCCCACCCCACCAACTTCTCTTTTAGGTACTTCTCCATTTTACTGAACTCAGTGTGTTTCAAATCCAGAACTTTGAGTTTGGTGTGTCTAGACTCCACCTTAGCTTTAACATCAAACCACAATGTGCAATATCACTGCTGCCCAGGTAGGTGCCCACTTGGGCATTAGATACACTTTCTTCATTCATAAGTACTAAAGACAGCATTGATCCTCCCCTAGTAAGTTCAATCACCATTTGTCTGAGCAGGCATCCACTGTCCTTCTACCCCTTTCCATATTTGCAGATGGGATACATCAAAATGTTAGATTAAAGTCACCCAGTATCATCACTTCACCTTCCATTCCCATCTTTGCAATATCATTGATCAAATTTCTGTCCAGTTCTTCATTTGAGTCAGAGATCTGTAGACTACACTGGTGTGGTTGAACCTGCCCTAATGGCTGCTTGACCTCTAGTGGCAGTACTGCAAGATTCTAGGGGTCACCTGGCGCCATTATGAATGTAGAGTTTGGAAGGGCAGAAGTGGCTGGAAATTGCTCCTGCTTCGCACCTGCTAGACCAGAAGGACTTCTTCAGGTAGGCCATTAGGGGGAGAGTGAGGGCCATTTAAGATGGGACTTATTTTGGGGTGCAAGAGGATTGGGGGTGACAGGGGGTACAGAATCTTCAGTTTGGGGTAGAGGAGGTTCATACCTAATTAGAAATGTTGCTGCTTTACAGCTGGAGTCGCTAACCTAAGGTATTGAGCTACTCACAGGTTAGTGACTCCAATGGTAAACTAAGCTGTGGTAAAATGGGGGTAATTCTATAATTGGGTGCCACCATTTAGGTACACCTGAAGCAGCGCGGTATGAATCTATTCCATGACAAAACCAAAATGTCTAGGTTCCATGGTAAAATACTACCATAACTTGGAAACAGAATGCCTAAAATCTAAATGCCCGCACTTATACACAATAACATAGTAAATGACGGTAAATAAAGACCCACATAGTCCATCCAGCCTGACCAACAAGGTGGCCAGAGCCATACCCGCTACTCTGTGTGGGCCCTAGGTACCCATGCTTAAACACTGGTTGTCAAGTCTCCACAATGCAAACCAAACAGGCAGACAAACATGATGGGAATCTTGGTTATAACCATATACAATCCCAAAGTATTGCTGACAGTAGGGGCATAGCTACTGGGGACTCGGGAGCCTAGGCCCCCCAATCTTGACTCAGCCCCCCCCCCCCCCCCATCATATACACAGGCTTTCTGTGCAAGATCACTTTTAGAAATGTCAAATTTTGGCCCGAGTATGTTCTCTATCTCTTCTTTCCCTCTTCTGCTTTCTTTCCTACCCCCCAATCCTGCATTGCTGCCTTACCTTCTCACTTCGGTTTTCCCTACCTTCTAATACCAGCAGTGGCAGCGATTAGAGCAGGCTGCCTTCAGCTGGCATCGGAGCTTTTTCTCTACAAGGTCCGCCTATGTGGGACCAGGAAGTTGCATCAAAATAGGTGGGACCCTGCAGCTGGAAGCAGCCTACTCTAATCGCTGCTGCTGTCAGCATTAGAAGAGAGGTAGGGAAGTCCACGGAGGGGGGTGGGAGAGAAAGGAAGGGAGAGGGTAAGGGAGCGATGCAGGATCTGCAGGGAGGGGATGGAGGGAGGAGAGATCATAAGAGAAATGCCAGGCCATGGGGGGGAAGGAAGGGTAGTGATATTGGCCTGCGGAGGGTCAATGCTGGAAAAGAGGGAACTAGGAGCCAAGGAGGAGGGCAATGCTGGAAAAGAGGGAGGGGATTCCTGAGAGGACAGGTGCTGAGCATGAGGGAGGATAAGGATAGGGTCACAGAGTAGAGATGCTGGATTGTATGGCTAGGGATGCAGAGGGAAGATAGATGGTGAACATGGAGAGAAAAGAAATGTCAAATGGACTGGAGACCCTTCAAGGACAGGAAAAAAAACTGAGAAAACAGATACTTGAACCAAAGCAAAAGGGAAAATAAAATGCTCAGATAAGAAAGGTATAAAAAGTATTCTATTTTGAATGTATTAATTGGAATATTTCAGCTTTTGGAATTGTGTTTCTCTGTTTGCTGTATGTAAGGTCTGACTTCTTGACTGTTCATTTCAGTATTTGTTGTGGATCTGTTTGTGTTTTGTGCATTTGACCAAGGTGTAGTATCCTGTTAGCCTGTGGTTTCTGTGTAGAGATCTGTAGCAGTCCTCTTTGTTCTTTTTCTCACTAGCTAGTATGTGGTGTGGGAATGCTGGAGAGGGAGTGGGAGGGAAATGGGGAAAACCAGTAGGTAGATGATATATGAAAGGAGGAGACTAATGACTAGAGGGAGAGAGAAAGGGAGATTGAGGGTAAAATTAAATGGCAGATTAGAAAAACATAAAAAAGAGAAAAGTGAACAAAAAAAAAAAAAGATCAGAGCCAGACAGATATAGAGAAGACAAAAGGAGAGAGAAGAATTGGAAAGGCAAACCTGGAAAAGAATTTAGGAGAAGACTGACAAGGAAGTGGAAAAGAGACAGAGACCAGCCCAATTAGAAAAAACAAATTGCCAAGAGAACAAAGAGGGAGTGAAGGGGATATAGTGGACATGAGGGGAGTAATGTGACAGAATAGAGATGCTGAATTAGGATGAGGGAAAGAGAAGGGATGTACTGGAATGGGATGGAGGAAGATGCTGGCTTGGAGGAGGGAGAAAGAGATGTTGCTAGATCAGGTGGGTACTTACTAAAGTTGTGGAATTCCATACCTGTACAAGTTCATGTTGTTTCTAGTTATTTATAATTCCGCAAGGGACTGAAAACGTATCTTTTTGGTAAATACTTGAATGACTAATTTAATTTTTGTATGCTGTTCTAACTTTCCAATTTATGTTTTATACTCATGCAACCAGCTTAGAGCCTTTATTGGTTTAAGCAGGACATAAATACCCTGAATAGAACAGAATAGGAAAAAGAGATATTGGAGGATGCTGGACATGGGGTAAGTAGGAAGACAGGGGAGATGCTGGACATGCAGTGAGTAGACAAACAGGAGATGCTGGAAATGGAGGGGAGTAAGAAAACGATAGGGGGTGCTAGTCATTGGACAGGGATGGAGAGAGAAAGGGGGATATACTGGACACAGGAAGAAAAGGGATATAGGGGAGATGCTGACATGGAAGAGGAGAGAGACACGGAGGGATGCTGGATACAAGGTGGAGTAGGGTGATGGGGAGAGATGCTGGACTGAGGTAAGAGAAAGAGGATATGCTGGATAGAAGGAGGCGAAAGAAAGAGAGAGAGAAGATATTCAGAGGAGTGAAAACAGAGAGAGAGGGTGCTATACTGAAGGGAGGAAATAGAAAGAGAAGGTGCTGGAAGAGGGGAGAGTTAGCAAAAACAGGAATAACAGGATGAAGAATGGGATGGTTGGGGTGAGGGAGATGAAAAGCTGTGGGTAGATGTGGTTTTAAAAAAGGAAGACTGAATACAAAGAACGAATGAAGTCTGAGCAGATTGAGAGATGGAAAAATAAATGAAGGAAGGCTGAAGGGAAAAGATCAAAGTCAGAGGTGGATATAGGAGAAAAAGTGAAGAAGGCAGAAAGGAAGAGAAGTAGAAGATGGACTGGAGATCCTGTAAAGAAAGTTAAGAAAAGCTAGAGGAAAGCAGAAACTGGAGACTGGGACAAACATGAATGGAAAAAACACAACAACCAGACAACAAAGGTTGAAAGAAGAATTTTATTCTTAATTCAGTAAATGGAAAATGTCGTTTTTTCAGAAAATTTAATTTACACTGCTTTCTTTATAGTTTGAAGAGTGCAGGGTGCAGTTTCTATTTCATTAGTGTTGTACTGCCTGTAGAGTGTGGCTTCTTGAGCTTTAAGTTTAATTTTTGTCTACATATCCATATTTTAAGTTTGTGGTCACTTCTTTTGTACCTGGCAAAGGCCTCTTTGTTTTCAGTGTTTGTGACTGAGGCCAGGTAGTCTGTTTGCATGATCTCTGTTTAAGCCTCTAATAATTTAGCTTGTTCAGTTTCCCAATAGGTATACTGATATTCTAGGTCTGACTGCAATATTTATTGTGTTGCATTATCCTAGGTAGGGTCCTTGTTGTGTTACTTCTGTAAGTGGTGTTATATTAGCTCTATAGGTCCTGAGTGATTTTTATAGGCTTTGTGTTATAGATACAGTATTTCACAATATACTTGGGACTGGAAAGGATCTAAGTTTTTATTGAGATTACACCAAAATAATTTTTTTTGTATGGCAAGTTCCTGGTGAAATGTCCTTTTTCTGCTTTGCATCCATTCTTAGAGGAGGAACTAAGGGGATTTTTGTGGATGCAAATTATATGTTTAAATTAACAGCTTGATAGTCCAATGTGTAGTGTTAGGGGTTGGTAGTTTTTATATTAGGGAAAGGGAAATGGGACTTGATATACCACCTTTCTGAGGTTTTTGCAACTACATTCAAAGTGGTTTACATATATTCAGGTACTTATTTTGTACCAGGGACAATGGAGGTTTAAGTGACTTGCCCAGAGTCACAAGGAGCTGCAGTGGGGACTGAACTCAGGTCCTCAGGATCAAAGTCCACTGCACTAACCACTAGGCTACTCCTCCACTCCATTTCTTAAGCTTTAACCCACAACCATAAACACCCCAGACCACACCCTCCCTATCTCAGATAGCCTGAAAATACTCGGCGTTACAATCAACCGCAACCTTACACTTGAGAGCCAAGTGAACTCCACAACAAAGAAAATGTTCCACTCAATGTGGAAACTTAAATGCGTAAAACCTTTCTTCCCAAGGGAAATATTCCATAACCTAATACAATCAATGGTACTAAGCCATGCAGACTGTTGCAACAGAATCTATGCGGGATGTAAAGAACAACTCACAAAGAAACTCCAGACCACTCAAAACACAGCAGCCAGGCTGATATTTGGTAAAACACGATTCGAAAGTGCCAAACCCCTCCGAGAAAAACTGCATTGGCTCCCAATCAAAGAAATTATTACCGTCAAAATCTGCACCCTGGTCCACAAAAGTATCTACGGCGAAGTTCCAGGCTACATGACAGACCTCATAGATCTACCAACCAGAAACACAACCAGATCATCACGAACATACCTAAACCTCCACTACCCAAACTGCAAAAGACTCAAATACAAAGCAACCTACGCATCCAGCTTCTCCTATATAAGCACACAATTATGGAACTCACTGCCAAAAGCTGTGAAAACAACCTACAACCATCTAAACTTCAGGAAATCACTAAAAACCAACCTGTTCAAAAAGGCATACTCTACCGACCCAACATAAATACCTACACTCTGCAACACAGCAAAACCAAAGCTCATAATGGACACTATATAACCTCTCCTCTCTTCGATCCCCATTGTGCCTGAACCTTAATCGACCACAACAACACTATGTATTTGTTTCTCTACCGGACTTGGTGAATGCCTTACGGTACTATGTAAGCCACATTGAGCCTGCAAATAGGTGGGAAAATGTGGGATACAAATGTAACAAATAAATAAATATATATATTTACATTGCTGCTTCAAAAGTATGTACCTGTTTTATTAATACAGCTTATTAAGGTGTTTATATTTATTATAAAGCAAAGTTGAAGGATATGTACCATTGTGGTAATTCTTTTACAGAATACTACTATAATGGCAAAGTTTAACTTAATGCAAATTTATTTTAAAATGTCAGCATTTCCAAAGGGTTCCTTTTATAAAGCTGTGGTAGTGATTCCCACGCATCATATGTGACGAAGCTCATAGGAACTGAATGGGCTTCGTCAATTTGTTGTACTGGGAATCACTACTGTGGTTTTGTAAAAGGAGCTCAAAGTTTCCATAAGTATGTATGGTACAGGATAGACTACTTAGAAATCTGTCATCAAGTGCACACTAAGGCATTTTTTAGGAGTCTACTATGCACTACTCACACCTATATGCCTATGCTCCCTCATGTTAAGTCTGGGCCCTCCCAAAATGTTGTCTGGCTATGCCACTGCGTGCCAGTATTCAACTTACCAGTCAAGATGTCTTCCCCTTCCCCCTGAGCCTCACAGCACCCTCACTTGCAGCACACGACAATAAAGTGGTCTACAACACTGGATTTGTCGAAGCTTCACCTGTCACACAGACCGTAGAAGTCTGTCCAGCATCAGCCTCAGTTCCCTATGGTGAATTTGGTTAATCTTCTTTCAATATTTTCCCATTTGCAGGACAGACTGTAGAAGTCTGTCCGGCATCACCCTTGCTTCCCCCATGTTGGTTTTTGCGAATCATCAGTCTTTTGCTATTTGTGGGACACAGACTGTAGAAGTCTGTCCAGCTTTGGCCTTAATTCCCACTACTCTTGCTCAACATAGCACCTCAACAGCCATGTTGTTTCCATCCTTTTTATATTTAGACATTCCCTGTGTCTATCCCATGCATTTTTTAATTCGCTCACCATTTTTCACTCTACTACCTCTTCTGGAAGGGCATTCCAGGTGTCCACTACCCTCTTTGTGAAAAAGTATTTCCTTGTTACTTCTAAGTCTACCTCCCTGCAACCTCCATTCATGTTGTCTAGTTCTACCACCCCTATGTGTCTGAAAGACACTTATCAAGTTCAAACGGACTCACTTAAAGATTTGTATTATCGGGAAGATGGGGGCTAGTTAGACAACAAATAATCCAAAAGGAGCCCAGCGTCTTGCGTTTTAATTACAGAAGACTATTAATGTATCATGAGTGACTTAAGTGTAATCAAATATGGACCTCAGTGGAATGAGTCACCACTGAGGTCCATCTTATCAAAATCCCCACCTCGCCTGGGTAGTTTAGTTTTCTGAATCACACAGAACTTGTAGTCCTCAAATTTGTGATTCAATATTACAGAGTGATCTACCAAGGGTTTCTGCAAAGCTTGTCTCTTAATAGCACCTGTGTGCTCTATAATCTTTTAACCTATATAAATGAGTTTACATGGACAAATACAAGCATAAACTTGTGACTGGACTGACAGTTGGAGAAATGTCTCAAAACATATGGTCTTTTGCTTACTGGATAAGTGATAGACAATGTTTTGTGATTAACTGGACAGACTGAGCACTTTCCACATGGGTAAAGACCAAAGGGAGTCATCCTTTCTTGTATATCCCTTCCTTTAAAATCAGATGAAACCAAAAGGTCCTTCAAATTCTTACCCCTCTTATGTGCGATTAGAATATCTTTACCTATAAAAGCATCACTCATCTGAACCGAATGCCAGTGTTTTTTCAAAATCTTCATAATGTCATTGGAGAGATGACTAAATTCTGAAGTGCAAACCACCCTATCCCTATCCCTCTTTTCTTTTTTCTCTAGTGTACAGTTCTGCTCATTGAAAACCCTCATCTATAAAAAGGTCAGGGTAATCTCTTCATTTAAAACGTTTTTTTCAGATTCAATACGCTCTCTTTATATTGATTCTTACCAGAGCAGACTCTGTTAATCCTTAAACATCGATAAATGGTAGGTTCTTCTTAAGTGGTCTACTATGACAGCTTGTGAAGCAGAGTAGCTTATTCACATCAGTTAGCTTCCTATATATGTCTGTGTGAAATATCCCATTTTTTAGGATATAAGAATATCCAAAAATGCAATTTCTGATTTTTTCACCCTGCGCACTAGTCCAGTCATAGAAATTCTTTAGCTCCTCCTCATTACCTGTCCATAACATAAAAAACATCATCTATACATCTGTTCCAGACACGCAGTTGTCCATTCAAAGGATGATCTAGCAGGAAATCCTTCTCAAACTGAGCCATATATAGGTTGACAATTGAGGGAGCCATTGTACAGCCCATGGCTGTGCCTTTAACCTGTAAATAAAACCTACTGTCAAAACAAAAATAGTTACGCTTTAATGCAATCTCTGTTAGAGATTAACAGAAAATCAATAGGTATTCTTTTAGGATGCTCACTAAGGATAAGATTGTCCCGAATGATATCTAATGCAGCATCTTGTGGGATATTGGTAAATCTACACACCGCGTTTTCGTTGGTGTAAATGGATGCGCGTAGTTTTAGGTGCTGGGATATCAACTAAACGCATTCTACATACCGTGCCTTAATCTTATAGAATACGCTTAGGCAAAAAAGATTTCCGCGTGGATTTTCCAGGTGCCATATATCTCCCCCTTTGTGGCCATCACCAGCTTTATCCCCAGATATCCAATGCCAAGCCATGTCCAGACACCGGCCCTGAATATACAGTCGGCTAACACTTATGCGGTTAAGTGCTATATTCAACATTTGGTGAGGAACAACCACAGGAGGTGGAGGGACCCTCAATTCCTACGTCAAAGTAATGCAGCAAAAAAGGAGTAGGATGGTCTGGCCTTTGCAATAAGCCAGGGAGACGTATAAAAATTAAGTCTTTATTTGGGAGCATCAAATGACTCATGCTTTGCTGCATATTCAACATTTGGCCACATAAGGTAAACCACAGAAAGATAGGACTGCACTTTGTGTGGTTAAGTGCTAAATTCCCAGTACTTAACCACATAAATGCTGACTTCCTCCTCCCCCCCCAAAACTAACCACAAATTAGCCAGTTTCAGCTTAGATACTAATAGTGGCTATTCAAAAGAACTAACCAGTTAAATGGCACTGAATATCCACGATTATCCCTGGACAAGTGATTTAAATCACCAGGATCCTTTAAATCACTTTGAATTTCGACCCCTAACTAGAATTTTTTTCCCACCTTTCTTGTATGGACAGCTCAGCCTCTGTAGCCCCTGTCTTCCACATATTGTAGGGGCTGAGCTATTACACGCTGGTTGCAGCATGCATCTCCACATTGTCCCGTGGTCCTAAGGAGTTTGGCTGAAGACATTAGCCCCGGTTTTCAGACCGTGGGAGATAGCCAGACTGTTTCCCGCCATCCACACTGAACCCGGATATTCAATACCAGGCCATTTCCAGTGACTGGCATCAAATATCCAGGTTTTTTCATCCGGGTTGAAGATAACCGGCTATGTCGATATTCAGACATAGCCGGTTATCTTTAAACCGGCCAAAGATATACCAGGGTTTGATGCAACCAAATATGACCGCCAAACCTGGTGGAGGAGTGGCTTAGTGGTTAGAATACTGGTCTTGCAATCCAGAGGTGGCCAATTCAAATCCCAGTGCTGCTCCTTGTGATCTTGGGCAAGTCACTTAACCCTCCATTGGCTCAGATACAAACATCTACTGTTGAGCTGGTGTAAATGTAAGTGTGGGGAGTGGGAGTGTGTGGGGAGTGGGGAAGTGGCCTAGTGGTTGGAGCACCGGTCTTGCAGTCCGGGGGTGTCCAGTTCAGGTCCCACTGCTGCTCCTTGTGATCTTGGGCAAGTCACTTAACCCTCCTTTTACTCAGGTACAAACTTATATTGTGAGCCCTCCTGGGACAGAGAAATATCCAGAGTACCTGAATGTAACTCACCTTGAGCTACTACTGAAAAAGGTGTCAGCAAAATCTAAATAAATAAATAAAAATTGGCAGATAGCCAGTTATGTTTCATGATATAACCAGTAATCCACCAGCTGCTGTGAATATTCAGCAGAGGTTAGCTGATTATTCCCCGCTGAATATCGGCAGATAGCCAATTAAGCACTATTTAGCAAGTCAGCATCTGTTCTGACCAGTTAAATAGCGCTAAATGTCGAGCAGACTGCTTCTCTCATAGGGGAACTCTCTCTGTGTTTATTTAGGGTTTGCAGATCATGGGTTTTTTTTTTCATTAATACGTGGGGACTATAGGTGAATTCTAGCAAGCAATGGAAAATGTGCCAGCATTTCTGCCTGAAAAAAAAAAGCCATGGGCCCTCCTTTGAAAAGCATTTCTCCCACTCTGTGCCTAGATCCAAACTTTTATAAACAGAGGCTGTTTCTCTCACCCTCTAGTTGAAATCACTCTGTGTGCTCCCAGCAGCATTGCAGCCACAACAGTTAACAGTTAACAGTTCTCTTTGCAAGATACTGAATAGTCCTGAAACATCCTATGACTTAAAAAAAATAATCAGTTAAACTGGCTTCTGGCCTTTGCCAACAGATCATCAGATAACCACATACATCTGTAATTCCTTCATAGCAAAGTACAGTGAAACCAAACACTCTGAGAACAAGGCGGCACCAGTAAAGCACCACTCAAGGTTCCCAGTGTGACCAGATTTCAACTTGTACAAAAGAAACATAAACAAAACCAGCTGAAACTTAGAGGCAACACAGCTCTTGCCTCAAATTTCCACAGACTTGGAGATTTAAAAGGCGAGAACACAGACAGTATCCCAGCACAAGTGCACTCATGGGGCCCTGTTGTAAATTTTGAGAAACAATACAGAAATTAGTCTTGTACATATAATGAAAAATAAAAACATCCCTAATGGGCCTGATATCCTAAGATAGTTTTTTTTTTCCAATTTAGGGATGTTTATTTTATTTTTATTGATTATTGTATAATGTCATTAAAACTGTGATTTAACAAGACTGCAACTTTTGTACAATCTCATAACAGGCTGCTTAAGTGAAAAAGTCCAAAAGAGTGCCCATTGCACGCTTGCTTTATAAAGACAACATTGATGCCTTTGTGCCGTTGAAAAAAAAAAAAAAAAAAAAGACTTATACAATGCCCCTCAATATGTATGCAAGTACTTCATAAAAATGTACCTGTACATTTTAACCCCACTCTGGCTCTATCAAATTAGGCCCCAGAAACACCTATGCACAGACCGTAAAAGTAAGAGAGATAGTGCCACACCTCTACTTTTTTTTTGTATATGTAACCCACACACAATTTTATAATAATGATGTTTAGTGCAGTGGGCTGAGAACCAGGGGAACCAGGCAGGGCCGCCGAGAGAGGGTGGCAGGGGGGACAAAATTCCCCAGGCCCGGACCTCCAAGGGGGGCCCGGCGCCAGGGTCAGGCCACCGGCGGTGCAGTTCCCGGTCTCACCTGCCTGCCTCCTCGGCTCCAGGCCCCCTGCATTCTAAGCGGCAGTCGTAGATCGCCTCCCTTCGGCCTTCACTCTCTGTGTCCTGCCCTCGCGGAAACTGGAAGTTACATCAGACGAGGGCGGGACACAGGGAGGGAAGGCCAGATGAGAGGCTATCTGCGACTGCCGCCTTGAATGCAGGGGGCCCGGAGCCGTGGAGGCAGGCAGGTGAGACCGCAGACTGCAGCAGCAGGGGGAGCGACGGGGAGTGGCAGCGGCGGGGGGAGCGGCAAGGGGAGAGATGGGGGGCAGCAGCGGTGGGGAGGCAGAGGCGCCCTAGTCTCTTGGCGGCCCTGGAACCAGGTTAGATTCTCATTGCAGCTCCTTGTGACTCTAGGCAAGTCACTTAACCCTCCATTGCCCCAGGTACAAATAAGTGAACCACTTTGATTGTAACCACAGAAAGGTGATATATCAAATCCCATCCCTTTCCCCTTCAAACTTAATGGTGTTTAGATGGCAAGCAGCAATTGGGAAACAAGGCCAGTGTCGGGCAGACTTGTACTGTCTGTGCCCTGAAAACAGCAAGGACAAATCAAAATCAAGTGTGCATCTGTAGTATCACATCACACCTTATATTATCCCCCTTATAAAAATTGCCAAAAATTGCAAATTTGGGTGTGCGCCTAATTTGGGTGTCAGCATTTACACCAGGTTTCAGCAGGATTCAGCACTAAGCACAATTCTAGAAAGGTTGCACGTCCTTTAGAATGACGCTAAGCACTGATTTTTTTTCCAGACCAAATTGTGAGCCCCATTTCTAGAATGTTCCCCCTGCGCATGATCTCTGGCATTTAGGTGCAAGCATTTACCTCAACTGTATGGCTGGCGTAAGTGTTTGAGCCTTAGTGCTTGAGATATGTGTGTATATACCGTATTTTTCGGACTATAAGATGCACCGGACCATAAGACGCACCTAGGTTTTAGAGGAGGAAAATAGGAAAAAAAAATTTGAAGCAAAAAGTGTGGCGGAGATCTGCTGGAGGACCACAGGTTATGCAACACTCTTGTATGGGGACAGCAGTTTTGCACAACCTGTGTGGCTCTGCAGTGGAATTTGTCCTCCCTTGCCATCCATGTCCAACGATTCTCTTCTCTCCCCTGCCCTCCCCTCCATGTCCAGCAATTCTCCTCCCCTCCCCATGTCCAGCGATTCATTCAAACCCCCGCCCGCCTGCCTGTCCGCCCTCAGCTCCACGACTTTCCGTTTGTGCAACTGTGCTCCCTGCCTTGAAATCTTTAATTTACATACCCAAAGTTGCGGCGAACCAGCAGTAAGTAAAAGCAGCAGGCAGGCAGGCTTGCCTCCTCGTCACGTCCCTTCCCTCTCAGCGCGTCCCGCCCTCGCAGAAAGGAAGTTACATCAGAGGAAGGCGGGACGCGCTGACAGGGAAGGGAAGTGACGAGAAGGCGAGCCTGCCTGCTGCTTTTACTGCTGGTTCGCCGCGACTTCGGGTAAATGAAAGATTTCAAAACAGGGAACACGGGTGCACGAATGGAAGGGAGCAGGCAGGTGAGCTGGACCTCACAAGCACTGGGCAGAGTTGAGACGTGCCGCACGGGGCCCCTTTGAGCGCGAGGCCCTATGCGGTCATAACGCTCGCCTCAGCCTAAGACCGGCCCTTGCCGCCCCCCCACAGCAAGCAGGTACGCTACATTCGGACTATAAGACGCGCCCACATTTTCCTCCCAAATTTTGGGGGAAAAAGTGCGTCTTATAGTCCGACAAATATGGTACCTGGTTACGCTAGGCACCCACTTTCCTTTTATAGAACAGGCACCTAAATATAACACACTGTTCTAAAATGACCTTTTCAGGCCAGTTCAGAAATCTTTTTATACTATGCAAAAGTTAAGAGCAATACACAAATTTTTTGGTTTTGAAGAATTTAGATTGTTGGTTCAAGCGCTAATTTTAAGCAGAATGGATTACTGTACTATATTTGTGGGTTGTTTTAAAATAGTGAATAGAATTCAATTGCTGCTAAATACTGCAGCGCGATCGATATTTTCGGTTTCTAGGTTTGAGTCAGCTGTTCCACTTTTGGAGAAACTACACTGGCTTCCAGTTGAGGCCAAGGCTTAGTTTAAGCTCTATACTTTCATTCATAAAATATTAAATGGCCTAACGCCTTTTTATCTTGTTGATTTGGCTAGTGTGCTTCATTTGTATCTCCATATGATATGCACAATTTGATGTTATTGTATTTTCCATCTATTAGACATCTTAAGTATAAATCTATATCTACTTCTTCTCTGCTGCCCTGCATTGGATGTTCGTATTATTTTTAACCACTTGGCGTTTCGTAACATTTTAAAAACTTGGTTATTTGGGAAATGTTTTTGAGCCCTTTGATAGATTGTTGTTTAGCTAATAATATGTATTTTCCAGGATGGTTGTGGTCCAGTTTCTCTATTTTTATGTAATCCACATTGAACTATTCAAGTGTTTGCATACTATAAACAATGTATAGTATAGAAGAACTGCCCCTCCACATGTCCATGGGTAAATTATTTGCCACAGCTAGCTTTTTTTTTAGTTTTCTAGAGTTTAACAAGTGAGGATTTTGAACGCATTCTTCCTTCAGTGGTGGAGTACTTTAAGCTACTTCCACTGAAACAGAAGAAGGAGAAGCCAGGTTTAAAAGGAACCAAAACAAAAAGGGAACACGGTACGTGAAGTGCTCAAATAGCACGTCCTTTCCCTTCTGCATCATGACCACAGCCCTTGCACTATGTGCCTGTACAACAGGCTTTTTCTAGTACTGTGGACCAATAGCAGAAGTTCACATTAAAGGATCCTCAAGCACAATAACAGAAAGGACCCCCCCCCCCCCACCCCCACCCCAGAGCAAGGGGGATCTACCTCAGAAGAGAAGGGAGCGGGTATAACTGGACCCTTTTCTTCCCTGGGCAGCCCTGCTTGGATGGAATTTCTGCCACTGGTATAAGGCCCAGTCATAGTATCTCTTTCAATTTAACAAATTAAGAGCCCTGTTATAAAGGCACATTAGCATTTTAGAACACGCTAAAAATTAGTACACGCTAACTATGTAGATGCCCATAATATTCCTATGGGCATCTACACAGTTAGCACGCTAAAAACACTGGTGTGCCTTTGTAAATAGGGCCCTAATAGTGAAATAAAATTATGGGGTCGATATTCAAAGCGATTTAAACAACCAGAAATGGCTCCTGGCTGTGTAAATCACTTGTTTGGGACTGACCAGGCATATTCATTGGCAATTAACTGGATAGTGCCGCTGAATATCCACGGTTAGCACCCAAGCCGAAACCAGCTATTTTGTGCGCAGAGTTGGTACTTATGTGGTTAAGTGCTGGATATTCAGCGCTTAACCACATAGGGTAACAGGTGAATAAGACCACATAAAAGCACACTCCTATCTTTGCACCTTATGCAGTTAAGTGCTGACTATTATACTCAACCGCATAAGTTTTAATTGGCTGTGTACTGCCAGATATTCTGTGCATTTGAAAGTCACTTAATCCTCCGCTTCCCCGAGTACAAAATAATTACCCCAATGCTCAGAGGTAAATGAGGCCGTTAGCACGGGGCTAGCGCCTGCATTTACCTGCGTTTAATGTTCAAAGCCACAGAGCATGGAAACGAACGAGCACGCAGCCTATCGATGCAAGTAGCATGCTAATGTATGCTGATACACTCTTTTCCCAACGCTGCCCTATGCTCAGAAAACAGCACACTGAACAGCAGCGCCCTATCCCTTAAACCCTACGTCAGCACGGAGCTGGCATTAGGGCAAGAGGGAAAACAGATTAGACTTGTTCCACCCCTAACAGGGAACTTTTGGTCCCGGTTGTATCATAGCAAAGACGGAGCAGCTGTGCGAGCCTGATCTGTAAAATGGCAATATAGTAAAGATCACGCTGTGCCATGTTAGACTCCCTCGGCTCTGTGAAATCTCAAGAGAAGAGCAGTTTGTGATGACTCTGGACCACTGGCATTGGTAATACTGTACCCACCTCTGAACTCCAGTGAATGCTGTCGGCACTTCATCCTCCTCCTTCCCCCCCTCCTGGCGTTCTGGGTATGCGCTCAGTGGCGTACCAAGGGCAGGGCAGTGTGCCCCGCTGCAAGGGGGTGCAGGGAGCAGCCACGTGGCCATCAGCTTCACCGGTTCCCTGCTCCCTCTGACTTTACTTCCTATTCCAGGGCAGGGAACCGATAGAGCCGACAGCCACACGACTGCTCCCTGCATGCGCCAGAGGGGTGGAAGTGATGAACCGGGGGCAGTGCGCAACGGCAATCCGCCCCGGGTGGCAGTCAACATAGGAATGCCACTGCATGCGCTGAAGAGCTGTGCTCGACACACAACTCTTAAGCGCATGCGCCAGGCACCACCCTCCCCGCTTTATTTCCTCATGCTCGAAGCTAATAGCGCACATATCATTTGCATACTATTAGCATCATAAGTACATAAGTATTGCCATACTGGGACAGACCAAAGGTCCATCAAGCCCAGCATTCTGTTTCCAACAGTGGCCAATCCAGGTCAAAAATACCTGGCAAGATCCCAAAAAAGTACAAAACATTTTAAAACATCAAGCAAGAGGAAGTAATTCCTCGGCGCTGTTGTGGTGGTAAAACTCCAGCGCAGTTTCGTACAGCGCTGGAGTTTTGAGCATTTGGCCGTGAGTTTAACCACAGAACAGCGGTGTGCATTGCATGCCCAATCTCCGCCCATACCCCGCCCAGTCCCCTACCCCATCCAATGCTAAGCAATTAGCATCAGACTTTTACTGCATTGGCCTTTTTAACACAGACTGGGCTTTAGCTGGTAAGTAGGCACTAAAATCGTGCCAGCAACTTACTGCACCTTAGTAAACATATTCCTTACTTTCCTCACCTACAGGACATTTATCTCCTGCTGTTTCTTATCAAGGAACCTGCCCTATTGGTGTTCTCTCAGCCTCGGGGGGGGGGGGGGGGGGGGGGGGGGTCTGCAGGGTCGGAGTACCCAGAGAGACCCCTGCAATTACAGAAAATACTTCTTTTTCTGTGCTCAGCTAAGAGTGTCTATATTACCAACAGTGTTACTAACATGACACCCTGTAGCCACGGTTCAGCACTACCAGCTTTTGAACCGTTAAATAACATTGTTTATCTTCACAACACTGTCACTGTGAGACCGCTGTAGAAAGTGAATCAAATGGAAGTGAGGCGGGTCAGGGAGGTTAGAGCAGAAGAGTTAAGGACAGCAGCAATATTTAAACAAGAAGATTCCATCTGTGCGTTTTAAAAGTGCCTCACTCACATCTTCCACTTTCTTTCAAGGGACGTGAGCCTTATTCAAGCATTTTTCATGCAATGATCTGTATTTATTAGCTCCACGGGAAGATAAAAGTCAAGAACCTCATCTAGGACCAGTGCTAACAGTGGCGATTACAAGTACATAAGGGTGCTTGAAGAAAGGAAAAAGCCCCCGGTAGCATCCCTGACTTACCTTGTTGTGCTGCCAGAGCCAGAATGAACACTACCCAGGCCATCCACATGTCACAAACAAGATGAGGTTTACTCCTGAAAAAATCCATCTTCACCTGTGCTTGCAAAGGCAGCTCTTTGCTTTCATGCCTGTCTTTTGTCTCCCCTGCACCGTAAAAAAAAGTACAGCAGAGTCAGCTTGAGTTGCACAATCAACACAGGAAATTTCTCATAACAGACAGCAAGGGATTCTGAAATGTTCAGTAAAAGAGAAAAACATCCAGGCGGCAGAGAAGGCAGAGCTCCCCCAGGAGGTCAAACAAGAAAAGGACCCTTTCTTCCCCCAGATTCCAGAGCTGTTCAGTGACATAGAGCCATAGGTGCAATGTTAACTCAGTCCCATGTTTATTGATAGTGCTCATCGTTCTGCATTCTGAGATCTGTATGCCTGCTTTGAACAATACAGGTGCATGTAGCTGGTATGTGTAGGAAAAGCAACAGTTTTATAAAGAGAAAATATACATATCATTTCCCTTATAAAATTGCCAATTATAGGGGTAACTAATCGTAAAAACATAACACATGTATTTGTGCTCTCTCCGGGGTGCAAATATACATGTGTGTATAAGAACATAAGAATAGCCATGCTGGGTCAGACCAATAGTCCATCTAGCCCAGAATCCTGCTTCCAACAGTGGCCAATCCAGGTCACAAGTACCTAGCAAAATCCCAAGTAGTAGAAACATTTCATGGTACCAATCCTGGGGCAAGCAGTGGCTTCCCCATGTCTATCTCAATTGCAGACTATGGACTTTTCCTCCAGGAACTTGTCCAAACCTTTTTTTTAAGCACAGATACGCTAACTGCTGTTACCAGATCCTCTGGCAACAAGTTCCAGAACGTAACTATTCACTGAGGTGGTTCTACATGAACTGGTCTTACATGTTACATTTTTGTAAAATATATGTATAAAACCAAAGTTCCACCTGGTTACGTTACTAGCGAGGCCCACTTTAAATACATACAAAAATAGAAAATGATGGCAGATAAAGACCGTATGGACTAACCAGTCTGTCTATCCATGCCCTACCAGTCCCTTCCTCTCCTCTGTACTTGTCTATACCCATTCAGATATAGTCCTCATCTCCACTGCCACCAGTGGAAGGCACTTCCACACATCTTTTTTTTTTATTATTTTATTAGGATTTATTTACTGCCTTTTCTGTAGAAGTTTATCCAAGGTAGTGTACAACAAGATCATTCTGGGCACAGACAATAGACAATATCAACAGAAAAAAAATATTCAAATAACAGTATATATTATGGCGTGGAGGGGCATTTTCAAAAGGACGTTCAAGTCAGAATAGGGATGTCCACGTCAGAACATCCCAAGCGGACAGCCATCTCGCATGTATTTTCAAACAGTAAATACATCAAGATTTCCTGTTCGAAAATATGTGAGATGGATGACCGTGTGCTGGAGACGTCCAGCATTAGCAGCCATTTTACAAACTGGAACATCCAAAATATATACAGGAGAAAACAAGGGATATGGACAGGGCTTTTTTTGAGGGGGTACTTGGGGGTACTGAGTACCAGCACCTTTTTCATTGTCTGCTAAAATTGATCCATGGATTGCAAGTTTTAATGGAAGAGCTCAGGCTCTACACACCAATTCTGCCTTGTCAGAGATTCTATGACTGGTTGCAGGGGCCCTGGCTATTGTGGGGTGGGTCCTTCAGTGATCACCCCACCCCTGAAGGGTGGCCTAGCATTTGAGTACTGGCACCTTTTTTGCTAGATAAAATGCACTGGATATGGATGTCAGTATGGCAGCATTCATAGAAAATGGTCACACAAATGTCCAGAGCAGGGGAGCAGCCCTAGTGATTAGTGCAGTGGACTGTAAACCAAGCCCCACTTTAACTCTTTAATTTAGTAATTGTGAGCCCTCCAGGAACAGAAAAATACCTTCTGTACCTGAATGTACACCACTTCAATAGCCTTCAGGCTTTCAGCTGTATTACAACTTTAGGTACAGTATTTTTCTGTTCTTCACAATAAACAACACTTAAGAGTTAAGTGGGATTTGAACCTGGGTTCCTTGGTGTACAGTCCACTACACTGACAGGATTCACTGGCCATGTTTAAGACTGATGTAAAAACTTTTTTGTTTGAAGCTCCCTTTTCTTGACCTTTTCCTTTTTAGCTAGGAGGGGAGGAGTTGGGTTTGTCAGCATGGCAGAATAAACTGAATAACCTGGATGTCTCTATGTGGAATGTTTTGCACTCTTTCCTCATCTTTCCTATCTGTTGGAATTCTCTTCAATCTTTATTATCTAGATTTATTTTTTTATTATGTAAACCGCTCAGGCAGTTCTGATGGGTGGTATAACAAGTAAATAAAGAAACTTGAAACCAGTAGGCTACTCCTCAGATTTGTTGCTTGCTTTTTGTAAGAATGCCAGGGGAGAGGGAGGCAGGCTGCAACCACTGGGGGTTTAAGGAGGTTAATCCTTCCAGTGTTCAACTTCTCAATCAGAGCAGCTTTTTGTACCCTAGACATGAGTGAAACAGGTGTAACTAAGGACGTCCTTTTTAGACTTGAATGCTTCCTTCCCTTTGGTAATCGCTGTTGGATGTTCTGATTTTGAGCCCTCCCTACTCTCATTCAAAACACGCCCCCCCCCCCCCCCCCAACACTCCTTCTTGCTATTTGGATGTACAGCAGTGTCGGATGTCCAAATCCTGCCTTTGAAAAATCAGGATTTGGACATTTCAAGCACATGGATGTCTGTTTCAGTATTTTGGGACTTCCATACACTTCAAAAATAAACAACACGGAGGGTCATTTTCAAAAGGACATCCAAGTCAGAATAGTGATGTCCAAGTCAGATCGTCCCAAATGGATGTCCATCTCACATGTAGTTTTTGAATAGGAAATATGCCGCACTAACTCAGATGTTCAGTTCCAACATTTAATATCTGGGGTTAACTCAGCCTGCAACTGTGAGTGGCTTATAAACCGCTTACTACCATGGGCTGAATATTGATCCTTTTATGTAGATGAGATCATGCTTGTTTGAAGAAATGTCCCTTACAACATTCCCTGATATACTCTTCTCATAACCATCATTATCAGAGATGAGATTAGAGAGAAATCAGGTGGCCCTTATGTTGTATAACTCCCACTTGAAATGCAGTTGAAACCTGAGTACCTAGTCTTCAATTATGCAACAGTGTTGAGTTTTAAGCAGGTATTGGGTCATTTCTTTTTTACTTGGAGTTATACGTTTACCAGTGGCCAATAAACATACTCCGCCCTGATATTCAGCCACCAGTAGGCAGCACTGTTAATGTCCGCCACTGGCATTGAACCCAGAAATTCAATGCTGGGCCATATCCGGTCGCTAGCAATGAATATCCATTTTTCATTAAGCCAGCTAGTGCAAGGAAGTTAACTCAGTATTCAGAGCTAACTGGCCATTTGTTAGCGCATAAAGGGTCCCTTTTACAAAGGTGCATAAGGGCCTACACGAATCCAGCACATGCCAAATTGGCATTACCACTCAGCTACTGTGTGCCCCGAGCAGTTTTCTGAATTTGACACCCACCTAAAACACGAGGAAGAAAATATTTTCTATTTTCTACCACGTGGCACTTCCCCGGCGGTGAACGGCAATGGGCACCCCCCTGCATGCCTACCACCCAGGTAGCGCGTAAGAACCTTACCGCTAAGTCAGTGGGTAATGGTAAGGTCTCAGGCTGAAAATGGATGTGCACTGGTTTATATTTTGCCGCACATCCATTTCCGGTCCCTTAAAAAAGAGGCCCTTTTTCCAGGATGCGGTAAAAACTGGCCTGGCACGCCCAAGAGACATGCTTGCACTGCTGCATGCCACTTTTTGCTGCAGCTTAGTAAAAGGACCCCAAAGATAGGACTGCTATTTATGCAGTCTTAATTATGCACTAACACTGGCTGGTGGGTGGGGGGAAGAGGGGTTGGTGGTTGGGAGGCGAGGATAGGGGAGGACAGACTTATACAGTCTGTGCCAGAGCCGGTGATGGAAGGCGGGACAGGTGGTTGGGAGGCAGGAAAAACCGCTGGGCAGACTTATACGGTCTGTGCCCTGAGAAAGACAGGTACAAATCAAGGTAAGGTATACACATGAGTTTATCTTGGGCAGACTGGATGGACCGTGCAGGTCTTTTTCTGCCGTCATCTACTATGTTACTATGGTTAGCTTTGAATATCAGGAGCTAACTGGACTCCATACCAGAAACAGCCCCGTAACATCCTTGACATAGCTGGCTTGCACTTTGGTCCTAATCAATCATTTTTAGTGAAGATAATGGTTAAATGCCTCTGAAAATGACCGGATAACCACTGATAAGTGAGTTAACCAGACGGCGGCCATTCCCGTTAACTTGCTTCGAATATCGGCCAGACTGTATAAATTCTCTGACCACTAATTTTCAATGGCACATGGGGGAAATTGTATAAAATGCATCAAAATATTAGGCACCAACATGTTGAGTAGAAAGTGTGAACTCTGTAATGACATCTGGGTGACCAGATTCTGTTATAGAATACTAGTGTAAAACATTTAGGTGTGTCCACTTATGCCATGCCCTATAGCAGGTGTAAACAGGCACATAAAAGACACTGTTCTATAACGAATAATTGAAACAATAAATTGTGGTCTAATATCTAGCTACAGTCATAGGAACTAACACCACAATAATATGACTCGCTAATGGTAGTTCATAGACCCCCTGGCCAGTTAAATGGCACTTAACCGGCTATCCTGCAATATCCAGTGGGGGATAACCAGCTATCTCCCACTGAATATTCCTGGTTAGTAGCTAGGAAATAACTGGCTATATTGCGCGATATAGCTGGCTATTGTAAGCGGCCGCATTAAGCCGTGTAAATAGCTGGAATATCTGTGGTCGGTTTAAATTTAACCGGCTATCTCCAAATATTGACTTAGCTGGTTACGTTTTTTAACCGGCTAAAAATAAACCAGATATTCAATATCGGTCACCGGAAACAGCCTGGCATTCAATATACAGACCGACCGCCGACCACTAGAGTTTGCCAGGCTCCCTTCAGTGGTCTGAATATCAGCCCCATAGAATTATTTTTGTGGACTATCAGATGGTAAGTCATAAAACTACAGGTGCTCATTTTCAAAGCACATAGACTTACAAAGTTCCATAGTAACATATGTAACTGTCAGTCTATGGGCTTTGAAAATGAACCTCCATATCTCATAAGACATTCAACATTCTTATGCTCATGCCTCCATTTCTCCAGTCCAATTTTACATTTTAACATAAATTCTTGAGATTCAATACATCTTGCATAATCTTCTTAAATACATTCATATTATATTTCCCCATTAGCATGTGGCCATTACCGCCAGGAGCCATTACCACCACATATTTAGGAGGCAGTGAGGGCTCCCGCACTACTCCCATGCTAATCGGGTAGCACAAGGTAATGTACTCACGCTACCCAATTAACGCAAGCACGCCTGCTCTGCACCCCCAGACAAGCGCTCCAATGGCAAAAAATATTTTTTACCACAGGAGTAGCGAGTGCTTGCTGATTGCCAAACTACCACGGGATGCCTCCATGTATCCCGTGGTAGTGCCCTTTTTCTGTGTGGTAGGCCTGCGTTAAGCCTACCGTGTCTTAGTAAAAGGGCCCCTAAATCAACAGTAAATATTTAAAGGTGCGCTAGTGAACCGAATACACACTAACGAATGCACATCCCTAGTGCGGTCTAAAACTATGCCCACATTTGGAACCTCAGAACATAGAAAGAGACACCATTGAGCAATAATGAAATATTTATATTCAACAGAACTGATCTACCACCAAGAAATGAGATAAAGTTTTTTAATACTTTGTTTCAGCTTGTTTTTCTTGTTCAGGGCCTTATTTCTTGTAGATGTGAGTTTAAATGTAATAGAGACACCCTACAGGAAGAAATAACTGATTGCGTATACATATTAAAGGTGAAACTACCAAGCCTTGAGGCACTCTGCATATCAATGACCACTGGTTGGAGTATGACATTTCTCACTCTATGTGTTGCAAACTCACTGAAAGTAATAACCAAAATCACTTTAATTCATAATTAATTTTGTCCTTTTCTGACTTTGGAAGGTAAAGCTGAAAAACCAAATATAGGGGAAATTCTGCACATATATTGCTTGCAAAGATCAGGTGCAGCAAGGCATCCTATGTATTTGTGGGCAATTTGATTAAACCTTATTATATTGCCTTGGCTCTACTGGGGCACCATAATGTATTTGTACAGCGATGGAAATTTAAAAAACATTCTGGGTGGATTATTTTACATAGGATGCAAAGTAGGAACTCTTGGTAGCAACTTATTTAATGCAGGAGTCACAGCCTCACAACTTACTGAGTTCATCGTTGGTCTGTTATTACTGTGATATATTTAAACTGCTCCATGCTTTAATCATTCTATCAAAAATGTTTAAAATTATATTGTATTTCAAAATATTCAAATTTTCATTTATCTTAGCCACATTTATATCATCGTCAGGACCCTAGCCGACATGGGCCATGTTTCACATTGCTGCTTCAGGGCATGGCCCTGAAAGAATAAATTCAATAAATATTAGTCTCTTAAATTTATTTTATCTGTGCATTTGTACCCCACATTTTCCAGTCAGGTGGTTGGTTCAATGTGGCTTACAAGTTACTTGTTTTAGACATGTTACATAACCGTTGATAGTTAGATTTTTCCTTAATTCATGTTCTGCTGGCGCTCAAGTATTATAGTGTGGCGGTTGGTGGTCAGTTTCATTATGTGGGATCATCAGGGAAGAATTTTCCGAAGAAGTGGGCTTTCAGGTGTTTTCGGTATGTTACAGCAGAAAGGAGTAGGATGGTCTGGCTTTTGCAATAACCCAGGGAGACGTCTAAAAATTCAGTCTTTATTAGGAAACATCAAATGATTCGACACAGCAGCTGTGTTTTGGCGCCTACATGCCTGCTTCAGGAGTCTTAGAATGTTCCAAGGATGTAAAAAAAACACAAAACTTCCTTATATATTCCGGTTATTGTATGTCAAATTCCCAATGATGCCAATCTAATATCTTCACGATCTTCACCAGCAGTGTCAGTGAAAAGTACGAGAAGATCTTGAACAACCCCAAGAGAATCTTATAGACTTGTGGAAAGAAGTTGTGGAACATAAGAAAAATATTGTTGGAAATGATTTGCATTTCATTACTATGATTAATTATTGTAGAGCTAGAAAGATTCCTAGAGGTCTTCGTATCACGAAGAAACCAACAATGTTTTTAGAAGATCAAACATTCTTGGACAAATGGTGTTGTATTTTGAATAAATGTGCTCTAGACCTTATGATTTTAGTTGCTGAAACTATTAAGAATTAGCAGAGACGTTTGACGAGAAACTCGACTGCCTACAAAAAGATGATCATAATTTTCAAATAGTTCATCAAGATGTGGAACATAGGATCCAAAGTTTTAAATCTGATTTGAAAGAGGTGAAAAAGAAAAAATGTATAAGAGACGAGGGAGACTACAAAAGAGGGTCTATATGCACTTTTCAAAAGCAAGACCATATTATGTACCCAAAAAGAACTATACCTCCGAATTTTGCCCCAGACAGGTACCATCACAAACTAGGGAAAACCCTCCAATCGAACCTAGTAGGAAACGAATAAGGAGCGAATCAGGAGACTATTTTCGATCACCAGATTACACTGAACCACAAGAGAGAGGTACATTACTTCCTTCACCCATACAGAACGTAGCACCCACACAATCTTCTTTTCTCGTACTTTTCACTGACACTGCTGGTGAAGATCATGAAGATATTAGATTGGCATCATTGGAAATTTGACATACAATAACTGGAATATATAAGGAAGTTTTGTGTTTTTTTACATCCTTGGAACATTCTAAGACTCCTGAGGCAGGTGCGTAGGCGCCAAAACATAGCTGCTGTGTCGAGTCATTTATTGTTTCCTAATAAAGACTGAATTTTTAGACGTCTCCCAGGGCTATTGCAAATGCCAGACCATTCTACTCCATTCTGCTGTACTATTTTGACATAGGATTGTGGGTTCCTCCACTTTCTGTGGTCATTCCTTGTTTTCGGTATGTTAACATGGAGGGGCGTAATCAAAAGGGGCGCCCCAGTTTTCCTGAGGACGCCCTCGCAGGACATCCCGGCAAAGGGGCGGGGAAACCTGTATTATCGAAACAAGATGGGCGTCCATCTTTCGTTTTGATAATACAGTAGGGGACACCCAAATCGTGAAATTTAGGTTGACTTTAGAGATGGTCGTCTTTACAGATGGTCGTCCCCCATTTTCGGCGATAATGGAAACCGAGGACGCCCATCTCAGAAACGACCAAATCCAAACCATTTGGTCGTGGGAGGAGCCAGCATTCGTAGTGCACTGGTCCCCCTGACATGCCAAGACACCAACCGAGCACCCTAGGGGGCACTGCAGTGGACTTCAGAAATTGCTCCAAGGTGCATAGCTCCCTTACCTTGTCTGCTGAGCCCCCCAAAACCCACTCCCCACAACTGTACACCACTATCATAGCCCTAAGGGGTGAAGAGGGGCACCTACATGTGGGTACAGTGGGTTTCTGGTGGGTTTTGAAGGGCTCACATTTACCACCACAAGTGTAACAGGTGGCCTGGGTCCGCCTGCCTGAAGTGCACTGCACCTACTAAAACTGCTCCAGGGACCTGCATACTGCTGTCATGGAGCTGGGTATGATATTTGAGGCTGGAAAAAATATTTTTAAAAATTTGTTTGAGGGTGGGAGGGTGTTAATGACCACTGGGGGAGTAAGGGGAGGTCATCCCCGATTCTCCCCGGTGGTCATCAGGTCAGTTAGGGCACATTTGTGTGGCTTGGTCGTAAGAAAAAAAGGACCAGGTAAAGTCGCCCAAGTGTTCGTCAGGGATGCCCTTCTTTTTTCTATTATCAGTCGAGGACGCCCACGTGTTAGGTACGCCCTAGTCCTGCCTTCGCTACGCCTCCGACACGCCCCTGTGAACTTTGGTCATCCCCGCGACAGAAAGCGGTTAAGGACGCCCAAAATTGGCTTTCGATTATGCCAATTTGGGCGACCCTGTGAGAAGGACGCCCATCTTGCGATTTGTGTCAAAGGATGGGCGTCCTTCTCTTTCGAAAATAAGCCTGATAGTAACATAGTAGATGACGCAAATAAAGACATGTACGGTCCATCCAGTCTGCTGAGGTGGAAGGAGGTGTTTCAGAGAGCTCTGCAGACTTCCAGTGGGAGGAGAGTGAGGCCTAACTCCCTCCCCAAGGATGTGGAGGGCCTCTGGGGAGCGTTCCCCAGGACAGGCCCAGGCCATGGGGCCTCTTGGGCTCAGGGACCAGAGGGTCAGGAAAAGCGGTCTCCTCCCTTGCAGTGCCGCAGGGAGGAGGGAAAGGAGCCCTGTGGATAGAAGAGGGCCAGACTCCAAGGGAGGAAGCCGGACTGGTACCCCCCTCGTGGCCGCACGACGTCCAGCAGGTGAGGGGGAGAGAGAGCTGGCGGAGACCCTAGAGAAGAGCTGGTCTGAGAAGGAAAGAGTGGTAATGGAGATCTGTCAAGAGGCCCTGCCGGAGGTGGAGGAGGAAAGCAGTGAGGATAGTGACGATCTAGAGGAGGAAGAGCTTGTGGATTACTGCCAGGATCCAGAGGACCCGGCCAGTGGCATAATTAAAGTGGTGAAGAGAATTAAAAGTACGGAGAAGGAGGTGGTGGACCTGGGGAAGCGAGTCAAAATGGCAAAAGCCCTGAGCAAGCTGGCCCCAGCAGAGCATCGCAAAACCTATATGAAAGAGGAAACCAGGCTGCTTAGGCTTCTCCAGAAAAAAGAACAGCTGCTGAGGGCCCTGAGGAAAGGCCCTGGAAATCCTCTGAGAGAACTCTATATCAACAGAGACAGGATGGCCTCGGGGGGACAGGCCCCGTCAGCCTCGGTACAGTGGAAGCAACAAACAGAGCAGGAAGGAATCAGCCCAGTCTTTGGACCCCAGAACATTGAAGCATCAGGGGAGCTGCCAGGAACAAGCACCCAAAATACATTAAAATTAATGCAATACCTTGCTAGTCAGTCGGGGCCTCTGCAGGCAGCTTCTGGAGTAAGCAGGACTGAAGGTGGGGCTGTGGAAGCCTCATTGAGAGCACCTGAGTGTGGGAGAACAGAACAGGAAAAAAACTTAAACACTAAGACTTTTCACATTGTTGAAACAGAGGCTGCAATTTCAGGAGAGAAACCTTTTTCCACAGAAGTGGTGGTGGAAGTTGAAACAGAGAACTTACCTGGAGAAGAGGAGGTTGTCCTGTTCCCATTGCCTGTAGTAAAAGCAGACGGCAAGGAAAAAATGCCTGGGAGGCCTCACCCACAAAGCTCTGAGGAGCAGGATGTTCCAGCCAATCAGCCTGCAGCAGGGCTAAGGACTGAAAGTGGAGATGTTCCTGCAGGGAGCTGCCTCTTAAAGGAGAATGCAGGAAGAAAGGCAGGTGAAGACAAGGAGTGGTTTTCCATAGAGAAAGCACAGGAGGCCACACAGTGTTCCCCACATAAAGGTTCAGAATGGCAAGGAACTGCGCTGCCGGGTGGCGGGATGCCATGCCCGCCCAGCACATTGGAGCAGGAGGCGCCAGCCAATCGGGCTGGAGGAGCAGGGATGGCCGCAGAGGAGAATGCTACAGCGCAGGAGGATTCCCCATGTTTGGGAGAGCGAGTGGTGCTGGAGTGCGGGAAGCCACTCTTACTTTGCAAAACGGCAGAGCAGGAAGTCCCAACGAAGCAGGACGCCAGAGGGGAGACCAGTTCCCAGGAAAACAGCGGGCCCGCACAGGGAAAGCTGGAGCAGCACGTTGCAAGGAGGGACCCAGCACAGAGAGCAGGTTCCGGGGGGGGAAGGAGGGGGGGAGGAGCGGGAGGTGTTTGCCTTGCAGTGTGCGCCAGAAGGAAACTTGACTGGTACCTTTGACTTTGCAGTTGGCCAGGCTGCAGGGGTGCGAGCCAGGGGGGAGTGTTCGGGCCGGGAGGGGAGGGTTGGCTCGGTGGGCGGGGGAGGGGGTCAGGGGCATTGGGAGGGGAACAAGTATTTAGGGGAACCTGCTCTCACTGTCTCTAGCGAACGTTTTGAAGGGGACAATGGCAGGTTTTTTGCTGCAGGGGAAATGGTACAGAAGCACACTGTGAAGGCAGGGGATGTGCAAAGTCTGCTGACAGAAGGGAGAGAAGGGAGGGAGGCTGAGAGGGGAGGCAAGAGAGAGAGGGGGGGTACGGCGCAGCAGGAGCAGGGGGGTCTCAGTGCAGGAGATGGAGGAGGGGGACGGTGGGGGGGTGCTCCATCCTTTGCGGCGGTAGTAGGTGGGAGGGGCGGGCGCAGGGGGAATGGGGGGGCAGGAAGCATTGGGGAAGGATGGGGGGAGGGTGGGGGGGCCAGGTTCCCAAAAGGAGGAATGTGATTCAGTTAAGGTGGGTGGGGGAGGGGGGGATGCCAAGTAGGGATGAGGCCCTGAAGTTGGTCTTGGGTTTAGGATTTCTCCCAGAGGACCTCTATGCCTGTATCCACCCGGTGAATATCCCAGAGTATGATGTTAGTTTTCTGACCCAGCGAGGCATGGAGGTCTTCTGGGAGAAATACGAGGGGGTAAGGGGGAAAGGGGATTGGAGAAACTTTAGGGCCGTACCGATCAGCAGACCTGACCTGGTGCAGGTAACCCTGCTGGTCCGAAATGAATCCATTTCAGGGGCGGACCTGGCCTTCTGGCTACAGCGGTACGCAGAATTGCGTACCCCCTTGTCCAAACTCCCTGACCCCAGTAGGGTGTGGGCGGGAGGATGGTGTGCGCAGGTTAGGCTGAAGCAGGCAGGACACGTGACCCAGCACATTCCCTCCGCGGCGTTCATTGGCAGGGATCGGATCCTCTGCTTTTACAAGGGGCAGCCGCGGCAATGTCACAAGTGCGGGTCATTCAGACATTTTAGTATGTCGTGCCCAGTACGGCAGTGTGGGAAGTGCGGGTCTAAGGAGCATCCTACGGAGTCTTGTGCATCTATCCGGTGTAATTTGTGTGGGGGTCTGGGGCATGCATTCAGAGCTTGCCCTTGGGCCTCCCATAACGGGGGAGAGGAGGACATGGGAGGGGGCGGTCCAGTTCAGAGGGAGAGGGGGGGGAGTGAATGTAGGGCGAGATCAGGTTCCCGGGGTGGGGGGGAAAGGAGCTGCGGAGGGACAGGGAGTGGGAGGTGGGGAAGGGTTGGGGGAAGGGCGGAAGCGGCAGGACGGGGCAGATGAGGGTTGGACGCGGGTGTCAAAAAAACAACGGAAGGTGACGGGGGTACGGGAGGAAGGGGGAGGGGAGGCAGGAATGGGGATAGAAGTAGAGAACAGATTTAGGGGATTGGAAGATGAGGGAGGGGGTGACGAACTGGCAGGAGAGGAAGGAGAGGATGGGATGAGCCGGCAGGATGGGTTGGAAAGCATGGCAGACGCTGGAAAGGGAACAGCGGGTAAAAGGAAGAAGAAGAAGAGGGAGAAGGTTTTGAGGGACGAAGAGGAGGAAGGGTAGTGGAGGAGGTCGGGGAGGTGGGGGGCAGATTGGGGGGGGCTGAAGGGAGGGTGGGGGAGAAAAGGAGGGTAGGACAGGAGGCAGGGATGAAGGCAAGAGAGGAGAGGGAGGATGGGCTGGAGGCAGGATTGATGGAGGGGGTCGAAGAAGGGGCAGAAGGGGCGGGAGAGGAGGCAGGGGGGGGAGGGTCAGTGGACGACTCCCAAGAAGGGAGGGAGGTGGGCGAAGAAAAGAGGAAGAAGGGGAGGAAGAAAGTAAGGAAAGGGGGGGGGCTTTTTGAGCTAGGGGTCCGGGACTGGGCGGACGAGGAAGGGGAGGGTGAAGGGGAAGGGATCCCTGGAGGTAGTATGGAGCAGAGGGAAGGTAGCCAGGAGGGCGGGGGGTATGGAACGGCACAATGATGGCTGGACTGCTGTTAACATTCGCCACACTTAATGTGGCTAGTGTCGCCTCCCAGAGGGCGAGATGCTTGGCGTTCGATGGCCTCTCTGCCGTGGCGGTGGACTGTTTTCTTCTGCAGGAGACCAGGCTGCGAACGCTGGAGGAGGTTCGGCGGGCAAAGCAGGCCTGGAGATGGGGGCCCTCTATTTGGGGTCTGGCAGGGGAACGGTATGGGGGGATAGGCATCCTCTTCAAAACATTTAAAGTAGAGATCCAGAGGGTGGTGGAGCTGGGAATTGGGAGGTGTCTGGTGTTAGATGTGAGATTGCGGGGGGTGGCTTTGCGGGTGATTAACATCTACGGGCCGCAAAGCAAACGGGGAAGGGCAGCACTGTTTGGGAAAATTCGGCCGTACCTTTACACCTCACGGCAGCTAGTTTGGGGGGGGGATTTTAACACAGTCCTGAGGAAGGAGGATAGGGGGAGGAGGGCGGCGCAAGTAGGTTACGATGGGGTACGGCTAGCAGGGATCATGAAGGGAGCGGGATTGGTGGACGCGCACATAGAGTTTGGTGGTGGGACGCAGGGTTTCACTTTTGCCCGGGGCACTTGTAGAAGTAGAATCGACCGGTTTTTAGTTCGGGGAGGGGCGTGTGGGAAGGCACCAAGGGTGGTAGAGGTTGATTTCTCAGACCACAAGATGGTGCTGGTCGAGCTGGGGGGAGGGGGGATTCACGGATTGGGGAAAGGATTGTGGCGTTTAAATCAGAAATGGTTGAGGGAGGGGGTGTTGTACCAGGAGTATCTGGAGTTTCTGGCAGACCAGGTATCCATTCAGGGTGTCTTCCCTTCCCTAGGGGACTGGTGGGAAGTTTTGAAACACCGCACCAGGGGGTTCTTTCTCCGTCAGGCGAGGAGGCAGGGGAGGGAGGTCACCCGGCTAGGAACTGCTCTGAGGAAGCGAAGGGACAATTTGATTTCCAGGGGAGGGAAGAGGGAGGACATTGAGGCCTTGCAGCAGGAGGTGGAACGGGTACAATACAATCGGTACTCTTCCCTCGTCTATGAGCGGGACTTTGGGAAGCTGCTCAGCCCGAACCCTTATGACTGCTGTAAGGAAAGAAGGGAGAGGAGGGTGGTAGAGGGGTTAAGGGATGAGGGGGGGACGCTCCAGCAGTCTAGGGAAGGTATCTTGCAGGTGGTGGGGACCCACTTTGGGCGGGCCTTTTTGGACCAACGGTTGGGGGAGGAGGCCATGGCGAGGTACATTGAGGAAACCCCAGGGGTGGGTAAGGGGGGGCCTCATCTTCAGGCCTTGCTGCGGCCGTGGACGCTGCGGGAGGTACAGGAGGCCATTGGGGCCTTGCGGCGCAGGACAGCGCCGGGGCCAGACGGACTCCCGGCAGAGTTCTACCAGCAGTTTAGGGATCAGTTGGCGCCAGTCTTGTTGGCAATCTGGGAGGCGGCACGAACAGGGGGATCCTTGCCTGAGTCGATGGGGGCATCAGCTTTGGTCCTTCTTAGCAAAGGCAAGGACCCCCAGGATGTGGCAAATTGGCGGCCGATTGCACTTCTGAACACTGACCGGAAGATCTTCGCTCACATGCTCCTTGCCCGCATGAGGAAGATCTCCGGGGAAGTGCTGGCAGCCCCGCAGGGGTGTGGGGTCCCGGGAAGGGGGGTGCTAGAGGCAGTGGCCTGGGTGAGGGAGGGCCTGGAACGTAGTCGGGTGGGAGAGGGCAGGCTGGTCGTGGCCTTGGACCAGGACAAGGCTTTCGACCGAGTGCAGTGGGGTTTTTTATGGAAGGTCCTAGACCACTATGGATTCCCGGGGGAATGGATCGCGCAACTTCAGTTATTGTATGCGGGGGCGCGATTCTTTCCCCTGGTGAATGGATGGAGGGGGGCGGAGGTGGGGATCTCGGCGGGGGTGCGGCAGGGGTGCCCGTTGAGCCCCCTGCTGTACGCTTTCGCCATTGATCCCCTGGTGAGGAGGCTGGAAGGGGGGGGGGGAGGACGGGCTCAGAGGAGTGGAAGTAGGCAAAGGGAATGTGTTGCGAGTCATCGCCTATGCGGACGATATCACCGTCTGGGTGGCGGATCGCAGGGAGGGGAGGAGGCTGCAGGAGACCCTTGCAGCATACTCCCAGGCTTCGGGGTCTCGGGTAAACCTGGGCAAGAGCACCAGCTTGTGGGTGGGGCCAGAGGGACGGCGGTTTAATTTAGGTGGAGGGTTCCCGGATGGGATAGAGAAAATGAGGGTTTTGGGAGTGTATTTTGGGGGAGGGGATTACGGGCGGGAAAATTGGGAACAAAGGATAGCGGAGGCGAGGGAGAAGGTGGACCGCTGGAAGGGGTGGCGGATGCCCATGGAGGACCGGGTCCGGTTGCTGAAGAGCCAGGTGGTCCCCATGTTCCTGTTCCTGAGCTACATCTGTCTCCTGCCGGAACGCTGTTTCACGGCAATTTACAGCGTGTTCTTTCAACTCCTGTGGGGGAACAGGATGAACCCAGTTCGACGTAATTTCACTTACCGGTCGCGGGAGGAAGGGGGGGTGGGAATGGTAAACCCAGTCTTGCTATTCTCCTCCCTCTTCATCCAGTTTAACCTGGGGCGGGCGGGGGGTCTGAATGCCCCAGGATGGGTACACAGTGTTGTCCAGTGGTGGGAGGGATTTTGGGGTCCTTGGTTGGGGGGAGGTAGGGTGGGACGGTTGCGGAAAGGGTTCCCGGAGGGGGTAGGCTACTATAAATCTTTGGTAAAGCTGGTTCGGCTGTGGGACATTACATGGGAGGAAGTTAGGGCAGGACAGAGGGAGATCTGGGTGGAGCGGGTTCGCTCCCAACGCTTCTCCTCTCCCCTGGCTCTTAGGGATGCTCCGGAGCCCGTGCTGAGGCAGGGCCTGCGGTTTATTTCATCCAAACGCATCCCACACAAGTACAGGGACATTGCTTGGCTGTCCCTACATGGCAGGTTGTATGTTAGGGCAAACCTTCGGTGTAGGAACCAGCAGGACCGAGACTGCCCGAGGGGGGAGTGTGCTGGCCGGCTGGAGACCATGGACCACTTCCTGAAGGAGTGTCCATTCTCCATAGCGGTTTGCCGGAGAGTGGCTGCCTTGCTGGCCATCCCCAGCTTCACGTCCTACACCTATGCGGACTGGGTGTATGGGAGGCAGGGGGAGACGGGGCGGCTAGAGCCAGGTACCGCCTTTCTAATCTCAGTTATCATCAGATACTGCCTATGGATGGCTCGCTGCGGGGTGTCCCTGGGCCAGGAGTGCAGGTCTGCTGAGCAGGTCTCCTGGGACGTTGTCCGAGCTGTCCAGGAAGTGGCCCGATGGGAACGGGTGGAGGTGGGGGTAAAGACCTTTGGGGTTTGGTGGAAGCATGTACGCTTGAAGTTGAGTTGAATGTTTGGGGGGGGGGGTTGGGGGGGACGGTTTTTTGTGTAAAATTTGCATTTTTGTATAAAAGTATAGAGGGGCTGGCTTTATAACTGCACAGTGTAATGTATTGAAATTTGATTTTCCGCTTTCATTTAATAAAGGAATTCTCCAGTCTGCCCAACAATATAAACTCATTGTATGTGCCACTTTATAGGTATAACTGACCTTGATTTGTCCTTGCCATTTTCAAGGCACAGACCATAGAAGTCTGCCCAGCACTAGCTCTGCTTCCCAATTACCAGTGTTGCCACCCAATCTCCACTAAGTTTCTGTGAATCCATTCCTTCTGAACAGGATTTCTTTGTGTTTATCCCATGCATTTTTTAATTCTGTTACCATTTTATCTTCACCACCTCTCGCGGGAGGACATTCCAAGTATCCACCACCCTCTCCATGAAAATATACTTCCTGACATTTTTCCTGAGTCTGCCCCCCTTCAACCTCAATTCATGTCCTCTAGTTCTACCGCCTTCCCATCTCCAGAAAAGTTTTGTTTGTGGATTAATACCTTTCAAATATTTGAACATCTGTATCATATCACCCCTATTTCTCCTTTCCTCCAGGGTATACATGTTCAGGTCATACGTCTTGTAATGCAAATCTCATACCATTTTTGTGGCTTTCTTTGCACTGCTTCAAGTCTTTTTACATCCTTAGCAAGATACGGCCTCCAAAACTGAACACAGTACTCCAGGTGCGGCCTCACCAACGGCTTGTTCAAATATGAAGATAATAGTCACGTTGGTTAATGGGAGGTGTCACAACAAGAAATAGCGTTGCATTAGGATCAAGACAGACAATTTAGTACTCCATGGATATTTTGGAGAAATCTAGATTGTAAGCTCTTTGAGCAGGGACTGTCTTTTTAGTGTATGGTGTACAGCGCTGCGTATGCCTTGTAGCGCTATAGAAATGATAAATAGTAGTAGTAGTAGTAGAAATCATCTCAAGAAATTACGTTGGAAATTAGCTATCCACCGCATAAGAACAAGTTCACCGTTTTAAGTTTAAAAAAGGTTTGGACAGCTTCCTGAAGGAAAAGTCCATAGACCATTATTAAATTGGACTGGGGGAAAATCCACTATTTCTGGGATAAGCAGTATAAAATGTTTTGTACTTTTTTGGGATCTTGCCAGGTATTTGTGACCTGGATTGGCCACTGTTGGAAACAGGATGCTGGGCTTGATGGACCTTTGGTCTGTCCCAGTATGGCAATACTACTACTACTACTACTACTACTACTACTACTATTTAGCATTTCTATAGCACTATAAATCGTACGCAGCGCTGCACAAACATAGAAGAAAGATAGTCCCTGCTCAAAGAGCTTACAATCTAGTAGACAAAAAATAAAGCAAACAAATCAATTAATGTGTAGAGGAAAGAGGAGAGGAGGGTAAGTGGAGGCGAGTGGATACAAGTGGTTATGAGTCAAAAGCAATGTTAAAGAGGTGAGCTTTCAATCTAGATTTAAAGATGGTCAAGGATGGGGCAAGACGTAGGGGCTCAGGAAGTCTATTCCAGGCATATGTATTTATGTACTTATGTACTAAGTTAAGTTTAAAGTTTATCTATTATTTTCCAAGATATATCAGTCCTATTGGCTATTTCTTTTCCAACCAAAGGGGTGGTCTTAATACCACAATGTGCCACCAAAGAGACCACTCTTCCAATACTACAATGAATGCAAAATTTATGTTCTGTAAGCCTCAACTTAATTGGTCTTGATGATTAGCCTATATATAAAAATTTACAAGGGCATTGAATAAGATACACTACATGAGAAGTGTCACAAGTTGAATTAGTCCTTGCCACTATCGTCTTATGATAGTTTGGTAAATGCTAGATAACCCTCTCAATTATATTCTGACACCACTGGCAATTTTCCATAGGAGCCAGCTTTTCAAGATGATTCAGGATGTTAAACTCACTACAGATTACACCAGAGATTTTTTTATTGTAATGTTGTTTATCTCGGTTTTCCTCTACATCAAACCAAACGGCTGCAAACACTACAAAATGCTGCCTCACGTTTCCTCTGCAGTGCTCATAGATTCAATTCTTTCTCACCTCTTACCAGTTACCAGTTAAGTTTCAATCCTGATTTAAGTTTCTTTGTCTTACTCATAGAGTCCTTCACTCAGCCATCTCGTCCTACTTAGCTTCTGTCATCATTTCCTATGCTCTTTCCCGTCCTCTACGTTCCCTTGATTCTCACAGGCTTGTCCTACCCTCCCCTAAATGTTATGGAATGACCTCCCACCACCCCTCCGTTCTGAACTCTCCTTTGTGCGATTTAAGGCACTCCTTAAGTACCATTTTATTTTCTATCTGGCCTTTAATCCAGTTTTGGTAAGCTCATAAGCTACTTTATTTCATCTGTCATTTTTTCCAGCTGAGCCTTGGGCTAGGGGCACCACAGCATCTGTTGCTAACATTGTTTAGACCTATGCTTTTGCCTATTTAGTTTGTTTTAGCTCTTCGTTCATTCTGTTCTTGGTTTGTGCTAGGTACTAGATTGTTTATCTGTTCATTGTTTTGAGTATTGTAAGGATTGCTTGGTTCTTGGATGCATGGTTTCTTTCCTATCTCAATTTGTAGCTTCTTTCCTTTCTGATCATTCTTTTGTTTATATTTCATTTTGTAAACCACTTTGATCTTCTTTGAAAAGGCAGTATATTACATATTTTAATAAACATAAAATACTGGAGTGCTCAAGCATTAACTTGCCCTATAGAGCTGGTATCTTCTATGGTGACGATAATGAAAAGGGTTTAACTGGGCAGGAAAGGCTCCTTCCTAGTTCAATCTCGCTGAACGAGCCAGCTGCCGATATTCAGCACCATTTAACCGCTTCTGAATATCTCCACTAGCCAGCCATTTCCTAACCGGCTAGGTTAGTGGCGGTCTGGGGTGAAGTTTAGGTGAGCCAGCACTTAGCTGGTTAGCAGCGATATTTAGTCCACCAACTATTAAGTAAGCACATAAAGGCTGATCTTCAGACTGTGAGAGTTAGCCCGGCTAACTCCCGTGGTTGGCAGTGATGCCAAATATTCAATGCCAGGCCGTTTCCGGTGACCAGCATTGAATATCCAGTTTATTTTTGGCCGCTAAGAACATGGTTGGACAAGTTGATATTCAGCGCTGGCTGACTAGGTTCATAGCATGCAAAGAAAGACCTGCTATTGGCATGGCCAGATTTGGCTGCCAAACTTAGCCGGCAATGCTCTGAAAATCGACAGATAGCCTATCATGCGATATAACCAGCTATCCTCTAAGCACTAGCCAGGAATATTCGGCAGGAGACAACTGGCTATCCCCCGCTAAATATTGCCAGATAGCTGACTAAGTACCATTTAACTGGCCAGGAGCCATTCCTGGCCAGTTAAATGGTTTTGAATATCGGGGGGATAGCTCTAGGACAGAACATAGTAACATAGTAACTGACGGCAGATAAAGACCTGAACGGTCCATCCAGTCTGCCGAACAAGATAAACTCATTTGACACGATATGTGATACTTTATGTGTATACCCAAGTGATTTGCCCTTGCCATTCTCAGGGCATAGACCGTAGAAGACTGCCCAGCACTGTTCAGAAAAAAGCTGTCCGAACTTTATGTACAGAGTTAACTAGGCACCAGTCTGAATGTCGGCCGGCTCCCTGTTCACTTGTGGTCCTAAAAAACAGATGTGCAACTGTTCTGCTAGCACCAGTAAAATGGAAGATGAAGAAGCAGACATGGTGGAAGACAAACTTACAAGTCTTTATTTTAGAGACCAGGTAAAAGGACGCCCGATACGGCCGTGTTTTGCCCAGGAGCTGCTTCAGGGGGCGATGTAATACCTCAAGGAGTTATTCTCTCACTTTCCTCCAAAGTAGGAGAACTAGGGTGTGGTGTAACCACCTCCCAAGTAATACAGTGCATCAAACAAACTGAAAGTCTCTGCTCATTCACAAGCATGCATTAATGTCGGGAGTCATACATGCCCAGCATTGAATAACCTTGGTTAGGTCTGCATGCGGTTAGAAGCAGTTTACTGACATAGGCTGAATATAACCCTTATACTTTGAAGACTGTGGGCCAGATAAGTTGAGCTGAGCTCGATTCATACAAAGAGTGATTTATCAGTTTATGCAGGAAATTGAGGAAACATCATTATATGGATGCAAGACCCAGGTGAAAGTGTGTCATGCTTCAACTTCCTCATGTTGAATACTAGCATCCACAACACTTTAGCAATCTGTAAGTTGCTGTGTTGTTGGTTTCTGTGACACAAATACAATAGGAGCTGAGCTCCTATGGTAGTCAGCATATCCGCTGGAAGTTACTTGCCATAATCTTAAAGCTGGCATTGTATACTGGACAACTAAAGCATACTACCCATTTCTATTCTTTTAAATTTATAGAGTTTTTAGTTTTTAAATTCTAAAACATACTTGTGGTCAATATATTGAATTGGGTTAAAATTAATGAGTATTATTGCTGTGATAGCCTTAACACGCCTGCATTAAAAATATTAGGTTCGGGTCGCAAAGCAACTCATTAATATTTAAATAAAGTTAACACAAATTACATGATTTGTATTAATTTGTCAGTATCTAACACAAAAATATATCTACTCTTCATAAAGATATAGTTCCATTCTTATAATAGCATAACTGCATTTGTATCACTCCATGGTGCGACCGCACCTCGAATACTGTGTGCAAGTCTGGTCACCGCATCTCAGGAAAGATATAGCAGAATTAGAAAAGGTACAGAGAAGGGTGACAAAAATGATAAAGGGGATAGAATGACTTTCCTATGAGGAAAGGCTGAAGCAACTAGGGCTCTTCAGCTTGGAGAAAAGATGGCTGAGGGGAGATTTGATAGAGGTCTATAAAATACTGAGTGAAGTAGAACGGGTAGATGTGAATCACTTTACTGTTTCCAAAAATACCAGGACTAGGGGGCATACAATGAAGCTAGTAAATTTAAAACAAACCAGAGAAAATATTCCTTCACTAAACGTGTAACTAAACTCTGAAATTCATTGCCAGAGAATGTGGTAAAAGCAGTTAGCTTAGCAGGGTTTAAAAAAGGTTTGGATAATTTCCTAAAAGAAGTCTATAAGCCATTATTAAGATGGACGGGAAAATCCACTGCTTATTTTTAGGATAAGCAGCATAAAATCTTTTTTACTGTTTTGGGATCTTGCCAGGTACTTGCGACCTGGATTGGCTACTGTTGTAAACAGGATATTGGGCTTGATGTACCCTGTATGGCAACTCTCTTGTTCTTATGTAAGTTAGCATTCATCACTGTATTCACTCCCCCTGTTTAGACACAAAGGCCTTCACATGCTGACTCCATACCCTACCCACCCAAAAGGCCCCGGGTTGACTGAACCTTACTCCCTAGTCTCTCTTATATCCCCTAGGATGTGACCCCTAGTTTACTCTATTGTGACTGTCCCAAAGTGAGCAGGAGAAGGCACCCTGTTTTTTACTTCTTTATATAAAATAGCACCATTGACCTCATGGGTACAGGACTGCAAGACAAGAGGCGGAATTGCTTTTTTCTTCCCTTTCAGCTTCTGGGCGGCTACCAGTGGCCTCTCCTGGAGGTCCCAGCCTGGGGGAAGAGAAGGGGTTCTGGCTTTTTGTCAATCCTGGATGGATGGGAGGATTGGTGTGAGAGTGCCTTATTTGCCTCACTCAACGCAGAGGAATGTAGTAGTGATTGCAGTTCACATCAGGCCTTGCATTAGCTCCCCAGGAGCTAATACTAATGTGCTACTGATAACAGTAATACATTGATATTATCTCCTGCATATCACCAGATGTAACATACATCAGGCCCCAAAATCTACCTATGGCAAAGGAATTCCATATACAGTAGCTACACTGCACTGCTGCATCATGGTCTGGTGACAAAGTACATGGTCATGACAATTATGCCACCTGGTACTGTGAAACATGAGAAATCATGTGACCCAGTTATCTACATGGACAACATATAGGGGTCCTTTTACTAAGGTGTGCTAAGAGATTTAGCGTGCATTAACTATTAGTACGTGCTAAATAATAAGATGCCCATAGGTAAATAATGGGCACCTTATCATTTAGCACACGCTAATCATTAGCGCACCTTCATAAAAGGACCCCACAGTTTGCTGTTAATTCATGTTTTGCCGTTGCCTGATTGAAGTTCGTTGAAAGGAGGTAGATGCAGTATGAGGCGAGAACTCTTGGAATTCTAATTTTTCTCCTTCATTTGTTCTTTGTGCCCAGGCAACCACAACTGTGTATGTGACCATCCTGGATGAAAATGACAATGCTCCAGTTTTCCAGCAACAGCTGTATGAAATCACCTTAGATGAGGGCTCGGTCACAGTGAATGCCACCATCTTCACCATCACAGCAATTGATCGAGATGAAGGCCCAAACAGCACCATAGTATATGCTATCATTGGCGGCAACATAATTGGGACCTTTCATATAAACAGCAAGACGGTAAGGCTTACTGATGCGTGACTTATAGAAACATAGAGCATGTAGCCTATCTGGTCTGCTCATCTACACCAAGAGTTACATTCTATATGTAGCACAAAAAAAATCGCTATACTATAAGCCAAGCTTAAAGTTAGGCGTGGTTTATAGAATAGCGCTTATGCCCAGGAATTGCGCCTAACTTTATATGCGGCCATTTGCACCAATTGAAACATGGTGCCAATATACGTGCCTACATTAGGAGCGTATCTTATTATTCTATAACAACGCATGTTAATTTTGGGAATGCCCCCATTACACCCGTGATCCTCCCATTTCTGCGCCCCCTTATTCAGATCGCACATGAATTTTAGGTACGGATATACCAATTAAATCTAATTAGTGCCAATAATTGCTTGTTAAGCCAATTATTGGCACTGATTAGCTCATTATTTAATTAAATTGCATGCACAAATTGGGCACATGCCCAAATTTGTACGCATAATTATTGGCAACTATAGAATTAGAGAGCAAGTGCTTGGTGCTACAGTCCCTGCTGATCAGTGATCCCCTGTGCTTGTCCCATGCTTTCTTGAGTTCAGTTACTGTTCACATCTCCACCACTTCCATTGGGAGTCTATTGCATGCATCCACCACCCTTTTAATAAAGGAATATTTCCTTAGAGTTCACCAAATAGAGGATTCCTCTTTTACACATGTCCTTGCTACCTTCAATAAAATTGCACACATGTCTGCAATTGTAGTGTCAGTGCTTTTAAACTACCAACTTTCTGTAATCAAGCTGTCTACCTTTCCTACCAGCTTTGAAGGTTTGTACTTCAGCAGCAAAATAGCCAGCTTGCTGCACTATGGTTTTTTTTTAAGGGCTGGCAGTGTACCCAGATCCAGAATATATTTTATAATACGAAAGTAATGGCAGTGGCTCCGTACATGAAACCAAAACGTTCTTACATGTGAGATGTCTAGGGGTGCAATAATTTGTTTTGAGGAAGAGTTCAATGGAAGCGTTCCTATTTAATTATTTCAGATTTTTTTTATTTTTATTTTTTACAATTTCCAAATATTTTATTAAGTTCCAAGAATACAAATAACAGGAAAACAATGATGGAAAACATAGGAAGCAAGAAACACAACAGGTGGGAAAGGAAAAAAGAGAAAGGAAAGAAGAGAAAAAAGGAGGGGAAAGCATCCAGGTGTTTAACAAATAAGTCCTTTGTACTGGTTTAAGGTGTGGCCTGAATAGTTTGGAGGTAGTTGTCCAAAATAGACCAAATTTTTTTCTTAGATACTATCATCCGACGTTTTGCAGCCATGGCGCGCTCAAACTTCTGATACTGCAGGACTGTATTCCACCAGAAATGAATATTCAGCAACTGTGCGTTTTTCCAGTTTTGCAAAATATGCTGTTGAGCAATAGTGAGGAGAATGTCCAATAGTTTTGGTTCTGTTTATTTCCTCCAAGTCTAAGCAGGCAACTTTACAAAACTGTTATTTTAGTTCTCTTCTAAAAAAAACAAATATGAAAAAATGAAATACCAACTCTAAAAAAAATTCTGGAATATTTATGCCCACGACAGTTGGCAATTTTTGAAACACTGACCGTTGCGGCCAGGTTTAGGACCAGATATTCAGTGCCAGCCTATATTCAGGTAAGAGCACTGAATATTGGGGTGTTCAGCAACTTATTTAATTTATTTGCAGTACTTGATATACTGCTGTATGCCGGTATCTGGCTTTGAAGTGATTTACAATAAAACAATCTTGTAGGAAAGTAAGAAAGGAGCTGATAACAGAAAAGAAAAATAAACCTAAGAGGTTCTGGACTATGGATATGTCAAGGAGAAAAGGTGAGATTTCAAGGAAGATTTTAACTGTTTATAGGAGATTTCTGAGTGGAGTGGAGCTGGCAAAGCATTCCGTAATTTCGGTCCAACATAGCTGAGAGCTGTGTTACAGGTAACTCGAGATGAGTCTTCGAGTGGAGGAGTGGTCCAGTGGTTGGTGCAGCGGGCTTTGTTCCTGGCAACCTGGGTTCAATTCCCGCTGCAGCTCCCTGTGACTTTGGCCAAGTCATTCAACCCTCCATTGCCCCAGGTACAAAAAAAAACTTAGATTGTGAGCCCCCTAGGGACAGAGAAAGTACCTGTATATAATGTGTACAGCGCTGCATACGTCTAGTAGCGCTATAGAAATAATTAATAGTAGAAGTAGTAGTCTGATAACAGAAGGAGGTGAGAGCTGGAACAGACCAGCAGTTGAAGAGCGGAGGGAGCTTGTTGGGGTGTAGGGAATACGGAGGCAGGAGAGATAATCTGGAGAAGTGGGGAAGCAAGATTTAAATACCAGGGTCAAAATTTTAAACCAAATATGTGCTGAGAGAGAAAGCCAGTGTTCTTTATAAAGGGGTGATGTGATCAAACAGTTTAGCAAAATAAAGAAGGCGAACAGCGGTGGACTGCACTAATTGAAGGCACGTGAGAGAACAAGGTAATTCGGCATATAGAGAGTTACAATAATCCAGATGGGTAATAACAAGTGACAGTAGCAAAGCATGTATAGATGTGATAGAAAACTCTTGAAAGTTATATGGGTACTACCAAGATTCAGTGCCGGTATTTGGATAGTTATCTGGGCAAGCTAGGACTTCTAAGTATGCATAGTTATGGATAGTTATCCTGCCTCTGCTCTGTCCCCGAATTGCCCTGGCAGTCACTGGAGGGTGATGCGGTAGCTGTGCCACGGAATATCAGTGCAGGACCCAGTCAGTGTGATTTAACTAGGTAGGTACCTTCCTACATGGTTAAATCATGCTGAATTTTGGCCTCCAAAGAAGACAATCTTTGGGTTTCGGGTGAGGACAAGGAGTGATGTGAAAGTTAATACTTGCAGCTCCCAGCAAAGAGGGAGTGTCAAAGGGTTACTCTATGAAATAGCACAGAGAGGGTTCAAAACACAAGGCAAAAAACAAAGAAAAGCACTAAGAGCCTCCAAAATCGGGACAAATCCTTTAATTCAACTGTAAGGATCCAGATAGTACATCAGTCTCCTGTAGCATGGACTCTATAGCAGGGCTGTCAAAATGCAATCTTGCTGGGCCACAAACCAGTCTGGTTTTCAGTAGGTCTTTAAAGAAAGAGCATGAGAGATGATTTACCTTTTTTTCAGGATCAGCTGAAAGCAAGATACATTCAGGTACACTAGGTATTTGAATGTTCCTGGAGGGCTCACAATGTAAGATTGTACCTAAGAAAAGCTTAGTTGGAGAAAAGAGGATTTTCCAGTTTTCCTGCTTGGAGAAATAAGCTGTCTAACTTACTCATATACAGTGTTGAGAGAGTTAAGTGACTTGCCGAAGATCACAAGGAATAGCAACAGTAGGATTTGAACTAGGCTTACTTAGTTGTCAGGCTGCTGCTGAAACCAGTAGACTACCCCTCCACTCAAAGGACAGAAGCAGTGCATGCAAATATATCTCATGAATATTTTCTTATATGAGAGTATAATTATATTGAAATTTGTGGCACCCTATATAAATATAATGAATATTTGTTAGGGACATCTTGAAAACCTGACTGGTTTGCAGCAGTCCAGTATTGCAGTCTGTCACCCCCTGCTCTACAGCAATGGGCCTTGGATAGCAGAAGAGAACTACTGACTGTGTCCTTCAGCTGCAAGACAGTGACTGGCCTACACAGCTGCTTTAAATTCATAGTAATAAAGCTGCCAATTTTTTTTAAATACATGTACTGAAAGGGATCACTTTGTCCAGTATCCTTGAGTGAAGGTTACTGTCATCTTGGCCTCAGGCCTTCACCAACTGCATGGCAATTGCTGGGGCCGAGGAATGCTGAAACCAAACTGGAGATATAGGCAAAAGAGGAAGGCTGTCAGACTAAAACAAATAAAGTTTTGTTTCCCTGTCCCTGAAGATCTATATCAAATTGTTCATTCTAAGCTAATCATCAAGGGCCACAAAGAAGTATGGTATGTGTGTAATTGTGACAGGATGTATGTCCCGTAGTGGGCAGGTGAGGACTAACCTTTTACTGGATTACTATAGCGGATTGTAGACTGACCTTTTGGTGAGAGAACTACTGTGGACAGACTTCTGGCTGGAGAGCAAAGCCAGAGGACAACAGTGAACGGTAATCCAGACTCCAGGGAACATTTTGGATCTTACAAGGCCATTTCTAACTCTCAGGAGAAACTAGATCCATTTCAACAAAGAGAGAGGATGCAAAATTAATTTTCCATAGTCCTTAGACTTAAACCTTTCTTTAGACTATAGATGGGCAAATTGCACAGCAGGTTGGGGTTCTCTATAAAATTTTACTGGGTACTGAATTTAGGGAAAAGTACACTTGTAGGGGGAAACAGTCTCCAATGGGGGAGTCTACGTGAGAAAAGTAAAGTCTATAACAAAGTTGCCTTAAAGAGCCTTTGCTTTTGACTTTTTTTTTTCTTTGTTGGAAGGTGCCTGAAGTTCAAGTTCAGAGCCTCCAGGTCTTCAAGGAGGCAGAGTAAACTTGAGGTCCCTGAGGATCCTGAGTGTGGAAGAACTTGTTAGAGCTGAGTGTTTCCAAATTTCTTGTTTCTGAAGCAAGATTGACAGTTTTTGTTGGGTTGACCATTTGGAGTGAGGGAAACCATCAGGCACGTGAACTTCCTCTTGGACTGTCTACACCAAAGAGTGGCAGTACAGGCCCACAATGTGTATTCCAGAGGCTCCTTAGAGAAGGAACTCCTTAGTTGGAGAAAGAAGGAATTTTCAGTTTTCCTGCTTTGAGAAATAAGCTGCCTACCTTACTCAGATACAGTGTGGGGAAAGTCCTAGAATTGGAAGAATTTCTATTGATTGTGTCAGTCAGAGGAAAGTTAGAATAGAATGAATCCTAGTTCTGAGAATCCTGTGACTGCAATCCATTTACTGTTTCAGATGTCTTCTTTCTATATGGATGACATTAGAAGAAAAGTACTCTCTGCCAATTATCCATGTAGCAGGACACTAAAATATGCATTCTTTGAAGTAACAGGAGGAACATTCTGGATCCTGGCTCCAGATTACTGCCAGTCAAACTAATGAATGGCTGGTCTACTCTGTGAAAGCCCCAATAATAGAATTTCCCTTGAGAAGCATAAAACTTGGGTGTATGGAGGTGCCTGGGGTCTTCTTTTCTCCCTTCCCACAGGGGGAAGTCCAGTAAAGATGTAATAGGAAGTGTGGTGGGATTCTCACCCAGGGGCTCATCAAGACCTTGGTCCTCTGACTCAGAGACTAAGGGGAGAAGAGAAGAAGGGCCAGAAGTAGGGCCTGCTTCCCATAAGAAAGGAGTGTAAAGAGAAAGAGGGGTTTGAAGTCTGACCCACAACTGAACCCCGAGGCACACTCCCTGGCCAGTTAAATAGCGTTTAAGTGCCTAACCATAGATATTTAGCAGGAGATAATCAGTTAGTGGCCAGTTAGGTGCGGATATTCAGCGCCAAACTGGTTATGTTGAGCAGTGTGATTATGTGAGGGACAGCAAGGCATACAGAAAGTGAAAGTGTCTTGTTGCTTTGTAGCCTTTACTATATGAGACGTGGGGTAAGGAATAATATATTGTAGAGGAATATTTTCGAGTTATTCCCCGAGTTTTCCACGTCATCACTGTGACCCCTGGCGCAGGTGCTAGTCACCGAAACACGGCCCGTGTCGGGTCTTTTTGTCAAGGCTTATTCATAAAAGAACTGTGTTCCATTTTTAAAGGCCTGTGGTGCTGTTTTTTCTTTTTGAGCCCACCATAGTTCCACCCGAAACATTTGCAGACTATGCCCTCTTGTCGTTTGGACATTCTTCAATTTTAGATATCCATATTCTGACTTCGTAAAATCAGAACTTAGATGTCTATGCATGATAGATATCTAAGTGCCGGTGCATGGATGTCCAGAATGCAAATGGTGCTTCTAAAATAAGCACCTCAGTGACCTGACGGTGACTGTTCTCAGCCCAGTCCTCAGGATATTCTTAGTCATACTGTGCATTAATGTACCCTGCTTTGATTGCTTTCAGGCTTGCAGGTGGTGTATAAGATAAAGTAAATAAATAAACAAACAAACAAATAAATGTCCATCATGAATATATATACAATGAAGGCAGTACATCTCATGCATATTTACTGTGGGTATCCTAAAATCCTGATTGGCTGGGTATGTCCTGAAGACTGGATTGACAATCACTGTAGAAAGATTTCCCCTGTGATAGCATCTTTTTTGCACCTTCATCAACCTTTAAGATCATGGTGATCTGCTGGATCTAATGTGTTAGATGTACCTTCATTCCATCTGGGGTTTTTTTCTAGAGGAGTATAGAAATTCTATTTTCTTCATCAGAGGTCCTAAATTGTGGAATGCACTTCCTGATAGAATCCACTTATTACATGATTTGAAGGAGTTCAAAACTACACTAAAATCCTTCTTATTTCAAGAAGTGTACAATTGCACTGTGTTATAATTGGGAAAGCACATTGCTGCAGCCAGGTTAATCTGTAAGAACATGGATTATTAAGTTGCTGATTTTATTTTATTGATCTTATTGTTTTATTTTTGTTTTGCCGTTTTTTAGTCATGTTATTTTAACTGTTGTGTATGTAATGTTGTGCTCTGCCTAGAATTAGCAAGATAGTGCAGAATATAAATGTTGAAATAAATAAATATATACAAAGTTGTAACGTACCGTATGTAGTACTGGCACCTCATTTCAAGGCCAATGACTTTTAGATCCAAGTACCCTTCTGTACTTGTTTTAGGTAGGTATAAATTGTTAAAATACACCGGTACATTGCATGCTATAATACCTTCTGGAGTCTAGAGCTGGGCTTTATTTCCTTTGCCACTGTTGGTGGTAATCTTTTTGATATGTTTCAGTCTGACAAAATTGACAAAGTGTTGACTAAGTCCACAATTAAGGAGGTTACAACTGATTTCTTTGTTGACTTTTCCCAGGGGCTGATAAGTGCGATGAAGGAGCTGGACTACGAGATAAGCCATGGACAATACGCATTAATAGTGACTGCCACAGATCAGTGTCCTATCCTCTCCTCCCGCCTCACCTCAACCACAACGGTATGTAGCAGCTGCATATACTTATTACCAATTCTCTGCACTACCAATTAATGTTGCTAGAACTACCCAATCAAAATAAGAGTACAGTACTAGCACCCAATAAAGCAACTTTGTGTCCATTGTCCACCTTCTACTCTTATTTTGATTGGACTCTCTACATGGAGGTTCTCCCTGTTTGTTTGTTGTTGCTAAAACTACCCAGCAAGAATGCAAAGCAATGCTGAAAGCTCATGAACCACAATATTGTTGATTTAATTCTTCTGTTGATCCAAAAGAAGATACCACTAGCTGTAAAGAATCCAGTTTTATCCAGGGTCAATAGCACTAGATAACCTCAAAGAATAGATTTTATAACCAACTAAAATATTGCTAACTTTCTGTCATCGGTTTCCTGGGATTAATGATATTTGGGACAATTTTCCTATGTACTCACATTGATGAAACGTCTACAGGTATCATTAAGTCTGGGTAGCCTAATCCACTAAACATTGTACTGTAATGCATGGCTTCTCATCCCAGTCCTCAGGGCACACCCAGTCAGTTCAGTATTCAGGATATCCACAGTGAATATGCATGAGATAGATTTGCATGCACTGACTTCTTGGTATGCAAACTATCATTTAGTCGGGGGCAGTTATGCCAAGTAAAACTTGGTATAAATGCCGACACCTAAATTACACATGAACCAGGTGTATTATATAACCACGTGCATTGATTTTAGAACGCCCATGACCTGCCCATTCCATGTCTATTGCCACACCCCCTTTTCAACGATGCAACTTAGAATTTACGTGCATCACTATATAGAATACTTTTAGATAGTTCTAATTAATGCCAATTAATGTCAATAATTGATTGTTAAGTGGCAATTATCAGCTTTGATTGGCTTGTTAACTAATTAAGTTGCAAATGCAAATCCAGGATATGACTGGATTTGCACATGCAACTTAAATCATGCTATATAGAATTAGGGGGTTAGTGTTTTACAGATAGGCAGGGAATAAATGAAGTGAAATGAAATTTCAGTCCTGTTAATATTACAAATCTTGACCTAACAGTCCTGTGCCATTACACTAGTGAATGTGCATCAGATAGATGTGCATACCAAGGAGCCAGTGCATGCAAATCTATCTCATGAATATTCACTGAGGATATCCTGTATACCCAACTGGCTGGGTATGCCCTGAGGACTGGGACAGGACCACCAAGAGGGGGAACCGGGGGGGGGGGGGATTCCATTGGCCTGGCCTTCAAGGGGGGACTGCCAGCAAGCTTCTTCTTGCTGCCTGCTTCTGGGTCTGTCCTCCCTTGCTCCTGCATGCTGCCCAGGACCTGGATGATTGTATTAGTGCAATAGCGCATTAATGCAGTCATCCCGGTCCTGACTCCCAGCATGGACAGGAGTAGGGGAGAACAGACTATGAGAGCAGGCACGCAGGAAGTGGCTTGCCGGTGCGGGCCCCCCCTTGGAGGCAAAGACAAAAAGGTGGGAGAGTGGCAGTGCGAGTGGCGGGGGTGGTGCGAGTGGCTTGCTGGCGCCAGGCCCAGGCCCCCCTTGGAAGCAAGGACAAAAAGGTGCAGGAGCAGTGGTGCCAGTGGGGTGGTGGTGCAAGTGGTGGGGCGGCTAACGGAGGTCTGGTTCTGCCTCAGGCCCGGCCATGTCTCTTGGCAGCCCTGGACTAGGATGAGAAGCCATGCATTACACTGCAATGTTTGGTGGATTAGAACGCAGACCACCCAGACTTAATGATACCTGCAAGTAATATCTTGCACTATGACAGACAGATTCCACTTTAAAATGAGGTATGTGAACATTTATAGGCCTATTTACAATTTATTTATTTATTTATGGCATTTGTACCCCCACATTATCCCAAACAAGTTCAGGGTCAATGTGGCTTATATCAAACTTTTAAAGCAAATTACAATAAAAGAACTATAACAAAAATATAAAACAATAATAGATAAAACATTCAAGCAGTAAGATGACTCATTTTGAAATAACAAATTAACTAAGGGGCCCTTTTGCCAAGCTGTGGTAAAAAGGGTCCTGCAGTAACGGCAGTAGCCATGTACTAAGGCTCTTTTTACTGCAATGGGTAAAAAGGCTGCAGAAATACAAGGCCGTGCGGTATGATTGCTCTTACCGCGTGGCCATCCAGGGGGAAGCATTTAACCACCACCCATTGTGGTAGCGTGTAGTGCTGCCCACTTACCGCTGGGTAACCACCATGCAAAAAATTCAACCCTATTTTCCCCAGTGTGGGAAATAGTGTGCGCTGGGGTTGGAACCCGTGTTGGGCCGGTGGTAGCTGCAAATTGGCAAGGGTAAGCCCGCATTGGGCTTACTGTCACTTTGTAACAGGGCCCCTAAAAGAATAACAATCACCCACAATGGTAAGGAATTCACTAAATAAGTATGCTTTCAACAATTTACTAAATTCCAAGTAGTCAGTAACATATCTGAGTGACTTTGGTAGGGAATTCCATTTCCTATTAGCTTGGTATGTGAAGCTTGCATCATGAATAGAACTGTAATGAAGATTTTGACAACACGGAAAATGGAGAAGATACTCGCACTACTTAATTGAGTAATGAGCCAATCAGTGATGATAATTGGCCAATAACAACAAATTATCATTAATTGGCAATAATTGGAATTTACACACGCTTCTGTGTAGGTGTATTCTAAAAAAGAGGTATTTTTAAATTGTAACGCACGTAGCTGAAAAGGGGGTGTGGCCATGGGAGGAGTATGGACGTGTTGGAGTGTTACTTAAATTTATGTGCATTGTTTTACAGTTTGGGGCAGTACACCCACATTTAGGTGCAGGTATTTACACCAGGTTTACAGTGGCATAAATGGCCATGCCTAAATGTAGGTGCGTTCCCCTTCCCTATGTGCTATTCTATACACCACACCTAACTTTAGGAGCGTTATATAGAATAGCGCTAAGTGCTCTTTTTTGGACATGTCTAGGTTTTAGACACCAATTACAGAATCTGGCCCAGAGTGTCCTAAAGGACACATTCAGCAGATTGCCAAAACCTGTCGTTTCTTTCTCTATAACATCAGCAAAATCCATCCCTTCAACTCTGAGCACTCTACCAGAACCCTTATCCACACTCTTATTACCTTCCGCTTAGATTACTGCAACCTGCTTCTCACCGGCCTCCCACTTAGCCATCTCTCTCCTCTTCAATCAGTCCAAAACTCTGCTGCATGACTCATTTTCCACCAAAGTCGCTATGCTCACATTAGCCCTCTCCTCAAGTCACTTCACTGGCTCCCTATCCATTTTTGCATTCAATTCAAACTTTTCTTACTGACCTATAAGTGCGTTCACTCTGCCGCTCCCCAGTACCTCTCCACTCTTGTCTCTCCCTATGCCCCCCCTTGGATACTCCACTCTGTAGATAAATCTCTCATCTGTCCCCTTCTCCTCTACTGCTAATTCCAGACTCCATTCCTTTTATCTCGCTGCACCTCACGCTTGGAATAAATTTCCCGAGCCTGTACGTCTAGCCCCGTCTTTGGCCGTTTTCAAGTCCAGGCTAAAAGCCCACCTCTTTGACACTGCTTTTGACTCCTAAACTCTACTCACTTGCTCTGTACCCCACCTCTTTAATTCCCTTTAATTCTCTTTAATTCTGAGTTGTTCTGTCTGTCTACCTGTCTTATCTAGATTGTAAGCTCTCTGAGCAGGGACTGTCTTTTCGTGTATGGTGTACAGCGCTGTGTATGCCTTGTAGCGCTATAGAAGTGATAAGTAGTAGTAGTAGGAAGGATTGGTCATCCATGAGACTGATACTGATCCTCTTAAGGAGAGAATGGCAGAGTGAAGCTTCTGCAAAGAGATATTCCTTATTTCAGGAATATCTGAAAGCTAGTAGTAGCAGAGCTGGTGAGTGCTGATGCCTTAATAAGACAGGAAACAAAACCCAGCCAGGGTCTTATCAACTTACCTGACTTTTAGGTAAAAAATAGGCACTGGAGAATGTGAGACACAAGGGAGTGAGAGAGTAGCTACAAGTGTCATTGGTGCCAGGGGTGTAGCCAGACACCCAATATGGGCAGACCTGAGCCCAAAGTGGGTGGACACAAGAACCCCATCCCCTGCCCTGCAACTTTCCCTCTCCTCCACCCCCAAACAGGAAGTTGTATCAGAGGGAAGGCTCAAGGTAAGTGTGAGCAGTGGGTATGAGTCACTGCCAGTGAAGAACTGAAGGATTTAAAAGATACTGGTGGGGCTGGGGGAATTTACTACTACTAGTACTACTACTACTTAACATTTCTAAAGCGCTACTAGGGTTACGCAGCGCTGTACAATTAAACAAAGAAGGACAGTCCCTGCTCAAAAGATCTTACAGTCTAAAGGACACAAAAATACAGTCAGTCAAATTGGGGCAGGCTAGATTTCCTGAATGGAGGTATCATGGTTAGGTGCCGAAGGCGACATTGAAGAAGTGGGCTTTGAGCAAGGATTTGAAGATGGGCAGGGAGGGGGCTTGGCGTATTGGCTCAAGGAGTTTATTCCAAGCATAGGGTGAGGCGAGGCAGAAAGGGCGGAACCTGGAGTTGGCGGTGGTGGAGAAGGGTGCTGAGAGTCTTGTAAGGTCCTTCTGTAATTTTTCACAATCCTGTCGCGAGTTAACGACTTTGAATAACTTTGTGTCATCAGCAAATTTAATTACCTCGCTAGTTACTCCCATCTCTAAATCATTTATAAATATATTAAAAAGCAGTGGTCCTAGCACAGACCCCTGAGGAACCCCACTAACTACCCTTCTCCATTGTGAATACTGCCCATTTAACCCCACTCTCTGTTTCCTATCCTTCAACCAGTTTTTAATCCACAATAGGATTTGTCCTGTGAGCGGAGGTTACGGTAGGAGTGTAAGGGGAGATGAGGGTAGAGAGGTGTTGAGGGGCTGCAGATCGAGTGCATTTGTAGGTTAGTAGGAGAAGCTTAAGACACCCATGATCCTCTGCAAGTGGAGGGGAGGGAGAGATGCTGGTAGTCTTCATTTGGCAGGGCTTGGGGATCCCCCGCCGGCCACATCACACAGAGGAACTGATGCCACAGAGAGAGAGAGGGGGGAGTAAAATACCGGTACTGCTCAAAAGACCATAGTAACTGGTAAAGGTGGAAGGTTTCTGACTAACATAAAGGAGAATAATGGCATGATACAGGAGAGTAAGAATTGTTATAAGTATCCAATTTGTGAGGAGATGTGAAAGATGCATGAGTTTGAAGTAGAGAATACTTGTCAGAAAAGACCAAGAGTTATCAATCCATTGAGACTTGTTGATTCTTTTTGTAACCACTTCATTTTGTTTTTATAAACTATATGCTTTATTGTTTTTCTCTTATTTATTTATTAGGATTTATTTATCGTCTTTTTGAAGGAATTCACTCAAGGCAGTGTACAGTAAGAATAGATCAAACATGAGCAATAGACAATTACAGCGGTAAAAATATTCAAAAACAATACAAAGTATGGCATGGTAAACTACTTACAATGTCAACGCAATACGTAATAGAACATTATAATTGATAGTGAAGGGTAAAGCAAAGATGGAACACATAGATAGGTAAGAAAGTAGGAAGAGTTAGAAAGTAAGGTGATTGATTTAAAGAAAGTTGCACATGAGGTCAGAGAAATGGTTAAATATTATCTCAGCTAGGGGAGGAGTGGATAAACATGTCCTGCTGTATATGCAGCCTGAGTCACTCCTTGTGTGTGTGAGTGAGACTAACGAGTTAGTTACTTTTTCCATTAAAGGCCTGATTGAAGTGCCAAGCTTTCACCTGCTTCCTGAGGTAGAGGCAGTCTTGTGTTAAGCGGAGCCTTTCAGGCAGTGCATTCCAGAGTGTGGGGGCTACTCCAGAGAAGACTCGCTTGCGGATATCACATCGTGTAATGTCTTTTGGAGTGGGTATGGTTAGTGACAGTCCTTGGAAGGGCCTTAGTGTCCTTGGCGGTGTGTGGAGGATCATCCTATTTTTTAGGTACTCTGGGCCAATTCCTTTCAGGGCCTTGGAGATCAGACATAGAGTTTTGTATATATTAAGATGAGCCTCCATGTTACCCTTTTTGCCTTTGACTTACTTTGTTTATCTATGATTAACATATTAACTTTTTAATCATGCAATTAAGACACCCTTATTAGTCTGTGTGCATGGTAGGAAGTTTTAGGAGAATTGGAGTGCATTTTGACCACAGGCCTTAAATAATTTGTTTGTGCACCAGCCTCAGTGGTATCCCTCAGCCTCAATATCTGAAAGATCCTCTACAATTAGTTACACCCCAGAAGTGCAACTTTTTCGAATTCGATATCAACACACAGTAATCACCATTCCTCCACTGCACACCTGCCTTCTCCAAAGTGTCAGGAGCACCCTCTACAGTTCACACAGTGTTCTGCATTTAAAGCGCTTTAACTGGTTGTTAAAACACATTGGGTAGAATTCCGTATAGGTCGACCACGTTAAGTTAGTATTTTATAAAGGTTGTTCCGTGCGGAATGGGCTTTATAAAATACTAGCTTAGTGCACATTTTTGCATCTAACTTTGAATGCAAGAATTTACACCTGGCAAAGGCTGGTGGAAATGCTCGCACCCAATTAATGGCAGTTAGGTGCAGAAATGACAGTATTCTATAACTCCATATCCAAATCCTGGGAATGCCCATGTCCTTCCTCTGGCCATGACTCCTTTGGAGTTGCGCTCGAGATAAATTAGGTGTGCAGGTTATGGAATAGTAGCATGAGATAGAAACCTACATAACTACTAATGACTGCCAATTAGCGCTGATTGTTCTCATCTTTTTAGCCAGTTGGTTTACATGCAGATCTGCGATCTGTGCCCAAAATTGTGCACTCAACTTTGGGACACCTATACAGAATCCAGGGGATTAGGTGCAAAAACAGGTTCCTTTTATTTTATTTTTTATTTTATTTGTTACATTTGTATCCCACATTTTCCCACCTATTTGTAGGCTCAATGTGGCTTACATAGTTCCGGAGAGGCCTTTGCAGGCTCCGGTGTGAACAAATACAGGGTGATGTTGTGGTAAGATCAAGTTCATGTGGCAGAGCCACATTAGGGAATCGGAGAATGGAAGAGTTGTGTTTTGTCCATTACGTACTTTAGTTTGGTTGTGTTGCAGAGATTAGGCATTTAAGTTGGATCGGTAGGGTAAGTTGGTTTTTAATGATTTCCAGGAGTTTAGGTGGTCGTACATCATTTTCAAGGCTTTTGGTAATGCGTTCCACAGTTGTGTGCTTATGTAGGAAAAATTAGATGCATAAGTTGTTTTGTATTTAAGTCCTTTGCAGCTTGGGTAGTGCAGATTTAGATAAGATCGTGTTGATTCAGATGCAACATTGGATTAACCTCCAATGTTGCATCCTCCTTCAATGGCTGCGCGCTAGCATTTTTAGTGTGAGCTAAAAATAAGCATCCGCTAAACACTAGAGATGCCCATATATTCCTATGGGAATCTCTAGCATTTAGCACATGCTAATGATTAGTTTAGCACATGCTAATGATTAGCGTGTGCTAAAAACTCTACCTCGCCTTTGTAAAAAGACCCCTTTAATGATATATTAATTTGTAGTTAAATATTAACCTATGCCTATATTTCACTGATCGAAGTAACTACTTTCCCTCAGTGGATAACAACAGCATTTTGAAATACAATAAAACCATATAGACAGCACAAACTGCAAAACCTAATAGACCACAGAACCAGAAGCGTAACCAGGTTTTGATGTCGGGGGTGCAGACCTTTGTAAAAAAAAGACACCGGTGCGAGGCTGAAGGGCTGAGCCACATAGATGCTGATTCATCCAAAATCCATTTGGGGGAGCTGCTGCTCCCCTTGCGTCCCATGCAATTAAATAAAATGCTGCCTAGTCTCCTTCCTTGGTCAGCTTATGACAATAGCAAGGCAGCTTTGCACTGTTCAAGGTAGGGCTGGTCAGGTGTGCTGTGCACTGAGATGTAACAGATCAGGGTTTTCTCCTCAGGTAGGTTGGCAATGCTACAGAGTCAGGATTTATGGCCTCTAGGAGTAGACACAATCACAGTCAATGATGACATTACAGATTGGAACTAGGGTGGCCATACCACACTGAATATATGAGTATAAGATGGTCGCCAGAAGTTATCTGGGTACCAACGATATTCAGTGCTGGTACCTAAATAATTTATGTGCATAAGTTCCAATTAAATCTAATTAGTGCCAATAATTGCTTGTTAAAAAGCCAATTATTGGCACTAATTAGCTCATTATTCAATTGTGCACACAAATTGAGTGCATACTCAAATATGTATGTGCAATTTTGGCCACTTGTATAGAATTCGCAGGATAATGCCAGATAATCAGTGGCTGGCCCTGGTGAGTACACGTATTCAGATAGGAGTCACTCTTCCTGGACAAGTACCGTTGAATATTTATTTATTGGGATTTATTAACCGCCTTTATGTATTTATTTATTTATTTGTTACATTTGTATACCACATTTTCCCACCTATTTGTAGGCTCAATTTGGCTTACATAGTACCAGAGAGGCGTTTGCAGACTCTGGTGTGAACAAATACAAAGTGATGTTGTGGTAAGATAAAGTTCATATGGCACAGCCACATTAGGGCATCGTATAACGGAAGAGTTGTGTTATGTCTATTACGTACTTTAGTTTTGTTGTGTTGCAGATATTAGGCATTTATGTTGGATCAGCAGGGTATGCCTTTTTAAACAGATTAGTTTTTTAGTGATGGTAGTTAGTGATTTCATTTGGTTTTTTCCTTGGTGTCTTTTGGTATCGGGGTGAGTAGTTTGTTGCCATTTTCCTTAGGGAAGAGACCTTGCTGAAGCATGTAATTTAGGTGGGATGTGAGGTCTGCTATAAAGCAGTCAGGGGTGGATTTCATTAGGTAGTTGGGACAGGTATCAAGTTTGCAGTGAGTATTAGAGAACCTGCTGATGACCTGTGTAACTGTATCGACGGTAAGGAGGGTGAAGTTTAACCAAGTTCAGTCTGCCGGGTATTCTCCAGGGATTCACTCAAGGCGGTGTTACTGCAGGTAAACTTTAACATTAAACTTACAATTTTGTTAACAGCATGACAATAGTAAAATAACCAAGAATAAACTAAATACAATAAATGAGGTAAACCTACATAAGTACATAAGTAATGCCACACTGGGAAAAGACCAAGGGCCCATCGAGCCCAGCATCCTATCCACGACAGCGGCCAATCCAGGCCAAGGGCGCCTGGCAAGCTTCCCAAACGTACAAACATTCTATACATGTTATTCCTGGAATTGTGGATTTTTCCCAAGTCCATTTAGTAGCGGTTTATGGACTTGTTCATTAGGAAACCGTCTAACCCAGTGGCATAGCTACGTGGGGCCTGAGGGGGCCGGGGCCCCCATAGATTCACCCCCGGACCCCCCTCCCGGCGAACCCACCCCCGCCGCCGCCTACCTTAACTTTTGCTGGCGGGGGATCCCACTCCCCGCCAGTCGACGTCTTCTCAATCCTTCCTGCTCTTCAATTTGTTTGCTGACGTCCTGCACGTACAACGTGCAGGACGTCAGCAAACAAATTGAAGAGCAGGAAGCGAATGAGAAGAAGACGTCGGCTGGCGGGGAGTGGGATACCCCGCCAGCAAAAGTAAAGGTAGGCTGCAGCGGCGGCGGGTTCACGGCGGGAGGGGGGGCGGCAATGCCGGGGGGAGGGCTAAAATGTGCCCCCTCCCCCCGGGCTCTGGACCCCTCCCCCACGGAAGGCTGGCTACGCCCCTGGTCTAACCCCTTTTTAAACTCTGCCAAGCTAACCGCCTTCACCACGTTCTCCGGCAACGAATTCCAGAGTTTAATTACGCGTTGGATGAAGAAAGGTTTTCTCCGATTTGTTTTAAATTTACTACACTGTAGTTTCAACGCATGCCCCCTAGTCCTAGTATTTTTGGAAAGCGTGAACAGACGCTTCACATCCACCTGTTCCACTCCATTCATTATTTTATATACCTCTATCATGTCTCCCCTCAGCCGTCTCTTCTCCAAGCTGAAAAGCCCTAGCCTCCTTAGTCTTTCTTCATAGGGAAGTCGTCCCATCCCCGCTATCATTTTAGTCACCCTTCGCTGCACCTTTTCCATTTCCACTATATCTTTCTTGAGATGCGGCGACCAGAATTGAACACAATACTCAAGGTGCAGTCGCAACATGGAGCGATATAACGGCATTATAACATCCTCACATTTGTTTTCCATACCTTTCCTAATAATACCCAACATTCTATTCGCTTTCCGAGCCACAGCAGCACACTGAGCAGAAAGTTTCAATGTATTATCGACGACGACGACACCCAGATCCCTTTCTTAGTCCGTAACTCCTAACGTGGAACCTTGCATAACAAAGCTATAATTCGGGTTCTTTTTTCCCACATGCATCACCTTGTACTTGCTCACATTAAATGTCATCTGCCATCTAGCCGCCCAGTCTCCCAGTCTCCCAGTCTCGTAAGGTCCTTCTGTAATTTTTCACAATCCTGTCGCGAGTTAACGACTTTGAATAACTTTGTGTCATCAGCAAATTTAATTACCTCGCTAGTTACTCCCATCTCTAAATCATTTATAAATATATTAAAAAGCAGTGGTCCTAGCACAGGCCCCTGAGGAACCCCACTAACTACCCTTCTCCATTGTGAATACTGCCCATTTAACCCCACTCTCTGTTTCCTATCCTTCAACCAGTTTTTAATCCACAATAGGACTTTTCCTCCTATCCCATGACCCTCCAATTTCCTCTGTAGCCTTTCATGAGGTACCTTGTCAAACGCCTTTTGAAAATCCAGATACACAATATCAACCAGCTCCCCTTTGTTCACATGTTTGTTTACTCCTTCACTGTTATCAAGCGGCCCCAGTACCATAACGTCCCTCACCAGATCATGCACTCCACTAAGGACCAAGTCTAGAATTTTTCCTTCTCTCGTCAGCTCCTGCACCAGCTGCTCCATAAAGCTGGCCTTGATTTCATCAAGGAATTGTACCTCTCTAGCATGTCCCGATGTTACATTTACCCAGTCTTTATTTGGATAATTGAAGTCACCCATTATTATCACATTGCCCATTTTGTTTGCGTCTCCGATTTCTTTTATCATTTCTGCGTCTACCTGCTCATCCTGGCGAGGCGGATGGTAGTACACTCCTATTACCGTCCTTTTCCCTTTTATACATGGAATTTCAACCCACAATGATTCAAAGGTGTGATTTGTGTCCTGCTGAATTTGTAATCTATCTGAGTCAAGGCTCTCATTAATGGAGTGGAGGAGTAGCCTGGTGGTTAGGGTGGTGGACTTTGGTCCTGAGGAACTGAGTTTGATTCCCACTTCAGGCACAGGCAGCTTCTTGTGACTCTGGGCAAGTCACTTAACCCTCCATTGCCCCATGTAAGCTGCATTGAGCCTGCCAAGAGTGGGAAAGCAGGGGGTACAAATGTTAAAAAAAAAAAAATATATATATATACAATGCTACCCCTCCACCAGTCCAGTCCACCCTATCACTACAATATACTTTGTACCCTGGTATGACAGTGTCCCACTGGTTATCTTCCTTCCACCAGGTCTCAGTAATGCCTATTATATCCAATTTTTCATTTAGTGCAATATATTCCAACTCTCCCATCTTATTTCTTTGACTCCTAGCATTTACATATAGACATTTCAGAGTATGTTTGTTGTTCCTATTTGCATGATGCTTAGTTCTGGACACTACTGATTTGCCATCTTTTGTCTGATCTTTAGTTGTATTTAAGGGCACCTGGCCTACCACGGTCTGTTGTGCAACCTCACTATCCAGCAACCCTATCTTCCCTGTTTGTGAGGTATCTTTGCAAGATACCTTATGCCGAACCATGCGCTTTTGAGCGACTGTCTGCCTTCCCCCCATTTCTAGTTTAAAAGCTGCTCTATCTCCTTTTTAAATGCCGACGCCAGCAGCCTGGTCCCACCCTGGTTAAAGTGGAGCCCATCCTTTCGGAATAGGCTCCCCCTTCCCCAGAATGTTGCCCAGTTCCTAACAAACCTAAAACCCTCCTCCCTGCACCATTGTCTCATCCACGCATTGAGACTCTGGAGCTCTGCCTGTCTCTTGGGCCCTGCACATAGAACAGGTAGCATTTCAGAAAATACTACCCTAGAGGATCTGGATTTGAGCTTTCTACCTAAGCAGCAAATTGAAACCTAATAATAGGACTACCATGAAACAGTATAAAAAAAAAAAAAAAAAAAAATATATATATATATATATATATATATATATATATATATATATATATATATATATATATATATATATTTAACAGCACTGAAATTCAAATACTAGAGATATAATACCATGAGGTGTATTTTCAAAGCACTTAGACTTACAAAGCTAAGTCTAAGTGCCTTGAAAATGATTCCCGATATCATAACCTATGGAACTTTGTAAGTCAAGGGGTCCTTATACTAAGCTATAGTAAAAAGTGGCCTATGATATTGTGAGCACATCTTTTGGGCGCATGCTGGGCCATTTTTTACCGCATGTAGGAAAAAGAGCCTTTCTTTACGGGGCCAGAAAATGAATGTGCACTAAAATTGAAACCAGTGCACGTCCATTTTCGGCCTGAGACCTTACCACCATCCATTGACCTAGCAATGAGATCTCAAGTGCTACCCTTGCAGTAAACATGCAGTGCACGCCAACTGATGTTTACCACCAGGTAAGCAAAATAGAAAATGATTTTCTACTGCTGGATTTGGCATGTGCCAAATTCTGAATTACTACCCAGCTCACGCGCTAGCCAGGCAGTACTGCCGATTTGGGTGCGTAGGCCTTCCTGCACCCTTGTAAAAGGGACCCTAAGTGCTTTGAAAATGAGCCCTAATGTTAGCATAATACTTATGATACACCTGACGAGCACACACTAGATCATTCAAATAATATAGATATGATGCTAATGCTTTTCTATAATGCAGCTTACCAAATAGCTGAGGGCCAAGTGCAGATATATAGATGGAGACAAGACAAGTGGTACAGAGTCAGTTGGGATAAATAGATGGTTGGCTAAATTCAAGGCAAGTTCTTTTTACAGTTAAACAAGATGTAAGGAACTGATGTAAGTTACAGTGTGTGTGGCAAGCCAGTCCAGGTGCAGAATGAGTGTGTAGTCAGTCACCCTATGTATAAAGGCTTGAGAGAAGAGCCTGCCATCCTAAAAGACCAGTCTCTCTATGTGAAACGAGGCTAACAATTTTGCCATTTTTTTTCAAGCAGACAGTAACTATCACTGTTTTCTCCACTTCCCCATGTGACTAGGTTTTGGTCCATGTGAACGACATAAATGACAACAGACCGACTTTTCTTCGGTCCTATGAGGGTCCCTTTGACCTTACGGAAGGACAGCCAGGCCCCAGAGTGTGGACACTATTGGCCACAGACGGAGACTCTGGGCTGAATGGACAGGTGGAATACAGCATTGTATCTGGTGATTTGCTTGGTAAGTGTGTGTTTGGAAGTAGGGCAGGGGAGAAGGAAGGACTGATGTTCAAGTGATATAACAATCCACCACTTACCCTGAAAATTCACATATACGATCCAGCCTGTTATTTACATATTTATAAATACATTATTTTTAAAAAACCTGACTTCTTCAGAGTCAATAGCAAATGTGATGGAACAGAGTCGGTAGGGATGTTCATTCATTTGAAGTGACATGAGAAATATCAGCGAGATTTCCTATATCATTTCATGTTGTTTTCAGCCTGAAATGACAGGAAAGACCTCCCCAAATTTTGGTTTTCTTTCTGTCTCTTACATGGTGCATGCTTTTCAGAAAGAGCGCCCTCTCTCCTAATAGTGCACACTTATGAATAGTGAAGAGTGTACATATGCTCGCACTAACAATAAAAATGAAAATTGGAATGATATAACATTCATTTAAAAACAAAACCAATGAAAATTCACCTAAACAACATAGGAAACCAAACAAAATGAACATTTTTGGACTAAACACCCCTAACAGTGGGTGTCATAGAAGCTTTCAAGTGCTGCAAGTGCTTTATGATACCAAATGTATTCCATCACATCTGCTAGTGACTTTGAAGGATTCAGGGGTTTTAGTTTTGTAAAATATCTACAAATGTGTAGTTTTTATAGTTGGTCAATGTTGTCATTATAGATAGCAGTACTGAACATTCCTATGCTGAGCACTCTGTCACAGCAGACAATAACAGTCAGCAGAAACATTTCCAGTGACAAGTAGTTCAATTGCGTAAAAAACTGAAGACATTTTTATTTAGATAAAGTCTGACATTTTCTATTTTTTGTTTTGTAGTTCCTCTTGCTGTTCTGAGTCTTCCAGCTTGAACCTCACACTGGAACTAATGCAGTCTAAAACTTTCAGATTAGATTAGTTCACTGCAGGGGTGTAGCCAGACTTCGGCGGGAGGGGGGTCCAGAGCCCGAGGTGAGGTGGCACATTTTAGCCCCCCCCAGGTGCCGCCGACCCCCCCTGCCATTGCTGACCCCCCCACCACCACCACCGCTACCACCAACAACTTTGACCCCCCCCCTGCCGCCGCCAACCCTCCCCCGCCATCGCCTACCTTTGCTGGCGGGGGACCCCAACCCCTGCCAGCCGAGGGGTCCTCTTCTTCCTTCACTCTGAGTCTGACGTTGGACGTCAGACTCAGAAACAGAACGAAGGAAGAAGAGGACCTCAGCTGGTGGGGGGTTGGGGTCCCCCGCCAGCAAAGGTAGCAGATGGCAACAGCAGGTTGGTGGCAGGGGGGGGGGTCGAGAGGGTTGTTGGCAGGGGGGTCCAGGGCCAAATCTACGGGGACCCAGGCCCCCGTGGCCCCACATAACTACGCCCTTGGTTCACTGTAAGTCACTTTGGGACTCTTATACAAAGCTGAGGGGCTCTTTTACTAAGGCGCATAGGTGCCTACAGCACTACCGCCTAGCTACCGCGTTCCCTGGGCAGTAATTCCATTTGTGGCACATGCCCAAACACAAGGTAGAAAATATT